>NC_138830.1:11114528-12377311 GCF_965183815.1 Platalea leucorodia
CCGGGTCTCACCGTGGGGCCCCGCTCGCACTCAGCAGGGCTGCGACGCCGGCGGCTCTGCTCGCTCCCCAGGCGTGTGCCCCACGCCGGGTGATGGATGGCGTCTCCCTGCCACCATCCCGCGGCACACAGGCAGAGCTGGCCCAGCATCCGCCCCAGGACAGGATTGACAGTTGTGATGGACCAAGTCTTCATGTGCAGGATCGTGCCGCCCCACACACAGGACATCCCTGCCTGGAGGAGCCCGTGGAGGGACCTGGCAGCTCCCCGGCTCCCCGGCACGTCCCGTCCCACCTGGCCGTGGTTCCCTGCTTCGCCTCCCTGGCCTTGAGTTTCCTGAGTGCCGGGCTCTCCCCCCGCCACCCTCCTCAGCACGGCTGGGGCCTTGCAGCTACAACCAGGAAACCATAAAACTTTACAGAGTGCGGCTGGAGAGAAACAGGAATTGCTGCAGTGACTGCCAGAAGGGCCAGCGTTAGATTCACAAGATTTTCCAGGGCTTGGACTCACCAGGAAGGGATTTATCCACCTAGGAGGAGCTGTAAAAACTAAAATTAAATTCTTCATCTTGGAAAGGGAGGGGGGAGAGAAAGAAGAAAATGCTTGACCTCCCCCCAAATGCTCTGCTGGAGGCCAGGGACTGGGCGAGGAAGTGGGGCACCCACGGCTGCACCTGCCGAGCCCCTGGCTGAGGGGGCCCTGGCACCCTGGGGTCCCTGCCCCAAACACTGTGAGTGGGTGCTGCTTGTCCTGGGGCTTGCACCCAGCACCCCTCCAGCCTGACCTTCGCCTTCAGGGCATCATTCGGGAGTCTCTGTGGGTGCCAAGGGGGATGGCTGGGGTCAGTGTCCCCTCCCCTGTTCCTGTTCCCCATGGCTCCTTCCCACATGCTGCCATCCCCACTGCAGGTGAGGACAGTGCCGGGCATGGTGTGGGGGCAGTTTGGGACCCCAGCAAGGGGTAATCTGTGATGCTCCTGCCGGCCCAGCCTGATGGCACCCCAGTGGCTCGGTGGGGGGTGTTTTCCATGGTGTTTTGGGGGCTGGTAAGCAGTTAGGAGGAAAAAACCATGCTGGCCTGCAGGCTTTGGAGACATGCCACTGCACCTCAGGTAGCCATTGCAGGGGATGAAGCAGTACCTGGCTGGGTCAGGAGCTGCTGCTTTCTGATGGGGTGCAGCTGATTTGGGGGCTGCAGCTGGCCCTCATCTCTGGGTCAGCCAAGCCATGGTGGCCTCCCCTGCTTTGTACTGGGACCAAGGGGCCGGGATCCAAGCAGCTGGCCAAGGGAGAGCAGGTCCCTCCTAAGCTGGGGCCACCAGCTCTCAGCCTGGGGGAATTTTGGGACCGGGGCTGCCCAGACACTTAGCATGGTCCCAGGTGCACCTCTCTGCCCGTCTGCTTTCCCTGCCCTCTCCTCCATGCTGGTGTGGGGCGGGCAGGTCCTCCCTCACCACCCTGCTCCTCCCCATCCCACCAGGCTCCCGCAGAGGTGGCAGGCAGGGGCACACCAGGGTCACCCGGCCACAGGCCACCAAACCAGCCCCGGCACCCGTGGGCTGCTGGAGCAACACATCCCACATTCCTCTACCTCTCCTCATGGGGTTTTCCCCAATATAAAGGTGCATACAAATGCTTTTAGCAAAAGCCCATACTGCTGCCGGCTTTGGGGGCTGTTTCCCACACTGGGGAAGCTGGAATGGCCAGTACAGCATCCCAGCTGGTGTGTGGTGGAGTGGGCTGCACCGTGACAGGCTCTTTTTAGGAATATGGTGCTCATGGGGCGATAAATCTTACATTGCCGGTCTCTTTGCAACAAGCTGAGTCCCCGGAGCCTCACTGCCGAGCAGCATGGGAAAGCATCTCGCCATGGCCAGGAAGAAGCCAGGCTGCTCCTCCAGACATGTGAAGGCAAAGATCAAACGAGGCTTTCTTGGAAATCTCAGCAAAATTGTGCCAGAGGACACGACGGATGTCCGGGCCAAGCCAAACCTGCAGCTCCGCTGTCGCTGGCTCCTGGGGTGAGCCAGGCTGTGCCGGGGCCCCTGCAGCCCCGGCTGCTGGAGCAGAGCACGGTGTGCCAGCAGTTTGCTTCGTACTTGCACTTTCAGGCTGGAAAAGCCAAGGGAAACATGCAGATGAGAAGTTCATGTGCAAAATCCCGTCAGCGGAGCGCCCGGCTGCTGGCAGCGCCGCGTCGCCAGTGTCCTGCCCTGCCGGGACGCCCAGGTGTCACTTTGCAAGATGGGCTTTGCAGCGGTTTTCCTTTTATTTCAGTTTTTTTGCCTGCAACAGATTTTATACCAAATGCATGGAAGCACTGCTGCGAAAGTATGTATTGGGGAATGCTCTTTTGTCACTTATTCTGGTTTTCTTTCTATTTTTTGCCTGTTACTGCCAGTGCAGGCTCTTAAAATAACTGGTTACTTTAAACTGCGTCCCTTTGTTCCCTGGCTGAGAACCGCTGGATGCCAGCTGGAGAGGAAGGGAGGTGAAGTGTCAGGGCCCTGCAGAGAGTTTTAGAGGAGGTCTGCGGTGATGGGGACAGCATGTCACACCCCGAGTCCTTCGAGCTGCCCTCTCCCTCGCTGCCAGCCCGTGCCATGGGGTTTCCCAGGGAAGCATTGAGTTTGCAGGTTCTCAGCTGGCCCCTGCGCCACCACCCAAACTTCATCCAAGGCTCCAAGGAGGCAGCCACAGGTCTGCGCCCCAGCTTTGCAGCCTGCTGGTGGGTCCCCCCGTGGTACCACGTCCCCTGGGGACTTCTCCCGATCCCCCCAGCTGCAGACCCCTGCCTGCAGGGCTGCCCCTTTCCCACCCTCGCACCATCCGCTCTGCAGCAAACTTTTTGAACGATGAAAGCTCACGAGCACCAGAGGGGAGAGAGGGGTTGGAGGCCACGCAGCTCCCTTGACCCCAGTTAGTGTGGGAAAGGGCTACAGCAAAACAGGTTAGGAACTGGGAGCCGGCCCGAGGGGAAGCAATAGCTAAGCCTGGGCTTATCCCTCCCGAGCCGAGCGCCGGGGCAGCGGTTGCAAATCCCGGGCAGGCCAGGCGCTGTCTGGCACCTCTCCCAGGGTGTTTGCACCATCGTCCTCGGGCGCCCCAGGAATGCGGCGTGGCGGGCAGAGGGGATCCCTGCAGCCGGGGGGGACGGGGGGTGCAGCCGGCCGGGGCGCTGCCAGCGGGCTGGGCTCCACCGCCCCCGGGGCACCAGGGCTGGGTCTGAGCCCGGCTTGGAAACACAAAGTTGGAGGTTTGTGCCATGCCTGGGCACATCCCCGCTTTGTTTATTCCTTCAGCTTATTATTTTCTTTGACTATTTATTCCTGGCTGCTTTTTTCTCACGGTGGCTGTGTTTATTTAGCACGGCTAGCCTGGAGCCCGCCGGGCTCGCATGCTGCTGCCAAGCCGAGCCGTAACCCCGGCGTGGCAAGTGCAGCGACGGGAGCCCCGCACTGAGGTTTCCCTGAGTGCCTGGAAAGGTGTTTGCAATGGGTGGGACGGTGTTTCAAGGGGACAGTGGGCAGGGGACAACATGGTACAGGAGGGTGGTCACGCATGCTTGGTGCTGTTGATGTTGCCAGCAGGCAGCCACACCAAAGGGCTTTGCCAGCTGTGTGCCTTCCCACCAACACGGCCCTGCGGGGCTGCGGAGACTGCACCGAGCGGAGAAGCCCTGGGCGGGAAGGAGACAAGTTTGGAAAGTGTAAGGGTGGCCCACAAAGTGATGCCCTCAGTGATGCTCCTGGGGGACCCTGTCCCCACCAGTCCCCCAAGGTCCCAGGCAGTCCCAGAGCTTGTCCCCCTGCAGTACCAGGGTGATGTGGAGATGCCAGCATGCCGTCAGCCCTCCTCCTGGCCCCGGCTCACCCCACTGTTCCCAGACCCCACGTGGTGTCCCCCGTGGTGGCAGCCCCTGAGGACCCAAAATGCTGGGTCCTCTTGATGCTGAGGATGCGGCTGCGGCTGGGGGCCGGGGAGCCATGGCAACCCGGCAAGGATGGGGGTTGCCATGGTGACGGGAGGCGCAGCATCCGGAGCCGGCTTTGGTCGAGGGATGCTCCAGGTGGGGTGAGAGGCAGGACCGGGGTACCCCCGGAGCTGGGGGATGCCAAAGCCTCAGCTTGGGGTCCAGGAAAGCCCCCCTGCTCTGAGAGATGCCCCTGGCCCACAGTGCCTGGAGGGGATGGGCAGGAGGGGGCTGGCAGGGTCCAGGCCCTGCGCTTGGCCCTGCTGCAGCCCCATTGTGCCCACTGCCACCATCGCCTCTGGCTGCTACCAGGCAGCCCTGACGGGACACAGTGCCAGTGCCTGCGCACTCTGTCCAGGGGAGCGAGCGGCTCCGCAGGGCATGCAGCATCAAGCGAGGCCTCTTGGCTTTTTGCAGCCAGGAGGGTCTGCTGAGCATCTCTGCATGCTTCAGATATGAGCATGAACCCCAAATATCTTGTCACCCCACTTGGAGGTCACTACCCCCCACTTGGGAATGGCTCTGTGGGGTCAGGCTGGGACACAGGGCAGGATTCAGCCCTGAAATCGTTCCGTGTTTGGAGAGCATCTACTCTCCATGACTAAGGCAGGCACCGGGCTGCCCCCAGCTCAGGGCCAGGTGCGCCAAGGGTGTCTGCACTGGCATTTCAGATCCAGCCCCCTAAAATGTCACTCATGGGGCCAGGCTGCTAATTGCTTAGTCAGCAAAGGTGCCCAAGCGGGCAGTGGGCTGGGTGAGGACCCCACCGTGGGACATCACCGATTGACATCCCTGCCTTGGCCCCCCCAACCCCATGGGCACCCCACTCATGAGTGCGTCCCATGACGCCCCATCCCGCCGTGCCCCATCGCACTGCGGGGCTGGGAGGCAGCGAGGGGAAGGGGGCCATGGGAGGCAGCGGGAGGAAATGGACCTCCCAGCTGGGAAGCACGTGGGAGAGTGACATTTGCCAGACACCGATGCTGCTTTTGATAAAGAGTGGGGGACAGTTTGCTGCCCGCAGGCACCCGCGTTTCCCACACCTCCCGGCAGCTGGGGCCAAGCCTCAGCCCCCGGCCCCGGAGCCTTTGCCTCCCGCCCCCCCCGGTGCTGTCCTGGCAGAGCTGGAGCCGCACGAGGCCGGATGCCTCCTTTCCATTTTGGACCTGGTGGGCTGCGGAGCAGGGGGAAAAGGGCACAAATACTGCTTTTTTTTTTTTTTTTTTTTTTACATAATATTTATCAGCATCTGATGAGACAGGGCTGATACAGAAGTGGATGGTGTCACTTGAACAGCATCAGCACGGTTGCAACATGCACCCCACAGCAGACAGACAGGGCCAGCTCTGCAAACAGACAAACCTCATCGGATTTTTTCCCAAGGGCTCATCCCCAGTGCAGGAACCAGCCCAGGAGCCAGGTTTCCAGCCACCCTTCCTCCTCACAATGCCTCCTAGGACGCCAGTACTGGGCCCTTTCCCCCTGCAGAAATGGTGGCTGAGCGCTCCTGCAAGCGCGCGCCGGCAAATGGGGCTGGCGGCCGCTGGCAGGCGCTTGCAGCGATTCCACCCTGAAGCTTGTGGCTGGGCTTTATATCCTAAGCCTGCTTCAAACTTTGCACTGGGAGAAGTGATTTGTCTGCAAATGTTATGTGGTTAAAATAAATGCAGAGAATTTTAATCCTGGGAATTTGGAAAGTAGGAGATTTAAAATAACAAAACCCTTTCATATGGCACTTAATCTGAAATTAGCTGGGTTTTAAGTTTTACAGCGGTAGCTGATCATTCCTCGGCCACCTCCCGCTTGGTGTGGGGAGGGGGGGTCCCCACGTCCCCGGAGCAGGAGGCAGCAGGGGCTGCAGGACAAGCTCTCCCGGCCGTGCCGTGCCGTGTCAGGGCGGTGCCGGAGCAGTGACGGCACTCTTTTTTTGTTGACATGGAATGGATCTCCCACAGCTACTTAAGGTTTTAATTGCCCTGTGATTAAAGTTTTCATTACTAAGCAATTAGCACCTGAAATTTTAAGTGCTGAAGTGTTTAACTGCATCCTGAAGCTGCCAGAGGTGAGGGGTGGTGGATGCGGGTGGGACGGGAGAGGGTTTTGAAGTGGGGACCAGGAATGGCGGGAGGTGGCCGCCTCGCCAGGGCCCAGCCGAGCTGGCACGGGCACCGCCGGCCGCCCCGATCCCGCTGGCAGCGCCAAGCGCCCGGCAGCGTGGGGAGGAGCGCCCAGAGGGGCGAGCGCCCAGGGAGCCTGGGAAGGAGACAGGCTGGAGCCAGCGCTGACCCGGCGGGAGACGCGCCGGCTGGGCGAGCTGGCACGCAGCGGCGCTCCCTGCCCTGGGAACGGGGCGACAGGGCCCCCCTTGCACCGGGGATGGCACTGGGGACCCCCCAGCACCCGCACGGCTGCCCCAGGTGCCCACTCAGGTATTGCCCCTCCAGGTGCTGCCCTTTGGGCAGGGGACATGGAGATGCCACCTGATGCCACGACGGCCCCGCTGCGTGAGCACCCAGCCCAGAAACAGGGGGGATCCCCCCACCCCAGCTTCCCACATCCCTGGCACAGCTGCGCTCCTGCTGAGCAGGCAACGGAGGCCTCTTGCAGGGCTTTTTCTCCCTTCCACTCATGCCACCCTTCAAACACACGTCTCCATATCTATCTCATAGCGATGCGCTCCCGGGGCTGGCTGCCTGGCGAGGAATGCACTCCCTTCTGTTTGTTTTACAACTCCTGCTGGGTAATTTCATTTGATGCCCCTTAGATCTTCTGAGAAAACAGGAATAATTGTTCCCTAATCACCTTCTCCTTATTAAGTTGGAGCTGAGGTTGCCACATGCAAACGAGGCGAGGGGCGGTGGCCGGGGGCAGCGGGGAGGGTGCGTGGGTACACCCCTGTGTGTGGCCGTGATCTGACACACACCGTGCGTGTGCCGGGGTGATGTGGAGCTATCACCGGAGCACGTCGGGAATGTGTTTGGAAACAGGGTGTGAGAGTCAGGTTTGCTCCAGCGGGATGGGGTCCTTGCGTGGGAAATTTCTCATGGAGAGAGGGCTGGGCTGGGGGATTTGTCCTCTGAACATCCATGGCCGTTGCTGCTTTTTGGGGCTTTCCTTTCATCTCTTTTCAGCAGATCCCGCTGTCCTGCCACTCCCCATCTGCATGGGAATGCCTCCCCGGGACACTGCAGGCACCGCAGCTCTGCTGTGCAGGCCAGAGGGCTGTTCTAAGGCAGAGCATCGCTAACTCAGGTCAGTGCTGCAGACACGCTCCCCTGCATGCCCCACGGCCCCGTGTTTCACCGCTCAGCCCATCCCTGCCCACGTCGTGCCGACACAGTCCCTGTTGCAGCCCTGTCCAGCTCCAGCTGTCTCCCGAGGTGCCGGGGAGGTGTCAGTGGAGGGGACCGGGGCTGGGTGCATGGGTGCAGGGACATTGCAGGGCTGGGAGATGCCCAGGCTTCTACGGGCGTGCACGTCCCCCTGCCGTGACATCACCCTGTCCCCCAGGGGCCACGGCAGCGCCGTCCTCAGCACCGAGTCCGTGCACAAGCAAGCGGGTTGGCGTTGCAGAGCCAGCCCCTGCCAGCAAATACCACGCAGTTACCACAGTTATTTCCTATTGTGCAGGCGCCGGAGCCCTGCCAGCGCTGCTCCCCAGGCCGCCCGCCGGCTGCAACACCCAGGCAGCGACCCAGGGCTCCCTGGCCAGCTACCTGCACCACTGCTGGCCAGGCCCCGAAATCCTCAGCCCCCAGCCGGGACTGCGGCGCAGCACCCACCTGCACCGGGGGAGCGTGAGCCCCCGAGGAGAGGCCGACTGGCAGCACCGGCCCGGTGGGAGCAAGCGGGGACTCATTAATTACAGCGTGCGGGGAGAGAGGGGATTATATGGAGCATCCTCCCCCTGCCCGCACCCCCCCGCTCCCTGCTCCAGTTTCTCGTCCTTTTTCTGAAATAAATTTCTTTCGGGCTGAAATTTGCCAGGCATGGCTTGGCTCCAAGGGGAATTCTTGGGGAAAGTTTAAGTAAAATTGGTTCAGCCATTTTTAAGTTATTCAAGTGTGAATAAGCAATTTCCCCATGTGCTCCGTTCAGAAATTTTGTGCTTGGGTAACTCAGACCTCTGGAATCGCAGAATAAACGAGGTTTCTGCATCTCACTAAGCCGGCAGGCTCTGGCTGCAGGGGTTGGTACGGCGTCTCTGGCGGGGAGGATTTCCCGGGAGCGACTTCGCAGGGAGACAGCAAATCTTCCCACCCTGAGCCTGGCCCGTGGTTAAGTTTCTTGGCGTCTCCGTTAGCCCCCGCTGCTCTTCTTCCCCGCTGGCACAGCATCATACCCCGGCATACGTGTTAACAGCGCTGGCTTCACCACTTGCTACTCCGTTGCTTGTCTCCTTGAATGCCAGCGTGTCCAAACCAACAACTTTTGCTTCGTTGCTCAAACTTTGGTATTTTCCACCGGGGCAACGCCCTTTCTGCTGCTTTGCTCCCCAACAGCATCCTTTTACCTGGAGAGTGCAACGCCCCACTTGCTGCTTCTCCTGTCCCTTGCAGAGATTTATCACAGCCATATGTCATGTCCTGTCTTAAATTAGCACGCTGGATCTCTCGAGCATGGCTTTTTCCTTTGGGAACCATGCCTGGCGGTGCTGAGGTGCTGCAGCAGCCCTCGGGGCACAGCGTCCCAGCGACTCTCCCCGCAGCTCCTAGGGGATGCCAGCATTCCTGCAACAGGAATTGGTCATCTCCAAATTTTCAGCAGCCCAAGCCCACACCGATCTCTCTGGCCAGGGCTTGGGAAGCCAAATCCTACTGGGACAAGGAAGGAAAATGCCCATCCACGGTCCTGGTGGGTTTGTGCAGCAGAAGGAGGAGGTGATATGGGCAAGCTCTGCATCCATCCACACAGCAGGGAGGCCGATGGCAGACAGCCCCAGTAACCTCCCAAATTCCCTCTTCTGCCAGGAGCCGTGGGGAAGGTGGCCGGGAGCATGGGCCCGCAGCCGCCCCGCTGCGCCAGTGCGGGGCTGGGACCGCGGCTGCACGGCAAGGGAGTTTCTGGGGCAGGTTTCTGGGGCGGGGAGTGCTGCGGCGAGGCGCTGCTTGCAGATGGCAGGCGGCTGCAGCGGGGGCAGCCCAGATGGCTGTGCCGCGGGGGCAAGACTGCCCGGGGACAATGTGCCCAGCCATGCACTCCCCTACCCCGGACCTTCCGGAGCTCCCAGCCACCCTGGGACTCTGACCAGGGGCATCAAAATGCCCCAAAATCAGGGACTCGGGGGATTTTGCTCAGCCCTCAGCCAGGAGGAGATCTGTGGTGTGGCACGGAGCGCCAGGACAGGCCGCAGCCCCCAGGCACGGCAGGGATGTGTCTGTCCTGAAGGATGTGGCAGTGCCCGCTCCAGCCACAGGGACACTGTGTGCGCACCATGCCGAGGGAGCAGAATCTGTCCCACACAGGGTCCCAAAACCTCCCCATGGCAACAGGGGGAGAGAACGGGGAGAGGACCGAGGCACCCATAGACTTGGAGGCCGTGGATGCATGCATGGTAGCGGCATCGTCTCCCATGAGGAGTGCAGTGGGGAAGGCACGCTGGGGGTGGGGGAAGGGGGTGCTGGGGGGGTCACTGCAGGGTGCTCTCTGTATGGTGTCACCGCGGCCAGGATCCCAGCACTCAGCCCTGTCACCAGGGTGGGAATCATGGTGTGGTGGGGATGGGGTGGGCTGTGATAGGATGGGATGGGCTGGGACAGGACGGGGTGAGATGGGATGGCACAGGGCGGGATACATGAGATGATGGGATGGGATGGGATGGGATGGGATGGGATGGGATGGGATGGGATGGGATGGGATGGGATAGGATGGGATGGGACTGTAGAGGACGGGACTGCAATGGGTGGCACAGGTAAACCAGGCTGCCAGTGGTGGGGCACAGAGGGGCCCATGGGCCCGCCGACACGCGGACTAACGGACTCACGCACCCCCCCGCACCCGGTGGGGGGCAGGGCGGGCCCGGGGCTGCGGGGCGGGCGGGGAGCGCGGCCCCTTTAAGACCCCAGTTCCGCGGGCGGCCGCTGGGTGGGGCGCGCTCCCCGCCCTGCGCCTCCCGCGCCGGGGGGGCGGAGCCACCGGGGGCGCGCCGGGCAGCGCCCGCCCCCTCCAATTCATCTTTCCGCCGTGGCTCCGCCCCCCGCTCCACCGCCGCCCAATGGGGCGCCGCGCTCGCCGTCGCCAGGGGCGCCGGGTTGCCAGGGGCGGGCTGATTGGCGGCCCGGCCCCGCCCCGCCCGCCTCAGCGGCCGCAGCGGCGGCGGCGGCGCCAGAGCGCGAGCGTGGCGCGGCGGCGAGAGGAGCCGCGCGTGGCGCCGAGCTCGGGACTGCCCGGCGGGGCCGCCCGCACCGCCCCCCGCCATGGCCGCCGCCCGCCCGGGGGCCCCCCCGCCGCCGCCGCCGCTGCTCCCCCTCCTGCTGCTCCTGCTGCTCCCCGGCGGCCGCCGCGCTCTGGAGGGTGAGTACCGGGCGTGCCCGCCCGCTCCGCCGCACCGGGGCCCGTGCGACCGCGCACACACGCGCTCACCCTCCGGGGTCTCCTCGGACCTCGTCGCGCCTCCGCCGGCGGCTCGGCTCCGCTCGACTCGTCGCGCCGCGGACGCCCGGTTGTCCCCGCGGGGAGCTCGCCGTCGCAGCGCGCCCCGGCCCCGCTCCCGGCGCTTAGCCGCCCTCAGTAGGTTTCAGAGTCAACGCCCCGTGGAACCGAGCCCGGCGCGGCCGAGGCGCGGCGGCCGCTGGCAGGGAGCGGCGCCTCGTTGAATACTCGGTTCACGTTCCGAGGCTTTTCGCCACGACCGGGAGGGCTGGAAAATTAATATTTCTTTCAGTGGAAGCTCGCGGCGTGCCAGAACTGGTGGGGCCGCCGGAGGAGTGTCCGTGTGCCGCGTCCGGCTCCATCCCTTCCCCGACTGAGCTCGCCGCGCCCGCCGCCTTAACCCCCGAGGCTCCGGCGTGGGAGCGCCGGGGCGAGCGGCCACGCGTGTCGCATCCATCCCCGAGCGGGGCTGCGCTCCCGCGGGGGCGGGGGGGAAGCGGGGAGGAGGGCAGCCCCCCGCGCCCCGGCGGAGTGGGGGACCGAAGGAGGGCCACTCCTCTCCCCCCAGTCCGCGGGGCAGCGCCGTGTGTCCCCCGGCTTTGAGGGGGGGAAAGGGGCTCCCGGCCCCGCTGGGGGAGCGGGGGGTCCCGGGGCGGGCGAGGCGGGGCGCACCGGGGGCAGGAGGAGGTGGAGGAGGGGGCCCGGGCCGGGTTTTTGTCTGGGCACAAAGTGTGCGCGGCTCCGGCCGGGAGCGCCGGGGGCGGCGACGCTCCGGTGTCCGGTAACCGAAGCCGCTGCCGGAGCGGCGGGAGGGGGCTGGGGAGGGAAGGGAGAAAGCCCGGCCGGGGAAGGAGCTCTTGCGGAGCGGGGCGGCGGGGGCTCCCGTGTGCTCCGGGGCCGTTCTGCGCCCGGGCCGCCGCTGCCGTCGCCCCGCGGTTGGGGCCGCGGCACCGGGGGGCGAGGGCGGGCAGGAGCCCTGCCCGCTGCCCTTTGGTGGGGGGCGCAGCTTTCCTCCGGCTTTGGGCGTTGTAGAAAGTCTGGGGGGTGCTTGTTGGCCGTGTTTCTTTTCACCCTCCCTGCGATTTTTTTTTTTTTCCTTTAAAGGGGAAAAAATAAAAGAGAAAAAATCATCCTTTGTACACTGTAGGAAACGGAGCTGTGGGCCTGCTCGGTCCGAGAGCTCTGGGCTGAGCGGGAGCCCGGCAGCAGGAGGGGAAGGGAGAAGCCTGCGTGCACCCAGCTTCTCGGGATGGAGGCTGCGGAGCACCCACCCGGGGACCCCCACGCCGGGCAGAGCCCTGGGGAGCCCTGCCTGCTGGAGAGGTGCAGGAGGATGGAGTTGTGGGCAGGGAGCTCGGCGTGGGAGCCCCTCGCAACCCACTTCCCATCAGCAGTTTGGGAACCGGGGAAGGAAAGCCGGCCTGGGATCCGGCAGCACCGGCGTGCGTCGCCCCGGGACCGTCCCGCCAGCCCCCGGGGAGGCAGGGAGCCCCGGCCTCGCCCCCGCCGCCGTCTGGGGATGGAGCGGTGTGAAGAGCCAGATGGAGAGAAAATAAACAGCTCATGGAGGAGCTGCTGGGTTTTCTCAGCTTCCCGAGCGTGCGGAGGGGTCAGGGGCCGAACACGCCGCCCGAGGAGGTCAGGGCCCAGCTGGGTGCCAGCCCCATGGGACCGCTCCGGGGCTGGCTGGCAGCCACCCAGCATTTTTGGGGCTGGCCCTGATTCCCCTGAGATTGTCTTTTTTATTTTTTTTTTTTTTCTCCTTTCCCCTTCGCTCTTATCCGAGCTGGAGGGAAAGTTGCAGCTGGGGCGGGAGAGGTTTCTGCCTTGCCCAGCGTTAGGAAGCCGTTGCTCGCGTCGGGGCCAGCAAGCTCCCGCGCTTCTGCTGCGTTGGGAATTTCTGGCGGCTCGCGACGCTGCTTCCTGATGGGGACCGACGCGTTCGGGCGGTTACCGTGAACCTAGCGTGCACGTTCATTCCGATATTTTAGTGCTGATCGTAAATCTGGCGTGGCCATAAATCTGCGCGCACGTCCCGCAGACGACAACGGCAGCGAGCGGTTCCCGGACCCAGCCACCTTGCTGTCCCCTCCGAGGGGACGACGGGGTGGGCTCGGGGCCGGTGCACGGCTGGGAGGGCAGGGGCCTCCGGGGCTGGACGGCGCTGCCGGTTCCCAGAGGGATGGCGGGGAGTTGGGTTTCTTTACAAGGCCCCACGGGGGTGGAGGGGAAAAGCCGCGCTCGGCAGCAGCTCAGTGAGGGCTTTGTGCTGCCGAGGAGAAAATGGTTTCTCTCCAGATCCTGTAAGTGCGCTGGGTCTGTTTGAAGTCACAATGTGTTTTTCTTCTCCGGTTCAGCAGTCCCTGGGCCGGCTGCAGAAGGAATGCTCTATCCGGGGGCAACAGCGGATCCTTTCTCCAGTGCAGGGGTTGGAGCTGAGGAGTTTGTCCCGGCGGGGCTGTGGGAGCAGAGGCCCTGCGGGGAGCAGACGCGGTGAAATGGTGCGGGGAGAGTGCTGCATTCGAGGCCCTTGCCGAC
This sequence comes from Platalea leucorodia, assembly GCF_965183815.1. Lineage (NCBI taxonomy): Eukaryota > Metazoa > Chordata > Aves > Pelecaniformes > Threskiornithidae > Platalea > Platalea leucorodia. The sequence goes on from NC_138830.1 coordinate 11,127,629, forward strand.
CGTCCGGGGATAAAACCCCAGGCTTCAAAACGCCCTGGCCCGAGGGAGCGCAGGTGGCCACAGGCTCGCTCTGCCTGTCGCCCCGGGGCTGCGGGTGGGCTGGGACCGGGACCTGCTCTCCGGAGGAGCTGCTCTGCCAGGCAGCTCCTGCCCCGAGCAGCCTCTCTGGGCATGGGACGCCTTTTAAAGTTGGGGTTTCCCATCTCCTCCCCCATGAACCCCCGTGCAGAGGCATCGCGTTGCTGTGCGTAGCGCCGAGGCAACTCGGGCTCTAGTGAAATACCCAAAACTCCCCCAAAGCAGGAGGATTCCTAGGGGGGGATTTTCCTCATCTGGGCTCTGCTGGTTCACAGCTCCCAGACCCCCACCGGGCGTTACGCAGGCTGACCACGCTCCTCTCTGCACCGGCAAACCTCTGCCTAATTGACCCCTGTACTGGAACTGCCAGGTATTTTCTTGGCAGGGAGATTTGCTTTCCGTTTAATTACTTTTCACTGAAATGGCATGTTTCTCAGCGAGGCGAGGGGGGGAGTTAGCCCTGCTGTTTTATTGATGCTTGGGGTAGGGCTGTGAGGGAAGGCAGGTTGTGGGGCTCCGCAGCGTTCGCTGGATTCATTAAACCTCCTGTTCCTCACGGAAAGCTCCGCTGGAGGAAGCCCGCTCCATCCGCGCTTCCGAGGCGGGGAGGAGAAGGGCTTTCCTTTGTGTCAAGCGGAGCATGCGGAGAGCTAGGGAGAGGGAAAACTTGCAGCACCGGGGTCCGTTTGCAGCCCTGTGTTTCTCCCCGGCATACAGCTCAGCCGGTGAGGCTGCGGCTGCGGGGCCATGCCCGGCCAGCCTTCGCGATTGGGAATAGCGGCCTCTGGTTTTTGAGGAATGAACCGAAACTCCTTGTTTTGTTGTGATGACTTACTGCGAGAGATATTTGGGGAAACCAGTTTGTTGCATTTTCTTTCCATGAGCCGTTTGCTGCTGCCACTGGAGCAGGGGAGCTTGGTGTTTAATTAAAACAGCCCGAGCAATCTGAATCACAGACTTGCATGTTTTTAAAATTGTAGCTGTTCCTGTTGTGCTGAGTCAAACTGGTTTGTCGGGATTAAGCGTCTCCGCCTGGGAGCCGCGCTGGGGGAAGGGTGCCGAGGCAGCCCCGGGGTCGGGATCCCCGTTGGTGGCAGGGTGGGTGCCAGCCTCCCCGCCGGGAGCCCCCGGGAAAGGGGGACAGTCCCCATGGGCTGTGGTGGAGCCAGTGGCTGCCATCGCCCCCGAGCTTCCCCGGGGTTGAAGCCGTAACGAGTTGACGTCGCTTTTGGAACAGACGCGTTCCCAAGCGAAGCGTTTGAGGGACAGAGGGGATGGGGGTGCCCCTTCACCGCCGTGAAGCCCCTTGCGGGGAGCCAGGCATGCTCCCGCGCCCCTGGGGACGAGCTGCCGTCTTGAAGGCCAGGCAACCTTTGGCAGTGGCGTTCCCACCTGGCTGGGACGGTCCCATTTGAATTCCTGCGTTGGTTTTTTGTTGTGTTTTTTTTTTTTCTTTTGTTGTTGCTCAAAAATCAGTGCTGTGCTCAGGCTGGGGCAGGGCACGGGCTGTCCCCTCATGGAGCTGAGCCCCGTCCAGACCCCAGGGCAGGATGGGTGCCGTTTGGTAGGGTGGGTGGGCGACCTGCCCACGGAGGGCCAGGCTTGGCGCTCTTGGCGAGGCCTCATCCTCTGGCGCTTGGGCTTTGGCATTGCCGACCCTCGGTGCGGCCATCGAGGCCTTGTGGGGCCGAGCTCAGGAGCGTGGCTGCGTCCCCTTCCCGCAGGCCCGCCATTTCCAGAGGGGCTGCAGCCTTTCCCTGGCGCCCGCTTTCCCCTCAGCGCAGCCGAGCCCACCGGCCCCTGCTCCCTGAGGCGGGAGGGAGCGAGCCCAGGGCCGGCTTCGCATGGCCGCCCCTCTGAGGAGGAAAGGGAGCCATCTTGGGAAGAGGCAGGAGCGCGGCGGCAGGGCCGAGCGCCGGCCCCGTGGCCGCTCTCTCTGCGCGTGCCAGCGCGTGCCGGCCGGGGGTCCCGGGCTGGCGGGGGGCGGGGGGGGGGGTGTTGCTGTGGGGGTCTTTTTATTTTATTTTTGCCCGTCGCTAAGCTCCGCGCTGCCGGGGCCTGGCGTTTCTCACGCATGTGGCAGGAGCTGTTGACAAACACCTGTTTCCCGGCCCCCTCCCCAGGAATGGCCCAGGGGCCCCGCGGGGGCCGCGGTGCCGGAGGAGCAGGGGGGGACAGCGGGGATGCCCCCTCCCCGGGACCCTCGCTCCTCCCAGGGGAGCCCTCCCCAGGGCTTTCCTGCCCGGCGGCAGCTGCGGGAGGGATTTGGGCCTCCCTGTTCCTCTCCGAGGTGTGGCCATCACGCAGGGCTGCCGAAACCCGTCCCTGTCCCGGGGAGGGGACGCCAGCCCCCCCCGGCCGGTCCTGCTTGTCCCCTGGGTGCCGAGCCGCCTGCCCGGCGAGGGCTGGGGCGCGGGAGGGACCCTGCGGGGCGAGCGGGGCCGGGGGGGTGCTCGGCGGGCACGCACGCACACGCGGCGTGCGATCCAAGGCCTTTTTTTATTAATGAGAAAAATGTGCAGGGCTTGAACGATCGCCAGGAACAGATTTATTCTAGTTCCCCAGAAATTAAACTGAAATGAAGGAGCGAGTCAGCCCGGCCCGGCACCCCCTCCTGACTCTGTGCTTGTTTTAACTCTGGAAGAATCTGACTTTGGGGGTGGGGGAGGTGGGGAAAAGGAGGGGGGGATATTTGGGTTTAAGCAGTTCCAGATGGGCTTGGTGCTCGAGGAGAGCCGAGGAAGCGAGCGGAGAGCAGCACAGAGATTTGGGTAACTGCCCCAGGCAGGAGACAGGAGGGAGATCTTGGCAGAAACTCCTGCTCCGCGCTGCCGGGATGGGATGGAGCTTGGCAGCCAAGCCGCCCCGTCTGTGGGGCGAACCTTTGGATGTGCAGCGAGTAACCTTTTTTGGGGAGGGGGGTGGGTTTTATTTTTTTTAAATATTATTACTCCTTCCCTGGGCTCTTTCCAGAAGTACAACCTGGAAAAAAATGGAGCTGGAGGGGGGAGAGGGGCCTTTTGGATCTCAGCCTGCCGCAAGCGGTTGCCCTGCGTAGGCAGGCCTGCAGCACCGACCGCGTTCCCTTCCTTCCCCCGGGGACTTCGGGGCTCTCCGTCCACCCGCGCCAGCCCGGGTCGGCCTGGTGGCCCCGTGGGGACGCCTGCCTCGTGAAGCCACGGCCACAGGGCGATGGGGCCGTGGAGGGAGGTGGCAGGAGCGTCCCCATCATAGCAGGGCCTGGAAACAAAGGCGGCTTCACAGGCCGATTTGCTGCCTACGTCCTGGTTGATGGCATTCACAGCTCAAACAGGTCTGGCATCTCCTGATCGGCTGAGTTATTTCCGTGGCAGCGGAGGGTGGCTGCATGGCCATTCCTGCTGGGGACGGTGACTTATAAAACTCTCCTGCCTGCTGGCCATAGAGCTCCTGCCCGCCCGGTCACGTTGTTCCCCATGGTGGGGAGCTGCACTGGGCAGCCCCTTCCCCTGAGCCAGGCAGGGACATGCCTTTCCCGAGCGGGCAGCAGTCGTTTTAAGGCCAGCAGGGTGTCTGGCAGCAGGCAGGGCTGAGAGGCTGTCCGTGGGGTCTGTCCATTCCCCTTGCCCACAGCCTGGCAGAACAAAAGCGGCTTTTCCCCCTGGGCGAGCCGAAGCAGCGAGCACCGGGGCGCATCCACCACGTGGGCAGGGATGGCAGCTCTTCCCCGGCCGAGCTGACCCTGGCGTGGCACACCGGGCTCTGACATCCGAAATCCCCGCGGTATTAATAGAACAGTAATTGCAGTGCAGGGCTGGACTCGGGCAGCTGGCTCGTGTCCTCTCCCGGCATCAGTACGGCCTTTCTGCAGGACCGGGGCCTGGCAGGGCTCGGGCAGCGGGCTGCACGTGTCCTTGGCGTGCGGTTGCAGGGCAGGAGCCGGCTGTCCTGCAGAAGTCCTGAGCTCCGAGTACCATGCTTTGGGGGGGGGGGATGCATGCAGCATGGGTGCCGGCAGGCGCTGGAGCCCAGCTTGGCATGGCTCTACTTGCAAAATGGCAGAAATCTGCCCTCCCCGGCTCGACCCAGTGCGTGACCAGGAGGAAACCACTGTCCGTCCCTCCCCGCATCCCGGGCGCTGCCACTTGATCTGCTTTTCGCGGAGCTGGCACCTGTCCTCTCTCACATGCTTCAGTCTGTCTCGCGGCCGTCAGGAAACGGCTCCTGGCGAGGAGCACGCAGCCGGAAAACCCTCTTCAGCCGGTTAGCGGCCGGCGGGTGGGCAACGGGGCAGGGCTGAAGGGAGGGAGCACTCCCGTCCCCCTCCGTCCCGGGTCCCAGGCAGCTCCCAGTCATCCAGGAGCTGGATCTGCCCCATCCAGAAGGTCGGGCATTGGGGTCGGAGGGGGGCGAGGGGGCTGTGAGAAAGATGCAGCCGGCCGATGGCTTGGAGGCATGGGGCCGTCTCCCTGCGTGAGGTTGTTATACCCTGATGCAGGTGCGGGATTGGGAAATGGAGGATGCCAATTCCAAGGATGCTCCAAGGATGCGTCTCGGGCTCTGCTGTGAGCTTACTGTGGTGCCAGCGGGGCCGGGACGGGCGATGGTGCTGGGACCGGTGGTGCTGCCCATCCTCGGCCAGGCTCTCTGGGGCAGGGACTGCCTGCCCTTGTGCGTGCGTGTGTGGTGTGTACAAAGGGGCCTTAATCTCAGTTGGGGCCTCTGGGCCCTGCCATAATGCAGAAATAATGAGTCTATTATTAAGTGCCCACAGTACTTCTTCACTCCGGTGGCTCGCCTCCAGCAGCAGGCAGAACCTGCCCCGCTTGAAGTGGATGTGTCATCATTTGCCTCAGCAAATCCGATCCCCTTTGATGATGGGCCAAACGCCCTTGGCACGAAGGGCCACAGCTGTGATACAGGCCCCATTTTTTTTAATTCCCCCCCCTTCTCTCTTCCCTTTGTTCCCAGTTCATTGACAAGTCGTCGGCTCGCCCCAGACCTGGGGCAAGCGTGCGTTGGTGGGCATGGGCGGTCTGAGCCCCTGCGTCCCCCCGGAGAGGGATGGGACGGGGGGCTGGCTCCCACGGCAGTCCCGCATCTCCCCCCTCGGCGCTGGGGAGCAGCAGGCACCCTGCTCGGCATAAGGACGGGTTCCCAGCGTGGGTGGCGATAGGGAGCGCTCCAGCCCTTCCCTTGGGCTGAACCGCACCACCCCTGGCCTGCCCGGCCTGACAGCCGGCGAGGGCGGGACCCTGCACAGCCCCTCGGCCTTGCACCGGACGCTTGGGAGGCCGGGTGTGCAGGAGGGGTCCCCGGGAGAGACGGGATTCCCGGGGAAGGCTGAGGGTGCGTGGGCTGTGCAGCATGCCGACAGTGCTGCCAGCCCCATCCCTGCAGAGGGAGCTGGCAGACAGCGTCTGCCGGCACCTTCGCCAAGCTCCCAAACCCCGTGCCTGGCACCTCTGCCATGGGTACCCCCAGCACCCCCTGGGTGCTGCCAGTGCCGCGGGTGCCCTGCCTGCTGCCTGCCTCCCTGGCTGCAGTCTTCCTCGCTGCTCTGCTGGCTCTCGCCTGCATCAGCAAGAGCCTCCCCTCCCCACAGTGCAGCTCAGGCACGAGGGGCTGCTGAGTGCCGAAACCTCCCAGCACAACAGCTCCGAAGCTGCCATCTGCGGGGTACCCCATCCACAGAGGATGTGCTCTGCCTTGGGCTGAGCGGGACAGGAGTGCTTTCCCCCTGGCCTTGGAGCAGGGCCATCCCCTGCCAGGGAGGAGGACAGCCACAGGGTTTAGCTGGGAGAAGGAGCATCCCAGAGGAGAAGTAGGGATCTGGGTGGGTGGCACGCTCCAGGAAAAACGCGTCGCGGGGTCTCCCAGACCTGACGCGCGCGCAGGGCGCTCTGCGTGGCTCAGCTTTTGTGTATGGGAAACGCTCGTCAGCGGGAAAAGTGCAACCTCAGGTTCTCTCCCACAGGCAGCTCTTTGTTCCCAGATAAAGGACCTTACACCAAAAGCCCTTTGTGCCGCTGCTTAGAACGGTGCTGGGATTAATTGTACCGATAGGTGCTTGAATGGGGAGCGCGCAAGGCCGCTTGCTCCTGCCGTAATTATCTTCAAAACCGAGAAGGAAATTAAAATATGCAGGGAGATGCCCCTTTTGGTGGCTTTTTGACTAGCAGGCAGTCACCAAGATTGAGAGTGCATTCCTAAACAAGCTGCCTTTCCTTCCAGAGGAGCACGGCACGGTGGCGAGGGGGAGAGGCATCTGGCACCACTGTGAGCAGCCACCACAGTGGAAGCCAAGGCGTGTCCTGGGGCAAACGGCCCAGCTGTCGATGCTGTCTACAGGAGCCTGGTGTGGGACCCGTATGGCCGGGCCGGGCCACTCGCCCCACGCTGAGCTCCTGCAGACATGGTGCCGTGGTGTGCATAGCTCCCGGAGAGCACGGGCACGTTGTAGAACAGGTTCCTCTGTTTGCGGCGAGGCTGTGTGGGCGTCTTTACTAACTTTCCTCCCTTGCCTTCTTTCAGGATGCTCTGGACTTGCGTGAGTTGCCTTCTTCTCATCGGGGCAAGGAGCTGGCGTCCTACCTTGCCAGCGCATCCTGATAAAAGCTGGTAGTCCCCATGTTCAAAGGCGAGAGCTTTCAAATTGGAGCCGGTTGGTGGAGACGATTGAGTCTTCCCCAGCGGCTTCATCTTGAAAGAATTTTGATTCTCTCCCCCCGCTTTCTGGCTCAGCCGTCGCTGCCGCGCACGTCTGCCGCTCAGCAGCGCGAGACGGGCTCTCTGGGCCTCTTAGAGGGGGGAGTTCAAACGTTTTCGCTGGCCTCAGACCGTTCATGCCGCATTCCTGAGCCCCTGCGTGGGGAGGAAGAGGTCCCTGGCTCCAGATGGGTACTCGCCAGGGCTTCCAACACCCAGCAAACTGCTGGGGACTCTGGGGACCAGGTGATGGGAAGGCTGCTGGCAGGGAACCCCTGGTCTTGCAGCTTGGGGTGCACGTGGGAGGAGATTTTTGCAGGGCAGGGAGGAGGCAGCTGGAGCGATGGGTTTGACCACGGCCTGCTGCACATGCTGGAGCATAGTGAGACTCCTGCAGCATCCCTTGCTTTTGCCCAGCTGGAAGTGAGGAGAGGATAACTCCCCAGTACTGCAGACAGTGATAAAGCAAGCCTTAGGGTGACTTCCCCAAGCTGGCAAAATTGGGAGCCAATTTCCCATTGACTAATAGGACCAGGTTCTCGCTGTGGCACACAGTATTGAGGTGGCTTTGACTCACTGCTCAGCCAGCCCTGACACCGTTCACGTCCCTCCGAAGCACCTGCAAACCTGAACTGAGCCAGGAAACTGCCGATGCCGCCTCCAAGCTCACCTCTGGCACCACATGCCGGAGGGAGAGAGCAGCTGGCTATTCCACTGGAACCCAGTGCTTGCCTGTCTCCCCAGCCCTGGACGCTAGCACATGTCCCTTTATGGGGGGCCAGTGCTTGGTGTGCCCCGGTGTTTGCTGGGGAAAGGACACAGGTTCGGTGCCAGGCTGCCACGAGATCTCTGCGGCAGCTTTAAGGGCAGAGACCAATTTCTGCGGCTCGGCCGCGCCTGGCTCGGCTCAGCATGCTGCCGCCGGCCCCGGGACCACACAACACAGCAGCCTGCGGGGCCGTCCGCCCGCGACCTTCACGGGCTGCAGGCTGCAAGGGGCTGGGGAGCTCCGCTGACCCCACCTGGCCCCGCTCGCTTCCAGGGCTGCAGGAAATCCCCGCTGCCCTCCGCACTCGGCACGTTTCCTTTAGCTGAGTTGCTCAGTGATTTTTTTTTTTTTATTATTTCCCCTCCCTGCTCTCTCCGTGCAGTTTACGTAGCTCTCGCACCACCGGCCAGCTTGGCTCTGTCAGTTTTTTTCCCTCCTCTGCTGGTCAGATGGCAGATGCTGCCAAATTAGGATGCAGGCAACGAGCCTCCTGTCCGAGCCGCGTCTCTGCCCCAGGCCGGCACTCATGGGGAGGCGCTGCTGGAGAGGACAGCTGCCCGCGTTCCCGGTCCTGGGGCCAGGCTAGCATGGCAAGAGCTGCCTGGATCGGGGCTGCTGGCGTGCAGGGGAGTTCGCAGACACCCTGGGGGGCAAGTTTGGGGAGCAAAGCTCCCCTCCCGCCCCAGGAGCAGGGATGCCCGCACAGTCAGATTCATCCCGGCTCTGCTGCAGCTGGCCACGAGGTCCTCGCGCTGCCCCGCTCGCGGGCACACCCTGCCACCCAGATCCCCATCTCTCCGGCGTGACTCACCACCGTGGCCGCTCATCCGCACCGGCCCCGTCCCTGAGCACGCAGGGCACCCCTTCCCCGCTCCTCCTGCAGAAGCACCCACCCAGCTGCCCGCACCGGGAGGGGGGCCCTTCGCTGGCCGGACCCGCGCGGGGTCTCTGCACCGGGACTTGGCAGCCCGGCGCACTGTCAGCGCCGAGCGTGCGCTTGGCTCTGCTCCGCCGCCAGCGCGGCGTGCCTGGGCCCTCGCGCGGCACCGCTGTGCCCTTATTAGGGCAGCCGGCGCAGGGCCTGTCCCTCAGAGAGGTGCGGGCGGCCCTGCTCTTCAACCTGCTCCCCCATGATCCGGCACCGGCTGCCTTCCCTGGGAGCCGTCCCGGTGCGGGGGTCTGGGGAGCGCGGCAGCACCTCGGGGAAGTCTCGTGGCTGTGCGGAGCCGTGCTTGGGCCCCTGCCGATGATGCTGATGCTGTAGGGGAGGAGAGAGGAGGGATGGCGGTTTGCTGCATCCCCTGGGCAGGCAGTGCCTTGGGACCGGGCACAGGCTGCCCCGTGGGTGCCCAGCCCTGTCCGGCTCATCCCGTGCCCCGGCCCTCCTGGCATCCTCGACACGAGTCCCCCTGCGTTACCTGCTTGGCGGAGGGCTTCTTCCTTCTCTGCCTTTGTTTTTGCCGGATGCCCCTAGTTTGTGTTTTTGAGAAGCAGCAAATAACCACTGCCCAATAACCACCTCTGCGCTTCTCCTGTTTGCAAACAAGAGACGGTGTCGGTTTGTCCTTCCTGTTGTAGGTGACCCTCTCCTGGCTGGGGAGCTGGCACCATGAGGGGTTTTCCTCACTCTGTCCCTGGTGCTGTGTCCGCTGCCAGTGCTAGCAGCCCGCCATGGGATTGCATTTATGTTTGCTCCATGCACGCAGCCTGGGCGAGAGGCAGGCTCGCTGGCCGGGCTGGGATCCTGGCAAACAGCGAGGCGGGTCAGAGAGCCCACGTGTCCCCGAATGTGCTTGTTTATCGGTGCTGCGGTGGCACTTGCAGCCTGTGCTCCTGGCCGATCCGTGGGTGCTGGCTCAGGAGCTGCTGGCGGGTCTCCCCGGGGTGGGACGCGGAAGGAAGGTGTTTACCTCCAGCCAAGCTTCATCCAAAACCCTGCGACGCGTGAACATTTCCTTCCTCCTCCGCGCTTCCTCCCTGTCCGGGTCAGCCTGTGGTTTTCCTGGGGTGGAAGGAATGAAGCTGAAACTGCCTCTTGCTTCTGGGGCTGAGCCGTGGTGCCTGGCACGACCGAACTGCCCCGGCATGTCCTGTGCCCCAGCCATCGAGAGCGAGTGGCTCCCAGCTCGCTGCCAGCTCTGGGGGCTGGAGAGCCATGGCTCCCTGCCCTGCGTCTCGGGGCGGAGTGGGCTGAGGGACAGACGGATGGACAGCCCCTGGGGAGCTGTGTGGGGTCTGGGATGGGGCCATGCCTGCAGCCGGGGAGGGGGGCGCCCTCAGCAGGGAGGCATTTTGGAGCTGGTCCTGGGCCCCGCTGGGAGCAGGCACCGGAGCCCCTCTGAGCACACCAGGGTCTGCAGGGGGCTGTTGCCCAGCTCTGGCGTTTGCACCCCCCTTGCCCCAAAACCCCCTTGGGCAGGAGAGGGGCTGGAGGACCCCAGGGTTGCCTGCTCCCCTCCAAACAGCCTACAGGGCCATCCCTGGAGCAGGGGTCGCAGAGCCAGGAGCCCACAGCAGGGCCATTGGCACCAGCCCCGGAGCACGTCGTTGTACTCTGTCCTTGCATCGCGCTCCCGGTTTTTGCGTGTGGTGCTTGCGCGGAGCCGTGCGGCTCTGCCTGGGATTAGCGACAGCTGCCTGCAATTGCAGCTCTTCCCAGACAAGCGTCTCGCTCCCCCAAGGCTGGGGCTGGGGCTGTTTGGGGAATGCTGCCGGGGTGGTTTGTCTTGTAGTCTGCTCCAGGAATGTTGGCCAGACGGTCAAATTCTTCTCCCCTCTTGTAAAATGAGTGATGTGGGGCGTCTCTGGGAGAGCAGCCTGCCAGTCCCTCCTCCTCCTCTGGATAAACCTGCCTGGCCCGCACCGCCCTGTCATGGGAACGGGCCCTTTCAACCCCAGCCACAGTAAATACGCACCCTGCCAAAGCGGAGGGGGAGGGCGCGGATGGGGCGGCCCGGTCTCCCTCCTCTGGCACCCCCTGCGCTGGCCGGGAGGCATGGCTGGCCGTGCCGGTGGCCGGGGGTGGCAGCCCATCCCCGTTCCCCCCTCGCCACCTGGCCGGCTCCTCGTCCTGCTGCTTCCCCACTCCGGCGCAGCTCTCCGGGGACGCCTCGCTCTTCCTGTTCTCCTGACAGGAGAAGAGAAATCTGGAGTCTGTCTGCGCCGCTCCCCTCCTCCTCCCACCACGTCTCACCCCCCAAGTTGCTGTTTTCCGCAGAAATGTCAGCCTCGGCTCTCATCTCCCCCACTCCTCCTGTTTTTTTTCCCCTCTAATCTTGGCCTTCATCTCCAATTACTTCTTTCTCTCCTCCCTCTCCCTCCAGAGACCCTGATGGACACGAAGTGGGTGACCTCTGAGTTGGCATGGACAACTCATCCAGAGACGGGGGTAAGTCTGGAGCTAGCCCCGGTCCCGACCTCTGAAGGGCATGGCTGGCCCTGGCCTCACGGGAATCGGGGCTGCTCACCAGTGCCTTCACGGAGCTGGCTGCATCTTCCCCCTTCCCTCCCACGCTTATCCTCTCGCCGCATGAAACCATCTCCTCCTGGCTCCGTGCCGGTGGAGCGGGAGCGCCGTGGTCCCTGGCCCGGGTTGCTCTTAGTCACCTTGATGACCAGGAGGGTTGGGACAGGTGGAGGTGCGGCTGCTTCTCTTCCCTGTTGACTGTCGCCCGGTCCCCCCCACCCCGTGCTGTTTACGATGTGTCCGTGGCACTAATCTCCCCGTCCGGGGGTCTAACCCGCTCCCCTCTTGCTCACAGTGGGAAGAAGTCAGCGGTTACGATGAGGCCATGAACCCCATCCGCACGTACCAGGTGTGCAACGTGCGGGAGCCCAACCAGAACAACTGGCTTCGCACCAAGTTCATCCAGCGCCAGGACGTCCAGCGCGTCTACGTGGAGCTGAAGTTTACTGTGCGGGACTGCAACAGCATCCCCAACATCCCCGGCTCCTGCAAAGAGACCTTCAACCTCTTCTATTATGAGTCGGATACAGATTCTGCCTCTGCAAACAGCCCTTTCTGGATGGAGAACCCCTATATCAAAGTGGATACAATTGCCCCAGATGAGAGCTTCTCCAAGCTGGAGTCTGGCCGTGTGAACACCAAGGTGCGCAGCTTTGGCCCTCTCTCCAAAAATGGCTTTTACCTGGCCTTCCAGGACCTGGGAGCCTGCATGTCCCTCATCTCTGTCCGGGCTTTCTACAAGAAATGCTCCAACACCATTGCTGGCTTTGCTATCTTCCCGGAGACTTTAACGGGGGCTGAGCCCACCTCTCTGGTCATCGCGCCGGGCACCTGCATCCCCAATGCAGTGGAGGTGTCTGTACCCCTGAAGCTGTACTGCAACGGTGACGGCGAGTGGATGGTACCCGTGGGAGCATGTACGTGTGCCGCTGGATACGAGCCAGCCATGAAGGATACCCAGTGCCAAGGTACGCGCGTGGCGGAGTGACCGTACCTCTTGTCCCTGCGGACGCGTTGATGCGGAGGAGGTGGTTTTGCGTTGAGCTTGGTCTGCTTTCAGAGGCTTGGGAGCTGAGCAGGCTCCCTGAGGAGGGAGCAGGGTGGTGTCTCAGAGGACTGGTCTGCAGTTTCGCTCAGCATCTGGAAGCCTTAAAGCCTTTATGGTCCGGACTGGCGCGGTGTCTACTGTGACATGCTGGTTAGCATCCGCCTGCGCTATCCTCTGCGGGATGCATCTCCTCACCAGGAGCTGCAGCTCAAGGCGTGGTCCTCAGCAGGGATTCAGCACGTTTAAGCCCCTGAGCATTACCAAAACCTCCCTCTCGCCCCTGCTGCCGTGTCCAGTGTCTCCCCTCTCTCCCTCCTGCAGCGCTCGTGGCTGGGGCGAGTGATTGTTCCTGGCAAGCGTGATTTCACGCTGCTTGTGCGGAGGCACTCAGAAACCCTGGTGGTGAGCGGGGCCCCGCTGTGTGGGCTGCGGGAGAAGCCATGCGGATGCATGCTCCCCCTGCCAGTGCTGAGGGCTTGCAGCGGGGAAGGTGGGGAGTGGCATGAAGGCAGGGGAGCCGGAGCTCCCCATCCCTGCTCAGAGGGGAGGGAAGAGCATCCTGCACACAGATATTGGGGATGGAGAGCTGCCCTGGCTGCCAGGATAGCCCTGTGTGGGTCCTGCAGCTGCTGTGCTCTCCCACAACAGCTTTGGTGTTGCTGTTTCACTCCGGGTTGTGTGTGTTAATAAGGAAAAATCCGCCCGGGTGGATGTTGCTTTTCCTTGGGGTGATTTTGTCCTTGGGAGCCATCTCTGGCATGCAGGACCCTGCCGTGGGATGGTTTAGGTTTAGGGCAGAAAGATTGCTGCTCCCCTTGGCTGGAGGCGTTGTGCAGGGAGTGGGATGCTGGTTGGGCCCCCAGCGCTGGATGCCTCGTGCTCGCCGATGACGGGATGCTTGGCGCCGGCCCTTTGCTCTTGGCAGGGGCAATGCGATTTGGGACGGCCCGTGACGTGGGGCTCGGGCCAGGCCGGCGTCTCCATTGGCTTTGGGAGCAGTGTAGCTGTCAGCCATGCCGCTGCGGCTGGTTGGGGAGAGCTCAGCCTCTGTGGGGCTGTGGCTCTGCTGGGGGACTGCAGCCTCCAGCAGCATTGGTGCCAGGACAGCCCTGACTTTGGTGGTGGGTTGCTTGTGGCCCCAGCCACCTGCGTGAGTCTTGTGAGCAGCCAGTCTGGCTCCTCCTGGGGCAGAGGCACACTGGTGCAAGGCATCCATCACTGGGCAGGGAGCCCACGCTTAAAAGTGTGCGCTGGGGTCCACGCTCCTGGGGGAGCTGGTTTCCTTCTTGCTTGGGCTGGGAGACCATAGACCGTACGGGGTGTTTGCTCTTTCCCAGCAGGGCTTGGGCACAAGGTGACACTGTTTCCAGCCAGCATCCCAGCTGTGCGTCCTGAGGCAGGACCGAGGGCTTCTCAGGGCATCGCTGCAGCCTGGGATGAGGTCCCCTTTCCGCATCCCCCCAGCCGGGCAGACACCCGCACAGCAGCTCTGCCAGCACCTTTAATTTCCCCTCCAACAAGCCCCAGCTTCTTCCCCAGCGCACAGGGAAGCCACACTGAGCCGCGGGCATGTCTCCATCCGGCAGCCTGCCCTCTCGCTGGGCAGAAGCGGCGGTGTCCTCACGTTTCTCTGGGAAAGTTGGGCTGTGCTTGTAGGATCAGATTTTCCGCCATACGATCGTGTGTTTTAAGTGGAAACAGCTGAAGAAGGGCTGGGAGAAGCTGAAGCCGCAGTTCCCTTTTCTGCTCTCGGCTGGATGTTCCCTTAGCCCGTTTCGGCAGCCCGGCACTGCCAAGAAGGCTCTCTGCGCCCGCGGCGTGGGGAGCGGTGCGGATGCAGCCCCGTGGAGCTGGGGTTTCGGCGCTCCCGCCCCGGGGAGCCACCGAGGCTTCACCGCACAGGCGAGGAGCGCTCCGGAGTGCCAGATGGCATTTTAATAAATAACAATACCCAGTTACTGCTTAGATGGGATAAGCCTTGTTGTAAATCTCCCCCTTTCCCCAGACTTTCAGTGGCCTTTGAAGATCTCCTCCTCCTCCTCCTCCTCTTTATCTCCATCCAGAGCCAGGATTAGACCTCGCATTCAGACCTGTTACAATGCAGCTTGTATCCCGGTCCCTCGGGAGCCGAGGGCTCATCCCGCCCGGCTGAAGGCAGTTTCTTTGGCATGCTTTGTAATGCGATACGCCAGGCTGGTATCTGGCGCTCTAGTCCTGAGTTGCCACAGCATTGATTTGGCATCTCATTCTCAGCCTCATTATCTTTATTTAATTAGCACACGGCCCTTCTGGGGGTTGTGCCGCTTCCCACACGCTCCCCGCCACGCAGAGCTGCAGAGGCAGCTCTCCCTGGAGGAAGAGGAGCTGATGGCCAGGGAGGGGGACGAAGGCTCCCGCGTGCCTCCGCAGGGAGGGGTACGCTGCCTTCGCCCCCTCGCACCCTGAGCCCCGTAGCCCCCATCCCTGCTCCTTTTGGTTTGCGAGCACCCAAACCATTCAGGGGATTTGGCGTCAAGGTGCTCCCCGCGTTGCGCAGGCAGGCGGTGGGAGTTTCCTTCAGGCGGCGCGGGGCTCCCGGCGCAGAGCAGCTCAGCGTGCGGCACCTCCCCGAAAATGCTGCTGGGCGTGCGCTCCCCGTGCCGGATTCACCGGGGTTTGCACCCCTTGTCTTGCTGGCTTCACCCAAAGACAGAAAGGTTTGGGGTCTGGCTGGCCTCCGTGCCAGGGCTAGCAGCAAGCCCCCTCCTCGCGTGGCCCTCGATGCCCGTGGCAGGGTCCTGGAGAGGGGCCACGGTGTCCCCAGAGCCTGTGCCCCGCTCAGGAGGGGGACTAAGGCTGTGTGGTGGACTCGATGGGCACCCAAACCATAAAAGCACCTGGGGAGACAGCGTGCAGTGTGACGCCGCGCTCTCCTCAGACCCATTTCTCAGCCTTTTTGGTGTCCCTTTTCTGATGGCACCAGGTGCTGTATGTTTGGGCACAGTCAGTAGGTGACAGCAGGTCAGGCTGGGGCCAAAATCTGAATTTCTGCGAAAATAAATTTCCCTTGCGATCAGTGACTAATGGAAACATCACCCCAAATTAAAAAAAAAAAAAAAAAAAAAAAAAATGCCAAGCAAGCATTGCACTTGCCAACTGTTTGCAGCTTTGCATTGCAACACGGGCTTGCTGCATGAAACCCAGGAAGTGAAACTGCCTGCTATTAATTGCCCGGGCTTCCAGATCAAAGGCAGCTCAGCAGCGCGGGCAGGGGAGAGCTGCCGGTTTACAGCCAGGCAGCTCCACAATGGGTTACTTGTAACACGGTCGAGGAAATCTGCCCCTGCCGTCCTGCCTGTGACCCGCTGTGGCTCGAGAAGCAGCTTTGCTTATTGAAAAAAAATTTTTTTTTTCCTTTAAAAAAAAAAAATTTGGTTTCCCACGTGTTCTTTGGATGCCACTGTTCAAACCCCCGAGGGCTCTTTCCCTTCTCTCCCCTTCAAATTTACTCCGTTCACTTTAGGACTGCGCTAGTGTGAAATATTTCCACCCAAAGGGTGATTTTTTTTTAAAAAAAAAAATCAAGTGCCTTTTAAGAGAGACTTAAAAAGAGAGTTACCGCCTCGGCTGTAGCCAGGCTGTTGCTTCCGCGGTTCTAATCCATCTGCAGCCGCTTACGAAAGCGGGAAGGGAGCGAGCCGTGCAGGTTCATAAAGCACAGATCGTCCCAGGCAAACTCGATTGCTGCCTTTAAAGAAATTACAGGGTTGCTGGACAAAGGGATGTGATCAGTTTAATTTATCTAGGCTCAAGCGAGGTGTTCTGCTTCAGTCCTACAGGGAGAGAAATAGCTGGAAGGATGCTGCCCGAGCTGGAATAGCATCATGTGGATGGGAAAGCAGTTGAGACCTGGGTAGTCCGGGGCTGGTATTTCCCCATGTGCCGTCAGCTGTCCCTCCCTCCCTCCCTCCCTTTCCCAGGGGAGGGGACCCTGAAGTTTTGGGGATGCACGCGGGGTTCGTCGCTGCTTGCCCGCATCCCATGCAGTAATGGAGGCTGCCTGCGGGATGAGTCACTGCTCTCTGCTGCTGCCAGGAGGGTTTTATTTCGGTGTTTTTTTCGGCTCCCTCCCTTGGACTGTATTCACCGGGTGGGGATTGTATTTGGGAAGAGTGCCCTCCCCTTCCCCCAGCCCAGTCCTGCAGCTCTGCAAGGCAGGATCAGGCCCCGGAGGTGGGCGACTGATGAAAATCCCGGAGGGGCTGGCAGAAGCAGCCGGATGGCCAGCAGTGGGTGCCGTGCCGTGCTGGGTGTGCGATGCCCCGTAGAGGGTGCAGGGGCAGTTTTGCAGCAGCCCCAGGGCTGTGTTACTGCCCCCCTCCCTCCCGCACCCCACATAAATCCCCTCCGGAGCTGATCCCCGCTGTCAGGCCAGGCTTCGACTCCCTCCCATCAAACCAGCGGCTCCTCTTCAGCCTGGGGAGCTCCGCTTCAGTTCCCTGACCTGTTATCCTGTGGCTGTCAGTGACTGTCATGTTCTCCCCGGAGGTGACCACAGCCCGGCACCAGGAGATGTGATCTGTGTGCAGAGATTCAGGGTTGTTATTTTATTTAAGGACACTTGAGCAGGAAAAGTGCTTATGCAAACCTCTCAGTGGGGAGAGGGGAGCCTGGCTCCCCAGCTCCGGCTGGATGGAGTCACGTTCCCGCTCCGGAGCTCCCGGGCTCATTCTCCGGCGTGCTGGCCAAGACAGTGGTTGTTGTACAGGCGGTTTCTTGCAGAGAAGAGATGACACAGCGGCTTATCCACCAGGGACCTGGGATCAGCTTTCAGCTCGGTTACAGCCTTCAAATGTGGCGGCTGAGAGCTGTCATGCTGCCACCAAGGTCTTTATGCTCTGATTTATTAAGCGGAGTTGGAAACTTAAACACTGGAGTGCATCTGGGCCTTGGTCCCTCTCCTGCCTTTCCCCTGCTTAACAGGGCTGGGACGTGGCTCGTCCCCCTCCTGCCGGGGTGGCATGAGGGTGTAAAGAAATGCCCTTCATCCCATGTGCCCACGCTGGGCACTCCTGCGGGATGGCAGGCACCTGCCCAAGGACGGCTCTGCCTGTCCCTTCCTCCCGTGTCCGGGAGCACGGGAGGTCACTGTCCCCTCCGTGCCTGTAACCCACCGGGCACCGGCTGGCACTGAGCATGCAGGAGGCCAAGCACCATCATCCCTCCTGCATCCTTTGCAGAGGACCTTGCTGTCCCCGGCTGCCGTGCCACGCTTGGGCTGTCAGCTTCACAGGAGCTCTGGTTGCTCCAGCTTTGCTGTCCCCCCAATAAGCCTCTTATTTCAGGGGGGTTTTGTCCCTGATGGATCTGGGCTTCTGTCCATAACTGAAGCATGTTTGGCAGCTTTCGGAGCCCAGAGCGTTTCTGTCCAAGAGGTTTCAGTCATCTCTCATTCCTCAGCAATCTGGTTCCTTATGTGTGAATCTGCATCCACCCAGTTTGAACCACCCGGGACTCCGGCTGGGGTGGGTCTGCCTGTGCCGAGGCTGCTCCACTACCTCGGGGCATCTGCTGTCCACGTCTTCGTGTTTTGTGATGGCCAGGGTGGCCTGGGCTGGTGGGACAGGAGCCCTGGACTTGCTGGCCGGGGGCTTCCATCGCTCACAGAGGAGCGCGTCTGTGCACTCCATTGCCCTCCAGCCTGCATGGTCGGGATGGGCTAATGAAATGAAAGCATTTCCAAAGGGAAGGCCCAGAGGCTGGGTGAAGTCAGGTCAAGGAGCTGGAGCGAGTCAAGCCATGTGGTTGGTCCTGTTTTGACCGAAGAGGAGTCTCCTTGCCGGAAGGCTCGCGCCCTGGGAGCAGGAAGCGGCTCCTGCCGCCCATCCGGGCAGGGGGGCTGGAGAGCGTGCGGTCCGCAGGTCCCCTCCTCGGCAGTGGGGTGCCTCCCCCCCGTGATGGGGCTGCTAACGCATCCCCCTGCCCAGCAGCACCGCGATGGAGCAGGGCTTTTCCCCTGGGGCTGCTGCCACTCAGTGCCTGGGCAAAGCGGGGGGCCAGGATGGCACCTCGGAGCTGTGTGCAGGTCCCCATGGGGCCAGCGTGGCAGCGTGTGACTCAGCAGCGCTCCACGCCCCACGCGTGGGGCTGCAGTCGGCCGGAAAACTTCCACGGAGGGTGTCGGGAGATGCCTCATAGCAGGAAGCTTCCGCTTGCTGCAGCCCGGTGAAGCACCGGGAAACCTCCTCCTGTTTACGGGGTGGTGTGCGACAGGCGTGGGAGGTGGGACAGGGCTGCCGGGAGGGTTATGCACCCTCGGGAGCTGCCCTAACCCCGGTGGAGCGAGGAGGATGCGCCCTCCTTTGGGGCCGCTTGTGCTGATGCCACCCCGGCCGTGGCAAACGGGGCGATGCCAAAGTAGAGCCAGTGCTGGCACGTCTCTCACCGCTTTGACCAGCTGCGAATGCAGAGCACGGGACCACCTTCCTTGGGGCAGCACTGCGATAAATCAGGCTATTTCAAGGTGTGGGTTGAGTTCCTGAGGCCACTCTGCCCCTTGGCTCAAGTGCCGTTAATCCTTTCACGTGCCCCTCATTAGGGCTAAACGCCCCGTGGTGCCAGCCGGGCCGGATCCCAGGACTTGTGGCTCCTTGAAGGACCCTGATCGGAAGCAGGGGTAGGAGGTGGCAGTGATGCTGAAGCAGCTCTTTAGCCAAGGACCTGCAGGAATGTTTTAATCTCACTCGGCACTCCACTTGAGCCGGCCTCAGGAGGTGCCACCACCCCGGGGCTGAGAAGTGGCTGAAGAGCCCGAGGCAGAGGGTTTGGGGCTGAGTGGCTGCGTTTGGGGCTGCAGAGACCTCTCGCGAGGGCTGCTGCAGGCAGGGCTGAGGGGTCCTTTCCTTCCCAGCCTTATCTCCCTAGAGAATGGATTGCTGACCCTATGGAGGGTGCTGGGCATGGAAACCAACGGGGGAAGGGTGAGCCAATGCATGCAAAACCCTTGGGAAGTGCAGCGAAGAAACAAAACTGGGGTCGTGCTCTCCTTGCTGGACCTGTCCTGATCCCCATGCAGTTGCTGTCGACTGGCTCTTCCCATCTCCGGCTGTCCCGGGTCTTCTGCTGGAGCACTGCATCTCCTGGGCAGAGCTGTGCTGTGCTCGCAAGTGCCCCTGCCCCGTGCCAGCAGCCCACTCTTGCCCACCCTGCCTGGCCAGGGGCACCGTGTCCCTGGGCGTGGCTGGCGGTGGTGGGAAGACTTGTAGGTGGCCTGTGGTCCTCAAGCCACTGATGGGAGATTTGGCAGGGAGCAAGGAAGGGTCTGCCCAGCTTTGGGGGGAACGGTGGATGTTTTCTGGGTGCGCTTTATAACTCAGGTCTGTTTTCCCTTCCTCCAGCGTGTGGCCCAGGAACCTTCAAATCTAAGCAGGGGGAAGGTCCCTGCTCTCCCTGCCCTCCCAACAGCCGGACCACCTCCGGAGCAGCAACAGTCTGCACGTGTCGAAATGGCTTTTTCCGGGCGGACACGGACCCCGCAGACAGCGCCTGCACCAGTGAGTCCTGCCCTGGGCAAGGAGGGGAGGCGAGGGGAGGTGTGGAGGCAGCGGGGGTCCATGCCTGAGGTGGCAGGGAGCATGCTGTGCCCATGCCGGAGGTGAGCCAGGCATGGGGGCATGCCAACCCTGACCCCCACATTCCCCCGGCAGGCGTCCCCTCCGCACCCCGCAATGTCATCTCCAATGTGAATGAGACGTCGCTGGTGCTGGAGTGGAGCGAGCCGCAGGACACGGGCGGGCGGGACGACCTGCTCTACAACGTCATCTGCAAGAAGTGCAGCGTGGAGCGGCGCCTGTGCACCCGCTGCGACGACAACGTGGAGTTCGTGCCGCGCCAGCTCGGCCTCACCGAGCGTCGCATCTACATCAGCAACCTGATGGCCCACACCCAGTACACCTTCGAGATCCAGGCCGTGAATGGCATCTCCAACAAGAGCCCTTACCCTCCCCATTTCGCCTCTGTCAACATCACCACCAACCAGGCAGGTCAGTGGAGCTGCCGGAGAGCAGGGCCTGGCTCTCCGCCGCAGAGCGGAGCGGGAATTTCTTGCTGACAGCCTTGGAGGCTGCGGTCCTTTGTGCTGCCGCGTTACTGGCTCTCCGCGCCTGCATCTAATCCCCTGGGTAAATTCTCCTCTCCGTTTAACGTGTGTCCCTGGAGGAGATGAGATCAGAACGCGTGCAAGCAGAGAAGGGCAGGGTTGGCAGATGCTCCGGAGAGCTCTGGATCTCCTAGACCTACCCCAGAGATGATGTGCCTGCTGCGAAGGGAGGAGGAAGGAAATGAGATTTCTCCCCTGTGGGCCTGGGAAGGCTCAGCACCAGCCCAAACCTTCGCAGCCAGCCGAGTGCTCTGCCGTTCCCTCCTTCCTCCCGCTCTGGCCTGGCTCCAGCGTGCTGGTAATCTCCAGCCTCCACGCTCTGATCTGATTTCACGGGTCTCATCGGTGGGGTGGAGTGCAGAGCTCCTGGAAAGTGGAGGAGGGGAAAGAGCCCCAGTTTGGGCTGGCAGGGCCCTTCCCCAGACCAGTTTGCAGCTAGGCATGGGGTGAAGCATTACTTCAGTGCTATTTCTGAGGCTCCCCTTGGTCCATTATCTCCTTAGCTGCAAGATGTTGAGATCGCAGCTCCCTACAGTGACTTGTGGGAGGCCAGTCTCAAAGCTTTTCCATGCCTTTCCACAGGGGTTAGCTGAGCAGGTCCCAGGCAGAGAGTCCCCTACGCTGATGTGGGATGGTGGAGGGGGGAACCTGACACAGATGGCTCATTCCTCCCCTGCTCTCTTTCCTAGCCCCGTCTGCCGTGCCTACAATGCACCTGCACAGCAGCACCGGGAACAGCATGACGCTGTCGTGGACTCCCCCAGAGAGACCCAACGGCATCATTCTTGACTATGAGATCAAGTACTCAGAGAAGGTAAAGCAGGAGGCAGAGCAGCCTTTTCCCTCCTCCAGCCCTTCTGGCTGGCGGTCAGCACCATGGCAAAGGGGGTCCCTGCAGAGAGAGTGCCTGAGGGATGTGGGAGCCAGCAAAGGGGGGGTTGCTTCACAGAAGTGACACCCAAATGTCTTCCCTACAGCAAGGCCAGAGCGATGGCATCGCCAACACAGTCACCAGCCAGAAGAACTCAGTGCGGCTGGATGGGCTGAAGGCCAATGCTCGGTACATGGTGCAGGTCCGGGCACGCACGGTGGCTGGATACGGCCGCTACAGCCTCCCTACGGAGTTTCAGACAACTGCGGAGGACGGTAGGTACCAGGACTGGGCTGCCTCCATCCCCCAGCCCTCCTATGCGTGCTCCTTCCCCAGCTTGACTTTGATTCCTGCCTCTCCCTCCGTCAGGCTCCACCAGCAAGACTTTCCAGGAGCTGCCTCTGATCGTGGGTTCAGCCACTGCGGGGCTGCTGTTCGTCATCGTTGTGGTGATCATCGCTATCGTCTGCTTCAGGTACTGGCTTTGCAGGGAGGGGGGGTTCAGAGCTGGGTTTGGGGGTTGCTCGTGTCTGCCCTAGAGCTTTCGCCTTTGCCTGTGGGTAGAGCTCTGGCAGCTCCAATCTGAGAGCGAAAAAGTGGACCTGCTGCATTTGGGTACCAGAGCGCGGGTCCTGTGGGAGGACCGTGCACCTCTGCTTCCCCAGCACCAGCTGGGGCTCTGCCCAGGCTCCTGCCACTCTCTGTCAATACAACTAGGCCATCTTCTCCCATTGCACCTCGGGGGGAGGGATGGCTCTGCTCACAGGCTGCCGGAGGGGAAGCTCTCTGGCATAGGCTGTCTGTGCTGGAATTTGGAAGCTGGCAGTGAATGTCTTTGCCCCATCAGGAAAGGGATGGTTACTGAACACCTCCTCTCGTCTCCTTTGGGCAGGAAGCAACGCAACAGCACGGACCCCGAGTACACGGAGAAGCTGCAGCAATACGGTGAGTGTGAGAGCCCAGAAAATGGGCTCTGCCTGCCCTCTCCCAATTCCTGCCCCATGTGCAGGCGAAGGGGCAGCCTTCACTAGCCAGGAACGGGGAGGGATGGGCTGACAGCCAGCCAAGCTGGCTCAGCATCGGTCATCTGTGTTGCGTCCCTCCTGGTGATGACTCCTCTGCCCTTGCAGTTACCCCTGGGATGAAGGTCTACATTGACCCCTTCACCTATGAGGACCCCAATGAAGCCGTCCGGGAATTTGCCAAAGAGATTGACATCTCCTGTGTTAAAATTGAGGAGGTCATTGGAGCAGGCAAGTCCCGGGGCTGGGCACAGCAGCTGCCGAGACCACTGCCTCTGCCATGCCTGATGCATGGCTCACCGTGCCGCCCCTTTCTCCCCTTCCCCACCCGCAGGGGAGTTCGGCGAGGTGTGCCGCGGGCGCCTGAAGCTGCCCGGCCGCCGCGAGATCTTCGTGGCCATCAAGACGCTGAAGGTGGGTTACACAGAGCGGCAGCGGCGGGACTTCCTGAGCGAGGCCAGCATCATGGGCCAGTTCGACCACCCCAATATCATCCACCTGGAAGGTGTGGTGACCAAGAGCCGCCCCGTCATGATCATCACAGAGTTCATGGAGAACTGCGCACTCGACTCCTTCCTCCGGGTGAGCATCCATCCCCTCCTGCTCTGGGCTGGGGGCTGCAGCACATGGGGGACAGTGGCTCCGAGCCCTCCTCCATCCCTCTGCATTGTCGTACCAGCACCCCCAGGGCTAAGCTGTGCATGGACATCGTGGGGTGGGGGAAGAGGGGTGGCTTTAGGGAGGAGGAAGGTGGTGGTAGCACATTGGGATCCTTCCCCAGTCCATTTGGAATGTTGCAAACCCCTCTGATCTCTCCTCTGGCAGCTGAACGACGGGCAGTTCACGGTCATTCAGCTGGTGGGGATGCTGCGAGGCATCGCTGCCGGCATGAAGTACCTTTCGGAGATGAACTACGTGCACCGGGATCTGGCTGCCCGTAACATCCTGGTCAACAGCAACTTGGTCTGCAAAGTGTCTGACTTCGGGCTCTCTCGCTTTCTGGAGGATGACCCAGCCGACCCCACCTACACCAGCTCCTTGGTATGGGACGCTCGTGGGAGATCCATGGATCTGGGGATGGGGGGAGACACCTCAGCTATGTGCTAAATAATGGAGCTGTGTATCTGTGCAGGGGGGCAAGATCCCAATCAGATGGACGGCTCCCGAGGCCATTGCCTACCGCAAATTCACTTCAGCCAGTGACGTGTGGAGCTACGGCATCGTCATGTGGGAAGTGATGTCCTACGGGGAGCGACCCTACTGGGACATGTCCAACCAGGACGTAAGTGCTCCCTGGGGAGTGGGGAGCTATGGGCTGCCCGTGGGAGCCCAGGTGGCTCACAGCCTGCCTCTGCACATCTCTCCGCAGGTGATCAACGCAGTGGAGCAGGATTACCGCCTGCCACCCCCCATGGACTGCCCCACGGCGCTGCACCAGCTGATGCTGGACTGCTGGGTGCGGGACCGCAACCTGCGGCCCAAGTTTGCACAGATCGTCAACACGCTGGACAAGCTCATCCGCAACGCTGCCAGCCTGAAAGTCATCGCCAGCGTCCAGTCTGGGTCAGTGACATCCCTGCCTCCAGCCAGAACTTCCCCCAAGCCCAGGGAACACTGGGATGGTTGGAACTAGAGATGCGGGAGGGCAGGGATAAGAAATCTCCCCCACTTCCAGTTACACCTCTCCCTGCTCCCTGTGACCTGTGGCTCTCTTGCCCTTTAGCATCTCCCAGCCACTCCTGGACCGCACTGTCCCAGATTACACCACCTTCACCACTGTGGGAGACTGGCTGGACGCCATCAAAATGGGACGGTACAAGGAGAACTTTGTCAATGCCGGCTTTGCCTCCTTCGACCTGGTGGCGCAGATGACTGCGGAGTAAGTCCCTGCTTGCGGAGGAGGGAGAAGGCTGGGGCTGGGGCTGCTGCTCGTTGTCCCTTGTCCCTCGCCTCTCTGGCAGCCAGCTCCTCCCGCCTGAGCATGTGCGAGGGCCGAGTTGTGCATGGGGTTTTCCCAAGTGAGTTAAGGTCTGGGATTCAGCACCCAGTCCCCTGTGGTGTTAGAGGGACACTGGAGCTTGGCAGAGGGCTGTGATGAAGATGGATGGGGCAGGGCCATGTCCTCATATTGCTGCTGGCAGGGGGCTGAGTCTTCACCTTCTCCTTGCAGAGACCTGCTGAGGATAGGGGTGACGCTAGCAGGACACCAGAAGAAGATCCTGAGCAGCATTCAGGACATGAGGCTGCAGATGAACCAGACGCTCCCGGTGCAGGTTTGACCGCAGGGGACTCTGCATTGGAACGGACCGAGGGAACCTGCCAACCAGGTTCAGTTTGCGGTGCAGCCCGGCTTCCCGTTTCCCCCTTCACATGGCGCTCCTCTGCCTCGGACGGTCGCCTGGGACGGGACGGGATGGGCCGCCCTTCCCTGGATCGGAGGCACTCGTGCCGAGAGGGAGCCCAGCTTTTCGTCCCGTGTCCTGGAGCGGCGAGGCAGCAAAGCATCTTCATATTGAAGATGGATTATGGGACAGAGATGGCACATCCCGCTTCCCGCCCTGTCTCGGTGCTCATCGGTTTGAAGAGTTGTTCTGCTTCTTGGATTTCTTTTCACCCCGTTTTCCCCCCAAGTCCTCACTTCCCTCCCTTCCCCGAGGCCACAGACTGTTGACCCGTCCGCTGAGTCCGTCAGACACGTCCGAAGCCTTCCCTAACTCTGGTCCCCGCGTGGAAGCAGCCGGGGGAGGCCGAGCCAGCGACAGGGCCAGGGCCATCGGCCCCAGACAATCACTCCTCTCCTCCAGCCCTGGCGGCCCCTCCACCCGAGGGTCTGCACTGGAACGTGTCCGAAGGGAAGGCTTCACTCCCTTTCTTGGCTTTGCACGCCAGAACCCAAACCCCATGAGATTTACTATGCAGGGAGTTAGGCAAAAAAAAAGAAAAAAAAGAAAAAAAAAAAAGAGATATATTAAAAAAAATAAGAGGGAGCAGAAAGGGGAGGGAGGGAGACCAGGCGCCCGGCTCCGCATCTCTTACTCTCTTGGTTCTCCTGGCCAGCTCTGGACTGCAGAGCGAGGCCGTCAGCACGTTTGCACAGGGACCCTCCGCCCCCGGACCGACGGCAGCCGCGCTCCCCCCCGAAGGGCTGGAGAGCGGGGCTGGGGCGGGGGCTGCGCCGGGGGCCTCGGCCCGGCCTCCCCCAGCCTCCTCTTTTATGCAGAAGGAGCGGGTGCCGCCGGCGTGGCCACCCCGCTCCTGACACACGCTGTGATTGCTGCCAAAAGACTCACTCACCTTTCCCTGAGGATTCACTGCAGCCCGGTTCCTCCAAGCCGAGGGAGAGACTCCCAGCGTGCCTGAGTGTGCGTGAGTGTGTGCATGCGTGCGTGGGTGTGTGCTGGCCGGCAGGACTGTGTGAGGCAATGGGCAGAATAAAGGCAATAAGAATTTTACCGGAGTTTCCTTTGCTCGATCGCGCTCTCCCTGCAGCAGGCCCGGCTACCTGCAGCTTTGCTGCCCGCCAGGATCATCCTCCTCTTCCTCCCGGCCAGCCCCAGGCTGGCTCTGTGCCCCTCTCTGCTCCCACCTTGTCTCGCTGTCACATTTTCGGGTGGTCCTGCGGGGTTCCCCTCGGCACGGGTGCTGCAGCAGGGTCGGGCCAGGCAGTGATGCTGTACCCACCCTGCAGTGCCTGGGGACCCGGCGTGCTGCCCTGTGGAGGTACCACATCCCAGGGCAGAGCCAGCCGTGAAACTCCCGTCTAATGCACTCAGAGACGCTCATAATTTTTTTTTCCCCCCATCCCTTCCTCAAGTCAAGCTGGAACTGTGGGAACCAAACCCGGTGTGTGAAAACTGAGCAGGAAGCAGCTGGGCTCACTGCTCATCCCACCGCCAGCAGGTCCCTGCAGCCCCAGGCCTTCTCCGCAGACCGCCCGTCCTCCTCTGCGCTCCCCAGGCAGAGTCTGGCCCCGGGCAGGAGCGTTGGAACAGCCGCCGGCATTCCCGAATCACCGGCCTCGCTCCTCCTCGCCACGAAATGGCAGCTGCTGAGCCAGGTGGGAGCACTGGCGGCAAGGTAACGCCTCGGGGGGCTGCTGTCCCTGGGAGAGCAGGGCCAGGGGGTCCCCGTGCCCGCAGCCCAGGGGGGATTGCTCCCTAGTAGCCGAGTAGGACCCCCGGTTGCTCGTGCTGGGGGTTTCCAGGTCCTAACAACCCCTCGGCTGCGGTACACCTCACCCACTTGCTTACAGGGATGCTTTGCTGGCGGTGCAGAGGGGCAGGCAGGTGCTCCCCGAAATGAGGGGGTGCACCCCTATGTTCCCCCCGTGCTCGGCCCTGCTCCCCTCCTCCCCGGGCTGGCTGAGCAGGTGCTATTTTTCCCCTTTCCTTGAAACTTGCCTGCCCTTGGGTTTCTCATTAACCCCGTCCTCCTCCCCAGGGAACAGTAAACAAGGCTGGGAGGGCAGCTGGCAGCAGGTCCCGCACTGGGGAACGGGCTTCCCGCATCCCACCGTCCCTCCTCTGCGGGATGTATCAGGGATGCTGGCTGCCAGGGACGCCACAGCCCCGTTTCACTGGGGTTTCCCAGCGCTGCCCACCCCGGCTGCTCCCCGGCCTCTGCCACGGTGGGACCCCAAACGGCAGCGCTGGGCAGGCCTCTCCCGGGTCAGGCAAAGCAGCCCGGTGTTGGGAGGCTTTTAAGAGCAGGCAGCCAAATAGATGTCAGAGCCCATTTTGGGCTTGCGAACCCTCTCAGCCCCCCCGGCTGGAAGCGCTGTGGGGCTCAGGGGCTGCCCCTGCTGCCCTTGCTCCCCCAGCCCCGGTGCTGCGAGGGTCCCACCGCTGCAAGGTGTGGGGTCCCACCAGCCCTGGTGCATGCCAGGCACCCCCACCTCAACCCTCTATCTTGGCCTGGCTTTGCTTTGCGGGGGTTTCTCCTTATTTTAAACAGCAAACCTTCAACAAACCCCTTCTCCCAGCCTTCTCCGTGCCTACCCTGCTCCCATGGGGCAGGATGCAGCATCCCTGCAGCCAGCCCCAGGTGTCTCCCCACCCTCGGTCCCTCACACTGCCCGGTTTGCACCCAGGGCTGCACCCAGCGGCTCTTCACGTGCTGTACCTGCCACCTCCCTTTTTATACAGATCTGTATAGGGGGAAAGCTGTGTTCGATGGTGAAAAAGCAAATGCAACAGCGAAAAAACAGCAGCAAGGGAAATTAATGCGAGCGTGCATTTGTAAAAATATTTTTTAACGGAAAGACTTTTTTTCAATTAAATTATTTAAGGAATTTTATGGAGGTCTGCGGTGCCTGTGTGGTTCTTGGGGGGGCTCTGGGTGGTGGGGAGCCCTGTGCTTTGTGGGCATGGGTGTGTTTGGGCACTGGTGTGTGTAAAAGTGGGTCCGTGGCAGTGAGCGGGAGGCACTTGGCGCCGTGCGGGTGCAAGCCCAGCCCAAGCCTCCCCAAAGATGCTCCCTGCCACCTCCCGGGGCAGGCGCTGGGCGAGGACCTTCGAGGGACGGGGCAGGGAGCAGGTGATGCTCCCCCAGCCGCCAGCCCTCGGGTGCTGCTGCGGGGACATCCTGGGGCAGCGGGGATGGGGACAGCGTGGGGTGGCTCTCGGGGAGCGTGGTGGCCAGGCTGGGGTGGGGGGGAAGGCAAGCCCTGCCTGCACCCTGCCTACCCTCTGCCTGCGCCCTGGGTTTCCCCCCTCCCAGCCCGTGCAAAAGAGCCTTTTGTGCTGCTGCGCTTTTTTCCCCCCTTTTAATTCCTAACCAGGAGATTAAGGGAAGACAAAGGCTACGATTGTTCCCACTCTGCAGAGAGCTGGAAAGTTCGGGGAGGGGGGACCATCCCTTTCCAGACAGGCCCAGAGGAGGGGGACACGCAACCCAGGTGGAGGGGACGGGGGGGGGGCACCCTGGGAGCGGCAGTGGGGGGCCCCGGGGGCATGGCTGGGGTGACAGCACACTGGGTGCTAAGGGGGGGACCCCGCTGGGGTGGGCAGGGGGCTCAGGGCTCTGGCAGGAGGGTGGGAGGCTCTTCCCAGCAGAGGAGGAGGAGGAAGGCTGGGGATGATGGGTTGGCCGGCTCGCCGGCTGCTTGGCGTTTTCCCTGCTAACTCTTGGCTGACACCTCGGCGACTTGGCAGGGAGAGGATCCCGCAGCCCCGTCAGCCCCCTGGAGCCGGCACAGCTGGAAGGGATCACAGCTCGGCACAGCTCGGCACAGCACGGCCGCGAGCCGGCAGGCCAGCCCAGGGCATGGGGCAGCGGGGGCACGGGCATCCTTCCATGGCCCCCACCACGCCCCATCCCCATTGCCACCCTGCACCCACGGGAATCACCAGCGCGGCTGTGCCAGGGGCCGTATCCTGCACCCGTGCTCAGCCAGGGACAGGACGGACACCAGCCGGGCGGGTCGTTGCCTCGTGGCCGGAGCCGGGGACACACC
Organism: Platalea leucorodia; assembly: GCF_965183815.1. Classification (NCBI taxonomy): domain Eukaryota; kingdom Metazoa; phylum Chordata; class Aves; order Pelecaniformes; family Threskiornithidae; genus Platalea; species Platalea leucorodia. The sequence goes on from NC_138830.1 coordinate 11,156,161, forward strand.
ACAGCCCGGGAAGCGGCTGTCCCCGCGGTGCGAAGGACAGGACCCGGCGAGTTTTCCCATGCTCGTAGGGAGCTGTGAGACACCCACGAACGCCCCGGCTCTGCTCCTTCTGTTTCCCGTTAAGATTATTTATTGGTAATTTTTAAGACCATTTACAGACTCTGTTCACGTGCCAGGACCCTACGCGGCTTTTTCCCAGGGCTTTTTTTTTTTATTAAAAAAAAAAAAAAGAAATTGTTTTAATCATTTTCTTCCCACTCCTTCCTTCCAGTCTCCTTTGGTAGCTAGCAGGGGGTTTGCACATGGTGCAGCGCCCGTCCTCGGCTGCCGCCGCAGCCCATCCTCCCTGCCCACTGCTGCCGGGGCTACGTCCTTGCCCCCTCCAGCAGGCCTGAGTCTCCCCACAGGGGGACCATGGGGGACAAGAGCCCCGGAGCGGTGCCCAGCATCCCTGCGCCAGGAGCTGCCAGCCAGCCCGGGGATGCTCCCAAAAAGGGGATCCAAGGGCCGGGGGGCTGCCTTGGGGAGCAGGAGGCGGCTCTCCCCCGGATGCCTGGGAGCTGACATCGTCTTTGGCAGCGCGCAGCCAGCGAGCGAACGCGCCCGCATTAATCACCCCGCGCCTGCCTGCCTTGTTCGGGAGCAGAATCTGACCCAACGCTGGACCGGCAGGCAAAAAGCAACTTTGGGTTATTAAACAAGACCAGGACAATGCCTCAACTCGATGTGGTGGTCTGGTGCTGGAGAAAGGCTGGGTCCAGAGCGGGAATTTAGAAGGAAAGCCATACTGGCCTTGCTGGTAGGGCTGGGACTGGTGCCCGGAGCTGCGTTGCTCCCCCTGTGGGCCACCCTGGCTGGAAACATTGGCTCCTTTGCAAACAAGGGGAGCAAAGGGGTCACTGCGTGGCCGGCAGCGATAGGTAGAGATGCCCTGGTCCCTGCCAGCTTGCCTTGCCCGGGTTTCGCTGGCCGTCACCCCTGCCCAGCCCTGGGCGGCTGTTCGGTGTGGACCACCCCTGCAGCGGGTATCGCTGCCCACGCCCTGCACGACGGCATCGCCTGCGCCCCACGCTGTTGCCCACCCAGCCCCTCCTGCCACCCAAATCTGGCTTCTCCCAGAGCAGCACTTGGGGGGAAATGGGGAGACCCCTTCTCCCCCTGCCCCGCTCCTCTCCATGGCCACAGCCCAACCGGTCACTGAGCCCCCTTATTGCCCCCACTCCCGCTTTGATCTCCCCCGAAGCCGGGGACGGTATCACCGCCGCGGGCCGGGGGCCGCCCCGGGTGTCAGACAGGTTCAGCCACACATTTCTGGCTAATGAGAAATTTCCTCTCCCCAGCGCTTGGCCGGGTTTTTTTTAGCTCTGGTATCGCTACCCCACCTCTGCCTCCACCGGGGCAAGCTGAGTCACGGGCAGGCCACCTCCCGGCACGCTCGCTTTGCCCGCCAGCCCGGTGTTTGCCGGGCCCTGGTAGCACCCCCTCCCCACCCCTTCCCCTAGGGTTGGCGTGGCGGGGAGCCCAGCAAAACCAAAACTCTGATGACCCATCCCGGTGCAAGAGCCAGACGCTCCAGCATGATGTCCTGAACCCGGGCACTGCCCTGAAGTCAGGGTGGATGGGCTGAGCGTGGGGAGGGGGTCGGCGTGGCAGTGGGTGGGGGGTACGGGTGCTGCACCCCACTGTGCCCCACCGCCCCAGCTGCCCCGGTCCGTGCTCGGGGGAACCGCAGCTCCGGGCAGCTGGAGAAGTTCAAAGGGAAGGGAAAAAGCAGCACTCCCCGCTCTGCGTGAGGGTTTGGGCTTGGCTCCCCACCGCCTGCAGCCTGCAGTCATTTCGTGCCATTAACGGGTTTCCTCGCTCTGAACTTGCTAATGAGCCAGTGTGGGAAGCAGCAGGGGCCGAGGGCCCCCAAACTGGGGCAGTGGAGGGGGGCGAGCAGCTCCTCTTAGCATAGCATATGGGGGGAGAAGCACCCACCACCCACCCTACTCCCCCACTGGGTTCCGCCTGCTCTTGGGGCTCCCCAGCCAGCCCCACTGACCCCCAGCACATCCCCGCCACCGCAGCAGCCCCATGCTGGTGCCCCGAGAGAAGGGTGCCCCATGCCACTACCCCTGGGGTGGCCCAACCTCTGCCACCTCCCTCAGCGCAGGTTTCCCCCATCCCGCTGTCCCCATCGTCACCCAGGCGGGGAGCCGGGACTGCGCCCCGGGAGGATGAAGCTGAAACCATGACCCATACCAGAGGTGGTGAGTCAAGCTGTGCCGGGTGGCTTGTGCCGGAAAGCACCTTCCAGCACCATCCCCATCCCTGTCCCTTTCCCCATCCCTGTCCCTGTCCCTGTCCCTGTCCCCATCCCGCAACGCTACGGTACAGAAGGACCCCATGGGAGCCACCAATGGAGAGGAGGGAGGCAAAAAGCTCCAGGAAGGTGTCGGATGTTTCTGTCTGCAGGCGAGCCTTGCAGGAAGGGGAGCGGGAGGATGAGCCAAGCCCGGGGCATGAGCACCGGGGCGGGAGCAGCGAGGTGTTTGAGCTGGCGTCATCAGCCCTGTGCAAACAAACCTGTGGGACCGCGCAGGGATGGGGGAGAGCTGGGCAGAGGGATGGGGAGAGCCCATCCCGTGCCAGCCCCAGCTCTGGGGCTCATGGTGTCGAGGATCCGGGTGATGGACCCGCGGCACAGTACGTCTCGGGGCTGGTATGGAGCAGGGGCTGTCCCTGACAGCGTGATGGCAGCCATGCTGCCGTCCCAGCCCGTGTCCCCTCGGGTCCAGGCAGCAGGCAGGGAATGGGGTGCCCCGGCGCTGGGGGCACGGGCCCCCATTCACACGCTCCCGGCGGGCAGGCGGTGGGTGATGGACGAGGCATGTCCCAGCCTCCTCGCCGAGATAATCCCATCCCTGCCAGCACCACCGGCCCACGGCCGGCATTTATCTCGCGCCAGGGCTGACGTCACCCTCCAAGACCCCGGCCAAGGAGGGCTTGCTTCTCCTCCCGGCTTTTCCCAGGGACGAGGGGCTTCGGGCCCCTCGCCCCAGGCTGCGAGCAGGTGGATTTACGACCGCAGCCGTGCTCCGGCATCCAGGGGACGGGAGAGGCAACAAGGCCTTTACGGCTTTTAATACACCTTTCTGACAGTGAAGTTTAAATGGCCTCGTAAACCCCCCTGTCGCCCACCCCCAGCAGAAGGCAATGGTTTATTAGGGCTGTAATTCTTCTCCTGGCATTTCATCAGTGTCCTTTTAATCTGCATTTGGGTTTTTTTTATTTCTGCTTAATACCAGCAGCTGTAAATGCTGTTAGGGATGCTCTTGGGCAGGGACCCTTCAGAGGGGGACCAGGCGCTGGGGAAGGGATGCGACGGAGCAGGGGGAGCTGGTGGCTGGGACAGCCCGGTCCCCATCGAGGGGTCACACCGATGAAGAAGAGCCAAATTTTGCTGCTCCAAGAACATCCCTCCTCTGTCGAGCAGGTCCAGGCAGGATGCAGCCTCGGTGCAAGGAAAGCCTTCCCAGGGAACCCTGGGATTTCGGCAGCGGAGCCAGCCAGGAGCTAATCCTTTGTGCCAGGCTTTCCACTTTCATCTCATTAACTCCTGCTCTCTGTGCCACTGCCCTCTCGGTTTTTCTGGCGGGGAGATAAGTCTCCGTGCTCGGCACGGCGAATCCTCCGCTCCTGCTCGCCCGATGCTCCCGGTCGCGCTGACGCTGGCAGGCAGCTTCCATCCAATTACAGCAGGGTGAAGCTCATTTTAATTGCATAGAGCAACTGGGATTACGCAGACTTTATCTCCTAATTCCCTCTTTATCTCTTAACTTCACACTCGCCGCTTGCATTGAAGGCAGGACAGCTTGTGCCGGCGTTTGCAATTTCTGAAGTAGCCTTTCCCCGTGCGCCACCCCCTTGCCCAGATGAGGTTGGCCCCAAAATGCCGGTGCTGGGGAATCCTTCGTGTCCCATTGAGCCGGGACGAGCTGCCGGCCACAGCCCCCAGGTCATCCCAGCAGCACCGGAGTGTCAAGCCCACCCTCTGGGGGATGGCACCCATTGCCCTGGCTGCTTTGGGAGGAGGGCTTGCCCTTGAGCTGGTGTCCTCAGCAAAGGCCACATGTCACCTGGAGGCTGAGGCTCACCAGCAGGAGCTGGGATGGGCACAGCATGGGGAAAGGGCTCTTCCCTTTAACATTTAACCACTGCTGGGCTGCTGCAGGGCTCAGGGGGTCCCTGCAAGGGAGGGATGGGGTGTTTGCCCCCCAAAACACACTCTGGAGACAGCAAGCATCTCAGCCAGCTCCTTGGGGACTCTTGAGGACCCTTTATCTGCCCTGTGCACTTAACCGGGATGAATGCTGCTGCGGGGCTCTGGGGGCTTGTTGGTAGAGACAAAAGGTGTTTTGTAATCTCTCTGGGTACGAATAGCACCCATGGGTGCCTGCCTTCCCCTGGGAGGGCTGCCCCATCATCGCCTCCGCAGCAGGAGCAGCATAGAGCCACAGTGCTCTGCCCTTCCCACCCCTATTTATTCACCCCCGGCCCAGAGACATCGCTCAGTCCCCAGGGCAGGGTGGCTTGGCCATCCAGCAACACCCACTTCTGCATGCGGACATGTCCACCCCGACCCAGAACGAGCTCTTGAGATAACAAGATAGCCGGAGGCTGCCCCGGCCAGGGGCACTTGGCGGAGCTGGCCCCGATAACAAGCCGGCAGCTGGTCCCCTCTCCCTGCGACAATATTTCCCTGCTGGTTTGATGTCCCTTGGCATCACGGAGAGCCAGGTGCAGGGCTCACCCATGCTGCAGGTGGGTAAACTGAGGCAGCAGGGCAGGGGGCAGGTGCCTGGCTTAGCAAGCTCTGCATCACTGCAGCCAGGTGCTAATTAGCTGCCATTAGCACACGCTAATTAATCTAATTCCGATGACCCACAATTCCAGAGCGTGAGAGTTGCTCCTCGCCCTCTGCCATCGCCGTGCATGGCTCTGCCCATGCCATGGCTGGTGGCAGCAGGGAGGGGACGGTCCAGGGAGCCACCGATGCCAGTGCCAGTGCCACCCTGCAGACGTGCCCTCCCTGGGCTGAGCCCTGCGCAATGGCACGCTCCTGGCGTGCCCTCCCCGGGCATCGCTGACAGAAGCCAGACCCAGCGGATCAGGCATTTCTGGTGCCTGGAGAGCCACACTAAACCTGTCAGCTTTTACTGCGGGAGTGCCCCAAGCGACCATCCCCCTGGCCTCCTGCCTGCTGCCCCCCCGAGCATCATGCATGGGGGGCCAGGTATGCTCAGGGGGACCAGGCGCTTTGGTGCAGGGGCTATGGCAGCGAAAGGGTGTCTCTTAATCCAGCAGCAGCTGCGGGGCCCAGGCTTGCTTGTTCAAGGGATATGGCAGCTCGGTCAACAATCCCCCGGCCAGTTTCGGGGGGGATTAGCAGCCCCCTGGGGAGGGAAGGGGCCCACATGAATATTGGGCGGGTGGGAACGCAGCCTCACAGAAACAAAGCCGGCCGGGGAGGCGGCAAGGAGCGGGCACCCGCCATCCCAGGGCGTCTCCAAGGCGGGGGACAGGGGCTTGGGGACCGTCCCTGTCCCCATCCCGCTCTCACACCCCACAGTGCCGACAGGAGGGAGCTCTGGTTATCATCCCGTGCTGCCCCGGTGTGATAACCCCTGCCAGCGCCGGGGCAGACGGCAGCCACCCCCTTGACCCCCTGTCTGTCCCCATCTCCCAGCACCCCGAACCCCGGAGGGAGGTGGCACGGGGAGCACCCAAATGCTGACACCTGGGAGCTCCCGGCAAACGAGGGCACGTGTGTAATTAGTCCTCGTTTGCCATGGGGTGGCCAGCTGGGGTGAAATCCAGGCTGAAGGAGGCTGTGGGGTATAAGGTCAGCCTGGCCAGAAGGGGAGCTGGGCTGCCCAGGGACCCCACCTTGGGTCCTGTGCAGGGACAGCTCTGGCCCCCTGAAACACCCGTGGGTTCAAACTGGGAGGCTCTGGCTTCTGTCTGAGCAGCAGGTAGGACCTGGTGGGAGAGGAGGAGGGTTTGCTTTGGCGGCATCAGATCCCACATTTCCCACGTGCTCAGCATCCCTGCACCCCCTCTGCATCCCACTGTGCCCCATGCTGGGTCCTGGTGTGGGGACCCTCCAGCTTGCCTTTGCTGATATTTGGGGTTCCCAGTGTGCAAGGTCTCAGTGAGCAGCCCCACAGACCTCAGTGGTTGCTGAGTGGCTCAGAGCTGAGCCCCAGGGCCTTGTCTGCCTTGGGTTTATCTCCTCAGGGAGCAGAAACCTTCTCTGGGGCAGCTCCCTTGGGGGCTGAGGGCGTCCCTAGGGTGGATTTGGGTCCCTTTGGGCCACAAAGGCAGGAGAGAGCAGGGTGTGCACCCAGGGAGAGCTCCCCCGTGTTGGTGGTGCTCAGGGAACGAGTGCCCACCCCAGGGGACATGTCAGGTGGATGTATGGTGTGCATGCACACGTGTAGCTGGGTGCTCCCATGGGCTCCCCCCAGGGCCCCCTCACCCCGTTCCCCGTGGGTGCTGAGCAGGGGCCGCTTTTCTGCTTCGTTAGCCATGGCTGTGCCGGCACATAATGACATGGTAATTGCGAGCGGAGGCCTGGCCACACGCACTGCCTGGCTCGCCGGCCAGCCCTCACCACCCCTGGGTTACCCACTGCCCGGGGGGTCCCACCATCCACTCCCCTCACCCATCCAGGGGACCCCAGTGTCCGGCTCCATCTGGGGTCTGCCCTGGCAGCAATGTGGGGGGGAAGCCCCCCGGCCGGCTGCGGTCACCTCCTTGCCTGGGAGCTGGGAAACCTGTCCTTCCCCGTGGTGTTTACACGGGTAAGAGGGGTCCTCCGCCGCTGCACATCGCATTTTCTGCTTGGTCACTTCCATCTGTGTCCTCGCATAATGATTTTTTCTGCTACATTAATTTAACACACTGCGGCGAGCCGAGGCGCTGGGACCCGGGGCTGCTTAATTGTGTCAAAGGAAAGACTCCCTGCTCCCGCTTTCATCGGCAGCCGGGGCTGCTGCAGGGTGGGTGTCCCCGCGGGGGGGTGGGAAGGGGTCTCGGGGTGGTCGTGGGGTCTGGAGGGAAGCGGTGGAAGGGTGTGCGGTATCGCAGGGGTTGGCATGAGCCTCCCCGTCCCGGGGCAGGCAGCGGGTCCTGGCTCAGGGCATCCATCGGGTGCTGTGGGGTGAGGGTGGGGGGTACTGGAGACCCTAAAACATCCCTTCCAGAGAGCCTGGCTCTATAGGGCATCCCACCTCATCCCTATGGATGCTGCAGCAGGATGGCAGTGGCACGTTCCAGTGCCCGATGCTTTGCCTGGATCTGGCTGGCCCTGCACCCCGGGACGGTGGGAGCCGGAGGGTTAAGTGCTGTGTTTGTGTTGGCTGAATGAGAACAAGGCCCCCACAAATGGAGGTGAAGGGCTGCCCAGACGGGATGTGACAGCCCGATTTCAGGGCTGTCAGCCCCGGCATGGTGGGCATTGAGCAGGGACATTCCTCCCTGCCGCTCCCCGCTTCCCTGGCTCCCGCGCTGGGGCCGCCGACAAAGGTGATGGGCAGCCCCTGCCCACCTCGGCCCCACCATCTGGGGTGCCATGGGGCATCCATGGGGCAGTGCCAGGCCCGGGGCTGGGCTCCGTGCCCGGCTCTGCCACCCTGGCACAGCACAGTGCTCGTTGAGCCCCTGGCCGGAGGGGGATGCCGGGAGCCCCCCTCGCCCTCCCCGCTGGCGGCCCCGCCGTAAGTGGCCTCCGGTATTTGCAAACATTGTGGCGAGGGGCTGGGAAGGTCTCAGCCCACCCCAGCGGGTGCCTTTGTGCTGTGCGGACCCCCAGGGACTCATTTCCATCCCGCCTGGGCGCTCGCCCCGCTCCTTTCAGCACTGCCGAGCCTTGTTCCCCACCCTGCCGGCGTGCTGGAGCCCGGCAGCAGCGGTGCCAAGCACGCAGCTGTGCCCCAGCCCGGCACCGTTTCCGTCGTGGGGGCTCATGCCTGCATCACCAGCATGCCGTGCCATTTTGTGTGCCACTGCCCCATGGCGTGGTGGCTGAGCTGGTCTGTCCTGGTCCCTCCAAAACCCACCGAGGGTCCCTGTGTCTGTGCACGCTTGCACAGGCGTGTGTGCACACTCATGCGTGGGCTGCCATACTCAGAGGTGTGTGCGGCCAAGCACCCGCCTCCTGCATGCACAGCTGCATGGCTGCACCTGGTTGTGCACACCCACCCTGGCTGCCTCTTCCCTTGCACACCACCCACACCAACTCTAGCCGTGAGCACCCCACCATGCACACTCCCTGCCCTGCCCTCAGGCTCCCCCAAATCACCCCCGCAGCTGAGCGAGGTGCCCCGGACTGGCAGGCAGCTCTGCCCAGCCCGGCACAGCCAGTCCCCACGGCACGGGGAAGCCATGAGTGGCTCTGGGCTCCCCTTGGCTCCCAGCACCCTCCCTGTGTACCCAGCTGCGGGGTCACCCCGTCCCTTCTGGTGCGTTTTGGGAGGCCACCGCAGCCACACCCCCCATCAAATCCCAGGGACGCAGCCTAGTGCGGCACAGCCGGATCTCAGGCAGCACCCGTTGGCTAGCACCGGTGGTTTATGGCCCTGCTCAACGCCCGCAGATCAATGCCAAGCCACATTTTATTTGGTTTTGGAGTTACAAAGGTGAATTAACCCAGCTGCGCCTTTGCAACCGCTCTCTGCTGCTGCCAGGTGCAGGGTGGAGGGGACGGGCAGGGGACAGCGGGACCCCAGAACACGATGCCCATCCCCTCGCCATGCCGGGGAGCGCCCGAGGGAGTTGGGGTTGCTCTTTTCTCGCGCTTTTTGTGGCGGGTAAATCTCCTCGGGGGCCCCCGGCGGTGACCTCTTCCTGGGCGCAGCCGCTAAGCCCTTTGTAATGGGATTTTGTGGCAGAACCGGCAAATTAGGGGCGAAGTGAATGTGTTAAGCTGCTGGTTTCTTTCTGGCGGGTTCCCCCTCCCCGGCCCACGCCAGCCAGAGCCCGAACAAAGGCAACGAGCTCCGCTTTTATCTCCAGCCCTTAGAAGTTGGAGCTGTACAGGGCCGCATTCCCCCCAGAAACGGGCAGGCTGGGACAGGGATGGGGACAGGGACAGGCAGAGCCCGGGGCTGCGGGAAAGGAGCGTGGGAGGATCCAGCTGCAAAGCAGGCTGTGCTACCATGTTGGCTGTGGCAGCAAATTTGGGGAAGGGGGGCAAAAGGGCCCATCTCCAGGCCAGGGAGATGTGGTACCTAGGGGTCCCCCCCGGCACGGGAACCCTTGGCATCCGAACCGGGGCTTGGCATTGGGAGGGCAACGAGGATGGGGCAACAGCTGGGGCTGCCCCGGTGCGGGGATGGTCCCCGGGCGATGCCGGGGGATGTGATGGGAGGACCCTCCTCTGCTCCAGAGCTAATATTGTTCCAGCGTGAGGGCTTCATTAACACCGGCAAATACAAGCCATAAATACTCATTAATTCCCTGCATCACTGATGGACTTGGGAGCTCTTGCACCCCCACCCCGCACCCCCAGCCACCTGGGGACCCTTCGCCAGCCTCGTCCCCAGGGAGGGCAGGGGGGTGCTGGGTGTCCCTCGGTGGAGAACAGTGGGCAACTCCCAGCGGGGGGCATCTCCCCCAGGCACAGCCGTCCCCCCTAGGAGGACTCCTTTCAGGGGTGCCCCATGAGCCCCCTGATTTGGGGTGATGGCTGATCCCCTGGGACCAGCCCCACAGCCCCAGACAGCTCTCAGCACCCACAGGCAGGAGAGGAACACCCCAGGGCTCGGCAGGGAGGGTGCTACTTTGGCACCCCAAAAACCCCCAAATGCAGGCAGGGAGCAGGCAGGGGACAGCGTGCTGCCCCCAGGGCCCCCGTAAGGGCCTGATTTATTGCTGTCTCCTGAAGGATGCCATTAAGGGAGCGGCCAGAGCGGGGAGCGCAGCTGCTGGAGCAGATCAGAGCCTGATTAATGTTGGGCAACTTGTTATATTGTCAGATAATTATCCCCAAACTGTATGACTTTTCTGCTAAGTGGCAGCGCTTAATTGCGTTTTTAATTACACCGCCATCACCACAGCCCCTCCGCACAGGAGGTGGGGATGCCAGGAGCGGGGCAGGAGCGGGGTAGGGGGCCCGGGACCCCTTGCAGAGGGCATGGTGGGGGCATCCCGCCCCACAGACCCCCCCCAGTGTGGCATCCCCAAGGTTTTGGGGTGACCCTTGTCAGTGCTCCCTGAGGCAGCAGGCACAGGGGGTGCAGGAAAATGGGGGGTGAGGCAGGGTGCTCCCCCTTGCCCGCCACGGGCTTCGAGGGCTCAACATCCCCTGCAGCCCCCCCGGCCCCATCCGGCTGGGGGCAGCCCGGGGTCTGGCTTCCCCTCGCAGGCAGGGCCGGGTCAGGGGTCAATGCATTTAAAATTCCTCCTTGCTCTTAAACTCCGGAGAGCGGCCGGGGGGGCAGCGGCTGCGTGGGGAGCACCCGCCGGCACCCCGGGCAGGCAGCACATGTGTGCTGGCAGGAGCAGGCGACTGTGTCTGTATACGTGTGTGTGTGTGAGTTCGTGTGCGTTCATGTGTGTGCACTTATAGGGGTGTGTGTATGTGCACGGGGGACTGCACGTGTGTATGCATGTGCACAAGTGTGTGCACGCACATGGGTGAGCATGCAGCATGTACACATATGTGCATGCCTGGGGATTTATGTGCGTGCACTCACAGGGGGCTGTGTGGATGCATGCGAGTGCATGAGTGCATATGTGTGCACGCTTACATGTCTGCTGATGTGTACATCTGCATGCGTTTGTGTACATGTATAGGTGTCTGCATGTATGCATATGTGCACGTGTGTGCAAACATAGAGGTCCGTGCATGCGTGTGAGCATGTCTGTGCGTGTCTGAGCACATGGAGGAGTGCGTGTTTGTATCTGTGAGTGCGTGTGGGACATCGGTGCTGCATGTAGGGGGGTGTATATGTGAGTGTCTGAGTGTGCGAATGGGTGTGCGTGGCTGCACGCCAGGGGATGCCCCTGTGCACCCACCCCACCGGCTCTGGCACCTGGGGTGGCTGTGGTGGGTCCTGGCTCTGCCCCCCCACCCCAGCCATGCCGGACCTCCCAGGGAGCCTCCCCCGGGTGACCCTGTGGGGGCCAGCCCTGCACGGGGGGTGACAGCGGGGACAGGACCCCCAGGGGCTTCAGGTGCAGGAGTCACAGAAGCCCCTCTCCCCCATCCCTCCCTGGGACAGCCATGCTCCCAGCACTGCGAGAGGGGCACAGCCTGGGACCCCCAGCACTGCGGGAGCACCGGCCCCCCACGGGGCTCAGCTGTGCCCCCCAGGGCCGTGGGGCAGCCGGGGCTGTTCCTGCCGCGGGACAGGGTGCCGCGGCCAGGCAGCCCCCACACCCCAGCCCTCCCCACCAGCCCAACGCCGGGCAGCGCTAGGAGGAAATCCAGGCGTTACCGGGCGGCTGGCTGCAGCCACGGCCTCTGGCCCGAAATTTCCTGCTGTGGCCACCACAACAGCGTTACCCTGGGCTTTGCCTTCTCCACCAAGGCGGGGGCTGCACCGGCAGGAGACACGGCTTCCCCCTGAGCCGTGGGGGTGAGGGGAGGGGGTGGATCAGGCCCCCAAGGTCCCCGTCGCACCAGTGGAGAGGAAGAAACATGGATTTTAGTGGGGAAGGAGCCAGCCCTGAGCCCCCCCTCGCCACTCGGCCGTGCCCCCTGCTCTCGTGGGGTGCATGGACCAGGGTGAGCATCAGGGCTCAAGGGGGAATAAGCCCCCTGAAACACATCCTGACCCCCAACAGCCCCCTTGCCAGCCCCTCTTATCTTTGCGGCAGCCGGATGGGGTCTCAGCAGAGAGAGGCCAAAATTTCAAGGAAAAAATGTAAATAAAAGTCCCTGTCCCGCCTGTCCCCGTTATCTCAGGAATCCAGAGCACGCCGTCCCCTTCTCCCAGCCGTATTTCATCCCAGCCATTGCCACTGGCTGTGGACCAAAGCGGCGACGACGAGGATGGAGGGAGGCTGCGCCTCGGAGCCCGCCGGGACCGGGAGAGGCACGGCACGCCGGGCTGGGGCCACCTTCCCACCCCACGGTGCCGGGTGTCATAGGATGGACAGGGGCAGCTTGGTGACCCGGCCCTCACCACATGCCACCCGGCCACGGGGACACCAGGATGGGGATGCTTTTGGGTCCCTGTCGCCCACCTGGTGTCCCCGAGCAGCAGGGTGGGGGCTCGGCCACTTCCCCTCCCTGCTCTGAGATCAGCTGCTAATGATGTCTCCCGACCTGCTCGCAAAGAGCGTAAATTATTCATCTCCTCATCAGGGCAATTAAATTAACTCGTCATTGCGGGCCATGAATATTTCAGGGGGGCAGGGGCCGGGGAGCTGTGAGGGGGGCAGCAGGGCTGAGCCCGAGCCCGAGCCCGAGCCCGAGCCCGAGCCCAGGCCCAGGCCCAGGCCCAGGCCCGGTGCTTGGGCCAGGAGGTGCAGCGAGCATGTCCGTTCTCAGCCCGCGGGGGCAGGAGAGGGCAGGGAGAAGGGGTTGGGGGGTCTCTGGGTGGGGGGCTTGCAGATGGGTGCCCCGCGGTCTGGGTCTCGTGCCCAGCCCTGCTGTCTCCCTGTCTGCCCAGGTTACTTCAACCAGCTGCTGACAGAGGCCAGGTGCCGGGCAGCCCCCCACGCAGCCCACCCTGGCCCCACTCACCGAGCAACTCCTGCACATTGCCCCTCTTTTTTGGGGGGAAACCTGGGGGTTGGTGGCACCACAAGGGGCTGCCTCCACCCCAGGGACCCAACCCCACGTCCTCCCTGCCCTCCCCTTGCCCCGGGCTGTGCCAGCCCCTGCCTGCCGCCCTCCCCGGGGCCTGCGGGGTCTCCGTCAGGATTTCTCTTTCCTTTCTTCCTCACGACGAACAATTAATAATTTATCCCATAATAAAAGAGGAAACGGTTAATGAGATGAAAACAAGCCAGAAACATCTGCTGGGGCTGCTTTCATCACCTCCCCAGGCTGCCTGCGCAGGAAGCGGCGGCAGGAGGGGGCCAGGGGGGCCGGGGGGGCTGCGGCAGCAGGAGGCTGTCCCCCACACCCAGCCTTCCTCGCCACGGCCCCCTCCTCCTCGGGGACCCCCAGGCCACCCCAGTCCGGCCCCCTCTCCCCGCTGCACTGCCAAAGCCTGGCTGAGACCTGCCAGGCTCGGGTCACAAGTGGCGCTGCGGGTCCTGCCGTGGGGATGTCACCCCGAAACGGGCAGTGAAGGTCCCAGCGCTTTCACTGGTCTGGTGTTGCCCAGCATCCCCAGAGATGTGCCTGGCTGCTGGAGGGGAACAGGGCTGTCCCCTCTGCCCCCTCTGTCCCCTCCATCCCCTCTGTCCCCAGCCCCCATGCCCAGATGTTGTTCATTACTGGCAATCCGATCTCCAGCGAGCGGGGCTTCCCCGGGGACCTGATGCTATCGGGGCGGCAATGCAACCCCAAACCCTCCTGGGGCACCGGGGGGGGGACACACGCAGGCACCCGGCACAGCACCCTGCCAGCAAAGGGGGCTGCAGGATTGTCCTCCCGACTCGGTGCTTTGCTGAGATTTATGGGGCGCTGGGAGGAAGCTTATTTCGGGATCACTTATTTCGGCAGCAGCTTCATGGCACGTGAGGAGAGGTGCAAGGGGACGCGGCCGGGATGTGGGTGGGGATGCAGGGTGCTGGGGAAGGGGAGGGCAGGGAGAGGGGGCATGGAGAGCGGGAAAGGGACGGGCAGGGAAAGGGAAGGGGAAGGCAGCAACGCCCGGAGGCTGCTGACGCGAGGCCAAGACCCGGGCTGGAGGGAAGAGCCTGCCCCAACCAGCCCTGACACTGGCTTGGCCACGGGAGGGGACCACAGGGACCCCATGGAGGCACGGGGCTGGGGTGGAGATTTGGGCAGCGGGGAGCGGGGCTTGGGCAGGACACTGCCGCCTGCCTCTGCTTCCAATTTAGCTGATCCTTGCCCCGATCCCCACAGCTCCCTAATCTGTTTGTCTTCCAAAGCCGTTAAGTTAATTTGGAGCCCAGCAAAATCCCCCAGCTCTAATCCTAGCCCGCCCTCTGGCTCAACCGGGTTTGGCTCAGTGGGTCTGGTCAGGGCACGGCAGGCAGCTGCCGGACGCTGCCGGTGCCCGGCACGGAGCCCCTCGCCACCGCGGAGGAGCAGGGACCCGCTCCTCCCCGTCTCCGGCAGCCCCCAGGTCCCTCCCGGGGCCGGGTGCCGCTAAGGGCCATCGCGGGGACAGGCAGGCGTGATGACAGCTGGGGGAGATGGCCTGTCCCTCCGCCAGCCCAGCCGGGCACCCGGCCCTGCTCCTGAGAGGTGTCGCGGAAAAACCGACGTCAGCGTCAGCCCGGAGGAATTTGGCCACCCTGGCCCATCCCGGCTGGGGACAGGGATGGGGACGGGGACGGGGACAGGGGCCTCTGCCATGCACCACAGCAGTCTTGAGCAGGGCAATGGGGGGGGGCGGGGGCTATAAGCTCCCTTCCTTGCTGGACCCATTCCCAGGGCCGGGAGCATCCAGAGGGTCTGGGAGCATCCCTGGGGTACAGCCGTTTTCTCCGCTCCCGGTAGGCCCGTGCCCCTCCATGGCCCGAGTGCAGAGAACAGCCAGCTCATGACACTGGTGACACGCCCTGTGCCAGCCAGGGACAGTGGCTGGGGTTTATTTCCCCAGAAGCTTATTTTTTCACCCAGGGCCTCAGCAGGGGGGGAAGGGGCTAATCCCTTCCTGGAGACCCTGCAGCTTCTGCCATGGCTGTGGCCACATTGTCCCCTCTGTCCCCGACCCCGCGGGATGTGGCTGATGGTCCCTGGGGGCCAGTGGTGATGGGGAAGCTGTTGAGACACGGTGACACCCCCCCAGCCACCCCCATGCTGGGGACCCTGGCATCCTGCTCCCCTCCCCCAGCCATGCCATGCTCCATCATCTCCTCATTCCCAGCCTGGTAATTGGTGGCCTGGTGACAGACGGGCTCATTAACAGCTTAATTTCGGCTTGGTCTCTTCCTGCCCGACCCCCAGCCCAGGTGGGAACCAACCCAGCAGGGTGCAGGGATGGGCACCCCAAGGCCACCGCGCCCCATTGCTGCACCCCATGGGGGCACCCCCCATGGGGGCACCCGCAGAGCCAGCGGGAGAGCACACGTGTGCACACGCGTGTACAACACGCACCGGCAGGCAGCACTGCCCTGGGCAGCCCCACACAGCCTCGGCTCCCCAGCATTGGGGTGCATGGGGGAGACCCCCACCCCTGGGCATGGGGATGGTGCCACCCTGCCCCTCGTCCCGCCACCTGCAACGATGCCACCGGGGAGGGTGCCCACAGGTGCCGGTGGCTACCCACCTTCCCAGCCTCACCCTGCCCTTGTTTGCTGCCGTAACGGCAGCCCCGTTTCGGCTCCTTTGTGCCGGCAGATAACAGGGGCTGCCGCTGCCTCTGAAGCACCGGTCGGCAGCCCGGGCACCGCTGCCACCCCGCACCCCAAACCGGGGGTGTGAGCAAGGGGTGTAGGCAGAGGCATGGATGCAGGTAAGGGGTATGGGTAGGAGTGCAGGCAAGGGGTATGGGTAGGAATGCAGGCAGGGATGTGTGGCGGTACAGGCAGTGTTGCAAGCAGTGGGTATGGGCACAGGGTGCAGGCAGGGGTGCAGGCAGGTTTCCCAGACCCACTGCTCCTCTGCTTCTGCCCTCGAGTCTGTATCGCAGCCCAGGAGCCCGTCCCCAGCACCCCCTTGCCCGGGCAGTGCCCGAAATCACGTCCCCTGTCCCCGTCCCCCTCCACAGCAAAGGCAGCCCACAAATAGCTGATGTCGGGCCCCCAAAGGCCGCCCCACCGGATGGAGGCCTGGCCGCGTTTCAAAGGCACGCTTGTGTTGTATAATTTATCGGCGGGAGATAACAGCCAAGCGGCTAACGAGGGAGGGGGGCTGCACCCTGCTCGGGGAGCCTGGCACCGCAGGCACCGGCGCTGCCAGGATTCACCACGCTGGGGCCACGGGCACCTCCCTGGCCACGGCAGGACCGGGGGACCCTCCCAGTGGATCCCATTTTGCTCTGGGATGTTTTGGGGGTGCCCCAAGGCAGGGGCAGAGACGGTGCCACCCTGTGCCCTGCTTTGGGGGCACTGGCTGGGTGCTCCCCGCGCTGGGTACACCTGCCCCGGCCGCCCCAATGCACAGAGACCCCGAGGGCTATGGCACAACCAGAGCAAGGGCAGCCTGGGGACAGCTTTTGGGGGGCTCTTCACCCCCAGGGACTCATGGCTTGGGTGCCCCCCCCCCCAGCCCAGCATGGAGGGGGGGAGCAGGCACGGGGGAGCCCTGGGGTAGGGGAGGGCTGGTCCCACAGGCACAGGAGCGGCGTCTGGCGCCGGATCTGGGGAGGGTTTGTTTAATCCCAGATAAGGAGGCGACGCCAGGCACCTGGTTGGCAAACAGGTGCTCCCGAGGCAACGGCACCGAAGGCAGTGCCGACCCCCCAGCACCCACCCCAGCACCATCTGCTCACCCCCCGGCAGCACAGGGCTGGCATTAGCTGGGCACATGGGTCCCTCTGCCCACCCACGCTCCTGTGGCACAGCACGGCATGGCACGGCATAGTACAGCATGGCATGGGGTTGGCGAGGCAGCAGGCACACGGGCAGAGCCAGGGCAGATGGGGATGTGGTGCAGGGAAAAGCAGGGAGCCCTGTCCTCTGCCAATCCTGGCCGGATTTACACCACGGCCAGCCTCCCCAAGCCGATCCTGCCCCACGGGCTGCCTGGGCGTGGGGCCGAGGAGGGGGTTTGGCAGCGTGGCCATGCCGCACAGCCAGCCCCTGGGGGCTCAGGGCCGTGCCAGGCTCCTGCTGCCACCTCGGCCCTGTGGCATCTGGGGGGCACCTGGAAAGCTGCCCCCCCATGCCCTCCACCAGCTGGCCCCACGGGTGGCTGCGTGCCCATGACCCTCCTGCAGGGCCGTGCCCGCCTGTGCCCGGGGTCGGGGCTCAGCTGTGCCCCGGTCCCGCAAGGGCAGGGAGACAGACTGTGCTGCCGGCTGGCAGGGGCCGCGGGCAGCAGCATCCCTGGGGGGCTGCCTTGCCGGCTGGTGAGCATGGCCCCGGCTGCTTGCTGGCCTGCACTGAGCGTGCCAGGTCTCAGCAGGGGCAGGCAGGGCCAGCCGGGTGGGATAAGCCATAGGTTAAGCCTTTGTGTCACTCTGCAGTGGCCCTGAGAGCACCTGAGCAGGGGGCACAGCCGTGCCAGGGCGCCCCGGCCTGAATTGCACCGGGCTCCCAGCAGGTACCCCTGAGTACGGTGGGGGCTGGCACCCAAAAACAGCCCTGGGCCCAACGCCACTCTGCCCCGGCCGGCTCCCCCCGGTGGGTCACATCCCTCCAGCGTGGCATCCTGGGGATGCTGGAGGAGGGCAACTGGTCAGACTGGTGAGCCTGGCTGGGGTTTGGGGGTGCCCTGCCATGCTCGGTGTGTTGCTGCCACCCCCTGGCAACGCGCACAGCCCCGGGTGCCCCCGCAGTCCCCCACGCAGGGGTGCCCAGGCCCCCCCGCAGCCCAGCCCCGCACCCCCCCGGCGGGCAGGGGCACCCCGGGGTGCAGGATGCCAGGGAGGGCGCAGGGAGCACTGGGTCACCCACCCAGACGATGATTAGAAGGAGCCGAGGTTACGTCCCAGCGCATCAGGGCTGTCCCAGCTGAGTGCCACCGCCGCGGGGTGACCCTGCCGTGAACCGCCCGTGTGCCCCCCGCGACGGGCCAGCACCCCCCCGTCATGCCAGCGTCCCCGCTGCGTGTCACCACCCCGCCCCACCCCGCTGCCTGCGCCGCGGTGGAGAGGTCACACCGGGGTGGGTCTGGGTACCACAGACATCTTGTGACGGGCATCCCAGCACGGATGCTGGGGGCACCTCGGCTCTGGGTACCACCCTGAGCCATGTCCCGGAGATGTCCGGCTCCCGGGGACAGCGTGGGCTCTGTCCCCACGCAGCCACCTCGCTGCAGGCACCGGGGCCACGCACGGGCACCCGTGTCCCATAGATGCCCCCGCTCATGGCCTCGCGGTCCCCAGGAGCCGTGTGCCAGGCACACGGTGCCGTGCCACCCGCCTTCCCCGGTCCCCGTCACACCGCGGCACCTGCCCCCGCCACCCACCTCCGTGCCGGCCCCCTCGGTGCCACGTCCGGGCGGGCACCCCCTGCCCAAACGGGGCACAGGGTCCCCGCTGCCATGAATCACCGGAGCCAGGGACAAACCGGCCGAGGCAGGCTGGCGGTGGCACTGGGGGGCCAAGGCTGAACTCTCGACCCCGCGCCGGCGGCTCCGGAGCAGATGCCAGGCGTGCGAGCACCCCGCTGCGCCCCGACGTGTGAGCCGCCCCCGGCCCTGCCGGACCCCCCCGCTCCCCTCACGGTTCATCGGCAGGCCACGGGTGACGGCCCTCGCCCGTCCCTCCCCCACGGGGCTGGCGTGGGAGGGGGAAGGAGCCGGCGGGGGCTGCAGCTCCCCGGCCCCGCCGCTGCTTGAGTCCGCGCAGCTCATGACACTGATGACCAGCTGCGGCCGCGGGGGGGGCGGGTGAAGCCCCTCTGTCCCACGCCTGGGGGTGGGGGGAGGCCCCCGGGGGGCCGCTCGGACCTCCCCAGGCGGGGGCCGCTGGCTGGGGCGGCTCGGGGCCGGGACCCGCCCGTGGCCGTGGGCGATGCCGTCCCATCCGCGGCCTCGCAGCTCCCTCTGCCGGCACCCGGCCGCCCAGGCCGGGGCCCCCCGGCGCACCGGCACCCCCAGAGGGGTCCAAGGGCATGAGCCCTCCCCGTGACGGGCTCTGCGGGACCCTCCGGGGCCAGCCCACAGCAGGGCGGCCACGCCAGGGGCCCCGGCAGCCCCCCATTGCGGTGCACCGCGCTCTGCAGCGCACGCCCCCCGCGATGCACCCCCACTGCAGTGCCCCCCCACTGCAATGCCCCCTATTGCAATGCACCCCAATGTAATGCCCCCCATTGCAGTGCACCCCAATGCAATGCCCCCCATTGCAATGCACCCCCACTGCTGTGCACCCCCATTGCAATGCCCCCCATTGCAGTGCTCCCCCTTGCAACGCCCCTCCATTGCAATGCACTCCCCAATACCAGTCACTCCCCACTGAAATTCTCCCCATTACAACATACGCCCATTGCAATGCACCCCAATGCAGTGCACCCCCATTGTAATATGCCCCCCCATTGCAATACACTCCCGTTGCAATGCACCCCCCCAATGCCATGCACCCCCCATTGCAATGCACCCCAATGCAATGCACCCCCAATGCAACGCACCCCCAATGCAACGCCCCACATTGCAATGCCCCCCCAATGCAATATGCCCCCATTGCAATGCCCCCCACTGCTGTGCACCCCCCATTGCAATGCACCCTCCCAGTGCTATGCACCCCCATTGCAATGCCCCCAATTGCAATGCACCCTCAATGCAATGCCCCCCAGTGCAACACAGCCCCGCTTGCAGTGCACCCCCACCCCGCTGCAATGCCCCCCTCCCATCTCACCGCCCCCCTTTGCAATGCCCCCCCGCAATCGCAGCGCCCCCCAGCCGCAGTGCCCCCGCCAGCCCCTGCTCCGGGGGTGCCAGCCCCTGCTCCGGGGGTGCCAGCCCATTGACGCAGCCGGGAATCCGCCGCCGCCCGGGTGCTCGGCGCTGCACGGCACGGCGCGGCGTCCCCCGCCCGCAGGCCCACCGAGGGGGACAGGGGCGGGCGGGCACTAGGGCCGCGCGGACACCAGCCGCCGGCCGGCAGCAGTGCGCAGGCGCGGCGATCGCCCCGCCCACCCTGAGGCTACTTCCGTCCTGCGGCGGAAGGGCGCCTGCCTGGCGGCGCGCGGCGGAAGTGAGGTCGCGTCATCGGCGGGCGCCGGGCGGGAGCGGGACGCGGAGCCGCCGCCATGGCCGGGATCCTCTTCGAGGACATCTTCGACGTGAAGGACATCGACCCCGAGGGAAAGAAGTTCGACCGCGGTGAGTGGGGCTCCGCGCCGCTTCCCCGCCTGCCCGGGCCTGCGGTGCCTCAGGCCGGGGCCCTGTGTCCTCCCTCAGCCCGGGCTGCAACACCCCCCACCCCACCCACCCCCGTCTGTCCCGGTCTCTGCCCCTCCCGCCGGCGGTGGCCCCTGTGCCCCGTCCCCTCGCCGTCGTCTGGCACCGACCCCGCCGTGTGTTGCCGTGCCCTGGTGCGCCCCGCTTCCCCAGCCCGGCCTGTGCGCCCACGGCCCCCCCACGCTGTTTCTCAGCCCACCGTGCCCCTCTCCCTGCCCGCGCAGGCCTCAGGCTGCTCCCAGGCTTTGGCAGCCATCCCCGAGCCCTGTGCACCCCTTCCCCCGAATAGGTCGGGTGCCAGTCCGGGGTGGGGACAGGAGTAGCCTGGCCCTGGGACCCTGCTCCCACCCAGCCCATGGGGGTCTTCTCTGTCCTTCGTCCTGACTCTGCCACTCTCCCCAGTGTCCCGCCTGCACTGTGAGAGCGAGTCCTTCAAGATGGACCTTATCCTGGATGTGAACATCCAGATCTATCCCGTGGACCTCGGTAAGCTATCGGGCTGTTAGTCCAGAGTGGGCTGGGGTGAGGTGAGGTTAGAGAGGCACATGCTGGTGGTCGGAGGAGGGAGGCTGAGTTTGCTATGAAAAAGGAAGGAGCTGTCTCAGACTTTCTTGGGCCCCTGTGCAGTCCCCAGGTGATAGGAGGTGCTGGGCGCTCTCACTGTGCTGGGGCTGAGCTGGATTCTGCCTCGTCTCACTGTGGGATTTGTTTGTGCTCATCTCTGGCCTGTTCCCAAGAGATGCTGTCTAGTGAAACTGCCTCAGCTGGTGGCAGCCCAGCTTTAAGGGAGACCCTTTGAAATGAGCTTCTGTGGCTAAATATACTAAACGGGTGAAAAAGAGAGTCTTGCCCTAAACGAAGCACAGAAGGGCTGGACCTGGTGCTGCAGGGTCTCACGTACCTGCCCAGGCCCAGCCAAGCCCTTGGGGACTCTCCCCACGAATCTCTTGCTGTGTCCCATAGAAACACCAGCAGCGGTGTCCTGGTGGGACTGGTCTCCTCCATGATGGTGACCAGTGTCCGTGAGGAGACGGAGGACCCAGCGTGATCTTTTCCTTTTTCCCTGCAATCCTGTTGGAGGACTGAATGCAGGGACGGGGCTTTGTGCTAAACCCACTAGGGCAGCTCCTTGCCACCACCCCCCGATCTGCGGTGGCCACTGCTGCTCTGGCTGCGCCCCTGGCCGTCTCACCTCTCCTCTGCCCTTTCCTCCCAGGGGACAAATTCCGCCTGGTCATCGCCAGCACCTTGTACGAAGATGGCACCCTGGATGATGGCGAGTATAATCCCACGGACGACAGGCCGTCCAGGTACGGGGGCCCAGCCAGGACCCACGCAGGGGTGGATGAGGGAAAAGGTGAAGTGCTGAGGGGCTGCGAGGTGCCTTCTCCCAAAGGACGCTCAGCTGGGGGAACACCCGGCTTTGACTCTTCTCTGAGCTCCCACTGTCCCGTCACAGGGCAGACCAGTTCGAGTACGTGATGTACGGCAAGGTGTACAGGATTGAAGGGGATGAGACCTCCACGGAGGCAGCCACGCGCCTGTGAGTGCCTGTCGGCAGGAGCGGGGGGATGCGGTGCCCCGGGGGGGTGGTGGGGAGGCACCGGGATCCCCGCCTGGGTCTCCCATGGGGTTCCCCGCTCTCACCGCTGTTCTACTCCCACCCCAGCTCTGCCTACGTGTCCTACGGGGGGCTGCTCATGCGGCTGCAGGGAGACGCAAACAACCTGCACGGGTTTGAAGTGGACTCTCGAGTTTACCTGCTGATGAAGAAGCTGGCCTTCTAGGAGACCCCCTGCCTCTGTGGGCTGCCCCAGAGACGTTCTGCTGGCGAGCAAACAGGAGCCCTGTGACCTGAAATCCTGCCCGAGCATCCATGCTGCCTGGCCCTGCCGGAGCTGGGGAGGAGGGAGCAGTCCCCCTCCTCATCCCGGCCTCTTCGGACTCCTGCTGGGATCTACAGCCCCCTCCTGCATGGAGAGAGGTGCCTGGTGGCCGAGTGGAGACTGTGCTGGGTGCTCCGCGGTCCTGCCTGCTGGGTGTCGCTTCCCACCTCTGCCTTCCTGCGCTTCAAAAGCAGGCATGGGCCTGGCTCTGGACTGGGACAGCCGCCTCTCTGCCTCGGGGCTGGGGACCACTTCTGAAGGAGCCACCCTGAGGCAGGCGGGGCTCGTTTTTGATTAAACTGAGATGTGTTTTCTAGATCTGGCTCTGCTGGCTGAGGGATGAGGCTGGCAGGGAGCGGGTACGCCTGCGCCGGGGCAGAGGGGGCCCGTACCGCTTTCCCAAAGGTCGGGCAGCCCAAACCTGCCCGGGGGTCTTCTCTGCCACCCCTCTGGGCACGGAGCTGGGGCTGGGGAGAGGCAGGCGGGTGCAGGGGGCGAGGAGCGGTAGCTCACGTCCCCGAGTGGGCTCTGGTGGGAGCCCTTCTGCCCTGCAGAGCTGGCGGCTGCCGCGGGAGGGAGCTGGGCACCGGGCAGAGACCCGGAGCACGTCCCCTGGGGGCGTGCGGTCCCCCTGCCGGGGCCACAGCGGCAAGGAAAGGAGGACGCAAGCAACCCTTTAGAAAAATAGCTCTTTAATTGTAAAGCATTCACAGTAGAGGGGCCTGCCTGGGCAGGAGCAGGGCCTGTGCCCGCTGGCGCGCGGGCATAGCTGCTGTCTGCGGTCGCCGAAGGCTTGAGGAGCGGGAGCCAACCCTTTCCCTGCGGGCACCTTCCTGGGCACCCAGAGCGCAGCTCGGCGTCCGGCAGGATTGCTCTGACGCGGGATGGGGGCTGAGCCCTGTGCGCAGCCTCACCGGGCCCCGCACTGAGGGTCTCTGCCACCCCCCTGGCCTTCCTTGCACAAGTCCTTGGCCAGGTCATGGAAGAAGAAGCGCAGCTTGCCCTGCACCAGCTGCCGGTAGGTGAGGAAGATGCCGGTGACCTGGGTCTGCTCCGTGGAGCGTGGGGAGCAGGCCGGCTCC
Source organism: Platalea leucorodia (assembly GCF_965183815.1). Taxonomy (NCBI): domain Eukaryota; kingdom Metazoa; phylum Chordata; class Aves; order Pelecaniformes; family Threskiornithidae; genus Platalea; species Platalea leucorodia. The sequence continues at coordinate 11,179,272 of NC_138830.1, forward strand.
CAGGGTCCTGCCTGAGGGACGAGAGTGGGACAGGGGGGTGACAAAGCCGCTGTACCCGGCCCAGCGTAGGCGGCAGCTGCGCCGGGGTGGCCTGGCTGGCGTGGGGGAGGTCTCACCTCCCAGCTGAAGGTCTGCAGGAGCAGGAGGAAGGAGTTGGCGTGTTGGTAAAGCTGGGTCAGCTGCCTGGCCCCGCACTCCTGGGTCACCTGGCCCTGGGCCCCTGCCACAGCACCCACCAGTAGCGCCAGGTCGCAGAGGATCTCCCGCCGCTTGGTCTCGTTCTGGGGGAGCAGGCAGTGAGCGGGCTGCCTCCCGGCCCCCATTTATTCCTCTGCCCACCCTAGGTCTGGATGGGGTCCTCCTCCACCCCCCTGTGCTGCCAGGTGTGCCCACAGGCATCGTTCAGCATTCCTGGTGCCTGTGCCAACCCGGGGGGCTCCTTCTCCAGCCCCGTGGGCGCCCCGGTGCCAGCACCATTCTCCCAGCCCCTCTCACCGATTTGGATTTCCACTGCTGGAGGTTGAAGTCCACCAAGGGCAGCACCGTGGGGCAGCTGAGCACGGGCAGCGCCTGGCACTGGCCCTAACGGGGAGAGGAGGTGCTGAGGTGAGACACCAGGAGCTGTCCCCATCCCTTGCTTTGGGTTTTGGGGGGGGACTGTATCCTCACCGCTCTCTTCTCCATGTCCTTGGCCTCCCCGATGTACTTCTGGATGAGTCTGCTGTCGCAGACCAGCCGCGCTGGGCTGGCACGGCCCTCTTCCACGTGCAGGAGGAAGGATGTGAGGAGGAGCAGTCCTGGGGGAGACAGGGTTACCTTGGCCACCCTGCCGCCCTCCCTGCGCGGCTCCAGCCCAGGGTCAGGCATGCAACAGCAAACCCTCGCCCCAGCCCGCTGGTGGCCTTGGTGGCCCCGTGGTGAGGGGTGCAGAGAGGGGTCTAGGGGGGCTGAGGAGGGCTGGGTGCTGGGGAGAGCCGGGGTTTCCGTGCTGCTGGTGTGTGCTGAGGGGCCGCTCTGCTCAGTTTTTTGGCTTGGCTGCAGGCGGGGAGCAGAGCTGTGCTCTCTGGGTGGACCAGGGCCGGCCCTCCAGATCTGTGCCAGGAGCAGCTCCGGGCGTGACGTGCGCTTCGGGGAATCCCTGCCTGCAGCATCCTGCAGCATACGTCTGCTCCTCGCCGCCGCTCTGGCCGAGGGCTGGCCTGCTGGCACTGCCTTCCCCAGCGCCGCCGGCACGCTGCTGCCCCAGACACCTCTTGGCTGGGCGGCTGCTGTCCCCAGTGACTGCCCATCCTGGCAACAGGCATCTCCTCTCCAAAGGCCCTCTGTGCATCCACCTGTCTCGCTGCCTGCCTTGGCACTACACCTGTTCCCAAAAGCCCTCGGCACAGCCTGCTTCTCTAGGACGGGCATGGAGAGATGCTCGGCTGCCCTCGCACGCTGGTAGTGGCCAGGTCCAACCAAACCAGAGCTGCCCTTGGGGTTTGCTGCCCACCTGTGGGGCTCATCTCTTGGGGTGCCCACGTGGGGGACGCTCCAGCTGTGTGGGCACGGTGCTTGCTGCCAATGCAATGCCCCTTCCTGCTCACTCCCGTCCCCCCTTTTAGCCACGCACTCACTGTTCAGCTCCATGCTCAGCTGGGGGCTTCGGCCCTGCATCTTCCACCCTGGGGCCAGCGGCTGCTCCCCGGCTCCCGTCCCCCTTCCATGGAGGACGGCGGTGGCGCGGGCTCCCCGCGAGCCGCCCAGCCGGGACGGAGGGCCGGGGGCTGGGAGCACCCCCGGGGCGGCACGAAGCGGTTCTCCGGCTCCTGCCCGGCCGCCCAGTGAGGCAGTGCGATTTCCTGTTGTGTCGCCGCTGACCTTCGAGCAAAATCGCAGCGGGGGCCCCGGGCCCGGGGGACGGCTTCCTGCCTCCGGCCGCTTCCTCCCTTGGCTCGGGGAGCGGGAAGGGCGTCCCCGGGCGCCCTCCGGGACTGCTCACCTGCCCCCTGGCCTGAGCGCTCGGCTACCGGGACCTCGGCGGTCAGCGCCTCGGCTGTGCCTGTCCAGGGGGTGAGAGTGGCACTGGTACCTGCAGAAGAGATGGCATTGGTGACCCTGCGCTGGGCAGTCCCGGGACCGTCAGCCCTGCTGGGGTCCTGCTCCCGCCTGTGGCAGCCAGGCACGAAGGCCACCAAAAACCCTCACCCAGAGGTGGGCTCCAACCCCGGTGACCCTCTCCCAGAGGTGGACCACAACCCTGGTGACCCTTGCCCAGAGCTGGACCCCGTCCTTGGTGATCCTCACCCGGAGGTGGATCTCAGCCCCGGTGACCCTCGCCCAGAGGTGGGCTCCGACCCCTGCACCCGTCACCCAGAGGTGACTCAGGGCGCGGGAGATCCCTGGCGGGGCTGCAGAGCACGGAGACCCCTCTGAGCTGGGGAGGGTGATGGAGCACGGGGGCCTGGCTGGCGTGCGGCCCCCGGGGCTGTTTCAGCAGGGTATTGGTTGGGTGGGCAGGTGAAGCACCCATGGACACCCTCTTCCTGGGTGGGAGAAGCGCCGGGGGTCTGCCCAGTGCCAGGCCCTGGCACAGCCATGACCCAGCCCCCCCAGGGCACTCTAGCCTGGGGGGGGCAGGTGTACACCCCCCCATACCCGTGTATACATGCATGTGTGCGTCCGTATGGCACACGTGTACACACCCCGCACCCTTAGACCTACGTGTGCACATGCGCAGTTCCCGTGGCGGGTGTCGGGGTGCACGCTCAGATAACCCCCAGGGCCAGGCAGCCCCCCAGTGCTTCCCTTTGGGAGGGACCCCCCCCCGACCACATCCTCTTGCCCCTGGTCTCCCCGCAGCCCGCGTGTTTCCTTCTCACACCCCTGCTCTCGCACGCTCCCACCCCTATCCCCGCGGCCGGCGATTCCCGGCAGCGCCTGGCCAGCTGACAACAGGCAGAGTAAACACCTCAGCCCTGCTCTGCCTACCCCGCGCCCCGCTTGGCTCCCAGCAACCCACCTTGCAGGTCGTGGGCTGCCCAGACAGGGGGTCCGGTGGGTGCTGCAGCTCCAGGGCAAGGCTGGCAGCCCAATTCGCCTGTGGCACGGCTGGTGGCGGCGGGAGACGCGAGCACCGGGGTCAAACACCGCCGGGTTTCCCCCGCGCAGCCTGCCCCGTCTCTGCGGACGTGACAAGTTGCAAATGTGCCCTGCCGGCACCCTCGGCCCTTCTGCCAGCGCTGGCCCCGATCCTGCCACCAGCCCCACGCCAGCCCCTTCTGTGCCTGGGTCCCTGTCCCTCCCTGGGTGCAAAACTCTTCACGATGCCAGGCTGGAGAACTGCGGTGCCTTGCGCTCTCTGCTTGCCCTCATAATTAGGCAAATGAACCAATCGGGGGAAACTTGAGGGTGGCTGGTACTTGGGAAGATGCCTGCTGGACCCCAATGGGCACCAGAGCACCCCAAGTTGCATAAAACCGTCCCTTCACTCCAAAATGCTCCTTTTCAGCCGTGCCAGAGGCTGGCGGGCAGTGGGAGCCGGTGCCCGTGGGCAGCCTGGTATTCTGCTGGAAAGGGCAATGCCAGCACTTGCTGCCCATGCCAAGGGGGCAGAAGGGGATGTGGCGGGGAGCCCCGGTGGCTAGCCCACCCCGTTCCCCCCAGCCTGAATCCAGGGATGCTGCGTGCCCTGGAAGGAGGGGGAGTGGGGCAGCGAGTGGGGCTCAGGGACCCCAGAGGAGCATGGGGGGCTGCAGCCAAGGCAGGCGGGGCTCTGGCAGGGGGCAGGGAGCAAGGCGGGGGCCGTGGGGCTGCGCAGCTGGCCAGATCCCAGTGCCAAGTTTCCCACCTCTCCTTACAGGGTGCAAAGTGTCGGGAATCCCGCTGCGGGGGGCAGCCGTTCGCACCCACTTCGCCAAGGTGCTGAGGGCAGCCGGACGTGCCAGGCGGCGGGGGGGCCGGGGGGGTGACCACAGGCGGGTGGCACAGCTGCTGTCCCCGCTGGCCACCCAGATGTGCCTGGTGGTCACCCCTGGGATGTTGGCACAAGGCGAGGGGGGCATGGGAAGCAAACCTGGGCTTTCAGGGAAGGGGGGGGGGGTCCCAGCCCCCTTTGAAGCCCCCATAAAAGGGTCCGGCATAAAGGGAAGAGAAAGTCAAAGGAACAAAGAGAGCGGCTAATCCCGGCGTGAGCAAACAGCCCCGTTTGCTCAGGGCCCAGCTGGCCCCAGGGCCAGGGAAAGGAGCACAGCAGGGCTCTGGGGGTGCCAGGGGGGACCCTTTACCCAGGCTGGACCCCTTCCCGAGCACGGGCAGCTCCCAGGAGCTGGGTGTCCTCTGCCCCCTCCGGGCCTTTTTTTACATTTGCAAATTGCCAATAAACATCCATGGGCAAATCCCGCTCCCCATGTCCTCCACACCCTGGATCACTCCCTGGCAGCCTGTCATGTCTAGGCACCATGGCACTGCTGGGCGAAAGGGCACCTTGGCTGGGGTGCCACATCTCAGGGGTGAAGGCTGGCAGGGTTCCCCCACCTTTCCCAATTCCCAGCAGGCCATACAGTGCCTGGCACCCTGGCACGAAGCCCCTGGTGCTGCCCAGAGGATGCCCCTGGGCAAACCCTCCAGCCACTGCCTTGTGCCAGGGCACCTCGTGCCGGTGGCCCTGCTGGCATCCAGGGAGATCCTGCTGTACCTTCTTCCCCCATCCTGCTCCTCGGCCAAGCTCCCCACCCTGATGGGGGGCACGGGGGGTGCTGGGAGGGCACCTCGCCCCTCTCCCTCCATCCCATGGGGTGGCGAAGGGGTTAATGCCAGGCAGCCGAGCCGCAGGTGGGCGCAAGAATGAAATTCCTTCTCGCCGTCCTGCGAAGTCTGGGCACAAATATTTGCCTGCATGTCCGGTGGGGAGGGGGGAGACCACCATCGCTCTGGGAGCTTGCTAATCCCCATGCCAAACACGCCCCCCCCCCCCCCCCCCCCCGTGCCCCACACGCCCCCCGCTTTCCTCCCACTGGGGTCGCCCTGCAAGGCCTTTGGGGAGAGGATGTTTGGGGCCAGGGGGACACCAGCACCTTTGGGTGTTCCTATAAGCAGGGAGCTCTATGGAGTTGATGGGGCACTGGGAGAGGGCACGGTGCCCCAGGGCACGGCTGGGATCTGCTTGGCCTCGCAGACGAAGCTGCTTTGGGATCTCCATCCCACTCCCCGAGCCGTGCCCACCGCAGAAGGATGAGATGAAGGTGAGAGTCCCAGCCATCCCCACCATGCCGGCATCGTGCCCTCTGTAATAAAATCCATGTGTTCACAGACAGAAAACAGCCACTTTCCCCCCGCTCCATCACCCCCCCAGGCTGCGTCCCCTTCCCCATACCTGCCACCCCCAAAAACCCCTCCATCCCCAGACCCCCCTGGCCTTCGTCTGGGGCGGCCCAGCCCTGCAAGCCGCCTACCAGTTGTGCAAATATTGCCGGAACGGCTGTAATCCCCGTGTCCAACGTGAATTATGAGATATTTCCACCCATTACGACAGCCCCCCCCCCGCCCCGCCGCGTGTGTGCAAGGCCGGGGGGGATTAGTCACGGGGCAAGCCACACTCGGCACAAAGCTTTGGGGAAGCCGATGGCTCTCCGTACCCCGTGCTGGAGTGGATCGGTCAAGGGGGGCTCTTTTTGAAGAGGGGGGTGCCTTCTCGGCTCCGGGCTCACGCCTGGCACGGGGGCGAGGAGGGGGTGTCGGGGTGCCCGGGAGGCGGTGGGAAGGCGGGGCTGGGGCATGCGGTTTTGCCTCGACCCCATCCCTGGGGAGCAGAGGCTCCTTCCTGCCGCCCCGAGCCCGGCTCATGTTCAAAGCCGCGAGCAGGCAGCGGCTAATGAGGCCAGACAATAGGGAGCTGCGTGGGGCAGGAGCGCTGGCGAGGGCCCACCGCCATGCCCCCATGCCAGGCACGGCCCGGCCCTGGCACCGCAGCCCACTGGGACACTCCGCGGGACCCTCGCCACTGGGCAGGGCACGTGCCCACGAAGCCACGGCGGTGCTGTGGGCCGTTTTGGAGGGCGCCATCGGGGCGTCCCGCCCACGCTGTGCCAGCATGGCACCCCACAGGGCCGCCACCTCCGGGTAGAGGTGCCGGAGGGGTGCGGGTGTCAGGCGGGCTGGCCAGGGCTGCCCGCAGCCGGCCGGCTCCATCCTCGTGCGGCTCCAGCTGCCCACAGCTGGCGGCCCCGTTGGGGCTGTGCCGGCACCAGGCCCGGCTCCGGAGCGCCTCAGAGCCGCCTTTGTGCAGGGCGCTGCCAGCACACATGTGCGGGCGCTGGGAAGCAGCTGGCAGGACTGGGACCCTTTCCCAGCACCACCCCCGGCCGGCGCCACCCCCTCCCCACCAGCACAGGGACCCCCGAGGCGCTGGCAAGCCGCCCTCTGCCCCTCACCTGGGGGCAGCCTTGGCATTTCCAGGGGCAGGCGGGGCTGTGGATGAGGGATGCCCGGGCACGGCTGGGGCATGGGGGCACGGCTGGGGCATTCGTTTCCTCCCTGCCCGTGTGCCCCACTGCAGTGGCGATGCCCCCTCCCCAGGCAGGGATGCCCAGCACTCTTCTGCCCTGCCAGGCCCCGTGCCAGCGTCCCACCCCGGTCCCAGCCTGGCAGTGCCAGAACACCCTTGCAGCCCCCCTCCCCCTCACACTGCCACCCTGTGCCTCAGTTTCCCCCATGCCGAGGGCCGTGGCGAGGCGGGTTCCCTGTCTCTCCTTCCTTTTCCCGGGAAAGGGGAGAGAGCTTCCCCTGCCGCTTCCCTGCGGCTGAGCCAGGAGACTGTGACGAGCTCTGGGTGCGCGGAGCCAGCATCGGATTCCTGGCACCGGCAGGGCGGCCGGGAGCCATCGCCCGCCTCCTCCCTGCTCGGCCCCACTCATGTCCCGCCGTCCCCCAGGGCCGCTGCCGCGCCGCAGCGGGCACCACACGGCAACGCTGGCACGGCCGCGCAGACCCCAGCCCTCCCCTGCCCACCGTGCTGCCGGATCCCGGGCCAACAGGGACGCCGGGAGAGAGGAGAGGGGACAGGTCAGTGGCACCGCCGGGGACAGCGGGGAGGGCATGGAGCCAGGGGGTCCATGCTGTTGGGCATGGTCCCTGCTTGCACAAAGTGCTTGCGAACAGCAGGGCATTGGGCACAGCCATGCCCAGGGGATGCCCGGGGCCCTGGCAGTGTCCCAGCCCTGGCGATGCCAGCGGGTTGTCCCGCCGGGGAAGCCCGGCTGCTCCTCATTGCCTCACACCAGTGCCAGCTCCTGCCACGGGGCAGGTCCCCGGCACGGCCAAGCCCCCATGCCCCACTGCCCTCCCCGGGAGGGGTGCCTGCTGCACGGGGACATGTGCCAAACTGGGGCAGGGAATGGGATGGGCAAGCCAGGGGTGGGCAACCCCATGAGAGCTGGCATTGGGGGCACGGGGCGGTAGGCTGCAGCCCCCCCAGCCGCTCGCCGGGCCGCGGGGAGGCCCAGGAGGAGCCTTCTGGGGAGGCAGGGGCCTGTTGTGCTCCAGCTGTGCCGTGTTTCCCTAGCTACACCGCGCAGCTGGCCGGGTGTTTGTACCGCCCGGAGTTGATTTTGGCAGCCCTGCGCTTCCCCCTCCTCCCCTCCCCACCCGCCTTCCCCTCCCCGGGCGCCCGCCCGCCACGCACCCGCCACCCGCCACCCCTCCCTGCCACCCTCGGTGGGGGTGGCAAGGCAGGGACACGGGGGGCACACGCTGGCCCCCCTCCCCACCGCCCCCCCCGCCGCAGTGCGTGCCTCAGTTTCCCCAGCTGGATGATGCTCTTCCCAGGCTTTTCCATGGTGTCTGCTCACTGCCCACCGCCACCGCCCTCGCCAGCCCGGGCACATGTGGGTGAAGAGTGGGACTGGTGCTGGGTGCTGCTCTCTCAACTTCCTCCACGGCTGCCTCCTCCCCTCCCTGGGCAAGGCAACCCAGGCATCTGGGCTCCTGTCCCCCTGCAGTCGCTGTCACTGGCAGGCAGGAGCCCGGGGTCCCACTCTGGAGGCTTCCTCTGCCCAGGGTGGGCAGCAGCCAGAGGCATTTGGCGATGTCGAGGGCACAAGTTGTGGGGTGTGTGCGACTTTTTGTAGAGCGCAGTGTGGATTTGGGGGGGGGGCATGCTTTGGGGGCCCATGCTCAGGGGTGCTGAGTGGATGGAGGATCTGTATGTCCTGGGGAGAGGCTGGCTGCGGGGGAGAGGTCTGCAGGAGGTCCATTTGCCACAGGGGACTGTGTGGATGGACGGTGCCCTGCAGTGCCCCGTGTCCTGGGGTGCCAAGCGGCCTGGGAGGGGGCTGAGTGGATGGAGGAGTCCCCAAGATGTCCTGTGCCTGGGTGGGCCCAAGGAGCCCTGGGAGGGCTCATGCTTGAAGGTGGGCTGTGTGGATGGAGAGTCCCCAAGATGCCCCATGCCAGGGGAGAGCATATGGATTGAGGAGGGGGGCATTTGAATGGGGGTGCCCTGCAAATGCCTTATTCCCAAGGGGGTTTATGTGGGGGGCTCATGTCCTGGGGGGGGAGGGGGGGGCATGTGGATGGGGATGTCCAGTGCCCAGGAGCACCCCAAGCTCTGTGGAAGGGGTGTGGATGGTGGTGGCAGTGTCTCCACAGTGCCCTATGTCCCGCTGGGTGTTGTGTGGATCGGAGGGGGGGTGTCCCCAGGATGCCCAGCCCCTGGGGGTGCCCCATGCCCTGGGGCTGCCATGTGAGTGGGGATGCTCTACCCCCAGGGGTACCCCATGCCGGGGGGGGGGGGGGGGGCAATGGATGGGGGGACACCCCGAGCCCGGGGGTACCCCGTGCCCGGCGGGGCAGCTGCGTGCCCCGGGGTGCCGCAGGACGCTCCGTGCCCGGCGGGGGCGGCAGGGCCGGGGCCCGGGGAGGGGGGGCTCGGTCGGGGCTCGGCGGGGGCGCGTCCCCCCCCCCCCCCCCCGGCCTGCCGCTGCCTGCGCCTCATTAGCGGGCCCTTTGTTTGCACAGGGCTCGCAGCTCCCGCTTGCCCATGCCGCCGCCTATAAAGCGGAGCCGGAGCCGGCGGTCGGGCAGAGGCGGCGGCAGCGACAGGCAGCGCCCGGCCCCCCCTCCCCGCCCCCGGCCGCCTGCCTGCCCCGGCCGGCCGGCACCATGCGCGCCGCCCTGCTGCTGCTCCTGCTGCTGCTGCTCGCCCTGCTCCTGCCCGGCCGCGCCGCCCGCCCCAAGCTCGCCCTGCCCATCCGGCCCGACACGGACCCGCTGCCCCCCGGGGGGGCGGCAGGTAGGAGCCCCCCCTTTCCTTCCCCCGTACCCCCCCGCTCCGGGCACCCCCTGTCCTATACAAGCCGCTGCCGCACCCCCGAGTCGTGCGCCCCCCTCCCTGCCACCCGCACCCCCGTCCGTGCACCGCATGCCTGCACGCACACACGCCCCCCCCCCCCCCCCGTCTTTTCTTGCACCCCCCGGCCGGCCGGGACCGGGACCAGCACCGGGACCGGGACCAGCACCGGGACCGGCCGCCGTGCCCAGCGGGCGACGGGGCGGTGGCGGCCGCTGTCCGGGGCTGCGGCAGGGGGGTGCCCGCGGCCCGGAGGTAACCGGGGGTGGCGGTGGTGGTGGGTGGGATGGGGGGGGTGTCTCCGCAGGCTGCGCTTTCGGGGGGCACTTCTATGCCCTGGAGGAGACATGGCACCCGGACCTGGGGGAGCCCTTTGGGGTCATGCGCTGCGTGATCTGCCACTGCGAACCGGTAAGTGCCCCCGCGCCCCCCCCCGGCCCCGGGACCCCCCCTTCCCCCGGGAGATCCCCCAGGATCCGGCCCTGCTGGGGAGGGGACTGGCGGGGGGGAGATCGATCCTTTCATTCAATACACACACCCCCATGGAAAAGGGGAGTGGGGGTCCCTCCAGCCATCCGGACACCTGGATGTCCCCCCCCCGCACCGCGGCAGTGGGGAGGAGAAGGGGGATTTAAAGGATCAGGCTTCATTCCTCCTCCTCCTCTTCCTCCTCGGGGATGGCCCCTGGCCCCCTCCCTCCCTCCGAGCAGCCCCCCGAGGCCGGGGCTGGCGGGGCCGCGCACAGCTGGGCAGGGGGCTGGGGGCCGTGGGGAGGGGGCCCGGGCTTGGCTGCCGTACAGGCAGCTGGGGGCTGCGAAAGGTGTCCGGGCTTTCCCCGGGGGCTCCAGATGGGCTGGGATGGGGGGAGCCAGGCTGTGCCGGGGGGCACACCTTGGCACGGCTTGCGCACCTTGACACGGCTCTCTCAGGCTTTTGCCCCTGCCACCCCGCAGCAGAGGAACCGCCGAGGGAAGCCAGCAGGGAAAGTGAACTGCAAGAACATGAAGCAGGACTGCCCCGTGCCCGCCTGCCCCCGGGCCACGCTGCTGCCGGGGCACTGCTGCCATACCTGCCCCAAAGGTGAGGCCAGCGGGTGCCTCCCTGCGGGGAGCCCCCCTGCACCCACAGGGTCCCCCGTGGGCATGGGAAAGGGGGCACTGCGCACACACCCCCAAAAAGGGCTGCTTGCTTTGTTATAGAGGTTCCCAGTGCCCTTGGGGTGCCCTGATGGGCACAGCGGTCCCCAGCCACCCTGGGAGGGGTGCAGAGAGGGTGCACAGGGCTAAATATCCTGCCTGTGCCCAGCATGCCCCCCGCACCCCAGCGCAGAGCCCCACAGTGATTCACAGGGCACATCTCGGTCTGCCTCGGGAGGGGGGATTTATTATTGCCCCCCACCCCAAGCTCTTTGGCACAAGCAGCCTGGTGCAATGGTCTCCCCCTGTGCCCACCCCATGCCAGCCTTGCCAGGCCCCCCGGAGAAGAGCCCTGCACCCCCCTTCGACACCTTTGAGTACTTCCAGGACAAGGAGGATGACCTGGACAAGCCCTACAACGACCGCTCGTACCTCAGCTCCGAGGGGCTGGTCCGTGACGATGCCCGCACAGGTGAGCCGCCCGCCCAGGTGGGCAGCAGCACTGCGGGGCAACCCCTGTGCTCCCCACCATCCTCGGCATCCCCTCCCCAGAGTTCGTGGCCTTGCTGACAAGTGGCCCGGAGCCGTGGCACCCCACATCCAGCGCGGTGGCCAAGGCTCGCTTCACCCTGCTGCGCTCCTACCTGCTCTTCTCCATCAGCTATGAGCGGTGAGTCCTGCCCCCTGCCCAGGCTGGCACAGCGGGCATCCCCCTGGAAAAGGGGGGGATGCAACAGTGCTTGTGCCTCAGTTTCCCTTTCAACATCCCCCTGCGGTGCCACAGCCTTGCATTAGCAGGGCAAGAGCTTTGGGGGGGTGATGTGCTGGGGGTCCAGCCCGGGCGAGCAGCCAGGATTTTGGCACACCCGCAGCACCGGCCCGGCCTCCGGGTTTGGAGCGGGAACAAACGGGAATGGCTCCAGGGCTCTGCCGAGGACACGGGTGCAGCGGGGCAGAGGCGCCGTGCCACCCCGCCGGCTCTGCAGGCAGGCACCGCCGGGGCGCTGCTGCCAGGGTCCCCCATCCTCGCCGTGCCCTCCCCGGATGCCCTCCGGCAGCAGAGCCTCTCCTCTCCCTCCCTCCTTCCCGCTCCGGTTTCTTCTGCTCTTCCTTGCTTCCAGGCCCCTTTGCATAGTAAAGTGGTGACTAATTTCCAGCTCCGACCGGGGGAGCCAAACGGAGCCGAAAATGCTCCTAATTTACAGCCGGGCCCGAGCGCTCGGCTCCCGGCGGGTCCTGCCCTGCCTCCTTTCCCAGCGGGGACCCCCCTCCTGCTCGGTGCCGGTTTGGCACGGTGCTGGGGCAGGGGAGCCCAGGGGACCCATGCCGAGCTGGCACCCAGCGGGACGGCAGCGTTGGGCCAGCCCAGGCATGGGCGGGCAGACCATGGCGCTTGGCACCCCAGGGGGATGTCATCCTTCTCTCATCCACCCCAAATCGCTGGGCGACCCCCATGTGCCCTCCCTGACGCACCCCTGTGCCCAGTGCTGAGCGAGGGTGGTGCCAGGGGAGGGGGGGCCGGGCGGGGGGTCCTTGCTCATCCCCTGGGTGCCCGCAGGCTGGGTCGGCCGAGCCGGGTGCGTTTCAGCGACCCCGAGGGCAACGTGCTGTTTGAACACCCTGTGCAGAAGAGCGCTGCCCCTGAGGATGGCATGGTGAGAGGGGGCGGGAGGGCAGGGGGGCACGGTGCCCCTTCCTCTCCCTGCCCGGGCATGCGGTGCCCCCCAGCCCCTGCCCAGCCCTGCCCTCACCCACAGCTCTGCGGGATGTGGAGGACGGTGTCCAAGGCCAACATCCAGCTGCTGCGGGGGGAGCAGCTCCGCGTGTCCCTCGTCACCCGGGCACAGCCCTCCGGAGAGGTCCACGGGCACATCCTCAAGCACCGGGCGCTCTTCGCAGGTAAGTCCGTCTCCCACGTGCCCACCCCGTGGGTGCGCACCGGGATGCCCCGCACACCCCCTCTCCCCGCACAGAAACGTTCGGTGCCATCCTGACCTCATCGGACCCCACGCACCTGGGCGCTGGGGGCATGGCCATGCTGACACTGAGCGACACCGAGAACAACCTGCACTTCATCCTCATGGCCCGGGGGCTGCTGGAGCCTGGCGCTGGGGGTGAGGGTGGGCACGGGCACCCCATGGGGCCTGGCCCTGCCTGGGGGCGCTGCGTGGGGCTGAGGGAGGTGCATGGCTTGGGTTGGCATCTGTGGGGTCAGGGTGGATACAGGGGCTGTGCATGGGGGGGGGGGGGTGTTGAGGTGCGCATAAGGGTTGGTGCATGAGTTGGGGTGTGCATGGGGGGGGGAGGGTGGGGCCAGGGGGTGCTGGACTGCGTATGGGGTGTGGGGGTCGGTGTGCTGAAGGATGGGTTTGGGATGTGGGTTTTGCAAGGATTTGGGGATGCAGGGGGGAACAGTGGGGGTCATGGTGTGTGCAGGAGTCCAGGCATGCAGAACAGGACAGGCAGCTGGCAAGAAAGTGGGGGATCGGGTGGAGGAGTTTGGGGGTGGTGGGCACAGAGGGGTGGGTTTGGGGGGCAGAGGGACAGTGGCCGCAGGCCCCTGGTCCAGCGGGTCCAACCCCCTCTGCCATGGCCAGAATCCCCCTGGGTCCCACTGCGGGTCCGCATCCTGCACCAGGGCCAGACGCTGCGGGAGGTCCATGCCAACATCACCGTGGAGGTAAAGCCGTCTGTTCCCCCACGTGCCCCAGCAGCCGCAGTGCCCGCCATGCCAGGGCTGAGCCGTGGCACCGTGCCCCCCCCGGCAGGACCCTGACTTCGCGGAGGTGCTGAGCGACCTGTCTGCCCGCGAGCTGCAGTGGCTGGTGCAGGGGCAGCTCCGCATCATGGCCGAAACGGAGGGCCGGCACGCACGCCAGCTGGCGGGCACCATCACCACCCGCCGCAGCTGTGACAGTGAGCACGGGGCGGGCACCCTGGGGTGCAGAGGGGGTGGCTGTGCCCCCCCATGCCAACCTCACACCCCACCTCTCTCACCGGGCTGAAGCCATCCAAAGCGTGCTGTGCGGAGCAGATGCCTTGCTGCCAACCAAGACGGGGGCTGTGGGCTCGGCCAAGCTGGCACTTCACGAGAATGGCACCCTGGAGTACCAGGTAAGCGGGGGACACCCGTCTCCCTCCTGGGGGTCCCAAGGGTGTCTCTCCCTCCAGCGCTGCCCCTCGGCACCCTTCCCACAGGTGCAGGTGGTGGGCACTGCCAGCGAGGTGGTGGGCGTCACGCTGGAGACCAAACCCCGGCGGAAGAGCAAGAGGAACATCTTGTTCGACATGACACCCAGCTACAAGGACGGGCTGGTGAGTGCTGGGTGGCACTAGGGGGGATGGCACGGGGACCTTCAGCAAGTCCCCATCCCAACCCACATAGTCTCCCGCTGGCGACAGGCCCAGGGCATCTGGCAGAGCCCCAGCGCCCGTGATGCCCACATGCTGCTGCAGAACGAGCTCTTCCTCAATGTGGCCACCAAGGACTGGGTGGAGGGCGAGCTGCGGGGCCAGGTCATCTCCCTGCCCTACAGCGGGCTGCTTGCCCGCTACACAGGTACCTGGGGGGCACCAGGGGTGGTGGCGGGGGCGGTGGGGCAGCCCCCTCACCTGCCACCTCCCATGGCCCCTGTCTGTGCGCAGAGATGCCCGTGGCGCTGGCGGGGCAGCTGGTGTCCCCCCCGGTGGGCAGCGGTGCCGGGGGGCACGCCTGGCTCTCGCTGGACGAGCACTGCCACCTGCACTACGAGATCTCGGTGGCGGGGCTAGGCCGCCCGGCCGACGGCACCGTCAGCGCCCACCTCCATGGGGTGGCTGAGCTGGGCGAGATGGGCGCCCGTCCTCACCAGCACAAGCGCCTGCTCAAGGGTTTCTACAGCACCGAGGTGAGGCGGGCACCCCGTCGGGGCACCCCACAGCGGGATGGGGCCATTCCTCATGCCCCCACCGGTGCTCCTCGTGCCCCGACAGGCTCAGGGGGTGGTGAAGGACCTAGACGCCGACCTGCTGCAGCACCTGGCCCAGGGCACTGCTTTCCTGCAAGTCAGCACCAAAGCCCACCCCCATGGGGAGATGCGCGGACGGGTAGGTCCCCACCACTGCCCAGGGTCTCCAGCCAGGTGACACTGCCCAGAGCGGGGTGGGAAGGGGACAGTGGCACGGTCCTGGCAGCCCGGCGTGGTGTGTACTGTGGTTGTGGGTGCTTCCTCCACCAGCCCTGACCATGGAGGGCAGCCGGGTATCGGCATGGGAAGCAGGGTCCGTCGGCGGTGCCAACCCTCCTGCTCCATGCCCCCATCCAGGTGCACATCCCCAACCGGTGCCATGCAGGAGGGACCCGCCTGGCCCCGGGGGAGTCCGAGCTCTCAGAGGGTGCCAAGACCAGGGACCTGGAGCAGCTGAAGAAGGACCCCAACTCCTGCTTCTTTGAGGGGCAGCACCGGGAGCATGGCACCCGCTGGGCACCCGACTATGACAAGAAGTGCTCCATCTGCAGCTGCCAGGTACATGCCAAGGGGTACAAACTGGGGGGCAGCACCCATCAGCCATGCCCTCTGTAATGAACCCCATACCTGCTGCCCCCAGAAGCGCACGGTGATCTGTGACCCCATCCTGTGCCAGCCCCTCAACTGTACCCGCCAGGTGCACCCCGAGGAGCTGTGCTGCCCCATCTGCGAAGGTACCTGGGGGCGGTCCCAGGCAGGGGGCTGGGGGAGCAGGGTGTTCCCTATGGGTACAAGGTGTGGGGGGAGTCCCTCTCTGAGCCTCTGCACCCACTCATGGCTTCCTCTTCCTTGCAGAAAAGAAGATGGGGCAGGAGGAGCTGAAGCTGGAGCGGGCACGGGACAGTAGCGAGGGTGAGTCCCAGCGGGCACAGGCGGAGTGGGCAGCTCTGCCCCCCGGCCTCCCCGGCACCCCCACTGTGCCCACCTCCTCTTCCTCTCCCAGGCTGCTACTTCGATGGGGACAAGACATGGCGAGGCTCTGGCACCCGCTGGCACCCTGTCGTGCCCCCATTTGGCCTCATCAAATGTGCCATTTGCACCTGCAAGGTGAGTGTGGGTCCTACTCCCCACCCAGACCCCCATCCTGGTTCGGCAGCAGAGCTGCCCTGGCACCCACGGTGAGCTGCCAGGCACTGCTGCAGGGGCTCAAACCAGGGAGGGGGGTGCGTGCCTTGTACCGAGTGCCCCGTGCCCTCCGTGAGCCCCCCGCTCTCCCCGCAGGGCACCACGGGCGAAGTGCACTGTGAGAAGGTGCAGTGCCCGCGGCTCACCTGTGCCAACCCTGTGCGCGCCAGCCCCTCCGACTGCTGCAAGCAATGCCCAGGTACCTACACCCCCTCCTGCCCTCGGCTCTCCCCACACGCCCAGCACAGCCCCTGCACCTCCCCATGCCACTGCTGGCGATGCCACGGTGTGCCCCTGCTATGTGCATGCCCCCGCCGTGTGTGTGCCCACTCCCAGTGCCCTTTCCTGCAGCCCCAGAGAAGAGCATCCCCGAGCTGGCTGACACCATGCAGGCAGACGGGCCGCGGGCATGCCGCTTCGGGCGCCGCTGGTACCTCAACAATGAGAGCTGGCATCCCTCTGTGCCCCCCTTTGGAGAAATGAAGTGTATCCTGTGCTGGTGTGTGGTGAGTGTGCCAGGCCTCAGACCGCACCAGGGGAAGGAGAGGTGCCCCTCTGCCAGTCCCCAGTGCTTCGGGGACAGGTGGGAGAGCAGCCTGGGGTGTCACCCCAGGGACCCGTCATGCCCTGAGAAGCCACCAGCCCCTGCGCTCAGCCCCTCTTTCTGCCCCGCAGTCAGGGGAGACGCACTGCCAGCGCCAGGAGTGCCCGCCGGCCGCTTGCGCCAGCCCTGCCAGGAGGGACAACCCCTGCTGCGCCAAGTGCCGCGGTGAGTGCGAGTGCTCACACGTAGGCACTGCTCCCCCAAACACCCTGCGGTGGCCCGTGCACCTCCCCGGCCCCCCTGGGTGCTGAGCCAGGGCTGGGACCAACCCAAGTGCCCTCCTGGCAACCGCCATGCCCATCTCTCAGCCCCGCTTTCCCCCCTCCGCAGCCCCGGATGCCCCCCCAGATGCGCGGGAGAAGGTCCACGATGCCAGGGCGGAGGCATGGAGCCGCTGAGCAGTGACTGCTGCCTGGAGCGGGACGAGTGCGCAGCGAGGCTGGGTGGCTGTGGGGGGTCCCTGCCGCCCATCGCCCCCGTGCAGGGCGGGGGGCACAGAGGAGCACGGCGGGGTGAACGCGGCCAGGCGCCCAGCCTGGGCACCCCGTCCCAGCACAGCCGCAATGCCGGGGCTGCCCTGCCCGCTCCTGCCAGCGGGCAGCGGCTGGGCTGGCGGAGGCTGGGGCACCTGCTGCCCTCCCCCTCCGAGCCCCCCTGGCCAGCGGGCGCAGCAGGCATCGTGCCCACCTTGTACATAGTGTAAAATCCCTCCGGCCCCCGTCTCGCTGTGCCTGCCCTGGCTCAGCCGGGCTCATCACATAATTTATGGTGCCTGTGGACGGGGGTCCAGCTGTATTTATTAAAACCAGAGATATTGCCCACCCGGCTCCCTGCCTCTTCCTAGCAGCAGCAGGTGCAGGGCTGTGCCCCTGCATCTCACACTGGGCTCCGGTGGGATTTGCAAGCCCTGGCCTTGCTGGGTTTGGGGTTGCATATGCTGGGGGGGAGTGTCTGGGGGGCAGGAGCCCTGGGAGCCAGTGCCAGGCTGTGGGGTGGTGCTTGTAGGGTGGCACTGGGCAGGACCAGAGCAGGGTCCAGCACCCATGGCCAAGGCCGCGATGCCAGCCCTGCCTGTGCCCACGGCGGGGGCTGCAGATGCAGCGCCTGGCGACGGTGCCTGCTGGCACAGGGACAGCAGGGCTCTGTCCCCTGCACCTCTGCAGTGGCACAAAGAGCCCAGCCCGGGGCCCCAAGCCAGCTGCCGCCCACGGAGGCGCCTGCCCGCAGCGCCCACAGCAAGCCGAGTGCCCGGGGTTGGGTGTGCCACACAGCCACCCATACTGGTGCCAGGGCAGACCGCGGCACATGCTCTGGGGCAGTGCTCGCCCACTCACCCCAGTACAGCTGTACTGGAATAAGGCCCCACAGGGCCCATGGGAGCCCTCTCCACTTTGGTGGGGGCAATGTCCCCCCAGTGTGGGGGACTGGGGCACCTCTGGGGATATGACTGTGCTGTGCTGGGATACACTGGGACGGTACCAGAGCTATACTGGAACAGTGCCAGAGCTGTAGGGAAAGTAACGCTGGGCTCTACTGGGACAGCACTGAGGCATGCTGGCACAGCAACGCCGCCATAGAGGGACAGTGTTAGCCTATACTGGGACTGCACCAGAGGTGACACTGGGGTAGTGGTAGGGCAATAGGAGGATGGCACTGGGGCATACCGGACTGGCACAGAGCCCTGGGTGCTGAACCGGGTGTCCTGCCCCGTGCATGCCCATGGCCACACGGGTGCCTGTGCCAGCAGGGTGGCAGCACCCGTGGTGGCCTTGCAGTGTGCTGGTGGCCCACAGCCGGGCACACTGGTGGCAGCAGGCAGAGGTTGCGTCCTGGCATGGGGCTGTCCCTCCGGATGAGTGTCCCGGCTACCGCGGGGCAGTGCCAGGAGCTGACGAGCGAGGAGGGAGCTCCGTGCCTGGGGACACAATGAGCGGGCAGCCCATTTTATCACCTTTCTGCCGCAAACCGGTTCGTGTCCGGCAATGAACCCTCCCGGGCTGGCGCAGGGCATATCCCAGCCCCCAGCCCAGCCGTCATCACCCACCCTTGAGGGTGCCAACGTCAAACTGGAGGGTGGCACCCAGGCGGCAAGAACTAGCCCAGTCCCACAGCACCAGCCCGGCAGTGCCACGGCTCCGTCTTTCCCTGCACCCAGTTCTTGCCGCAAAGGTGCCCTGCGGTGCCCCGGGGAGGAGGGCAAGCTCGGCCCTGCCAACTGCCCCAGCTGCCCCTGAGCCTGTGGCAGTGGTGAGACGGAGGTCCCGGCAGCCAGCCTGCCATGCCGGAGCGCCTTGCCCGAGGATTGCCGGTGCCAAGCTTTGCCCGTGTGCCCCTCTGGAGAGGGCTGAGCCGCTGCTGCCCAGCGGGTTCGGCAGCGAAGAGCGGAGCCCACCTTCCTTCCCTGGGGCTGGCAGTCCTGGGACGCTGAGCAGCACCACGGTAAGGACGAGCTCCCTGCCAGCTTTGGGGTACCTCTGGTGAGCCCCCACAGTGCCGAGGTGCCCTGCCACCCGGGGGCATCCACGGATCCCCCTGTGCCTCTCAACGCCAAGACCTCAGGCGCTCTGCCCCCCAAATCTGACCCCCAGCCAGGCATGGCCATGAGCCTGCGGGCTGGCCGCCCGTGCTGCCCCCAGCACGGTCCTCCCTGCCCACGTCCCACGGGGGAGAAACCACGGGGAAGCAGGGACAGTGGCAGTGCCAGCCCCACGCCAGCCCGTGGGAAGAGGGAGCGATGCGTCCCACAGGGAGCTGTACCCGCCGTCGCCCCACGCCAGCACCCACCGGCTGCCCACGGGTGCCACCCTCAGCTGGGAAACCGGCGGGCAAAGACCACGGGTGGGTGGAAGGGACCCCCGCTGCAGGGCAGAGCCCCACGGCCGGGCACCCCCTGCCCCTGCCCGGCGCTGGCTGCCGGTGCCGGGCGCTGCCGGTGGAGGCGGAGCGCGGCCGGTCCCTCCCCCGGGCAGTGCCCCGGGCCCGCCCCGCACGGCCCGGGAGGAGCCGCCGCCGCGGGCACCGGCACCGGCACCGGCACCGGCACCGGCACCGGCACGGCCAGGAGCGGCGGCACCATGGCCTCCGACAGCGAGGGGCAGCGGGCGCTGCAGTATGAGCAGACCCTGGTGAGTGCGGCCGGCACCGGGCACCCGTGGGCACCGGGAGCACCGGGGGGGCACCGGGGGGGCACCGGCGGGCACCGGGCACCTGGGGGGGCACTGGGCTTGGCGGCACGCCGGGGGGAGATGGGCGGTTTGGGGGTGCTGCCCCGCTCAGGGTGGCAGTGCCGATGAGCCCTGCGGTGCCCGGTTTGGGGTGCCGGCACCGGGCTGTGGCTGGGCAGGGCATGGGGGCAGGGGTGCCACCCCGCAGCCCCCCCGGCGGTGGAGGAGCCCAACTGAGCCCCCACCCCAGGGCAGGACTTTCGTGCACACCTCACCCCCCCCCCCCCCCCCCCAAACCGTCATCACTGCAGGGTGATGCCCACCCTGTGGGGGCTCCCAGAGGCACCACCCGGGCACCCTTCACCCCCTGCCCTGTGTGTCCCCAGCCCTCTGCCCCCAAGATAGCCTATCTTCCCCGCCTGCAACCTTAGCCCCACATTTACGACTCCTTCCCTGGCAAGGCCTCCCCACTGGCACCCAGCTGCCCGGCTATCCCCAGGGTGTCCTCCCTCCCTGCCGTGCCCGCAGCCCCTCCGCTGCCTATGGCTCTTGGACATCCCGGGCAAAGGTGCTTCTCCCTGGTCTCCGCTTGGGACAGTGCCCAGGGCGGCTCAGCAAATGAGTACTTTGCCCTGGCAAAGGCATTCAGACAGGCAGGGCCGGGGACGTGAGCAGGGAAGCGGGGGCTGAGCCGCTGCGGGGTACCCGTGCCCACAGCTGCCTGAGTTTGCCGAGAGCCTGAGCTGGTTGCTGCAAGAGGGGCCAGCCCTGCTGAGGCTTGCCCACCCGGCACGCGGGCAAGGGGCAGTGTCAGGGCACGGCTGTGCCGGGCACCCTCCGCATTTTCTGTGCAGTGTCCACAGTGGGTGGGCGGAGAGGCCAGCCCAGCCGGGCAATGCGGGGCGGAGGAGCCTGTGGGCAGCGCTGGCAGACTTTGCCCTCCTTTCCTCCGGGCGGGGTAGCACCCATGCCCTGGGCGCCACAGGGTGCCCATCCCCATGGCCTCTGGGCTGCAGCAAGGCTCATGAAACCACCTGTGGCTCATGGGTAAGGCTGTGTCCGGGCTCCTGTCCCACAGCCTCACGCTTCGATTTCAGGAGCTGCTTGGGCACACGCCGGGCAGGAGGGCTGCCGAGCTCTCCCCAGTGCATCTGAGTCACCACCTGCCAGGAAGGTCAAGATCCAGTCGGAGCCTGGCACAGGCTGGTCCAAGCCGGACTGCCCTGGGGACAGCCCTGGGGACAGCCGTGGGGACATCTCTTGCTGCCCATGCCCACAGCTGTGGCATCACAGCCGGGCTCTGCCCAGTGGTGCCCAAAGAGCCCCATCCCCATCCTTACCGCCCCGCCGATTTCACCAGCCCTGGGGTGCCATGGCCATGGTGCCACTGGGGGCTGACACAGCCCCAGCCCTAAAGGTCTCCCCAGGCCACAGCGTCCCTCCCTGGGGACCCCATGCTGGGCAGGTGCCCATGAGAACCCCCAGCCGTGCCAAGGGTGCCGGGGTGCGCGCCAGCCCCGGTGCCCCCCGCATGCCAGACTGCCGTGGTGGGGAGCAAAGGGCCCCCGGGGCGGGGGGATTAAGCTTGACAAACTGCCCTTGTTCACCGCCGAGCCGCTCAGGGCGATTAGAGCCCGACTAAGACGGGCAGCGTGACACACACCCCGCAGCCTCTGGCTGCCTGCTGCCAGCCCGGGGGACCCCCTGCCCCCCATCTTTAAATATTCCCTCCCTCCCGGATCATGGTTTTGGGGCGAAGGTTGGCTGGCATTGGCCGTGCAGAGGTGGGCACCGCTGCCAGGCAAGCTCGGTGCTATGGGACAGGGTGGCACAGGGACACGGCAGCGCCAGATGCCGGTGCCCACCCCAGGCGCAACATCGCCCGGGTGCAGCGGGCACGGTGGGCTGGCACGGCCGGAGGGGCTGCGGCACGGCCGGTGCCCACAACGCAGGAGCCCGGGGCCGACAAAACGGCCTTGACCCGTGCCTGTGTCCCCGGGTGCACCCCGCCAGGCCCCCCCCTCCGTGCCCGCTCCCTGCCTGCCCGGCACTGTGATTGTTCAGCTGCTTCACGGCGGAGGCCGGAGTCCCGGGGCTGTTTGTGTTTCAAAAGGCCTTTGTGGAAAAATAACCCGAGCAGGAGGAGGAGGAGGAAGGAGAGAACCCACCACTGGCCTTCACCACAGCCCTGCAGCCGTGCCAGGGCTGCGGGCACAGTGGCTGGGGCACAGTGGCTGTGGGCACAGTGGCTGGGGCTGCCCGGCACTGGGCACCCCCAGGGTCCCATGCCCTGCCTGCGGGGCCATGGCACGGGGCAGCAGGGTCGCACGGGGTGGCAGGAGGCAGCGGGCTGGCATGGCCCCTTTGCTTGCATCCCTGTTGTTGCAAGGGGGTTGGTTGCAAACAGAGGGCAGAGGGGGAGCAAAATCCGTCTTCCCCCCCCCAGACTGGACCCCCTGGGACTGGGCATCCTTCTGCGTGCCCCAATACCTGGGGGGCAGCGTGCCAGCCTCTGGCACAGCCCCAGAAGGTGGGCACAGAGTCGATTTGGGGGCGCTCAGCCTGGGGATACCCCAGTCCCAGCCAGGGCTGGCTGTGGGGCAGCAGCAGGGCTGGAGGAGGCGAGCGCTTGGCAGGGGGACAGTGCTCCTCAGGGCGCCGGCCCGTTTCGTCTTCCAGAGGAAACAAGCTTCGCCCGAAGGGAGCCTTTGAACGCCGGGCCCCGTGTGGGGCTGGGGTCCTCCTCTGGCAGCCGATGCTGAATTTGGCCCCCAAAGTGGCTGTGCCGGCACCTCCACCTGGCTCATGCCTTCCCCCTGGCACATTTCCATAGGGCAAGGAGCCACTGAGCCCGTGCTGAGCAGGAGTTCAGGGGGGAAATCCATGACAGAAGGGGGTCAGCAACGGAAATGAATGTGCCCCCCCCGCCTGCCTCCCCACCCTCCCTCCCGCTGTCTAGCACAACCCAGGTATTAGACAGCAGAGAATCCACCCGGCGCCGCTCTGGCTGCTTTCTACTCCCTGCCAAAGAGACCTGGGCAGGAGCGGTGCCCCGTGAGAAATGCACCTTCGTACTGTCCCCACGGGGAGCTGGCATGTGCCAGCAGGACAGGGAGTGTGAAGAGGACCCAGGCGTCCGGGGTGGGCACCGCTGCCGGCGGCCGGGGCTGGGCTGCCCACGTGCCAAGCGCGGTGCCCACCCGTGGCGTTGCCCCTCCGCCAGGCACCGGCACGAGCCGTGCCAAGGAGGAGGGCGGCTGCGCCCCGGCTGGGCGGCCACGCACTGCACCAGCACGGCACGGCAGGTGGGCACACCATTGGCATGGGGCTCACGTCGCCCCAACATGGGAGCCTGGCAGGGGCCCCCGCGGCCCTGAAGCCTCCCTTTGTGCTGGGCCAACCTCTGGCGCTTGGCATTCAGGTCATGCCGGGGGAGCGAGGCGGAAACCAAGCAACCGAGTCCTTGGCAGTGCCCGCCAGCGCAGGACAAATGCCCCCGGCTCGGCAGGGAGGACGGGCACAAAGAGCTCCAGGCTGGCACGGCGGGCACTGCCAGGGCCACCTCCCCACCAGGGCCAAGCCACGTGCCGTGGCCAGGCAGGAGGCACCCAAGGAGGAGGTGTTGCCCCCCCACTGGGCACAGAGCCCCTTGCACCCCCTTGCTCCCCAAATCCCTTTCTTGTGGCCCAGGGACTGCCCCAAGCCTGATGCTGTGCCCCCCTCTCCCCTGAGACTGGGGGTATGCCCTGCCCCCCCACTGCCCTCCTGCCTCCCTGCCGCCGGCTGAGACCAGACAGCTCGTGTCCTGTGTGGCCTGCCGAGCCTGCCGCCTGGGGGGAACCCAGCCCTGCTTTTAGTGATGCCAAGGAGAGGCACCCGCAGAGCACCAGCACAACCCCAATATCAGCCCTCAGAGAGTCTCCCAGCCAGGATGGCTGTGCTCCCATTGCCGGAGGCCCTTCCCTACCCTCCGCCAGCCCAACCCAGTGCCTGGGGCACCTGGGCAGGGCTGGGGACTGGTACCGGCTGCGTGCACTGGGCGTGTGGGCGAAACAATCGTCATCGGTCCCCGCGCGCCTTATCTGCCCGGCCCCTTCCCACACCCTGGCAGGCGGCCGGGGACCCCCAGAGGCACCGCTGCCCCTTCCCCTGGGGATGCCATGGCTGCCTGCCCCCTTGCCTGGCACCCCCCGGTGCTGGGAGGCCATGCCAGCATGCCCACCACTCCCCTGCCTCAGTTTCCCCACTTGGGCATGGGAGTCAGGGTGCCAGCCCCCCTGATGCCCTCACCTGCTCTTTCTCCCCCAGATGTATGGGCGCTACACGCAGGACCTGGGCACCTTTGCCAAGGACGAGGCGGCCCGGCTGCGGCTGCAGCAGGGGCAGGGGGAGGGGGGCACCCCCCGGCCACGCCGCCCCTCTGAGCTGCTGGAGTACACCCAGGGCCGCTGTGCCCCCTGCCGCGGTAAGGGCCACCAGGGATGGGGACACGGGAGGGACACTGGTGGGCACAGCCCCATGGCAGTGCATGGTCTGGGCACCGCTGCCCACCCTGCCACAGTGGTGGCGGGTAGGGTTTCTTCGGCTGTCATGGGACACCGGTGCCGAGGACAATGCCACCTGTCCGCCGGGCAGTGGGGACACAATGGCCCAAAATAGCCAGGCACGCTGCAGGGACCGGGAGGCCCCCAGCCCCTCTGCCTGGGGCTGTGCCAGGGGGACTGTGCTGGTGGGAGGTGCATGCCCAGCAGCGCCGTGTGCGGCTGTGCACAGCCAGAGCCCACCATTCCTGCCCACCGGTGGTTGCAGCAGGGCTGTGATGGCTGGGCACAATGGTGCTCCTGCACCACACAGTGCCAGCAGTGCTGGGTTGGTGCTGCCGGTTGTGAGCACTCGTGTCCTCACCACCCTGGCCCCGCTGCCCTGGTGTGCTCATTGCTGGGGCGCCCAGCCCTAAGCCTGCCCTTGTGCCCGCAGTCTGCGCCTTGCAGTGCCAGCGGTTCCTCATCTCCAAGGTGGGCGAGGACTGGGTCTTCCTCATCCTGCTGGGGCTGGTCATGGCGCTGGTCAGCTGGGCCATGGACTTCGCCATCGCCACCTGCCTCCAAGGTGAGTAGGCACCGGTGGGGTCCCCAGGGGGGCATGGGGTGGCCATGTCACAGGGCTGTGCCATGCCCCTTGCCACCCATGACCTGCCTTGCTGACTGTGCCTGCAGCCCAGAAGTGGATGTACGGGGGCCTGGACACCAACGTGCTGCTGCAGTACCTGGCCTGGGTCACCTACCCCACCGTGCTCATCACCTTCTCAGCCGGCTTCACCCAGATCCTCGCCCCACAGGCTGTGGGTAGGGCACCGGGGGGGCTGCTTGTGCCCTAACCGGGTGTCCCCTCCCTGGGGCTGTGGGTTGGGAGCTGCATGGGTGTCATCCTGGGCTACGGGGTTGGCAGTCCTGAGGGTCTTCCAAGAGCTATGGGATGGTCTTCAGAGGGTCTCCTGGGGGCTATGGGGTGGATGTCCTCCTGGGCTATGGGGCTGCAGCTCCTTGGGGTCTTCCCAGGGTTATAGGCAGATCTTCAGAGGGTCTCCTGGAGGCTCTGGGGTGGATGTCCTCCTGGGCTATGGGGTTGGGGGTCCTGGGAGGTCTTCCAAGAGCTATGGGCTGTTCTTCAGAGGATCTCATGGGAGCTAGGGGCTGGATGTCCTCCTGGGCTATGGGGTTGAGGGTCATGGAGGTCTTCCTAAGGCTGTGGGCTGGTCATCAGAGGGTCTCCTGTGAGCTATGGCACTGAGGTCCCCACAGGGCTATGGGCTGGGTTGTCCCTACATGGCCATGGGGCTGATCCTGCAGACTGTGCTGTGGGGAGAGGTGTCTCTGTGGTCTTCCTATGGCAGTGGGAGACGGCAGAGCATCAGGGATTGCCCCAGAACTATGGGACAGGGACTCCCCAGTGTCCCCCCACCCATGGTCATGGGTCAGGGCTGTCCCCATGGTGCCAGGCTCGGGGATCCCCGAGATGAAGACCATCCTGCGGGGCGTCGTGCTGAAGGAGTACCTCACCCTCAAGACCTTCGTGGCCAAGGTGATCGGGCTGACGTGCGCCCTGGGCAGCGGCATGCCCCTGGGGAAAGAGGTGAGGGCAGTGCCTGGGGCAGGGCGGGCAGGGGGCCGGGGGGGGGGGGGGGGGCACCGTCCTCAGCCCCTCCGCTGTCCCCACAGGGTCCCTTTGTCCACATCGCCAGCATGTGCGCAGCCCTGCTCTGCCGCTTTCTCTCCCTCTTCGGGGGCAACTATGAGGTGAGCAGGGTGGGCTGACCCCAGGGGGGCTCCGCCTGTGCCCCCCCAGCAGGGTTGGCAGTGCCCGGGGCAGGGGGGGGGGGCAGTTCCTGCTCACCCCCGGCTCGCCCGCAGAACGAGGCGAGGAACATCGAAATGCTGGCGGCCGCCTGCGCCGTTGGTGTCGGCTGCTGCTTCGCCGCCCCCATCGGAGGTAGGGTCACCCTGGGTCCCCCAAGCCCCCATGCACATCCCGCCCGGGCACCAGGGTCCGCCCAGTGAGGACCCCCAGGATGGCTGGCATGGGAGAGGGCAGTGCCTCTCGGCGGGGAGGAGGAAGGGAGGAGCGGGCACTGTCCTCTTGGAGGTGTAACGTCTGCTCTCGTCCTCTCCCCTGCCGCCCTCTGCTCCAGGGAGCTCCTCGCTCCGGCCCCGCTGAGCCCTGCCCGTAGGTTGGTGATGTGTCTAACTCTTTCCTTGCCCTCTGCCTGCTGTGCTGCCCCATCCGTCTGTCCGTCCATCTGCGTGTGCCCCCTCCCCAGTGACACCTGCCATGTCTGCTCATGTCCCCACGCTACCCTCTTGCTCGTGCCAACTCCTGCTCCGCCGTGCCCGCTGCCGCCAGCCAGGGACCGGCCGCGTGCTTTGCCAGGGAAGCCCTTGAACTGCCCCATAGCGTGTCCGTGGGGCCGGCTGGACCCCTGCGGGGTGTGCACGAGCGTGGGCTCGGGGAGGAAGCATGCTGGGCGCCGGGAGCCCACCTGGGTTTCGCCGCCTCCCTCGTGCGCTTCCCCCCGGTGCCAGGCGTCCTCTTCAGCATCGAGGTCACCTCCACCTTCTTCGCCGTCCGCAACTACTGGCGCGGCTTCTTCGCTGCCACCTTCAGCGCATTCATCTTCCGCGTCCTTGCTGTCTGGAACAAGGACGAAGGTATCCCCGGCAGGGTTGGGGGGCATGGGGCTCCCACCGCCCGGCCACGCTGACCCCCGCTGCCTCCCCAGAGACGATCACGGCGCTGTTCAAGACCCGATTCCGCCTCGACTTCCCCTTCGACCTGCAGGAGCTGCCTGCCTTTGCCGTCATCGGGTGAGTGCGGCAGCCGTGGCGTCCATCCCATGGCCCCGGGGTGGCAGTGGCAGTGCTGGTGGTGGTGATGGTGCTGGTGGTGGTGGCGGCAGTGGTGGCAGCAGGACACACGGATGCTCACGCCCCGCCTCTGCCCAGGATTGCCAGTGGCTTCGGAGGTGCGCTCTTCGTCTACCTCAACCGCAAGATCGTGCAGTTCATGCGCCGCCAGAAGACCATCAACCGCTTCCTCATGAAGAAGTAGGTGCCCAGCAGTCCCCAGCACTGGGGTGGTGGAGCCAGGGCTGCACCGGCATCGCCCTCTGCCCCGTGTCACCCCTCCAGGCGCCTGCTCTTCCCTGCCCTGGTGACGCTGCTCATCTCCACGCTGACCTTCCCACCCGGCTTTGGACAGTTCATGGCTGGCCAGGTACCCGCTGTGCGGTGGCACACCGGTCCCCACCCCGGGGCCACCGCCAGCCCTGGCTGACCCCTGCCCCTCACCAGCTCACCCAGAAGGAAACCCTGGTGACGCTGTTCGACAACCAAACGTGGGCCAAGCAGGGGCTCAACGATGAGTTTGAGTACTTGGGCATCCTGGAGGCCTGGCATCACCCCCGCTCCAATGTCTTCGTCACCCTTGTCGTCTTCATCGTCATGAAGGTGGGTGCCTCCTGCCCCTGCCAGCCCCAGGGTGCCACCAGGAGGCTCTGGGGACGGCTCCTGGATGCCACCAGGGAGGTACTGGGTGGTTGCCAGCAAGGTGGCACTGGGAGGTACTGGGTGGCTGCTCCCAGAGGCCGCCAAGGTGTTTGTTGGCTGGGTGCTGCCAGCATGCTATCAAGGAGATCTTGGCTGGGAGCCACCAAGGTGCCAGCAGGAGGTGCTGGCAGGGTGCCACCAGGGAGGTGCTGGCTGGCTGCTCCCGGCTGCCCCCAGGGAGGTCCTGGCCAGGTGCCCCCAGGTGCCACTGGGGAGGTGCTGGCGTGGTGCCCCGGGGAGGAGTGGGACTGCCCCTTGGCGCAGTGCGGTGCCCACGTGCTGCCCCACGGCAGCCAGCTGCGGGGCACAGTAGGGGCAGGAGGCAGGGCTGGGCCAGGAGGGGAACTAACAGGTGCCTGTGTCCCCTGTACAGTTCTGGATGTCGGCCCTGGCCACCACCATCCCGGTGCCCTGTGGAGCCTTCATGCCCGTCTTTGTCATCGGTGAGAGCCCATACACTGCGCGGGCATGGTGGGAGGAGGGAGCTGCCTGCCAACCCACGCTGGCGCACCCGTGGGTGTCCCCAAGGGTCCCCTTCCCCGGCAGCACCGGGGCAGAGGAGAGGACGCGAGGCTGTGTCGGGTGCTGGGAGAGCCCCTGCACCCGCTCCCAGCCCCTCTCTGCGGGCAGGGGCAGCCTTCGGGCGCCTGGTGGGGGAGAGCATGGCAGCCTGGTTCCCCGACGGCATCCATGCCAACAGCAACACCTACCGCATCGTGCCGGGGGGCTACGCCGTGGTGGGTAAGCACCGGGCCAGCGCGGGGACACTATGGTGGGCATCACTTGGAGATGCTCCAAAGGAGCTGGTGGGTTCCCCAGGGCTGAGGTGGTGTCCCCAGGGACTGGGGGTAATCCCACCACCAGGGATGTCCCCAGGAGGTCCCAAAGGCTTGGGGTATGGTGGATGCCCCGGGCTGGGGACCCAGCCCAGCAGGCGGCACTTGACAGCAGCCCCTGTGTCTCCCGGGGACGGGCGCAGGAGCGGCCGCGCTGTCGGGCGCCGTCACCCACACGGTGTCCACGGCCGTCATCGTCTTTGAGCTGACGGGGCAGATCTCGCACATCCTGCCCGTCATGATCGCCGTCATCCTGGCCAACGCTGTGGCCCAGAGCCTCCAGCCCTCCCTCTACGACAGCATCATCCGCATCAAGAAGCTGCCCTACCTCCCCGAGCTGGGCTGGGGCCACCACGAGTGAGTGTATCCCCCCTGCCCTGTCCCCAAGCCCCTCACCAGGCACAAGGGGAGGGAGCGGCATCACCCTGAGGCCACCGTTACCCACCCCGGGCAGGAAATACAACGTGCGGGTGGAGGACATCATGGTGCGGGACATCCGCTATGTCACCCTCAACTGCAAGTACCGGGACCTGCAGCACGTCCTGCAGAGTACCAAGATGAAGAGCCTGCCACTGGTGGAGTCAGCCGGTGAGACACGGGCAGGGGGCTGCGCCGGCACCAGCCCCGGCCATGGGGCGTGCCGGGACGGCGGGGGAGCAATGGTGAAGGGGGCATCGGGAGCCAACACAGCCCCTCGCTGCTGCCGGCAGAGTCCATGATCCTGCTGGGCTCCATCGAGCGGGCGCAGGTGGGGGCCCTGCTCTGCCACCAGCTCAGCCCCGAGCGCCGGCTCCAGGCCCTGCGGCAGAAGGCGCTGGCCGAGGACGGGCACCGGCTCTCTGATGCCAGCATCCGCTTTCAGGTGAGGGGGGCGGCCACCTCGGGGGATGCCCGGCCAGGGTGCCCCCCGCCGCCGTGCCCTCACCACCCCATCCCCCCGCAGATCAGCACAGAGGCCTCCTCGGGCACCCGCGCTGCCCCCCGCAAGCCCCTGAAGCCGGCGCTGAAGCGGGTGCCCAGCAGCCTGGCCGAGACCCCCCCGGGTGAGTCTGTGCCTGGCCCCCCCCGGCCCCTGCCTGCACTCCCCCGCTGACACCCCCTCCCCGCCCGCAGCCAGCACCACCGACCACACCGGCATCGCCCTCAAGAGCCTCTTCTGTGCCAACGCTGCCGCAGAGCCCATTGAGGTGAGCGTCTGGCCCTGCCCATCCCTGCCTGACCCTGCCTGGCCTTTTCTACCCACTGCCATCCTTTCCCATCACTCCCATCCCTTTCCAGCCCTTCCCACTCCTTCCCAGTCCTGCCCATCACTTTCCATCCCTTCCTACTCCTGCCCATCTCTTCCTGCCCATTTCTGCCCATCGCTTTCCATCCCTTCTCATCCCTGCCCCATCCTGCCCATTCTTGTCCCATCCCTTTCCATTCCTGCTCATCCCTGCCTGCCCCTTCCCATCCCTTTCCATTCTTTCCCATCCCTGCCCCTCCCTGCCGTCCCTTCCCTTCCTTGCTCATCCCATCCCTTCCCTGCCCATCCCATCCCTTCTCTGCCCATCCTTGCCTGTCCCATCCCTTCCCTGCCCATCCCTACTTGTCCCTTCCCTGCCTGTCCCTGCCTGTCCCTTCCCTTCCTTGCTCATCCCATCCCTTCCCTGCCCCTCCCTGCCTGTCCCATCCCTTCCCTGCCCATCCCTGCCTGTCCCTTCCCTTCCTTGCTCATCCCATCCCTTCCCTGCCCATCCCTGCCTGTCCCATCCCTTCCCTGCCCATCCCTGCCCATGGCACCACCACGCCATGCCCTAACGCCGCTGTCTCTCCCCGCATGGTGCCAGGCCCAGGGCATGGCCTATCGCAAGGCCAAACACGTCCGCATTTCCATCGCGGTAAGCTGCAGCCAATCACAGGCTGGGCACAGCTCCTCTCAGCCAATCAGAGCCCAGCATGGATTCTCTGAACCAATCAGGGGCCTAGCAAGATTCTCCTCGGCCAATCATGTTTGGCCTGTATCTGTGCAGCCAATCTCAGACCATGCCGATTCTGCTCAGCCAATCACAGTGTGCATCCTCCCAGTCCCAAACCTTCCTGGCGAATCATAGCGTGACCCGGAGCCTCTCGGCGAGTCACGGCCATGGGATTTGCCCCACTTTGCTCAGCCAATCATGGCACAGCCTGCATTCTCTCCACCAATCACAAGCCTGGCTTGTCCCGCCTTGGCCAATCGTGGTGTGACTTATGTCCTCTCAACCAATCACGTTATGCGGCCTGCACCCTGCCTGCAACCCGCTCATGTTCTGCCTGCGCCCTACCCCATCACTGCTGCCTGCAGCCTCACTGCACCCTGCCTGTGCCCTGCTCTCTCCCTGCCCATGCCTTGCCTGCACCCTGCCTGCAACGGGCGTGCTGCCTGCTGCCCTGCCAGGCCGCCCACGCCCGCCTCTTTTGCAGGAGGAGATAGACCTGGGTGACAAGATGACCCCGGCGGAGGTGAGGGGGCGGGCAGGGGCAGGCAGGACCCTCCTGCCCGAGGGGACATGGGAGATCCCAGCGGGGTGCCAAGGCATGGTGGGAGGGGGTGGGGGGGCCAGTGCCCCCACAGTGTTGGGTGCAGGGAGCGTGGGGGGCCTTCGCTGGCACCCTGGGGGGCTGTGCCCCCTCACCCTGCCCCACGGCGTGTATCCCCCCCCCTCAGATCCTGGAGTGGGAGGAGCAGCAGCTGGACCAGCCGGTGGACTTCAGCAGCACCAAGATCGACCCTGCACCCTTCCAGCTGGTGGAGCACACCTCGCTGCACAAGGTGCGCCTGCGCCCCCCTGGACCCTCCCCAGGTCTCCCTGGACCCCCAACTCATCCCCCTCTTCCTGCAGACCCACACCATCTTCTCGCTGCTGGGGCTGGACCACGCGTACGTCACCAGCATCGGGCGCCTGGTGGGCATGGTGTCCCTCAAGGAGGTGAGCAGGGGGGCGGTGGGGTGGTGGGGCGCGGGGTGGGGGGCACCCGGAGCCTCCTGCCCATGGGTTTGGGGTGCCCGCAGCTGCGCAAGGCCATCGAGGGCTCGCTGACGGCCAAGGGGGTGAAAGTGCGCCCGCCGCTCGCCAGCTTCCGCGACAGCACCACCAGCGCCGGCGAGCCCGACACCACTGCCCTGCACCAGCTCTGGGACCGCCACCAGCACCACCCCATGCCCCGCGAGGCCGGTCCCGGGGGCGACAACGACGACAACAACACCCCCAAAGGCCAGTGAGATGGGGTGTCCCCCCACAGTGTCCCCAGGTGCCACAGGGGCCCCCGGCGGGTGCTGTGGGATGCCCACCCTGTGCCCACCCCTATGCCAGGCTCGGCATAGGGGTGGGCACCCGCAATCCAGTGCCGCTGCCCCCCGCCCCGTGCCAGGGGCTGGCCAGGTGCCCCCCAGCCTGCCCGTGCCCCCCCGCCTCCCTGCCAGCTCTTGGGGCTTCCCACTTTGCTACCTCTGCCCCCCCCAGCCCCGGTGCCCCCCGGCGTAGCCACCGCCCTCACCCCCGCACCCATGGGCACCCCAATGTCCCCGCTCGGGGTGGCGCATGGGGCAGAGGGGCAGCAGGTCTGGGTGCCCACGGGGACACGGGTGGGCACTGTCCCCCTCCCCAGCGCCTCATGGCTGGGAAGGGGGGTCCTGCCACCTCTCCACTGTGCACCCCACCCCCGTGTAAATACAGAGATTTTTATATTAATTTAATAAAAGGACTTTATAAACAGAGCCAGAGTCCCGAGGGGCCAGAGGCGGGAGGGGGCACAGCCAGCGGGCATCAGCTGAGCCTCGCCACGGCACCGGGGTTGGCATCGCTTGGGGCGAGAAGCCTTTCTTTACCCGGTGCCGGTTCACAGCGTGGCCTCGCTGCGGTACAGCGGCTGCGGGGGCTCACCGGGGCAGGTGCTGGCACGGCGCCGGGCGGTGATGACCAGCGTGCCAGCCTCGGTGAGGGAGCAGCTCACCGACAGCGGGTCCGTGTCCTCGGGCAGCTGGCACTTGTGGGTGAAGGTGTCACAGACGGTGCCGTCCTCGGCCACCTGTGGGGAGGCAGCGCCAGCGTGGTGGGGCATGGCATGGCATGGCACAGCAGCACATGGCACAGTCCCAGTTACCCCAGTGCTAGTGATGGGGCAGCTCCCAGTCACCCCAGCTCCAGCAGGGAGCTCAACAGGGCAGTTCCCAGTTACCCAGTGCCTCAGTGGCAATTCCCAGTTACCTCATTGCCAGCAGAGAGCAGCTCCTAGTTGTCTCAGTCCTGGGGGTAATTTCCAGTTACCCCAGTGCCAGCAGGGGCAGTTCCCAGTTATCCCAGTGCAGGAAAGGTGCAGTGGAGCAGGAGCTACTTGTCCCATCACCAGGGGACAGCTCCCAGTTACCCCAGTGCCAGCAGGGGCTGTTCCCAGTTACCCCAGTGCCAGCAGGGGACATTACCAGTTACCCCCCTGCAGAAGTGGGTGCCGTGGGGCAGACCCCCCAGTGCTCCATGGCCGGGGAGGGGGGAATGGTACCTCACCTTCTCGGCCTGGATGGCGACGTGGCAGTTGGAGGTGGTCACCACGATGTCGGGGGGCTCGAACTGGCTGACGTCGGCCACCACCTGGTAGGTGTCACCCTGGGCACGCACCCAGGTGCCCAGGCTGCAGGGGCACATGGCGCCTGGGGACCCTGCGGGCATTGGGGGGGCTGCCAGGAATGGGGGCACGGTGCCCAGGGGCTGGGGCACTGGGGGGTGCAGGAGAGGCTGGGGACACTGGGAGGGCGGCTGGGGGTAGCAGGTGGCACTGTGGGTTTGGGGACATCGGGGGTGCTGGGGGTTACAGGGGGAACTGGGGGCCCCAGGGGTACAGGGGGTACTGGGTGGTCTGGGGTGGGGGTCTGGGGGTAGCAGGAGGCACTGGGAGGGTCTGGGGGCACCCGAAGGCACCAGGAGGGTCTGGGGGCACTGGATGACCTGGGGAGAGCAGGGGAATGGCACAGGAGGCTGGGGACACAGGGGACAGCCAGGAAAGTCTGGGGGGAGTGGGTTGGGGGGGATGGGGTTACTGGGGGACTCTGGGGGTGTACAGAAAAGTGGGGGGTAACAGGGGATACTGAGGGGTCAGGGGTACAGGGGGGCTGAGGACATAAGGACAGACAGGAAGGTCTGGGAGGGGCGGGAAGGGACATGGAGGGGTCTGGGGCCACCAGGAGGCTCAGAAGAGCCTGGGGAGGGGGGAGATGGGGTCATGGGGGGCCTGGGGACAGCAGGGACACTGGGCATACCGGGGACTTGGGTCAGGGGGGGCACAAAGGGACTGGGGGGAGAGGGTTGGAGGAGAGTCCAGAGAGCCAGGGGGCACCTGGGGGGCAGTCAGGGCTCCCCCCAGCCCCCCTAGTCTGTGCTGGTGGGTCCCACGCTGTGCCCAGGCACAGGGCAGTGGGATAAACCTTGGGGGAACCCTCCCTGGGGTAGCAGGGACCCCCACCCCCCCGTCCCCAGTACCTGGGTACCCGAAGGCCTCGTGTGCCCGTACCCCGAAGGGGCTGTGCCGCCGGTCACCCTCGAAGCGGGGCTCGCCATGCCCCTGGCCGTAGGTGCCGATGCGCTCGGCGCGGTACGCGGAGGCTGAGCTGAACGAGGCCATGGCGCCTGCCGCCCGCGCCCCCCAAAGCCCCAGCCGCGGGGAGGGGGCCGGCCGCCTGCCACCACCGCCACCGCCAGATGCCCATAATTAGGCACCCCGGCCCCAGGAATGCGAGATAAGGGCCGAAGCCTCGCTGTCACCCTGCGGGGACGTGGCGGGGGGGACATGCCGCTGCCACCGCCAACCTGCCACCCACCTGCAAGAAGAGGTGCCCAGCACAGCGCTCGCACGATGGATTTTATTCGAGACCTGGCGGGATGGAGGAGGGGGTGCCGGGGTGTGGGCACCCCATGGGTACCCCATGGGTACCGCTGCAGCGGGGCGGGGGACACAGGCAGCTCCCGCGAGTATGCACACGCGTGCACATGCACATACGCTCCCAGGTGTGCACACACGCGCACACACACGCAGAGCAAAGACCCCCACCCATCTGCAGGCACCCTGTACCCCCCAGCCTGTCCCAGAGCTTTGGGGAGCAGCTGCTGTCCCCAGAAAGGGGGGTGGTGGTGCAGGGAGCCCATTGGCGTGGCATCAGGCCTGCTGGCTCCTGCATCCCCCTGCAGCTTGGCCATGCAGGGAGAGGGGAGTCAGGCCCATGCCGGGCACCCCACGGCGGGGAGGGGGAAGGGGTGCTGCATCCAGCGGAGGTTGATGGGGGGTGCTGAGGGGGTGCGCGGGAGCGGGGGCATAGCGGGTGCTCAGGGCACCCCGGGGTGCAGGGCTGGGGGGGGCCGTGGCCGGGCTGGGCGAGGAATAGCATGCAGCGGGCGAGCGGCCCCACGAGAACACGTGCCATGCGGGAAAGGGGGGCGCAAGCGTTGGCAAAAACTGGCATTCCTCCCCCAGACAGCGTGCCCAGACCCCCGGCACAGCCCTGGGGGGGTCCCCGAGCCGGGATGCCACCCCCGGCCAGGACCAGGGGGGGCTGGTCGCCCTTCGTGTAGGCACTTGGT
This sequence comes from Platalea leucorodia, assembly GCF_965183815.1. Classification (NCBI taxonomy): domain Eukaryota; kingdom Metazoa; phylum Chordata; class Aves; order Pelecaniformes; family Threskiornithidae; genus Platalea; species Platalea leucorodia. The sequence goes on from NC_138830.1 coordinate 11,214,158, forward strand.
TCCCTGCTAGGGGTGAGTGACTTGGGGACGGGGACGTCAGTCCCGGGACCTGCCGCCTCCCCCCTCTCTCCACCCCGCGTTGCCCCACAGCAGACTTGGGGGGCCCTGGCCGGGCTGAACCCTGCCGCTGCAGGGCTGGCTCGGGTGTGCTGTCGCTGGTGGCACAAAGCCCCCAGCCTGGGGGCCCGTGCCCACCCGGCCCCGCAGTCTCCCCATGCCAGCCTGACGCACGTACAAAAGTATCGAAAGCCCCGGCACCATGGCACATCCGTGCCCCCCCGGCACCCCCCGGCACCCCCCAGCACCCCCACTGGCCCCGTACCCTGAGGCAGCAGTTCACAGTATAAAACTCAGTCCGATAAAAGCCGACTGGGGAGAGAGGAGAAAAGCCCCCCGCTCCCCAAATCCCCCCCACCGCCCCAAACCAAGGGTGCCAGGCACGGGGCGGGGGTGCCACAGGATACTCGGAGAGGTTTAGCCATGCCAAAGTGGGGGGGCCCATGTCCGAAAGGAGACCCCGGGGTGGTTTGGGGGGGAACATGCGAACAACCAGCCCCACTGATTCAGTTTGGGGGGGCACATGTGGGCATCGGGGCAGGGGTTGGACCTCCCCAAGCCCTTCCCTGTTCTCATGCAAAAAATCCAGGAGGGCAACGATGTGGCCAAGCAGGGCCGGGGCACGGCGGGGGCACACTGGCCGAGGGGGGCTGCGGCGGCCCCCCGAACCCCGCCCCGTGCCCAGCTAGCGAGGGGGAGTGGCGGCAGGGCCCATCCCTCGCCCAGCACAGGGTCCGGCCGGGGGGCAGCAGCTGGGGGGCTGGACCCCCGCCAGGAGAGGCAGGGCACCCCAGGGGGTCATCAGGGCTCTTCAGCCTCCTCCTCCTCCTCCAGCGATGCCACCCCGGAGGAGGCGACGTCGGAGACTTTCCGGCGGAGCGGGAAGTCCTTGCTCAGCACCACCTCGTCCTCGGCGGGTGAGAGGCAGGCTTCGGCGTAGGACACGGAGTAGAGGGAGTCCTGGCACCGGAGCCGTGCCAGGCCCCGCAAGGCACTTTGGCTGGCCGGGGGGGGCAGCTTGGGCAGCAGCAGGTCCTCGCCCCCCAGGGAGCCCAGCAGTTTGGCAGTGAGTTCGGAGGGCGACACCATCTCCAGGCTGCAGAGGCTGGAGCAGAGGGTCTCGGGGGAAAGAGTGTGCGAGGAGTCGCTTTCGGGCTCGCAGGAGCCGTGCCGCACGCCCAGCTGGCACAGGTGGCCCTGCAGCAGGTCTCGCAGCAGCGCACTGGCGGGTACCGTGCCAGACAGCTCTGTGGGGAACCGGGATGCCTGGGGTCAGTCCAGGGCGGATGGCACCGGGGGCTGCAAGCTGCCCCCCACCCTGTGCCCCACGGGATACGAGCAGCAGGATGGGAGCAGCCCTGTGCCAGGCACCCTGCCCGCTTTGCCCACAAATTGCTGCGTGCGTGGCACTGGTGACCACCAAAGAAAAAGCAAAATACGCTCTGGTACCCGGGAGGGTGTTACGTCGCAGGGTTTCCCCATCCCTGGCACGGGCACTGCTTGCCATGGTGCCAGGCAGGGGCACTGCCCCGTAAGGGGTTGGCCAGGCTGGGGAATGTGGCCAGGCATCAGGCACCCCGCTCCTTCAACCCTTGGCACCGGCAGCGGGACACCAACACCGGCAGCAGGACACCAACACCGGCAGTGGGACACCAACACCGGCAGTGGGACACCTGGCCCACACAGCAGATGCCCGGTCCCCGTGGTGCTTACCGGTGGGCTGGGAGCTCTCCGTGGAGGGCATGAAGTCCTCGTCGTAGGACTCGTCGTTGGAGTCATCCCCGTCCACCGAGGACCAGGCTCGCAGCTTGGCCTCGGCAATGGCAAACTGTTCCGCCACACCTGGCATGGGACAGGCACAGGTCACACTCACACCGGGAGGTGCCTCCAAAATCCCCCCTGCCCCGGCGCCTCTGTGCCCATGGTGCCATGGCACCAAGGGGGGGATGGATAGATGGATGGATGGGGACAACCCACCCCACCACCCCTGCCCTTGGCCGTGGTGGGGGAGCGTGCCCACTGGCCGTGCCCCGCGCGGTGCCCACCGGCAGCAAAGCGCGCCTCCTGCTCGCCCTCGCTCAGGTGGCAGTAGGAGCTGAAGGCGCTCTCCAGGGCAGTGGGCGGCTCCACCGGCTTGCACCAGCCCTTCCACTCGATGAGGTGGGCGACGCGGCCCTGCGCCATGGCCGTCGGCTTTGTCACGTGCTCCTTCACCACCTGCGAGATGCCTGCGAGATGTGCCCCCGCGTCAGCACCCCCTATCCCCTCCATGGAGCCCACGACCCTGGGACCCAGCGCGCCCCACCTGCAGCCCTTGGGACCTGGCACCCCCATGTCCTTCTTTTGGGTGCCACCAGGGACCACAGGGATACCTTGTGCCCCCCAAACCCCAGCGGGCTGGCCCCAATGTGCTCCCCAAGAGGCCCAGCCTCCTCGCCCACAGGAGACCCCCCCCCCCCCCCCGCATGCCCCCTCGGGCAACCCCGCGCCCCGGGCCGGGCGGGCAGTTACCATGCAGCGAGGAGCGGGCCAGGGCAGCGATCTCCTGGATGGTCAGCGCGCGCCTTGACTTGGGCAGCATCTCGACAGTGTCCTCAACATTGACCTGCCAGAGCAGGCAGGGGCGTCACGGCCCCCGGCCACCCTGCCTGCTCCCTGCCTGCTGCCTACCCCTGCTCCCCCACCAGGAGCCCTGTGCCCTGGGAGGGGGCTCAGCCCCACTCAGTGCCCACCCCGCAGGTGCCATGTGGCAAGCATGGGGTGTCTGTGCACGCCCGTGCATTACGTGCACGTGTGTGCAGAGGGATGGTCACAGCCACTACACTCAGGGTGGTGGGTACAGGCACAACCGTGCCGGTGTGCACGCTCCCCTGCTGTTGGTACACCCGTACGTTGCTACTGCATGCACACTCACAACTGCACTCTTATACATGCGTGCACATATGTGCATGCACAAGACATGCTCAGTGCACGCACACCTGCACGTGCCCACTCACGTAACCGCCTGCACAGACACACACACTCTCATGCACACGCACTGACCTTAAACACACGCATGCACTCACTGCATGCACGTGCACCCTCACACACCCCCTCACTGCAGCCAGGGCCATCCTCACCGTGCCCACATGTGCACTCACTGCACGCACACATGTGCTCACTGTGCACACTCCATGTGTGCATGTACTGCACACACATGTGCACCCACTGCACACACGCATCCATCTGCGCGTGTGCATGCCCTGTGCTCGTTGGTGCCACTGAGTGTCCTCCCCAGCTCATGCGCGTGCACACACGCACGCACACGCGTGTGCAAGGCCGCTGCGGCCGGGCTCCCCAGTGCCTGCCCGCTGGCAGCACCTGCTGTGCCGGGGCACCCCGCCGCGTGTCCCCATTGCCCGTCCTGTCCACACCAGGCCTCAAGCCCATGGCCACGGGGGAAGCGATGCGGGATTTGGAGGCGCGCAACAAATTGCATTGCCATGGCAACGAGGCACCGTGGACTGATTTCTCCCAGGATACAGCCCGGCTCGCGGCTGACGTCAGAGCAGCCCCGGAGCTGGCTGCGAGCTGGCAGGGCCAGGCGGGCAGCGGGGCGGCGGGCAGCGGAGCCCGTCGTGCCACCGGCCATGGCCAGGCCGGGTGACCGCTGTGGGGTACTGGCACACGGACACCCCGGCTGGTCACGGCTGTGCTCAGCGGTACCTGGAGGAAGTCCTGGCTGTCGAAGGAGGCCTGGCGCACCAGGCGGGGCAGCGGGCGGGCAGCACTCAGCGGCGACAGCGCTTTCACCTCCTTCCACTCCACGCACAGCGTCGTGTCCACGGCCACTGTGGGAAGAGCCGGGGAGGCATCAGCACCTCCGTCCCCCCGGCAGCCCCCTCAGCCCCCCACCCCAGGGTAGCTGCCTCTCGCCTGGTCCGAGACCAGACACAACTCATTGCAGGGCCACTCTGGAGCAGCTGGGTGCTGCAGCACGGGTGACTCATGCCCGGGCAACTCTTCCGCCTGTGTCAGCGGTAACACACGGCCCCAGCCTGGCACCGGGGACCGGGCGCCCATCCCGGCTTGGCGGCTGTTTCGGGAGGGGTGGGGGCAGCTGGACCAGGCTGGGGGGGACGGACCGGACCAGGTGCTGGGTGCACGGAGGGAGGTGGCACTGGGCCGTGCTGCTGGGGTCTCCACCATCTCCAACACACCCTCCCCAGTTTCCCATCTCTGGGGCAGAGGGAAAGGAGCAAAAAGGGGTGGGGGGATAAAAGCACCCGCAGGCGTCCTCTGCTCCAACAGTCCGACCTCCTGGCACCGGCACCCCAAAGGGATGGCTCCCCGCCCCCGGGCACTGACTCCCAAGCACCGGTGCCAGGGAGGGTCCCCCATCACTGCAGCCCCCAGGCCCGGCCAGCCCCCAAGGGGCCGGAGCAGGCTGTCCCCAAGGAGCCTCATTGCCCCTGCACCGACGTGGGCCTGGCTGACGTAAACCAGCCGTGAGGTGGGATATGGAGGGGGGCGAACGGTGCTCCCCTATCTGGGGTGAAGCTGCTGGCAGCATTGCCCCCACCTCCAGCTGTGGGCAGGGGCACCCCGTGGTGATGCCCCAGCATCGACACCCCGCCCCCCCCAGCAACAGCACCCCCAGGGCCCCCCCGGTGTGTCTGCAACACCCCCAGCACCATCCCAGCCCCTGCCAGCCCCAGCCCCCAGAACACCCTCGGATCACAGCCACGGCCCCCATCGCCCCCATCCCTCCTGCAGCACCCCCGGGACATCTGTGGCACCCCCACAGCACCCTCTGGCACCCCACACCCTGCAGCACCCCCCTGCCAGCCCCCATAGCCCCTCCAATAAACACCTCTACCCCCCCCATAGCACCCCCATACTCTCCCAGGCCTCTGACCAGCACCCCAATCCCACAGCCCCTTCCCAGCCCCCCGCACGCCCCACACCACCCACCAGCTCCCACAAAACTGTGCTCTGGCCCCTCTAATCCCCCCAATCCCTACACATCCTCACCCCCCAATCTCCCCGCACCCCCCTGGGCCACCCAGCTGCCCCAGAGCAGCACCCCCAGGCCCCAACCCCGCCATCCCCCTCTATGCAGCCAAGTCCTCCAGAGCCCTCAAGCTCCCTGTATCCCCCCTCCTTCATCCTTAGGCACCCCAATCCTCTGCACCCCACTTCTACACCTCCCTATATCCCCCCCAATCCCCATAAACCACCCCATACACCCCCACCCCGTCCCCATGACCCTCAGCTCCCCCATAGCAGCCCCACCGTAGCCCTCGACACCCTCATCGCCCCCCAGCACCCCCCTACACGCCACATCCCCAAGCCCCCCGATACCCTCCATACCCTAAGACCCCCTATGGGCCCCAAACCCCCCGCCCCGGCCCCGGCCCGCTGCCGCTCACCCACCGATGGTGGTTTTGGAGCCGATGCAGCCCATGCTCCCGGGGGGGCCCCGGTGCGGGCACTACCGCCGGCTCCGCGCCGCCCGCATCGCCCCCCGGCCGCATGGGCGGCCCCGGGCAGCGCCCGCGCCCCACCGGAGGCTGGTGCCGGGCCGGAGCGGGCCGCGGTGCGGGAGCCCCGAGCGGTGCCTGCGCCGGGCCGGGGGAGCAGCACGTCCAGAGACGTCACTGCTGGGGGAGGAAGAGGAGGGAGAGGGGGAGGCGGGAAGGGAGGAGGGAGATGGGGAGGAAGAGGAGGAGGATGGGGAGACGGAGAGAGGAGGATGGGAGAGAGGAGGAGGAAGGGCGGGAGGAAGGCTGGGGGAGAGGAGGCGGAGGGGGGGTGAAGGATGAGGGAGAGGAAGGAAGGGGAGGATGGGGGGAGAGGGAGGCTGGAAGGAAGAGGAGGAAGGGGAGACGAGGAGAGAGAGAAGGGGAATGAAGGCAGGCGGAGAGGGTGAAGGAAGAGGGGGGCTGAAGGAAGAGGAAGAGGGGGATGGAGGAAGAGGAGGGGGGCGCCGGGGGGAGGAGGAGGAGGAGGATGGGCGAAGGAAGAGGAGGGGGCTGAGGAGGAGGAGGAGGAGGAGAGGAAGGCCGGGCACCGCGGAGAGCGCCGGGCCAGCACCGCGGACAGCGCCGCCCCTCCCGGCCCCGGGGCGCCGCCGCCCCCGGAGCCCCCGGGGGGGACACGGGGCAGGGACCCACCCGCAACACGGCAGCCCTCAGCCCCAGGCCTGCCCGCGAACGGGGGGCTGCGGCCCTGCCTGCCCCCCGCCCCAAGGGGCCGCTGGTGCCGGAGGGAGCCCGCGGCCAGGGACAGGGGGCTGGGGGCCCGCCTCGCTGGAGCTGGGTTTGGGGCGGGGTGTGTGTGTGTGTGTGTGTGTGTGTGTGTGTAGGCTTTGGGACATCTCACAGCACCACAGCGACCTCCCCTGCAGGAGATCCAGGCCAGCACGGATGCCAGGCTGAGATGTTGACCTGCAGCCAAAGATGTCTGTTCATTCTGAAACCTACTGATGGCAATTAACGCTGCGGTACCCTTTCCCTGGCAAGAGAGGGGGACAGGAGGGCACTGCCAGGGTGCCACCCTCCCCTTTGACAAGCAGGGTACTGGAGCAGCCCAAGGGCCTCCCTCTTTACTCACTCCCAGACAGGGGGAGCTCACAGCCAGTACCCCCCGCCAGGCCCTGCCAGCCTTTCCCTGCCAACTGCTTCCCAGCATCAGTGCTGCCAGGGTTGCAGCTCAGACAGATCAGCCTCTGATCTGGGGAACAGCCTCCGGTTAATTATTCTGTACCCTCTGGGCCATGGCCAGGGTGACTCAGCAAGAGGCGGCCCAACGCACCAAAGACCAGCCTGGCTCTAAGGGGGGGACCAGCCCACCCTCGCCTCTGTCCCCCAGCATGGACCCCCAGCAGGGTTGGGGGCAGCCCAGGCCTGCCCCATCTCCACCCCACCTGCAAGACAAGAAGGGTCCTCCCAAAAGAGAAGGTTGGGGGGGATCCATCTCATGCCCCAAGGCAGAGCCCAAGCAGACCACGCAGGTCCTGCCACTTCTGTGCCCACAGGAAAAGGAGCGCTGGGGGACAGCCGGGGTGCTGGCAGGGCTGCCCCCTCCACCACGGGAGACCCTGTGCCAGGGGGAGCTAGCGAGGCAGGGTCCCAGGCACATCCGACCCCCTTGCCCCCCTCCCAGCCCCAGGTCCAGGGGTACCTACCGTCTGCCTTGGCGTGCCGGGGGAGGCTGGCCCCTGCCCGGGCTCGGGGCTGGCACCCCCACGCCAGCCCAGGCGCAAGGGACATGGGACGGGGGGGGCGGCAACAGCGGCACACGGGGCGTTATTTAGCAATGTTCTTTTATTTCCAGTTTTAAGGTGAAAAGATGCCTTTAAATCTTCAATTAAATACTCCATAAAGAAAAAAAAAAAGCAAAAAAAAAATTATTTACAAATTCACGTGACCAGTAATTGAATCTTTCCTTTAATAATTACACGTGCGGCTCGTCACATCCGGCGCTCTATAAATACAGGGGACGCGGATGGGGGGGCCGCCCCGTCGCTTGCCCAATTGTGGCCTTAAACGTTTGGGAGGACGATGGGGACTTCGGGCAGGGGGAGGAGGGGACTCAGCCTGGCCCACAGAGAGGGGTCACCCTCTCTCCTCCCCAGCACCCTCCCCAGGTGTCAGAGCAGGAGCTGGGGGGGAATGATTTATATTTAAAATAAAAAACCATAGAGTGGGGGTCCAGGCAGTGATGGAGGAACAGAGAGGACAGGGGAGAGAAAGAAATCACGCTCCTGTCCCCAAACCAAATTAATAAGTTTATATATATATAATCTCTATATTTCAGCAAGAAGTAGGAGGAGGAAGAGGAGGGGAGAGACATGTCCCCATCCTGTCCCCCCTCCCCATGACATGAGTCCGGAGGTGCTCTGCCCTGCTCCCACAGACCTGGTGTGCCTGCGCTGGGAGGGGGCAGAGGGGGGGCCCCAAGGGGACCCACCGCGACCGCCACCTCCGTCAGCATCTGTTTATTATCATCATGACAAACTAGTACAGGCCTTGCAAACAGAACCGGGACGGGGGAGGAGGGAGAGGAGAATTGAAAAGAGAGAGTGGGGCTGTGGGGGGCACAGCAGGTCCCTCGGCCCCAGCGTCAGCAAGTCCAGAGGGGCTGGGGGCAGGAGGGGACAGAGATGCCCCCCAGGGTGCCCCGCTCTCTCTCCCCCCTTTCCCTTCCCCCTCCTCCTCCTCACGGCTGCTCAGTTGTTGTCCGACTCATCCTCGGCTTCCCGGAGCCAGGTGAAAAAGGCCGTCACCGATTTGAGAGCCACCCCTTTGCCCTGCTGCTCGGCCGGGTCCTTGCTGGACTCCCACTTGTAGAAAGCCTCCTCCTTGATGACGTCCTCATCGTAGAGGGCATCAAAGAACATCCGCAGCAGGTCTGGGGAGGGACAAAGGGGGGGCCCCTGCCATTCCCCGGCCACCAGCCGCCCTGCTGGGGTGGGGATGCGCCTGCCACCCCCCTCCTCAGCCCACCCGTCCCGTGACACTCACTGGGAGGCTGGTCCAACTTCACCACCAAGGCTTGCAGGGCATAGAGCGCCTGGAGCTCCTTCTGCTCATCCCGCAGGTACTTCTGCAGCAGCTTGGCTTGGTTGCGGATGACCAGGGCATCCACGCGGTAGGGGTTCTCGACTGCAGGAGATGGGGTGTGAGAGGGGGGCAGCGTGGGCAGGGGGACCCCCGCTGCCTCACCCTGGTACTCACATACGATGGCTGAGTGGCACACGGACGTCATCAGGGCCCTGATAAACGTGTTGGACGAGACCTGCTGCTCACTCAGGTTGGCCTGGAGGAAGGGTAGAGGGGTTATGAGGTGGGGAGGGAGCTGGGAGGGAGCTCCTGGACCTGCAGTCGCTGCGCCCACACCCTCACCTCGATCCAGTCGTATATTCTTTGGTTGTTCGGGTTCTCCTTCAGCAGTTTGTCCATTTGCTTGCACAGCTCCTCTGAGGTCAGCTCCTTGCGGCTTGGCGTGTCCGAACTGTCCCCCATTGTGTACTCCAATTTCTGGGGGAGTGGGCAGAGATGAGCTGTTAAAGGCAGCATGGGGGAACACCACGCTCCCGGCAGCAGGACCCCCAGGGACCCCCACTGCCTGTCTCTGCCCCTCACCGCTGCTGAGCTCCCACCTGCTCTGTGACAAATTTGTTGACATCCTGGTCCTCAGGCAGGAATTCCTTCCAGCTCAGGCCCCCGTCCCGCCACAGTTTGCCTGCGGTCTTCTGGCTCTGCAGGACAGACAGACAGTCGGCATCAGCACCCCAGGCCCTCCATCTCCAGGGAGGGGGATAGTGCAGCTTGGCCATGCCACCCCCATGACCCAGACATGGCAAGGGATGCCCCCCTGCCATCCCCTCTGGTGGCAGAGGGGTTCAATCCCCGCATGCCAGCCTGCCCCTCTGAGCAAGCTGCCAGTCCCCGAGGCAGCGGCCAGCAGCTAGGCGAGCCCCATGCACTTACCATGCCCTTGCACAACAAGCCCAGCACCTTGACCAGCAGCGTGGTGGCCTTCCCAATGGGCACCAGGGGCTTCGTTATCTCCCTGCAGGGCACCAGAGACCTGGTTGAGCTACCTGCCCCCAGGAGCCCCCCCCCCGGACCCCGTGGCAGCCCCACGGAGGGGCACGCCCCTCACCTGAAGAGCTCCTCCATGGGGATGCCTTCCTCTTGCAGGATGGGGGTGATAAGCTCGGCCAAGTACAGCCAGATGTGGGGGATATCGATCTCCATGTCTTCTGCAACCTCCAGGATCTCCCGCAGCCTGCAGGACAGTAGGGCCATTGGGATCCAGCAGCCCCTGCGCCCTCAGCTGGGAGAGACCTCGGGAGGTCTCAGTGATGAGCCCTGCTCAAGGCAGGGCCGAATTCAAAGCCAAGCAAATACCAGCTCGGGGCCAGGCTGGCCCAGCCCCTCCTCACCCTTTGTAGTACTGCTCCTTGGAGAGCGTGCCCGCCTTCACCAGCTGGCACAGCAGGACCCCCATGTGCTCGCGGGAGATGGTGCTCCTCTCCAGCGTGGACTCGATGCCGTTCTGCACGAAGATGTAGAGCGAGGAGGGGCTTCCCAGCTCCTGCACGCACTGCAGGGCCTCCTGCGGAGAAAAGGCGGGTCAGTACTGCCCCATGGCCAGCCCGACTCCCCCCTTTCTCATCCAGGCACCGCCGGCACCCTGCCTAAGAGCACTGCTGCCCAGGAAAGCGGATGGCGTGTTATGGGAGCCATATGGTGCTGTGCCTGGCCACCCCCTCCTCCCACCTTCATGTCATTGATGTGCAGGTATTCCTCTATGATCGCCTTGGATTTCTTCTCCAGCTCCTCTTCCGACAGCGTGGGCTTGGGGGATGCTGCGGGAGGTGCCGGCTCTTGCTTAACTGCGAGGAAAGAGCAAGGATCAGGTGCTGCCTGGGACAGGCAGAGCCCCAGGCCACGGCCAGACCCGCAGGACACCGCTCCTCCCCAGCTCACTGGTCTCTCGGCTCCTGTCCCGTTCCTCCGTCATGCTAGCAGCCTTGCGCACGGCCTCGGGGCCGCCCTGCTTCTCTCGTTCTCGGCTCCTGTCCTCTGTCTCTTTGCTGAAGCTCCTCTTGGTGAGGGCAGACCTGTTCCTGTCTGCCCGCTCCAGCCGGTCACTGCCCTTCTCCGAACGTGACTCCCGGTCCCCTCTGTCCCCAGCCTTGTCTGACCTGTCGCGGCTGGAGCTGCTCCTGGGTGGGAGGACAACAGACACAGCGTGAAGAGCCCATCACCACCCTCCCTGACCCCAGCCTACAGAGAGCTCTGTGAGGCAAGGCTGTCCCATTCCAATCCCAGCCCTTTCCAGGGTCACTGACCACCCTCAGGGGAAAACACTTTTCCCTGTTTCTCCCCTGTTCCAGCTCATGCCCTTTGCCTTTCGCTCTGTCCCTTGGCATGGCTGAGCAGAGCCTGGCCCCATCCTGCCCACACCTTTCCCCTGCAGCAGACTGTGGCGAGATCCCCCTTTGTTTTCCTCTTCTCCTGAACAAACCCGACTCCGACTCTCCCTGGGGACCTCGTGCTCCAGCCTCCACAGGACTCCCTCCAGCCCATCAATGTCCATCTGGTCCCAGGACCCCCAGGCTGGACCCAACACCCAGGTGTGGTCCCCTAAGTGCCAAACAGCAGGGAGGAAGCCCAGGGTGGGGTCAGCCTTCTTTGCCACAAGGACTCACAACTGACTCTGAGCCCCCCCAAGACCCCATCCTGCCACAGGGGATTATTCCAGCCCAGATGCCATATGTCGGTCAATATGTAGGCAAACCACTGCCCGATTCGGGGGGTTCCTCCCTGGGCTGCAGACCAACACGCCCACACGCCAAGGCAGGGCTGGCCCCTCACCTTTGCACCACGCGGCGGGACTCCAGACTCTCGGCAGGGGTCGACTGCTGGAGCGCTGAGAAGCGGTTCAAGGTGCTCGTGGCTGGTCGCCCTGAATCAGATGCTGGGCGTGAAAAGAGGGGAGTCTCAGAGTTCAGCACCTCCCCGGTACAGGAACCGCCAGGGGAAGGATACCCCCTCCTGCCCCATCCAACAGCACCCAGCCAGCCCCACGCTGCCTACCTGAATCTGCAGGCTTCGCGCCAGACCCTCCGCTGCTGCCTTTGCCCCAGCTCAGCCGCCCGCCCGGCGCAAAGAGCTGGTTGTTGGAGTCGATGGATCCAGGCTGCAGGTGTAGAGACAGAGTCAGTTCTGAACCTCACACCAAGGCAAGATCCGAGCCAAGCAGCCAGCTCAGCTGCCCACACTGCACCCCCAGCCTCACCTTGGTGATCTTCGTGAGCCGGCTGGTGTCGATGGGCCGGTTGCCCTTGCTGATGGGCACCGTGTTCCAGCCATCATCTGCGACCAGGCTCCCGCGACCACCTGGGCACAAGGGGGACAGACATAAGGCACAGGCAGGCCTCAAGCGGTGCCCAGCAGGAGCAACCCACCCCTGGCAGCCTCAGGTGCCCCCGAGCCCAGGCACTCACTGCTGGAGGATGGCCCGGGGGGTCCTCTCCTCTTGTCCTTCGACATGAGCTGCTGCACTTTGATGTGTTCCCGATGCTCCTCCATCTCTGCTTCCTTGTGGATCTGGTCGATGGTTTTGGGGCCCTGGTCTCCTCGCCGCGGCACCCAGCTATTCTGCAGAGGGCAGGGAAGGAGGGAAGAGGGCACTGAGCTGGCTGGAGGATGGAGGCAGAGACATTCCCCCTTCCCAGCCACCCCACCCTCAAAGCCTCAGGCCGGTCTCCTGCCTCAGCCATCACAGCTCCCCATGTGCTGTGGCAGCTTTTGGCACAAAAGGGCTCAGTTTCTGGAGCCCCCCTGCATTAAACAGCCGCCAGTTACTGTGTGCCCACTATCATTACCATGCTAACCAAGGGCTGGGGGCTAGCATGGTGTCTCTGGGGCTGGCCACAGCTTACACACCCACCTCTCCCCTCCCGGGGACACACGGACTGCTGGCACTCAGAGGACACAGGCCAGCAGCTCCATGGGAGCAAGCAGAGGACACAGGACAGTCCCCGGGCAATAGCAGGTCATGTGCCTTACCCGTCTGAGGTCAATCACATCCTGCAGCATGAAACGGATTCGGGATGATGTCTTCTTCTCTTTGATGATCTTCTCCATCTGATTGAAGTACTGGTCCATCCTAGGCTATAGAGGGACAGAGTCACGGTCACATCCCTCCTAAAGGCAAGGGCAGGGAAAGGCAAGGCAGGGCAGGGCAAGGGGTACCTTGGCCTTCTCAAAGTCCAAGTCCTTGCCAATGGTGGTAAGCAGGCGGCAAAGGCACTCAAGAGACTCCTCATCGTGGTTTTTGAGCAGCTTCACCACGCAGTCATGCATGATGGCCTCCGTCAACATCTTCAGTTTGAAGAGCTCTCCGATGAACTTGATGTTGCCCAGGGATCGCCGGCGGGCCTTGTCCCGCGCCTCCTCCAGCTCGTCCTTCATGCGCGCCTTCTCCTCGGGCTGCAGGGAGGGCACAGCAGGGCAGCTCAGAGCCCAGAGCCGCCCCAAAGACGCCCATGCCAGCCCTCAGCCACAGCCTCCCACCCCAACTCACAGCACTGGCATCGTCCATCTCCTTCTGCCGCTTCTCAAAGATCTCGTCGTCGTCCTTATCCTTCTCAAACTCCTTCTGGCAGCGGTTGAGCAGCAGCTTGCGGAAGTTCACAGTCACCGTGGGCTTGTCTGTTGTGGGCACTTTGAGCTGCAGGGAGAGGTACAACCCAGGCAAGGAGCATGAGTTGTGTCTCCCCCAAAAGCCGGCCAGCTAAGGCCCAGGCACTGCTCAAAGCAGGGAAAAGCCACCCCGCCTTGCTAAGACTCTGGACTTGGTCTGCCATCCACACGCCCACCCCACGCAGAGCTCTGCACCCTGCTGAGCTCAGCCAAGGCCCCGAACAAACCCCTACCAGCTCGGCACGAGACCCCCAAGCTCCTGCTCACCCCCATAAGGCAACGGCACATGTTAGCATAGGCAACAGAGAAGTTTGGCTCCGAGATGGCCTTCTCGAAGACGAGGTCGATGACACCCTTGAGCCGCTCCTCCGTGTCGATGGACAATTCCATCACCTGCTTCATCAGCTGCTGGAACATCTGGGGCGTCAGCTTGTTGAGGATGCTGCGGACGCGGCGGAGCAGTTCCTGCAAGGACAGCAGGGTCAGTGAGAGCCAGGCACGTCGCCCCCCCGCCCTCCCCTCCCACCACCCGCCTGCCCCAGCTCCCACCTGCGTCTTGATATTCTCAGGATCCTCCTCCTCGGAGGCACGCTTGCTGCTGGGTTTCCAGGCCTTCTCGGCCTTGTTCAGCTTGACATCCTCATTGAGGGACACAGTGGCAATAATTTTGCGGGGTTCCTTCCTCTGGCTCTGCTGGGAGCGGCGGGGACCCAACCCTGAAGGCTGACATGGGGAGAAGAAACTCAGCTCTTTGCTCTGGGACCAGCCGGGCCGGCTCCCGAGGTGTCCCCATCCGCCTGCTGCTCAGATCCTCAGTTCCATCATGGACATCAGTGGCCCAGACACATTGGCTCGAAGGCTTGATCATCACGGAGAGGCGGAGGGGGACGGTGTGGGTGAAGCGAGGAGATACTCACCAGGCCCCGGTTGCCCATGACGGGCCGGCCGAGGTTGGCAAAGGAGGGGGTGAAGTCAGGGCTGCAGTTCATGCCGCTGAGGCGGATAGGGTCGAGTGCCCGCAGTGGGGTCTTGTTGGCCTGCGAAGGTACACAGGGCTGAGGATGCCCGGGGGCAGAGGAGCGGGACGGATCCATCCCCCAGCCTCAGCGCCGGGACAAGGAACTGGAAAGATGGCCCCAAAGGTGCCCCCCACCAACCCCAGGCTCAAGGCCTGTTGCAGATGCTGCAACAGGACCCCGAGCACAGCAGGTAAGGCCCTGCCCTGCCTTGACAAGGCACAAAGAGGAGCCAGACCCCCACCTGGTCACCACCCACACTCCCCCAATTTCCAGGGCCGCACCGACCTTGTCCAGCACCACGTCCGTGATCTGGGGCAGCCCCTCAGGTTTCTGCATGCTGGCGAAGATGAACTGGAAGCCCAGCAAGAACTCCCGGTCATATCGCTTCTTCTCCTCGGGGTTCAGTGGCTTCCATTGCTCTGCAGTGGGTGGCAAGAGGGAGACCCTGATGCGGCCTGTCCCGTATCCTCCACCCCGAGCTGCGGCAGGTCCAGGCCCACCCAGGGACCAACAAGGTGGGATGTAGACAACCACAGAGCTGCCCCAGCCTGGTACGCCATGAGCACAACGCTGCTTGCTTAGACAGAAAGCCTGATGCCACCAGCTCCCTGCCTCCTGCCAGGACCCTCGCGCTGGGGCCTCTGTCCCCCACCCTGTGCCAGGCTTGGGGACAAGATGGGAGGAGAGTATGAGGTTTAGGACAGCTGGACCGTGCCACCCCCACCCTCCCCACCGCTGGGTCCAGAGGTGGTGGCTCCCGGGGAAGGCCTGGGCCAAGGCACGGCTCACCTTCCTTGTAGCGGTACTTCTGATCAGCAGCCTTGCCCTTCTCCGGGGCCAGCTTGTCCTCCTTTTCCTCCCACGTCTCCTCTGACTCTTCCTGTGGACGGGCAGGGGCCACATCCTCTGCTTCGCGGGCAGGGGCGGATGCAGGGGGCTTGTTCTCCGCCTCCGAGGCACTGTCGCTGATCTGAGACTGCATCGGGAAGGACAGGGACAGCAGTCACCCTGCGAACCTGGTCCTGCCCCCTCCACCCCGCACCCAGGCGTCCACCTCGCCTCAGATCCTCATTACCATCACAGAGCATCAGTGGCCCAGACACGATGGCACAAAGCAGAGTTCATCACAGGAGGAGATGGGACACAGGGTGACCCCCAGACACCCCTGGGATGCTCACCTCTTTAAAGGCATCCAGCAAATCGCCTACTGCCTCCTTCTTGTTCAGCTCCTTCATCCTTCGCTTCTTCTTTGGCACCGACACGGCGACTGGGAGGAGAGACAGGGAGGTGAAGGACAGGAACCCTCCCAGTCCCCCACATACCCTGACACCAGCTCCGGGGCCACCAGCAAGGCCCCAGTAACACCAGGCAAACTTCAGGATGGGGCCGTGGTGAGCCACAGGGACATGGTCCTGCCACCCCAGCACAGCCCCCGTCCCCAAACACACCGTGCACCCACCTGGGCATCTGCAGCCCTGCAGATCCTACACAGAGCCCACCAAGGCACCCCGCTCCCTAAGCGTGCTCCCCAGAATACACCCTGTACAGAGGCACCTCACCCCTCTCCCCATCCAGCTGCTGCACCCCAATTTACCCTGTGCCTCTCCGAAGCACCCCATCCACACCTCTTCCCCAGTGCAGCGCTCCCCATCCTCCTCAGGGGATCCCTGCAGATACCCACACCCCTCTGCAGGGCAGCCCGTACAGGGACACCCCTGTACATGCCTCTGCCCCCATATATGCTCCCCTCCCTGCCACCCCTACACACCGCCCCATACAGAGGTGCTCCCCAGAAGCACATCTGCCTCCAGGTCGCCCTCCTATAGCCCCCCTGTATGCTGGCACAGGGTGCTCTGTGTGAACGTGTCCTGTGTACCCGTCTTCCCCATCCTCCCCCAGTACCCCTATGGAACCCCCATGCTCCTGTGCAGGGTGTTTAAAAAAAAAAAAAATACAACAAACATATCTTCACCCCAGCACATCCCTAGGGCACCCCACTTTCCCCCAGGCACCCCTATGTACCCAATACCCACCCTACACCCCTGCGTAAGGCATCACATAAAACACACTTCCCTTGTGGCACCTCATTCCCTGTGACCCAGGGCACCCCACACGTACACCCCTCTATACCCCAGACATCTCCCCCCATCTCGCCATCCACGGGCACGTTGTGTGTCCCCCAGCACCCCACACCCACGTGTCCTGGGTCACCTAACCCCGTCCCCCTCTCCGACACCCTCCCTGTACCCCATGCCTGGCACCGCACCCAGCTGACCCCCCCATGTCACCCAACACCCACCCTGGGGCACCCCGCGGCCCCACACGCCCCAGCCCAGCATCCCCAACCTTGCGCGGTCGCCTCCGAGGTCTGTGAAGGGGCAGGGGCCGGGCTCGAGCTCCGCTCCTGGGCCTCGCCGGGGCCTTCGCTCTCCTCCTCCTCCTCCTCTGCCGGGGGGGAGGCAGGGGTGCCGGGCTGAGCCGGCTCCTCAGGCTCTGAGATGGGGCTGACGTCAGACTCGGGCTGCTCCTCGCTCGGCTCCGCTTTGCTGGTGCCCTCCACCCCGTTGGGCAGGGGCAGCTCTTCGGGCTGGGCGATGGGGGAGTCCAGGGTGGGCACTGGCACCGGCGCAGGCAACGGCACCGGCTGGCACACAGGCGCCTCGGGGACCGGCTTGGGCACCTCCTCTAAAACCCCGTTGGCCTCGGCGGCAGGCTCGGCAGCGGGCTCGGGGCAGGGCTCTTCCCGGGGCGGCGGGGGGCTGGGGGAGGCGGGTTTGGCGGGCGCTTCAGGGGCCTGCGGTACGACGGGTGGCGGCGACGGCGCGGCCGGCACCGGGGGCACGGCTGGCATTGGGGGGGACAATGGGCACCAGCGGCGCCTCGGGGGGCGCAGGCGCCTGCGGGGCGGGCTCCGGGAGGGGAATGGCGACCTCCTCCTCCTCCTCCGCGACCACCGTGTCCATGTCGGGCGTGGGCACGAGGGGCGGCTCCACAGCCCCTGGCACTGTAGTGATGGCGCTAAACGTCTTGTGCGGGTCGGGCGGCGCCTCGCCCAGCTCCGGTTTAGTGTCCACGTCCACGGGGGGCTCCATTGGCACCAGTGCCACGGCCGAGAGCACCACGGGCTCCACCTCGGGGATGAGGGGAGGGGGAGGCGATGGAGACGCCGACTTGTTGGGCTCCAGGGAGACAGGCTTGCTCACCACCAGCGCGGGCTTTGGGCGGTCATCTGCAAGATGGGTGGCGTTAACAGGGGGCTCTCCAATCCCCGGCTGACCCCACATCCCTCCCTAAATCCCTCCATCTGCAAGAGCAGTAGGGACAGATGTGCCAACGCACATCACAAACGGGTGACAGGGACATGAGGGGTCCTCCAGTGCCCAGGGGACAGCTGGGGTGAGCAGACAGCCCCTATAAACTCTCCTGGACCCAACATGGGGACACCAGTCCCCAGGTATGTAGGCAATGTTTCACCCCGCAAGCCCCAAGTGAACCGAAGAATGGCAGGGCTTGCATCTCGCACTCCACAGTGCCAACAACAGGGAGCCTGGCAGCAGCCGTGCCGGCTGGCACACCCACCCCCGGCACGGGCACTTACCTGGCCGGACAATAACTGCTACATGGGGGGTCTCTCCATTGGCCTGGGGCTCCAAACCGCTTCCAGCCTAGGGGGCAAAGAGGGAGTTCAGCAGGGCCCCGTGCACATCCCACTGCCCCTGTCGGGGAGTCCCCTTACCTGCGGAGGGGTGGGAGTGGATGAGGTCCTTGCTCCGGACATGATTTCTTCAGTGATGTCTTTGCCACCTTGGTTGGGGTCTCGTATCCGGATCTGTCCACGGGTCAGGGCAGAGAGATGCAAGCTGTCAGTGGGGTGGGGGACACAGCACACGGGCCACCCCCTTTCCCTGGGCCTGACACCCCCAGCACACTCCCTTCTCCAAAGGGAGAGGCTCGTTCAGCGCTGTGCCTGCCCTGACCATGCACAGTTTGGGGACCGGTGGGTGCCACCTCCCCTCCCCACAGGGCACAGCGCCCCACAGACACCGGCCTGTCCCGATGCCCAGTGGGTAGGGACGGTGTGGGGCAGGGCGAGCCTTGCAAGCCATGCTGCCAGGCAGCCAGAGCCAGCACCATGTCCCCAGGCCAGTGCCATCTCCAGGGGTGGGGGGATCCCAAGGCATCACCACGCTGGCACAGGGGCTGTGGGGACACCCCCCACCTCAGGGACAGCACAGGGGACCGGCCTCAGCACGCAAAAGTCATGGCGAGCTCTGTGCCATTCCAGGCACAGCCCATACGCCCTCAGCCTCGCTGGCCCCACGCCTGCCGTGGGTGCAGCAGGAGCCACAGGGCACCCTGCTGGGGGGTGAGTGGGGGGACACAGGTCCAGGACTCCGGTGGGGGGCACAGTGCAGCCAGGGGTCTTGTTCTCCCCACCGCCAAATGTGACCTGCTCCAGGGCAGCAAGAGCAGAGCCTGAGGAGCACCGAGGCCCCTCCGCCAAGGAATGCGCCAGCATCCCCCCTCCCTGGCCCAGCGACACCCCCAGCCCCCCAGCGCAGGGCCACGCCGGCAGCCGCCCGGCTCCCCGCTATAAATAGGCCCCGCGCGAGGCCTCTGAGCGCCGGCATCTCCAGGAGCAGACAGCAGTTGGCAGCCGCGGCACCCCCGCCCCCCCCGGGGAGCCATGACTCAGCACAACACTGCCCGCCGGGACGGCCAAGGTCGATGGCACCCGCTGCGCACCCCAAGCCCCTCAGCCGAGCCCCCCAGCCTGGGGGGGAGACACGGCCCCGCTCCGCTCGCCTTCCCCGGCATGCTGCACCATGTCCCATCCCGCACACCACCGGCAGCCGGGGCTGGCACCGTCCCCTCCTGCGTGCGAGCTCCCCCCTGCCTGGAGGCGGATGGCTCCTTACCGTCTTGCGCTCTCGTTTTGGGGGGATCGGCGGCTGCTGGCTCACAATGACCTGGGCGGTGGGGACCCCCGCCGGGAACTGCTGCACCCCCTGTGCTGGGTAATAAGCACCCGCTGGAGGAGAGGAGAGAGCGTCAGACCGGCCAACCCAGATCCTCCAAGCCCGTCCTGGAGACCCCCTGATCCCCCACACACAAGGGTCTGTCAGGAGCCTGGGGAGCCCGTGCCGCTCTGCAGCGAACCCCCATCGCATCCGGCCCGGATTGTCCCAACCCGCCTGACAGGCCTGACCGAATTCCTTCCCTGTGAAGCAGAGCGTCCCCGCGCCGCCCCCACGCCCAGCCAGGCCCCGCAGGCGTCCGCCGTGCCCACCGGCTCCACGCCACCGCCGGGACGCTCGGCCATGCCGGGTACGGTGTCCCAGCTCCGCGGGCGGCCACCTTCCTGCCGGCACCCTTATCTCGCCGGGGCCAGCACCAGCCCAAGGGCGGCACCAGGCAGCCCCGTCCGCACCCTCCATTCACACCCAGGCCGAGGGGCTCAGGCTCCCCACGCAGCCTGAGCCCCCGGCGAGCCCAGCCCAGAGGAGGGAGCTGTGGCGGGGGCCGGAGGCAGAGCTGGACCCCATCCAGGGCTGGCACAGCCCCCGAGAGGCACTCTGCTCCTCCCAGGGCATCCGCGAGCATCACCCCCAGAGCAAACATCACCCCTAGAGCGGTGCCACGGGGACGTGGGCATGAGGGGGGACAGGCACAGCTGGGGATGGGCCAGGCGCAGCAGGAGGGAGGGAGACCCCGAGCTGCCCAGCCCTGGGGACCAGGAGGGCCGGCCCATCGAGGGGCACGCAGTGCCAGGCCACCCACCCGGTCTTGCAGGCAAGAGGCATGCTGCTGCCAGCTCCCCCGGGAACAGCTGCAGCCCCAAAGGGAAGGCGGGGGGCAAACCCATCCTGGGACCCCACAGAGACACCCAGGGGATGCCCCCCTGCCGGGGACGAAGAAGTGGCTATGCCCTGGCCAGAGCACGGGAGCCAGCCACTGCTGGGGGCCACCTTCCTCCTCCGAGAGGCCGGCTGGGCCCCGGGACAAGAGGGAGGGAGGACGGGGACGTACCTGGCTCAGGAGAAACCCATCTCTGCCCCGGTTATGCTTTGCTGCTGTGCCGGGGCCGGAGGCCTCGGCTCACATTTCTGTGTCTGCCGGGCCTCCCGGGACCGACCAAGCCTAAATATAGTCACAGCCCGGGTGGCCACATGCGAGCGGGGGGAAGAAGGGGGGGCTGCTCACACCACCACTCCCCAGCGCCGGGAGAGGGCAGGCATGGAGCAACACCAGCACCCCAGGCTCAGCTCCCTGGGGAGCGGGGAGCTGAGGCAGGGTCAGCAAGCAGAAAACTGCTCACCACCTTGACGGTGAGCGAGGGGGAGCAGGGGATAAAGTCTGTCCCGGCCTTCCACCAGGAGAGTTAAACATTAAACGGCCCCGATTTGGAAAAGGGCGGGGGTGGATGGACCGATGGGACACGATGCACAGCCCTTGGTGTTGCTGTGAGATGGGCAACACCCCCTGCCCCCCAAAACAGCCTGTAATGGAGTCACAGAGACAGCCCCAGCGAGCTGGCAAAGGCAGAGGGGTCTGTGCTCAGCTCCTGAGCACAGAGGGCTGCAGGGAGGCCAGAGGCAGGGGAGCAAAAAAAGGTGGGGGTGCTGGGTCTAGAAGAGCACCAGGGAGCAGAGCAACCCCCTCCCCGCCATCTGTACCGTAAGTCCCGAACTCTGTGGGGCTGGCTCCAGGGTAAAAACTAGGGGCACCGGGCTGGACCGGGTACTGTTGGGTTGGGACGACATACGTGGAGCGACCCTGCAATGGGGGAGAAGAAGAAAGGTCAGTTACCTCCCCTGCAGGGCGCAGACGTACCCCCAAACCACTGACATACCCCCAAACCTGCCTGTGAACCAGCTGGGCGCCAGGGCAGGGAGCAGGACGCAGGCAAAGTGGGCACCAGGCGCCTCGGGGGGCTGCCGGGGAGGGGGACCAACGCTGACTGCTGCCTCTCTACAGAGCCAGGCAACACCCTGCTCAAATCAGTGGGTGCTCAGAGAGCCTGGGGGACCCCTTCCACCCTCCCAAAGCAGACCTGGGCTCCAACCCCGGGCAACACCCCCCACTGGTGCCCACCCCAGCCCCCTCCCACAGAGCCCGGGGCACGTCCCTCACCTGTCCGGGAATGTAATAGGCTCCTTGGGAAGGTGTGTAGGATATCTGGGAGGGTATCATCATCACCTGGGAAGCAGCTGGATACACATGGGCAGGGGGGCCGGGCCGGGCCGTCGTGTTACTCTGCACGCGGGACGCGCTGGCGGGAGGCTGCGCCCTGTTCTGGTAGAAATGCTTGGGGAGAGACGGGGCACAGCGTCAGGCGGCGTGCCAGCATCCCCACCCGGCACCGACGAGACACCCCCCCCCACCACCCCAGGATGCAGCCCCCCTCCCCCCCCCCAGCCGTGTTCCCCAGAGCACCCCCACCCTGGCACCATCCCGTCCCCACGCACCTGCGGGGCTGCCTGGGTCCACCCGACCCAGCTCATACCCGGCGCGGCCCCCTCCCAGCCCAACGGGGGCCGGCAGCTCCAGCGCCCGGAGCCGGCCACGGCCGCACGCAGCTCAGCGGCGGCGGGTCCCGGCGTGCTTCACACCGGTTCCCGGCGCTCGCATTGAATGCTGGGACCTGTAGTCCCACCGTGCCGAGCCACGCCGGGGCCGGACAGCCAGGGCGTGCAGAGCCAGCTATTCTCGCCCCGGCCCATGCCGTTCATCCCGACCCGACTTCTTTGCCAGGTGGGAGCATCCCCGGGAGCAGCAGCTCAAGCCCAGCAGTGAGTGGGCAAGGAAGGGTCTGCACACACACCCCGGGGCAAGGAGAAAGCGTTACCTGAAGAGACCTGAATCCTCCCTGTTAGCAAGCGCACGCATACAGAGGGAAAAGGGGAAAGAGAGAGACAGGAGTTACCCGCATTGGGACAGGGCTTGAACACAGCGTGGCTGGCAGAGGAGGGGACAGGAGGCTGGGGAGCCCTTTGCCTGGTGCTCACATCCACCAGTGTCCCCTGTAGGGACACCCCAAGGGGCAGGGAAGGGATCAAGGGGCTCCCCAGCCAGCACAGCCGAGAACGTCACCAGATCTGTCCCCAGCAGCTCCTCCACATGAGAGGGCTGATGGAGGTCCAGAGCCTTGCATGGCACTGCAGGGCGCTGGGAGACCCCCACAAAGTGGGGAAGAAGAGGAAGAAGAAGATGAGAAAGGGCACAGGCAGAAGCAGCAGCCCGGGCTGGGGTTAGCACAGGCACAGCCACATGCTGCAGGCTCCATGCAAGGAAGAAACTGGGGAGACACTGCAGGGAAACCCCCCCAAAGTTGAGGTGTCCCCCACTTTCCCCAGACCAGCCCATCCCCCAGCTCTGGGGTCCCCACGTGCTCCCTGGCCCCTTCATGCCCAGGGTGGGTGTTTCTGTGCAGTGTCGGGGCAGGGTGCTCGGCATGCCGGGTGGGGGAAGCGGGTTAGTACCTGCTGGTGAATAGCCCGAGGCCCTGCTGGAAACTAAGAGAGGAGGAGAGGGAGGTTTGGGACAGGGGAGGAAGGAGAGAAGAGCAGTCACTTGGTGGGCAACCCTGGCTGGAGGCCTCTGCCCCCCCCACCCCAGGGCCGGGAGGTCCACAGGCAGCGGTCGTGGTCTGGATCGCGGGCACACTCCCCCTCGCAGGCGCGCGCCGGCCCCGAGGGGCACCACAGGGCTCCTGGCACCCCTGGGCACCGCAGCGGTGGGGGCTACTCAGCCAGGAGGGAGAAAGGCTGCTGGCCCCCCCCCGCCATCGCCTCCTCCAACCCGGGGCAAAGCCCTTACCTGGCGCGGCTGAGAAGGCGTATTCATTTGTGAGGTCGGTGCCGGGTTAAAAACCACAGGTGCCGTCTGACCAGGTGGGAATGTCGGCTAGAGGGAGGCAGGGAGGGAAGGAGATGGCACTGCCACCCCCGGCACAGAGCAGGGAGGCAAAGATGGGTGTCCCCCCCGCCCCACACCCCGAAGGGGCTGGTTACCTGCGGCAGTCCGGGAGAAGGGGCAGGGTGCGGGGCTGTCGGGGCTCCTCCTGTGGGCTGTGGAGCTTTGTTCATTTCATGGGGTTGTGCATAAGGATCCCCTCGCTATCTGCGGGGACAGGGACAGCGCGCGTAAGCTGGAGGCAGGCAGCACCCCTGGCATCTGTCTCCTGCACCCAAAAACGGGGCATCTCCAGCCCCTCAGCGTAAAGCCTGACACCGGCCATGCCCCACGGACGGCATCACACCGGGGCGCAGACCCCCAGCCACCCCCCCCGCCCCACTGGGACACAGGGAGAGGGTGAGCACCGCCTGGGCGCCCAGCCCGGGCAGATCCCCGCGCCCTGTGGAGTAAAGCCCCCCACGGTGCCCCAAACTCAGCTGTGCCCACCGGCAGGACTGACACACACACCCCACCCCCCGAGGTGACCCCGCAGAGCCCGGCCAGGCACCCCGCACAAGCGGGCACCAGTGCCCGTGGCCCACTGCCAGCACCCAGGCCACCACCAGCTCCGGGGGGCTGGGTGGGCCGGCGGCACCCCGGCGTCAGCCGTGCCCGGCTCCACCCCAGCTGACCTACTAAGCGCTTCCCCCGGCCGGCCAAACCTGTTCCTGCCGGTGGCGCCGGGTCCCCGGCGTACGCCGCAAACGCCTACCGGGGAGGGCAGGGAGCAGCTCCTGCATCCCCCTGCGCCACCGACGCTCCTGCCCGGGGGAAGCCCGCAGCCCCCCTGCCACCGCCGGCACCCAGGCGGGCCCGGGCACCCTCCCGGGAGGGACTTGGCAGCCGGTGCCGCTCTCCCCGCCCCAGTGCAAAGGCCGCCGGGGGCAGGAAGGAGAGGCGGTGCCCCCCACCCTGCCGGGGGTCCCCCGCACCCCACGGCAGCCGGCGAGCCCGCTGCCGGCCGGGGCACCCGAGGGAGCAGCCGCCGTGCCTCCTGTAACCCAACGCTCGGCTGCGTCAGCGCCACCGGTGCCCGGTCCCGCTGCCGGGCACTGCCAGGCACGTCCCGCCGGCACCGGGGTGCCCTGTCCCCCCCCAGGGCTGTAACCCCGGAATGGGGGGTGCCACCCCATCACGGGGGCCCCCCCGGCCACAAGCCCAGCGGAGATGGGTCCCGCCGGGGTTTCAGGAGGCGGCAGGGGCTGGGCTGCGCCCCCCGGTGCTCCCCCCACCCGGTCCCGGGAGCTCGGCACCAGCAGCCCTACCCGGGCATGGGGCAGCCCGGGCCATCTCAGCTCGGCCTTAGTACCGGTCAACTCCCCCAAAAAAAAGAGGGGTCAGAGAGGGGAGGGGACGCCCGGGGACAGCCCCCCACCGCCGGTACAACCGGGAGCGAGCAGGATACTCACCCCCCCGCGGGAAAAACCTGGGCCGGCTGAGCGGGCCTGCAGAGACCGTTCATCCGACTGACTTGGAGAGAGGAGGGAGGGGGAGAGAGAGATCAGCCGGGGCCCGCACCGCCCCCGCGGTGCCCGGGGCCAGGCGGGTCCCATCCCAGAGGGGGGTTTGCAACAGGAGGAGCCGCCGCGGCCGCTGCCTCCCCTGGGCCGGGGCCCGAGGCCTGCGCCGGGCCCGCAGCCGGGGCGTGGGGTCCCTGCCCGGGGCCGGGGCAGCCAGGCCCCGTCGGAGCAGGGGGCGGCAGGCGGGGCTCCGCGGCGGCGGGGGGTGACCGGCCGGGGGCGGGGGAGGGGGGGGGGGGTGCCCCCGGCGGCGGGGCCGGGCCAGGCCGCGGCGCCGGCCCAGGAGCAGGCGGCCCCGCCAGGCCCGAGCCCGGCCTCGCCCCCAGGCCGAGGCGGCGGCCCGGCGCTGCCGGCTGCGTCCCGGGGCGGCGGGCAGGCCCCAGGCGCCGGCACCATCTTGGCGGCGGGAGGAGGCCGGGCCGGGGCGGCCGGGGCGCGGCGCGGGGGCCCGGTGCGGCATCCGGCGGCCCCGCTCCCCCCCGCGGCGGCGGCGGCCTCTGCCAAGGACACGTGTCACTGCCGGCCGCCGCCATGGCCCGCGGCCCCACCGGCACCGGCGGCGGCGCACGGGCGGGCGCGGCGGGGCGGGGGCGGCGGGGCACGCACCACGTGCGGCGGCGGCGGCGGCGGGCCTAGGCGGGCGCGGCGGCGGGAGCACGTGCGCGGCAGCGGCGGCGGCGGCGGCGGGGCGCACCGGCCGGCACGTGGGCGCGGAGAGGCGCCGCGCAGGACCACCGGGACCGGGACCGGGAGGGGCCCGGCGGGAGCGGAGCGGAGCGGAGCGGGACGGGGCAGAGGAGGGGGCCGGCGACGGCGGGGCGGCGCCCACGTGGTGGCGGCGGTAGCGGCGGCGCGGCGGGGGCCCGGCGGCGCGAGGCCCGGGGCGGCGGCGCGCGGCCCGGTACCGGTACCCCCCCTCCTCCCCCCCCCCCCACCCGCCCCCCCGCGGCGCGCGCCCGCCCCGCCCCCGCCCGTTACCTTCAGTCTCCTTCAGCGCGCGCGGCCCGACGCAGCCGCAGCGCAGCGCAGCACGACCATTTCCGGAGCCGCGCCGCGCGCAGGGGCGGGGCCGGGCACCGCCGCGGGGGAGGGGCGCGGGGGGCGGGGCGCCGGCCGCCGCGCCTGAAGCTGCTCCGGGCACCGCCCGCCGCACGTGACGCTGGCGCCGCGCGCCCCCCGCCCGCCGCCGTCACGGGGCGGGGCGGGGAAGGAGGAGCCTGCGCTCGCTCCGGCGGGGGGGGCGGGGCGGGGAACGCCCCCTCCCGCGCTAGGCCACGCCTCCCCGTCGGGGCTACGCCCACCGCTCCAGCCCTCCCCCGCACGCCCCGTGCGGGAGCACGTGGCGCGACGCCGCACCCGGCACCCGCCGGCACCCGCACCGGCACGGCCCGGGGCCTGCAACCCCCCGGACCGGCACCCACCCGGGACCGGCACCGCCCCGGGACCGGCACCCGCCCGGGGCCTGCAACTCCCCGGACCGGCACCCCCTCGGGACACGCAACCCCCCGGAACCGGCACGGCCCGGGGCCTGCAACCCCCCGGGACCTGCAACCCCCCGGGACCAGCACCCACGCAAGACCTGCACCCACCCAGCACCAGGACGCCGCTGACCCGCACCCACCCAGGATCCATCCAGCATCAGCACCCACCCAAGACCTGCACCTGCCTGCACCAGCACCCCCTGGGACCAGCACCCACCCAGCACCTGCACCTGCCTGCACCAGCACCCCCTGGGACCAGCACCCACCCAGCACCGGCACGACTCCGACCCGCACCCACCCAGGATCCATCCAGCGTCGGCACCCACACGGCACCACCCAAGACCCGCACCCACCTGCACCGGGACCCCCCCAGGACCGGCGCCCACCCGGGACCTGCACCCACGACCACCTGCATTCACCCAGGCCTCACGCCCCTCCAGCTGCTGCACCTACCCAGGACCCACCCAGCACCTCGCACCCACGGGGGACACGGCCCCCACCCAGCACCCCACAGGACACGGCACCTTGCCCCTACCCTGCATCCAGCCCACTCCCCCTGGGACTCAGCTGCCCCAGACCCGGCCTCCCAGGGGGACAGGGCCAGGCATTGACCCTTCCCCTTTTGGAAAAGGGACAGGGTTTTCTTCTCTTTCCTAAAATTACCTCCCCCGTAACTTCCACCCCGCCCCAAGACCGATTTTAACCCTGATCCCGGCTCTGAGGCTGAACCCGGGAGTCCCCTCCTGAGCCCCCCCAGGGAAGGGAGTCACACACTGCCGGCACATGCTGCCGCGGCCAGACACAGGGTGGGGAGGAGCGGGAGCACCCGTGGTACCCGACAGCTCCGTGTTCACCCCCTGCTTCTCGGGGCCTGCGCCGTGCCCGGCCCCAGGGGGCAGCGGGCAGCCTTGAGGGGCTCAGCGCCCAGCCCACACCCCCGGCACAAGGAGCGTACGGCAGCACTGGAGTCTCCGCATAGTTTATTTTCTTGACTCTCGGTAACAAAAAAACAAACAAACTAGGTTTTTTGTTTCCTCCCCTCCCAAACCACCTACCCACCCTCCCCCCAGGCCCCCCTTGGCTCAAACGTCATAGTTGGGGTTCTTGCGTAGGATAACAAATCCCTCCAGGATGGGCGTCACGGGCACGTGCTCCTCTGTGGCCAGCTCTGCCCGTTCTCCATGCGCCAGCAGCACCGGCGTCGTGTGCGTCTGGAAGCCAGTGATGGTTTTTGGCTTGCCTGCCTGGCCCACCACGTCCACGGCCTGTGGGAGAAGAGCGAGGTAAATGCCGGGGACACACAGGGATGTCGGGGCACCCCATCCCCAGCTGCCCCTTACCTGTCCCACCCGAACCGACACGGGCAGAGGTCGCAGCTCCTCGTCGAAGGTGACCAGCATGCGGGGCTGCATGGCAGCAACGAGGCCATAGAGGACGTAGTGGGACTTGCCCAGGATAACTGGGGGGAGACAGAAGTAAAGGGGCTGAGCGATGCCCACCCTGCGGGGCAGGGGGGTGCCCGGGGGGCCGAGCCCACAGTACTCACTGTTGCGCACATCCAGGAAGGACACAAGGACGGTCAGCAGCCCGGCCACGGCCACCTGGCTCATGAGCTGGCGATCACTGTGATAGGGGCACAGGGTGAGCGTCCCCTTGCCCAGGTGGGTCAGGCCCTGGCGTGGCAAAGAAAGCACGTGAGAGAGCAGTGGGGTAACGCCTGGGACCCCCAGCCCTGCCCGGCAGGAGGGTGACACCCCCACAACACCACAGGGACCCCCAACCTGCCCCTTCCCTGCCACGAGCAGCGAGTGCAGGATCATCACCTCACCTGGGCTAACCGCACCATGAAGAGGTTGTTGGGGTCCTTGGCGTGGTACTGGGCGAGCTGCCGCAGCATCGCTGCCAGCCGGGCGTTGTTAGTACCTGAGGAAGAGGGGGTGCAGGCAGAGAGTAGGGTACACGGCTCGGGTCTCCCACCTTCCGCCCGCACGAGCCCCAAACCAGGCTGTCCCCCAGGCTTACCGCTGCCCACCATGCCCATGGCAAAGATGGAGTTGTAGGAGACCTCGGGGTCAGCGTCGTGAGAGAACTTGCTGAGGGTGTCGAGGATGTTGAGCCGGGGGTTGGAGACCGAGATAAGGGCCAGCGCCAGGGGCACAGCACGGCGCAGGGTGGGCTCCCCGTACCGCAGCTGCACGGAGGGGAGGTGGGTGTTAGACCCAGCTTACCAAGGGCAGCAAGGTTTACAGAGGCAAGACCCAGTCTCTACTCCCAGGTCCCTTCCCGGCTCTGTGCTGTCCCCCCGGCCTCACTCACCAGATGGCCAAACGTGCGCAGGGCCATCTCAGCACCGATCTCTTCACCCATGGCAATGAGCGCAATCCCCAACACTGCTACGCCCTGTGGGGACACCGGCACTGAGCATCAGACGAGGAGCACCCAGCCCAAAACCCAAGTTCTCACAGCCCCTGCGCCCAGGCTGAGCCCAGGGGGACAGGGAGAGCAGGGGATGCTGCTGGGGGCTGTTCTGCTCCAGCTCTGATCCCACAAGGGCCTTGGGGATCCTCCCAAAGCCAGCTCCTGCCTCAGGGCACAGGTCTCAGCCCACATTTCCCCACCTGGTGAGCCCCCATGTCAGCTGAGCTCTCTTTCTTCTCCTTCTCTTTCTTGTCCTTTTTGTCCTTGTCTTCCTCTTTCTCCTTGGAGTCAAAGTGCTCACTGCAGATGTGCAGGAGCTGTTGCACCTTCAGGACATTCCCCGAGCCTGGGGGCAGAGCAGAGGGCCAGGATCAGCAGGCGGAGGGCCTGGGACCCGCTCCTGCTTCCCTCACCTCGATCAGCCCAACTCACCCGCATAGGCACAGATGTCCACCAGTGTGTTGGCAAAGCTGCGGAACGGCTCTGACACCACCTCCAGTGCTGCCAAGATGGCCTCAATCGCCTCTCCCTTCCCTGCCGAGGAAGGCGCAGTGGTTAGAGGACAGCGGTGGAGGGATGCTCTCAGCCCATCCTCCAATCCATGAGCCACTGGCACTGCCCAGCCTTACCCAAGTGGTTCAAGCCCAGGCCGAGCGGCAGCCACCGGGCATATGTGTCCTTCAGCTCTGTCTCCGATTTCTCCATGATGGTCTGGAGGATGGTTGAGGTGACATCTCCATTGCAGGAACCCACCGATATCATCCCGCAGGCCAGGGCTGTCACGCCAGCCACCTGGTGAAGGAGGGAAGGAGACACATTGTACATGGCGAAAGTGCAGAGCGAGCTGATCCACGGCTCAGGGCCGGGTCTGCCCAGCCTGACGGCTGCCCAGCCTGAAAGAGCACTGGGTACCCTTGGTCCCCGCTTTGCGCAAAGATTTGGGCTACTGGGAGACTTGATGGCTTCCTACCCTCCCACATCTGCTGCAGTCGCGTTGCACGAGCAGCTTAGATGGGGAAAATAGGGTCGTGCTGTTCTGGCACAGCACAGCATGGAGCAGGGACATGTAGCCTTGCTCTTGGAGCCCAAACCGGCTGCAGGACGGCCCCTGTATTCCCAGGAGCTGCTGGGGACTGGGTGGGGAAGCAGGAACCCCAGGTGAACCCTGCCTCGCTCCCTACCTCCATGCTGGACTTGGAGTCTCCCATCACTGGTAGCAGCAAAGTCAGGACGTCCTCACGGTTGGAGCCTGCATACGCCAGTCCCAGCCTGCGGAGAATCCAGGGGAGCGTGAGGGGGGAGCTGCACCACCCTGCACAGTGCGGGAAGGCTGGGGCCAGGCCCTTACCCAAAAATGGCTCCGATCCTCATGGTGTTGCTGTTGTGAAGGACGTAGTCGGACAGGAGGGCCAGGGCAGGGTCACACTCGTTCCTCACCCCTGAGTTGACAATGCCACAGGCCAGGAGGGCTCCCGACTGCAAGGCAGAAGCACCGTCATGCACCAGCCGCCAACACACAAAAGCTCCCTGCCAGCCAGTGACTAATATCACCCCACACGTTACACCCACTCCCCGGGATGGGCAAGTTGGTACCAAGTGAGCAACGCCACTCTGGATCCAGCTGAGCAGTCCAAAGCTCGTAGCTCTGTGACAAGGGGAACCCAAAGGTGCCTCAGGCAGTCCCCAAGAGCTCCCCACCTTGCTGTGAGCCACTCAAAACCCTGGGACACAGGGCATCCACCCCTCTCCAGGCAGCAGCTGAGCCGCACAACGGAGCAAGGCAAAGTTAACCATTCCCCGAGCCAGCCGCACACCCAGCCCACAGCAGGGCTGCCTCACGCAGCCGTAGAGCCTGTCGCTGGGATCGGTGCCACCGACCTTGATGTAATCCTCCGAGGAGTATAGGTACTTGTCGATCTGCGTGAGCCCCCCGTCCACGTCCCACAGCAGTATCGTGCCCAGCGAGGCTGCAGCACTCAGCATCCCTGTGGTTCCAGGGGAGAAGAGCTCACATCAACCCTGAATTGACGTGCCCTACCTGGGGCAGGTGGTGGCCAGGGACATGGGGCAGCCCAGCAGCAGCTGTGCCCTGTAGCCCCTGCTTTCAGCAGGCCCCCAAAAGGGTCAGGGTAGCGACCCCAACCCTAAGGGCACCTCCAGCCCCTGCCCAGCCAGCTCCCTCACCATGGTCCTTGTTCTTGTACAACCATTTATTGCCATCGTCTGTCAGCAGCTTGTCCTGTCCGAACGCAGCATTCACAAAGCCGTTCACAAAGGAGGAGGCCAAATTCATCCGGGCTGAGTCCACTTGGGAACCGCTCCCCCCGAACCCTGGGGAATGATGTCAGGATGAGCTGGGCAGCAAGAGAAGCCCTGCCAGCCTTCCACCGCACAGCTGTCCCACGCCACGGGCAGATGAGGACCTGTCCCACCACCAGCAGGTAGGAGGAGCCCAAATCCATGGCAGGCAGCTGGGTCTGCTCCACGCCAGGTCAGAGACCGCAGGCAAGCCATCGGCCTGCCTCAGGACACACAGCTGACTGCGCTGGCCCAGAGGTGCCTTCCAGCCCCAGGAGCTCCCCACAGGAGAAAAGACAAAGGCCACAAGAGCAGCCCTTACGGTTATTTTCCAGGTGGGTTTTGTAAATATCATCCGGCACTTTGGGCTCCATGATGTCCAGCTGCAGAGACAAGGGAGAAGGGGGTTACCACCCAGCCAGCACACCCCAGGGCAGCTGCCCTACAAGGGCAACCTCTCCAGGTGGTGCCTGGCCAAGCTCATAGGGGTGAACGATGTCTTCCTAGATCTTGCCACAGAGCCTGGCAGCCAGGGCAGCCACAGCTGGAGGCAGCCCAGGGCTCTTTTCCCAGCTGAGACACTCACTTCTCTGGCCAAGGCCAGGAAGTTGCTGTTGAGCTGGACGTTGGACATGATCTCGGTCAGGTCCTCGTATTCCTCCACATCCTCGTTCAGCTCCAGGAAGACCCCATGGCGGCCCAGCATAAAGGCCATCTGCTTCTGGACAACTCTGCGCAGAGAGAAGAGGTTTCACAAGTGCCCAGACCCCAGCCAGCCCCAGCACAAACACAGGCTCACCAAACGGTGAGCCAGCCTGCCCTGCTCTAGAGGCACACAAGAGCAGCCCAGAGACGACCCGCTCTGGCCCATCTTGATTTCAGGGGCAAGAGTCTCAGTCCAAAGCCCCAGACACCTCCGGCAGTGGCAGGATCCAACCCAGCTCTTGCCCAGACAGGGAGCCACACCCCACCACAATGGGCGAAGGCCCCAGAGGGTGGGAAATGAGTCTCCACTTACACATCTTTGCAGGAAGTGAAGATGTCCTCCACCAGCTCCATGTCATTGAGCATCAGAGCCAGGCGGAGGGCTTCAGGGTAGCGGCTGAACTTGCGGAAGATGCCCAGGGCACAGCGCAGGAGAGCTGAGTTCTCAGGCTCTGGGACGTAGCTTACGCAGCTTTGAGGAGGAGACAGGCATGAGGGCGATGACCGCGTCAGGCAACCTCGGACCACCAGGGACCAGGCGCCCTCCAGTGCCTGAGACTGCTGAGGTCCCTCACCTGGTCAGATAGAGGCACACTTTGGAGTAGGCGTTGTCATCGATGTACTTCTCCAGCATGTCCATCTGCTCGATCTCCATGAGCAGGTCACAGGCCTCGTGCTCTGCATTGTGGGCCATGTTGTAGGGGACGATCTCCTTGACCAGTGTGAGGAGCGTGTCCCTCTGAGCCTTGTCAGCCTCATCAATCTCCTGCCACTCCTTGGCCACCTCCCCTGCCAGGTGCCTGCAAGGACAAAGGGACGTCACCGCCACAGAAACCAGCTTCACCCAGCCCCAGAGATGGGGAGCAGCTGCTACCAGTTAGCTGGGGCTGCGTATTGTTTACGGGGGCTCCACATTCCTGTGAGAGCTTGTGGGGGACAAGCCCAGGGGAGGAATAGGGTTAAGAGCAGAGATTACAGAGGCCACGGCAGCAAGATCTCTGCAGTTAGCAAACCACTGTGGAGAGAGGATGAGGTGACACGTGTGCAGATGTGACAGGAGAAGCCCAGCAAGTTGGGACACCTCCCAGGCAGGCTAGAGTCAAAGTGGTCAGGGAAATCCCCCTGAGCCCTTGTCCTTCCCCCAGCCCTGCTCCCACCCAGGCTTACCTGACGTATTCATGCCCCCAAGACGCCAGCTCCTCCTGGGAGCCCACCAGCCGGTACTTCAGACACTCGCGCTCCCCACTCATGGTCATGGCCAGAACAGAAATTATGTCTGCCGCAAAGCGCTGTGGAAAGAGTACGGAGGTCCAGACACACGCCGGGCACAGGGAAGCAGAGGCAGCCAGGGACACAACGCTCTCCCTGCACCCACAAGCCGGCAAAGGCACAGCCCTGGCAAGTTATAATCCACCGGAGCAAGTCACAGAGGCTGATGTTGCACCACAGGGTCTGGATGGCTCTGTGATCACCTGCACCAGCACCATCCCCCAGCCAGGTGGAATGGTGGAGCCAAGAGCCTTTACCTTGTTCTCTCCTGGAGCCATGTTCTCATAGATCTCCTTCAGCTTGCCGTAATGCGGCCGTAGGAACTTGAGGGGTTTGGGAACGGAGGTCATGGAGGTGGTGGAAGAGCGGATCTGCCTCCGCAGCTCCTCCAGGGCTGGGCGGTAGAGGGATGTATCTTTCTCCTGCAGAGGGAAGCTGCCTGTCAGGGAGCAGGGAGCTGGTTCCTGCACCACCACCCCGACAGCCCTCCTCAAACACAGCCATGGCTCAGAGCAGAGGGAGGCAGAGGTCCCCCGGGCACCAGTCAGACAGACAGCAAGGCTGGGGGACAGACCACAGCAGACGAGGGGCCCTGCTCAAGATGAACCCCCCCCGCCTCCACTTCACAAAGAACAACCACAAGCGAGGGACTGACGGACTCAAGTCCTGGCCAAGGCTCCCGGCTCCGCAGCTCCTTGCCGAGGCACGGCACAGACTTACCCCCAGGCGCTCCACCAGCATCTCCAGCTCATCCTGCAGCTGCTTGTCCTCCTCGGACTGCCGAAATGCACAGGAGAAAGTGGAGTTAATGGTGCCCAGCATGGACACCCCCAGTGTGGCAGGGGTGGGGGTGTCACCCCAAGCCGCAGGGGGACCAGGACACAGTGACACCCCCCCAGGGCGCCATCCCACCCCAGTGCTGCTGGGGGGTCAACGTTGTCGTTACCGGGGATCCCCCCCAAAGGGACCACCCCTTCCCGGGGTGAGCGGCGCCTCCATCGCCCGGTGCTGCACGGCAAGGGGCCCGGCGGGGCACAGCCCCACGGGGGCATCCCGCTGACAGCGGCCCCTCCACCCAGGGGCAGCACCCCACAGCCCGTGGGGACCCCCGGCGCCAAGGCCACCCCCGCGCCGGGCAAAGAGGGGACCCCTCCGCAGTCCCCACTGATTACATCACGGCTCTCCTCACCCCACTCCAGCGACGTCAGACCCCGAAGGCCCCCCCGCCCCACCGCGCACACGCACCCCCCCTAGGGCAGGGAGCCTTCAGCTCTGTCACGCGGGTACCCCCAAGACGTCACGGCCTCCCTTCGGAGGGAGCCCCTCGCCTCAGTGACGTCACGGCTCCCCTCCGGAGGGACCCCCCTCGCGCCGGTGACGTCAAGTGCCCCCGCCGGAGGGAGCCTCGGCGACGCCACAGACGCCCCCGGAGGGGTGCCGGCCACCCTCATGACGTGGGATGACGTCCCGCCCCGCCGGTGACGCGAGCCCGGCTGGGCCGTGACTCAGCTGCGGCCCGCGGCGGCGGCGCTCACCAGCTCCTGCTCCTTCTCGGGCCCCGCGGGCGGCTCCCGGCGGTCCCGTCCCCAGGGCGGCGTGGGCTTCTCGTCGCCGCCCGACCCGGGGCCGCCCTGCACCCGGCTCTGCCCGCCGCCGCCGCCCGCCTCCATGGCCGCTCCGCCGCGCACCCGCCGCTCCGCGCCTGCGCGCCGCAACCCCCCGCCGCCAATCGCCGCCCGGCGCCGCCGTGACGACACCGCCGCGCGCCGGGGGCGGGGACAGGGGCGGGGCGAGGGGCGGGGCGGCCCCACGTGTCGCGGCGCTGCGCAGCGCCGGGCACCGGCAGCGCCATCGGCAGCGGCGGGAGCGGGGGCGTCCAGGCCCGGCCCGGCCCGGCCCGGGACAGCCGGGGACGGGGTCGGGGACCCGGAGCTCCGCCAGCCTGGCACGGGGCACCGGTGCCACCCGAGTGAGGCGGCATTGCCCGGGGCTGGCGGGCTCGGCAGTGGCCCGACACGCCGGGGACTCCCGTGGGCACCCCTGTGCCCCTCCACCCGTGTCACACACACACCCCCTGCACACGCGTGCTGCCCCGTGCCCCCGGACCCGCGGTTCAGGCGGGTGGCACTGCCTCCCCCACCCCACCGGGGACCCCGGGGGGCACCTTACCCTGCCCTGGCAGTGGCTGCAGTGCCAGGCGTCCCCCCACTGATGTTTCTCGAGGCACCGCTGCTGCGCACACCCGGGCACCCACCCAGCCGCTCTGTGCCCTGCACCCCGGAGGGTAGGCGGGACCCCACCCGTGTGCCTGCGCCCTGACACTCCCACAGGCTGCTGCCCCCCTGGCAGCACCCCGGGCACCAGGCGGGTGACCTGCGGTGACACCCTGCCCCAGGCAGGCGGTGGCACAGCGTTGGGAGGTGTCGAGGCGGGGTGTGAGGCTGCGTGCGTAGCCACGGCCTCCCCCTTGCTCGCCACCGCGGCGACGGCCATGGCTGTGCACGCCTGTGTGCGTGCGACTGTGTCACACCGTGTGTGGTGGCACGGGCCTGCGGGTGACCTCGGGGTGCCGGTGTCAGTCAGTGTGTGTGTGCATCCTGGGATTGCACTGGTGCGTTGGGGTGCACACCCGGGTACCAGAGCAGGGTGTGCTGCTGCAGCTGTGCACCACTGCCACCCCGCTACCGGTGCCGGTACCCGGTGTTGCGCAGTGCCAGCGTGCCTCCCCGCGTGCCGGTACGTGTGTCAGCGTGCCGGTGCCCATTGCGGGCGCATGGGTGCGAGCCCGGGTGCTGCTCCCTGTGCCGGTGCGGGTGCCAGTGGGGGTGCGGGTGGCGGTGCCAGTGCAGACACCGGTGCGGGTGGCGGTGCCGGTGCGGGGCTCCTCCCGCACGCACGGCGGTCACCTTGGCGGCGGGGCCGGGCCGGGTGGAGCGGAGCGGTGCGACCGGGCTGGGCACCGGTGCCCCCGCTCCAGCCACCCCCGAGGCGCCGGCCCCCGCCGCCCCCGCCCCGTTGCCTACGGGCGGCGCCCAGCCGGTACCAGCCCCCGCGGCTCCATCCCTCCGCTGCTGCCCCATCCCTGCCCGGTCCCTGTCCCGGTCCCGGTCCCGGCGGCGGCGCGGCGGCCGGTGCGGGCCATGGCGGCGGCAGAGGCAGGCGGCGCTGCGGCGGCGGCGGCGGGGGCCCGGCGCGGCCCGGGCGGGGAGCGGAGCTAGGCGGGAGGCGGCCCGGGATGGCCAGGATGAACGTGGCCCTCCAGGAGCTCGGACACGCCGTGAGTGGCCGGGGCAGCGGCGCGGACCGGGCCGGGGATGGCGGCGGGGCAGGGCGGGGAGCGGGGCAGGAGGAGCGGGGGGACGGGGGGCAGCGGCTCCGGGGGGGCAGAGGGGACGGAGAGGGGTACAGGAGGGGGCCGGGGCAGAGGAGAGCCCGGGGGCTGGAGGGCTCAAGGAGCTGGAAGGGCTGGGGAGGCTGCGGGACCCCGCAGGAGGAAGGGATGGAGGGGCTGGGGGAGCCCGTGGAGGGGGGATGGCCGGGGGACGCAGGGGGCTGCGTGGGGCTGGGAGAGCTGCGTGGCTGGAGGGTCCCCGTCCCCCACGGCGGGGGGAAGAAGGGGGAGGAAGGGCACATCCAGACCCCTGCCTGGGGTCGGGCAAATGGAGCTGGGGCAGTTCGGAGGTGGCCCCACAGACCCTTCTCTGCCGAGGTATGAAGCCCACCTGGGGTACAGTGATGCTGCTCATAGGGTGCCTCCCAAGGCAGCACCCCTGAAGGGAGCAGGGGGCCCTGACCCTGTGGGTCTCAGCCCCATGGAGAGGGCAGGAGGAGCCCCAGGACCAGGTCCTGCTCCTGCCTTAAGGGTGCCAGGAGGTACTGGGGAGGGGGTGATGCTGGCTCGTGCCCAGGAGGACGAGGACCACCCAGGAGGGGAGAGGAGAGTGTTGGAGGAGCCAAGGCGGTGGGGGTGCCTGGCTGAGTTCCCACAGGATGCCGAGCCGTCCCTCCTAATGCCTGCGGCTCCCAGGAACCCGCCCTGGCGGGGGGCTCCTGCCAACCGTCGATCCCAGCCTTGCACCCTCCCGCTGCTGCAGCCCTAGGCGAAGCCCCCTCCCTGTGCCGGCGGTGTGGCAGTGGGCAGAGCTGGGCACAGGGCACTTGCTCTGCTTCACCCCCTGCCCATCATCCTTCCCGCCCCGGCTCCCGACACCGGCCCTGCAGGCAGCCCTGGGGCATCCACCTTAGTCTGCAGCACAGATGGGAGGGTGAGCAGCAACCCACCCAGGCGTTAACTCTGAAGCCTAAGGATGGCTCGTGACCAGCAGCATTGCTGATTCTCTTCCACCAAAGCCTCCAGCTTTTTCTTCCAGCTCATCCCCCCGCCACCTCCCCCAAAGCTGCTGGCTCAGCTCCACCACCTCCCTCTTGGCTGAGTCCTCGGCAGCCCTCACGGCTGGGTCGGTGCAAGCAGCCCCTGCTGGGCTGCCCCGTAAGGCCGGGAGTGAGGGGGTCCTGCCCTGCCGGCTGGCACCCCCTGTAGTGCCCCCTCTCCCCTCACGCTCTGCCTGCACGGGCTCGGCCCTGCACCCCGGGCACCCCTGAGGCCAGGATGGGGTGGGAGGCGCTTCCAGATGTTTCGGACCGGTGCACATCTGCATGGAAAGTTCCAGGCGGGGGAGGAGGGGCAAGGCAGCAGCACTAGCCAATGGTTGCTTGGCAACAGGGACCACGTCTCCGTGGCGATGTGGCACCTGTCGGCAGGGCTGATGCCACGGCTGCCATGGCGACGTGGAGGAATGCTCTGGAGCGAGCCCCCGAGCCCCCCACCAGCATCTCTCCCCGTGCTCCCCGGGGCCACCCGGGGCTGGGGACAGCCCCTGGGGGAGGCCCTGGTGTACCGAGGGGGGTCAGGGGCTGCCCCGTTCCCCCCGTGCAGCCACGGAGTGGGCACCGGTCCTCACC
Source organism: Platalea leucorodia (assembly GCF_965183815.1). Taxonomy (NCBI): domain Eukaryota; kingdom Metazoa; phylum Chordata; class Aves; order Pelecaniformes; family Threskiornithidae; genus Platalea; species Platalea leucorodia. The sequence continues at coordinate 11,252,050 of NC_138830.1, forward strand.
GTAAGATCCGGAAGGGATGGTGGGGCGGGGAGCAGCCACCCCCACACCCCCATCCCAGCCCGCTCCCTCCCTCGGCAGATGCCTGACTACAAGCGTGCCACGCTGCAGGATGACGAGGGGCCAGAGCCAACGGGGGACGGCAGCGCCTCTCCCGACAGCGTGGAGGTGAGGTCTGCCCGGGCCCCTCCATCCTTCCCCTCTCCATCCTCCCTGGCCCCGCTCCTCACCCTCAGCCGGAGCCTGCCCGCAGCCGGGTGGGCAGCAGGAGCAGGGCCCACAGCCAAGCCAGCCCTGGCTGTCCCCAGGGATGTGCTGGGAGGCAGCCAAAATGCGGCAAAGAGTGTGCCCGGGCCATCGTCCTTCCTTGCGGTGGGGGGGGGCCACAAGCACCCACTGCCAGCTCGCCGGGGCTCGTGCCCTGGGGACCCCCAGAGGGATGCCCTGATCCCCTCCTCGTCATGCAGCTGAGCCAGGCACCAGGGCACAGGAGGGGAGGGAAGAGGGAGCAGTGAGGTTTGGTCCCCCCACGGTGCGATGGCAGGTCCTGCTCCTGCCCAGGTGGGGTTTCGGAAGGGGCCGGGGCCGCTGCTGAGCCGCCTGGCCTCGCGCAGCCAGCTGGAGCTGGTGCTCTGCGCCGTCGCCATCTCCCTGGCCCTGCTGCTCGGTGTCGCCATCGTCGCCCTGGCCATCCAGTACCACAGAGGTAGGGAGGGGCCCCGCGCCCCACCGGGGTGGCAGTGGCATCCCCCCACCCAGGGGGGACACGGCAGGATGGGGAGGGATGGGTCAGCCCATGGCTCCTGCTCCGGGTGCTCTGCGTGCCCGGGGTGCAGGCAGGGTTTGGCCCCGCTCCGTGCCTCGGTTTCCCCCACACACGCGCACAGCCCCAGGCATGCCTTCCCTGCCAGATCCCTCTCACAGCACGTGCCTGACGGATGCCTGCGTCCGGGTGGCCAGCAAGATCCTGGAGGCCCTGGATGCGGAGACGGACCCGTGCCAGGACTTCTACCAGTACTCATGTGGGGGCTGGATCAAGAGGAACCCACTGCCCAATGGGCGCTCCAAGTGGAGCACCTTCAACAGCATCTGGGACCAGAACCAGGCCATCATGAAGCATCTCCTAGGTGGGCTCCAGGGGGGGTCATGGGCACTGGGGGGGTGACGTCTGGGCACAGGCGTCCCCAGGACTGACCTGCAGCCTCCCGCAGAGAACGCCACCTTCAACTCCAGCAGCGAGGCGGAGCGGAAGACGCAGCGGTACTACCTGTCCTGCCTCAAGGAGCAGAGGATAGAGGAGCTGGGCTCCCAGCCCCTCATGGAGCTCATCGACAAGGTGGGCAGCCATCCACACGTGAGCCGAACTGTCAGGGCTCAGCCTAGCACATCTCCTGCTCAGCTCTTTGTGTAACCGGGGAGGGGGCAGCCCTCGGGGACAGACCCTATCCCTCCTTGAGGTGCCGGGTCTGTCTGCCAGCAGATCGGGGGGTGGAATGTCACCGGCTCCTGGAACCAGACCAGCTTCATGGAGGTCCTCAAGATGGTGTCGGGCACATACCGGGCAACCCCCTTCTTCACGGTGTACGTGGGTGCAGACTCCAAGAGCTCCAACAGCAACGTCATCCAGGTTGGCACCTTGGCACTGAGGGCTGGCAAGCACCGAGGGGGCACCGGTGGGCACTGGGCTGCCCATGCTGCCCGTCTCTCCTCCCAGGTAGACCAGTCGGGGCTTTTTCTCCCATCCCGGGATTACTACCTGAACAAGACTGCCAACGAGAGGGTGAGGCTGGGCACCGGGCACCCTGCCGGCAGCAATCAGGGGAAACCCGCAGCAATGGGGTGCAAGCAGCGCCGGGACGCACCCGGCACCTGCACCCTGCCCATTGAGGTGGCACAGTGCCCAGGCACGGTGCCCAGGCAGCGGGTCTGAACCCCCCGGGGAGGTGGGATGAGCTGCAGCCGGGACTGAGCTGGGGCTTGGGGTCCCGCCAGGTCCTGGCAGCGTACCTGGACTACATGGTGGAGCTGGGCACGCTGCTGGGGGGCACCCCGGAGCCCACCCGCCTCCAGATGCAGCAGGTGCTGGACTTCGAAACCCAGCTGGCCAACATCACCGTGCCCCAGGCTGAGCGGCGGGACGACGAGAAGATCTACCACAAAATGAGCATCGCTGAGCTGCAGGTGGGCACAGCATGGCACAGCCTGGGGAAACCCTCTGGAGATGCAAGGGGGGGGTTGTCCAATGGGGCACCGAGGGGTCCATGCCCGCTGCTGTCCCCCCCAGGACACCCCAGGCGGCCCCATCCATTGTGGGACATGTGCTGGGTGCTGGAGCGAGGTGCTCATCCCCCTGGTCATTAGGATTTGGGGCGAGCTGCCACCCTGCATGGGGAGTCCTGGGGTCCCCTCCTTCTGCAGCATTGAGAGCAGCAGGGAGCCATGGGAAGGGTTTGGGTCAGAGCAGGGATTTGGGGTGCTGAGGGACCTTGGGACCCTCCTGGGTAACACAGCCCCTGCCCCAGGGGATCCTCCTGTGACAGACGGGAGGGGCAGAGCCGTGCCGAGCACCCAGGTGCCGCATCCCTGTGTCCCCCCCCCCAGGCCCTGGCCCCCGCCATTGACTGGCTGGATTACCTGTCCTACGCCCTGGCCCCGCTGGAGCTGGCCGACACAGAGCCCGTGGTGGTGTACGGGGACACCTACCTGCAGCAGGTCTCTGACCTCATCAACAGCACCGACAGGAGGTGAGGCACCCGTGAACCCCCGCCATGCCCCGTTTGGGGTTTTCCCCATGGTGGGGGCACATTTTGGGCTCGCTGGCAGCTGGGGCATCCCCCATGGACCATGCCTGTGCCAAGCCGTGGCATCTCTCTGCCCCTGCAGCATCCTGAACAACTACTTGATCTGGAACTTGGTGCAGAAGACAGCTTCCAGCCTGGACCAGCGCTTTGAGACAGCCCAGGAGAGGCTGCTGGAGACACTGTATGGCACCAGGAAGGTAACGGGGGGCCCTGGGACCAGCCCCCTCGGCCCCCAGCCTGGAAGCAGCCAGGACCACCTCTGCCCTTGGGATGCCCTTGGAATGCTGAGCCCCGGATGCTGCAGAGGGAACCCAGGGACCATCTTTTGGGATGGGGGTTTAGCTGCTGAGCATCTCCCCCCTGGGGAGGGGGCAGAGCCAGGCTAGGGGCAGGGAGAGGAGCAGGGGAGGGGGCTGGGGGTCTCACGGAGCCCCATCTCACTCCCACAGTCCTGCACGCCCCGCTGGCAAACCTGCATTTCCAACACGGATGACACGCTGGGCTTCGCCCTGGGCTCCCTCTTCGTCAAAGCCACCTTCGACCGGGACAGCAAGGCCATCGTGAGGATACTTCTGCCCCTGTCCCCTCCCCATCACCATCCGTGGGAACCCCCCTTTCCCCCCCAAACCCCAGGGCTGGAAGGCAGGGAGCAGGGAAACGGGACCCCCAGCCCTGGGGAGGTCGCATCCTGCCCACCCTGTCCCTGTCCAAGGGGCTGCGGAGGGCAGAGGGGCCTTCATTCCCTCCCCTCCCCAGGCTGAGGAGATGATCAGTGAGATCCGGGCGGCATTCGAGGTGTCCCTGGACCAGCTGGACTGGATGGACGAGAAGACCAGGCAGGCTGCGAAGGAGAAGGTGACCCTGGGGAGGGCGGAGGGTGGGAGACCCCCCACTCCCGGGAAGCCCCCCCACCCCATCTCACTGCCAGGGCCTCTCCCCACACAGGCGGACGCCATCTACGACATGATCGGCTTCCCCGACTTCATCCTGGACAACAAGGAGCTGGATGACGTCTATGATGGGGTAGGGGGGCACCTGGCTCACAGGGAGGGGGCCTGGTCCCTGCTCACGCCAAGCCCTGCAGGGCCCCGTGGTGGGGCGATGTCCCTATTTGGGGGACCCGTTTGGGATGGGGAGTTATGCAGAGCCACCCCGGTACTGAGTACATCCCAGACAGGGTGGGGGGAGCAGTCCCTGGTGGACCCTTCCTCATTTCTCCTCTTCCTCACCAGTACGAGGTCTCGGAGGACTCCTTCTTCCAGAACATGCTGAACTTCTACAACTTCTCTGCCAAAGTGATGGCCGACCAGCTCCGGAAACCCCCCAACCGCGACCAGTAAGGGGGGGGGCCCAGAGGATGTGACACTGGCACAGTGTCACAGCACTGTCCCCAGCACGGCCTGGGTGGCACTGGCTCACTGGGGGGAAGGTCCCTCCATGGGGTGGCACAGCATTTTGGGTCACCCGCAGTGGCTCTGGCTTGTCCCTGGGACAGGGTCCCTTGGTCACGCGGCGGTGGTGCCAGCCTCCGGCAGGGCAGCACAGGGGACCTGCGGTGGGAGATGGCACAGGAGGGTGCCACATTGGAGGGGGGAGAGGGGATGCATCCCTGCCTGTCCCCTGTCCCACCTCTCTGCCCCAGGTGGAGCATGACCCCGCAGACCGTCAATGCCTACTACCTGCCCACCAAGAACGGGATCGTCTTCCCCGCCGGCATCCTGCAGGCTCCCTTCTACGCCCGCAACCACCCCAAGTGAGCTGGCATGGGGATGCGGGGGCACGGGCTGGATCAGGGCCAGCACTCCACAGAGCCCCCCACAGTCACGAAGCAAAGCCCTGGGAGGACTTGAGGGTCCCTCAAGGCTTTACATCCCACAGACAAGACAACCTGCAAAGTCCCTGTGGGGCCACCAGTGTCCCCAACAGGACTCATTCCCAGCTGGGTGCCAACCGGAGCAGAGTCTTGCAGGGTGCCCCAGACACAGACGGGGTGCCCAGGCTGTGGAGGGGGTGCCCGGGCTGGGGGCAGGCTTTGATGGCATCATCCCCCCACACTTACCTGGCTCTCTCCCACGGCCCCACAGAGCCCTTAATTTCGGTGGCATCGGCGTGGTGATGGGGCACGAGCTGACCCACGCGTTTGACGACCAAGGTGAGAGCCCGCGGGCAGCGCAGCCCTGACCCCCATCACCTCCCTGCCCCCCGCCCGGCCCCTGCCCTCGGTGTGGGGAGGGGGTGCCATGGGCGCGCGGGGGTCCCGCTTTGCCATCCATTGCATCATGCGTGCTCATGCCCCCCCAGCCGCCCCCCCTTCTATCGTCCTGTCTCCCCAGGTGGCACCCGCTGATACCTCCCCCCGGCTTCTCTGTGCAGCTTTCGCTCCATCCGCTTGGTGAGGACACGGTGTCTGCAGCCCCGGCCCCCTCCTCATCCTCCTCCCCGTGGGGCACGGGATGGGTCCCTCTCACATCCGCTCTGCTTTGCATCTTCACCACAGCCCCGGAGCCGAGACGGGGTCAATGGGGGAATGTGGGGTGACAAATCTGGCTTGGGACAGCAGGGATCCACCGGGGGATGGATGGGACCCAAGCACACAGCTGAGCCCTAGCCGGAGCCCGCCTGGAGCAGGGGCTGGGGGACACCATCTGCCCTGGGCATGGACCCAAGGCGCCAGGTCCCCCGGTGTCCCCTGGGGCTGTCCCCACTGCACCCCACCCTGCTTCGGGACCCCCTGCAGCAGGGGGTCTGCAGGGGGCCGGTGTCCCCCAGACCCACCCCACCCACGGCTCGGTCCCGCAGGGCGGGAGTACGACAAGGAGGGCAACCTGCGGCCATGGTGGCAGAACTCCTCCCTGGAGGCCTTCAAGAACCGGACGGCGTGCATGACGGAGCAGTACGGCCGCTACACCGTCCACCGCGAGAAGGTCAATGGCCGGCAGACGCTGGGCGAGAACATCGCCGACAACGGCGGGCTCAAGGCAGCCTACAATGTGAGTGCCACAGTCCCAAGGGGACGCGGACCCCCGTGCCTGTCTGTCCCTCCCCGGGGCTTCAGGGCGCCTCTCCTGCAGGCATACAAGTCCTGGCTGCAGAAGAATGGGGAGGAGAAGCGCCTGCCGGCCCTGGGGCTCACCAACCACCAGCTCTTCTTCGTGGGCTTCGCACAGGTAGGGCACAGCAGCATGGTGGGTTCCCCATCCCTCCCCAGCCCCTCGGAGCCACTCCACAGCCCCCTATCCCACCTGAGGGGCTCTGTCCTCCATCCCTGAGGCTGCTCCTGCTCTGGCAGGTGTGGTGCTCCGTCCGGACGCCCGAGAGCTCCCACGAAGGGCTGGTGACCGACCCCCACAGCCCCGACAAGTACCGCGTCATCGGCACCCTCAGCAACTCCCGGGACTTTGTTGAACATTTCGGCTGCCCCCTGGGCTCCCCCATGAACCCCGGCAAGCACTGTGAGGTGTGGTAGGGATGGGGAGGGTGTTGGGGACAGAGGGGACGATGCTTTGCTGTGCCCCCACCCCCAGCCCTCACCGGCTGCCAGAGCTAGCCCACGGGCAGAGAGCGGGGCCACCCCCCGGGTCACTCTCCATCGCGGTCCCCCCCTGTGCACACACCGCACGCCGCCTTGCCCCACCTCTGCCCCCCTCCCCAGCACAAACTGGGCACCCACCGCAGCCCCCATCCTCAGCCTGGGGCCGGGCACGGCCGGCAGAAAAGCCGTAGCACCCCCAAAACGCCGCTCTGCCCCCCCAACCCTGACGTGCTAGAGACGGGCACAGCTCAGCCCCCCCAGCGCTGCGTCCCCCCCGGGGTGGGCAGGTCAGAAGGGTCCCAGGGAGAGCACTAGAGCCGAGCCCCCCGACCTGCTGGAGACGGAGGCTGGGGGCCACCCGGCTCCGCTCTTCCCTCGCCCCCTCTCAATCCGGCTTGGCTTCCCCATCCACCTCTGCTGAGACCAGCGGGCAGCAGCGGGGACTCCGGTGCCTTCAGCTGTGGGTGGCTGTCGCTGAATTTATTTAACGATTAAAAGCAGTTTCCACTTAGTCCAGCGACTCTGGGTCCTTCGCGGTGTTGGGGTCGGGGGAGAGGTGGGATCTGGAGCGGGGGGTGACTCAAAAGCCGGGGGAACGTGTGGGAGATGAGGCATCCCGAGGGATGGGAGTGGGACATGAGGCATCCCGAGGGACCAAGGGAAAGGAGCGGGAGATGAGATGTCTTGAGGGACAGAGGGAGGGGAGCAGAGGCGCGGGGCAGGAGAAGGGCAGCCGCAGGGCTGGCCCTCAGCCCTGGCACCCCAGGCAGGGCAGGGGGGACGGGGTCACCCCTCAGCCACCGGCGTGGGGGGGCCGTGCTGCCGGCTGGCACCCAGCAGGGTGGCTGGGGGACACCGAGGGCGGCTCTGGGTGAGGCTGGGGGAGCGGGAGGTCAGGAGCCGGGCTGGGACAGACCCCAGCCCCGGGAGCGGGGGGGGTGTCCCCCGGTGCAAAGCCCAGCCGAGGGGTCCCCTTGCCCCCCGGGGCGGGGGTGCAGAACGGGTGACCCCATCCTGCCCTGGGGCCAGGCCGTGGCCGAGCCCCCTCCGCGGAGCACCGGGGGCCTGCCCTGGCCGGGGCCTCTCCCCACGCCGCGCCCCCAGCCCCGTACGGGGCTCCCCCCGCCGTGCACCCCCGCCTCTGCACCGGGACCCCACCGGCCCCCGGGGGGGCTCGCAAAGGCCGCCGGGAGTTGTAGTCCTGTCGGTGGCAGGCGCAAGGCCCGACGGGAGCTGTAGTTCGGCGCAGGGGACGCTGGGAGCCGTAGTTCCGGGCACGGCTCGCCCCGCCGCCGCGCCGCGGAGGCCGCACTCCATTTCCCAGCAGGCGGCGCGGCGGGGCCAGGGTCCGGGCTTGGGCGTCTCCGGCCTAGGGGGGCACGGGGGGCAGCGGGGCCGGGCCGGCGTAAGAGGCAGCGGCGGGGCCGGGCCGGGCCCGGGGGGCTGGGTCCGAGCCGGGTGCTGGGTTTGGGCCAGATCGGGGGTGCTGGGCCCGGACTGGAGGTGCTGGGCCTGGACTGGGGCTGCCGGGCCTAGGTGGGACCCTGGGTTCAGGGCCCGGGCTGGGTCACGGGTGCTGGGCCTCGGCCCCATCCTGGGCGCAGGGCAAGATTTTGGGTGCCTCTGGACCCAAAGGGGAGCTGGGCAAGGGGAGCTGTGTCAGGCTGGGGCTGCCAGGCACCTGTGGGTGCTGGAGCTGAACTGCCAGCCAGGGCCGCGGGCAGGCTTGGCCCTAGGGCGGCAGCACCCAGGGGACAGGGGCAGTGGGATGTCCCTGCCCTGGGGACAGGGGCGCTAGGACATCCCTGCCCCTGGGCTGACATGACCCCGTCCCGCGGCCAACACGCTCACCTTGCAGGCGTGCCGCCCGAGCCTGGCACCATGGACACGCCACCCATCACGCCTGGGGAGCTGCTGTGTCTGGGCTCCAGCCTCGCCTTCTCCGGCCTCTTCTACTACCTGTACAGGAAGAAAGCCAGAGTCGTGGCACGCATACAGGTAGCCCTGTCCCTCAGATGCTCTCTCCTGCCCACTGCCCCTTCCCCCGTGCCCTACACTGCCCAGCCCAGAGCCTTTGATTTGGGTGCAGCTTGCTGATGACTGCAGCCTGCTGCGTCCTCTACTGATGTCACGATGCCCAGGACCATGCAGGTCACATCCTGCCAGAGATCCCCACAAAGCCCTGCATGACCCGCCCTCTGCCTGCCAGCCCATCTGCCCCTGCCCATGTTCACACTCAGTCCCTGCTCTTCCAGGAGGCCCCAAAGCTCCAGGTTGATGACGATTTACCAGCACTGGTGTCTGCGGCTGATGGGAGATGCCTGCCTTACGTTGCCCTGGAAGGTAAGGAGACCCTGCGGCCCCACACTGGGGATAGGGGCTGGGCTCTCCTCCTTCAGCTGTGATGCATCCCTTGGTCCTTAGGCATAGTGCTGCCAGCCAAGGCTGCGCTGACCAGCCATTACCATGAGGGGCTGCAGGGCGTGATCCAGAAACTGCTGCTGAAAGAGCATCGGCTGATCTGGAACAGCTTGGCCCGGAGCTGGTGAGCGATGGGAGGGGACAGCAGGGTTGGGCTTGCACCGGTGGGTCCAGACCCCCATCCTCTGGGGCCACTTGAGAGGCAGAAAGTGGCTCGGTTAAAGGCTCTAGTCCCTACCCTTGGCTCAGCCCCAGGAGCTCGGAGTTCCTCCGCGTTCTCCACATCCCAGCGCTGCGCTCTCTGCTTTCAGGACTGAGAGTGAGCGGGTGCTCTCGGAGCAGGTCTACACTGTCCCCTTCTTGCTGGCCTCGCCAGACACCGAGGCGGTGACGCAGGTGAACGTGGAGAGTCCGCTCCGAGCCATCTGCCTGCCGCTGGAGACGGTGTACGAGCGGTTCCAGCAGCCGGCCCACGGCTTCCGCGACCTGCTGGGCCAGTACTTGAGCGGGGAGAAGCCCAAGGGCATCCTGGAGACGGAGGAGATGCTGCGGGTGGGGGCCGGGCTGACAGGCATCGGGGAGCTGGCCCTGCACCCCGATGGCTCCCTGCACCTCCAGCCGCCGGCCCGGGGGGGCGAGTATTTCCTGTGCCTGGGGGACTGGCAGACGGTGCTGGCGGAGCTGGAGTCGGCCAGTGGGCTCTGGAAGGGTGCGGCCCTGCTGTGTGCCGCGGCAGGCCTGGCCGTCCTCCTGCACGCCCTGTGCCGTGCCTACCGCCGCGCCCGCCTCAAGCAGCAGCCTGAGGACAAGGAGCCGGACGGCGAGGAGGCTGGGGATGGGGGGACCGAGGACTCCTGCGTGATCTGCCTGACGCGGCCCCGCGAGTGTGTCCTCTTGGGCTGTGGCCACATCTGCTGCTGCTTCCGCTGCTTCCAGGCCTTGCCTGCCCACCTCTGCCCCATCTGCCGGGGGCCCATTGACCGTGTGGTGCCCCTCTACCAGGCCTGAGAGCACCCTGGGTGGTGGGGCCCAGGGAGGGGCAGCGTGAACCAAGCCAAGCCCAAAGCCTGCAGAAATCTCAGCTGTCCCCTCGCGTGCAGCTGAGGGATTCCTGTTGGGAGGGAAGGGTCCTGGTGTGCCCCTCCTGTCTGTTTTTGGGATGAGGGGGAGTTATAGCCTCCTCATCCTCCCTTTGTCTGCCAGAGGGACCCCCCGCCCAGACGTGAAGGCTTGGGGGAAACATACTCGGTGCCTGAGCCGAGGAGCCGAGTTGCCTGCCCCACGCCGGGGCGTTCCTCTGGCTGCCGGCTGTCTGACCCGTGCCCCTTTCCCAGCCCTGACTCCCCCAAAGCCATCCGGGACTTTTCCCCTTGTTTGACTTCTCCAGCGCGTGGCTTCGTCCACGAGGAGGATGGCAGGGTCAAGACCAGAGGTGGCAGGGCACAGAGGGCACAGTGGGGTGACAGAGACCCCCAAGCCACCACAGTGGCACACCTCAGTGCCACCATTGTCCTCCCCCTCAATCTGTGTGCCTACAGCCACTGCCCAGACCAGGGGCACCCGGGGGCTGGCAGGGATGAAGTACGCCCCTTCACTAGTTGCTCTGCCACCTGGGGAGGGGGACAGCGTCCCTCCATCCCTCTCCACAGGGTCCCCGCTCTCCTCCTGGAGCGGCAGGACAGCCCTGGGATGCCCTGGAGCCTGCCTGTGCCTCCAGCCCCCACTGCACCCAGCTTTCCTGCCCGCCTCCCGGCCAGGACCGGGTGCAGGAGCGGCTTGCGGTGGTGTGTGGAGTGATAAAGCCAAGGAGCCGAGCTCGGCCTCGTCTCTTCCTTCGCGCCGTGAAGTCGGGGGGAGGCGCCGGCAGCCGCTTCCCTCCCCGCCCAGGGAGCCGGCCCGGGGGTACCCTCACCAGTGGGTGGTGGGCAGCAGACCCCCGGCTGGGGTGCACCTCCTCAGGATACAGCCCCGAAAGGGGTGGGGGGACAGTACCGTTGCCAAGGCGATCGTGCTCCTCTGGTCTCCATGGCAACCGCTCCCCTGGACCGCTCCCCATCAGTGCCTGGCTGCAGTTGCCCAGGCAACCCACGGGCTCTCCTGGCTCCTGCAGCTTTGGGGCACCCAGGATTTGGGGTGGGGAGGGGCAGCGCTAGCAGGCCCCTGGCAGCCAGACAGCAGTGTTGGGAGGGGGCAAGGGGATGACGTGCCCCCTCCCCAGGGCAGCAGTCCCTGTTGCTACCAGTTTGGGGCTGGGAGCTTGCCTGGGGCAAAGGTGCCCCTGTGGTGTTGCCCCCAGGGCCTGCAGCCAGCCGTGATGCCCCAGAGCACCCAGTGAAACCTCTTGGGACCCACGTGCATTTTTGGGGTGGGGGTTTCCCCTCCCCGCCCCCCCCATCTTTCAGCCCAGCCTCTTCCCCACATCAGCACAGTGACTGCCGCGCTGCAGAGTGAGCAGTGGGGCCCGGATCGCCGCCGGAGCCGGGCATCCCTCCCGTAGCAGGAGGGATTTCGGGAAGGAGATAAATACCAGATGGGAGAGGGCCGGGCTGCCAGGAACACACTCCCTGCATGCCAAGAGCTGCTGGCGCGAGTGGGTGCGTGGGCCGGGGAGGGCAGTGGGTGCCTGCGCTCCCCGAGACTGCTCGCCTCGTTCCCCGGGGCCCGGCAGTCAGCTGGGGACAGGGACAGCTAGAGAGGGACCTGCGGCCACCCGCTCCCCTCTGTCCCCACAGGTGCTGAGGGTGCCTGGGGGCAGGGGACGCATCTCTGGTGCTGGAGGAGCACGGGGAGGGTGCCACCCCATGCTGGGGCACAGCCCTACCCTATGTCTCCCCTCTTGGGTCTCTGCCACCCCCAGGAGGCCACCAGCCCCGCGGTGGCCTGGACACGCAGACCCCACTGAGCAGCCCTGCCTGGCACCGCTCTGGGCAGCAGCGTGACTCAACCGCTCAGCTCAGCGCCAGCCAAAGCCTCGCTGTGCCAAACCACCCGGCACAGGGGCTGCCTGGCCATGCCGCAGCGCCTGTGCCCCCGGCCGAACCCACTGTGTGTCCCCCCGGGGATTTTTGGTCCAGAGCAGGACAGCGGGGAGCTCACAGTGCGCAGGCTGAGCCCTGCCCAGCCACGCTCCCCACCACACAGGGACCCAGGCGTCCTGCCGGCTGCCCCCCCCCACCCCACAGGGTCCCTGTGGGTGCCAGCCCGTGCCCATGGCCCCCACCCACGCCCCCCAGGGCTGCCAGCCCGCTCCCGCCTGCCTGCCTGCCTGCCTGTCTGTTGTCATGGTGACCAGAGATGTGGTGATAGGCGAGGACGGAGCCTCACACCCCAACAGGGCTGTTCACCCCCCGACGGGGTCAGCCCCCCACCCTCCTGCTCCCCTCCACCCCAGCTCTGGGCAGAGCACCCTCCGTGAAGCCCCTGCCCCAGGCAGCATGCTGGGGGTGCCCCATCTGCTCAGTGATGATGATGATGATGATGCTCACCGTCCCCATTTGTGCCCTGGGCAGCTCATGTGAGGGATGGGGACAGTGCCATCCCTCTTCCACCTGCCCCAGCTTACAATCGGAGCCCCCTCGGCAGCACCCTCTTCCCAAAGCCAGGCTGCATGCTGAGACAGACAGACTCATCTCACTAGTGACAGGCTGCTGGCTGGCCCCAGCTCTCCTGCGAAGGTCTGAGCCCTTCCTCCCTGGGAAAGGTGTTTTCCCTCGGGGGAGGGCTTTTCAGCCTTGTCTTCCCACGTCACTGGCTGCAGGGACAGCACAGGGCGAGGAACAAGCCACTGTCCCATGCTTGCCCTGGGCTGACCCACAGCACAGCTGCCGAGCAGGATGCCCATCCCCTGTCCCCCAACATCTCCTCACTACGGTGAGGAGGGCCACCACAGCCATCGGCACACGTGGCCATCTCCACTGCCTGCACCCAGCCTGGGACCATGTCTCTGCTCCCCCAAAATGCCTGTGCAAAGGAGCTGCCCGACCATGGCACAGGCAGCACACACAGCAGCATCCCCACCTGGGCTCTGCCTCCTGGGAGCCACTTGGCTACCGAGAGCTGGCGACAAGAGCCAAGGGGAGAGACATCCCTGACCTTGCCAGTGACCTTCGCTGGTCCCCCACGCCGGGCCAGGTGCTCAGAGAGAGCGGGGGTGCCAGCAGCAGGGAGCTGGCGCTCGGTGAGGGCCCCGGGGCCGCGGCTGCCGCGGAGCAGAAGTGCCATTTCACGTTTCTTGGCAGGGCTGGAAGCAGCACAGATGGAGGCACCAGAGCTGGCCTCCCGGCATGCCTCTGCAGCCCCCAGCCCCGTGGGGCCAGCCCCGGGTGACAGCACCGACAGGCTCCTGGACCTGCACCAGAGAAAGCCCTGGGTCTGGTGGCTGATGCCTCCTGCCTCTTCCGAGCCCCCTGTCATCCAGCCGCTGCCTGCCAGGCCACCGACCCCATCCCAGCCAGGCCTTGGGGACCACCAGGTGCTCCCATCCAGTCCAGCGCTTGCTGCCCGGGGGTCCCTGCAGAGCCTGGGCAGGACATGCCCCACCACGAGCCGCTTGCGCACACACAGCGCGTTTCTCCACCGTAAAACCACTTGAAGCACCAGCGACTGCAGGGAACCCCCTCACCTCCATCAGAGCACCCGGAGCCAGCACCCGAATCCCTCCAAGGGTGCAGGGCTCAGGGGCAGCATCCAGCTGTGGGGCTGGGTCACGGCAGGCACTGCTGGGCTCCTGGGGCGTCGTCCGAGGCCAGGCAATGCAGCGCAATCTCCATTGCTGGGGGGGGGGCGATGCGGCTCCCCTCTGCGGCTGGGACCCTGGCTGCGTGCCCCCTGCCCGGCCCCATATCTGCCCCAGGGGGGTCACGGCTGCCCCCAGCCCTTGCATCACCTGCAAGGTGTCCCAGCTCGGGGGCTGCAGCCCAGGTTTAAGGAGCCAGGGCAGGAAGAGCCGCCTGCTTCCCGCTCCCACAGCCCCTTCTTCCCTCTGGAGCCGGCTTTGTGTCGGACAAAAGGCTGCAAAGGAAGCGAGAAAGGAGATTACGTGGCTGCTAAAAGACGGATAACGAAGGTGGGATGAGAGCCAGGGGAAGGCAGGCGTGCAGTCCAGCTCACCATGGCGGGATGCAACCTGCACTGGCAGGGGATGAGACTGGGGTCATGACCAGCAGCAGCCTCGGGGAAGCCAGAGATGTCCCAAGGAGATGCAGTGCCCAGAGCCACAGCGCTGCCCTCTCCCACCCACAGCCCACCTGTACCGGCATGAATCCATCCCTCCTCCTGCCTGGGCTGGGTGGAGGGTCCCTCCCACACCCCCAAACCCCAGCCAGCCCCACAGAGTTCCCGCCCACCCCATAGCCAAGCCAAGCAGCTCCTCTGGGTGCAAGGCACCGTACAGATACAGGTGCAGGATAAGCAGGGCCATTCCCAGGGTGACCCCTCTTGAGCTTCTCCCCAGGAGCCCGCCGGGCTGGAAACCCTCCTGGAGTGCAGCAGCGGTCCTGCTCACATCCCACACAGCCCATCTGCTCCTCTTCTCGCTCACCCCCGGCCCCGCGCGTGCCACGGCCTGCCTGTCCCTGCCCACGGGCAGCGGCACGTGGGCTTGGTGACGGGAAAAGCAGGCCACATCTCAGCGTGGGCCTCTCGCCTATTTTCCCAGGCGCTTTTTGTGGGAGCAGAAGCCGTCACATGAAAAAGTTCAAGCTGGTTCCCCAGCAAAGACAGGAATAACGGCACTGCCTTGCCAGCAGAGAGCGGGCACCACTGCCCCATCCCTTCCCGTCTCTGCTCTGGGAGGGGACCTGTGCTCTGCAGAGCCCGGCACAAAGGGAAAGGCATGGCTGAGACTTCCCAAAATAGAAGTACCTGCCCTCTCACATGGACCAGCAGGGCTGATGCTCTTCTGTAGCACCTTTCACCAGGATCTCAGGCCATGGAGATGCTGGCATGGAGAGATGGACAATAGGGCCATCTGTAAAACCCCGCTCTTGCTCCCTCAAGACACCCAGAGGGAGATTCTCATGGGGCTGGTATGGGGCTGGCAAGTGCTGCTGCCACGCAGGGCTCTGGCTTTGCTGCAACCCAGCACACCCAAACGAGCAGTGGGGCCTGGATGCGAGAGAGCAGCAGGAACAGGGCTGCTCCATGACAGGGTGGCCCTTTCCAACCAGCCTGTGCCTTCGTCGTTGTCGTCATCATCATTGTCATCGTCATCATGTCCAGGAACCAGCCGGGGCCAGGGCTGTACCCACAGCTCAGGCAAGGAGCAGCAGCCCCAGCCTGAGCTTAAATAGCCCCCCCAGCCCCAGGTGACAGGGATGGGGGGTCCCAGGTGAGGCCGCTCAGGGCCACCAATGCCAATTAGTGCAAGCACTGCACTGGCAGGGAAAAACACAGGAGGGAAGGGCCAGGGCGGGTCTGGGGCAGGGGTGTGCAGAGGGTTCACAAACAGGGCTCTGGGGGGGCACTGGAACCGCTTTTGTAGGTCTCTCCTCCCTGACCCACAGCAGGTCCCCATTGGGGATGGCTCCCCTTCCCCTTGTCTGCAGAGAGCCCCCAGGGAAGGACCAAACCATGGGGCGAGAGGCATCCTGGGGCACGGCCCCTACATGGCCACGCTCACGGGCACCTGCAGAATCACACCCACGTGCCCCCCACAGCCCTGCAAACACATGCAAATGGGCACCCGTGTACATACAGATCACACACATGTGCAGAGACCCATACATGGGGCGGCCAAGGCAACGGGCAGGGGCTGGGGCAGGACCGGTGTGGCTCCAAGGGGGGACCCCAACACTGGGGGGGCTGTAGGAGGGGGTGCCTGGATGGGTGTTGGGCAAGGGGCACAAGTGGGGGGGGGCTGGGGACAACCTGGCTGGGGAAACGCTGGGGTAGGAGCTGATCTGGGGGGGCTTGAGCCCGCCGGGCTGCAGGAGGCTGGGAGCTGGGCTGGGGGTGCTGGGGTGGTTCGGGGGACCAGAGCAGGGTGTTGGGGGGGGGTCTGTTTGGCATCACCTCGGTGCGCTGCGGGAGTGCTCGGCTGTGCCTGGTGGTCCTCGGCTGCAGGACACGGGGGTACCCGCCTGTGCCCAGGGCTCCCCGCTCCACAGGGGCACCCCGGAATTGGGGTGACCACCCCGGCAAGGCCGTGCCGGGGGCGGAGGGGGACCAGACGGACCACCCTGCGCTGGGGACAGGACAGGGGCTGGGTCCCCCCCATCCCAACCCGGGCAGGGACGCACGGCGGCGGGGGTCCCCATCCCCATCCCGGCCGTGCCGTGCCGGGCCGGGCCGGGCCGCGGCGCTCCGGAGCCGCCCCCCGCCGGGGGGGTCCCCGCTCCCCCCGGATGCATGACTTCATCCTTCCGCCCGGGTTTCCTCCCCGCCGCCGCCGCCGCCGCCGCAGACCGGCTCCCGGCTCGGCGCGGCGCGGCTCGGCCCGCTCGGCCCCCGCCATGTCGCAGGTGCTGCCCTACGGCGAGGACAAGGTGGGCCGCTACGGCGCCGAGCCCGAGGCGGGGGAGCTGCCCTTCAGCTGCCGCCTGCAGGACACCAACGCCTTCTTCGGGGGCAACCAGGGCAAGCGGCCCCCCAAGCTGGGACAGATCGGCCGCGCCAAGAGAGGTACCCGCCCGACCCCCCCGCCTCTGCCCCCCGACCCCCCGCCTCAGCCCCGCCGCATCCCCGGGACCCCCGCATCTGCCCTGCGGCATCCCTGGCATCCCCGGCGCTGGTTCTCGCATCCCCAGCGCTGTCCCAGCGGGACCCCCGGGTCTGTCCTTGCATCCCCGGCTCTGCCCCACGGCGTCCCCGGCGCTCCCGGCTCTGCCCTTCCATCCCCAGCTCTGCCCCGGGACCCCCGGATCTGCCCTGCGGCATCCCCGGCGCTGCCCCCCGGCATCCTCGGGACCCTGGATCCTGCCCTCCCGTCCCCGGCATCCCCGGCACTGGCCAGTGCATCCCTGGCACTGCCCCCCCCCGGCGCCATCGGCATCGCCCCACAGCATCCCTGGGACTCCCGGCTCTGCCTTGCATCCCCAGCACTGCCCCCCGGCACCCCCGGCTCTGCCCCCCCCAGCATCCCTAGAACCTCCAGCTCTGCCCCACATCACCCCCGGCGCTGCCCCCCGGCATCCCCGGGATCCCCAGCTCTGCGACTGGCACCCGGCGCTGCCCTAGAACCGCAGGCCCCCCCCGTCCCCAGCTCCAGACACCAGCGCTGCCCCCCCCAGCCCGGGGCTGCCCCCGGGACTACCCTGCTGCATCCCTGGGGCTGCCCCCGGGGCTATCCTCAAGCATCCCTGGGGCTGCCCCCCGGCGCATCCGTGAATGCCCCCCGGGACCCCCCCGGAACTGTTCCTCAGCACCCCTGGGATTGCCCCCACATCCCTTTGGACTGTCCCCCCACATCCCTATAAACAACCCCCAGCATCACCAAACAGCCCCCCCAGCCCCATAAACCTCTCTCCCTCCACGTTTCTCCCTGCCGCAGAGACCCCCATCAGCAGCCGCTGGCGATGCTGATCAACAAACACCCCCCCCCTTTTACTGTCCCCCCCCGGGACTCCATGAACCTGTGTGCCCCCCCCACCCCCCCGCTTTGCTGCCTGCCGCAGAGACCCCCATCAGCAGCTCCCCTGCTTCCATCAGGACCCAAATAAATGCCCCCCCCCCTCCCCTGCGCCCCAATCTGTCACCATCGATCCTCCCCGATGCCTTGGGGACCCCGGAGAATGGCCCCTGCCTCCCCTGTGGCCCCCACCCCACCTACTTGGGGGACCCCCATAGGCAAGCACCCCTCCTTGAGCTGCAGGGGCAAAAGGGGGGGGGAACAGAGCCCCCTCCCAGCACAAATACACCCCGGCCCCGAGGGGGGGTGAGCTGCTGGCTGCTCCACCCGCCCCCCCTTTGCAGTGGTGGTGGCTGGGTCTAGCAGCCCCCCCCGGGGTGATGGGGAGGCTGGTTCCCCCTCGGTGGTGATGGGGGGGGTCTGGCTGCTCCCTCGGTGATGTTGGTGATGGCGGGGGGTCTGGCTGCTCCCCTGGTGATGTTGGTGATGGCGGGGGGGGGGGGTCTGGCCAATTTGCCCCCAGGGTGCTGATGTGGGGGTTGCTGAGCACCCCAGTAGTGATGTTGGGGGGGGTGTCTGTCCGCCACCCCTGAGGGTGATGGTGATGGGGGGGGGATCTGCCCAGCCGGTGATGGTGATGTGGGGGGTCTCTGTGTGGCCCCCCCGATGGTGATGCTGACGGGGGGGGCTGTCTGGAGGGTGATGCTGACCGGGGGGGGGGGGGGGCTGTCCACCCCCCCATGGTGCTGCTGACGGTGGGGGTCCGTGCAGCCCACTATGCTGACAGGGGGGCTGTCCGGCTCCCCCGATGGCGGGGGGGGTGTCCTGCACAGCGGGTGATGCTGATGGGGGTCTGGCTGCCACCCCCGCCGAGCTGGCGGGGCCCCCCCCGCTGGGTCATTACCCATTCCAGTCCTGTTGCTCTCATCAGCGCCTGCCGCAGAGAGGAGGGGGGGTCCTTCCTGGTCTTTCCTGCCCCCCCCTTCCCAAACCACCCATCCAGAGGGGGCCGGCTGGCTGCAGGAGGGGGGATGCTGCCCCTACCCAAGCCATGCGGGGGCGGGGCGACCCCCCCATCCCCATTCCACCCACCTGCACCGTGCTCCCCAGCATCTGGGAAGGGGGGGGCACATCTGGAGCCCTCCTGGGGTGGTGAGTGGGGTGAGAGCCGGGGAGGGGGGGGGGCAGAGGCTGGGCGTGGGGGGGTCCCCTCGCCCACCCGCGCCTGTCCCCGCAGTGGTGATCGAAGATGACCGGATAGACGAGGTGCTCAAGGGCATGACGGAGAAGTCGCCGCCGGGGGTGTAAGCCGGGACCCTCCGCCAGGACCCGCAGGCCGTGCCCTGCTCCCAGCCCGCCCGGCCCTGCATGCTGGCTGGACCGCCGACGAGGAGGGGGAGACCATGCCCGTGCCCCCCCCCCGGCCCGGGGGGGGCTCCGCGGCCACCATCCCCCCCCCGAGCCATGCACTTTACCCCTCCGCCTCCCCCGGGGAGGGGGAGGGCACCCGCCGAGCCCCCCCACCCTGGGCAAAGACCCCCCCCTCCCCGGGGGGGTCCCCCCCCATCCTCCTTGGCGGGGGGTCCCCGAATCCCGGGGGGGGATCCGGCCCCACGAGCCGGGGGGGGGAGCGCTGCTGTCCAGAGACATTTTTTGCTCCATCGTTTTTTGCATGAGCTTGGTGGCCCGGGGGCCCGGTCCGGGGGCCGAGGGTCAGCCCCACCACTCCGGCACGCTTCTTTTTAAACAGAAACTCCTCATATTTGTATTTTTATATCCGAATCTTTGTTAAAAACGATCTGCTGACGTTGAGATGTTGAAGTAACCGCATCGGGAAAACAAACAAACAAAAATGGTTCATATTTTTTTCCATAAGAAAAAAAAAGACAAAAAAAGAAGAAAAAACCGAGGGGGGAAAAATAAACGGGGGGTGAGAAAGATGGAGGGAACGCGAGGAAAGCCGAAGATGCAGGGAGGGGAGCGGGGACCCCCAGCCTGACCCCCACCGCCGGCAGCGGGACCGGCTGGAGGGTTCGGCAGCACCATCAGCCGCCGCAGTCCCCTCCCAGCAGCGCCGGGGCCAGAGCCCCCCGGGCCGGCTGTGGGTGCCGGGGGGTCCCGGCGCTGCCCCTCGCTTGAGGGTAGTGGGGCCGGGGGGGGGGAGCGGGGAGGGCAGGGACCGGCCTGAGTCGTTGTTTTTAATTTTGTACTTTAATTTAATTTTATTTTTTAAGAAGCTTCTCGGGGGGGTCTGATGTGCATGAGAAACTCGTCATCTTTTTCAATAACCTACGAGTGGCATTTATGGAGACAACGCAAAAAAAAAACACAACAAAAAAACACCAAACAAAAAACAAAACCGAGAAAAAAAACACCAAAAAAAAGGAAAAAAAAAAAAAAAAAGATACTTGTGTCATGATGTTCTACGAATGATCCATTGTAAATTTAAATGCCATTTTTCACTGTACTGGTGAACAAAATGCAATGAATAAAATACATTCATGTACCGAGGCGAGGCCAGCAGCCGCCTGCTCCTTTCTGTTCCTCCCAGGCACCGGCTGGTTTTTGGGGTGCCTGCGGGATGGGGTGGCATGGCAGGGGGGGCTGACCCCGGAGTCCTTCGCTGGCTCCCGGCGCAGGGGGAGCCACTGGCTGACCCACTTATGCCTTTTGCCAGAAATAGCAGCCCAGCAGCTCGCGCCTCTTCGCTACGTTACCGCCGTCCCTTTGATGAGGGGTCCCCTCCGTGCCCCCCGGTGTCACCCACCCTGGTGGGGTTTGGTGCCCAAACGGCCCCTGGGGACACCCCCGGTAGCACCTGCGCACCTGCTGCAGCCGCCATGCCAGCACCCACGCGCTGGCACCCATGCGCAGCCAGCCCTGCCGGCACACGGTGGCATGCCTGTCACCAGCCCCGGCACACGCGTGCCGCCGGCCCCAGGCACGGGCAGGCGCGGGCCAGGCGTGTGCGGCACACCGGGGTTGTCACCGCGGCCAGGAGCGGGGATGGAGGGGGACAGGGGCAGACGTGCCACCCTGCCCACACATGCACTCCACGGTGCCCCCAGCCCCGCACTGACATGTCCCAGCCCGGACCCCCGGCCGGGGCTGGGGGGTGACAAGGACACGGTGCCCTTGTGCACCCCCACGGCCGAGGAGGCCGGTCCAGGGGTCCCGTGGCGGGACGGGGAGCAGTGAGCACCCCCCATGCTACCCCCTGCACCCAGTGCCAGCACCCCCCAT
This sequence comes from Platalea leucorodia, assembly GCF_965183815.1. Lineage (NCBI taxonomy): Eukaryota > Metazoa > Chordata > Aves > Pelecaniformes > Threskiornithidae > Platalea > Platalea leucorodia. The sequence continues at coordinate 11,272,610 of NC_138830.1, forward strand.
GCTGCCCCCAGCCCAGCTGCCTGTGCTGGGGCGGGGGAGCAGGGAGCCGCTCCCCGCAAGATGGATGGGTGGAATTAAACCCGATTTGGTTTCATTACCGTCCGCAAAGCCCCGAGCCCTGGCTGCTCTCCAGCTGGGCGAGAGAAGGGCTGGTGATGGGAGCACAGCATCCCTGGAGCATCCCGCTGTCCCCCCCCCGGGAGGAGGCCAAGCCCCCCTCTTTTCTCCCATTACTCACATCACTGGGCAGCTTGGGGGGACGACACTGGTTCCCTGTCCCCCACCCACAAGGGTGGAGCAGCTTAAGGCGTTATTGGGTGGGGGGGAGGCAGGGGAAGCCCCCCCAGGGTCACAGCTGGATGGCAAGGAGATAGTCCTCGTTGTTGTCCGGGGGGGCGGGAGGTGGCGGCGGGGCGGGGGGCGGTGGGGGCTGGTGCAGCCGGCGCCCCAGGGCCAGGTCGGGGGCGTCCAGGGGCTGCCCCTTGCGCATGATGTAGACGAAGTAGTGGAAGGCGCCGGCGTCCCCGTCCCCGCAGGCGACGTGGCGCAGGGACCAGCCGAAGGCCTCCTGGGCGTAGTGGGGCTTGCGGAAGTGGGGCTGGGTGAAGGTGATGGAGATGAAGCAGCCCCCCGGGCGCAGCACCCGGCTCACCTGCGGCAGGAGAACCCCCGGGACGGGGCGGGGGGACACAGTGAGGTTCACCCCCTCTGGCAGGGACAGCCCCATCACCATCTGCCAAAGATCCCCCCCAGCCTCTCCCATTGCCCCCCCAAATTTCCTGGCCTAACCTTGCCCCCCCCACGCCTGGTTCTGCCATGTCCCCAGATCACCCACAGCTTGGTGTTAATGGGGGTCCCCACTCACAGCCTCTCCCTGCACCCCAAAACTCTTCACCCCATGCACAGCAGATGGCACAGAGACCCAACCCTGGTGCAGGGAAAAGCTTCACCCTCCTGGGCACAGGGCCCCCCTGGAGCAGCGTGGGACCCCCATCCCACCCACCCCTCCCCAGGGCACCCAGTGCCACCCTCCCACCAACACCCAGCGTCCGAGGTGTGTGTGTGGGGGTTGGACGGGAAAGGATTCGACCCTTTTAATCACCATTTTCTCCCCGCTGGAACTAAGCCCCCGCTAACAGGATGGAAAAGAACATCAATTTTCTTGCCTGGCTTTATCCAATGTCAAAAGGCTTTTACGGCCAGCGCTCGCGTGCTCGGCATGCAAAGGCAGCGCCCGGGGCGGACAGGCGGCCAGCCAACCCCCCAGCCGGTGATCCCCCCCCCCCATCGGCACCCTGCCCCAGGGGGGGACACCCCCAGATCCCCCCTCTGCAAGGGCAGAGAGCCACTGCGGCAGGGGAGAGGGCTGGGGGCCAAGCCGGGGTTTCCCAAGCTCTGGTTTAATCCCACTGGGAAGCTCCACGGCTCTGCGCTGGCTGGGGCCAGGGATGGAGAGGGGAGCAGGCAGCCTGTGTGTCCCCCCCAGCTGCGGTGGGGGCTTTTGAACCAAACCTTAGTGGTTTTGGCCAGGAAAAGGGGAAGGCAGGTCCCTGCATCCCCCCTCCAGGCACCCAGCTCAGCATCCTCCTGCAAAGCCCCGGATGCATCCATCCTGGAAAGACCCCACAGCTTCCCAACTGGTGGGCATGGGGAGGGGGTCCCCAGAGCTGGGGGCAGGCAGGGATCTCCGGCTGGAGCTGAGCGAGAGGCATCCTGCATCCCCGCATCCCATCCCTCCTTAATAGAGCACTAATGGCCGTTGCTTGGAGACGGCCGCAGGAAACCTTCCCATCCGCCGGCCGGCGCGGGGGGGCGAGGCCGGCTGCTCCCCGCTCTGGCACTGACCGGTCACCCCCTCCTCATCGCCCCTGGATCACCGGGACAGGGCTGTCCCCGGGGCATCCCCACAGGCAGGGTGGATTTTTGGGTCCTTACATCCCCCCTGCAGGGAGAGCAGGACAGAGGCTGTGAAAACCTCAGCCCCCCCATGAGAAACGGGGTGCCAGCCACCGCCGGACCCACACAGAGGGACCAGCAAAGCAGCAAGTGGGTGGGAAGGCCCCACGAATCCCCCCGGGGACGAGGACATTGGGGACCGGCTGCGGGTGGAGGCTGGTGCCCAGAGATGCTGGGGGAGGGCAGGGATTGAGCAGGGGATTAAAAAGGGAAAAAAAAAGGGGAAAAAAAGAGCTAAATCCTTGCTGTTTGGCCGAATGACAAGGACAGGCAGCAGAGCTGGCAGGGCAGGGCAGGGCCTGGATGGCGAGGACAGCCCCCCTGCCCACAGCGCCTGGGGTCCCGCTCCCTCCTGGGCTCAGGGGGGCAAGAAAGGATAGGGGGCCAGTAGCCACGAGCACCCTCCCAGCACCCTGTGCCCACACCCAAGGGTGTCGGGCAGGCACAGCAATTAATTATCCTTGCAGTAATTCCCCTGGGGCAGGGGAGGGTGCCAGGACCTGCACCCCCGCACCGGGGCAGGTTCAATCCGGTCCCTGCCTCTGTCGCCAATTAATCGGGGCCTGGAGGCATTGCCCGTCCCCGTGGCAACGCCAAGGCCCTGTCGATGCTGATGGGGGTTGCCATGGCAACCCTGGACCGATGGGGACCCCGGCTAATGAGATCGAAGCTGGGCCGGGGGGGGGGGGGAGCCTGTCACAGCCCTGTGGTCATCACCTTGCCCTGGGCAGGCAGGGCCACCTCGGCGTGTCCCCCCCCAGCCCCCCCGGGCACCCTTGGGTGCCCCTACAGCCACCCAGGCCACGATGGGGCCCACTTTTCCTGCCACCCCTTCATATTTAGAGTGCAAGTAAAGAGGGGGGGGTCACCCAGCCCCCCAGCAGGACCCCAGGGACACAACCTGCTCCATCTACCACCCTGGGGGGAAGGCAGTGGGGTGGGAGAGGGGGGGGTCCCCCACCCCCAAGGCTGCCGGGACCGCCTGTGGGTGTTCCTTTGCAGGGCAGCAGAGGCACCAGTGGGGACATGCCCAGGGAAGCAGGGTGGCGAGGGGACATTCTGCACCTACACCCACCCCAAATGGGGACGGGGTCCACCCTCTGCCCCCCAACCCTGTTACCTCCGCCAGCACCCGGTGCATCGCGGCAGCCGCCTGGGGCGAGACATCCCACGGGTCCGTCTCCTCCACCATCAGCACGTCAAGGGTGCCCTTCTCCAGCACCACGTCGAAGGCGGCGTCGGGGAAGGCGAGGGCGCGGATGTCCATGACGGCCCAGCGCAGGCCGGGGCAGTGGGCGTAGCGGGCGCGCATGGCCTCGATGCAAGCGGGGGAGAAGTCGATGCTGGTGACGTCGGTGTAGCCCAGCTCGTGCAGGTCGTGGCTGAGGGCACTGTTGCCGCAACCTGTGCCGGGACGCGGCTCAACTGGGGTTCGGGGGGTTACCTGCACCCCAACCCCGCTCCCTGGGACCCGGGGGAGGGTGCGGGTGGGCTGGGGCAGCTGGAGAGGGCTGTGCCTTGGTGCTAATTAGTGAGCACCGAGCTGGTTCTTAATTACCCCCCCTTAGGGGGCTTTGGGTGCTGCGGGGCCGCGGGGTGAGAGCAGCCCCCGCACACCGGATCCCCCCGCCCCGGGGCGGGATGCAGGAGGCCGGGAAGGAGCAGGGGGACGGGGCGTCCCCGGTTTTCCCCCCCCCCGCCGGTGCCGTGGGGCAAGGACTCGTGGCAAACGAGGGCAGCGTGCGGCATCGGAGGGGTGGCTTAACGGGGGGAGGCAGCACCCGGCCCCCGCAGGACACGGACCCCCCCGGTGCGGCGGGCACCGGGAGAGGCCCCTTCCCCTCGGGATGCGCTCGGCCGCGGATCAGCCGTTCCCCGGGGGGGGGTGGATTTAGGCACTATTAAGCGCAGCTGGCGGCGGCTGATCCGGTAACAGGATCGGTGATTACACCCGCTTAATCCCACCGGCCCGGTAGGTTCACCCGCGCCCCGCCCGCCCGCCATGGGCGGGGGGGGGGGGCGCGGGTGAACCTACCAGGCTGTCGGCGGATGGGCCCGCAGTTGTGACCCCCGAGCCCCCCGCCCTCCACCGAGCACGTACCGAGGACGAGGATACGGTCACCGGGACGCAGCTCGCCTTCCAGCTGCGGGAGGAACCGGGACAACCCCCCCAACCACTCCCGGGGCTCGGCGCCTTCCCGCCGGTACAACGCGTCCCAAAAACGGCGTTGCCGGTAACGGCGGTTGGCGGCGGGCGCGCGCTGCCGCCGCTCCATAACCTGGCGGGGGGGGGGGGGGTGTCGGGCAAGCACCGTGCGCCACGTGCTGCCCGCACCGCCCACCACGTGCGGCTTCCGGTTTCAGTGAGTGCCACCGCTTTAAGCGTTCCGGCCGGAAACACGGAACGGAACAGCGGGACGACCATGGCGGCGGGGCGGGGGGCGGCGGCGCTGCGACGGGCCTGGCGGGAGCGGCGGGTTGCGCTGCTGGAACCCAGCTACACCCCGCTGGTGGCCGCCTGCCTCTGCCTGGCCGAGGGCGGCGTCAACCTCTGGGTCATCCGCAGGGTTCCCTGTGAGTGCCGGGGGCGGGGGGGGTCCTCCGGGCGGTGACAGCTCTCCCCCGGGCGCTGGGGTGCAGCGGGGTGGTCCCGCTGGCAGGGTGACGGGGCTGCCCCCGGCCCCCATGGGGGACAGCATCCCCCGGGGGACAGGGGTGGGCTGGGGGCAGCGAGGGAGGGGGGCGGGGACCGGGCAGGGCCGTGGGGTCTGGGGTGGGGGAGCCCCCCCCCCCCCCCCGCCCTGCCTGAGCCCCGGCCCTCCCCGCAGACACCGAGATCGACTGGAAGGCCTACATGGAGGAGGTGGAGGGGTTTGCCAACGGGACCCTCGACTACACGCAGCTGAAGGGCGACACCGGGCCGCTGGTGTGAGTGACGGGGACGGACGAGCTCCCCACGACCGGGGACTCCCGGGGGGTCCCAGGGCCTGGCCCCTCACTCCCGTCTCTCCGCAGCTACCCCGCCGGCTTCGTCTACATCTTCCTGGGGCTGTACTACGCCACGGGCCGCGGCACTGACGTCCGCCTGGCCCAGTACCTCTTCGCCGGCCTCTACCTCCTCAACCTCCTCCTCGTCTTTCGCATCTACTGCCGAACCAACAAGGTAGCCCGGAGCCAGGGGGACTCGCTGGCCGCCTCGGGGCCTCTCCTGCTCTGCTGAGTCCTCACCGGGGCGAAACGGGCTGGGGTCTGAGGTTTGGAGGGGCTCAGTGGCAGCGAGGGGGTCCGGGACAGGCTGCTGATGGCCCTCGTGTCTCTCCGTCCCCTGCAAGGTCCCCCCGTATGTTTTCTTCTTCATGTGCTGCGCCTCCTACCGCATCCACTCCATCTTTGTCCTGCGGCTCTTTAATGACCCCGTTGCTATGGCCATCCTCTTCCTTGCCATCAACCTCTTCCTGGAGGAACGCTGGTCCTGGGGCTGCCTCCTCTTCAGGTGAGGGTCTGCGGGCAGGGTGGGGGCTGCTCTCCATGGGGTGCTGCCTGCGTGAGCGAGCTCGGCCCCTGGGTACCCGTGTGGGGGGCTACAGCGGTAATGCAGCTTCCCACTCAGCCTGGCTGTGTCCGTGAAGATGAACATCCTGCTCTTCGCGCCCGGACTTCTATTCCTCCTCCTCCAACGGTTCGGTCTCCTGGGCTGTATCCCCAAGCTCTGCATCTGTGCCCTGCTCCAGGTGGGTCCCCGCTCGCATCGGCTGCCAGGGGCAGGCTGGCAGCCCCATCGGCAGGGGGTCATGGGCTGCCCTGCCTGCATCGCAGCATCCTGCCTGGCTGTCCTGGGGGCTGGAGACCGCTGGGTGGATATACAGTGGTACCAGCATCTGAGTTGGCCCCACGCAGCAAGCTGGAGGTTGATAAATGATCTAATTCATGGGGCTCCCATCTTTGGCTGACTGTCCCTGTCGCCCTATGCGGTACTGGGGTTCTCAGGAGGTGGCCAGGGTGGCGGGGACCTGGCTGCAAGGGTGCTGGTGTGTCTCCGGCAGGTGATTCTGGGGCTGCCCTTCCTGCTGGTGAACCCTGTGGGATACCTGACTCGCTCCTTTGACCTGGGCCGCCAGTTCCAGTTCAAATGGACGGTGAATTGGCGCTTCCTCCCAGAAGAGGTTTTCCAGAATCGGGCTTTCCATGCTGCACTGCTCCTGGCTCACCTGGCTGGCCTGGGGCTCTTTGCACTGCACCGGTGGCACAGGTGAGACCCGGGATTCCCCATGGGTGCTGGTCCCTGGCAGCCGATGCCCATCAGCCCCCGTGGTGCAGGATATGGGTCCATGACCCCCCTGCCCCCACAGTGCTGCAATTCTGCAGTTGCAGGCAGGAGTGGGGAGGGGAGTTACTGTTCTGTTTTGGAGCATGCACTGCCCAAGCATCGTGGCTCACAGGGGAAGGTCGGGGTGGAAGAGGCTTTCATCAGCTGAGATCGATGTTTGTGCTTCCCCCTCAGGTCCAAAGAGAGCATCCTGGCTCTGCTGAAGGATCCTGCCGAAAGGAAACACCCGTCCCCTCCCTTGACCGTCAACAATATCCTTTGGTGGGGTGGGCAGCAAGGAAGGGGGGAGAAGGCAGGGCAGGGCAGGGCAGACCTCGGGCTCGGCATTCACAGGCTCCTGGTCCTGCTGCGCTGTCAGTACCAGCCTGACCCGGGAGAAGGAGCTGTGCTCTGCGGCTGGGGAGCTGCTGTGGGATCACACCTCCAGCCTCCCATGTTCGTCCCCTTAATGCCAGTGCACAGATCGTCTTCGTCCTCTTCTCCTCCAACTTCCTGGGCGTCTGCTGCAGCCGATCCCTGCACTACCAGTTCTACGTCTGGTATTTCCACACGCTGCCCTACTTACTCTGGTGCACCCCTACCGCCAAGCTCGCCCACATGCCCAAGTGCGTGCTGCCAGGGAGGGGGAACCACCCGGCTGCTGGGGGGTCTGGGAGCGAGGGGGGTTGGCATGTCCCTCCCCATGCTGACCCCCAGCTTTCCCCCCTGCAGGGTGCTGCTGCTGGGTGTGATCGAGCTCTGCTGGAACACCTACCCCTCCACGGTCTGCAGCTCCCTCTCCCTCCACATCTGCCATGGACTCGTCCTACTCCAGCTCTGGTACGGCACGGCCCCCGTGCCGGCACCGCACACCCCCCCGCCGAGCCGGAGGCCCGCACCCATCTCCAAGAAGGCCCAGTGAGAGCGTGACCGGCCAGACGATGGGAACTGGCCTCTGGGACTGCCCCTTTTGCCTACTCTTTTCCTGCCCGGCTCCCAGGCTGCCACCGGCCGCCATCCCAGGAGGGCTGCGAGCCCTGGAACTGTGCAGAGGGGGCAGCATGGGGACCCCCGGCAGGCAGGACTTCCCCAATAAAGGGGGCTTCGTGTGGCCTTCCCCAGCCGCAGCGTCCTCGTGCTGTGACAGTGTCAGGACGGCTGTGCCTCAGCACTGCCCCACCTGCGGGGAGGCAGAGCAGCCGCCGGGGCCGTGGGAGCTGCTTTCCCAGCCCTGGGAGAGTGCTGCCCCAGGCAGGGGAGCAGCCTCTGGGGTGAGGTTACGACAGAGGATCTGCAAAACCGCTTTGCCTCAAGGTTTGAATCGCCTTGATGCAGCCCAGGGAGCCCTCCAGCACAGCTTTTCCTAGTCCCCTGTCTGTTCCTTCCCATGGGAGATGGCTGGGAAGGGGGTGACCCCCCAGGTGAGCTCTGGTGAGCACCAGCATGGCCTGAACGGGGCCAACGGCTCCTTGCCCATAACAGAGACGCCTGTGCAGGCAGCGCGGAGCCAGGCGTCTTTATTGGCCCCTCCGGCGGCCGTCAGACGTTGTTGGGGTTGTAGCACAGCATGTTCAGCTTGATGTTCTCGTCCCAGTGACGCAGCAGCAGGAACAAGTGCCTGGCCGCCCCTTTGAGGCAGCCCACGTCCACCCCCTCGGGCAGCCGCTGTGCCTGCAGCCACGCGTCCGCCTTGGCCGCCACCAGCTCCCACTCCTCGAAGAAGCCGGCGCAGCGATGCTCCAGCCAGGCCAAGGCCACCGCCGTGGCCCAGCTGGCGCTCTCCAGGTCCTCTGGCCCCGCGTCCTGCCAGCTCACGCCAGCCTCGGAGGGGGCGGCCGAGTGGGGGCCGGTGTCGGACTCGGAGCCGTGCCCGCTGTCCGCCTGCGCCCACACGGCCGCGCTGAGCACCTCGGAGCAAGTGCTGCGGGTTGGGGGCGAGCCGGGCTGTGGGGCTGTGGCGGGCTCCTCGCCCTCCTCACTGCCGGGCCGTGCCTCGGGGCTGCTCCTGGCCCCCGGGGACGTGGGGCTGAGGCTGGCTCGGTGGGAGGCGTAGGGGGAGGCCCGGCGCAGGCGGTCCAGGGGGATCTGCACCACTTCGGAGAAGCTCTCAGTGAGCTGGAATGGCCCCTGGGCTTGCTGCAGCTGCACCTGCAATGGGGGGGCAGGCGACTGTGGGGGCCAGGCAGGGGCACAGACCCACCGCAGCCCCCAGCGCTCAGTGGTGAGGGCTGCAGGAGCGTCCCTGGGGCACAGGGACTGTCCAGTGCTCCCCTCCCCAAAATGTCAGTAAAGGCCCCCAGGGCCATTCGAGGATGCAGCAAGGCTGAGTTGGTGCCCACTGGGTTTGCACCCTGAGCTGGGTGCTGCTGCTGGTGCTGCCGGGCATTGCTGGGGTGGCTCGGCTGCAACCCAGCAGGGAAGGTGCCTGCTCGGCCCCCCCGGCTGGGATGGGGTCCTTACCAGCGGGAGGTAGTCGTGGCTGGCGTGGTTGCTGGAGCACTCGCTCTCTGGGCTGAGGCACTGCGGGCGCAGCGCCAGGCTGGGGCCCCTGCGCCTGCTCAGGCTAAACCTGTGGGGCAAACAGGTGAGTTAGCGGGGTGGGGGGCAATTCCCGAAGGGCAGCTGGACCCCAGCCTGCTGCAGGGAAGGGGCTGGAGCACCAACCCCGCCCGCCCTTACGCCACAGGAGCTGGTGGGGAACATTGGACCTGCAGCACCCCAGAAGTGGCACTGTCCTGCTCTCCCCCCAGTGTGCCATTTTTTGGGTCCTCACATCCCTCCCCACCCTGCAGCCTCACCTGGAGCCGGCGATGCTCTCTGTGGATTTCTGGGAGCCCATGGAGGTGGTGGAGGGGCTGGTTGGAGGTCCTGCAAGGTGGGGAGAGCTGAGCATGGGGGGCCACGGTGCACCCAGAGGTGCGTCCTGCTCCCCAGTGCCTGTGCCTGGGCAGCGAGGGCAGGCATGAGCACAGCAGATGCTCCAGCTCTCAGCTGCCAGCAACAGGGTGCTGGGGGCACCCCCAGCCCCCCATCATCCAGCCCTTGGCCCCCTCCGCCCTGGACGCACCGTTTGAGCAGTTCTGCTTTTCCCAGCCATAGGTAGGGGAGGAGATGCTGGCCGGAGACCCGGGGGTCTCATCTCGCTCTGCAAAAGAGCAAAGCCCTGAGGGCCACTGGGCTCCTGGGACCTTCACGGCCCAGAGCTGCTGCCAGGGCCACTGCGCTGCTCCCCTAGTCCCCCTCCCAGTGTGGGCCAGAGACCAATGCCTCTTCCCAGGCATCCACAGCGCTCCAGCCGGGACCAGCCCTGTGCAGCCACGAGCTGAGGGTCCCCAGGAACCCCGGTGCTCAGGCAGGGCCCTGGGGAGCACAAGCCAACGTAAGGGCCTGGATTGGTACCTGCAGCGACGGGGGCCTCATCCTGCTCCTCCGCATCCCGCTGCTGGCCCAGACCCACTGAAGAGCTCCTGTGGTGCCAGCTCCCAGCCGTGGCGGCTCGTGGCCAGCTGGCCAAGCCAGCTGCAAGGGACAGTGCCACCTCAGCCCTCCGTCCCCTCACTGCCCCCTCCCCAGCACACCGGGCCCCCCAGCCATACCTGTGCCCCACACCTCGGGGGCTGCGGGCAGCGCTGCCTGTGTGGCACCATCCACGGGCACCAGGCGGGTGTAGAGAGAAGGCACGTTGCAGGCTTTGCTGGTTTGCATGGCTTTCAGGCGAAACCGGCGGGAAAAACCTGCCCAGAGCAAGGTAGTTAGAAGTGGGGGGATGCCGGGGCTGTGCCGTGGTGGGGGACACGTGCACCAGCACCCACCCTGCTCCAGCTCGGCTTCCCGCTGCGCCGCGTTCTCGTTGTCCCGGATGACGGAGCGTGCTGCCAAGCGGTGCAGCGGCTTGTCCCAGGCCTTGCCTGCCCGCCGTGGGGGGTCCTCCCTGCCCGACCCCTCCCGGGGCTGCAGCAGCGACTCCAGCGAGGTCGTCACTTCCCAGGACACCGGCTTGCCGGCTCGCAGCCCGTGGATCACCACCTGGCAGCGCAGGGGCAGGCTGGCATCGCCCAGGCTGGGCTCCCCCGGCACCGGCGAGGCACTGAAGAGGTAGGAGGGCTCCACCAGCATGTCCCAGTCCAGGTGGGTGGGCGAGAGGAGGTTATCTGGACAAGGGCAAGATGTGGGCTCAGTGAGGGGGAGGGTACAGTTCTGCCCCTGCTGCCCTCGTCCCCTGGCAGCCAGCACGCACTCGACTCCACCGTGCTGGGCTGCAGCCGCCCTGCCCGGGGTCCCAGCTCGTCCAGCCGCCCCTCCAAGGACTGGTTCCTCTTCTGCGACACCTTCTCCAGCGCCCGGCACAGCCGGTGGGCATCCAGCTCCCCGTGCGGCGAGGAAAAGCTGCGGCCGGCCAGGGCGGCACGTGCCAGCGCCTTCTTCCGCCGTGCCAGCTCCTCCGTGCTCAGGGCCACCGTCACCTGCGGAGGGGGGAGGCTGACGGCGAGCCCGGCAAAGGCGCCGGTGCAGAGCCCAGATTGCGCCAAGCCGTGATGGGGCACCTGCGGCCCCGGCCGGCTGTTGGCCAGAGCCGCTGGCTGACGCCCAGCCCCGCCGCTCTGCAGGCTGGCAGCCGGCAGCCTCCCAGGGCGGCAGGCGATGCTCGCCAGGCTCCTCATAAACGTGGGAAGGACCGACGGCACCGAGACAGGAGTTTGCAAACATCCCCGGGGGCTGACTCAGGCTGACGCCGAGGCAGGAGGAGTTGGCAGGGATTTTTGTGCGTGTGGGGGTTTAGCTCAGTTGCTCAGGCTGGATGGTGGTAGGGTGGGATGCAGTTCCCAGCACAGAGTGATGTCTCTGCACTGAGATGCTTCACCTAAAAGCTACGGCAGGGCAGCGGGCGCCCGTGCCACCTCTCGCCGCAGCAGCAGGGAGCCCGACGAGGATCATTTACACTGCAGGGAAATCACTTACGCTTGACATTTCAGCAGCAAAGGCCACCAGCTGTGCTGTTGTGCGGCAGGAGCAGATTACCTAACCCGTGCCACTGGGAAGGGACATGTTCCAGAGGCAGGTGACAGCTGGCCTCACCCGGCCTCGGGGCCACCTTCACCGGGGGAGCTGCCTCTCCCCATCCCAGCGACCTGGCTGGGCTTTAAACCCAGGTATGAAGCAGAGGGGATGTGACCCATCACTAATGAAGCATCAGGTGGCGTTGGTCGAGGGCTGAAGGAGCCGGGCAGGGTGGTCAGCCAGCCCACTCCCTCCTCTCCAGCTTGGCAGGTTGGTTACCTGATTCCAGCCCAGCTAGTTTGACTTACTTTTAACTTCTGTAGCATCAACAAGGATCTGAGCTGGCTAGGGGGTTTGTTAGCCACCCAACTGACTACTGGCCCAGGGAGCTGGGGGACCAGCTTCTTGGTCCCCAGCTGTCCCATTCCAGTACGACAAAACCACCCCATGAGCCTCCTTGTGGCACCCACGGCTGATTCTTCCTTAAAACCCAGGCTACAACGCTGTGTTTCCAGCCCAGCGGCCACGTGTCCAGGTACAACGGGGCAGCCAGACTCCAGCTAAGCCAGGAACAACCCCGCCATGCGTGGGCCCTTGCACCCCATCGACATCCTTACCTTGGTGCCAGCTGGGACAGAGGGCAGTGGGGCGGATTTGGTGGAGGACTCGCAGAGGGACAGGCTCTTCTGGCCCTGCTGGGAGGTGGCATCGGCGCTGGGGGCCGAGGAGCCGCCCTCGGGGGCTACGTCGCGGGAGCCAGTGGACTCGCTGCTGGTGGAGCTGTGGGAGAGCAGCCCCCGGCTGCGGTCGGTGCTGACGGAGCAGTGCGTCAGGACGTACTGCTCCTGGATGTAGGAGGGCTGGTAAATCCGCTTCCAGATGTCTCCCCCCGAAACGGGATCCGCACCTGCCCAGCGAGCGCACAGCCCATCAGCCCACGGCTCCCGCGCCTGCCCCCCACCCCGGCCCCGGCCCCACTCACTCCGCTCTGACGCCTCCGTGCCCCCGGCAGAGAGCTCCAGGGAGGCATCCCCAGATCCCGGGGTGCTCCGGGGCGGCTGGCGGCTCTCCCCGGGACTGGGCACCTCCTCCTGGGAGGGGAAGGCTGAGCCCCGGGAGCTCCGGCAAGCCCCTTCCCGGCCCTGGCAGAGAGAGAGCACTGCTGTCAGCCCCCCGGCACGGGGAGAAGCCGGTGGCACTGGGAACGTGCCGTTCTCTCCATGCCAGGGCGGTGCTGGTCGTACTGGTGGGCGCCTGTCGCGGAAGCGGGCGATGCTGTAGAGGACGCAGTAGCTGACAAGGCGGTCACCGGGGTAGAGGGCCGGGAGCTCGGTGGGCGAGAGCAGAGCTTCCATGCTGTCGGGGACGTACCAGTCGATGGTGATGTCGCTGACGGCCGGCTCGATCGCCTTCTTCAGGGACTTGATCAGCTGGGGCGGGGAGAGGAGCCAGCATCAGACACCGTGGTGGCCCCCGTGCCCCCTGTCCCTGCCCGGGTGTTACCTTGGGCTGCAGCCTCTCGGCCGGGCTCAGGAACTCGGCGCAGCCCCGGCTGACCTTGGCCATGCCCTTCAGCAGCCGCCGGCACACCCGTGGGCCCATGCCAAAGTTGAAGCACCTGCAGGAGAGAGCCAGGCGATGAAAAGCCGTGGCTGGGCCGGTGCCAGGGGCTGGGCAGCCCAGCGGCAAGCCCGGCAGCAGGGAGGGGCAGGGGTGTTTGATAGCCAGAGGTGCCGCCTCGGCTGTGTGCCGAGTTGGGGTACCCCAGGGGAAGCCGAGCCGGTGGGGCTGGGGGATGCGATGGGTGAAAGACACCCTTGGGCCTGGCGGAGGTGAGATTTGGGGCTGCAGAAGGAGAAATCAGTGAGAACAGCCCAAGGGACATGGAGAGCACTGTGACCCTGCAGCACTGCCGGTGCCATACCTGACAGTGCTGGCCTGCCTGCGCACCAGCCGGAGGATCCTGCCTGCATTGCCCACCGCCGCATTGGTGAAGAGGAAGAGCTGGCGGGGGTAGCCGTGGTGGAGGGGCTGTGCCAGCGCCCAGCCCAGGGCCACCAGCAGGTTGGTGCTGCCTGTGTCTGCCCGCAGCCCGCCGAGATGCTCGCAGGCACGCCGCAGCGTCTCCTGCCCGCACGGAGAGCCGGTCTTGCAGCGGTCCCCCATCTCGCCAGCCGCGACCCCATGCCAGGGAGCCGGGAGGGGGGACGGAGAGGGGCTGGTGGGGGCTTTGCCTGGCAGCACTCACATTGCTGCAGAGGCGGCTGGATGGGAAGAGCGGCTTGACATCGGCGCCGAAGCCGGCGATGTTGAGCAGCGTCCCTGACGGGAGGCTCTTCAGGGCCACCAGCAAAGCCTCCTGGGGTGACAGTGGGGACCGGGGAGGGCTGCTAAGGACCGGCCACCTGCAGAGCATCCCCAGCCCTGTGGACATGCCTCACCTTGACCTTGTCGAGGTTGGGGCTGCTCATGGTGCTGCTGCGGTCGATGAGGAAGAGGACCTCACGAGTGACGCTCTGCAGGTCCCCAGGGACGCCCTCCGCCGCCGGGCAGAAGTTCAGCATCAGCACGGGGTTGGGGAAGATGTCTTTGTGGAAACGCTTCTGCACAAAAACCACCTGCGAGCCAGGCAGGCCGGGAGCTTTCTCACACCCCCAGGCCCACGCCGAGGTCTTCCTCGCCCCCTTCCCACCGCCTCCCCCTTCCTCCTCCTCCTCCTCCTCCTCCCTACCGGGCTGGCAGCGGCCATGCCCTGTCACCTGTCTCTCGCCGCTGCTGTCCTTCCTGGCGATCCGCACGTAATCCCGGCGGCTCCGGACATGGGCCTCGTACTCGGGGTACGTCATGGTGCCATCCTCCATCACCAGGTGGGGGTGGTGGGGCTCTGAGGGGGACAACAGGGGAGTTCAGAGCTGCCCTGCTCCGTGGGGGATGCTCCGGATGCTTTTGGGGTGATGCCCCATCTCCCCCAAACCCGCCAAGGGCACTGTCCCCCCTCACCGCAGGGGTAGAGGATGATCTCCAGGTCCCTGTCATAGCGGTGGGGCTCGGCCAGGGTGACGCAGGTGGTGGCAGCAGAGCTGGCCCAGGGGTCGGCGTCGGCTCGCAGGGCGTGGGATGGACTCTCCAGCCCTGGCGGGGGGAGCAGGCAGTGGGGCAGCCCCTCGTGCCCCCTGCCTCAGCCCCCTACCCACTGGGCACTGCACCTGTGCCGGACCCAGCGCCAGAGTGGTGGCTGCTCCCTGCCAGCTCTAATGGGATTAACTGGGCTGGCGGCCAGAAGCACATCCCTACCACCCACCCCGCATCCCCTCCTCACCCATCCTCTCCCTCATCCATCGCGTCTCCCTGGGGAAAGAAGCTGCTGACCCAGAGCTGCCCAAAGCCACGCGTGGGGTGAATTTGGGGAGGTCCCAGCCCCAAGGGTGGGATGGGGAAAGGGCTTCTTCGTAGGTAGGGAGCGCAAGAGGCTGCCTGGGAAGGGGGCTTGTGTCCCCCTAGAAGCATGGAGGGACCAGGGGGACGCCATCCCGGGGGTTGTCACCCATATTTCAGGAGGTTTTACCCAACCAGCTGACACCACCCGAGTTGCCCCCCTACCTGCCAGCAAGCAGGGGCCCTTCACCAGCAGCTCAAAGGCAAACTCGTAAGGAAAGGGGTTGTAGGGTCGTCCCCGAAAGACATCCATGCTCTCTGCAGGCGCTGCGAGGGACGGCTGGCTCCGGGCACCCGGCCCCCCGAAACAGCTGGTGGGGCTGCAAGGGGAGAGGCAGTGATGGCTCCTGCCCCCTCCCAGCTTGCCCAGCATCGACATCCCCCCCCCGGGATGGCGGAGACTGAGGAAGCCATGAAAATCACCATAGGGCCAACCTGTCGTCACACAAGCTTGCCGGCTCGCTCTCAGGGACGGTGGGGACACGGGGCGTGAGGATGGGGGGGAGGAGGAGGCGCAGGGCTCCGTCCGGCAGCGTCGCCAGCTCCTGCGCCGTGCTCAGGGTGATGGCCAGGTTCTCCGCTGGGCACAGTGTGCCCGTGATGATGACGAAGGTGGAGCGCTCTGTGTCTTCATCCAGGACAAGGTGGCCTGGGCAGGGGAGGGACGCGGGGGGGTCAGCAAGGTTGGGGAAGGAGGGTGTTAATTGCACTGATTACTCTCAAAGGGGACAAGAGAGGCCATGCAAAGGGTAAAGACCTAGGAGAAGTGGATGGAGGGGAAAGGGGACGGGGCTGCCCTGGCACAGGGAGCAGCAGCAGCCCTCATGGAAAAGCAGCAGTGAGGATGAGGAGCCCACCCTGAGCTCCGAGCCTCCCAGCCTGGAGGACCCAACAGGATCACCCATGCCACAGCACTTACCGCTGGCACAGCGGCGCGGCCGGCCGGGGCTGGGGCCGCACTGGAGGCAACAGTCCTGTGCCCGGTGCCGGTTCTGGACCTGGAACGTCACCCGCCGGCTGCCCACCGCCGCCTCGAAGCCAGCCACTACCTCCGACTCCTCCAGTGGGTAGATGAAGATGCCTGTGGGCAGGAGATAACGCCGAGGCAGATCCTGGCACAGACACTGCCGCGGCACCGGCCAGCCCATGACAGCACCGCTAAGAGCAGGGCGATTTAAATGCACGGGAGCAGGGCAACATGCAGGAAGGACCCAGAGCCTCACTAGCCCGGAGGAGGGCAGGGAGGATGAAATCCCCCTCTTCCTCAGCACTGGGAATGTTTTTGCCTAGCCTTGCTCTTCTCTTGCCTGCAGGGCGATGCTGGGTGTCGGCAGTGCCCCTGCCACCATTGACTTCCACCTTCTCTCCCCAGACTGAGCCAGGTTTGGGGGCCAGGACACAGGTGAGCTGGAGACGGGATGTTCTCCAGCGTGGGTATTTTCAGGGGTCCGTGCAGGCAGCCTAGGTCCCTGCCAGCCTTGATAGCTCCCCCTTACCTTCCACAGGCTCCTCATGGGGGTTGGTGTACACGAGGTGAGCAGTGATGCTCAGGGAGTACCCGTTGGCACAAGCCTTCACCCTGGAGCTCTTCAGGGGCAGAGCCTCCCAGGAGGAGAGGGCATACAGGCCCGGCATGGTCCCTTGGTGGGCAGCTGTGGGCAGAGGGGAGGCAGGCGCTCGGTGCTCGGGGACAGGGGCTGCTGGCAAGGGGTTTGTGCATGTAAACTGCTTCCATCTGCCCAGGCTGCAGGGGGGGAGCGGGTCCCCAGCCCTCCTCATCCCAGGGATGCTGCTCTGCAGCATCCACAAAACACATGGACCTGGACCCAGGGCTCTGCTCGGACCCCAGCCCACTTAGAAACTGGGTCTGGAGTCACAGAAGCCCACAGAGAGCTCTTCCACCCCACAGGTAAATATCCCTGGCTGCTGGGCAGTGAAATAACTTCTCATGGGCATCAGCAGTTACATGCAAGCCCCAAGTCCTGGCAGACAAGCAGCGACTCCTAGACATGATGGATAACAGGCAGCCACATGCAACCCATCTCTTGGCCACCCCACAGCAGCTCGGTGGCTTCAGAGCCTCCCCAGACCATCTCCTGCACTGGCTGGGAGAGGAGCATCTGCTGCTCCCATCTCCATCCACCCACAGAGGTTACCAGGGTAATTTTTTTTTTAAAAAAAAAAAAAAAAAAGAAGGGCAAGAAGCCCATGGTGTAACTAGGACAAAACAGCGAGCAGTGTTTGCCGGGGGTTTAATAATTAACAACAAGGTCAGCCCTGCACTGAAGCGTGGCACAGGGGGGAAGGCACTGCAGGGGGGAGCCTGGCTCGGGGGACGATGCTCTGCCTCCGGGCAAGCGACGCTCTGCCCAGAGATGGACGCGTGCGGCATCCCACCCTTTGGCAGCGGTCATGAGAAGAGAGGTGGCTGGGGATGCCTTCCAGCCAGGGCACCAACCCACTCCACACCTCTCTTCCCCTTGGGAAAACCACCTGGGAGCAGCATCCCAGGTAATTGCCCAGAGCCAAGGCATCACTCTAACATTGCCTTACTGCGTGCCATTGCATATTCACATAAAATATTCAGGTCAGCCTTAGCCCTGCCTCTCCGTGGATGGTGTGCATGGGTCCCGCTGCAGGCATGGGTCTGCACCTCCACACCGTATCCCCTGCCTGCCCCAAGCGCCTGCTACCCAACAGCAGTGAGGTCCCCGCGTCACGCCGTGTGCCGGCGCTTCAGCGTGCACCGCGCCCGGGGCGAGGACAAGGCCAGGTACTAGCGAGCCATCTGGTCCTGCCACTCCGGTGGCCTTCATCCCAGGAACGGCTCGTACGAGCATCGGTAACAGGAGGCTCGGGGGGCCTCAGCACGCAGTCACAGGGCGCCTCTCTCAGAGCATCCTTGAAAGCGGAGCAGGGCTACATCCTCGGAAGCAGCACCAGGACCGAGCCCACGGCTGGCACAAGGCAGGGAGCCCCCAAGAAGCGCAGAAGCGCATTAGCAACGTGGCTGCATCCCAGGAATAAGTCCATTATGCCGGAGGGGAGCTGTTTATCTGCTCAATTGGCATCGCAGGGTTATGCTGGCAGGTCCTGGCCACCCAACCACCCCCCGCCATCTCCAGGTCTTCACCCCACGTGCAGGATGCTGCATGCCCTGCTGAGCCCCCCAAATTGCTATCCCACCACACAAGGCAGCACAGGGACAATGCACAGCCTGGTTTTCCTCCATGCCAGCTGTGCCACCACCAGGAATGTCATCAGCTGGGTCCTGCCCTGACCACAGCACCCAGCCAGGCTCTGGGGACTGGGACTCCCCCAGCCCAGCCACATCAAGCCATTGAAGACTGATTTTACCCCAAAGCCCTTCCATTTGTTCCCAAGGCACCCGGCTTAATGCTCAGCAACGTGCCTGTTATTTGCTGTGCCGCCCGTTGGCTGGGGCACCACCGGCTTGTTTACCAGGGACTTACCAGAGAAGCCATCCCGGCTGCTTTTTATCACTTCTCTTTACATTTACCCTCGCAGAGTAAACAGGGCCCATCTGGCCCTGCCGTGCTTCGTGCTGCCTGCTCTAAGCCCCGTGGTAATGAATAAAACCAGACCCGATGGTCCTCGCCCCCGCCTCTTCGTCCTCTTCCCCTGCGGCAGCAAACTGTCCCCAGGTACCAGTGTGGCATCACCAACAGGTCCCCGGCCCCATCCCCAGCATGGTCACCAGTGCCTTCGCAGCCCCCTCCTCTTCCTCCCTCCCCACCTGCTGCCCGCAGGAGCTGGTTTGACCAGCAGCATCTCTGATACAGAGGGGGCTGCCACAGGAGCGGGGCTGGGGGCGGCTTTTTGTGCTGGCGGCAGAAAGCTCTCAGTGAAGGCAAGAAGGAGGTAACTCTTCTCTAGGTCAGAAAAACTTAACATTTCTCTTCTCACCCGTGGGCAGGTTGAGTTTTTCCAGCAAGGCAGCTGCCGCAAGCCAGGCTCCTGAGCCCAGCAGACCCTCCTTAGCTGCCTGCGAAGTTGTCAGAGTTTCACCTGCTGCAGCGACAGCCGCCCGCACCGGTGTGCAGCGTGGTCCTGGGGAAGGGTGAGGCCAGCCCCGGCACAGGGAAACCCAGTGGAAATTTCCACTGGTGGCAGAGGCACAGGCCGGTACAAGAGAAGGATGGAAGGAGAGGAGCCCAAGCCTCTGTGGCAGTGCCTGGAGCAAGGCATCGCTGCCCCTCCTGCTTGCCCGCGTTACCCCCTGCTTCCCTCGCCTCCCCTTGCCGCGGGACATCGCATCGCTCCGCTGGGATGGAGCACAAGGGCGGGAGAGCAGGATCCATCCCAACTCCTGGAGCAGGGAGGAGGCCACGGAGGCGGGAGGTTATGGCACTGCTGCCCAGTGCCCGTAGGGCACACCGCTTTGCAGAGAGCCCAAAGAGGAGGAGTGGAGGGGAAAGGGATTTCCCCAGTGGCTGCAGGTGAAGGGGACGGGGCGAAGGGCTGCCTGGCACCACGCTCAGCTGGGCTGTCCCCAGCCCGAGCCTCCAGCCTGCGGTGCTGTCCCCTGGCTGGCACTGCTCCTTGGTCTGCTGGGAAGTTGAAACAGAGAGCAGTACCTGCTGCGCACATACACACACACGCGTGCATGCATGCACACACGCCCCGGCACATGCACTGCATCCAGAACTGCTGCTCTCGCTTCCCCAGAGCTGCTAAAACCCCTGGAAAACCCCAGCCCCGTGCCAGGGAACAGGACTTGCCCTCAATGCACCCTAACACAGGCACACCCCAAAAAAATGTCCCAGTCCCCCCAGACCCCCCCCAACACAAGGGTCCCTGCAAAAGGGTCCCGCTGCTCTTCCGGCCACGGGACATCTGTGGCATGGGCCGGGGACCAGCTGGTGATACCCTGGGGCATGTTCCCAGCAGTTATTAAAGCCAGCCCTGTCAGGTCCATGCTGGATGGTGATTTCAGCACTTTTGTGGCCCTGCTGCCTCATCTCCCACCTCTCACCCCTCCTGTGATCCAGGGCTACCCCGAAAGCAGGCGTGCAACCCTGGGGCACCCAGGAATGGCAGGATACCTGCAGGGTCCCGGGCCACTGTGGTCCCAGACTCCCCCCCCCACCCCGGCCCTTACCTGGAAGAGGAGGAGGAGGAGGATGACACAGGGGCTGCAGGCTCAGCTCAGCACCCACTGGGTCCCTGCCCTCCGCAGAGCCTTATGCCCTGGGGGTGGGTTTCGCTGCCCCTCCGGCTCAGGGGGCCGCAGTACCCAGGGGGGATGAGCGGTCCTTCCCTGCCTCTCCCTGCTGCAGGCTCCCTCTCTGGCGCTGGCTCCTTCACCGCCCTCGCTCCATCCCTCACTCCCTGTGCCAGCAGCAGAGCTGCTCCAAGCCCAGCCTCATTAAAGAGACACACTCCCTGGTACCGCCGCCCTGGGGAGGGCTGGGGGATGCTCTCATGGGTGGTGCCCGGGGTCTCAGGGGACGGCCAGCACCCCCAGAGGGTGACAAGCACTGGCCAAGAGGCCGTGGGCTGCTCTGCATGCACAGCATGGAGATATCCAGCCAAACTCGGGTGCTGGCGAGACCCCAGGGTGATGCTGCAGCACCCACAAACACGGGGTTTGGCTGCCTGGGACACACAACCGCCCCCCATGCCCCCCCGAACAAAGCACAAGGCAAAACGCAATCCCCCATCAGCCGGCTGAACTCTCCAGTACAAATATCGTGGGCCACAAGTGTCACAACCAGCTTCTCTAGGAGAGGTCTCAACTGCCCTGAGACTGCTGCAAGAGAACAGGGCACCGGCGGATGCCGAGCACCCACCCCAAACCCAGACACTCTGGGGTCCCACCGGGACCATCCCTGTCAGCCTCCATGTGCTGCAGTGAAATCCTAGCCCCAAAGAGCAGGGAAGAGGGGGAATCTGGGGAGAGCCCAGCCTTTGGGTGACAAGCGTGACATAGCCCCCATGGGGAGGGTGCAGACGGTCAGGAAATCCCGGCAAAGCCAGGACACATCTGCTGGCAGGGAGATCTCACTGCTGAGCCCAGCCCGGGGTGCACTGGGAATCCCTCAGCCGCCACTGCCGGTCCCACGTTCCCAAGTGGGACTGGAGAAAACCGTCAAATTTGGGGCTAATCCCTGCCGTGCCTTGCGCAGGCAGCTCCCTCGCTGTGCTATAGATAGGGTTGTGCTGCCGCGGCTCTTTTTATAGAGCACGCAGAGGGGAGCCCCCACCCTCCCACACGCCGCAAAACCCACCGTCGCAGCCACGCCGAACCCGGAGCCAGCCCAGCCACACAGGCACAAACTGGGGCACAAAGAGCAGCACCGGTGGGGGGAGCAGTCCCCCAGTCCTCAGCAGGTGATTTCGGAGTGGCACCGGAGCGAGGAGGCCTGGCAGAGCAGCGTCTCCCCGCTGGATCTCACCTCTAAGCTGACCCACGCACCGCTACGGCTTTGGCTCCTCGGCACGGGTTTCACAGGTGACGGCACGAGCAAAGGAGGAAGATCTCGGTGGAAGACGCCCTTTGCCGCACACAGTAGCACGGGGCACGCTCCCTCCTCCCGACCCCTTACCCTGCGCTTCAGCCAACGCAATTATCTGGCAGAGAGGCACTCTGCGTGTCCCCGGGGTGCTTGCGAGAGCATGCTGAGCCATTCCCTCTCCCCATGCGAGATGCCCCACGGCACGCCGCTTCCCCTCCTTGTGCTGCACGGGGAGAGAGGAGAGCGAAAGCATGCAGCTGCTCTCCTTCCCTGTCATTTATGACCACGGGAGAAGGATGCTAACCCATATATTACCCGCCCTACATGACAGACGCCAGCTCTGCGAGCTGCTGGAGGCACAGCGCACACCGCAGCACATCCACCCAGCCTGCGGCATGCACGGGGCTCCCGCTCCCATCGTCACGGCGAGCGCCACGGCCGCTCCAGCCCCAGAAAAAAAAAAAATCGCAAGCTTTGATTTTTCTCTGAGATATTGTTTCTAGGCCAAGTTGAGGCAAAGAAAAGCATCCAAATGCGAGTGCTGGGTCGGTGCCACCAGCCGGGGTGACGGGGCTCAGCCAGCCCACGGCGTCAGATGCTGTCTGCAGCCTCGGCGTTACGGCAGATGAATAACCACAGCATGTGCAGCCCCGGAGACACAGCCGAGCCTCCCCGAGCACGCTGGTGATGCACAGCAGCCCTGGTGAGACGCAGATGGGCTCCGTCCCGCTCCATACAGCGCTCACACCAGCATCAGACATGCGTGTCCCCGCTCTGCGCCGTCACAGCTGCGCTACAGCAGCTCATCGCAGCCACAAATAAACCCACAGAGAGCTCGGCATTGCTTTTCAGCAGAGCGCTGAGCTAAGGTGTGTGTTAAAGCCTGCGAACACAGGCCCAGCTCAGCCCAAGGGCTCCGTTAAATGCCCTCATGCCCCAACAACCCCACACAGCCCTCAACAGAGACTGCCACAGCACCCAAGGGACGAGTCACGATCTGGGTATTTATCCCCACATCACCTGTACCTTGTCCTGGGTTTATTGAGCTGAAATATCACCCAGAGATAGGGCTGGCTAAAGGGAGCAGGGACCACAAAGCTGTCCCAGATGCTCTCAGCTCCTAAGTCACTGATAAGCCCTGTGAATTGAGTGTGATGGGAGAAAATAACCCAAAGCCCGCGTTGATACTGGCCAGTGTCAGGCTGGGAGAGACTGCACTCGATGCAGCTGCGGCTCCTCGGACCCAGCATAGGCAAAGGCTCTGCCTGCAGGGAGAGGGGCAGGGGCGCCGTGTTCAGCCGTCTGCTGCTCGTTAATCAGCACCAATTAAAGGGGATCCTGAGGAGGGGGAGCCACGGAGGAGGGGAATGCCTGGTCAAAATTAGGCACACCTCAGTTTAACCGGTGCAATATTGGCCTGCCCAGCTGCAGGGAGTTACAGAGGGGCTGGAGGGAACGAGCAGCAGGAAATGAAACAGCAGCAGAGGAAGAGAGATGGCTCATGGAGGCATCGGGGACCCCTGGGGAAGGGAGCCGGGAAAGCTGCCAGCGCTCCTCCTGCCCAGATTGAACCGGGGCCCTCCCAGGATGCTGGCGCAGGCAGACCCAGGACACACGCTGGTGGCTGCTGGGTTTCCTTTCCGCAGCCGAAAATAGCGGGGGCTCGCAGCCGCGGGGAGCCTGGGGCAGCCGCGGGGAGCCTGGGGCAGCCGGGCTTACTCAGCGGCTGGCTCGCTGCTGGAAACGAAACTCCGTGGGTTTTGGGAACTCGAAACTCCCACGCCCCTGACGCCCGCCTCGCTGCGCAGGGTCTGTCGGTGAAGCGTGGCGTTTCGGATCGGCTCGGGCCAGCAGCGGTCGGGGCTCAGCAGCGCGGCGGAGCCCGGTCAGGCGCCTGTCCCTTCGCTTGGGACCCCGAGGGCAAAGCTGGGGTGCTGGGTGGCGGGCAGGACCGTGCTGGCCTGCATCCCTGCCGGGCTCGGGCCCCTGCCCGCGGGCAGGGATGGGGTACCCGGGGCTGAGGAGGCGGGCGGGGGAGGTGGAGGAGGGAGAGGGGCCGGGAGAAGAGGACCTGGAAGAGAAACCCCCCCCGAAAGGCCCGGGGGGGAGCGGGCAGGGCACGGAGGGAGCTGCAGGGGCTTGTCCCCAGCCCAGGGCAAAATGTTGGTGGGGCCGGGGGGGGTCGGGGCGGGGGGCAGAGGGAGACCCTGGGGAGAAAACAGAGGGAAAAGGGGATGCGGAAGGGGAGCGGGCAGGTCCGGGCGGCCCCCGCCCGCCGGGCACGGCCGAGCGGCTGCTTCCCTCTAGCGGGGAGCGGCGGGGCCCGGCTGCACCCGGCGCGGCTGCACCGCGCCCCGGCCCCGCTCCCCGCCCCGCGTCCCGGGGCCGCCGCCGCCCCGCGGGCACGTGGTGCGGGCGGGGCGCGCTTCCGGAGCGGCGGCGGAGCAGCGGTGAGAGCGGGCGGCACCGGGCGGCGGCGGCCGCTGCGGGCCGGGGGAGCCCCGCGCCCCGGCCCCGGCCCCGCAGCACGCGTGGGGTCCCCCCGGGGCGGTTCCGGGTGTCCGCCCCCCACGCGTGTCCGGGCGATGGGCCCTCGGGGAGCCTCGCCCGGTCCCCGTGCAGCCGCGGCACCCGCGGGCACCGCTCCCTCGTCCCTGCGGAGGTGGCCCCGGGGAGACCCCGCCGTCCCCCCGCTCGCCCGGCCGCGGGGCGGGAGCGCGGGCTGCCGTGGGCAGACCCGGCCCCACGCAGGGCTGGGTTGGGGGGGGGGCAGGGTGTGCACCCCGGCACTGTGGAAGCAGCCGGCATGGTGCGCCAGCTGGCGTCACCCGAGAAAAGGCGCGGGGGCAGAGGTGCCCCGGCAGCCCGCGCAGGGAGGGCCAGAGAAAGGGAGATTTGTGTTTTGGGGACGCGCATTCAATTTTATTCAATACCCACAGCGCGAGACCCACTGACGGGCAGCGATGGGGAGACCCAGGAAGGAGCCCACCGGCACGTCATCCCCTCGTCCGGCCACAGCCGCCTCCAAAACCGCCCCCGCCGCGCCACCACCTTCCGCCTCGGCCACTCGCGCCAAGGCCGCGGCTGTGGGCAGCCGATCCAGGAGCGCTCCGGCTGCCGGAGCTGCCGGCCGAGGAGCAAAGCCAGACTCCTCTCAGCCGAGACCCGCAGCATCCCGCAGTGCCCTAGGAGATGCTGGGGACCAGCAGAGAGCATCCCCCAGGGGTTGCTCTGCAACCCAGAAGAAGTCATCTGATGCCAAAGGAGCCGCTGGTCCGGCCAGACCTGACCCACGTCCGCAGAAGAAGCAGCCTGGGGCTGACCCGAGCGGGGCCTGGGGCCGGTTCCTGCCCCCCTTGGAGAGCCAGGACATCCCATGGGTGGAGAAGGAGACCCGGGGCCAGTGGAGCAACCCCAAGTGGTATGAGTGGCGGGAGAACCGTATCACCGCCTCCGTGGCCCCCAGGATCGCCAACAGCAAGTTTGCCAACGGCAAGACGGATGAGGTGCCCCAGTCCTACCTGAAAGCAGTGGTGAGCTCCGGCCCCGGGGTGCAAACGCCGGCCATGTCCTGGGGGGTTCGCAACGAGAAGGCGGCCGTGCAGGCCTACGAGCAGCTGAAGTCGCAGGCGGTGGGCAAGCCGGTGCGGGTGGAGGACTGCGGCCTCTTCATTCACCGGGAGAAGAAGTGGATCGCCGCCAGCCCGGACGGCGTCATCAAGGAGGCGGCCACGGGAAAGGCCCTAGGGCTGCTGGAGGTGAAGTGTCCCTACAAGCACAGGAACAGGACGGTGCGCGAGGCCTGCAAGGACAAGGATTTCTGCCTGGAGGTGGACGGGGACTCCTACGCCCTGAAGAAGGATCATGCCTACTTCACCCAGGTTCAGTGCCAGCTGGCGGCCGCTGGCTTCCAGCAGGCTGACTTCGTGGTGCACACCACCAAGGAGACGGCTGTGGTCCCCGTGGAGTTTGATGCCAAGTTCTGGGAGCAGACGGTGCCCAAGCTGGAGAAGTTTTACACCGAGGCGGTGATTCCCCACCTGGAGGAGAAGGCTGGCGGCTCAGTCTGGGCCAAGGAGGAGTAGACCCCGCCCCGCCTCGTTCACCAGGATGCTCGCTTGGCCACACAAACCCAGCTTTGGCCCCTAGCATAGAAATTACGCCTAGTTTTGCTGCTGTTCTTGGACTGTTCGCTGCCTCTGCCCCAACACAACTGCCTCAGGAATGAAATGTCGCACCAGCAGGACCCTGCTTTGGTCAGGGTCCCCTCCAACAGTGACTTCTTCCTGCCCCCGCCGGGTCAGTGCTCAGTCCCCAGTGCCTTCTTGTCCTGTCCCCCTCGCTGCGTTCCCCATTTGACCTGACTGTGCTGCCTGACGAAAGCTGGCACGCCTCCGGATCCGCAGGGGAAGCCAGCGATGCCTCTGTGCTGGAATAACAGACTTATTTTGTGGAGAAAACTGGATCCTTTAGCACCTCAACTGCTGTCAGGACTAAATTGTAGCTCCGCTCCAGAGTGGAGGCAGAGCCAGGGAAGGTTTGTCAGAGCCCAAGAGCAAAACACAGCTTGTGAGCTAAATCGTGGTGTACCTCAAAGAGTCGCAGCGGGGGGTGTGTGGACACCCTCCCTGAGGCATCGGACCTGCTGCTGCTTTGGAGTAAACCGTGATGCTCACGATGAGCTGGCTGCAGCCTCGGGAAGATGGTGCCCATCGAAGAGGTTGTCCCCAAGCCCACGCAGCTCCAGAGGACGTTCCTGTGGAGCAGCCCCATGCGCTGCAGCAAGGCAGGGAGGTGGGCATGGCTCTATTAAATACAACGTGCACTGGCCCACTCGTTCCCTGTTGTTTGTGCAGCTCGGCGTGCACTGGGGGGGAAGCAGGGCTGGGTGGGATCCCCAGACCAGGTCCCCTCCCAGCCACAGCAGAAGGGGAGCACTCGGGTCCCAGAGGGACGTGAGACCCAAAGCCACTGAACTATGCCAAAGCCACCACCGTTATGGCAAAAGTACTTTATTATATACATAAGACTCCAGCCACACTCCACAGGGCAAGGACCAGAATTTGCTATTTTACATATCAATACAAAGTAACTATAAAAACATAAAGCACTTTCGGGGCCCAGGCTTTCCACAGGAGGAGAGAGGCACAGGGACGAGCCTGGGGGCTGCTGAGTGACAGGGGGCTGCCCCACACCCTCCCCCAGCTGTGGTCCCACAGTAACCAGATGTGCAAGTAGGAAAGAACCCAGTTAAGAAATATAGCCATGGGGACTGGCACGTGGGGGCTGTCCCACTCCCCGCGGCGGGCAGCGGCACGCCGGGGGCTGAGCCGAGTGTCACCAGGACAGGAGCGGGGTCCGCTTCCCCCGGGGAAAGTGCAGAAGGCACATGGGCCAGGCTCTTTGGAGGGGCTGTGAGGAAGAGGTGGGATCCAACAGTTAGTGCAGGTGGGGCCCCAGGAGATCACAGACACACGACAAGGAGAGGGGGAAAGCCTTCCACTGCCGAACTTAACCAGGGGCCTGGAGAAGGCGTGTCTCTGGAGCAGCAGTTGCATAGCAGAAGGGGCTCTGGGCCCACTTGTGACAAGTCATTAGGTTTCACTCTGTATGTCCAGAAAAAAAAAAAACCAAAACAAACCAACTTCTGTGATGGAGGGAGTGCTGGGAAGGCAGGTCCTCCCAGCTCCAGGCTCCATCTCAGCTCAGGACTCAGCATCCAGCTGGTGTTGAAGCAGATGCTCCACCAGGCAGCCCTGCAGGCAGGAGATGGCCACAGGGTACAAGCTTCAGTTGTTTTAAACTGGAAAACATGGAAAGCTAACTAGGGCACTCTCCTGTTCCCCTTCCAAAGGGCTCCACAGCCCTGTCACAGCCAGCTCCGAGGATAACTGCTCAGTCTCCTACCAGGAATCCCACCCCCCTTTCACACAGGAGACTTCAGTGCAACTGGAGAAGGTGAACCAAGGAGGGCTGCTCAGCGAGAGCAGCCTGCGTAATCGTCTACCAGAGGATGCCTTTGGTGCTCCTGACCCAACAGGCCTATCCTGGGGCCACGGGCACAGCAAACGAAACCGGGAGCACCATGGGCCAGGGGAAGTACCTCCCCTGTGCAGCCTACAAGGCTGATGAGCCAGAGATGGACGGCTCTACCAATACCCCCAAGACGCAGACCCCAGTCTGCTTCGGGCGCCAGCAGGACAGATGTCCCTTCCCCTCCCGCCCTGGAGGGCAGCACGCTGTGGAGGGAGCTCGCCTGGGCTGCCCCTACTTGCTGGAGGAGAATTTGGGTCACCAGGGCTTTGCCATCGCAGCCAACCCGCAGGTCTGAGGCAAGGAAAGGAAAACGGTGAGGAAAAAGGAGGAAGGGGAGTCACATCTTAGGATAAGTGTAAGCTTCCACCACACCACAGAAAAACTACTTGGACTAGGTTCTCCTCGGCTGCCCTGGGGGAAAGGCACTGAGCCAGCTTTGTGCGAGGACAGAGATGTTTCCGAGTGACCTAGTGCGCGGCTGGACCATCCTCCTCTCCCCCCCACACCTCTGGGGTAGCCGAGCTCCGTGGCCAACGCGATCCCCAGGGAGGGCACGCGTGGCAGCTTCCCGGAGTCAGAAGTGGAAGGGGGACAGTCCAGCCCCGCGGCCCAGCCCCTCCCCTGCCATTACTGTGCATTGATTGTCTAGCCAAACCGGGCTACAGTCTTCAGTTTAAAAAGGGGACCCCCGGCCTCCCTGCTCTGGAGGAGCTTCAGTCACAGAAGCGCTTGCGCGGCACCGTCCGAGCTCGGTTCGAGCGGCGAATCTCCTGCTTGGCATCGCGGCATCGCTGGCAGATGAAAACCTCAGGCACGTTGGATTTGCGGATCTTGGCACAAGAGAGGTGGATCCAGGTAGCGCATTCGTTACATTCGATCATGGGCCTCCCTGCGAAGGGCTTCAGGCAGAAGCAGGTGATCAGATCCCAGGCATCGTCATCTGGCCAGGGAGAGAGACACCGGTCAGAAACCACCTTACCAGCTGCAGGTCCGGCTGTGGCCAGACTAGCCAGTTCCCCTGGGTGTTAAATGGGAGAGCCCCCCACTCACCTTCTGCTTTGGTGTTGGGAGCTGCTGCGAATTCAACTGCTGAAGTTGAAAAAGGAAGGGGAAAAAAAAGAGAGAAAAAAAATAAAGACCAGATGAGCAAGGTGCCCTTATGCCCCACGTCAGACACGTTTCAGGTCTGTACGGCTCACTCTGCAGAACAGAGCCAGCTCCCTGCCCTCCGCTCTTCAGTCCTCCCAGGTCCCCAAGGGACTCCCCTTGCTGGGAGAGGCTTGGGCCATCGACAAGCCCTCCCTGCAGCCAGCATGGGTGGCTCAGGCCGAGGGAGGGACAATATTCGGCACTGGCTGCAGCACAACGGGGCCCTCTGCGCTCCCTCGGACACTCACCGCTAAGCTGGGAGCTCCCTCTGCTTGCATCTTCCCCTTCACTTTGGTCCAAGGTACTACAAGAACTGGGGCTTTTCCTCCCTCCAGAGCAGGGGTCGTGCTCCTTTAGCTGAGGATCATCTCCCGCTGGCTTCTCGGTCCCCTGTGCTCTGTGCATCCAGTCCTTCTCCTCCTTCATCAGCTCCTCCAGGAGGGAGTTGGGCTGGGGATCCCCAGCTGGGCTGGGGGCAGGCTCCAAGAGCTGCTCTTTCATGGGAGGCACCTGTCCCTCCAGTGCAGCCAGCTCCTTCACCCCGTCCTGCTCTGCCCCAAAGCCCTTCCCACCGCCCAGCGGCACCCTCTTCTCCACCTCCTGCTCCAAAATGAGTTTCTTTGCTGGTGGTTTCTTCCGTTTGGTTTGCTGGGGCCGGACATCGTAGAAGCCGGTGGGGAAGGCAGGGCAGCTCACGAGCAAGCTGTTGTCCACAGCCCCCCGGGCCACAGCGTTCCTGCTCCTCCCGTCGTCCGTCAGGACGTGGCAGTCGGAGGAGTGGGACGAGGCCCAGCTATCGCTGTCCTGAGTGCTCCCCGTGCTGTTCTGGGGACTCATGCTGCCTCCGTGGGTCCAGGGCTCATTCTGCAAGAGGGGAAGACACAGGACTAGCATGGGAGACCGCAGCGCAGACGTTCAGGGTGAGGAGGAAGGGGCTGGGGATGGAGAACGAATCTCCAGGAGAAGAAGTAGGAGCTGGGTCTGCAACCAGAACCAGTCTTTTTGCAGAGGAACACCCTGCAAGCCCGCTTACCTCTTCAGGGTAGGGGATGTAGCCTGCGTAGGCCAAAACGAAGGTGCAGAACTGGTTGAAGTCCTCCACGGTTCTCTGTCGTTTCTGCAACGGCTGCAACAAACGTCACGTGTCGATTAAACTCCCCAGATACCCCTACCTGAGCCGAGGATCACGACCGACCCCGGCAGGCGGCCCTGGACCGCCAGGCACTTATACGAGCACGTAATATTTAGGTCGCCCGAACGCCCATCCTTCCCGTAACCCATCTGCATCATCTGGCTCGACAGATGCAGCCCTTAAAACCCAGATCACAGAGAGGGGACACACGATGGGACACCAAGAAAGCCCAGCAGCCGCCTGGCAGAGCCTGAGTCAGAGGCTCGGGAGTCCTGGTACCGGGGATGTCCGTCCGTCCGCCCGCCCCCCCCCCCGCCCACAGCCGGCTGACTCAAGCCCCGAGGGCGAAGGCGCCGGGGCTGGGAGGGGGCCCGGCGATGCGGGGGTCAGCCAGAAGAGCCCGGCGCCGCTGGGGACAGGGTCCCGGGGACCCAGGGCCCGGCGGTGCGGGAGCGCCGGGAGCCCGCGGCAGAGCCGGGGGCGGAGGAGCGGGACCCCCGCCGGCTCCGGGGACCGAGGGCAGAGCCCGGGGCCGGGCGGCACGGCTCCCCCCGCGGGAAGGGGAGGGGAAGGGGCGGCCCCCCCGCCGCCGCCGCCGCCCGTCCCCGCGCCGGGCACCTGATGGCTCCCAAGATGGCGCCGCGCTCCCGGTCCTGCCCCGACCGGCCGCCGGGGGGGTGTGGGGGGGGCGACCCCACCCCCGCCCACGGGCACGGGCACCCCCTGTACGAGCGGCACCCGCCCCAGGAACCCCCCACCCTCGGCACCCCCGCAACCGGCACACAACACCCCCCACCCCCCCCGTTCACACGGACACGGACGCCCCCGCAGCCCCCAGCCCCGGCCCGCCCCGGCACAGCCCGGCCACGCAGGTCCCCGGCCGCCCCGCCGCCCCCCCCCCCCCCGGACCCCGCGTGTCCGCCGCCCCCCCACCCCCGCACAGGCACACACACGCGCGCCCGGGGCACCATCCCCCGCCCGCGCCCACGGCCGCCCCCCGGGGGCTCCTTGCACACACACACACACACACACAGAGCGCCCCCCCCCCCCCCGTGCACACACACCGAGCCGCCCCCCCACGCACACAGCCCCCCCCCCCAGGCCCCCCTCGGGCACAACCCCCCCCACGCAGAGCCCCCTCCCGCAGAGCCCTCCCCGGCACACGGCCCCCCGCGCACACACACACACACACACAACTGCCCCGGCGTAAAGACACGCGACCCGCCCCCCCACCCCGCACACTCACACACACGACCGCCCCCCCCCCCCCTTCCCCCGCATCCCGGGGCGGCACCGCACCCCCGGGCGCGCGGCGCGGCGCGGCCCCCCCTCCGGTCCCCGGACACCGCCCCGCTCACCTCCTCGGGCACGGGGGACCCGGGGCTGGGCACGGGGCTGCTCCCCGCCGAGCGCGGCCCGCCGCGGGGGAACGACGGTCCTCCGGGGGCGGCGGCGGCGGCCCCGCGCCCCTCACCTGCCGCCTCCCCGCCGGCGCTCATGCCGCCCGCCCGGCCCGGCCCGGCCCTGCCCGCTGCGGCGCGGTGGGTGCCCGCCGCCGGTCGGAGCGAGGCTCGAACGCCGCCCCGGCCGCAGGGGCGGGACCACCTGGTGGCGGGGAAGGCGGGGGCGGGGCCTGGCGGGGGGGCCGCCTCTACCGGCGGCGGGGCGGGGGCGGGGGGTGCCCCGGTGCCCCGCCGAGCCTCCCCCCCGCCCCGCCCGGGGCCCCGCAGGGTCCCTGCGCCCCCCCGCCCCGGGCTGCCGGGGCCCCCCGCTCCGCGCCCCCCTCCCTCCCTCCCTCGGCCCCGGTCTCTGGCAGCCCCCAAACCACAACCGGATCCAGGCACCCAACGCCGGCCTCGCCCCTCCTCCGTGCCGCCCCCCGAGGTGGCCCGCGGCCCCTAGGAGCCCGGTGGGCCACAGGCACAGCCCCCCCGGGTGCCAGCCTCCCCACCGCCGCAGGGGAGCCATTTCCCATCCGGAAAGCATCTCCCCCCCCGCCAGCAGCCTTGCTCCGTGCCCCCCAAATTCCAGCCCCGCAGCCCCTCAAGGAAAGGCGAGCGCTGCACCCACTGCCTCCTGGGTTTATTTACACTGCGACCTCGGTGCAGGCGGGCGGGGAGGGGTGCCCCCCCCGGGCAGCCCCCCCCCCAGGGCCGGTTGGAAAGGAAAGGAAAGGCAGGCAGCGAGGCAGGGAAAGGAGCAGGGAGCGAGGCCCGGGCAAAGCCGGGCTCTGGCTCCCCCAGCACTGTGAGCACAAGCCCCTGGGGAGGACAGAGCGAGCGAGCCCCCGTTTGCAGGGGCTGGGGGAAGAGGCAGGGGGTCACTTTTAGCAGCAAAGGCCTCATTTCCCTCCAGGGCGGCACAGGGGACGGTGGCATGTGATGGAACCTGACTAGTGTTCGGCCAGCTAAACGCACACAAGAAAAAAAAAAAAAAGAAGAAAGAAAGAAAAAGGCAGAGGGGGAAGCAACGAAACATGGAGAACAGCTCTTCTCCTGCCCTCCAGAGCACGGAGTTAAACTGGGGGGGTCGGGACACGACACCTCCCTCCCTCCTCTCGGCAGAGCAGCAGCTCCAGGCACAGCCTTTCCAGCGTGCCCAGCGCCAGGCACAGCCCCGGCCGCCGGCAGAGCCCCCGGCCACACGCAGCACCGGGCTCCTGCTCCCTCGCTGTCCTTGCGCCCGGCCCTGGGAGGGGAGAGCAGTTCAGGTGGCAGTTTGATGGCATGGCTGACGGTCCATGCGGGCAGCAGCGTCCTCGGCGCTCTGCCAGGCACAGTTGGGATGGATGCCGAGGAGGCCGAGCTTGGCGCTCCAGCCCCTGGCGCAGTCCGGCTCCCGCCTCCCTTATAGGAAACCCTCCTTCCGGAACTGCTCCTTCAGGATGTCTCTGTACTGGTCGAAGCCACCCTCGATGCGGGTCACAGTGGCGTTCTCACACACCCACAGCTCCTGACACACCAGGCGGATGAAGCGCTCGTCGTGGGACACCAGAATTACACCACCCTGCCAACACACGGAGAGGGGAGAAAAAGGGAACTTAATGGAGCACAACCCAGGGCCCAGTGCTGGTGGCACGGAGATCCCGTGCCCCTGTCCAGCCTGTGCCCAGGACTTCGGGTTTCCATCCGCTCCAGAGAAAACTCAACGGTGCTTCATGGGCAGGAACCTAATCCCAGCCTTTCCTTCCTTCGAGGGGACAGGCAGGTGACATAGGGAGGAGGCATGTGCAGCAGTAACGTATTTAGCATCCCCCCTCATAAGGCAAGCGCGGGGTTTGTTACTGGCTCTCCAGGTTTCCGACAACTGCAAGGATGGAGATTCCAGGTGGAGTCAATGGAGTCCAAAGTGGCTGGACCAGGCCCTGAGCAACCTCAATTAAGCTTTTCTTTCACAGGAAAACTGCCCCAACCTGAGCAACTATAAACAGTGAGAACCAGGTTGATCGCAGTGCTATCTGGAGGCTGAAACTTTGGAGATCAGCCATAAATTGCGCCTAAGAAAGAGCCGAGAGGCCCCAAGGCAGGGCTGAGTGCTGCATGCGGCACACGAGAAGTCACAGAGTATAGGTGACCGGCCAAGATGGGGGACAAGGTGCTCTCTGGTCTGCTGTTGCCTCTCTCAGCCACCCCTAGCCAAAGCCGGCAAGTGAAACAAACCCCCAGGATGGACGGCTAAGGCAGAAATGCGACTGACCCTTCCCAACATCTGTCCTGGACTCGAAGCCACCACTGGTATTCTACTGTCCACCTCAGGCTGATACCAAGTAACCCGAGCTGGAGGCTGCAGGGAGCATTAGAAAAACAGATCTCACCGAGGGAGCCTTACCCGGAACTTATTCAGTGCCTTTGCCAGCGCCTCAATGGTCTCCATGTCCAGGTGATTTGTCGGCTCATCCAGGATGTAGAAGTTTGGACTGGAAGAGAAGATGGCTGTGAGCACACACTGGAGCAGGCCCGGGCTGGGTCCGCACCCCTTCGTGCAGCAGGGGCCTCCACCAGACTGCTGCTTTAGCCATGAAAAGCCGCAGCCACCGGCATTTGCCCAGCCAAGATGGGCATTGCCCAGCTAAGGGGCCACCCCTTATCCCTGCGAGCCCAAAGCAGCAGGAGAAAGCCACCTGCCTGCTTCCACACAGTCCCCCAGGGTGACAACATCCCTCCCCGCAAAAGTCCCAAGGATGAGGTTTCTGTGGGGCAGCGGGAAGTCCCTGGATGCCCGCCTTCCTCCTGGTGAAGCAGGCTCCGGGGATGGAGCCGTGCAAAAATTAACAGCATCTGGGAGAAAATTACCAGGTCATAGTCATCTGGGCAAAGGCCACGCGACTCTTCTGACCTCCAGACAGGCTGGCCACGGGACGCACAGCCAGCTCCCCCGAGACGCCGTAGCTCCCCAGCTGATGCCGGTACTCCTCCTCCGTTTTCCCTGCAGGAGCGTGTCACAACACAGCTATGGCACGCCTGGCGTGACACAGGGCCCTCGGCGCCGTGAGCTCGGTGGGCGCCGCGGCCGGGCAGCCTGTGCCAGACCAGGGCGGCGGGGGAGGAATTCAGCAGCCGCTTCCAGGCAATTCTCCCCCAAGCAGGGGGTTTGCGGGGAAAACCTGACTGACACAATCAGGACAGGGGCTGCAGGGCTGGTGACTGACTCCAAGTGACGCTGCCCCCAACTCCCTGTCACCGCGCCACGTCGCGTTAAGCGGAGAAGGGAGCGAGAGGTTTTGGCAGCTGGGAAAGGGGGAGCTGGTGCTTGTTCTGTGCCCAGCAGGAAAATGGGCCATCTGCCCCCAAAACTCGGCCACGGCCCAGAGCACCAGCCCGAGATCTGCAGACTGGCGGCTGCCCCTGCGCAACCAGCTCAGCTTCTCAAGGCTGGTGTCCCGAACCTGTGCTGGACGTGGGGAGTTAACCCGGAGCAGGCAGTGTCCCTTAGGCACTGACGTGACAGAGTCTGGGGCCCAGGGCCACAGAACAAATCAATGCCGCTCCGTGCGTGGCAAAGGAGACCTCGATGGCCCAGATCTCCTGGAATCTCCAGAACTCACCTGGGAACTTTCTTGCCAGCAACTCTACAGCACTGATGTTTAAGTCCAGTTGATCCACATGGTGCTGGCTGAAATAACCGATCTTTAGGTTTCTGCAGAATGAGAAGACAGACTGGGAGCTGGTACCAGGCCCTGCAACCACAGCGCTTGCAGCTGCAGCTACAGAAGGGGGGGGCATACGCGTGGGTGTGCAGGACCCATCCCCGTCACTCGGGCAGCCATCACTCCACAGCACAGCCCAGAAGCCCTCCAGCTGCACCATTCCTCCCAGTCCCCCAGCCCTTCCTACCAGGTACCTGTGAGCATGTCTGATCCCTCTGACTGGTGCCAGCTCCCCCATTAAGATCTTTAGCATGGTCGACTTGCCAGCTCCGTTTTCCCCAACCTAGAGAAGCAGCAGCAGCATTGGAGAACATGAAACCCATGAAGGTACTTCAGAGAGGGGGAGGCAGCGATCAGGGAATTTCAGCTCTCTTGGATGATCGCACAGCAGAAAGGGGCAGGATGAGAGTCTAACCAGTGACTCCGGCTACCTGGAAGCTGCATTTCTATCACTGACGAGCAGCGCAGGCAGCAGCGCTAGAAGATGTTCCCTCCCCAACCCTCCAGCCTAAGGATTACCCGGTCCCAGCCTCATTTGCAAGCACAGAGCATCTCTCTGCTGCCCCATCCAATGCAGCAGGAGCCCCCACTACGTGCTGCTGTTGTCAGCTAACAGGGAGTTACAGAGAAGGTGGACCCAGACTCTTCTCAGAGGTGCCGGGCAATAGGCACAAGCCACAAATTCTAACTGGTATTAGGAAAAATGTTCCCATGTTCCTCAAAATGAGGATGATCAAATGCTGCAATGGGACCTAGTGGAATGGGAGAAATAGTCCTCCCTGGAGATATCTAGAATTCAACTGGACTAGGACCTGAGCAACCTGACCTAACATCAAAGCTGGCCCTGCTCTGAGCAGGGACCTCCCAGGGTCCCTGGTAGCCACCGTTATTCTGCAATCCCACATACCACACAGATGCGGGACTCCAGGTCAGCAGAGACGGAGAGGGAACGAAAGATGTAGTGACTTGGGTCGTAATAGAAGTCTACTTCGTCTAGCTGCAGGATTGGGGGGGAGAACTTCTCAAAGCCATCGGGGAACCTGGGAAGGCAGGAAGAGGTGAGAGATGGCCAGGAACTTCAGAGACCCTGCTCCCAGCCCCCAAGGACAACTTCTGCAACCCCCCGGGTGGCAAGGGGCGCTCCCTACCATGCAGGGTCTCTGGGAAGGATGGTCACAAGAAGGGGACATGGATCTGCAGCCTTGGCCCCAAGAGGGAACTGAGCCTGAACGTGGGGGCCTGCCTGGGCTCCCTGTCAGAGTAAGGCTGGCCCACAGGAAGGGGTGGTTGTCCCAGCCAGGACAGGACCCAGGAGGAGCTCATGTCAGAAAGGGAACCAGGTGCCCTCCAAGCAAGGGCTCAGGGGACACTTACTTCATGATCACCTCAGACTCCTTGTCCACAGGTTTCAGCTCCGGCCTGCAAGGAAAGGAGACACATAACCAAGGTGCCTGGCACTGGGGGGGTCTGTTCTCACACCAGAAGGTGTCAGCTCTGGGATGCCTCATCCTAGCCAAAACCTCTGGACCAGGGACAGAGCACCCAAACCCCGAACCACCCCTGTATCCCCCAGGCACTCTGGGAACCTCTGTTTCTTCCCATGAGCACTGTCCCCTCCCCACCTCCAGAGAGAAGCAGGACAGGCACTTACAGCTTCTCCAACAGCTTGAGCTTGCTCTGCACTTGAGACGCTCGGTTGGCGTTGTAGCGAAAGCGGTCAATGAAAACCTACAAGAGAGAAAAGCATCAGAGCACCCCAGGTTCCCTTCAGCTCCAGCAACCCCACTCTGCTGCCAAACCTCCTGCAACAAGAGCCACATCCATGGGTCTAGAAGCATGGAGAAAGGAATGAGGCTGGGAGAAGAGTGTCCCAGCACTACTGGCTTCACCCAGTACCTGGATGTGCTCGCGGTACTGCTGCTGGGCTTCGTACTCTCGTTGCTGGTTCTTCAGCCGCTCCTCCTTGATCTTCATGAAGTTCTCAAAGTCCCCGCGGTACGTGTCCAGCCGCTGCGAGTGCAGGTGGATGATGTCCGTGGCCACCGCGTTCAGGAAGTTCCTGTCGTGGGACACCACGAGGATGGTCGACTGCCACGTCTGGAGGAGACAGCAAGAGGGAGGCCTGAGCATCATCAAGCCAGAGTGCAGAGCTTGGTCCCACCACCCAGCAAGGCAAGACACCGTCCTGGAGGACATCACCATCCCTCACCCTCGCTCTGTCCCACTACCCTACCTGCAGGTAGGTCTCGAGCCACAAAATGGCCCTCACGTCCAGCATGTTCGTTGGCTCTGAGGGAAGGGAAAGAGACACTGAGGTCAGGAGGGATGAGAACGGCTGGATTACGCTTTTTTACTCAGGAAAGGCTAGTGATCAGCATGGTGGAGGAAGACACCCTGCGTGGGGACCTGTCCCCACAGCTCAGGGGACTCACACGCGTGGAGTGTGCTGAAGGGGGTGGGCATGGGGCCGAGGCTCAGCCAGGGACGCTCCCCCTACTCCATACCGGTACCTGGACCCTGGTGCCCAGCAGCAGTGCCTTGCCCAGACCCCCCACCCAAGGTGGGCACCTCCCCAGGGAACCAGCCTGGCACCAGGGTCACCCCCTGCAGCGAAGGGACTCCCCCCGGAGTGTGCTGGCAGCCAGAGCCGACTGCGGGGACAGGTGAGGGAAAGGGACTGCTTGCGGCACGAGGACGCGCAGACCACCCGGCTGGGACGTGGGGCAGAGCTCTGCTGAGCACAGTGAAAGCGGCCGCCCAAGCAGACTTCCCTGCGCTGCCGCCAGCTCTGCCCGCCGTGCCAGGGGAGCACCGACAGCCCTGTCAGCGCCGGCCCTGTCACACAGGGCTATTTTGAGCAGGCAGCTAAAGGCCAGGGCACGTTCCCAACCCCAGCAAGGGCACAGGCAGGCCCAGCGGCGGTGTCGGAGGGGACTCGCAGTATCGACTTACCATCCAGCAGAAGGAGATCTGGCCTAGGAAAAACAAGACATAGGCATCAGAAGCAAAAAGAGCACAGGG
This sequence comes from Platalea leucorodia, assembly GCF_965183815.1. NCBI lineage: Eukaryota > Metazoa > Chordata > Aves > Pelecaniformes > Threskiornithidae > Platalea > Platalea leucorodia. The sequence continues at coordinate 11,310,268 of NC_138830.1, forward strand.
TCAGTGCAGAGCACGTTTCACCACACATACAGAGCTGCGATGCCTTCAACGCTCCCCAGCCCGAGAGCCTGAGTCGAGAGGACCCCCAGGCAGCACCCCTGCACCTTGCAGCATGGACAGCAAGGAGGGTTAACCCATGGCACGAAGGCCTGGACACCAACCTGGCAAAAAGGGCTCTGGCTAAGGCCAGTCTCATCCTCCAGCCTCCAGAAAACTCTCTGAGGAGAGAAGAGGTTGCAGAGAGGGGTTACTGTTTAATGCAAAACAACTCTGTGTTTGCCTGCCTGCCAGGCTCCCTGCTCCCCCGCCACCCTTTTGGCTCTGCTGTCACCCAGAGACGGCACGTCCCTGCAGAGATCTCGGGTGCAGCACAAGATCCGTGGCCCAGCAGGCAGGGGCTTGGCACCCCCAAGGCAGGAGACCACATTGGACAGTCAGGAATAGACCCTCACTCTCCCACAGGGCTCCCCTCCCTTACAGCCACAGCAGTGCCTGGGGGCTTGCTAGCAGCAGCCTCTCCCCACACCCATTTCTGTCTCAATGCACAGAACCTAGAGACTTACTTGGTTGCCTGTTGTTGCATCTTTGCATTAAAGCCCAGCCCAGCGAGAATGACGGACGCCCTGGGGAAAAGGGGAAAGAACTGGAACCCAGCAACAGCATCCAACGGCAGAGCGCAGTCTGAGGTCTCAGACCCACAGTCACCGTCGGGACTCTGCTGCATGGTTTAAAGCCATCCTGGCGCCGGAAAACTTCCCTGCATGCCTAAGAGCAGCTCTTGACTGGGAAATGCAGCCCAGCAAGGCGCAGCATCCACGTGAAGCCCCAGGAGATTCACAAGAAGCTTTCAGCTCTTTGGCCAGGAAGAGAGTCACTACCACCAACATCCCATTAAAAATACCCCAGACACCAGGAACCTGGGGAGGTCCAAGAGGAGCAGCAGCAACAATGCAAGCCATTTTGGGGCGGGGGTGTGGGGGTGTGGGCGGGAAAATCCCTCCAGCTTCAGGGGAAGCTCGAGTACTCGTAACCCAGCAGAGCTGTGACAGAAGAAGAGCAGTAGCGAGAGCCCCCTGTCCCCACATGCTGGATCCCAGGGCCACAGCATCACCCTTCCATACCCCACACCCCAAACCACTGCCCATGCAGTGCCCACAGGGCTGTCTCACCTTGCTGGGGCCTTGTCTGCCTCAATCTCCTCCAGCTTTGCGTAGATCTCTGATAGCCTGGCACCTTCTGTCCCTTCTCCCCTAGGGCAGGACAAAGAGGAGCATGTGGGACTGGCGGGAGTCAGGGTTTGAGTGTTGGGGGAGGGTAGAATCATAGAATCATAGAATTGTTAAGGTTGGAAAAGACCCTTAAGATCATCGAGTCCAACTGTTAACCTATCACTGCCAAGTCCACCACTAAACCATGTCCTCGAGCACCACGTCTACCTGTCTTTTAAATACCTCCAGCGATGGGGACTCAACCACTTCCCTGGGCAGCCTGTTCCAGTGCCTGACCACCCTTTCGGTGAAGAAGTTTTTTCTAATATCCAACCTAAACCTCCCCTGGTGCAGCTTGAGGCCGTTTCCTCTCATCCTCTCGCTTGTTACTTGGGAGAAGAGACCGACCCCCACCTCGCTACAGCCTCCTTTCAGGTAGCTGTAGAGAGCGATAAGGTCTCCCCTCAGCCTCCTCTTCTCCAGACTAAACAAGCCCAGCTCCCTCAGCCGCTCCTTGTAAGACTTGTTCTCAAGACCCTTCACCAACTTTGTTGCCCTTCTCTGGACACGCTCTAGTACCTCGATATAAGGGTGTGATCTCCCCAAGCAGGACTAAGGTGGGCAAGACGCAGCCCAGCCCTGCTGGAGCCCTCCGTTTGAAGGGAGAGACCTCAGAATGAGACCTTGCGGTCAAGAAGCCATAGAAGGGCTGGAAACCCAGCGGCAACATCTCACCTGCCGGCATTAATTTTAGCCGTCAGATCCCTCTCCTCCCGCAGCAGACTCTCACGCGTGGTGTCGCACTCCAGCACACTCTGCAGCGCCGGCGTCTCGTCCCCCGCCACCTCCTGCTCCACGTGGAGGATGCTGATGTGCGAGGGGATGCGCAGGCTCCGGCTGGCGATCATCTTCAGCAGCGTGGTCTTCCCCAGCCCATTCCTGCCCACCAGCCCGTAGCGCCGTCCAAACGCCAGGTTCAGGTCTGCTCCTGCCAGTAGGACACTGAAGCAAGAGAACGGGCAGGTACCTGGTCAGACCGCCCCATGGGGAGGGAGATAACTGGCAGCCACCTGCCCCCAGCATATTTCAGGCTGCGCTGGGGCCAAGCAACCATCACAGGCTTCTCCTGCCCAAAGCCAAGAGGGTCAGGGGCCCACCTTGCTTTCTGATCCTTCCCACGCCCTCTGTCATTTCCCAACCACTCTCCAGTCCGGTCTCAATGACCCATGGTCCAAAACCCCAGCCAGGACCTGTCCCACCTCCCCAGCTGCACTCACCGCTCACCGAAGGACACATCGAAGTTCTCGATGCGCACATCATACGACTTGTTCTTGCCTGATGACTCCATGCGAGTCTCCTTCTTGCTGGCAGCTTGGCTGGCAGATGCCTCCTCGAGGACCCTGTGGGCAGGCAGAAGACAGAGAAGGGGGCTCAACAGGAAAGCTCCGGTACAGCCAGATCCCGGCCACGCGCAGCAGAGCGGGATGGGGATGTTCGAGGCGCCCTCCATACTCACAGAGGACCAGATGACTTCAAGGAATCCCGCTCCATCCTCTTGTCCTGCTTGGCTTTCAGCCTGGCTTCCGCCTTCTCCAGTTTCTTCGCGTTCACCATCTGGGGCACAAAGGAGAGAGTTTAAAGAAGAGAGAGCATCTTCAGCAAAAGCCCCAAAAGCCCAACTCCACGAGAAAAGAGATCAATCAACCCCTCACGCCTGGAAGGAAGGGAGGAAGGGCAGGAGGGAGGTAGGACAGGGGAACTGGGACAGACTCAAGCGCATTTTGAGGAAGGTAGTCAGGCCAGGAAGTGACTTCAGGAACGAAGTCCTAAATCAACCACTCATACACGACAGTTTTGCCTCAGCGAGGCAAAGGGTTTGGCTGACCCTAACGTACAGCCAGTGTCTCTAGTCCCAGGGACCCGGGTCAGCCAAGTCACTTCAACAGCAGCAAACTGCTACCCCGGTGCCTCCTCCGCTACACCCTACACACACCCTCGTCCTAGACCACCAGGCACGTTAAACTTTAGCCAGTTTGGAACAAAGTCAGCTTACGTGGCGGATCAATCAAGACAGAGACAAAAAGCATTTAATTAAAAACTTGAAGGCAAGAAGGAGCCAAGCGTTTTAACCTGGCCTCTGGTCTCGGCCAGGCTCTCAGCCCACTCCAGCTTATTCCTGCGTCAAGTCAAATATTTGTGGCTGACCAAGAACACTCCTAGATATTTCTAGGCAACTCGGCAGCCACGGGAGCACGTTACAGACCTGCACGCTAGACTGAAGAGCATCTTGTTACTGGAGCTGTGACCCCGTACCTACAGGCAGATTAAGTCCCTCTGTAAACTATACTGAGCTCCCTGAATCTCCTGGTAAGACATGTCCTCCAGAACTTGAGAGGCCTCCCGAGACCTTCTCTGAATCGTCTCCAATTTTTCTGAAGATCCTTTCTGAGTTGTGGACGCGAGAGCCAGCGAGCGAACCCAGCAGCAACAGCTCCAGTGCCAAAACAAGCAACAGCTGCCAGCTTTCACTTAAGACTCCCATTCAGACACGCGGGGATCGCGTTAGGTCTCAGCCTCCAAGCGAGGGGTTCTCATCCGCAACGCGTTACCCCAGGAAGGCAGGGCTCTGCCAGAGACCAGCCTGGCAGAGCGACTGCCCACCCTGCACAGCCACCGCCGTCTTTGCTTCACAGATGCACAACGGCACCGCACCCGTACTCAAACTTCGGTGCATCTGACGCAGAAGGCAAGCTGGGTCGCTCCGGAGCGGCCACGCGTTTGATCGGCAAAGACGTTCCGATTTCCTCCAGGTCACGGAGCACAACTGCTTCCAAACTTCTCTGCTCCTGATCTTATTTCTCAACCCACGACAACCCACAGCCATTTCTAAAGCTGGGCTTACAACCCCCCTGCAGCAGCTCTCTGGAAAACAGCTGCTCCCTGGTAACTCCTCACCTGTAACATCCAGCACCTAACCATTAGCCAGGATCTTCTCTCTCACCGAGTATGGCAAGACGTCATCCTGGTACATCCTATTTTCTCAATCAAAGGCCTTGCTGTAGGAGCCAAAGGCCCTCATGAAAGTCAGAGAAGCTGCACTCTGAGCACCGCCACTGCACCAACCACGCTCTGAAGCTCACTAGGAAGTTATGGCCCAATAGATCTTGTCAAATTAATAAGCCGTTAACTCCTGTTGAGCCTCTTTACCAGACCAAGGTCAAGAGTTTCCCAAATGACAGTGAACCTGACAAGGAGGAGCAGTACCCCCCGCAGCGGTGCCCCCGGCCAGGATGACTGCCCGTCCTGGCTGCTCTCGGAGGGCGAGGTGACTGGAGCAGGGCCGGGCACCTGCACCGCGCGTTAGCCACTCCCAGCGGGTCCGCCGGCTTACAAACGAGGGCATGGCCCCTCACTTACCGAGGCCTGGCCTCTCTTCAGCAGCAGCCCGGGCAGCAGGTCCACGCTGGCATCCGCTGCAAGAAGAGCGTTGGGTTGGTGAGCACGTGCTCCAGCCAGGCTCCACCGAGCGCTGCCGTAGCGGCTGCCCGCGAGCGGGCAGGACTGTCCCCTCTCCGACAGGACGAGGGGACCAAAGGGTGGCTCCTCTCCTTCCACCCCAGCTTGCCCCGTGGGCGGGCGGGGAACCACTCCCCCGAGGCCACGCTCGACGCCCCGAGCCTGTCCTCGCTGCCGGCGCCCCGACGGCGAGAGGGGAGCTGCGAGGATGGGGGTCTCCGGGGGGGTGCCACTCACCGTACCCGTCGGTGATCTGGGAGAGCTGGATGGGGGCGTCCAGCAGCACCTGGCTGCAGCGCTGGGCCCGGCCCTCGTCCCTGCGGGAGAGGAGGAGGAGGCGGGTGAGGAGGAGGAGGGCGAGAGGGGTGTGAGGGGGGTGTGAGGGGGGTGTGAGGGGGGTGTGAGGGGGGCGTGAGGGGGGCCCTTACAGCTGCAGGGTGTTGAAGAGGCGCTGGCAGATCTCCCGGATGGCCCCGTCGTCCTTGGCGTCCTGCGACACCTCCCGCAGCAGCTCCCCCACCGCCTCCACCAGCTCGTCCACCGACTCGAAGTCCGCCCCGCTGCCGTGCAGGATCCCTGCGGGCACACGGCGACGGCGCTGCACTCCCCGCGCTATCGCGACTGACGGCCGCCTGTCGCGATGCGGCCGACAGGTGGCACCCGCCCGTTCCCGCTCCCCTGCCCCTCCCCGGGCCGCCTGTCGCGACTCGGGCGCCGCCGCCTGTCGCGACAGCGGGGAGGTGTCGCGACATGCGGCGGGGCGGGGAGGCCGAGCCGCGGTTAGGCGGGCAGCGCTCACCCGTCACGTAAGCGAAGACCTCGCCGTCCAGGTCGGGGAACTCGCTGCGGAGGATGTCGGCGCACGACGCCATGGCGGAGCCGGAGCCGGAGCGGGGCCCGGCCGCGGTGCGGACCGGTGCCGCCGCCGCCGCCGCCGCACGGAGCCCGGCACGGCGGCAGAGGCGGAAGGGACGGCGCGCGCGCGGGGGCTGCCGGGAAGGAGGCGGGCGGCCGCCATGAGCGCGGGGGACGCTGGGAAGTGGAGTCCGGGGCGGGGCGCGCCTGCGCGGAGGCCGCTGCCACGTGCAGCCGCCCGGCGCCGGGACCGGTATCCGGTACCGGTACCGGGGAGGGCGGGGAGAGCGGCCCCCCCTCCCCGGTACCCAGCGGGCGGGGAGGGACCCCGGGGCTTCCCCGCGGCGCGGGGCCGGGCGGAGCGCGGCCCAGCCCCCGCCCCCCCCCGCGGCAGGCGTGGGGGTTGGGGGCTTCCCCCCCCCCCCCCTTCGAAAAAAGTAAAATAGAGTTTCGGGGCCTGTTGCAGCCGCTGCTTGGAGCAGGCACAGCACCCTCCTGTGGCCCCAGCCTCCAAAAGCCAACTGGAAAGGGAAAAACTCCCTTTTTTAAACACTTTCCCCAGCTGCTCAGAAGGAAAAGCCACCAAGGCCCCCTGGGGCCGGGCTTGGGCAAAGCAGCCCTTACCGCGGGGGCGGCGGGGGTCAGTTCAGCCCAGCGCAGGTTTGGGTGAGCCGGCCCCGGGGGGAAAGCCCCGAGCACCCTCCTTTCCCCAGGGAGCCACAGCAGCAACGGGGCACTGCCGGGAACAAGAGCACCCCTTGTTCTTTCCACCTACGAACCCCCGGGCAGCCCAGGGCTGGGGAAGCAACAAAAGCAAGCCCCGAGCCCGGAGCACAGCCCAGGCTCTCGCACCACAAGTCCCAAACAGCAACGCAGGGAGCCTTCTCCGTTCTACATACTTTATTAGATTCGGAGCTGGACAAATCACAAAGTGTACAAAATGGAGACCACACTACCAGAAGCAGGACTGTGGGTAGCAGCAGCATTCCTATGGCCCAGAAGCGTTTGGTAGAAGTGCGGAGAGGGCAGGCTGGGGCAGGGGGCTCTTACTGCCAACCACATTTTAGATTCCCCGAGGACAGACCCTGTTCACATCCTGACAGAGCTCAGCCGCCCCGCGCGCCCTGGGACAGAGGGGCCACGTTTCCAATTCGTTTGGAAAGGACAGACTGGCTCGAGCCAGCGGTGGGTGGGGGTAAGTGCTCCAAGGACCTGAAATGCTGTGCCACCCACATACACACCAGCAAGAGTCTAAACCCTCATCCTTTTTGGTCACAAACCTTCCCACGGCAGGACTCTATACTGACGACTTTGCAAGAAATATAAGGTGGTGGCGGTGAGATCTGGTGAGCCCACCATCTCCTCTGGTGGAGGCCCGACAAATTCACCACCCCAGGCATCTCAGACTGGCCAGCGACATCTACCACAACAGCAATAGCTAGTACAGAAGCCAGGGTAACTTCAACTCAGATTTGTCCAGTCTATGTTTAGGTCTATTCTACGAGTACATATGCACAAGAACTCCAAAAATACTAGGATATGATGCAAGTAGTGAGACACCAACAGAAGAGGAAGTTTAATGGTGGACGTTCCCTAGAAAGATCACAAGAGGATGGGAGTTAGACTAGCCCTTCCCCACCCTGGGACGGGGAGCAGGAGGCTGACTGCGCCCCTGTGCGCCGCTGGGTTCTGAATTTCAGCTGCAGCGTGGGTGGTAACCGAGCACAGGCAGGCGAGTCCGCTCCCAAGGTGAGCCACAGGGGCTTTCAATCTGCGTAGAGGGGCCAGGCAGATGTTTTCTCTGAATGTACTTGAAGACTTGAGGAGAGGCGGAGGATGGCTTGGAGAAGAGGGAGCCCGCCAGCCTGCTGGGGCTAGCATCTGGTCTCGTAGATTCCGCTCCTGCCGATGTACCTCACCCATTTTATCACATCGTGGTCACTGTAGTTCAGCTTTGGCTCAAAGACTTTCAGGTAGCGCACCTTCAGCCCAGAGGGCGCAAACGGGACCTATTGAGAAAGGGAAAGGCAACGGAGAGCGTTGGAACAGAGGGGTAAAGATGCTCTCCACACACAAAAGCCAGAGGACCCCTTGGCTATGCATCTAGAAACAGACACCAAGAGCCACTGGTCCCTTCCCTACTCCCTGCATGCAGTGACAGACTCCAGTGGCTTTAAGAGCAGTTTACTTCCATTAGCTTTGCCACCTGGCTGGCCTCGTGTTAAAAGAGCCACAAGGCAGCTTGGGACAAGGAGCACTCAAACCTGTGCAATTCCCATGAGGGAAGAAGGGAGCAGACTGACAAAGGTTCTCCAAGGTTAGCTGCACCCTGCGAGGCAGACAGGGACTCACCTCAAAGTTCATGGAGATCGGGGGCCGAGCCCACTTCTTCTTGTCATTGGTGGGCAGCAGTTCAATCTCCGCACTGATCTGGGATTCCTTCATTCCAGCCATACGTTTTATCCTATCAGAGAAAGCCCAGAAGTGAGGGAGCGCCCGAGTTTATTCTCCCCTCCACTACATGTGCTCAGGGCAGACAGGAGCACTAAACAGACTCTGCCGGCCCAAGCCCTGCCCCTGCAGCACCCCCGACCCCACACGCTCACTTACTTCCAGACAATGGCATTCTCACTGGCCTTGTACTTTGCCTTCCCTTTCATACAGATGACTTGCACTCCACTGGTATTGAGAGGCGTTGGGATCCGGACCTAGAAGGCAGAGTCTGGTGAGCAGGGGCAAGGAGGCTGCAGCCTGAGCACTCTGTGCAGCCTCAGGGGAAGACTGCCTGTCCCGGACCCCTTGGCCTTCTCTCTCTCCCATCTCAGGACCCAGAGAACATCAGCTACCACAAGGCATCCTAGGCTAGCTCTCCGGTTTCTTGAAGGTTCAAACACATTTTCAGAATCCACAACAGTCAGTGAGGAACAGGGCAGTGCTTTCCAGTTCAGGCTGCAGGAAACCCAGCTGGTGTCGGGCAGATGAGCTCAGGAAGGATGCCAGGCTGGCCAGGGAGGTCTAGTTGCACCAGGCTCTGGACAGCCTAGCTTTGCAGCAGTAAGCCTTCCTCAGAAAGGGACTAAGCTGCAAAGCCACCCTTAGCCTGTCTTACACAGCTCACAGCCTGCTGCCTGTCTGACATGCCATCAGATCATGCAGACAGAAGAACATGAACTTTTCACAGTGGCCAAGACATTAAGTCAACAGCTGCTGCAGGGAACGAGGCCTCTGCCAAGGTGGCTGTGCAACTGCAAACAACTTCCACCTCCCTGCTCTACAGCAATTCCCTTTCACAGCACAGCAGCACCACGCATCTGTGCGGCGTTCAGTACACGCTTTTAGTCCTGCACAAGTTTGAGGACTCATCTGTGAGGACTCCATAGCAAGGGACATAAAGTGGAGAGACAATTCCCAGGCACAAGAGACCATAGGTTTTTGTTCTCTTACCTCTATCTTCTGGGCCAGCAAGGAAGGTTTGAAATTTGATTTGATCACCACCTTCACTTCCAGCTTGGTCCGACCCACCTCCCGCACCAGGGGAATCACACGGAAGGGAAGGATGATGTCCTTAGTGGTTCGGTATCTGCAGGGAGGGAGGCAACAGTGAACTCTGAGAAGGAGTTAACTCCCTTCGGGTCTCAAATTGTACCACCTTCCTAGAGAGACAGCCCCCGCATACAGGGAACAGCTTCGAAACATCAACCAGAAATGGAGCCATCCCAGAAGGAAGCAGCAGTAAGATCTGTGCTGCCCTAGGGTAGTGATGGTTCATCGAGTCCCAAGTTTTATATCTGGTTCCTGCCAATGATCCTGTTCAAGGACACCAGTTTTAAGCACTAAAAAAACCCACAGATACAGCAAGCTAAAGGGTAAGGAAACCCACATCCAACACTATAGTTGTGGCAAAGAAAACCATGCAGCTGGGCTTCTACCACATTTGTAACAGAAGGATTTGTGAGACACCCTACAGATTCCACTCTGAAAAGAAAGAAGCCAAGTGCACATTTGTTAGGTACTCAAGGTGCGCAAGCCTGCCAGAGAGCAGCAACACCACTGTAGCAGCAAGCAGATGTCAGCACCAGCCTGTTCATCTCCCACCACCGTACCTCATGAGCTCAAACTCTCCATCTGGTGGAATGAAGCTGATGCTCCTCTCAGAATCAAATTTGCTGAGCCTCACGCACTGGTGGAAAGTGCAGTCGTCGATGGCGATTGACTGTTTGCCGCTAAAAACACAAGACATAGTTAAACAAGTGCAAGCTGCAGCCCTGGTATCTTGGTGCAGTCAAAGTCTGCGCAGGCAGAAACTACTCTACAGAGCATGTTGCCATCGCAGGTGTCCAGGAAATGGGGAGGCAGGGAGAGATTTAGGGGACAGCAGCCTCTTGGCTCAGACTTTCCTTGTTTCACCACCACAAAAATCATATTTCAGGAAGCTTGTTTGAAAGAATTCTCTCCCTCCTCTCCCCAAAGAGGAGAGAGATTAGAGGAGCACCCTCCTGTCATAGCCAGCAACACAATGCTTGGGTCTGCCTGCCAGCAGCACCTCAGTACTGCAAAGGCAACTCTGCTAGCCCAAGTCTTCTCGCAACACAGTTCAAAGGAGAGAGAACACTTTCCTGTCCACAAAGCTATCTATCCCACTGCCACACAGCCAGGAGATGCCAGGTCCAGGGTCTTCCTCTTCAGAAATCTCTTTACAGCTGTTAATTTCCACACTGCTAGCAGGTGGTTTGATTCTGAACCCATCTGCCAAAGACCAGATATTATGCCATAAAGGTTTCTCTCTCTCACTTCTAAAAATCTACACAGCTATCATCTGCCCATCCGGGGGCACTAACCTAACCTGCCAGCACTGAACTTGTGCTGGGTTCTAGTCTCTGAGAATACCTTCCTTGCTGCAGGTCCTGAGGTCAGCCAAGAACTCTCAGCTACTGAGAGGGACCAGAAAATGAGAAGGCAGTAGCAACAGAAGAGGCAGCAATATAGTACTGCGATATCTAGGCTGCCTCAACTGCCAGGAGCAACAGGACAATCATGCGAGTGTGCTGAGATAGTGTAAGCACCACAGGCAGGTTCAGCTGTCCTAGGAACCACCATTACCTGCACAAATGGGAAGCAGACTGACCACCCAGTGGTGTAGTTTGTGCTTCATAAGTGGGAGTTAGTCTTTCCTAATCCATTGCCCAGAAGACAGCCAACATTAGCTGACTAGTTCCTGTTCCTTTGGAACACTGCTGGGAAAGCCCTGCTGCCTAGCACTGCTCCAGGTCTCAGGCCGTATTATTCGGGGTTTGCTGTTGCCACATGCTAGATGCCAAAAAGCAATAGCAGCAGCTGTCCGTTTTGGTCACCTCACTGCTTCTGGACAGTGACACCTCCAAGCTCTTGCCCACCAGAGAACCACCCAGCAAGAGTCCCTGTCCACCTTGCTTCTGTAACTCAAGAAAACAGCACATTTACAGGCAAAGGCACTCACGGCACAGCAGCTTTTGGACAGTGTTAACGACTCTTCAGAGGCCTATGCAGATAACGTTTTCACTAGAGTATACCCCCACTGGGCAGCCACCTGAGGCTCATCCATTTTACTAGCTTGATTCAGGTACAGGAAAGATGGCTTAAAGGTGACAGTGAAGTGATAGCTCTTGGCTTGGTTCTGAGAGAAAAGGAAAATAGCAGCTCAGCTCCATTTACAGGAACCATCATGGAAAGTGTCTGAGATCCGAGTTACATGCACAAGTCAAACAAAGCAAGAGACAAGGGGAGAGCAGAGTGCATACACAGCTGAAGCAGATTATCTACCTTCCTAGTTCACTGGGGGTCAGCAAAAAAAAAAAAAACAAAACAAAAACAACCAAGAGAAACACAGTTGAGTTGCAAATGGTTAGTGAGAGAAAGTGGTAGTCCCTTTGCTTTTATCTCTCCACCCCAAGCAGGAAGGCTGGAAAAGGCATAAGACCTGTTTTCAGCTTCAGTGTGGGTACTGAGCGAGGTGCAGCTGGGAAGGAAGGTAGCAGGGCTCCTGGAAGGGATGAGCCTCCAATCCACACGGCCACTGACCACCTGTATGTCAGCAGGAGGTGCTCACCCAGTATTAGTCTGTCAACTGCTCTAGTTTGTGGGAACAGCCTGGGTAGAGCAGGCTATGGTCAGCGGGGTTCCTTCACCACTCCTTGGGAGCACGACTACTGCATCCTGTCAGTAAGAGTCTCTGCACTGACTAGAACTGCTAGAGACACAAGCTGTGGGAGAAGTCATTTTGGGGAAATGTTTCCAGCTGCAAGAACTCCACACTTAACACTATGTTTGAATCTTAATACTTGAAGAGCTCCTGGCACTTGCCCATGTATAGCTGTGAAGTCAGACACCAAAGATGACATTCCACCTCCTCACACTAGCCCTACTGCAGAAAAGCCCTCTGTATTGAGGCCCTCAGGCTGGTAGCCTGCACGACAACTGACCTACCCAGAGAAAAATTAGCAGTAATAGCTGAAAGGAAGAAGAGGTGAGCTTTGTCTGTCAGATCAGAAAAGCTACTAAGTGCTGCCCTTTTATAAGAGTCCCTGGTGGCAAGTGGCTTTTACCCCAATGCCTCTTACCTTTTCCCCGTTTCATCCGCAGTCCCTTTGCCTTGTTTTTCAATGACAATCTTGTCATTCATGCCAAACTTGCACTCTGGCATTCCACTCAGGTAACTCTTCATCACCACTCTGCCAGAGACGTGGGCGCTCAAAACCTGACCTGATGTAGAGAAGAGCGCAGTTCAGAACACTTACACAGGTCCCCACTCACAAACCTTGACAGGGAGAAGGATGCCAGCTCTACACCTCCTACTTACCCTGGGGGGACATCAAGAGATTCACGCTCTCCAGCACATCAAGAAAGAGTTCATTGCGACGATATTTGATCCCTTCACGTCTCCATCCAATCTGCCCAGTCACCTGGCTGGTGATCTGGGATTGCTCTTCTTTAGTCTGAAGGGAAGAAATGACATCTTAGACCTCTAGATAAACTCAAAGACTAAGAAAGCTTCCTCTAAATCTAAGAGCAAGCGCTTGCTATTCATTACACACAACTGCTTTTGACACTTAGATATGGGTGCTGTCACACACCCCATGATTTGGTCATTCTCTCCTCAATACAGAAAACCCTATGCCTAACTAAAAATTGGTCACAACAGCAGAAAAGATTCTTCCATTTTGTTAACTATTCCATTAGGCTATACCTAGGTGCAGGGAGGCACAGGCTCCACCAATGACATTCATGTCTCAGACTGTCACATCAATCCATGTTAAGCAGAGAAGCAGCTGACAGGCCAGTTGACACCCTTATCCAACATTAAACCCGAGGGCCATGAGACAGGTGGTCCCCAAGGACTGCTTCTTAATGACTGCAGTCATTAGAGTTACACACCAATGCTAATCTTACATGCATCTAACAGCATCCAGGCTCTAAGGCTCCTAAGAGCACTAAGGATTGTGGTGAGAGGCACAGGGAGGTTTCCTACCTGATGCTACAGGCGGGGTCCAGTCACACGCAGAAAGTCAGGAAGTAGATGTATAGCAGCAAGTGTGGTGCACACAGGGTTAACAGGCAAGCAGGTCAATAGCAAGAAAAGGGAGGAAGGGAGAAAGAGGCAGGTTAGGCTTAAGGCTACCTCAGGACAGGAACAAAGCAGGCCAGCTCATCATCAATTAGGTAGCTAATTAGCACAAACGAGATGAGGGTCTTTGACCTTTAGTTCCCCTCAGGAAACCTGGCACTCCCAGCAATGAAAAGGCTTTTCAGACTGGGCCCATTACACACCACAAAAACACCAGGTAGAGCAGAGGGAGTGACAGACAGGCCAAATACCACTCCCAGCAATGCTCCTACGCAGAGCAGACTCCTCCCGTTGCCATTCCTAAAGCAAGCCCTGCATGTTTACCATGGCACAGGTGCCCAAACTATGAGAAGTACAAGGCACCCAGGACTGCAGGCATCTTAAGTATGGGTCCTGTATAAAGCTATGGCCTTGTTAATTCTGCCTCTTCCACCAGAACGACTGCAGAACACAGAAGTGGGTCCTGCCCCAGCAGCCTTGCACTGGGCCCACAGGGTGGCAGTACATGATCTCAGCTTTAAACCAGCAGTGGCTTGGTTTCACACATGCTCTTGCCACAGACATGGTCACTCCTTGAGCAAGCAGAGCCATTACTGTCATATCTAAGAGGCAGAGAGTTTTACCTAGGCAGTTCCTGGGGGAGTGGAAGTGCTCAATGCAGTACAAAGCACCTCCCTTGTCCGTCCCACAAAAAAAGCCTCCTTATCTGCCTTGTTCAATGCTTTTTTCAGGCTTAAGAGGAAGGAGAGGCACACACAGATATAATACCCAGTTCTCTGGCTTCCAAAGGGACACTGATCATGTGCTCATGTTCCCAACTCCTGCATCAGTGCTATGAAACTCTACTGGTCGCTACAGAAAGTGACTGGATGGATCTGGAAGCAGAGATCACCCAGCAGCATGAGTGTTCCCTAAGGGAGGGACTGAAGGCACCTGGGTCTGAAATTTCTCAGGACTGGGATCTTCCCCGAGCTGGACAATTAAGTCAGCTAAAAGGGGACAAGAATATCCAGCCTGCTGTACTCAGTTGCCAGCATGTTGACTAGGTTAAAGGCACAGCTACCGGCAGGTTTCCTGGGCTCTGGCAGCTGGTGGCAGCCCCCTCCTCACTTTCAAAAAGTACTACTAGCATTTTAGCACCACAGTATGTCTAAGGTTTGGGGTAACACAGTAACTAAGAGCTGACCAACTCACTCTCCCAGAAAGCACTTGGAGAGGAAGAAAATGACAACGTTCAGATAATGAAGTCTGGACAGATGCAGACAGGATCTGAAGAGTGAGAAGTGAGCACACGGAGCACAGCTCCACCTCGAGGTGTAAGAGCAGGTTTAGCCTCTGCTGGAGGAAGACATCTGAGCCAATGCCGGCATCAGTTCTGATACAGGACATCAGCATGGCCTGCAGTTCTGCTGTTTGAGGAGGGGGCTACTTCATGGGCAGGGACTAGAAGCGAAACCATGTTGCACACCAGCACCTTTTAAAAATCTGTGTGCTACACCACCCCCTTCCCAGAGCATGGGGGTACTTCCCTTGGAAAGCAATGCACCAATATCAGACCCACTTTCAAAAAAAAAAAAAAACAATAAAGCAGATCTTGTGTTCAAAGATCACCAGCCCTGGGAAGACCACTATAGCCATACGGGGTGGGCATTCAGAGGGCAGCAGCTCAGTATGCCTGAAATCTTTCACTGAGAACAAAGTCAAAAAGTTGAGTTTGGAAAGCCTGCCATAACTGTGGATTTTGCTCCTTAAATTCAGCAGGACACAAGCCCAAGGAAAGCACCATCACGAACTAAGCAGGGATAAGGGAACATGGATGACAGACCACCCAGTCCCAGATTTGGGCCCGATGTCCTGGCTGTAAGCAAGGGAGGAGGCTAGATGTACCAGAGTAGAGAGCAGACAAGGAAATCTGGCAAGTACTCATTCAATTGTTGCCCCTGCCATACTGTGCCTGCAAAGGATTATTTCTGCTTTTTGAACTGGGCTGCACAAACTTTCAACACAGAGCAGAATAACTGCTTACTTATGTAAAACTGAGGTCCAAACTCCTCTTTGTAAGAGGGACTAAACCTGCTGTTGAATGAATTAAGATGCTGTGACAGTGGTTTGCACACAAACAGCATAAAAGTTTGTTAAAACAGAGAAAAGCAAAAAAAAAAAGCTAGGGAAGGAAGTGAGGGTTGTGGTTAGTTTTCAGTTTTCCTAGGAACAGGAGCTGACTCAGCTATCTTGACTGCTGACTGCCCAAAATGTCAGACTGCAGAAGGCCAGAGTGATTTGCACTAGGGCTTGGGATGGGGGACTGAGACCGGATGCACTCACATCTGGCCAGCGATACACGCGTGCCCTCTTGCAAAACAGTTTGCTGTTCTAGCAGGAAATATGCTGCTCAGGGGCAGCTTCTCTCTCACCTCCTTCTTGAGAGATGCAGCTAATATTGCTACAGTAGATTAGAAGTTTAAAAAGGAGTTCTTAGGAAGTAAGTGCTGATGAACAGAGTTGAAACAGAGCCTCCAGAGACTTTGACCTCTGCTTAACCTTAACAACAAGTCACCAGGCAGGCTCTTGTTTAGCACTTTGCTTCTGTTTGTACCTTGGGGCTGAAGTTTCACCCAGATCTCTGCTGCAGACAGCTTCAGTACAAACTGACTCACAGCTTTTCTCCTGACTCACCTGCTACACAGGGTAGAGGACTGAGTTTTAGGCCAAGTCCTCATTAGGAGTTGCACAGCTGTGTCAGATGGACACAGTGAGCAATAATCCTTGGGGACACAAGAAACAGGAACTATAACAGTCCTTTGGTTTCAGAGGTTGAGCATGAGCCGTCCAAGATGGGAAGCCTAGTTTTGAGGACTGTAGCCTGGAGTAGGATTAGAGCTAGTTTAAAACACAAGAACAGTCCAATTTAAATGTCTTTTTCCCCAGGTGCCCTTTATCTTTTATCTCCATGTAAACTTTGTTGCAAGGGTTAATACTGTGCCAAATGCACAGTAGAGATTCTCATCTCTAACATGAGAAATCTCAGACTGTACTGATGCTGGTGGGCAAAGATGTTACAGGCAGCGACAGTGTAACATCAGCTTCCTGACAGCAAGATCCACAAGGCTGAAGAATACTTCATTACAAGGCAGGCATGAAATCCTGGCAGCTCAAAGCACTAAAGGCTGGTGGAGAACAGACCTGCTCAGTGAGATTCACACACAAAAGAGCTCTTTCTGGTTCAGCAGGTAGATTTGTTTATTCTCTGTCAGAAGCTGACAGAGACCAGAGCCCCAAGCCAGCAATCATTTGCATGCAAGGGCCTGGCATTATCCTAGCTCAGGGCCCTTTCTTCCACATCTTACCATGCACCAGGGCAGATGAGGTCATACCAGCGCAGAGACACCTAGAACAAGATGCCACTGAGCTACATCCCTGCCAGGGTGTTCTCAATCTCTCAGGCACCTCCACTCAGCACAGGCCAAATGGTTAGTTGGTAATTAAGACCATACTTTCTTGAACAGCCTTACAGAAAATTAATCAGCAGAGCAGTGCTGCACCCCAAATTCCTCTGGTTACCTGACTCTTGATGCCTTGCTGGGTGATGAAGGTCTTCAAGGCCCCTGTTTCAGAGTTCTGAGGGTAGCCAAAGTCCAGGATTTCTACGAAAGGGTAAAAAAAAAACATTAGTTCAGAGCTGCAAGGTATAAACATGCCAACCACGCTAACCATTCCTATAAGGAGAGAGCCAATTTGTACGCAGACACTGCTTACACATTAAATTTCTGGATAAGTTGCCGGAGCATTCTTTACCAAGAGAAAAGAAACAGCCTTGCTAAATTGACTTCCCTGTGCAATATTTTGGAGAGAAGGGGTGACGGAAAGCTGTCCAACTGATGAATTTGCTGTTTTTTAAGTAAAACTGCACTTCAGGACTACATATCAACTAGACTAGCCGTGTGCACAGGGCACACTGAGGAGTTTTTCCAAAAACATCCAATGGACAATAAAGAGGGTTTACTCAATAGTAGAGCAATCTATCTTTGCAGCATTTTCTTTAGGTTTTGATTTTCGTATGAAGATGTAATAAAAACCACAACCTAGAAAAATAACAGCAGAGTAGTGGCACTGCAGATAATCAGTGTGGGAGAGAAACAGATGTTAACTACAGGCAGCTAGTGCACGTAACACCCCCTCCCCTCAAAGAGGAAGGGAACAACCTACAAGAGATCGGGAGGGGAGAGAAGACCATTAACGTGAATACTGAGTAACACCACACTGGCAGGTTTTGATCTCACTGTGCCTACTAGGAGGCAGCAGTGACCGACCAAAGAAGAGAAAGAACAGTCTCTTGATCTGCCCAGAGTTCCCTGGGCAGAGAACAGAGAACCCACCAGTCACTGTGACCCTTGGCAAAGAATCCCAGGACACACACGCGTGGTGCCTTGTCTGGAAAACAAATTGAAGCATAACTAATACAAAGCGCTCATGTTATGTGAAACAGGGACAGCTCAAGGGCAATGTCTGCAGGCAGGCTGATATCGCAAGCAGCCTAAGAGAGACTGTATTATTCTATGGTGAAATTTGGAACAGTGTCACTGGGGAAGGTAGGGCTGGGACAGAGCAGGTTGGGTTTTATTGATTTCCTTCTGTCTCAGAACTGCCCCCAAGAGGCAACCAACTGCAGCCTGGGGTGACTGCTGCCATAGAGTGCTAGAGCCACCTGGGCACTAGCACCTCTAAGGCCAGCCATCCCAGCTAATGATAGCCCCCCTTATATACCTCAGCACAATGATAGCCCTTCATCTGCACAGGATTCATTCAGAAGCTGGAGTCCAGTACCAGCTGCCTCATTCATACAAGTGTGCGGCTCCCAACACTTCAGCAAAGTGAGCCACAATCAACACAAGGCTATGGGCTTGAGATGTCATCTACACTTACAGTACAGGTGGCATTAGAAAGCAGAACAAGTGATTTTGAACTCAGTCACACATATTAAAAATACTTCAAAGATTATTACTGCATCAAACTAAGCTAAGGGTTTTACAACAACCAAGTGCAATATCGCATAACAGATAAGGGAAACATCTCACCATCCAGTAGCTCATAGATCAGCACGAAGTTGTTCTTTATGTTCTCCTCACTGATCTTCCCGAAGTAGGCAGTCATCACGTCACACATCTTGTAAAGAAACTCGAATACCATGGCAGCGTTGACATTCTGCTTGGTGACAGCAGCCAGCCAGATGTTGGAACGCTTGACATGGAAGAAACTTGTGCGGGCGATGTTGGTGACAGGCGAGCGTACCTGCTGCCGTGCGTGGATGACATTGACGCGGAAGGCGTCGACGGCATTCCGCCTACAAGTTCATCACCAAAGATAAGTTAGCACAGCGAATGTGAAAACAAGCTGGCTGCACAGTTCTGCTTATGCAATTATAGTCAGACACTGAACTACATACACCAAGCTCACTTAAGAAGTGTGCCTGGGGATGTCTTTAAGAGGGACAAGTGAAGGCTCTGAGCAGAGTTAGACATTAAATTCTGCACAAACTAAAGGAGAGACAGAGTACTACTGGTCTCTACAGAGCTTCAGATGACAGTGCAACTGTCGTTAGAAGGAGAAGCTAACCTCCACCTAGAGTCAGACGGCAAAGGAACCTTCCCTTCAATTAATTTCGCTAGCACTTCCGACTGATTGCCATAGCTGGGAACAAACACAGTAGCAGCTTATGGCTCAAAGAAGAGCCCAGTTTTGACCAAACACCTAGTTACTGTCAACTCTGCATGCCCAGGCCTTCATACTCTTGCCCCAAAGCAAGCTGCAGTCTCTCTCTCCCAAAATATTTGTCAATGGCAGTTCCTCCTAGACATACCACTGAGGAAAACACAGCAAAACCTACCTGGGTCACCTGACAGAAGTCAGTGCCCAGGTATACCACGAAAGGGAGCTTTAGTTCTCAGGTCCACCTCACCTCCGTACCCCAGGCACCATGGAGGGCAGGCTCAAAGCAGCAAGCAGGATTAGGAACATTTTTGGCTTTCCAGTTTCACATGTCCTCTCAAGCCTGCTAGGCTTCAGAACAGGTCTCTTGCACATGGACTTAGGGTCCCCACAGTGCAGTGTGCCAATAGCACTGCATTATGTGCACTGGATGATCCAGTACCATTTATGGTAAAGAAAAGATGTTCTGCACAAAAAGTGCCAAAAAGGCGCTGTGCAAGCTTCCCCTAGCTGCTGCCATCTTTAATCCAAACTGTCTATACACTAGTGACAGGGAACGAATCCCTCCTGGGTAAACAGGGATGTCCGAGGGGCATTCTGGATGCCAGCTCTTCCACACTGGAGTTTCCTTATCCCATAGTTAAAAGTCAGGGTAAACTCCCCAAATTGAGTTAAAGTCCACCAATCCTAAGAACACAGGAAGGAAGCCCGAGTGCTTTATATGACAAGACCAAGACTTAAAGCAATAGTCTACACACAAAGCCAAGACTCATCTAGTTGTGCTTTATTACTCATACTCTTACAGACTACGTAGAACAGTGCGTCTTCTGACTGCAGCATCAAGGCCATGGTACTGATTATGCAGAACCATGTTTGAAAGCACACAGTAATAATATCCTCGCAAGCAAGGATACAGGCATACAAATGTTTGTAAGCATTGAGGGTTTTCAACAATCCAGCAGACACTTCCAGGTTTGAAAACAAAGGATATTCAATGGAACATATGCTACCACAGCAGGTGTTTGCTCCTTGAAGGTCTGGGTACATATGTAGAAGCTTCATCAGTAAACATGCTCCCCCATAAGCAAAATTCTGGCCTTCAAATACTTCAGGTTTTATTGCCCCAGAAGGTCCGTAAGTTTGATTTAAATCAATATTTCATTTCTACCTTAGTTTTTCCATAAGAAAGTAATTTAATCTGCTATAAAATAACAATATCTAAAAGCCCCATTCCTCCCCTCCAGTAAGCCTTGCAAGAGAAGTTCAGCTTGTTATGGAGCATTAGCCCGCCCAGCCTCAAGTTCTAACCCGCTAGAACTAGTACCAGAACCAGCAACCAGACTGGTGCACGCTAGAGGAGAAGCCTCAGCTCAGTGAAGCTTTTCTAGCACACCAGTTGCCCGCTGTGCAGTGCCAGTCATGGCCTACCACGCGTCTCTTACCTATTGCTACAGCAGCCAATGAGATGGGATGGACAGAAATGGCGCCAGCGGAGAAAGGAGGAGTGACAGCAACAAGAGAAAGGGTTAGAAACACACACACAAGGCACAATGAATCCAAAGAGATCAGGAGAGACCAAACAGCACCCCCTCCCCCTGCTCCTGGGCACAAAAGGCCAAGGTGGTATTGGATGGACAGTAACAAGCGGTGGCAGCAATGAAGCCCTCGCAAGGCACAACGCTGACATGCCGTGGTCAGGCTGCCAGTGTGGACAGACTTGTGTTTGGCTGAATTTTAGGGCTAACTGGGCATTTAGTCCAGATGAGCTGCATCCGTATCACATCAGTGATACCCAGTCTGCTCTGCTAATAGATATAGCAGGCCTTGGAGGGGAAAAACCCCAAAGCCTCAATCTGAGGCATCGCCTGGGGACCGCAGAGTATCAGGTATCTTCTTCCCAGTCTGCCTCAGAACAGGGCTGCAAGTCTGAGTGGGCATTTCTATGACAGCGCTTTCATTTGAAGCTGTTTGGGTTGATGCTTTCTGGCTTGGTCCAGCCAACAGGAAATACAGCAAGTTTGATAGAGCTGGAGCACATCTGGAGAGATATGGCACATCCTGCAGATTCTGACACTGCTCTATCCAGCTTGCACTTTTTCCTTAAGGATCAAGCGCCACGAAGCCAAAAGTGATGTATTAGAAGCTCAGAAACCAAATGCCTATTACGCTTAAAGTGCATGCAGTTTGTCATGTAAGCTGTTCAGTTTCAAATAGCTTATTTTTATTAAATAGCTACATTTTTAAATGCAGGTAGGTTCTCCCAATGACTATGTCACTGAAGAACAAGGCACTTGAAGATCACAGTAGAGCCCTCTGTGGTATCCTGAATTAAATGCATAGTGCTTTGCTTTTTTCTTTTTTTTTTTTTTTTTAAGAAGTTGCTTATGCATGCAGCTAGCTGCTGTATGGACAGATGCACTACATGCACTAAAGCCATTCTAAGTTGCAAGCAAAGAAAGTTCAAGTTTTGTGGTACTTCTGCCTTTAAAAAAGTCAAGGGAAGGGTTTCTTCATTGACCATCACTTTGCTCATTAACATTTGAGCTAGTATTTGCTTATTTAGACACTTAAACTGTGTAAGGGGAGGGGTTCTCATAACCACAGATAACCTTTAATCTCTCCCAACATGTAGGCTGAGGCTTCAGAATGCCAAAGGCAAGTGCCAAGACCAAGGAGGCTTAAGGGTCCATCACTCAGAGCCTGCATGAAGACAAGCAGCAGCTATGCTGATTTCCCATTCAACCTACCTCTCAACAAGCTGGATGGGCTCAGCCCTCAGCACTTCAGATCTATCGTTTAGGAATTAAAAACTGTAGAGTGTTCTAAAAATCTATTACCTCGTTGTTTGGTTAGAGACAGAACTACAGAGTTGAGTACAAGCTACGGGATCATGGCTATTCCTTTCTCTACCTCCCTCTGAAGGTCAGGACACTAAAAGCTTTTAAGCAGACCTGGTATTGATGCTAGTGTTCAGAATAGGAAATAGCAGATATCCAACTCCACTTGCTTGCTATAGAGCTGAAGATTCTCACTTACTTGATTACATCACAAGATGAGACAGAGCCATTTTAAGACAACTTGTTTTATAAGGTCACACATCTAAAAAATTCCAAGCCAGGTCTGAAGGCCTGTTTCAGAAGGAATCCAACACCTTAGGGAGCAAGCTTGGTTAACAGCCAGTGCTAGCTCCACCTAAGTCACAAGACCGACACTTTCACAGGAACTGAATGGAGGATTTCACTCAAGGGAATACTGACTCCTGAAGTCCTAGAGAAAACACTTGAATCTTTTTGGCACCTTTTGCCAAATGAAAAAGTTAAGATAAGATCAGGCAGGAAATCCCATTTTCTAGTTTTGCCTGGCCAGCCGGCAGGAAGTACTTTATCACGTACTGAACACAAGTCACTCGCTTTATAAGAGGAATGAGCCAAGATAAAAAGCTATAGAAGATCACTACATTAAAAATAACTACTTCACTCCCCAGTTTCCATCTCCACAGCCAGAATGCCCTTTAAATTAAAAGGCCTTCTTGAATAAACATCAGTTCAAGCACAAACCTATCTTTAAGTGCTTTAAGTTTGCAAGCCACAAAAAAAAAAAATATTTTTACCAGAAACTGCAGTAACAGTGTCCCTAGCCCCACCCCCCCCAACATATTCTCAAAATTTATCTATAATCCACACTGGCTTGGCTCAGTCACTGTGATACCTATTCATTAGGTGAACTTTACAAAGTCAGATCTGGCATATGAATTGCTCCACAGAGCTTCAGCTAACAAATATTCAAGACTGAAATGAGTTAGTGCAACAGAGGAGAGGCAACTTTGTAGCCAGCAGTTTTCTGCTTCAGAAATACAATGCTTCCTTGGCTCAGCTCTGTGTGGAAGCCCTGGAATCACTCACTTAGAACAGCTACTTTACTCTGCCTTAGTTGACTCAGAACAAGCCAAGAGATTTAAAGCTCATTAGGTGCAGCCTTATTACAGACACTGTGTTGGCTGCTACTCCATCAATGAAACAGTGCAAGCCTTGACTAGCTACTAGTTCTACCTCAACTTTTAACCTCCCCTAGACAATCCATAACCAGAAGGGACACACTCTTCAGACTAGAGCAGTCTCAAGACAGACTGGCTTGACAGTTTTTTGTAATTCATGGCAACAAGTTATTTCACAGCACATCCTACCACCATTCATTGTGAAGACCTGGTACAAATGATTTTTTCCTAAACTGACCAGAAGGATCTCTCTCATTGGACTTTGAATTAACACCTACCACAGCCCTGCTTCCTTTAGCTATGTTTTGACCCTGTTAACTTCAGTTACTAACTTCCACCTAATGCCTAACAGTAATGAAAATCCACCAGGAAGAGTAGTAGCGTGCAAGAAAGCCACTTAAGGTTTTCAGTACAAGCAGCATCATCATTTGATATCGGGTTCCTTATAGCACTATCCACTGCCTATAAGACACCAAATTTTTAGTAAGGTCCCTTCTGGGAACTAGCAGCCTAAGGATTGTGCAGATTCAGTCTAAGTGAGCATCATAACATTTGTGTGAAGTGCAACGAGACACCTACAATCTACTGAAGGGTTTCAGTGCTTCCCGCAACTTTAATTACCCAGTGAATGTAAGCTTTTCACATATAAGGCTGCCATACAAAGCTGGGGGACAGAATGCCAGCTTTAAGTGTACAGCTGTGGTTACTACGAGACTGCTTGCAGACTTAACTTTCCAAGACCACAGGCAGTCTCCTGCATGCCTGTGCTTGATGCTAGACATCTGTGTTTGAAACTAATTCAGAGCCCTGGTTATAGCGCATAGCAGACAGTTCCCACATTACTGCTCCCGTAAAGTTTTAACGATTACAGCGAGGCTTGTAGACTCCTGCAGTGGCAGTCCATGTTGCTGAAGCACGTGGAGTAACAGCCAGATCTCTACCATCCAAAGGGAAGTCTCAGGTTTGTCTGCAGGCCATCCTTTACTACCACCTGTAGGTGACCAGGGCTTAAATTTTTTTCTGAACTAAGCCTAGAGCAGCAAGTTGAGTTGCAGTCTTACATGCATGCACAGCTAATGCAGAACAAAGCAGCTCTGGGTTGTTGTCCGCACCAAAATGAGACAGAAATGCAAAGACCAGGGATGCAACACAAGCACTTACCCAATGTCATCCCGGTAGACTCGAGAGATTAAAACCTCTCCTTTGTGATTATAGATGAATAAGCCTCCGATCATGATGGAACTTTAGTCTTCTCTTCCCATGTTGCTTAAGACCTGAAGCAAGAGAGGGCATATATCAGTAGGCTGCATGGCAACAAGCAGTACAGCAGGAACAGACTTTTGACACCTGCTGGCTACTAGCCAGGGCACAGACACCTTTTGTCACACACATCCTCAATCAGAAGACAAGTCTCACAATACTTGTGGTGGTGAGGACCTGACGGCACACATCTTGATGCCACAGGAATAATGAACTCCAGCAGATTACAGGGAGGGACAAGTGGAGGGCATGTTCAGAGATACTCCTGGAAGTCTGATGCTGTAGGCAACTTCACCTAATTTATCTTGTTACACCTGGCCAGGCGAGTACATGGCTGAGGCCCAGTAGGGTAGCTAGTGACTCAGGAGCGGCTCAGACACTGGAAGCAACTGCCTGCCTCATGCTTACATCCTGGAGAGGAGAGTACAGAGCTCCTTACTTATAAAGGACTATCAGAAACAGTGTTTTAGTCTGGAGAGGAGGGAAGTAGCCTTATTGCTGCAGTTACAGATTATACTTTTTCATCTGCTGGGATTTTATATGGAAAAGTGTGTGCTCCCAACGCACAGTACAGACTGTACGTACCACAACAGACCTACGCCCCAAACTACGTGCCAGTCTCTCCAGACCAGTGTTCCCTCAGGTTTGCTGCAGAACTGCCCCTCTGGGGCACACAACAACAAGGACTCAAGAAAGAAGCCCACCGGGAACCAACAGCCTTGCTCCAGACCTCGGGAGCCACCACAGGAATCCTGACAGAGGCCCAGCTGAGTGACTTCCTGAGCTTGTCTGAAGCAACTCAAGAGCTTAGGTCTACGTGAAATGAACAGCTCTTGTGCATCCTGTAACACACAAGGCTCTGAAGATGACTGCAATTTGTAGTCAGGACTGAAGATTAAAAGTAGCACTGAAATAGATGCATGCTTACTTCTTATTCCATTCATCAGCACGAGTGGATCAAGCCTCAAGTATTAGTAGTATCTGGCCTATCCCCTGAACATGAGAAAAAAACCACAGGCCTGGAACTACAAGCAAATCAAAGACCCTTTATTTCTACTATAAAGTGCCTATCTCCCCAATGACCAAGATGCAAATCAGATTCAATTCTTAGTTAGGCTTTTTGCATGCAGTTCACGCAAGTGTTTGAGATGTCACCAAGCCTAACACTGTACAGCAGGGGGTTCTTAGCAGCAAGTACACCTTGGTTTATTACTGCTTTTACAAGAGCCTAGGAAGACCGCTGAACTTAAGGAGACAATGATTACACAGTAGCAACCACTGACCTAGTTGGTCCAGTAACTCAACATTTCTAACCATTACATTTGCAGATAAGGATGCAAAATTGACAAAATCCAACACAGATCTGCTTGGGATCATAGCTGCCTAGTAGTACAGGCTGCATTAATAACTAGGTACAGAGAACCAGCAGTTGTCATTAGCCAGGTAAGCTTTTTAGATAACAGCTCATTCAGAGTATTTCTTATCCACATACCAGCAACAGTGCAGCTGTGAGATCAAAAGCAGCTCCCTGTTTTAATAAAGCAAAGGGTGATGGGGAACTGCTACAATACACATGGAGTCTATATAGTGTTACGTTTTAGCTGCTTTCGCAGCTTGGAATTAATGTCTTCAGCAAGAGTCCTCAGGCCTAATTTCTAGCATCTTGCATTCAAGGGGTATGGGTAGAGCATAAAAGGTGATCAGAGGAACGGGGTCATCCTAGTTACTTAAGCTAAGCTACTTGATCGCAGGCATCTGGAGTGCTTGTTCAAAAAACTAATTTTTAAGTGGCAACGTTACAGCCTTTGCTGATCCCTAGCAGCAGTACTGAGTAACACTTCAGAGTCCAAAATGAGAGCAGCCTGGCTACAAGGTGCCATTGGAGTGGGAGATTTCAACCATGAGCCACTTTAATTGGGGGCTAGTGCCTCAGAAGTTACCCTCTTAAACTGCTAATCTCCTCTTTCTTCAAAGGAAGATTGTTTTGAAGAGAACTACAAAGCTGGTAGACATTACTGAGGCAGAAGACAGTTTGATTTTATTTTTCTAAATACACAGCTACTTTCCCAGATGCCATTCCTGTAGTCGCACACGTTCCTATTCACTCAGGTTTAAGTCATAATACCCACGCTAGCAACTGACTGGTTGGCTTAGCCCAGAGAAGAGCACTACAAATACGATAGGGCAAGCCTCATGACTAAGTCTTGGGATGATCACATCGGTATTTCTCAGCTTTGGCACTGCAGAGCATTAGATAACCAACCATCTCCACGCTGCTGTTAGGGTGGGTTAGCCTACACCCACTTGTCTGGGGTGGGTGGGAAGGATAGGGAGAGGCTAGCCTAGAGACAGATGCTGACAGTGAACCGATATGTGTTTGTTCAGGAACACAGCAAAAATTAAGCTAAAATGACCTGGCCTCAGATCATCTCAAAGGTCAGGAAAAAAAAGAATACAAAAGCAATACACACAACAGAGGGACAAAAGGACTTCCAGGGTAGATGCCTGGAGTACTAAGAGTAACGTATCCTCTAGAAGTTATGTTCAAGAAACTAAAGCAGCTGCCTATTTGAGGGAACTACTGCAGACATGAGCTCTGTGCTAAAACAAGATTTATAGTGCAGCCACTAATTTTCATTTCAGAAAGACAAAAAAGAAACTTTAAATTTCATAAGCCTTTATACTAATATTTTTAGCTACACCTAATGAGTCCTCAGAGAGTAACATTACACATATTTCTCTGCTATGGGTCTTCAGCTACCAGATGGCTGCTTCTGCTCATTAAAAGGAAAAAGAATCAAAAAAGTCAGTTAAGTCAAAATAGCAAGAAACAGACAGGCGAGCAGTTTTCCCAAAGCTCAGTAGTGAGCTTCCTGGCTTTTACTCCCACATTCTGCTGGTTGAGCGTCTCTGGCTATTAACAGGCTGCCTCCTGCCACTTGTCAGTGGCTTCATGTCGCACTGTCATCAACATTTTTTGATGTCTGAGACTCCATCTAGCACAGAAAAGGTTTTCAAATACGTTTTTCTCTCATTCCCATTAGTGACACTTTATAACTTCAGGATACAAGTATTTCATTTACTTCCAGGCTAAGTCTCTGTAATGAAACCTATTAAGACAGAGGCAGGGCACAGTCTGAGATTCCCATGTCATTACAGGGTGGGAAAAGCCTTCTGTGGCCGCTCAGTGTCCCACGTAGGGGGACCAAGGCCACACGGTGCAGCTGGCAGCAATGCCAGCATCCTCACCCCAGAAGACGGGGACAATCCTGTTGGTCAACAGAATAAAACCAGGTTCTCAAATTTAAGGAAGGGGCTGTACCACAGACTCATGACTACTTACATGAAACGCACACTGCTCTAACAGGCATCCAGGAGGCCACTAAAAGGGAACATGCAGGGCTAGAACCCAAAACACGGAGAACATCTGTTTGAATACAGTTGCCCAACAAGTCTGGCAGATGCTGAAGCTGTAATTCAGCAAACATTCAAAAGGTCACTCAGGCCAAATGATTAAAAAAAGAGAACCATTACGACAATGAAAGCAACTTGTTGCCCACTCTAGGAAATTCTTTCCTAATTAGTATTTTTTCATTCCAGATAGAGTCAAGGATGTCTTTTCAGACTGCTACAGGGCTGGCTTCCACATTCAGATATGAGCTATTGCTACTGAAGGTGAAGAAGAGTTCCTGCATCCTCTTTAAGCCTTACATTGTATAGAATAGGTTCCTGGAAGCTTATGCAACTGGTCAAAGCTGGATCGTATGAATTCTACAAACCCTTTCCAGAAGATTCCTAGAAAGCACATCCTAGTCTTAAAAAAAAAAAAAAGTAATCTCCCTCTTGGGTTTTAATGCTGCTTAAGTTATTTGTTTCACTATTTTTAGCATAAAGGAAACGTCTGCTTTCATGAGCAACACGATCAGGCACACAGCATATACAAGACAAAGCCTCTTGCTAGCATGACAATCCAATCACTTTCTGAAAAAGCCTTGATTTGAATATTTACTACATTACTATAAAACATGTAGAAGACTGCTGATCAAGCTTCATGTTGGAAATTAAATGCCTTCTCTTAGGAAGATCTACAAGCTTTAAATGTTGATTAAGATAATGAGGCTATGCTTTCTCATATGTTAGAACATATTCTGCAATAGCTTCGCTTAAGTTACAGGCAAAAATATCAGCATTTTTAATTGCATCACAGTACTAGGCAGCAGAGTCAACGTTAGACGGAGACTAGATACAGCATGATTCAAGTGCTTTTAGTCTTTAAAAAAATTCTTTGTCAATGCAAAGAAATGCTAGGTTTCTTCCTTATACAAATATACTGGGAGGTGAGCTCAGGCTTCAAACTTTCCATGTGCAGTTAGCTCCCAAGCTAACCAGCTTCAGTTGCACATTTCAAAGCCACATTGGTTCATACTGTAGATCTGTTAGCTCAGTGTCTTGTCTCGGACGTTGGCAATGAAGGGACAGTCAGATAACAGTAAGGACAGGTCAAGAAAAAACTCCCCAGGAGATCCCCCTGCAATGGCTTGTTTATTTTAGAATTCTCAATGGATCTCTTTAAAGTATTTGCCCAGTTTCCTCTCAAATCTCTGCATCAGCAGCATCCCATGGCAAAAAAAAAAGTCTACAGTTTTAACACCACTGTATAAAACACCCTCCTTTAAGCCTGGTTTTTCTTCCTTCCCTCAGCTTTGTTTACTGGCCTTCAGTTCAAGCGCAGGAAGACAAAATTAAGAACTAGCCCCCATACTCTATCTCCAGGCCACTCATGATTTTGCAGATTTTCTCCACTGCCTTCATTGCCCCCTTCCCAGAATGAGGTGTTCCCACCTTACTCAGTTGCTCTTCACAAGGAAATTGCTTTATGCTTTGGTCTTTCTCAGTGCCTCTCTCTAAACATTCTCCTTCTGGAAGTGAACGCAAATCTGCACAAGTTATTCAAGATGTTAGCAATCCATGATACAGACAGTATGACAATCATACAGATCCTGCTTTGATCTCTTCCCAGTGGTTCTCAATATTTGACTTATGTTTTTAAACCACCACTAGCAAGAAGCTAATGATTTCATCATCTAGCATAACTCCAAGATCACACTGAATTCAGTCTTCAAGGTGATTAACCATATTACAGGTGAAGCTAGAATTGCCTTTGCTCCCTAATCCACCTACATGCACCATTGTACATTTATGTACCTTGAATTTAGTGTGCCGTTTTATAGTCCCACCACTGCACCTCTATGCCATTTTTGACCTACTTTGCCCTTACTACTCTGAATGCCCTCATATCCACCCCCCACCCCATGACTCCTGAACAGGATTGCTCTTATTGCAAATCCTCATTTGCTACAAAATAGGATCACGCAGAGAGATTTGCCACCAACCAGCTGATGCATACTAGCCATGCAACACTGGCAATGCAACTCAATACTGGACAACTTGCTCAAAGTCAGAAGGGGACTGGCTCTGTGCTATGTGAACCCCTGCTTAACACTCGAGGAGGCAGTTTCACTTACTACAGATTTAGCCACAAGATCAGGACCACTCTGCCAGGTTGTTTTGTAATGGCAGCCTACAAGCATAAATATACCAGAGAGATAGCCACCAGCATTATTTCACATGTAGTAGCAGCTTGCTTCCACACCAGTTATGATTCTCCTCAAGCCTGAAAAAAACCCCACAATTCTACCACTCTACAAATTAAACCTGAATTCACATTTAAGTGCAATTTACCTAACTATTTGTGTCAGAAGTGCAATTTACCGAACTCTATTTGCGTAAGGTAAAGTGTTTTCAGGTACCAAGCAAAGTCACATGGGCTAACAACAGTGAATACAAGGAAACAGTTTTAGATGACTAACCCAACCGTACCCGATATCCGTCAGGTCTCCGCGGTAGTTGAAGGACACACGCAGTATAAACATCTTGCTGCACTCCTATCTAATGACATCAGGGCCCAAAGAGGTCTCAAGTACACAAGGTATTTAACACAATTATAAGCAGATCTTCCGTGCTCTGCTTGACTTCTGCAGTCCAGCATCTTGATGAGTTCCAAACATCACAAGCATAGACAGCACAACGGCATCAACACAACATTTACAGCAAGCTCATTCTGGTGCAGCGCCGTTCTCTCAGCCAGCCTTCACCAAGTTTGCCCACAATGGAAGTTCAGGGAACACTGACAACATTCCAGTCTTCTGCTCAAGCCTTGCATTGAGTCCCTCCCAGACACAAGATCAGAGTGACTGTGCTCCCTCCCCACTACAGTTACTTCCATCAGCTAATGGGAGCATGTCCGCGCAGCTGGAAAGTCAAGAGGTGGAATGACTGGCCTAGAGATATATGAACAGATGAGAGGAAAGCTATACAAAGGGCAGCATGCAAAAGAAAGTTGCTTAAAGCTTAGCAAGAAGAATGGCTCTTTAAGATGACAATGGCTCTCCTTGAAGTGGCTGCAGTGAAAATAAGCCTGCTTTGTTTTGATCCTCATTTGTGTTTCGGTACAAGTTTTGCGGATACTCGTTTCAACTATTTCAAGGTTACACTGCAACTAGAATGAGGTTTTTAGTGGTACAGTTCAGACTTGGTATGATCTTCCACAGGTTTTTAAATAACGAACAGTTTTCTTTTCAGATCAGCTTTGAAAATGAAAGATCCTAGCACTTGCAATGGTTAAGAACTGCAGGGAACAGGGCTCAAATTAATTTGAGACTGACATTCAGTGACTCACGGCTGCTGGAATCAGAAGGCCCCAGAATAAGAAATCCACCACAGAAGATGGGTTCGTCTGCTCGCTGTGCATATGCGACATGACTCAGAAAGCGTCCCAGCATTGCTCAATCAGCTCTCAATGACTCATTCTGCTCCTCTCCACAGTCAGCCTTTTCTAGAGAGCTTACCCTACGCTGTTTTTGAGTTTCCTCAGGCTAATAGCTCATTGCAAGACACAGTTTAAGAGCAAAGCCCATTGCTTCTTCAACTGTTCATCATTAAGTGCCTGGAAACCAAGATAACTCTAGATGAAGCATTTGGGTTAACGGTCCATCAACTGCATTTTCAGAGCTTTGCAGCTCCGCTCCTTCTGTTTCACTGGCTTGAACATATGGCAACCCGCTCCACACTGCTAGCTACAGCCCTGTTTTTTAGTTATAGTATGGATGGATTTATTCTAGTTAAGGTGCAGAGAAGATCCACATGTATGTTGAATTCACACCAGTTGGTGACTAATCACCTTAATTTAGGAACAACAGTCCTCTCCCAATACACTCTGCATTCTTCAAGCAGCTAGCTACTGGGGTAGGAGTGAGATCTAACATCTGAATGCTGCTCCTACAAATACCTAAGGCCAGTACGCTTCCTACTCTGCTGTCAAGTACTTGCATTCCCATATACTTCTATTTCAACCCATAAATAGAAAGGAAAAGGATCATGAAGAACATCACAGACAGACCACATACTTATACACACTTATAAACCTACTAGGAGTTAAGGCTACATGGAAATGCCTTTCCACT
Organism: Platalea leucorodia; assembly: GCF_965183815.1. NCBI lineage: Eukaryota > Metazoa > Chordata > Aves > Pelecaniformes > Threskiornithidae > Platalea > Platalea leucorodia. Next base: position 11,341,930 of record NC_138830.1, read on the forward strand.
GAAGTGAAAATGAGAGCATTAAGATACACCTTTATAGCAACTATGGCAAAGTTACAACATTAAGACAGCCAGCTAAAAAAAAAAAAAGAACAAGTATAAAAATGAAATGCTGGGATGTGGATTTGAATGCATTTCAGTAGTTACGTAACTGAAAAGCAGCAGGATTAGCTGGACCTACAATGACTGACACGGTAACGTGCACCTTCTTAAAAGAATCAAGCATACTCGTCTCAAATCATGTCACTGCTCATGCTGTGCAAGGGATGTGCATTAGGGAGTATCCCTCTCTCAAACCATCGTGACACGTTAGAGGAAGCCCCAGAAGCCACTCTGCAGCAGGTTACCTGCAGACCATAACCAAGGGAGCCCAGAGAAAGACAAAAATGCAATAAAGCATAGTATCTTGAAACCTGCTTTTGTCCACTGATTCTATTATAGATGGAAAATGGTCTATTTATTACATCTGAGCTAAAGATAGGCAGCTCTCCAAAAGCCATCAGGCTTTGCCCTTTCAGACCTACATTGTGCCACACACTCGGAATGCGTGGGTGCAGTCAGGAGCACGGGCTCGGGCAGCAGGATCCTGTTGCTGGGCTGTCAGTAGCTTCACATATTCTGAGATGCAACAAGTGGCAGAACTGGGAGCTACCTAGCGAGATGATGCACTAAACCTGCATTTAGCAAGTGAAGATTCAGCAGCTCCCTCCTGCAGCATGTAAGAGCCCAGCCTTCCACTTCCATTGCCTCTTCGTGGATTCAGACCTAGAATAGCTGTAGAAAAAATGAACAACATACAGCACGGAGCTTTCTTAGACTAAACCAAGGCAGACATAAGGAATGGATTAACAAGCATAGTTTGTTCCCTCTGCAGTGATTTGTCTGTATCTGCAGCAACTCTTCCAGAAACACCACAGCAAACAGTACCAATCCTCCAGTCTTTGCCCACTGCATTAGCCTCCCACGGTCTCTCCGCTTGAGAAGCCATAGCATCACACCAGTAACAAGAAACCACTGTAGTACCACAGTTATCTGTTCATTAGGGTATGAAAGACAAAGCTGAATTCTAGCCTAAATCCCACATATACAGACATTCAAACAAGTGGTTTTCTCCAACACGTTCGTCCCATAACCTGAAGTCTTTCAGGCGACACCATGCAGACCATTAATCCTTCCCTGCACCAGCAGGAACAGTGCTGGCTTCAACCTACACCACAAACTTTGGAACACAGTTGTCTGCCTTTTGTGACTGTATTTGCACAAATGAAAACAAAAAATAAAAAAGCTGATCTGTTCAAACTCATTGCTTCGGAAAAACAGTGAATTGTCAGTCAGTTTTCTGCAGTGGTACAAGGCAACGTGGCTGCACTAACTGCAGCTTCACATCCAGGCAAGAGATGCTTGTTCTAGCTCTAGAAGAATGAGGTACTGTCTGGAGGAAACATGTCATTAGCAACGTGCCTACAGCCTAACGGTACTGGAGCCATAAACTTTGGGCGTATATTGGTATTTTTGCCTCGGGAAAGAGCAAATGCAGTTGTCTGTGTCCTCCCACACCAGCTTCTCTAAGTTCAGTGCAGGCAGAAGCTGCTGAACTCTTGAGCCAGGCCTGGCCGCTGCCACGGCAGGTCTGCTCAGCAAATCCTCTGTGTTCGCTCTTCAGAAGTGCGGTCGTAACGCAGCAGCTCAAGAAGAATTGCTCAGGAGCAGCCTGACAGCAGAGCTGCCCCTAACAATATAACTACAGTTTCACATTACCACCCAAGCACCAACAGCCTCAGGGTTTGGTGAGCACTGGTAGCATCCCGATAGCGCTGAGTGCATTTGTCCATTCATTTTAGAACACACCTTGGGGATCAGCTGTATTTTACTGAGCCAGCTGTGCAGGTGCCATTCTCACTGTCGAGATACCTCTCCAGAAAAGACTCTAGCACTACAGGTGGTGAAAATAAGCATGCAACATGGCCTGCCAGTTACCTTCAACTCAGCCACGGACAGAGCAAGCTGCTGAGGCTTGATCAGCAGATCTGATAGGACTCCTGCTCATCTGCAAAGCCATTTTGGCCACAGCCCCACTGTGAGACTAGCTGCTAGCTTCATCGATTTTCCTGTGCCATCAAGTACAGGGTACGAATAAACACAAGATGATGAGTAGTGAGCCCAAGACCCAGCTACTCTGGGCTTTGTCACTCCCATTAAGGGCTAGAAGTTTCCCCACAGCACAGACATCACTTAGTTTGAATGAAAACAGGAATGCTTATTTCTCTAATCTACACAGCACATCTAGGGAACAGCAATCACAAGTCAGTTAATAAGCTGTGTAAAGCAACCAACCCATTTAGTAGTCTATTAAAAGAAAGTTTGGGTTCTGACTTAACAGTAAGTAAGACTTCTGTGCATTAATGAGCTTATCTAACTAAGCAGTTCAAGGTACATTAGCTGCTAGAGTTCTCATCCAGGAAGAAACCAGGAGAGGTACTGCAGCTCTCACCCAGAGGGCTGAGGGTAAATCACCAACTGTAACAATTTCTGCATTCCAGAAATCAGTATGATCTTGGACAAGCGACAACAGTTGGAGCAGGAGGGGGATTAGTCAGGCTGCTCTGGCAAACTGGAGTTATTCAGAAAACCAGTCCTTTCAGGCTAGTGCTAGCCATTATCAAACCTAAAGGCTTAAGGCTTACAACGATGTCACTGCCCCACCAGCTAATCCAAGCATCTAAGCTTTGCTTAGAGGGCTGCATTAGCCACTTTCCAGGAGGCCATGGGCTGCACTTGGTTTTAAACAAGAGTAGCTGCCATCACTTAATCCTGGGGAAGACAGGCTGCATAATTTAATTAAGAGGCATACCGTGAGCTAAAGAGCTACTGAGATAAACCCATCAGTTTCAGAGAAACCGTTCCTATTTTAAACCCAATCCCATAAATCCCCATAACCAGTGGGCAGGAAGAGGAGCACATTCAACTCTTACCAGGCTCTCCTCCTACAGTCTACTTCTGCGTGCCGTACTGCACGCAGCCAGTCTAAAGAGCAGTAAGAGATAAATACTGACACAGGGAAACACAAGAAGGTCCCTTACTCTGGCAAAACATCCCAGGAACAGTGTTTAACACACCTCTCCACCTTATTTTGAGTCCAACCTTATCTGAACAGCCCCAATGCCTTCTTCCATGTCTACCAGTTCTTCCGAGGCAGTTTTAAAGTCAGGCTGAAGCAACTTCTATGCCCTTTTCACTCTTGAGCTAGAAACCTGAACAATGACTTGCATTCTATTCATCTTCTAACAGAAGTGGTTAGAGACACGGACTGCAGTTTGAGTAAGAGCCTATATTCTGCAGGCCAGTAATGGTCTAGGTGCCCTGACTTGCCAGTGTTTCTCTCTCTGCTATCACTGTAGAGCAGATAACTGCATTTCACATTCTGTGCCTCAGCCTACAAGCTTTTAGCTGAGCTGCCAACCTCCTGCTGAGATCAAAATAATATATGGCTTGCTAGTAACTTTTGACTCTGTAGGTCATTCACTACAGGAGAGAAGCTGACTCTGGCATACAGACCAATTATATTTTGGCACCCCAGGCTGTACTTCTGTCCATCCTCCAGCTAACCCAAAGAAAAGCCTTTAAACACCCTAATGGTCTTTAGTAGTATAAGCTTAGAAAACCAGTGTGAGATGTTGTGCTGCAAAAGACAGTTTTGGCTTTATCATTTCTTGATGCAGGGATGAGACAAGCGAAGTTTAACTAGGGTCACAGGAAGTTTCTTTACAAAGCCCATTTTGTTTTATGATCGTTCCCATTCCATCAAAAAAAAAAAAAAAAAAAGAGATGCTATCAAACATTTCCAGTCATCTGTGCCTCAAAGGACTGAAGATGTAACTCTTCACAGCCTCAAGACTCAACTCCTCAAAGGCCAGAATTGTGCTCTCTCAGGAGGAGGAAGAAGCCGGCTACGATACCCTTCAAAGAGATCTCAGATGCTCTCCCTGAAACATGGCCAGTTTGCAGCCCAAAGGACGCCAGGTATCTTTGTCACTAGATGTCAGTAACATGGCACTTCCTACAGAAGTGATGTCTCCCTACTGACAGGGAAAATATGGAAGTAGGCAGTTTGGCAGCATCTCTTCAGATTAGAGATTGTCCCTCCGAGCAAAACTCACAGCGACAAGAACAGCTTTTACTATAGGAAAAAATAGTAGCTACAGATCTGATAGCATTCAAGCAAACGTTGCCCAACAAAACACTACGTGAGCCCGAATGCAGTTAGAAACCTGTAATACCTAGACTTCCAAGCCGCAGAAGCCATCCAGACTCAGGTATCTGGGAAAGTTCCAGGCTCAGATTTTGGCAGCCTGAGGCTAAAACTTGATAGCAGCTTTGTCATACTAAAGCAAGCACAAAACAGATCATGGACTCACACAGCTTATGAGGAGAAGACTAGATCAGAAGCGAGTCATTTCCTAGCGGGGAGAGAAGTCAACTGCACTGGATGATAAACACAGGCTGCGCTTCCTGCAGCTTTACTGGACCCAAAGACCTACCCAGGAAAGAATGGAAGTGGAAACGCATCTAGAGGAGCCGTTGGATAAGAGCCTGTTTTAAGCCTCGGAACAAGCAGAGTTTAGCACCAGCAGCGCTATGTTCTGCCTCAGCAGGTTTCCCAGAGAAGAAGCCAGAGGGTGCAAGCCATAACCTAGCTAATTCACGTTTGTAGCAGTAGTACAGGCAAATAATTTTAGGGGAAGTTCCTGCCCGATCGGACTGCAAGACCTTTGCTCAGGCTGACCCAGCACATCGCTGCAGGCCCTCCCCAGGCGTCCTCCGCCACCCGCAGAGCTTGACTCTGTCCCCACCCTCACCCGGTTCAGCACCGCAGGGCTGCCACCCCAGGTACTCCGGACACGGAGCTAATTAACACAAGCAATTAATAAACCCCCTCACCCCTAAGCAACGTGCGAGTAGATGAGCCAGCTGCGGCGGGGCTGGGGTCGCCCAGCACCCCTTCCCCGGGGCCTAAGGGAAAGCCCCCCGCGGGGGGAGCCCCGCTTCCCTCCCACACGGCTCCGCAAGGGGCGGCCCGGCCCCGGGGGGCACCGCCGCTCCCCTCCTCAAGGGCAGCCGCCGAGGTACCTCTCCCCGCCGGCGGCTCCCCCCCAAGCCTGTCAGGGCCGCCCCGCGCCCCGCGGGGTAGGCCCGCGGACCCCCAACCCCGGCGAGCGCCGAGGGAGCCGCCACCCACGGCGGCTCGGCCACCGCCCGGGCGCCGCCGCAGAGCGAGCACCCGCCGCAAGGAAGCCGGCCCAGAGAAGGGAAGCGGGGCGCGCAGCCCCGCCGGGGAGCGGGAGGACGGCCCCGGGCACCTCACCTGCCGCTGCCCGCCGCCGCTCGCTGCCCAGCGCCCAAGATGGCGGCCGCCGCCCCCCCTTCCCTCCGCGCCCCCCCTATCACTGCAGAGCCGCCGCCGCGCATGCCCCGCCCGCGCCCCGCCGCCGCTGCGCATGCGCCAGCCCGGGAGGCGGGGCTCGGCCGACGGCGGCGCCGGGCAGGACGGCCCCCGCGCGGAGCCTGCCGGGAGCTGTAGTCCGTGCGGCGCGGTGCGCCATGGGAGTTGTAGTCCGCGGAGGGGGGGAGGCGGCGTGGGCACCGTGCGAGCGGCAGCGCCGGGGCTGCGGGCGTGGGGCCTCCGCTCCGCCCCGGTCCCCGCCGGGACGGCCTGCAGGGCGCTGCGGTGCGCCCGGGCAGGGAGGCGGCCCTCCCCCCGCGTAGAGGCCTGGAGCGGCCATGCCCTTCCGCGGGGCTGCTGGCCGCCAGCACCGCCCCTCTCCCCCCGCGGCATGCCTGCTGGAAACGGGGGAGCACGGAGCGCCCGCGGCCAGGCCCCGCACCGGCACCGGGAGGCCGGGCCCGGGCCAGGGCCAGGTTCAGGCCGCAGCAGCCCCCGGAATGCCGGGAAGAGGCATTTGGGAAACAGGGTGCCCTGGTCCCGCTGGGATCTCGCTGCGGAGCGAAAGGCAGGAGGGCAGAAAAGGAGGCTGGAAAAAAAGAAAAACAAAAAACAAACCACCAACACAAGGCAGGAGTCCAATAAAACTATGTTTATAAATAAAAACAAGGAGATTGGTTTTGTTTTTATAAAACCCAGCGGGCAGGGTAGGGCAAGGGCGTGAGCAGTGGCCAGGGCGGCTGCTGGGCGGCATCAGGAGAGGGGGGCACGGGCGGCAGCTTGCCGGAGCCGAGCCGGGGGACGGGAGGATGGCGGGGAGCGGGCCCCGGCGGGCGGAGGGGAAGGAGAGGGTTTAGGGAGTCACGGGGAGATGATGAACCGATGGCAAGCGAGAGCTGGCAGAGGGGTTGCAGGGGCAACGCAGACCCCCGAGGAGCAAAATACATTTCATCTCCAGCGTATAAAAACTGCAAACACAAGACAAAAGGAGGCAACGCTTACGGAGGCGGCCACGGCGCAGCAGGGCACCAGCACCAACAGGAGCGGGGTCGAGCGTGCCTGTACCGTACCGTGCTTGGCGCGTACCGTGCTTGGCCCCGGGCGCGGGGAAGGGGGCTGCCCCCGGCCCGAGGCACATCTCTTGAGTACCCAGAAAAGGAAAAAGGGCAGGGAGCGCCGGAGCAAATGGCCTCAGCTGTCCCGACACATCTGCTGGCACCAAGTCCGGAGGCCACGGTTCAGGCTGCAGCCTCCCTCCCCGGGGAGCTCGTGTTGTCGCCAGCCGCCGTTCACAGCCCGGAGAGAGCGGGGCCGTCCCAGAGCCTCGTCCCTCCTGGCAGCCTGGCAGGCAGCGCTCACAGTGCTGGGCAGAGGGGGAGGCAGACTCGGGTCCTTCGCAGGGCAAACACAGGGGACCTCCACCTTTCCCCAAAGCGTGAAAGTGAACCAGTTGTGCCCCCTCCCTCCGTCCAGGCCCTTGAAGATGTCACATTGCCGAGCGCAGGCAGCAGCTGCCACCGCCAGCCCCAGACATAGGACAGCCCCTACAAACAGGGCAGGCAGCAGTGTGTCACAGGCGGAAGGACAAAGAGCAGGATGGAGGGAGCAGAACTCTGCCCTTAAATCCCCCCCGAGGACCCAAGGGCAGGCACCCAGCACTGCTCTGGGCTAAACACAGAGGTACAGCCCCAGCCCCGAGACTCACGGCCCGAGCAAGGTGAAGGAGGGTCCTGCCATGGGGCAGCGCCAGGCTTGGACTTGGCCCAATGCATGGGCGAGAGGAAGGAGGCAAGAGGGAAGCGGCAGCATCTCTCCACTCCCCGGAGGCACTGAAGCCCTGGAACATTCATGCATTAGCCAAAAGGCAACTACAATGGGATTTAAAATGCATATATAAGGCTGGTCCCTGCTCCCCTCTCAGGGCTGCGGGAAGGGCAGGGCGTCTTCCGCAAGGGGGAGGAAAGAAGCCATCTTCAGCGCCACGCGTGCCCAGCGCCCTTGGAGCTCCGTGTCCTCCTGTCGGGCCACGCCACGCTCCAGCTCTCCCCCCCACGGGCGGCAGGCTCAGAGAAAGTCAAACACCCCGTAATTCTTTGCTGCTTGATAGAAGAAACACAAAAGGGTGAAAAGAAAGAAGAGATGTTTAGGGTGGAAGGACTGAGGCAGCAGCGACACACGGGCAAGCAGCACAGAGCGCTGGGACGGATGCGGATTAATGGGGTTAGAGAGGACGGCAGGAGGGAATTACCATCGGCAATACACAAGTCTGGTGGCGGGATGGGCTGGCAGCACCCAGCAGGCCTGCCAGCCCCATCCACCCCGCTCGAGGAGGGATTAGAATCAAGGTTTAGTTCCATTTATTATTTTTTTCCCTTTTTTTCTTTTCGTTATCAAGACCAAAAAAAAAAAAAAAAAAATTTAAAAAAAAAAAAAAAACCAAAAAACAAGGGGTGAAGCCAGGGCTGGTCCTAGGAGACAAATGACGGGGATGGAGGGGGGGAAGGAGGGGCAGCAGACAGACAGGGGACGGGCGCTTCACATTACATCCACAAAGAACTCACTGGGGTTGCCCATGGCCATTCGGAAGGACTGTCTACTGGCTGTCAGTTCGGGGGGCACAGAGGCCAGGTCACGGCCCGGCGGTGCCCCGGGGGGCCCCATGGCTGAAGGCGGTGGAGGCATCAGCAACATGGGGGGGCTGAAGAGAGGGGGGAGGCCGGGCGGCCCGTACGACTGCTGGCTGTGGTGGCTGCGGATGCTGTGAGCCAGAGAGTGCTGGCTACGCTGGCTGTGCTGGCTGGCCGGCACGGAGCGCTCGCTGGCCGCGCGCTCACGCCGCATGCTGCTCCTCGTGGTGTGGTCCGACTCGCTCCCGCTGCCGCCTGACTTGGATTCCCCAGTCTTCTCTCTCTCCTTCCTCCTCTCGCTGCCGCTGCGATTGGAACCGCTGCTCCGGCTCCCTGCGAAGCGCATGAGGCAAGGTTAGGTGACAGCTCAGACAAGCCAGGAAGAAAGGATGCTCCTCTAGCCAAGAGAGGACTACAGCATGCTGCAGCACAGCCATCTGCCAGCACAGTCCGTGCTCTCGGTCTCCTTTCAACTCTGAGTCCCACAACCCTTCTGAGATGGCTTTTGCCCTGGTTCCCCCACACATAGGGCCTTGCCTAAGCAGCCTTTTCCTACTGCTCCCCAGTACGGAACAGGGCATCTGCCCGCCTGCAGGCATATTTTCGTCCTTTGCACTCACCTTCACTGTGCTGGCTGCCCGCACTGCCCCCTCCGTAGCTGTAGCCTGGGTCAGGGAAGCCGGGGTGGGGGTTGTATGGATGAGGTGGTGGATACTGATACGGGAAAGCCATAGGCCAGGGTGCGGCTCCTGGGTGGGGAAGCGGAGCCAAAGTGTCCTGATCGGAGGCGCCGCTGGAGCCATCGTGATCATGAAGAGAAAGATTAGCCATGTCTGCAAGAAAGCAGAGAAGAGGGGTTAATTCAAATGGAAAGACAACCACGTGTGATGAAGAAGCTCCCTGTCCACGCTTGCTGATGGACAAGGATGGGGTACACGAGGAAAGGCAAGAAGTTGGCACTCTCCCTGCTAGTCAATGCAACCATTTGTGCTTCCTGGCTGGACAATAGCCAGGCTGCGCGAGTCCGAGCTCCCACTCTTAATACAGAGACCAGCTTGGTGGGAAAGGACCACATCAGAGCTGCAGCTCACCCTGCCAATTACTTCCCCCATCCCTCTTACTTGAGAACAACCCAGTTCTTTGAGCACCACCCCCTTGCCAGCACTGGAAGTTCAGAGCCTGGAGACAAAGTCAGTAAAGACTAAGACTCTGCTATGGCTGCCCAGGAGAAAAGATCACATAGTAGGTAACAGTGCCATCTTCCAACTTCACCACCCCAGCAGCATGACAAGGGAGCTGGGATATTCTTCCTCACTCTCTAACAGGGTCTTTAGAACATGGGGCCCAGCCTGTGGCAACGGCGGTAGCTATGTGCCCACAGTGTTAGAAGGGCTCTGCAGGACCTCAACCCCCCTCCATCCTCTCCCTCGCCCATGCCAAGTGCCATACTTCCACAGAGGTCCCCGAAGATGTAATAGCATTGCTCCGAGAAGGTGATCTTGTTCACGGTGTGTCGGATGTAGCCAGCCTTCAGCAGATTGCTGGCATATTTGCGGGATTCACGACGGTCTGTAAAGCCCTCCACATGGTGATAGAGCCAATCCACCACATCCGAACCTGCCACCAAACATCAGAGTTAAATACAGCAACAGAGAGAAAGACAGGGGCCCTTGAGGCAGTGGGCCGCACTGGCGCCAAGACAAAGTGGGCCAAAAGGCGAAAAGGGACTGCACAGCCAAAAGTTCAATTTGTGACTCTGGCCTGGTCAACAGTTTGTGGTGAGAGATGCTCCCTCGGGCATCTGCTTGGAAAACACACCACCCATTCCCCACTCCCTGCCTCTGCTGCAGGCAGCACAGTCTCTTACCAATGAAGGCATTGGGGATGGTGATCTTCAGCCACATGCGGTCACGCACCTCCAGGCCTGACTCTGGTGAGGCCATGGCTTTGACAATAGTGGCCATGTCGCTGTGGATGGACAGGTGAAAGTCATCGAGGCCTGTGGTGTGGACGAAGGGAAGGGAGGCAGAGATGAGAGAGGACAGAAAAGACAACAGGGCTACATGGAAGCATTGCACATAGGAGGAATGGGCCAGGGAACAATACATCGCAGACAGCCTTGGGGCGCATGCTGTGTAACCCCCCTTCCAGCCTTCCAATGTTATCCTTCCCACATCAGCCATTTCGCCCTGTGCAAAACCCAGGCTAGAGTTTCCTTCCTTCCAACCAGTCCCAAGCAGCTGAGATCCAAACGCTGCCTACTGAGCCCACATGGCCCAGCAAGGGAATTCTCTGCTCCTCACAAACTTACAAGAAACTCCTGGCTTTTTGCCCCGGCTCTCTAGACCCTTGCTTCAAGGCTCTGTATACTAGAATCACCCAAAACCTTCAGAAAGCAATGAAAAGAGCCCCGTGCTCAGCAGGACCCTGCCCCACTGCAAGGCTCTTTGCTTCCAGCTGCCTCCATCCTGCCCTATCTGCTGTCTGGGAGGGCAATTGCTCCAGGGACAAGCTGATTCCCTCTGGTCCGGCACTCTCAGCTGGTAATCCCCGACTGCTCTGAGCCTTTCCTCTGCACCTGCCACAGCTCCTGGATTGCACCCAGGCTCTTCTACTCCCCTTAACTTGAAGGCTGAAAAAGGTGGTATTAATTCACCCAGCCAGAACTTCCACTGATCCAAGTGCCTGCCTGGTGAGAGCTGCCTCCCTCTTAATCCCCTGTCAGGGCAGACCTTGCCCATCCCAGCTGTCCCCAAGCAGATGTATTGCTCCCTTTACAGCACAGCGAAGGTGAGGAAGCCGTGCAGCGGGTGGAGCACGGAGGCACAAGAACTTACGTTCGGTCTCTGGGATGGAGCTGGTGATGGAGGAGCTGGTGGAAGTGATTGTGCTCATGGATGGACTCATACCGTACGCTGGGTAGGTGCCAGTCATCGCTGCCGTGTGAGACACCCAGGCTGCCGGGTCGATGGGCCGGATGGGCTCACCTGCAGTGAAGAAAGAGTCAGTCAGTAGCTATAAGAAATTATCCCCTCATCAAATCAGCCTCTGGGGAGGGACAGGGACTCAGCGCAGCCCATTCCATCCCCAGCATCTGCCGGGACTCACCCGGATCGGAGCATGGAGAGTCTGGCCCAGCCCAGATCCGCTGGGGAGCAACTGGGAGAGAAAGAAGAGAGGGAGGGTCAGCAGGAGAGGTGCAGAGGGAGAGATCCCCCTATGGCTCAAGGAGGGGTTTCTCTTTCCTCTGGCGCCCCGAGCAAGTGACCCCCCTACCCCAGTGAAACGCGTCCCCAGCGTGATGTGGGAAGGAGGGCTGGGCTTATGGGCATTTTGGCCTGGGAATAGGACATAGCAGCCTCCTAACAGGAGAGCTGAAACCCCATCAAACCCCAATTCAGTGCCACATGGAGTCACACACACAGGGAAGGAACAAGACAACAACCAAGTAAGTGCTTAAGGCAGGGCTCTCACATGAGCTGGGCACCAGCGTTAAGGGTGGGTCAGCTATCCACTTACTCCTGGGTAACGAGAAGCAGCCCCGGGGGCTGGGGTCCCAGCACTTGGCCACCGTCAGGGTGATGGGCCTGCAACAAAAAGGCGAGAGTTAGAACAAGAGCATAGTGGCACAAAACCCTGTGTGATGGACACATGCTCTATGCCGGCTCTCTCCTGCGAGGCAGGGAGAAGCTGCCAGTAAAGTGCCCTTGTCCCCCTCCAGCTATGGATTTCCTTAGTGCCACGGACAAAATGATGTGACCCTACTGAGGGTTGCTGATAACCCTAATGACATGGCATCCCCACAAAAAAGGGGCACGGACCCCAATTCACCACCATTCTGTTGGCTGCAATTCTTGCTTTGGGCATGAAAACTCAGGAATCAAAGCAACCCCAAAATGGTAAGTTCCGAGCTTCTGTAGAGCCACTGGCAAAGGTGGCTGGAAGACACAACTCACACACCCCAAGCACACACCATACAGCTGCCCATGGAGGTAAGGAACAACCCGAGTACTTACCCCGGCTTGTGCACAATCTCCCTCAGCACCCGCACAGCATCATCGTTGCTCATGTTCTCAAAGTTGATGTCATTTACCTGCAAACAACGCAAAGAGGTGAGTCCCAGAGATGTGACCAGAGGCTGAGCTCCCCACTCAGCTCAGCAGTGACTCAGCTTCCCTCTTCCAAGCACAGCTTCCTGGGTTTAGCCTGCCAAAGTGCGCAGGGAGGCTTCTGAGTCTGTTCTTACTGCTTTCCCAGGCCCAAAGATGGAGCTATGTGGGCGTGAAGTACCTGCAAGAGCATGTCTCCTGGCTCAATCCTGCCATCAGCTGCCACAGCGCCGCCCTTCATGATAGAGCCAATGTAAATGCCTCCATCCCCACGCTCATTGCTCTGTCCCACAATAGAAATGCCCAGGAAGTTGTATTTCTCTGCAGGGATGGAAAGAGAAAGAAGTAAGACACCATAAAGCAGCAGGCACGGGCAGCCCTAACCTCAGACAAACCACGTGCTAATGATGATTGTTTGCACCCCTGTCCCAGAGAGATGTCCTGGAACGCAGAGAAACTCTTGAAAGACCAGTGCTTCAAGACAAGCCACTTTCCTACAGAATCCATCTCCTCACTCCTCCCCGCATGGCTTCTCTTTGCTCGTTCCCCAGTTCCCTCTCTGCCACCCAGTCTCGCTCTGGAAGGACTGCAGCCTCCATGCACACCTCCCACTCACCCATGTTCAGCGTGACCGTGATGATGTTCAGGGACATGGTGGAGTCTGTGATGCTGCTGAAGGACGATGACTGCAACATAAGCGAAACATGAGATGTCCTCCTGTGCCTCAGCAACATTCCCAGCCCCAGCTCCTTCTACTTGTGCTCCCTGCGGCACCACAGCCACCATCCATAACTCCAGCCTTATGCTGGGAGCTTTGCAGAGCCAGAGGGCATCAGCCACAGTCCTTGTGATCTCTCCACATCCAGTACAAGGTCTGTGGTCCCAGCTCTTGAGGCTACATTGGCTTGGGAAAGGTTTACAGCACTTCATAAAGTCTCAGCACTTGGACACCACCTGTCCCCAGCTGTGCCCACAGCAAACACAGCCGAATCCCTGATCGGCCCTGGAGCACTGAGTGGAGAGATCCACCAGGCAGCCTATCTTGCCCTGCATTGCCCTCCCCAGGATACCCAGCCCCTGGGTACCCGCTCAATGCGTGGAGCCTTCTGTTTCCGCCGGCGTCGCTTGTGCCTCCTCATTAGACGGGAAGCGCTGCTTTGCTCTGTCGAACTGCTAAACCTAGAGGCAAAAGCGAGAGTCAGTTCTTCTGCTTCCAGGGTGGTGGCTCTGGCAGCAAGAGAGCCACAGAAATGGCACAGGGAATAGAGGATTGCAGGGGCAGAGGGGCAGAACATGTACATGGGGACAGACAACAGCAGAGGGGGCCGCTGGGTGAGACTTGAGACAGAGGCAGCTCTGAGCAAGGACCCTAGAGCCAGGATTACTGTGCCCTGCAAAGGCATCTCTCAGTGCTGGGAGGCAGAGGGAAGCTGGTGTTCCTCCAGGACCTAAGCTCTCCTACCTGCTGGTGGAGTCATCTTCATCTGAATCGAAGAAGCTGGTGGTCTCCAGCTCACTGCTCATGAGCGTGGAGGAGCTCTCGTACCCGCCCAGGTCTCGGCGCCGCTCTCCCTTCACTGTCCCATTCACCCTGGGTGCTATGAAAAGACAAGACTCAGTGTGCTTGAGACAGGCCACAGGGAAACAACCCCCTTCCTTCCCGCAGGGCTCACGGCAACCTTCCCAGAATGAAACTGGCCATCAGACAATCCCATCTAGTGCCAGCCGGCTCTAAGTCCACCCTGGGATCAGATCTATATTCTGTGGGATACCTCTTCTATCACTACAGGATGGGGAAGAGGCTGATGGGCCACTAGGAACCATGCTGCTAAAGTCGTGGAAGACTTGCAGCTGGTTCCTTGGCAGAGCAAGGAGCAGCATGGAGTGGCAAGGCCATTCTCCTTTTCAACTAAGAAGGACTGAGGCACTGCTGTCTCCTGCTCTTGAGGTTTCTAGAGGAGACATCTCCTTTGTCCCCAAAGGTTTCAACACCAAGCTCTGATACAACACAGGTGTTAGCTCCTGCCTCCAACATGAGGCTATGGCCTCAGATCACTGAAGAGCCCTTCTAAGCTGGGAAGGTTCTGCAGAGCAGAGGGAGCTGTCCCTTGTCTGGAGCTGGTACCCCACTGTGCCCCAGCCATGCCCTGCAGAGCTCTTGCCATGTTACCAACACTCACCATGCTCCGGACCATCTTTCCGACGAGGTCGTTCCCTTTGCGACGACACCACCGAGTCTGTCTCTGTCTCATTGTCCAAGTTTTCCCGGCTGCCCCCAGTGTTAGGGCTGCGATGAGATGAAAAGGAACAAATATGTCCAACAGGGAACAACTTAAGCAGGCTCTCTCTACCTCTGTGCTGGCCAGCACAAGCCTCCAGCCATCAGCTGTCTCCTTCTTGAGGGACAGGAGCAGAGGCGGTGGGGAACAACCACAGCAGATCTATGAGCTCAGGGCAAGGGACTGGGGGAATCTGTGCCAGCTCTTTGCCAACTTCCCTGCACTATTTTCAGCATGCCCTTGCTTGTCGAGTAATGCAGCTCCACTTCGAATCTGCTTCCAGCCCCATCCTCCTCCCCTCTGGCTGGCTCTTTGGGTAGGAGCGTCCCAGCCCCCGGTCTGGATTTACAGCAAAGTCACTGTGGGTCCCTCGGAAACCAGGATAGGTGTCCAGGTAACTTACTGGAAAGAGGGGGGCCTGGAGTCTCCAATTCCTCCCGTGCGCTCCATGGAGGGTGGCAGCTCTGTCTGGTTATCGGCACAGACTGAGCCAGCATCTGAATGGGAACCCTCTGCAGACACCAGCTGGAGGGACGAGAGACAGAGAACGAAATGGCTGAGGCGCGGGGAAAACGTTCACAAGAGTGGCCAAATGAGCTGGCCAAAAGCCTGCCTGGCCCAGGATCTCATCTCTGACGGCGGACAACAGCAGATGCCCAGGAGCGGGTATGGAACAGGCCAAGCATGTAGCAGCATTCCCCCTCAATGCCTTCCCAGACGCTGGCTATTTGTGGCTCAGGAATTCCTGAACCAGCGGTGAAGTCCGGGTGGCTGACAGCCCTGCTTGGAGACTGACACCATCTGCGCACCCATGCTGCACAATTTTTACGCTCAGGTAACCTTTAGCACATGTCCTGTGGCAAGGAGCGGATTCCCCTAGTTGTTCTTACCTCGGAAGAGGCAGCTACCCGGCATTCCTTTTCTCGATTTTACCAGCCTCTACACCTCTGCCTTTGAGCTGTGGACCCAGAAGGACTTTCACCTTCCCAGCCCATGATGGGACCTGGGGGTAACAGAGCTCAGGGCTGAGGCTGGCTTTGAAATAAGACTCCAAAACATACTTTTTTTTTTTCTGGTTTCTACAAGTACTTTGCAAACTTCCAGCTTGTGCCCAGCTAAGCGGCCTAGGCATAGCCTCCAGCCGACCTCTGAGAAGCTCAGCAGTTTCCCCAGTGCATAAATTCAACCAAGGGTCAAACCCCAGTAACTATTTATACTAGCCATGCTTTGGGGCAGCCCAGGCACACCTACATCTGTGCCGCTGGCTCTAAGATAAACCATGAATTTCAGGGTTCAGGGAATGAGGTGAAGCCTCTCCCGGGGGGAACAGGCTCGCCAGTGGGATGAAACAGAGAATAGCTCAAATGAACTCAATGGGAAGTGGTTTCCCCAACATCTCTCCCTATACAGGTTTGTGCTCTCCCCACTTTCAAGCTGCATTGAATGGGCCTAATTCCAATAGGACCAGACAGCAAAGCAACAGAAAGTCTCTTCCTTGCAAGAGACATTCAGGGATGCCCAAAGCAGAGGTGATAGGGCCCAGAAAGGAGCCCTCCCCTGGCCAGGGAGCGAGTCCCCAGGGAAAGGCTAGAGCTCTCAAGCACGGGAAGATCAATTTCCATCTCTAGGGACTTTCAAATGTGCTTTTCATGTCTGCACCACATCTGTCCACGGCACGGGCAAGCAGGGGGGTCAGCTCTCCCCAGTGTCAGGGAGGGACCACAGGTCCCAGTGCCTTGATCCGCCCCAGACAAAACAGGCTGTGGGTCAGCCTGGAGCCGGCCCAGGGAGGTGAGGAGACCAGGTCAGGCCTCAGCCTGCGTCCTTGAACCAACTGCCACACCATCAGCCATCACAGGAGAGGCCTGATCTCACAGCGGTGAGGGATGCCCCACGGCGGGTCAGGGCAGAAGGATCACGAAACACGGGCTGGAAAGGAGCGGATAGCTGCTGCCCAAACTGTAATGCCCAGTGTAAATGGAGAGGCAACTCTGCTGCCTGCTGGTGAGGGGAACCACATATGCAACATGGAAGCAGGAGCAGATGCTAACCCAGGTGCTGGAGGCACGGCCCATTTACACAGGTCCTGAGTTGAGCATCAACTCAGCATCACTGATGAAACATAAAGCTGTGCCCTGCCCACCTCGGAGAACAGGGGAAACCATGATAAAAGAGGGGATGGACCCCACAGATCATCATTAGGGCAGGGGGAGAGAGGTCAGCTGCCAGGGAGGCACTGGGAACAGAGAAAGGGATGCAGTTGTGGCAAGGAAGACAGAGCAGCCTCAAGAAAGCCACGGCCAAGGCAGCAGACAGGGCAGAGAGCACCCTGGGGTGCCAAAAGCCGCAGAGCCCGTCCCACAAGCCCCAGGACAAGCCCAACAGCTCCTGCTTTTGCAACTGTCTAACCAGCTCTTGTCTCACACTCGGCTCAGCTTCCCTCCCTCCAGCAAGCCCCAGGCACATGCCCAGCTCTGCTCCTGGCACCTTCCTGGCGACTTGTCTTCCCAGGACACATCCCACTCCCTGAGGGCCACATCATTGCTCTGGCAGCCACTGCCTGGAAGCACAGGGGAGAAGAAATGCTGGAAGGGGCCATCATTGCCTAGAGAAAAAGTCATATAACACTCTATGCTTAAAGATCTCAAGGCAAGACCAAGCAAATAGATCTGGACAGAGGGAACTAGCCGCAGGCAGCTGTCAAACAGCAGTGAAGAGAGGAAAGGGGGTGTTCCGGAGCAGGGGGACTGATGCTGCCTTTCTCTAACACTCCTGGGGTTGGGATTTCCTCCAGGGAAGGTTTTGATAACCACCCTGTGCTTTTCTTGCCTCTTGCACTGTCAGGAAATATTCGCTTGGATCCAAGCCCCCGTCTTTCCCTCTAGCTAAAATTAGTACCAAGTTCCTAAAATAGCCTCATCCCAGCCTGTCTGGCAGAAGCAGCAAAGCAAGTGCTCCCCCCTCCAGCCCCCAAACCACCCACAGACAAGGAGACTCTCAGCAGGGACAGAAAAAGGGATCACCAGCTGTGCATAAAGGTCTCCGAGACTGCCGTCATCCTTTGTGCAGAAGAGCTGGCAGCGGTGCTAACTGCAGGCACATCTGCCCTGCAAGGAGCCAGCACGCCAGAGCAGCAGCACGGTGCCCTGCTCACACCAGATGGAGCCACACCAGATCTGTGCCACTCACACTGAGCAACCAGAGAGCCCCTACAAGGAAAACCAGCGGCTGCATGGATGCGTGGACCACAAGGAAAAGCACGCCAGGTAAATAAAGAGCAACGGAAAGGGTTCAGAGCCTCTGGGACTCCCCATAGAGCAGGTGAAAACAGAAGGCAGCTGGAAAGGGAGGGGTGGGGAGATGTCTCAGGGCAGACACAGCAGCAGTGGGGATGGTGGCCAAGAGCCGGACAAGCTGTTTTCCAACGGGCCCGGCTAACCGCTAGAGGGAGGACGGCAGGCGTCTGGCCGCCAGGCCTGCTGGCTCTTTGTGTGGGAGCCCAGCGCACCCCCTCCTCCCGGTGTGGGGGGCGGGCAGGACCCCACCCTGCGCCCCGCTCCCCCGGCCAGCATCCCGGCGGGAGCCAGTCTGGCAGCAGGGCGCCCACCCGCCCCTGTCACCTCCACCCTCCCTCCTGAAACGCAGTCGCTTCACGGCCCCCCAGCCGAGGCCTAGCTGTTTGGTGCAGGGACAGAAGAAGCTTTAGGTCTGATGTAGCCTGATTTGCTGGGGATTTTTACTGTTTAGGGGCTCTCTGGTGGCCTCTGGAAAAAGACACTTGGGTCTTGGTTCTGCTCCTGGCGTAGATCCACACACCCTCATCAGCCCAAACTGCAGCTCAGCAGAGGGGAAAAAGGGATGACAGGCTATGGAGACTGAACACCCTCTCCCCTCCCCCCCAAAAAAAGAGGGTCCCCTTGGGGGCGGAGGGAGGCATGCGGGCAGGGGACAGAGCATGTGCATGGCGTGGCATGGAGGGAGAAGCTTGTCCTGCAGCTGCCCAGGCAGTACCTTTAGTCTTCAGGGCAGTCAAATCCAGTCCGCTTCACCAGCACTAAAGTCACTTAAGCCCCTTGCGCCAGTCACCGGAGCAGGACTTTCCTTGGAAAGCTGACCCTGCCATAGGGGCACACGGGTTATGCTGCGGACAGGCCGGGACTGTCACCTCTGCCAGGCATCAGGGACCGCGAGCTCTCCACAGAGGCATCCCGCGTCTTCCCCAGCACGGGGGACCCAGCACCACGCAGCCCCCTCTCCAGCTGAGGGACTGGAGCGTAGTAATCCAGCTCATCAGCTTCATTAGCAGTCAGCACTTCGACAGTAGGGAGCAGTTCCCGTGCCTTACTTGGCACTATGCAACCAAATGGTGGTTTTCAGAGAGAGCAGAAACAGGCAGCGAGATACCGGAGCAAGGGGCTTGCTTACCCACGACACCACCCGGCCGTTGAAGCAGGGAAGCTTGGCATTGTCATCTGAGATTTCTTCTTTCACCACCCTGCAGAGGGGAGAGGAGGCAGTTAGAGCTGGGTCCAGGACTTCAGAGGAAAAGGAGACTTTCCCAGGCAGGTGTTTGCACCCAACAATAGGCAGCCCAGGCCCAGGCTTGGGGATGGGGCAGGGAGAGGACCGGCAGCTCCCTCCTGCTGCCAGGCTACAGCTTCCTATGCCCACAGCCATGATTGGCAGGCTGGAGAGGAGAAGACAAGGGCAGAACAGGCTCTCCCATGTGCATCCAGCTGTTTTATCCCCCAACTCACATTTTAATCAGTCAAAAAAAAAAAAAAAATTCAGATGAATACTTCCACCAGTTCACTTATTTCTAAAGAAATACATAATTCAAACCTCTTTAAAATGATCTGAAAGAATCACAACCTACGCCAGAGATTTCTAAAAGATGAAAGTGAAATACATTAAACATGCTTCCTCCCAAATGTTACTGTTGCTTTTTAATTACGTACATAATATTTCAACATCACTTCAAGCTTTATAGTTGTGCCACAATGTCATGTTCCCGCATTACACAAACAGCTACATTACTATCAGTCTTCACAGTGGAGGGAGCACTGATAATTTTTTTTCCCCAACAGTAAAAACATCAGTTGTCTTTGGAGAGAAAGTGTATTCTTTCTATTTTAAATATCACCAGGCACCTAAATACTTTTTCCACAGTGAGTCTGCAATCAAGAAAACTTGTAAATTCACCAGATTCAATTAATACGACCTTTGATAAATCAAATTTAATGGCAAAATAGGCTTTAACAAGATTATTTTCTTTTCTACTCAGTGACAACATTTTAAGCACTCTTATTTAATACAAAGACATCTTACAAGTAGTTTGTTATATTAATTTCCCCTTCCAAGCTATATCTAAGGTAGTTTGACACATATTGTTCTTAAAAAAATAACGTAGTATCTAAACAGTGAATAAATTATGTTTGGGGGGAAAAGGAATCCAACAGAAAAAGAACAAAAGAACGAATGTGAAGCCAAGGCAAATTACGTACTAAAAGAAGTAGCTTATAAGTAACTAACAGAGTACACAGAGGCGGGATCCCATCAACAGCTCTGAAGGGTCCCCCATCTCACGGAGAACTGAAGGGGAGGCAAGCACGGGACGCGGAGCTGTGACCCATTGCCCCAGACCGCCACGCAGGCCAGGCACTGCCACCGAGTCGCAGCACGCTGGGGCTCGGAGAAACAGGTACTCTGGGCTCCCGGCTGCGCTCCCTGGTGTGCCAACAGCTGCCCAAACAGCCACTGAAAATAGGATGGCAAGGCTCACCGACACTCACAAGGCATCAGCAAAAGGCAAATGAACAGTGCTGGAGGACGAAAACTCGGGGAGCAGGCTCGCTCCACCCTGCCAGCCGCACTGGTTGCTCCAGTGCCACGCACACTCAGCAAAGGGCTGTCCCACGGGCCAAAGGCAGCACGTTGCCACGTCTTTGCTGGCAGCTGGCATTCACGATCCCTGCCCAAATGGAAGAGCCAGCAAAGGGACTGGACAAATGCTACCCATCCCCAGAAGGCACAGATGAAGAGGTCACGGTTTGAGCAGTTTAATCCACTCCCAGGATGTGCGTTAATTCCTCTTGCACAGATGGAGAAGCAGGAAAGGAGCAGTGAGGATGGATTAAAACCCGGCTGGCTTAATGCTTTTTCAGCATGCCCTGTGCCAGCCTCTGCCCAAAGCCCCTGCAGCCCGGGACAAGCATCAAACACAGGCAGTCTTCCCCAGGACCTGTCCTCTTCGGTGCCTACGCCAACCCTTTCCAATGCAGGCAAGTTGTCGTCTCCTCACTTCCAAGCACACACACACGCACCCTGGCCTGGCTGCACTAGCATCCATTCATACTGTCGCCAGCAGCCTGGACTTCATCCAGTTCCTAGAGAGAACTTCAGGCAGAGCCAATTTTTAGTGCTGCGTGCTGCCTGCTCAGGGACACAGAGCCCTGCCTGTGGGTGAAGGGGACGGGGTGATATATTTGCAGGGTCAAGGTGACCAACCGCTAAGCACAAATGAACTATTCCACTTTCAGCGGGGACAGAGGAAACCAATCCCCAAGACCCCCTGCCCACCGTCAACTGCAATGCCCGATGGAGAACAAGCTCCTTCTGTCCTGAGAGCCGGTCCCTTGTCATTCCTATTACCCCGCTGCTGCCCCAGACATCCCAGGGGTCAGCTCCACCCCGGAGCAGTTTTCTCCCTCCTTCCCCAGCCACTACATTATTTATCACCCAGATGCCAGAGCACAATGGATTATATATTTGGACTCTACGGAGCAAAAACTGATAGTGCTGGAGTCGGGCACGTGCTGAGCAGGAATCTCTCTGGAGCCTTGCTCACGTCTGTTACCCCTCACACCGTCCCAGCTATTCGTGCCCTGCATTCCTCTCCAGCCTCAGCCCTGAGCTGTAGCCTTCCTCCCCCCACCTCTCATCACTCTCTTCAAGTCACACTTCTCACACAAACAAGACCGCAGTTTCACGTCAGAAGCCACCAACTGAGCAGCCTCTGGGGGAGCTGTGAGCGGTGCCACGTTTCTCCTCCATGGTTGCATGGGGAGGCAGCCATGAGATGAAACCGTCCCGTGGATGTGCCAGGAGGGAAAACCATCCTGTGAATGTGCTGGGAAGAGCCCCCAGCTGATGGGGTCTGAACCCGGGAGTCCCAAAAGAGCAGACCCAGAAGGAGCTCAGGGTCTCTCGGTTCTCTAAAAGCCTTTCCTTTTGGCAGGAGCCACCGCAGCCCAGGGAAAACATCTGCCCAAGGCTGATTTCAAAGGGACTGCTTTTAGTTTACTGTCCATCAGGGCAGCCTGGTTTCAGATTTTCTCATGTTTAAAGTCCTGCTGGGGGCTGGGCACAACATGGCTGAGAATGGTGGCCACAAAAACCCCCTTCTATGGAGACGCAGCCCGAGCTTTGCCCAGGCGAGCGTGGGTCCAGCCCCCCCAGTGCTGCTCCTCTGCATGGAGAATTGCCCAGCAGAACGGGCGCTCGCTGGCCCCCGTCCTGTCCCCGGGGCCGGCCGACGTGCTGCGGCCAAGCTGCAGGCTCAGCGCCTGGCCCGCAGGCCCAGCGCTCCCCGGCACTCATCTGCCTTGAATTTTCCAACAAAGAGACCTGCGGGAGGGAGGAAGGAGGGAGGGAGGGTTACAGGGGAGGCAGGCCGAGTGGGCGGATGATTCAACCGCCATCCCCAGCGACACACGGGGCCAAGCCGGGGGGGAGGAGGAGGGGACGAGGCTCTGGCTGCCGCAGGACCCCGGCTGGGGTGTGCAGAGGGGGCTGCCAGCGCTGACACAAGCAGCACATCTGCTCCCATGCAGCTGGGGGAGGGGAAGGGGCAGCCCCGGCAGCAGGGAGGGAAGTGGAGGAAACCCAGCTCCATCCCTGGCTCCATCCCTACCCTCCCACCGGCTTCTCCGGAAGAGCCGGCAGACCCTCTCCCCACGGCCTGGGAAGATGCCACGCTCCCAGCTTCCCTCCCGCTCCCTCCCGGCGGGAGCAGCCGGCAGCCTGGAACAAGGATGCAGAGGCGGGCAAGGGACAGGCAGGCAGACGCTGCCTTCTCCAGGGAGCCCCAGCCCGGCTCAGGAAATTAGAGGGTATTTTATATCACAGAGTCATGTCCTAGGAATGAAGGGAAGGTGGGGAACAAGAGAGCGTGCACAGGAGAGAAAGGAGGCCATAAAACCCAAGCCTCGGAGACGGCTGCGCCGTGTCAGAGACCCCGGGCTGCGCAGCCGTCACCAGCGCAGCTGCTGTGCTCCCAGCCTCCCCGTTTCCCCTCGGTGGCCTCCAGCCCGGGCGAGGCTGTGGATAGAAGGGAGTTTCTAGCTTCAGCCAGCTCTGGTCTCTCCTGAGCGGGACCCGCTAACCACAGTGGGGTCCCAGCGAAGAACTCGGATGGAGTAACGTGAGCCCAGAGAAAGAAAAAAAATCCAAGAAGCATTGACAAAGGGTCCGGCAGGAGGATTTGAACCTCAGATGTGGATGCAGGCTGGAGCTCAGCAGCGATCGCTGCTCGTCTCTGGCGGTCCTGTCCCCCAACTCGTCTATCTGAGGGCTCGTAATGGGGAGGATGCTCAGAGAGAAGCAATCGCAGGACGCGGCGGTGATCCAAAAAGCTGAATCTGGAGTTGGGGGGGGGTCAGTACCAAGAAGGGAGGTGAGGGAAGGGGACCCCTCAAGCATGTTAGACAGCTCGACAGCCAGGATGAAAAGGAGTCATGTTAGGGGAGGTACAAAGACTGAGAAGACAATTGAGCAGTGACAATTTCACACTAAAAAGATGAAAAGCTAGTAGAGCAGATGGAAAAAAAAAAAAAGTAAGATTTTTTTCCTTCATTTAGTTCAATTATTGAGAGGAAAGACCTTCACAGAACAGCAACACTTTTTCCAACATTGCAAAGCCCAGAAATTCAATGTTAAACTTAATCCTCTATTACAACCCCCCAAAAGTGCACAGATTAGGTAGGTCACTCCTCAACAGCCCCCATCTTCTACAGCCCACAGAACCATGAAAAAAGGAAAAAAAACAACGAAACAAACAAAAAACATCAGGAGACGTTTCTACCCCATAGCACAAGCTTCAGGGATTTACACACCAGAAATGGGATCTCACTTTCAAGACCTTTAGTACACACCCCTTAGGGCAGGGATGTCTTGTCTCCAAATGATTGTACAGATTAATAGTGCTGCATAGCAAAAGCAAGCACCTTCATGGGCTACTATCCAAGTGTGAGCTTCTCCTAACTCTAGAGCAAAATCCTCCTCCCTTCTGCAAGATCAAATGCCAGGGCCACAGGGACGAGCTCTGCTGCCATTTCACCAGAAGAGAAAATTGGACAGGGCAATTCTCCAACAGAGTTGGGATTTTAGATGGGAAATACTTGCCTGTTAGACTAAGCCCAGACATGACATGTGTGCTTCCCGTGGGGATACAATCCCCCCAGGGGCTACAGGCCCAACCAAAGAGTACACATGTGTATCGGTGAGACCTTAGGCTTCGCAGGCAAACAGCACACATCAAACAGGATTAGAGGATTTGAGTTGTCTGTCTCTGTAAGCCAGGGCATTCTTCGGGTCTTCCTTACTGTATTTTTACCTCCTGTGCGAGGAGGAGGAGTGCTACATAGGGTACAAATTGCACAGTGCACCGGGGTGAGAAGGGCTCTCCGAGTGTAAACAGAGACCATCACTCTCCCATTTAATTTCCATCCCGAGCCCCCGGACAGGGTATTCTCCACTGCCGCTTTATGCTGTAGCACAGGGTAAAAAGGGAAACGCAGATCTGTGGTGGTTTAGCTCTGTCAGACCCTCCTCCCCAGGGGAGCTGCCATTCTCCCGTCTGTCCCTGCACCCCGTGTGAATGTGAGCTCCCTTGCAGCACTGTCTTTACCTGGGGTGATTTTTAGGAATCAAAAAGCACAAACCAGCTGTCCTGCTAATGCAACAATAACACAGCTCTGCATTCAAGCAGGAGAGGCCGCCTCTGCTCTCCTTACAAATTAAGGGAGCTTTACAAGGATCCTCGGGGAGCAGGTCACCCCATTTCAAGCTACTACCCGCTCTCCTCAGGAGCGGGGACATCGTGCCCATGAGCGAAAGCACAGGAACAACCTCTTTCATTTTCAGGCTGTAATCTCTACAGCCTCCCTCAACCGCACTCACCACTGCTTCCGCACAGCCTCCCCACGCACCCCACTGCTTGCCATGCTTTCCCCCCACGGTTACTCAGGCAGGGGCTGAACAGACATCTAAGATAGCAACTGTTTTCCCCAAGAACCCCTCATTAACACATTTGCAATCACTACACTGGACGTACACCAGGACAACCACAACCCCTCCGTCCAGGAGATGCTTGGCTCCAGCTGGACCTGTGCTCAGTCCTACAGGCATCCCTGGGTGGGAGATGACAGAGGACAGACCTCCTGTTCATCTAGTCCAAAGACTGGAAAAGGAATGGCATTTAGGAATGAGCCACCCGACCTCACAGGCCTGCCCAGGAGCAGCGCTTATCAAAGCAAAGCTATAGCAAAGCTTGATTTCGAAGTGAGCCCAAGACCCCCGTCGGCCCCTCTCGCCTTGATCTCCAGAGTGACCATCTGGCTGCAGCACTGCTCTGCAAACAAGCCCAACAGGCCTGTCCTCCGACTGGGAGGAGGAAGCTGCATGGGGACTGCAGGAGGCACCTCCATACTAATTAATCCCGCCCTGCCCAAGCAATGCTTCCAAGCCCCAGAAGGACATTTAGAGACATCATCAAAGGAAGCATTCTCCAGGCCCCTGAAGGTTCAGTGACACTTCCAGTCTCTTTGAATTGGAAATCAGAACAAATGGGAACTCCCAGCAGAAGCCCAGCCAGGATCTTCACCCTGGTAGCTCCGTTTCAGCTCCTCAACAACTTTAAGAGCTTCCATGGCCCAATACAAGGATACAAGTGCAAGGACTCATTGTGAGAAAGAAAAAAATTGAGGTTAAACATCTGCAGAAATGACCTTCAGGGAACTGAGACATCCATAGACATAGCAGTGACCAAAAGCTGGCCTTGTATTCAAGGTGGGATAGGAAACAGGCCTGAAGAGGCCTCAGCCGAATGGAGACGTGTGTGAGACAGGGTAAAATCCTGATGCAGTTGCTATGGTTCATATAGATATGAGAGATGGCAAGCAAACCGGAGGAGGCTTGGTCTGCTGTTAACACTTAGCTCCGTCTGGGTACAGATGGTGGGAAGCGCCCTCAACACAGAGCTGCTGCCAACAGAGAGAAAGGGACTGTGCAGAGAGGTGGAACAAGGGTTTACCCAGCTACTGCAGGTAGCAAAACACAAAGGGTGCAACTACATCTTATCAAGAAGTTTGTGGAAGAGGTGTCTGGGCCCCACAGGGAATTCCTTGCAATTCTCCACAGGAGTCACCCATCCCTCTCTAGGCTGGCTAGAAAACCAACAGGCTCCCTTGAAATGCCCAGGGACTTCATGCCGGTTAAGACGACAGCGAGGAGCTGCAAAGGGCTCCAAGGACTGCTGGGGGGATGTTAGCACATATGCAACAGGCAAGGGAGAGGGGCACGATGTCCAGGAAGGCTCTGCATGCACCATGAGGAAGGCAGGACCAGGCCTTCCTTTTCTGGCCCTCAGCTGAGGGACGCCAAGTCAGTCCTGCTTTTTCTTAACAGCAGGCGAGGCTCCTGCCAAGAAAGCGCTGCTGCTGTGGAATGTGCTGGGCCAGCAGTACAGCTCATTCCTGGAAAAGCATCAACTCAGCGGGAGAGCAAGGAGAGGAGAAGAGGGGGAAAACGGGAAGAGGGGGAGGGTGGGAAACAAAGTCTGAAAGCTTGGACTTCCACACCTGGGGAAGCAGGGAGCTGCCACAGAGCCGTCTGCTCGCCAGCACCCCCTTGTCCCGGGCTGCCAGCACAGCAGCCCTGCCCAGCACCAGCCCTCTGCTCTTGGAGCACCTTTCTGCTGGCCAGCCACCTTCAGAGCAGGTCTGGGAAGGCACAGACCAAGGCAGATGTCTGTGGGGAGGAGGAGTGAGGTTTGCTTCCCCCATCATGTTAACAATTCATTTGTGTTTAATGACAGATCTCCACCAGGAGATGACAAAGCAGCCTCTACACGTGTCCTGCCCTCAAGACACTGACCAGCGCACATTACTCTCTCCCGGCACGAACAACTTTGCAAGAGCCTCCCAAGGAAACCAGCCCAACCTCCTACCCGGTGGGAAGGGGCCTTGAAGGATAACAGGCTCTAGATGACTGCACCTACTCTTTGCAATCAGCTGGGCTACCATCAGCAACATCTCTGCTAACTGGGCCTATAAGACATACAGAGAACCCCTATAAAACCAACAGGGAGTTAATAAAGCTCAAAACTAAGTTCCACCACAAAACATTTGCCGAAGACAATAAGAAAGACTCATGCAAAGAAAAGCCTTTCAGAGCCACAACAGCTGCATGGTAGCAAAGAACAAACTTTGTCCCTGATCCCAGGCTATTGCAGCACTCTGAAAAAAGGGCAAACAGTGATATTACATCCATCTGGTCCTAAAATGCAGGAGGCAGCAGACAGCATGAGGGTTCTGAACTCCCATAAGAACCATTTCTGACCATCGCTGGGACAGGGACGTGTGGTCTTTTTCTTCCTCACCTTTGGGCCCTGGATAATTTTTGGTGCAACTTGAACTATTCACTTCACTCTCAGGAAATTGTCAGCAAGCCAGGAAGAACTTGGAGAAAACCAAGGGTTTAAAACAATCAGCTCCTACCTAGGTCTACTAGTAGACAAACCCAATCAGAAGTAGATGAAGGCTAGCTGTTTCACCTGGTCTCCTGCTTTTGATGGTGCCAGTACAGAGAGCACATTTTAGTAGCCTTTTATATACTTCATTTATTTCAGCTAATACCAGTCATCTTCACCAAACACCTTTCAAGACACAGGGCCAAGCCCCTGAAAAATACAACGAGCAATGTCCTATCAAGCATCCTTTACCAGGCCAGCCAAGCTTTCCCTCCAGCCATCACCCAGCAAACAAAATACCATTCAACTGCTGGAAGAAAGAGACAAGAAAGATGCTCCAGTCCTAACCAAACCAAGCATGTGGTGGCACACAACTCACTCAACCAGAGGTCCAGAAAGTGGATGGGAACCATAAAGCAGGAGCCAGTCAATTACTGTAAATTAAAAGGAATCTGGTTAGCCAAGAAGCAGGGAAAATGTGAGCTGTCTCCACCATGCTGCTGGTTTAATCTCAGCAACAAAAATACTCACTTCTTTTTCCTTCCTTTATGAAAACCCTGGCCCACAGGACTCCTCCTGCCACCTGATGGACGTTCCACTGGGCAAAGCAATACCTCAGGAGACCATCACCTGCCTAGGGCTCCTCCAAAAGAGCATCAGAGATTTACTGAAACAGGGTGCAGGCCATGGTTTTGATCTGGAAGGAAGGCGTTTTCTGCAAGCAGCCAAGCTTTTCTGTTTCAGCAGCTCAGCTAGAAGCGATCACTGGCGTTAGTTCATCGTCTGTGTGAGGTGCCATGTACAGAACTCAGTCCAGGTCCTGCCAGGACTCACCTCTACACCAGGGATCAACAGCCTTTTCAACAAGAGGGTGTTTCCCCGTAATTTAGAAGGGGATGGTGCTTTGGATTACTACAGCAACATACCCCACCTCTGCAGGACCAAGTCCAACTCAGAGCTGCTGCTTTTTGACACTGTGAACTCCCGGGCCTGACCCTGTCGCATACCATTCAAGACCTTCCCACCTGCCATCTCTGACAACTGCACCAAAGGCTGGATAACGGTCAGTGACCTCCAGAAGTCACCATCACACGTGACGTGAAATGTTCCTCTTGTGGAGGGTCTCAAAACCACAGCTGCCAACTCCCAGGTCCTTCACGGATGGAGAATTGCGGTGAAAGGCAGCTCAACCTGTCTGCAGTCTGTAAATAACCCATGAGCTCGGTAACTGTGTTGAACTGGTCACTCTACACATTAACTGTTCCCAATGGCAGCTCAGAAATACTCGTCACACATTATTACTGCAATAGGGCCACCTCCTGTGTCTGTGCATCTGCTGATAAGTTACAAGACCCCGATTTTGAGCTTCCTAATTATCTATGATACTGACATCAAATTCCCATGAAGCATCTCTCCTATAGTCACACGTAAAGTCACCACAAACTCTTTGTGCTAGTTGTTGACCGACCAGGAGCTCACCTGGTCCCTGCAGATGACATGGCCAGACACAGTCTCCACCTCAGGTCTACACATCTCGCTACACGGGAGAGCACGTGCACCATGCAGCTTCCTATTACCAGAGCACGGGTACCAGCTGCACCAAAGGTAACATCATATGAAGGCACCAACAGATTTTTAAAGTGTCCCACACTGGCAATATTAAAAAACAAAACAAAACAAAACAAAAAAATCCTGCCGTAGTAGGCTCACGTGTTTTTGTATGGGGGATTCAGAGTCCGACCCAGCTCAGACACATCAGACTCAATGCACACGCCCTGTATAGACGTTACATACCTCTGCAGTAAGTCGGAGCTGCCCCAAGGAAACCCAGACAGAGCGTACCCTAAGCTGAAGCAGATGTTGCCACCCCAAAACTCCTCTGCTGCTTTCAGGATGCCTGGGCAGGGAATAATCTTAAGAGTTTTCCCAAACCAACGCACCTTTTGGCCCCAGCTGAAATGAAACATTTTCACTCTGGAAGGAAAATCCATCTTGCAGGAGGTCCTTCAGGACCTAAAGGTGCGTTTACCAGCCCCGGGTCTAAGACAACTGGGAGGTCTGCCATAAGGGACTCAGCTGTGCAGCTAGATCCATGGAAATCCACCCTTCTCAGAGCTACAAAAGCCAGTAAGAAAAAATTCAAATGAACACAGTGCAATGGCAAGACTTCCTGCATTAAGCCCCTATATGGGCTCCCAGTATAGCACCGCCTCAGCTGGGCCCACAGGCAAGTCTCTCTGCAAGTGGCACTAAAATACTGGTTGAGCTAGGCAGGGCCGAATGAACTGGGACAGCTTGTTAGCCATATGCAAACAGAAGCTTGGAGTTTGCATATCCATCACAGCTTCTGAAAAAAAAAAAAAAAGCTTCAATTTGAGAAGCTGCTGCGCCCTGGGGCCAACCCAGCTAACAGCCATCAGCGCAGCAGCAGCCTGCTGCCTGCCCCTGCCCTGCCGATCACGTCAGGCCACAAAGCCAGGTTTGTCACCGCACTTCTCGATCACATCAGGCCACAAAGCCAGGTTTGTCACCGCACTCCTGACACCGCTCTGGTTGTCAACAACGGCAGCACGGCACAGTGCAGGGAACAACCTATTTGCTCGCAGATGGTGAGACACAAAAGGACCGTGAATCGCAAGCAGGTCAGAGTAGGTCAGAGCAATGCTGAGGGAAAAAGTTGAAGGCCAGCGAGTGGGCAGGCTAACGTGCTAGCACCAGCTTCCCCGCTATGATAATCCATGCGGAGCCAGCGGTCCCAAAACACAGACCCCTCCGGCAGACCCTCAAGTGTCCTCAGACAGAGCCTATACATGACAGGAGCTGCCAGCAATCAGAAAACAAGGAAAAGCTCACAGCCTCTATTACCCAGACCCTGAATTCCCAGCCTATCACAGAGACAGCTGCCAGCGATCAGAGGGGCCACGTAGCAAATAAATTCCTCTCCAAACCCTAGGGGCAGGTCAAAAACCAGCAGAGGAAAGACCTTCCCACACAGCGGCTGGTGCCAGGTCTCCCAGAAACAGACCTCTGGTCCAAGTCATGCGAGGAAGCCTTCCCTGCTTCAGCTCACGTCTTCAACCAGGACTAGAAGGATGGATTCCCACTGCAGCGATTCAGTCACCACTCACTGTATCTTCTTTTCCTCCAGTTCTTGCAAGATAGCAAATTTTAGCCAACAAGACACATGGACAGATGCCCCAGTGAGGGGATAACCAACACAGAGGACTTAGTGGAGCAGGGTACCCAAACGCTGCTTCTGCTGCCTTCAATAGCTAGCTGTGATTGGAAAAACAATGCCTCTGGCATGTCTCCTTTAATAAATAACTGATACAACAACAGTCCCAACCCTCCACTGCGATACAGGATTACACAGCACAGGAAGGTCAGCACCAGGCATCTCTGCCTGGAAAAGCCTCCAGAGAATTCCAGCCTGTTCCTGGATGGGCTCAATGTTAGTGCTACTGCAGTAACAACACAGCGATGGAAAAAAGTGAAACCAAGAGCTTCAGAGCAGGGGCTCAGGGAGACACTAATACTTCAGCTCTGCAAGCTAACGCGGTCCTTGGAGACAGCGATATTCACAGCCCAAGAGCTCGCGTACTCTCCTAAGGCCACTATGGCATTACATAGATAAGCACACGGACAAAGCAAAGTCACAGAGATTAGACTAATTCCCAGATTTGTACCTTACTTCACCGCCTTCCAAAAAGCCTTCACAAAAGGATTTGGTCCAAAAATTTCCAACAGCAGCCACCGGCAGGATTAAGTTTTACTTAACTTGCCAGCTGCTGCCTAACAAGCCAGCACCACCGGGACAAACAGTAACAGCCACGTGGTGCCACATCCCCCTTCTGGAAAACCACCATCCATCCAGCACAGGTCAGAAGGGCAGGCTCCGAATAACAAACAAGGGATGGAGAGAGGAGGAAATCAATAGGAAGCACCAAAAACACACAGCCCTGACTGCTGCCTCATCAGATGTGCAGCACGATGCAAAGCTGGTGTGACAACATGAAGGCAATTTCCTGCAGACGCAGTCTTCGCTGTGTTCTGCAAGCCCAGCTCTCCTTCATGGGCTTTCACACAGATCAAATATCCTAAACCACAACATTGTTATATCTATTTGGATGCAGTCAAGGGTGGAGGAGTAGCACTTCATTACAGCAGATACCCTCAGCTCAGAACAGTTTGGCAAATGCTGTGCAGACATGCAAGAGGCTTCCCACCACTTTAAGTACCATGAGCTCAAAAAGGACTTGAGGAATTTTAACTATGCTCCCTACACCCCTGCATATACAGCCTTTGGGTCTAGATGGAGGGCCTGATGCCCACCCTGAGAGACGGCCGAAGCCAAACACATCTGTGCAGCAGAAAAGCTGCGGGGGAAAACAGATTTTCTTTGCTTATACTCACAGCACCCTTCTTCCCTGAGCATCTGCAAATGCATGGCGGTGGGTAACTACCTCCACCTTCAAGAGTTTGGGCCACGAGGCTGCAGACCCAGGCGTCTCTGCCTGCTGGGAGACCAGGTGGGGAAATCACAGGTGAAGGAAGCCAGGAGCATCCTGGAGAAGAGGGACTTACTGAAGGCTCAGTGCTCCCAAGCATACAGGCCTTGGGCTCGTGGGCTGTCTGCCTCCATCCCTACAAGCCAGCACCTTCCTTCTCAGAGTCCATTATGAAACGCTGCCTCCCCAGCTGCCCATCCTGCTCCCACCACAGCCACATAGGAAGGAACGTCGCTCCTTACACCACCACCCAGAAGACCCAGTACCCACGCTGCGGGTGAGCCAAGGTCTGGGATTTGGGAATGGCCAAGTTCTAGATGAAACTCTCAAAAGTTGTATTTCAGCAGGAACCAGAAGACTGAGCAGTGGGGCCACCACTATCATCCCATAACAACAAACAACACTCAGGTCACGACCCAGATTATGGTGGTTTATGAGTCATTTTTAACGGTGTTTGGCCTTGACCTCAGAGACTGAACCACACTGGAGCACAGCTGCACCACAGACAGTCAGGGCGCACAGATTTACTTCATGGCAATTTCTGAGACATCGAGGCAGGTTTTTGCTCTGTGCAGGAATTTGGAGAACCAGAGTCCTCCAGATGATTTCAAAACAAAGAGCTGCAACAAAACAGCTGTGTTCTCATGGATGGGCAAAGGTTTCTTGACCTCTCTTTCTCTTCTTTTCAGAGACGACAAGAGAGGCTAAAAATTAAGAAACATTCTCATCAAAAACATAATTGAAAACAATACCTCTCCAAGAAAAATGCTGGCTTCAACATAACACCATATTTTGGGAGAAAATACACTCAGTAAAAAAAAAAAATTCTGACCAGCTCTAGCTGCAAACAAGTTCAATAGCTGTTGTAAAGCTTCATTGTTTGCATAGTACAGACAAGGCCTTAGGGAAATTGGTCTGCAGCCCGATTTGGCTAACTTGGCTTTCCGAATGCCACCCCTGGGCAAAGAAACCAGGCTACGACTGCCATCCAATGTGGCCTTCGGAGCACAGCTCCAACCACAACAGACAAAGCCGGACACCTATGGAGTCAGTAATAGTCAGGTCTGTTGAACAGCAGGACACACACTGCCAGGCACAGACAATACAACCCAGGGAAAGAGTGAATACCATCAGCTAACCCTCTCCATCTGCACCCCAGCCCTGGCACTGCTGTGGCCCCCCACCACCACCGCCACGACACTTGGAAACAGCCTCCAGCAGCAGCTACAGCCAGGATCAGCTCCAGTGTCGATGGGCCACCCCCCAGCACGGGCAGCATTACAGGAATTCCCACCACAAGCGCAGACAGTGGTTAGCAGCTCTCTGCCAAATCCTCAACAACCCAGGAGACAGAGGCACAAGCTGCAGTAATCTACAAGAAAATGTCCAAAAAATAACCTCCAGTGGACTGTAGTTAACTGCGGCAGCACATCTCACGTGAGCAGGCAGGGAACCACACATCCTCCAGAGCGGGGAGCACAGGAGATGGGGTGCTGCGGCCTCTCACGTGGGTAAGTGCTGCCCTCCAAACAGAAAGGACAGGGACTGGCCAGAAGAAGAAAAGTGACGGCCATCTCACAGCCAGGTCAATGCTGTCACTCGGACAGAAGCACCACAAAGGACGTGAGCTCGCAAGGGAGTCGCACGCAGTTTTGGAGGCCCTTTTGCTCACAGACCTCTTGCCAACTCTCCCTGCATGAAATCCACGCTGACATGGAAGCACTCTCCACCAGGGGCATGGGACAGGCAAAGGTCTTCTGCAGACAGCAGTTTCCAATTCAAAATTTAAAAAATAAAGTTCCAAAAATCAAAATAAAACAAACTTCCCCAACTCACGCTACAAAGAGCTGGCAGGAAAGGCAGGGGCACCATGCCAGCGGCTCACCACTGCTTAGGGACTGACACCGCTTATTAAGTTTAGGATCCCTTCCCCAGCTCCAAACACTTCCAGCCAGAAGGACAGTCACTGCTGGCATCAATTTCAGAAAGACCCTGCAATAAAAATAAATCACTCAGCCTTTCAGTCGGCGTCAACGCGTTTCCCCATGCACATGTGCAGGAGATGAGGTCGCCAAATACCAACGGCATCTGACCCCTGCACTGGGAATTCCAGCAGCGCCCGCTTTGTTCTGCCTCCAGAGTGTTGCCCTAATCACTGCCTCGTACCCGGCTTTGGAGAGCAGGTGATAATTAAGCAGGTCTGGATTAGATACCGGGCTAGCAATTTGTTGGATACCAATTTTCACTTGACAGTTGAGACCTAGGAATCACTCACCACAGCTCTAAAGTTAATATTGGAATCAAGACCTGCAACGGGGAGAAACCAGCAGCAGTGGGAGGAGCAGCACCATCCCACCACTGTACCTCGAATCGCTGGTGTCCTCTGGGCAATGCAGAACAAGTAGGTGAGATGGGGAGCGAGGGATGGTCCCCTTGCAGGAGAAGCGGGCCTTTCTGCTCTCCAGCCTGGAAGAGGAGAGGTGGCCGAGTGGATATAAGCAAAATGATCACCCGAGTGCTTTCTCCACATGCAGAAGAAAGTCAAACTTTCAGGCGCTCCAGATTTTATGGAAAGACGAGATGGATCTTCAGGGCAGGTGCTAAGGACTTACCTGGACACACAAATTGCACTCATTTAACTGAAACTGCTTTGAAAAGTTTAATTTAAACTTTAGCATGCCCCTGTGGTAACACCTTTCGATTGATAGAAAATGAGCGGTGTCAATTACAAGCAAAAAACGAGTCAAAAGAAACCACATTTCAATTGATAGAAGAATATCCTCAGAGTTGTACCAGTCACCTGGCCAGATGAAAAGTCAATCCTGTAGTTCAGCTGGGGCAAACATGCACACAACCGGGCTGGTGAGAAGATCCATGCTGCCCAGAGACAGGTATGTTTCTCACGAAGGACTTGGGCAGGAGGCAACACTTTACACATCACTGAAGCCCATGTCCCAGCAAACTACAAAATACCACAGACCATCAGCACGGTTGTTCCTTTCCCAACTGCACAGGTCCCCAGGAGAAGTTACAGTACTGTTCTTGCAGCACCTCTATGGAACTGAGAGCTCTGTCATGCTAAGATCCACATGAATGTTTGCTCAAGAAGCTCACAGTGTCAAGTGGACAAGACAACGCACAGGAGCACTGTTAGAATTTCCATTTTACAGATTAGGAACAAAAAAAGACAAAAATTAAAAAGTCTATTCAAAACCCCATGAAAAACCTGCGGGTGGCTTGATGGAGAACATGGATCTCACAAGAGTCATAGCACTGCACTGATCTAAGGCTCTCTCCTGCTGACCAGCACACGGATCTTACCTGTAAAATGTTGAATAAAAAGACTCAAGCTGTAGAAAAAAAAACCCCTTCCTTCTCTAATGAGGGCAAGGTTAGCAGGCTAAGGGTAGTTCCACACTTCACAGCGAGGCACATCCGCACAAGTATCTCAGGTTCAAGAAGAGCGTACCACTGCCATACATCCACCATCAGTCTGCTTCGCTCTTCCACGTGTCTCCAGTTCTGGGATTGGCAATCCACAAAGCCAACAAGGGCACAAATATCTGCACCCTGCGTCACTGCTCTGCACCACTGGGCTCAGGCTGGATCTTCTATTTGCAGCTGTAGCCCAGCTACCAGGCAACGAAACCCTGCAGCCTCCCTGCTGCTCACAGCTCCTCTCCCCAGGATCGGGTGCATGAAATCTTCTCCTTTCTCTTCCTTCTCACCTAGAGGTGACAGCATTCTGGGGTCTTCTTAATTTGGGGCTGAGCATTTTGACTAGGATTAGCTCCTGGCATAGCCAGACAACTCCACAGCCACCCAGGGGAGCCTCAGTTCACATTTCCAAGGAGATGTAAACACTGAAGCTGCTCCATCACCGCCCTGATTCTCAGAGCAAACAAATATTAACAAGATAAACAAAAGAATGAAAAATCCCACACACCAAGACAGCGGCTGTAATACTGCCTTGGGGATGGGGTGAGCTGAAGGGAATGCCAGGCTGGAGATCCACAGCTTGGAAAGAGGAGGAAGAGGGAGAAACAGATTCAGTCTGGGCAACAGGGGTGAGAGGAAATGTTGGACCACATCTTGCTCCAGCTGACCCTGGAAGGTGAGATGCCTCCATTCCCAACAAGAGAAGAGAGGAGAACTTAGTCTTATGCCACAGGGATTCTGCAAAAGGTCCAATCGCTGATGAAAAGCATGAGCCATCGGATCCGCAGGTCTCCTCGTTGATCAGCTGCCATAAGGCCATCCACTGTTAATAGCTCGCCTCTTTCACGAAGGGGCTTTACCCTGGGTACTACTGCTGGACACTGCCCAACTGACCAGAACCAGCCCAGCTCAGAAACCCTCAGCACAAGGCAGGCCACCCCCCACGCCGGGCAGAGGGCACCTTGAGGGAAGGGGCCAAGAGGGATACACGTGCAAGAGTGCGACGCCCTTCCCTGGCACACAGCTTCTGAATACAGCCATCGTTAACCTCCTCCTCATTTTCACTAATTGCCCATGCATTGACAGTCCGAGCAGCTGAGGTGCCTCCTGCCCTTCTGTCCCTGCCTCTCTCTGCAGACCAAAGGCGCTTGCTCTCTCCTGGATACCAATTACCAGGGATCATGAAGTATTTTGGTTGGACTTGAAGATCTCAAAGGTCTTTTCCAACCTAAATGATTCCACAATTCTATGATTCTATTTCGAGTGGTGCCTGGGGCTCCAGGGCTTCTCAGAGACAAGGCTGCAGCTGGACTGCTCTGGCTGTTCCCCCCTGTGCTCCAGCCAACCACCCGCACGTTCTTCAGCTCCCTGGGAAGGAGCAAAGACAGGTTTCCTGATGGGGCATCCATGGTGGCACCACCGGAGGCTTTCTCCCCTCTGTCCCACACAAGGCCTTGCCACGCGCTGCTCCAACTGCGCAACTCATCACGCAGGACTTTGGCAAGGGACAGGCTGCCCACACGCAGCCTCCGACCCCTCTCAGCTGCACCTTCCCTTCCAGAGAGGTTCACTCTTCCCAGAAGAGTTAGCTGAACCGGTCCCAACAAAAATCTCATCCCATGCATTTCTGACGCAACTAAACTCGCTGCGTCTTCCTGAGTGATTTTCCCCTCTCCCTGCTAGCATCCACGACAACTCCCTATGCTGCTTTATCGTTGAGTTTCATTAATCTACCATCTGCCTCCTCTTGTGGAGCCTTAAAGAAATAGAGGAGGATGAAAAGGCACAGCACAGAACTTTGCTGCCACCAGACCCCTCTTCCCAACGCGAGACGCTGCTATTTATTGCTAAACTTTGTTTATAGTTACGCAGACACTCTCCCACCCACATGGCAATGTTTCATTCAAGACAAGTTTGAATTCACTTCAAGAACAACATTTCAAAGGATCCCAAAGCATTTGTTTACAAACAGCACGCACGGAGAATTCGCTTCTCCCACCAATGAACACGGTCCCCTCCGAGAGAGGGAGAGGCAGCTGTTTCGTAGCACCCAACACTACTCAACAGCTGAGGGACAGGAAACGATGCACAGACAACCGATATTGCTGGGGAAATTTATGGAAAATGAGGACTGGAGACTTCTATTTGCCTGGAGAGAACGGGGAAGCTTCTGAGCACTCAAGCTCTCCACTGGGTCAGGAGGAATTTAGGGAGGCAAAGCGTCCCAGACTGTGGTCAAAGGAGTGACTCCAAATTTCAAGCCTCATCTGAAAGCTGGCATCTCCCAAGCTAACGGGAACCTGGGCACTGGGATAATTTGGCTGCAGAGGGGAAAGCATCCCCTGCCGAGGCAGCCACACCGATCCCCATCCAAGCCCTGAACAGGCCCAGCCCTGTTCAACGTAGGGTACGAGCCAAGATCACAGCCTAGGGAGGTATTTGGCGCAATAAGAAGACACTAGGAAGACTATAAAACTGAAAGCTTTTTGCAGTCCCAGCCTCCATACACAAGATCTACTGTAAACACTAAATCTTCAGAGGGGGGAAAAAATCCAGGGGAAGGAGGATCATGCAACTCTTCCAAATACCAAAATGCTAGGAATGGTAAAGGGTCACATGTTGTGGAAGCCAAGAGAAGCTACGTTCCCAGGATGGAAACAGGTCCTCAAAAAGGCCAGAGGAGAGCCAGAGGCTGGAAGTCTCTGGACAAAACAGAGTGGGGACAAAGGGTCTTACAGAGAGTTGGCTTCACAGGGTACTTGCTCCCCAGAACAGTCACCAACTTTATGAAGGTAGGAGACAGCAGGGGCTCCCCAGAATATTAGTCAGTACAACCGTCCAAACAAGGGACAGAATATACCTCCTCACCTCCAAACAGCCACACGTGATGGAAGGAACCAAAGGGTATCCCAAAAGAAGTGATGAAAACACCGGTGTTGAAAGACAGCTGCCCCGCAGGAGATGGGACACAAGGCAGGGCTGCACCCCTCTTCCATACAGACCCATCCCAGAGATCGAGCACGCGACACCTTACATCGAGGATGGGACACGTACGTGGGTACAGCAGGTCTTGTACGCGCTCCATGCTCGGAGATGGGCAGCACGCGGAGAGCTCTCACTCCTTCTCCATGGAGGCAGGGGAGGAGAAAGCTGGTCCCCTTTACCCATTCTTCCCAAAGATGAGATGCGGAGGACAAAGCTGCCAAAATGGATGGCCCTCCCCAAAATGGACGGTAGGAGAATGAAATTGTCCCCAAATCCACTCCCTGGGAAGGAGTGATGGAGGGGGCACTGCCCCCGCACCCTCTTGGTGGAGGGAACAAGGGGCACCTCCCCAGGCAGGCACAGTGGGAGCTGCCCAGGCCCCTTCCATGGGGAACGACAATCCCAAGTAGGATACGCGGGGGAACGCCACCCTTATACACCCCCAAGGTGGGCTGCACTGGGAGATACCCTCTCGGGCAAGGTGCTGCCCAAACATCGTGAGCACGGGGAGGGGGCGATGGCCTCCTCCGAGGTGCCTCTGGCAGATGTCGGGGTGCCACCCTAAAGAAGGTGCACGGAGGATGCCACCAGCTCCCCCACAGAGCAGTCAGCGGGGGGCAGCTTCCCCCAGAGCTAGCGGGGAAGGGGAGGACGGCGGGGGGCCGTCCCCAGAGGCAGCACGCAGGGACCACCAGCCCCACGGAAGGCGCACGGGGCGGGGGGGGGTATCACCACCAGCCCCCCCTCAGGCGAGGTAACCGGGTGAACCCCGAGACAGAGCACAAGCGGGGCACCCCCCCGCCCCCCTCCAGGGCAAGGCAATGGGGGCGGAGGACGGGTCCCCCTCCCCACAGCGGGCACCCCCCAGGCAGCCCGCCCCCCAGACGGGGCCCCCCGGAGCCCGCCCCAGACGCGGGGACACGGCGGGCTCCCTCCCGGCGGGCCGGGCCCGCGTCCGCGCTCACCCGAAGTCGTCGTCCATGGACTTGAAGTAGAACTTGTAGTTGGGGCGGTTGAGGAGGCCCTTGAAGTCGCCGAGGGTGACGCGCTCGGCCGGGATCGGCAGCTTCACCAGGTACGGCGTCTCCTGCTCGTCCAGGTGGTAAATGATCTTCGTCTCGGCCGCCGCCATGGCGCCCCTGCCCGGCCGCCAGGCCTCCGCCTCCTCCGCCTCTCCTCCTCCGCCCCCGGCCCGGCGCGGCCCGCGACCCCCGGCCGCCGCCTCGGCCTCGGTCCCGGCCCCCGCCCGGCCCGGCCCGGCCCGGCCCCCTCCCGCGCCCCGGCCCGGCTTGCGGCCTCCGCACGCCCGGTCCCCCCGCGCCCCTTGTTCTCCGGGTCCCAGCGCCGCCCGGCTCCAGAGCGCAAGCTCGGGCTCCGGCGGCTCCTCCCCCGCCCGCCCGCCCGCCGCCCCGGCTCCGCCGGAACCGGAACCGGCGCCCCGCGGGGGCCGCGCCGCGGACCGAGCCCGAGCCCGGAGCCGGGCCCAGCCTGCACCCGGAGCCGGTACCCCGGGACGGACCGGGCCCGGGGCTCAACGGGCCCCCCGTGAGGGGCACGGTCCAGCGCGTCCTCGACCCGGACCCCTGCGCTATCCAGGCCCGCACCCTGCCTGTGAGCCCCCCGCCCCCATCCACCCCCTCCCCAGGGCCGCACATCCAGCGGCTCCTGCTGCACCCCGTCTGGGCGCACCCCCCCGGGCCTGCACCCCGCCTCACCCCCCCGGCCCCGCACAGCCCCACCGCCTGTGCGTGGGTTTGGATTTTTACTTTACATCCACATCCCCTTATATGCAGCCCAGTACTCCCCGTGCGCCCACATGCCCAGTGCTAGCTGGCATGTGCCCATATACCCCTCCCAGGCTCCCCGTCCCCGTTCAGCTTTCGTCCCCTCTTACCCCCCTGATGCTGCTTCACACACATGGTCGTTCCTGTCCCGTGTCCGCTCCCATGTCCCACAACCTCCACTGCTTCTCACGTACACACCCCAGGCCTCCCCTGCCATCTCAGCAGCCCTAGCCCTTTTTCCCACACCTCTCAGCCTTCCCCATGCTCCTCATACAACTACATGCCTCTTGCATACAGCTTACAGAAGGTGAGGCATATCCCGCTCTACCCTGTCCTCCCATCTCCAGACCCCTTTGAACTCCCCATACTCCGTCTCTGATGGCCACCCCGCACAGGGACTCTGCACCTCCCACCCCAGTTCCTCTCCAGCTGTGGCTTCCCTCCAAACCCCTTGTCACCATCCAACACCCATCCCTGATACTCAGCACTGGACACCGCAGTGTCCCTTCAAGTTCCCCAGCCTCATTTCCTCACCAAGCAGACCCCCTCCTCTGCTCTTCATGAGCATCCTCCTTTCCACATCCTGTAGCCTCTTCAACTGTCCACGTATCAGCTCCAACAGCCCCTTGGCTCTGTGGTTTCTTCCCCATCCTCTCTCTCTCTCTCCCCAGACCCTATCGCTCTCTTACCTACCGTCATCAGCACCGTGACCCCAGCCCCTAGGACTTGCCTCTGTGCCGCAGCAGCCTTGGGCTGGCTGCCTTCCCCTCTGGACACCTTGCCGGCACCCAAGGGGCGCCCAGGAACCGTCTCCATCCGCAGTTTCCTGGAGCTGTGGCCGAGAGCAAACGGAGCTTGGGGAACACCCACCACCAGGAAGGGCAAGAACCGCCTCGCACCCTCCTGGATTAGAAGGAACAAATGCAGAGGAAGAACCACACTGTGGGCCTGCACGGGGAGTGCGACTAGGTTACCAGCCCTCAGCGCCAGACTCACTTGCCGTAGGAAGAGGAGTCAGAGAGATCTTATAGGGAACAGAGCCAAGCTCCTCAGGCTGGCAGGCAAGCATGAGCTAAATAGCCTCTTCATGCATGAAAGAGTCCCGTAGGCGTTGCTAGCAATTATCTGGGCAGCACTGCTAGACTGGGTGAAGAATCTGACATTAAATTCAAAAAATAAATCAAGGGAAGACCTCAGGTAAGCAGAAGCCATAAGAGGTGTGAGGCTCTCCCGTATTTCCACGTCAGCTCTTGGAAGACTGGCACTTCCTCATGCTCGGAGCTCTGTGGTAAAAGCTGGCGTACCTGGAAAGAAGAATCCAGGTCAGGAATGGAAAAGTTTAGTTTAAGCTGCTTCTCATTGTGTCAACCCTGACAGAGCTAACCTTAAAGTCTTTTTGCAAACCTCCCTGCCCCAAAAGCTGGGCCCACGTGAAAGAATTACAGTCTTCCCCTAACAGGGCCACTCTCTTGCCCACCTCCCAGCACAGTTGTGGATGCACCTTGGAGCCTGTGTCGTAGGCCTTAGACACCTTTGTTACCAAAAGGGCAATTTTCTGACGTGCTGAGAAGGCAGCCCAGAGGAGGGGTGCTGCACACCCCCAGGGCGGTCAGAGATGAAATCTCATTGTTACAGCTGCCTTTTCTTTTAAAACAGGCCAAGTGACTGAATAGACTCCATCGATAGATTGATTTAACTGCTCGCAGAGGTCTTGTGAAGTATGACTCACTCTTAATGAATGGAGGTTAAGAACACAGAGCCAAAGAAATTAGCAGTAGGGGATTGTGCTGAGCACTCTCAGTCCACGAGGAAGAGTTTCTGAACAGCCTGTTGGCTTATGTCGACATTTAAAAATTGCCACATTGATAGCATTGCTTCTCTTTATGGAGTTAAGAGGCTGCAGGCATTTCAGTGCATCTCAGAACAGACCAAAGCAGAGGTGGATGTACTTGAGTTCCAACACTTACACCTTTAAGCAACACAAAACTATTCTCTTTTTCTAAAAGGCGCACTATTGTTAAGTTGTGAGTTTGATACAGGAACACCAGGTGACATTCATCCATCCATCCATGTCAGATGGGGAGTCAGACAATCTGACTACTACTACAGCCTGAGAAAAAAATAAAACTACTTACTGCTTACATTGCTAAAAAAGATGGATAGCAACGATTGCGCAAACAAGGTTGCTCTCAAAGGCATTTCTAGTCTTCCAACCGAATATACAACTCGACTGAAAGCAATAGACAGCATCAAGCCCACCCTATACTTAAGCAATGCAATTAATGCTCCTTTAAAAAGTATAGGCTTACCTGCCCATAAGGATGCTGCACCATGCCAGAACTCCACCTTGGAGAGTATCAAGTGTCCTATTTTTTCTCCTTTTTGCTACCCTATTCCTGGCACCTGTAAAACCACCCCACCACACACACCACCGAGGCCTGAAGGATATTTGGCCATAGAGCAACGTTCTCCCCTTGGATCTTAACCCCTGGGTGAGAAAGCTGCTCACACCGTGAAGAAGTTGGTTACTATGGAGCAAAGGAGGAAGGAACGTGGAGAAAACAAAAGTGGAATTGTTACTCAGCACAAAGAATCAAGAGCCTCTGGCAAAACCAAGCCATTTACAGAACTGCACGTTAAACCTATTTTTTAAGCCATTTTTGCATTGTGAAAGGAAAACAAAAAATACTTACGATGTTCAAGGAGATTTTAAAATTACCATGCCTTGCAGCTGGTTTGTAAATGGTTTTACCAAGAGCTCCGTAGCTGTCCTTCTCCCTCTCTGCCAGTTCTTACGCCCCAACATCAGGAGGGCACGATGCAGTACCTAACAGCCAACATTCCCACGAATTCTCATTGTGGCAAAGGATAACAGGTTCCATAGGATTTAAGGTTCAACTTTGCAACATAATCCTGTACAAAAACCAAACCTCACCTGTTTCAGGATTCTAAGTTCGGAAGTTTTAATAAACTGTTCTCTACTTGTAAACAGCGAGGTCATGAGTTGTCACTGAACATTTACAGCAATTCAGTGGTGTGCTGATTTCCTACCTGCCTATTACGTGCTTAAAATCTCTTGAGGAAAAAGTAGCGATTTCGCTTCCCCATTAAGCCCTGCTCCATGTGCCACAGCTAGAGACATACAATTCAAACAAAGCAAACAAGCCG
Source organism: Platalea leucorodia (assembly GCF_965183815.1). Classification (NCBI taxonomy): domain Eukaryota; kingdom Metazoa; phylum Chordata; class Aves; order Pelecaniformes; family Threskiornithidae; genus Platalea; species Platalea leucorodia. The sequence continues at coordinate 11,385,013 of NC_138830.1, forward strand.
GTAACACCAGGATAGTTTTTATTTGCTCCCTGAATTAAATATTGGCAGATACAGAAAACTCAGATACCAACTATTTCCCCAACATTTACAAGACTGAGTTTGCCATGTCAGAAAACAAGCACATTTATGCACAATCCTGGCAACTGATCGTGTGAGTGCACAAGATCGCCCTGCCTGAACATCAGTTTTTAAGAGGCAGTATCCCTGGTCTCCAGCATCCAACGCTGTCCCCTCACTGACAATTGTGGCACCACGGAACGGCCAAGTAAATATCCTGAGTGGGCAGCTCCAGTGCATTTCCCCCCCGCAAAGGATTTATTTCATGCTCCTCCTGAAGGGACAGAGGCAAGGTCAGCACGTCCAACAAATAATCCACCTATGAACACAAGCTGATTCTCGCTGTGCCTTTTTTGCTCTGTTCTTTGAGAGCAGGGAAGAACACAGCGCTTCCAAGAAAGCTGTTCTTAAAGGCCTTATTGCTGCCACACATTGTCTGTGCTGGCAACAAAGTGCCAGAGGCATGCTCGTTCCCTGCTGCATGCCGAGTTGCTCTGCGGCTGCTGAACTTTACAGTGGGTTTGCAGCACTTTCGCTGCTGTCTGAGGGAAATTTTCAAATAAATAAAAGGACATGAAGTAAGCAAGCTTGTATAACTGAAATCATGTGGAAACACAAAGCACGTGCTGCTGAAGGCAATACTGTTTGCTCCTTTTCACACTGGAGCAGAACTGAGGAACTTGCATCCTCCTTAAAGCAGCTGGTGTGGTCAGTGCCCCCAGAGCAAAACACAAGTGTAGCTGGTGCAGCAGGAGGAGCCAGGCACCTCTGCTCCCTTTTTATTAAAAAAAAAAAAAAAAAAAAAGAAATAGACACTTTTCTAAAACATGTCTGCCAAGCTGGGGACACACAGAAGACGGATCGCATCTAAGATGTAGTGATCCATACGGCATTTCACTGGCCAGTACACATCCGCTATTAGCCAACCCCCGCAGGGGGAACCGAGCACGTGTTATCCCCTGTTCTACAGAAGGGGGAAACACATGGTTTTACCAACTCTACTGTGCAACCTTGCGTTAGATCCTCGCACGGCAGATGGCAAGAGATTTTCCCTTTTGGATAGATCACAGAAGTGCCTCCTAGGCTGCAAAATGCCTTGGGCATCCTCAGACAACTGCATCTTCTCCAGGCACAGGAACTCCTGAATCCCAGTCCTGCACTCCAGATCCTAATCCACATGCTCCTACTCACCAACCTTGCCAGTGTCTCTTCAGCAGGAGTTTTCTTAGCTCCAGAATAACAATGACTCCAAATAACTCAGCTGTATGACCACTCTCCCACAACCCCGATGGTTAGATTTATAAGGGCGTTGTATGCATTTGCGTCGATTTGCTCCCTTTGTATTAGTAACACGGACCTCCCAAAAGATAGCTTATAGTATATCACATCCAGGCTCCAGAGGGATTCTAGGTATCACCACCTCCTGCTTTTCCCTTATGGTTTTTACACGGGGCTGCAACTATCCAACGTAAGGTGCCACTGGGAAAGCGAGGGAGGGAGGGAAGTGGCAAAGTTGGGAACACACAACTTAATGATGGGATTGTCAGTCACTTCGATGTCAGGCCCCACATCTACACACCATGCACTGGCATTGATCTTGCCCTGCCCACTCGGCCCAGAAAGGCAGTGAGAGTGCCTCTTCCCATGCCGAGCTACCGTGTCAGTCTTGGTCGCCGTCAGACGACTCTTCCTCTGCCTCCTCCAGCCACTGGATAAACTTCTGGAGCTGCAGAGAGAATGCAATGTAATTGGGTAACAAGTGACACCAAACGGATGCTGGGAATGCTCAACAACTACACTGTGTCAGTGAGCACCACTATCAAGCACAAGAAAGAGAAAGAGTGTTTCTAGGAGACGCTGAAACAGAGGCAGACGGAGGGAGAGAGAACAAAAGCTTAGATGAAAAACAAGTGGGATGCCATGGGCAAACCCAGACTGATTGAATTCCTGAGGGAGATTTCTCCAGTCAGACAATCCCCACAATACTCAGCGAAAAGACAAAAAGTTTGACAGTTTTTCAGAGCTTGAGGGAGAAATGATGACAGCTGCACCTTAGCTAAGACATGTTAGGAAAACTCTGCTGGGAAAAACCTACTCCCTGAGAAATTGCTATAAAGATGGCAGCTCATTTTACCTTTTAACTGGGCTCGAATAAGCAGCTGAAAGCACTGCTGACCTATATTAAGAGCTGACTTTGCAAAGGTTTTAAACAAAGTTGCAGTTCTTCAGAGATGGCTTTTTTCCCCTGCTCCTCTTCCAGATCCAGGAAGGATGACTGGAACAGGGCTCAGCCAAACTGCAGCACAAAGTTCTGCCTGATGGAGGGGGAAGTTTATACGCTCCTTGCAACACAAGCCAAATGAAACCACTCAGTACAGCAAACGCTTAGAAATATATGTGAAGGGACTGGTGAGCCAGCAATGAAAGCTTCAAAGGAATTGCATGGGGCCAGCACAGAGGGCATTGGCCTAAAGCCCATTTCAAATGGGTGTTGGCTTACAGAAGCCGTGCTGCTACTCCATAAAGTGCTGGCCTCGTGCTACAGAGAACCCACTAAAAACAATCTCCCTCTACTACTACCTCCATTCCTCATCCAAATACGATGATTATGGCAGAACGCACAGAAACGTCTGTTCTGGAGAACAAGGTTGTCTTGCTTAGTGTTCAATGCACTGGTGCATTACTGGCCTACCGCGTAATGGCAGCTGCTCCACAGAAGGCGACAGTGGCACCGAACTCCACTCGAAATTTCTTCTAGCAGCTGTTGCCTCTCTCTCTCCGCCCCCCGCCCCTCCCTTTAAACACCTTTGGGACTTACCCGCTGGTTTTTACGAAGCTGTTTTCCCTTGTCAGTCGTGTCCCGCAAAGAGAACCAATTGAGAATTACATCTTCTTCCAGAATTTCCAGCTGGTAAAATGTCATCAACACCTGCATCGATTAGAAAAAAGCAACAGGGGCTATAAACTCTTTTGGAGCTAGCTCATGTCCAAGCACAGTTTGCACATAATCTGTGTCTCCCAGCTCCATCTTCAACAGAAGGCTGCTCAGTCTGCTTCATTTTGCTTTTATTGTTAAAAATAACTGTGCTTCTCCTACCAAGCCTTATGTTGCTGACAGTTAGATGCTATGACACATAATGAATCAAAGTTCAAGCTCCATCAGCTTCAGCTCTGTGGATGCAGGGTATGATTGAGAGCTGCGGGCGACAAAGGGCCACAGAGGATGACAGTTCAAGACGTTACTTAAGTTCTCTTTTTAAAGCATCCCAAAACCCATCCCCAAAGCAGATCTAACAAGCAACTCTTTTGCAGGCCCACATATGCACAACGGTGATGTGTGCAGAGAAGAGCATGAATCTACCCAGCTCTGCCCCAGGCTCCCTCCTCCTGCCAGTTCTCTCTTAAAAGTGCCTTATGGCAGGTGTCAAAGCAATTGGTCACTCATCAGCTCAAACTCCTGCCCAGTGCAGCGAGGGGAAGATGCAATCACGCTTTCTCAGGGTGCCTTTGTGCTCAGGCAGAGCAGGCACTTTGCAGTCGGTCTCCTTGCGGCAGAGCACTGACAAAGCTGGCTGCCAACTCCAAATATAAAGTGTCACTTCAATTCCCAGCCTCCAGGGAAACCCAGGCCCCTAGAACAATGGACACATGCCAAACAATTGCTGTACTTCAAGGACATTTTGGCTCACCAAACTGAAGGCTTTTGGCTCCAGTCCTAAGTGCTTTGCCATCAGCCAGAAGCACTGGTAGCAGAAGTTAAGATTACTCTTTCTTGAGGACCCAAGAGTTATGCAGGCTCTAGGAGAGCTCTTCCAAAAGAGACAGAGGCTTCCTGAGACACTGCTAAAGGAAAGACTTGTGATCCAAGTCAAATGTTCTCAGTGTAATAGGGCAGAAAGAATGCAGGGACAAAATATTTGTGAAGGAGGGTGAGGAGGAATATACTGAAAACTCTCAGAAACGGGGAGATAGGTAATAAGCCAAATGTCAGCTCCCCTTTTTTCCCAGTTTCATAACTAGCTCAGCCTGAATAGGAAATCCTACCCTTATTCCCAGCTTTGCTTGTTTTACACTCTAAAGTAGGATAAACCATTTGGCAGTTAGATCCGAGGGACCATGGAGAGACAAATGAAGTAAAGCTCTTCCTAAAGCAAGCCTCTGGCCCTGCCTCTTCCAGCATCACACAACAAGGGCACCTAGGTTGGAAGCTGCAAAATAATAGCTCCCTTCAGGCTGCATGCTGGTAATTAATACTCACCCTCAGCTGTGCTCAGAGGCACAGGCAGACATAGAATTTTTTTTTTTTTATTGTTAAAGCAATCATTATAGATGGATTTTCTATACACCCTCTTCACTGAGACCCCCAGATTCTCTCCTCTAAAGCAGACAAGCCGATGATGCAAACAGGATGCATTTCACCATGAATCTAAGAAAAAACAGGTCCTCAGAGTTGGGAGCGGATACTCACTTTAGCTATCGATGTGCAGAGACTGTCATGTTCCAGGAAGAATTCCTCAATGGCAAATAAGGCATTCAAGTGATCTGACGCCCGTTTTATGTAGTTCTTAAACAGTGGGGTCCAGTTCTTCAACAGCTGCAGGGGAAGAACACAGAAGAGTTCCTGAGCTATGAGATGGTTGTGTACACTCACCCCTGTTTCTCAGCTGTGTTGCACTAAGAAGCTGACCCAGAGAAGCATTTTAAGAAACCATTCAGCTGAGCATTTAATGTATTTGCCCCACTCTGTCCATGAAACAGATGCTATTAAGTCTCACATGTGCAGATAGGACCCGGTTTTACTAAGCAACTTTGAGGATATTCATTAGCTTTCTTGGTTTTGCCTCTCTGGATGGAATACCAGATTATCACAATAAATGTGTTTAACAGAGCCTGGTACTGAAAGAAAACAGCAGACCAATAAGAAGAGGCACATACATGCTACTCAAACCTTCCCCCCACAGAACAGCTGACATTTCAGTGGAACTTTTCCTTCAAAGCAGAAGAGCAAATAAGACAAAAGAGAAAAAGATAGTGCCAGGATAATTACCAGCTGAGAAGAAGTGGACAGTGCAAAATAGCCACCCCTAAAACAGGAGCACAATGGAGCAGCCCCTAAGTGCAAGTCACACGTTTGCTGTGTGCCTACAGGCTTGTTTGGATCCTGGAGTCTGCTGCAGGGAACAGGTGGGAAGGATGAAGGGCAAGAAGTTGTTACGCTGTTAGCTGATCTCCGTTCTCTCCTCCAAGGCTTATTTTTTATGAAGTTTAATGATTTTGGTGCTACCTCTTCAAACAGGATTTCTGCCCGAGTCCCCCACAACTCTTTCACTTATTGTACATATCTGAAAAGCAAGCAGCACGGAAAGCTCTGCAAAGCAGCACAGGCTGACCTGAATCTGGGATAAGAGGTAATATGGATACTTAGACCCCTGACCACAACAATTTTAAAAGGTATCAGAACTAGGATAAGATACAAAAATTCCTCATTGGCCACATCATGACCAGACTATCCTAAAAAAAAAAAAAAAACATTGTAGGAAATTAAACCAGCATTCCACATCTTTTTAAATGGATTAATCCAACAGCAGGCGTTCCTGCAACTACATCCCGGGCATGCTCGTAGAGATGTACTGTTTTCCTTTGCCTTCAACCATATCTCCTTACAGAACACATCTGGTCTGTTTTGAAGGGAAACAGGTAATTCACAGGGGCTTGGCGTGTGATGAAGCAGCTCTGAGTTACCTACATTCAGGATTAATCAGCATTATTCTGTCCAGGACAACTGTTAACAGGCAGTAGCCCTGCCAGAGGGAGAGCTTCAGGACACATAGTGGAGCTAGAACCCAGGCTAGCACAGACTACCAAAGGTAGCCTGTACTAGGAAACGGTGCTCAACTACTCCATAGTACTACACTCCATCACCTCTTCAGACACATTTGCTATGCAACCCTGCTGGAATTTGCATGCCTCAAGCAGAAACAAAGAAGGGGATTAGTACAAACAAACTGATCTGTATAGCAGTACATCGACTGGCTCGAGAAACAACAGTAACAGCACAGAATGATCCTAATCATCATGGTATCACAACAAAAAACTAAGGGTTGCATGGCATATTTCCAGAAAGTGTTTTAGCCTTTAGCAAAATGTTTAATCCTAAACACTCTTCCCTCCTCTACCACCACGTCCTGCATTTTTATTATCCTTTGGAATTCTTCACTTCAAATGTAGTAAAGCTACTAGTAAGTTCCTTCCAGTCTAAGAAATACTTTGTAATACCTTTCTGTTAACGCCTTTAAATCATAAGCGGGCACAATTCTAACTAGAAGCTATTGAGTTTCTGAAAGCAAGCTATTTATAAATGAAAGCAGAGCTATAAACACTCACAACACCAGGACTCAATCCAGTATGCCTATTGCTGGGAAAAGGAAAGAAGAAAAAATATGCCACCTCAGGTCAAGAACATGCACTGTACTGTAACTGGTGCTAACGGTGAAAGTAGGGCTCAGCCCCACAGAGCCCCTAGCAAAACACACCTGTGAGCCTGTATGACCACAGAGGCTGTTTTGGGAGTTTCATGAAAATCCGAACTGGGGAATTTGAAGCTCCCAATTATTTTAGATTGAATAAAAGACTGAAAAATGTGAGAAGATAACCTGACAAAGATCCCTATGGACAACATCGTAACTTTCCAGGCTTTGACTCTACCTGGGTAACTCCTCAAAACAATCTACAGTCTGGAGAAAGCAATCAAATTCCTCTGACAAGTTGATTCATTTTTCATCAGATCTGGTCAGTGATGCTGTACAAACTTCAGAGAGGTTTGTGATCCACTCTTCTTTGTCAGAAGGACAGTCTCGACACTAGGCCCATTTTACCCCTACCTCGAGCACAGAACACCATTGTGAAGTACGTGCAAAGCACAAGGGACGAAGCTATAATTCCAGCCTGTTACACCATAACAGCGCCTGTGCTGACCACCGTAAATTGCTTCAGCAAAAGCAGAGATCTGTTTGGTCCCTGAGCGAGCGATCCCATGTTGTGTTCACTCTCATGACATTACAAAAGCGTAAGGTTCCCTAACAGAAACCTGAAGAGGTGCACCACACGTGCTAGCTGCGGGCAGCAGCGCAGACACTGGCCAGCTCAGCAAACTGAGCTGCGATATTGCCTCCCCCGGCTCCCTTTAGACATCACCTACATAACCTTGTTTGATGCTGCTTCAGTGACGACAGAAGCGCAGCCTTCAGTTTATCAGCAGCTTCAGCCATGTTTGCTCAAATCATGTCTACAGTTCTAGGAAAGGTCTGGTTTTCTGTACCCTCTCTGCTTTACAACTTGTACGAGAGCCGAACAAGATGTCTGACACACATCGAACTGGATAACTCTATTTCTCAGGCCTCCATGTTTCATCTGAAAAATACCCATGGGCATATCCTTTACCGGATGCTTGTTTCCTAAAATTGCTGCAACACTTAAGAGCTTCATGCTCAGGGGCCAGCACTTCAGAGCACATACTGTGGTCTCCAGTCAAACCATACATCATAACCATGGCATTTCCACAATTTCCCCTCCTGAGCTGTCTGGGACTGCTCTACCATCGCTCTTACACAAGCGACCCATCTTCCTTCAGCACCTCTTAGTCAGAGTTGAGCTACAAATAAAGTAAGAAACATAAAACAGTTCTGTAAAGTTCAGTGAGCTTCTGATACTCACCACTCTCAGAATGCAAGTATCCCCATCTCATACAAAATAATACTTTGCCATACGTAAACCATCATAAGCAGATCTCAGCCTAATACCGCTATTGACTGAGGCAGTTTTAGCTGCATAGCTACACACTTCAGCTACCTGCTTTCATTATGCACTCACCTACACCAAGCTAGTGCTTGGGATTCTCAGGGTGTAAAGCAAGTATTAGTAAATTAATGAAGTGTACTTTTTACTAACTAGGGAACCACAGGTTGCAGAAAAGTCACTGTTTCAGATGCTGTACACACATGCATGTTCTGTCCAAAGAACTGGTCTCTTCTCTTCAGAGCACTGCTGGTAAATACACAAAGCTGCTGCCTAGGAAGACCATCGATGTCTGTTTAATAAGCCTTTGAAGGCTGATTCACTACCTCCATCAGAGGCACATCTCCGCTCAAACGTATTGGGTTATTGTAACGGTGACTAACATCAGGCGCAAGTGAACATTAACAGTATACCTCACCAGGATACTGCCTTCCTCCTGATTTCAGTACAGAAAGCCAGCACAACAATTCTGCACACAGTAAAGACACCAAGGCACAAAACTGTCCCAGAGGATTCCCTAAGAAACTTTCTGGTTGTTCTTTACAAAGGAGCACCTGGAGAAACTGGCTGCCATGATGGTCAATTGGTTTGACACTTGGCTCTCTTTGATAAATCTAAGGATAATTTGTGTTTCATAAATGCACATGCCACACAATCCCCTCCCTAGAGAAATTCCACTTGTCCGTGACATGGGGCATGGTCACCCTGAACATTACATTTAGATTATTATCACTTCTCACTAAAGGTGAGTTGATTTGCCGTCTCTGCTGTTAAACATGAGCATCAGCTTTCCTATGATGAAATATGTATGGGCAAAGTTACGCAGAGGTAAGCCCTTCCTGTACTTCCATTGTCTTTAGCTTCTAAGGGGCTTTGGGCAATTATGCAAAACATTATGCATTTATATAGTATCCTGTATCCCAGACAAGACCCTCTTCTGACTGGGTGCTGCAGTGAAGTTATCCTGTCCTACTCATGCTAGATTAGGAGCCCAATCTGGGAGACGGGAAGAGATGCCATATCCTAGCTGGAAAAACCCTAAACCATCCTACACAGCTACCAACTCCACACAACCTGTTGTCTAGACGTACTGCTTTCCACTCAGACTCTAACACCTGCTCTAACCTGTTCTCTTCAGTCCTCCTCCTTCAATTCTCTTTATCCAGGACAGCACATGCTATTCAAAGAAAACAGTCTGGAAAAATGAACAAAAGCAAGCAGAATTTAAACAGAGTGAACAGCAAAATCTCACTAAGCCATCTGATGAACAGATCGGTTCACATGGACGTTTCCTACAGAAGGCATTTCCACATGTCCACACATGCCATGCTTACACCTACATAAAGAAGAACTAGTTTTCCACCCTTCCTCATCAATTGAAAGCACATACTTCCTCAGAGAAAGGATTATGAGGATGTCTGTCTAGTGTTCCTCTTTACCTCCATCTCTGAAAAAAATTAAACTAGTGCTTCCCAAACACGTCAGACCCATACATTCTGTAAGAGCACCTTCGTAACCTGTAGAGTTTGCAAACTCAAATACATAAATGCGTTATAACAAAGAGCGAAAATACTGCAACAGCTTCAGCTTGGATTAACTAAGACTGCCTGCTTTTTAAAGCAGATCCTACCCTATTTTGTCTCCCTTAAGTCAGGAAACGGAAATCGTTCTAACACAGTTATACAACCCGTCTCTTTAGAGACACAACAGAACTCTGTATCTTTGCTCAAAGACAACAATATCATGTCTTTGCATTTGGCTGGAAAAAAATTGGCACCACTTACAGTATGCAGATGAGTAAGACCTTGGGAAGGATCCCATTGGGAGAGGAGCGCTCCCTGCTGCCCCAGGGACAGGGCTTATGATGGATTGGAACTGGGTTCCTGGAATGCAAGCCTGTGAAGACATCTCTAACAGTCCCTCTCTTCTCTCTTCTACAAGTGATGCACTTCTACTATCACACACAGGAAACTAAAACAACCACAGGTACTGAAGTTAAGCTCCCCACACCTACAGTCTCAGCTTAGCTCTTCCAAGCAGGTACAATAGTTTCAGTTCACTTTTACTTCTATAGAAGACAAAGAGGCTCATGAACTCAAGGCGTTCAAGTGGCTTCAGGCTTAGCCAAAAAGACTCCTCAGCCAGGAACAACCTGGGGCATCCAGACAGACTCCTACACACGAGGAGACAAGCCCAAAGAAGAGCCACATGGAGCGGGACTTACAGGAAGTAACGCTGAGAAATAGTTCTGGGAGTCCAGGTTTGCATCCAGCTGCTGCAGTGGGAACTCCAGGATCACTTTACTGAGCACCTGCATCATCTCCTTCAGGCCAATGTTATAGGCATACCTGCGAGGAAAAAGGCAAAAAACCCCAACATTTCACACTATCTGATCTCTGCAGACTGTAGCTCGTCACAGAGATACAGCAGAAAATTTGATTTTCATCTTCCAGATTTGTTTTTTATTTGTTTGTTTGGTTTTCCAAACATTCAGGCAATAAAACCACCTTGCATTGCATCAGGCCCTGCATAAGGCCACAAGTCCTGAAAATCTGCTATCACAGCGGAACAAGCTGCTGCAGGGACAGCCCCTTCGCACTTACTAGAGTGCTGTAGGAATACCGTTGCACAAAAGAAGGGAAACAGGTTTGTATTTGAGAAATACTAGGTAAAAGGCACTCCGATTACGTGTTCTAGACTTGCTGCTGTAAAAACAGTGGACAAGCCACACCGCGGCACAGCCCCAGCTGTAGGCAGCTGTCTGAATGTTGCAACGCACAGAGCAGCAGCCCCTGCATGAACTCACAGGCAGTCTGCGCCAAGAGCTGGCTTGCTCTCTTCAGTCCACAGTTACTTAAATAGCAATTCAATCTCTTGTTACAGAATTGGGGCAGGAAAAGCCTAACCACTGAGGATGCTATAGATGCAGCTGGCGCTCTCCATCAACTCCTGTCGTCATTCAGTCATGTTCTCTAATCTGCATTTCTCATGCTCTATACTGATAAAATTAATGTTTCACAATCAAGCATGGGTATTCACATGGTTTCTCCTCCGCTTTCTAGATCCGCCATCAAACCCAACTGTTCAGCATAAGGGACAGCATCCCTAAGGGAACACTCACTTGAGGGAGTTGATTTCCAGGACCAGGTTGTCACAGGAAATGTTTTCTTCTTCGCCCCTCTGTAACGTACCCAAAACCTCATTCTGGAAAACTAATGAAAGAAAGGACAGGTAGTTAGACATGAGAGGGAAAAGCACAGATTCTTCAAACTGTTCATTACTGAAGAAACTATGCCCTTAACAAAGGAAGCATTCTGACACAGATGTCTATTTGTTCTCCGTAAGCTGGCACAAACCCACATCAACTATACTTATAAATAGTGGATTATAATTCAAATAAAGGAACAACCTATGAGATATCATTTATCTATCCACACAAACCAGTACAAAGCTATTTACCTCTGCAACCTTTTAGAGCAGTTTCCATTATACTTTCACAATCTAGCCTTTCCTATTCAGACAAACCTCATCTTCTCGTAACTAAAGACGTGAATTCAAACCTAAAATTTATCTCTTTAATTTCCTTTGAGGAGATATTTTAACATGAAAAAGGCTTTATTTTCCAATTTGGCTTGAACCTCTTTCAAATCCAGGTAAGCTGAACACAGCAAAACAGAAAACCAAAACCGAAAGAGGCAGCTCCTACAAGAACATTTAATCCTCCAGTACAATTACAGCAGCAAGCTGTCCACACAGGGAAACTCTGCTGGACCTTCACAAAATCTCTGAGTTTAGCCAACGACACTGCCATTTAAACAGACAACTCGGGCAGGTCACTTTCACGAAGGCCCAGTGATCAGGAGTGAGAAAGATAAAGGATCTTTGTCTAGCTTCTCATCCCTGGCTGCCTTGGGTTAACACGACAGCAATACAGGGAATATTAAAGAACTCTGTAGAGAATGTAGGCAGTGAGGTCAGGAAACAAACATATTATAGACATCCACAAATTTTCCAATATACCTGGAGAAAGCAGCACAAATCTCACACTCACTGCATTATCTGCAGACTCACCATACTTCTTAACAGCCCATCTCTCACCTTTGATGTCATCTAGCTGAGGGGACGCTGCCCGACTGTCTGGCTCCTCAGAGCCCATGCTCAGGTCGCTGTCTGACTCGCTCTCTTCCTCTGAAGGCATAGCTGGGCCTGACGAAGAAGAGAAGACGCAGCATTCAACACCCAAAAGCTGCAGCTGTCATATGGATGAGGAACCAGGTGTCCCAGGGACTTCCCAACCAAGTCAGCAACTATCTGTCCTTGCAAGGAAGCTTCTACTTACAGGTCCAGATGATTAGATTTGCTGCAGAGGGAATGCTACAGCTGGCACTAGGATAATGGGGCTTTTTTAAGAGTCTGCAGGCAGACGACAAAGGACAGGGACAGAAGCAAATGCATTTTGCGCAGACTGCTGACTCATGACAGAGCAATGTCAGCAGACGCTGTCACTAGCAGGAAGAAAGCCAGCAGCACCCGGAATAGCCAAGGCATATTCCCTCCAAGGGAGGGCCTGGTATCCCACAGTGCACCATTCACCCCACAGACAGCTGCGTGTTAGCGTAAGTCAAAGATATAATAAGCATCTTCCACAGAGCACAGGACGAGAGAGAATCTGGTCCATTGCCTGCTTTCACCTCTCACCTTGCCTCCACACACGTATGTTATCTGGAGCCAGCCTGCTTCACAAAGCCCAGGTCTTACTCTAGACACAATTATCAGTGTCCCACCCAGCCAGTTTCCCCAACACAGGTCTGTCTGTCCATCCCCAGCTGACTACACTAAACTTCTCCTCACCCCATAGGCTTTGTCTCTGCTCTTCATCCTCTTCATTCTTGTCATCTGCTTTCCAGAGATAGCCTCTGCCCTCTGAGCCTACATCCTTTTTATTGTAACCTGAAAGAGAAACAGTGATTAGGAGGCAGATGTACTGGATGTGCTTACATGCAAACCTGAAATAAGGCTGGTATAACCTGCATATTACTGCCCCTAAATATCCTTCATCAAGAGGGAGCTGGGATTCCTGCAGATGTATACAGATTTCAGCTTTTATCTTCTCACTTGCCTTGACAAACGAAACTTACTCCTCCCTACAGCAGCAACATTCAGCTGACCATGTTTAGATCCCTTGACAAAGCCAAAACTGGTAGAAACAGCATTTCACAAGGACAAAGTCCTTGGACACAGTCCAGGTATGAGGACACAGATCTTGCAACCTGCCTTGAACTGAACAGCTTCAGCTTATTGTCTCCTACAATGCTTCTACTCTAAGAAAAATGGAAAATAGCTGAGTCTCCAAAGATTTTAATATTGGGGTACTGAGGTACACCTCACTGTCCAACTTCAGCCGAATATCCTTGCTTACCCTACTGAAAACACAGATGTTCCCAGCTGAGTGCAGCACTAAGCTCCAGCCTGACACTGCAGAGTCTAGAATTGGGGAGGGAAAGAACCCGAAAGATCATGGAAGGCAAAGCCCTCTGCACAGCCTGATTGCATGGAGCCAGAGACTCTCCTACCTTTCAGTTTCACTTTGCTTTCCTCCTTGTTCACGCCAGAATCATCACTAAACTGGTCATCATCCTCCTCCTCCTCATCTGGTGGGTGCAGAGAGATCACTGTGCCTTCAGAAAGGGTGATGCCAGGACCCACTACTACCTGCAAATATGTGCAACATATCTTAATGAAGAAATACCCTGGTTGCCCCCTTGCACCTCCACCAGCAGGGACAACAGCTGTTCCAGACAAGCTGTATACTAACAAGTATAACTGAAGGCATCAGCACTGCTAGATCACATACCATACTAACCCAGCCAAACAAAAGGAAGAAAAAGGTAGGAGCAGTAGCATATCTCTCACCTCTGCAAAAAGGCTTGGAGCAGCCCTCTATTCTGGTATGGTCTAGCGTAAGTCTAGTAACCTGCCAAGAAAGGCAGAAAGCAGAACAGACATAAATACAGCTCACCTGAGAAGAGAGGACACAGTGGGGCTTTAGCTTCACTTTCTCCTTCACTTCAGCTTCATCGCAGACAACAGAATGGCAGATCTCCACGTTATCTGCTATGTGCACTCTGTCCCAGAGAAAAGCTCCATCCAAAGTGACTTTATCACCTGTTATACATCACCAAGCACAAATATGTTGAGCAAGGCAGTTTGCTGCTCTCCCACACTGCTGAGTCCACTAGAAAGCATCTTACTGAATCCCAATGCCCTTGATGCATGATGGATGTTAGATGAAAGGTAAAAATTGGCCTTAGAGGCCTACGGCCACTTCCTACCCAAAGCTCAGAGACAAGTTTGTTCTCTACAGAGACTTAACAGGTTGACAGTAACAACTGACATCTTGGTTTTGCACAAATACAGCCAAATCACAAAAAAAATCCAGCCAAGACTAGGAAGAAGGACTACCAGGCAGCTCTCGAAAACAGGGACAGATGTCCCTCACTTCCAGGATGTTGGTGGCTGATAACTCTAGATCAGTAAAGGTCATGTGTCCTCCACAGCTAAAACAACTTACATGCATGAAGTGCCTTCCACCTTTCAGCATCATTATTGTACCCTGAAAACTTTAATATATTTTCTCTGCTAGAAAACCAAGCTTTTCTCCCTTCTTCCCATTAGAATTCAACAGTACCCACCTATCATCCTCTCTCAGAGCCAAATGCACTTTAAAAACTAAATCCCAACAACCTGTGCCCTTGCCTGGCAAGACCTGCATGTCCCCCATTCTTGTACTCACCTATCCTACAGTTCTGCCCAATAACGCTGTTTGTTATGGAGCAGTTGCTGCCGATGACTGTTCCCTGCCCAATGAGTACATTCTCTTCCAGCACGCTGCCGTGGCCGAGGCTAACATCCACCCCTCGGTAAATGTTGTGTTTAGAATGGGTGTAACTCTGATTCTCGTCATCGGTGAAGTTCATCTCTGGAGTCAAAGGATAAACCCAGCGCCGGATGATGTCAGAGCACACAGCTTCGTACATTAGCAGGTTGCATATATGGGCACCGTACTCTTCTGTCGTTACATGCATATGGATCTGGTTCCCCAGGACCTGGGAAACAGGCAGGAGCAGGTCAGAAGATTCTCTAACGCAAGGTAATAGGATCTCCCTTGTAACAACCCTCTCCTTACCTCCTCATTCACCAACAGACCACGCACAAAGTCATCCCGTGTCTGGTAGTCAAAATTGTCTGTGAACAGCTCAGCCACCTGCCAGGAATAAAATATAAGGAAATAATATAGTTAGCAGAAAACGTTGCCAGGGAAGCCAGGTAATTAATGGCTGTTCACTGGTTCTCAGAAAGCCGAGTTATACAGTATAGGAAAGTGATGCTCTTGCCTTGAATAAAGCTTTCTTCTGCTAGGAGTGTTGACCTTCCCATCTCCTCCTCCTAATGGAGACTATGAACAGATTTTGGTTTTCAGAAGGGGCAAAACATTGCTTTAGCATTTCCAAGCAATCCGCCCAGCCTCACATTGTAGTTTCACTCCCAAAGGAAGGCTGTACACCAGCTTTTTCAGATGTGGAAGAGATGTCAGCGAGCCTAAGCTGGAATAACCCTGAATGTTACCCTAACATGGTACCAGCTTGTAAGTACTGACACTTTTCCATAGCCATCACCTCTGCTCCACAGATGCTACTATACTCGAAGTGAAATTGCTTATTTTCCAGAATAGTTTCATCTGGTGCCAAATCAGCCAGTCTACCGAGGCATCCACTGCCTAGTTCTGCCTGGGCTCGAGCAGTGGATGCCAGATACAGACTAGAGCACCCATACAGTCCGCAGAGCAGCGGCACATGATCACTCAGGCTCTCAGCTCAGTCAGAGCACAACTGGGCGTTCTGGTTTCCAAACCTAGTACACTCAGGCCACACGCACCCCCTGCACACCAACAGGACAAAGGGAGCAAGGCAGATTGGATTTTGGACCCTCAGAAGGGCAGAGCTCACCTGTGGAGAGCAGATGCTGATATGACAATCCAGCAAGTCATGGCGCACCTCAACATTCTCAATAGAGTTCTGGAACAGACTCTGAAAAGAGGAAAAAATTCAGATGATCTGAGTGCCTCATGCAGTACTGAACCCCAAAAGCCTTCTCTAAACCAGAGGCAGCATTGATTGAATTATTAAACTAGCTGAAGTTCAGGAGATCAGAGAAATCTACAATCTACACTGAGACACAGGCTTAGCAGGCACAGCCTGGTCACACACAGAGCTGCGTGTCAGTCAGCAAAGGCTGGCCTCATCCTTACACAACGCAGCTCTCCAAGAAACAGCTTGTACTTTGAATGATCACTTTTCCTCCAGGAGGCTCCTTACCTTAGTCACCGGGAGCTACAAATCTACAAAGAACATTAATAAATCAAAATGCAATGTTTGTAGCTTCCATACCTCCTGTTTTTACAGCTGTGCATTGTTTTTTTGTTGTTGTCATTTTTTTGTTTGTTTTGTTCTTTTCTTTTTGGTTTCCTATGGTGATTTGTGCTTTCATTCGAAGGTAAAAAACAATCCACTGATTACTGATTTGGGGATGAAAATGCCATATAATCACAGTCTTAGTTCTGAATTGCAAAAAGAAAAAGGTCCATCTATCTCACTGGAGAAAGTGCCTCCACAGACATTTACAGAGCATTTACTACATTATTAGAAGAGCCCATAACCTTTTCAGGTGAACAGTACAGGCAGAGGTAGTAGGAGGTACCACCCCTTGCACCTGCTGTTATTCTACCCCCCCATGCCAGGCTCAGCGCCGCTTCAAAATGGTTTGTGTACAATAGTGGTATATGCATCCCAATTTGGGAACCCCGCGACAGCACAAACCATCCATCTCCCTTGTTTCACATGGAGAAAAGGAATCAAATAAATGCAAAAACTGAACTGTGGGAAATATGTCTGCCCTGTCTTCAAACTCTGAAATGAGTCCCAAACATGTGTGCCCCAGCACGATTTCACCAAGCCTCAAATAAAGGTTAAAGTCAAAAAAAGCCAGTTTCCCAAGAGTTACTGCCTATCATCTGCTCCTCCAAAAGAAGCAGCAAGCACAGTTCCCCAGCCCTGACTCAAGGAGGACCTCCTCCTTGGGGTGGGCTGCTTCACTACTGCAGCCCTGTTCCACCCGTCAGTTTCCAGACGCACCATAGGAAAGCGGAAGCGTTTCAGCCCCTGGGTTCTCTGGTAGTGAAGGACACGGTTTGTGGCACTGTCCATAGCAATAACAATGTCATCTTCTTTGCACCTGGCATGGTGGCCAGGTGAGGACTCCTTGAATATCATCGTCATCACAGAAACATTCTTTTCCATCTTACGACGCAACCTGAAAAAGAAGGGCAGAACTTTAAAATCACTCTTCAGAGAGTTAGAGCCCAGAGTCTCAGCACACCAAGCAACCGTACACTCTTTCAACACCTACTTGTGCTCTTCCAGGGCTTTGGATATATTGAAATTGGACACCACATCTCCAGTGACGAGAATAAAGTCAGAACGAACAAGGGACTTGGCATCAACGTCTCGTAGCACGTCACCAAGGGAGCGATACAGGTCAGAAGTCACAAAGCGCACCGTGTTGGGAGAGGTGTGGCGGCACCACTTGGATTTTCTGGAGGGAGAAAAACACACCACGAAGGCGTAAAGAGGATATTCCTGTAGAGAACACACTAGGACACAGTGCCTCAGCGCACACCACATCTGTAAGTGAACGCAAGGAGAATCCTATTACTATCGATAGGCTTAGGGATGCTTATTTGCACACAGCAGATGAACTGAAGAGGGTTAGACTTTGAGACCGTAGCTTATGGAAACTTAGGAAACCTGACTCCACTGTGAGCCAAGTTTTGACAAAGGAGAAGGAGAAGTTACATGCAACCCAAACTTTTTTTTCCTCGGAAAGCAGTATCTGAGGCAGGGAAAAGACTGCATGCTTCTTAGCTTGCAAACCTGCAGCATGCAGAGGCAAAGGTGCTGTCCGAGCGACCTGTTTCCATATGCTGCACAACATACCGAGACAGGGCATAACGCAAAGGGCGGTACTCTAATTTACACAGCTATCCAGAAGACCCCGGCTTTTAGACAAGAAAAGTTAAATGCCGATACAAACACAGTTCCGAAACACTCAACCCTTTTAATACGCTGCACAACCACACTCCTTCACAGGAGGGATGGTCTTTTTTTGAGATGTGTTAGGAGACTTCTCTTGGAGGGGGATCTCTAGCACATGGTTTTCATCAGAAGGATCAGTGAGACCTTTGAGGCTTGCTGGTGGACAGAAGAATCCTCCCCATGATAAAGCTAAAAAGAAGAAGAGAGACTTACTGTAAATGCTCTTTTATCTCAGCTGACTTCCAACAGCAGAAAACGAAGGTTTCTTCCACTCCAGTTGCTGTTAGGAACTCCAAAGTATAGTCAATCATGGCCACATTTGCCATAGGTAAAAGAGCCTGAAAAAAAAGACACACAGATAGCTGAACAAACACTCTGTACCTCAACATCAGCAACAGTCCCTTCCAACTTGAGAATATATCAGTGGCACCAGAAAAATAACACGAATAACTGCTCTACCTCCTTTTATCAAAAATTTTCAAAGTTGATCTAAACAGTAAGAGCTAGTTTCTGATCTTCTGTAGGGGCAGATCCTCATTTCAGAGAGGAAAGCATAAAAGAAATGAAGTTATCACACATAAAACTCTTTAAGAGTACTTAAATAACAGACAGAGACTGAAAAAAAAAAAATCCCAGAGTGCTGATTCCCTGACTCAGGCTTCAACTGCTACAAGAAAAACCTGACAGGCACGAATGACGAAGCCATGAGTGTCCAGAATGAAAGCAGGGGAAAAAAAAAAACCAAACGATCTAAAGTGAAGTGAGATTCAAGCCACACTTTTAAACCAAGTTACTGACTCACAACTGAGTGATCTCATACTATTCTTTAATTCATTTTTGGTGACGTTTTGTTTCAGGCCTGAGCTCGCGTGTATAATTATGACCACCACAAACATTTAATCGGCAAATGAGGCAAGATAATTGTTCGGACCCAAGTTCTCCAGAAGCGCTCTTTCCTTTAACATAGAGCCTTCTGATCTGGATAATTAAAGTGCTTTCCCCATCCATTTTTCTGACCATATTGTTTTAGCCATTATTGTTGGCGAGAATAAAGATTTTGCTTCTTTCCTCTATCGGAAACAAGCCCGCCCAAACCCGCTGCCTCTCCTGCACCAGCGACAGATGAAAAGCAAACAGCGCAGTTCGCCTTTCCATATGGAAAAGCAAACAGCACCAACGCAGCAATAAGATCCTCGCTGCCTCTCCAGCGGGGGATATAAACTCCTACAAGCGAGGAGAAACGGCCGGAGGCTTCCACGGCGTGGGGGAAGGCGGGAAAAGCCGCGGCGGCGGGGACTGCCCGAGCCCTGGGCCCCAGCAGCGCCCCGGGACCTGCCGGCAGCGGCGCGGGGGGGGACGACTCGTCTTTTCCCGACCCAGCCCGGGGCTCTCACGGCGGGGCACGCCGCGACCGCGGGCCCGACCATCGTTGCCAGCGAGCAACTCCGCTTTTCGTCAGAGTCCTGCCCGCTCCGGACCCCCAGGGACGGGGCAGACCGGGACAGGCGGCCCCGGAGGAACCGGCCCGGGGGAGGCGGCAGCAAGCAGGGGGGATTTCTCACCCGCGGCCGGTCTTTGGAGATAGGGAAGAAGCGGCGGTTGAAGCTGTCGGCAACCAGCACGGCCTGGAGCGGCGGTGGCGGCTCCTCCTGCGGGTCGGGCCCGCGGGCCGCCCCGGCGCCAGCCCCCCGCCTCGCCGTGCTGCGGGCCGCCATCTCCTCACGCTGCCTCAGCTCCCCCCCCTTCCGCTTCCGGCTCCGCGCCGGAAGCAGCGACGGGAGCTCGGCGGGGACAGAAGAGCGCGGGGCCGCGGCCGGGCGGTTCGGCGGAGCCCAGCCCCGGAGAGCGGGGCAGGCCCGCTCCGTGAGCCGGCCGAGCAGAAGGCAGGGCCCGGGGTGAGCGTAGGCAGCCGGGGCAGCTTCAGGAGGGGTTCAGAAACTCCTCGCTGCCTCCCCAGCCTTTCGCCCCTTCCCTCGGCACCTGTGTGGAGAAGATCCGCCATTGCCCGACGGATCTTCCTCAGGCAAAGCTGCTGGCCCGCATGCCTGCGCCTCAGGAGCAGGGCAGAGGGGTTTTTATCAGCCTCCCCCGAGGAGGGAGAGCAGCGCTCCCCGCCGTGACAGGGCACGGCCAGGGCCAGGGCCAGGGAAGGCCCGGGTTTCCCACACGCAGGCATTTCCCAGATGACCTTGGGGATTTCCAGTTTAGGAAAAAGTTATATTTTCTTGATAGGCTTCCTAGCTGTCGTGTGCTTGTGCTGCGTTTCCAGATGTCCAACCGCCGTTTCCGCACAGGCCAGCCTTGCTGCGAACCAGCCCTTCAGCACTCACGCCTTCCATCAACCCCCAAAACCCCCCGTCCCTGAGGGACCCCTCAGAGCGCGCCCAGAGACGCTTCCAGAGAGGAGAGGAGAAAAGAAGACGTGGTTTCTGGGAGCGGGGGTGGCATTTGTCTTCCCCCCAGCTTGGTGAAGCAGCCCGGTTTGGGTGCTGCAGGTGACGGTGTCCGGCTGTGCCCTCTGCTCTGACACTGTCAGTTTCGTGGATCCTGATCCCTGCAGCCACCCCTGCCTCAGCCTGGGCTCTGTCCTCACGCAGGTCTGGTTGTCCCTCCTAAAGTGCTTCAATATTGGCCTGGCCCTCAGAAGAGGATCGGCCGCATACAGTCCTTGGCACAGAAAGCGTGCCCTCAGCTGAATCCCTCTGCCTCCGCCTCTCTGCTGCCACTCACAGTGCTGTGATCCCTCTTGCCTGGCACAGCTCACACAGCACTGCTGTCTGCTCATTTTTCAGCTAGAGAAAGCTGTGTGATAACCCCTGCATTCAAAACCAGGAAAACAGGCTGAGAGACTTCTCCAGGGAGCTCCTAAGGGGCTGGCAGCAGGAGGGCTGCAGGAGAGCCCTTACCAGCACAGGGTGCTGCAGGACCTGGTGCTCGCTGCCCTGACCCGTTGTCACACTTCTGCCCCTCTCCACATGGGACAGGCGTTCACAGCCCCTCCTCTGTCTCCTCACCAGCCTCTCTTGGATTCTTGTTGTCCCTTGCTCCCCATAAACTGCCCCGCTGTGACACCCTGCTCTGGTCCTTGCTGCTCTCATCTGCTCGCAGCTCTGCGCTTGCCCACTGACTGGCCAGCCAGAGACTCAAGGAGCTGAAACGCAGCTCAGCTGCGATTCGAGAAAGAAACACAGGGCACTTGCACCCCCGCCTGCAAGGCAGGGCCCTTCCGGGGAGGGGGGGGGGGGGGAACCCAAGGCATGCCTTGATGGCCTTTTTCTATCCTGGTGAAGGGGGTAATTAAGGGAGGCACAACTCAATCACAGACCTAGAGTACTGTCGCAGTGTCGCGGGCAGCCTGTACAGCCCCCGTGGCAGTGCTGAGGGGTCTTGGCTGGGTTGTGAGTGGGAGGAGAGCATAATATGCAACATGCAGCATCCCTTTTCATTGGTTGAATTGCAGGGTCGGGGCTGAGTTGGTAGAAAACAACTCTCCTCTGTCTCCTGAAGGACTCTGCAGCACTGGGTATTCCCTGAAATTTCCCTTAGCAGTTAAAATGCTCAGGCATTGCTTACGTGGTGCCATCTGCGCCCAGTAACTTGTGACTGAGCCCTTGCTGTGCTGCACCTTGTGGCTGAGTTGCTTGACCTTAGCTAGTGGTTTGGAATAAAGCAGCAAGGATGGACATGGTGAGAAAATAGAAATGAGCTGCCCTAGGGAAATAAATCATCCCCATCCTTTTCAAAAATAGGTATCCGCATACACTTGGGAATCCTGTTGCCTCGGCAAAGAAGCTAACCCCAGAACAAAAGCTCCCAGATGGTTTCAGCCCAGGGGTTACAGCTTGAGAAATGATCCAAGAGGTGGATTTGTCATTGCCCGAGGGCAGGACAGCATCTTTCTTCCTGCCTACATAGCACTAAGTGCATAAACAGCACCAGAAATCAGGTCTGATCCAGCCTGCGCAGCCACTGCCCGTGTCGAGACAGGGCACACAGAGCTCGACAGGAGAATCAGCAGATTATCTGGCTAATTACATCCTGTTCTCTCCAAATGAGGCGAGTTTCCAAGACGCTGCCCTGGTAAATTGGCAAGAGCAGGGGAAGACAAATCAAGGTAATTGCTAATGAACTGAACTCAATATCAGCCTGATAAATATTCCTCAGGCTTTGCTCACCCATTTCCCTTTGGTTTCACCGGGACTTGCAGGCCAGTAGCACCGAGGCCAAACATTTTCTGAAAGCAATATAATTCCAGGGGAGCTTTTAAAATTAAAATTAGCTCATGAAAATTGAAATGAGGCTGGACTGGGTTAGACTGAAGGTCCATCGAGTCCAATATCCCACAGTGGCTGTGCAGGGGGGTGGGAAGACACACAGACTATGGTGGGGATGCTCTGCTTTCTGGGGCATTCTCCCAGTCTCTGTTCTTACATTTTTAACCCATCTCTCTTTTCCATTTGTTGTCCTCTCTGAGCATGTGGTTGATCTCTGGCTTTTCCCTCTGCATAGACGATGGCCCATGAGGCATCACTAAGCCTTGGCAGGCAGCTCCAGATTTGGTCCTATTTTAGATGGCTTTGGGGCTCCACATTCATCAGGGCTGAGTGGGACCTGTGTCAGGGGGTCCCCAGGGTGGTGAGATTTGCAATGAGGAGGATCACAGGAGGTCTGCATGGAAGAACCACGTACCTAGCACGAGCCTGATTTCCCCTCACATGTCCTGCCTGGTGGCCAGCAGCTCTGATGCCCTTGGAGCTTCCTTGGGTGCCTCAGCAGAGCTATGGGATGTGTGTCACCTCGAATCCAGGTCAAGGATGCAGTTAGTGCCTAAACTCAGCTCTTCCTGGCCCATGCCATGCTGGCAGGGAGCCTGGTTTGGCTGGGGCTCTCCCCACACAGTTGTCGTGAATGGGTGGTTTAGGACGCTTAAGGAATCACCAACAAAGATATCAGCAAAAGTGGTTTTAATATAATGTAAAAGTGCGACTTAAGAAAGCTCGATGACAAGGTTCACTCTATTAATTACTGCATGGAAGAATCATACAAAGGAAAATTGAGTTACACTCGAGTTAGAATGATTCATAGAGAGACCGGAGTTGCAGAGAGTAAGGAAGACCCTCCCGTTGAGTCACGAGGTTCAGAGTAGACCCCCTTGCTTTCTAAACTCCTGATGGAGCTTAGGTGCAGCTAGGTCCAATCTTAATCTCAGACTTGGTCAACGGTTTATGTCTAAGGGATTGTACATGCAAAAATTATATAATGCTTCATTAGCATCAGTTCAGCATGCAATCAAAGTTACCAAGACAAAATCAAAGTTACCATACTACAAGGTTATGCATGATATCGGTCGCTTACCAAAGATCTGTCGTTGGTAAAAGGTCTCTCTGCCTTGAGGAGCAACCTTGAGAGGCGTCCCAGCTCAAGGGGAGATCACCGCCATGCAGCCATGCTGCCTAGCAGGGAGAGCTCAAAGGCGGCTCTCTTAGGCTGGCATATTTATAGGATAAAGTGGTTGGCTTGTAGCCAAATTACGTGCCATAGAAAAGGTATGCAGGAGACACCTTGTACCCACAACTTTCTTTGTTCCTTGATAAATGAGTCTTGGAAAAGCCACCCACTATTCATGTGTCAGTCGCATGATCGGTGTTCCAAGCTCATATGCATGGATGCTCACAGGGCCACTCTGCTCCTTTGTGGGTTTTCAGAGAACAGATTGGAACTAGAGGAGTTCACGGCCCGGCTACAGCTCAGGTCTTTACCTCTTACGGAGCCTGCACCAAACCACCGCCAGTCTGCTCAAGGGGTCGAGCTCATCCGTCACAACAGTGTCAGAGGTGACATGGGGCAGGCCCTGCACCCAGGCACGGGGTGTCTGGGCTCAGGGGCCATCCTGAGCTTGCCTAGGATGGCTGATGCTCACTTGCCAGGTGTAGAGAGGGGTCTGCCAGACCCAAGCACCTTTGGAGAAGCTCCTGCCCCTGGGAGAAGGGGTAGGCAACAGCCAGGACGTGCTTACATTGTCCAGCCCTCCTGCATGCCTGAACGGCTCTGTGCCTGACACAAGATTTACCTGAGCACCGAACCATGTCCTGCAGATAAAAAGAAAACTGCAGCCCACAAGTCAGTCAGCAAATGTGAAAGCCGGATGGACTCTGCATCCCAACCCTTCTGCCTTCCTCCCTCCCATGCCCTGGGCTCCAGCCAAGCTGACAAGAAAGGACACTGACTCAGAGGCTATTCCACTGCTCTTCGCTCAGTTGGGCCTCTCCTGTGCTTCTCAGCAGAGGGTTTCTGCCAGACGGACTGCTGGGCTTCCTCCGCTCTCGGCATCCTGCTGCTCCTTGGTTGGCAGTCTTGAGAAGGGGAGCCAAAGACACGAGGCCACCCTGTCTGCGTCCCCCTGGGTTTCCAGCCGCCCTGGGGTGCTGCTCGCAGAACTCCCTGGTGGCCTTTTCCACCAGCGAGATGCTGGGCACAGCATCATTCACCTGCTATAAGGCAGGATGCACTACTGCTGCCCGAGCTCTGGGCTGCCACAGCTCCCCGTAGCTTGGTTGCCCCGTGTTTCGTGTTGCCCCCATGCCAGATGGGATGTGCAACGAGACAGGCGGCTGCTGCACCAGCACCTCCCCAGCTGCCAGAATATGGAGATGGGGCTGAGCGTTCGCGGTGAGCAGAGTGCAGCAGCAGGGTGCTGCTGGTAGATGCTCATCCCATGCCGCTGGGTGCCACATAGGTGTGCCAGGCTGAGCAAGTTCCTCATGGGTGGCACAGGTCTCCCAGGAGGGGCAAGGGACAGCACAAGTGCCCCAGTACCTGGAGAAGGGACATCCATGTGACAGTCTGTCTGCCGCTGACCAGCCCTGCCTGGAGCTCGGGAACCTGAAATGAGAGGAGAGGTGGGGAAAGCACTGCTAAGTCCCAGAGTAAACTGCTTAGAAAATTTACTTCTTCCCCAGGGCTCTTCCTGGTCCCAGGCTCTTCCCTCACAGACACAGACTGGGCTGTAGGCTGTCTTGCCCTGGATATTTTAGCTGAGTTTCCAGCCCTTTACGAGCCTTGCTCCAATTTCTCCCCCTTGCAATGGTTTTGCTCTCTTCCCATGGCCTCAGCAAGCAACAGTTACTTCCAGACTCCTTATGTAGCTCTTGGATGAAGTCTGTGTGACGGGATGCGTCTTCCAGGACGCTGCTTCCATCATCCCTCACCAGCTGCTCTCCCGAGGAGAAACACCATCCCCAGAGCAATGGTGCTTACGTCCAGCTAACAGACATGGTCTTGCACAGGTAACCACAGTGCGGGTGCAGGGCCATGGCTCTGCTGCTCTTCTGCTATCGCTGCTCACGCTCTGGCTCCATCCTTTGCTGATTCATCTCTCTGGCCACTCTTAGAGACTGATGAGGCTTTAGGCATGGTAGGCGCAGGCTCCTCCGTCAGCTCGGCAAGGACACCCTGCCCTGGGGGGGGTGGGTGGGAGATGAGTCAGCGGCCATCTGGGCTTGGCATGTGCTCCAGCCCTGGGGACGGCAGCCCCTGGAGGCAGCCACCCTGTGTGACCCCAGAAATTGCTCAAGTCTGAAGAGCAAAACACATTTCCCATTGGGGGTGGTGCTGGAGCAGCCACGGGAACCAGCACTCCCGATCACACAGGGGACTGCCGGAGCATAAACACCCAGGAGATCACTTTCTCCCCGAGTAAGACTCATGAGTCTGCAGACTAATACTTCCCCTGCCCTTTCTATGTTCCTTATTCACATACAAATCTTTGCACCAGTGCACCAGTGCTATATTGGTAACAGCTCCTTCCCTGGGGTCCCTGGCCTTCGAAGCCTAGGTTAGTCCAGGGTTTACCCCAGCTTAGCGGTCCTGTTTGGCTCTGTACTGAGCCACGCAAAATGATGCAGCAGCCCACGAGCAGGTCCTTTTTCGCCGTTCAGCAGTGCACAAGGTGGGAGGTAGCAGAGCTGCCTCCTGTTTTCTCAGCTAACCCTTTTCCAGCTCTGATCCATGTGGATTCCTGTAGCAGGAGAAGCTGGGAACAGCCCTTCCCAAGCAGGTATGTAAGGGTGGCCCAGAGAGGCTTGCGCTTCGGTAATAAACAATGTCTGGTAGGAAGGGATCTGTGGGCTGAGCCAGGAAGAAAAAGACATCTCCTTTGGAAAGACAAAGGGCAGAGCAAGATGTGGGGCTGGGTAACCGCAGCCTTGGGACTGTGGGGATGGACAGGGAAATGCCGTGCTGCAGAGGCTTACGGGGACAGGACCCGGTGTCACCTGCATGATGAGAAGGGAACCTGCGGTGCCAAGCCAGGGCTGCTGGGGGCAAGGAGGGAATTCCCTGGCTCTAAACAGCCAGGGAAAATACCCAGGAGAAGGATGGCTGGCCACTCTCTCACCCAGGGCCTCATTTCAATAGCTCCCTGGCTGGCTCCAGCCCATCCCTCTGCTCCTTCCCACACCAGGGCCTTATGCCACCGACACAGAGCAGCCGTCAGAGGGAATTGTTGCTCTGTTCCTGCTCCCTTGTTTGGAGATGGGGCTGCTCCCCTCTGCAGTGCAAGGGCAGAAAGCAGGGTTATTCCTCATCCCTCATCTTGTCCAGGGAAGGAAAAGGGCTCTTGCAGCATCCCCTCCCGGAGCAGTCCCTGCCCTGCCTGGAGGAGATGCCGAAGGAGGAGTGGTCCATCCCTCTGCCTTCTCCCTGCTGCCCACCAGATGCACCATTTCAGGAAGGAGGCAGCCCTGCTTCCCACCGCCTGAGCTGCCAGAGGAGAGGGGGAGCTTTGATCAAGGCACAGCTATCTGTGCTCTGATCACTGCCTTTCCTGCAAGGGCCCTGTTCAGAGGAGAGGGCACATTTCCTTTAACCCTTCCTTCCCTGAGAGCCTGGAGCTCCACAGGAAAGGCACATTTATCAGAGCTCTCAGCCCAAGGGGCTTCACATTTCCAGGGATGGCTGGGAACTGAGTGATATTCAGTAGCTGTGCCATTTCAAGGACCCCTTCGATTGCTTGTGCACCCAGAGTTTTATTCTAGAAAAGCTTTGTGTTGGGGCTGCGTTAAGATCTAATTAATAAAGAGAGAGAAGGGGAATTTTCTCAGGGGAACTCAGCAGCCTGCTTCCATCACATCAAAGCCAGTGAGAGATCACATTATCTTGACAGATGTTGTACACTACAGATCTGGTTGCTGAAGTTATGTTTCCCATGGACTCATTCCAACACTTCTTTTAATTTGTTAGGGATATATTTCAAACTGTGATATGCACATGGTTGCAGAGAAGTAGAAGGAAGTAGCTGATTAACGACCTTTTCCCTGGTAGTGTAGAAGTGCTGGTTCAAGCTGTAGTAGATATCAAAGAAAAGGTAATATACTGGAAACCAGAAAAGATGAAGTCTCTTGGATTAGAGGTTCCTCTTATGTTTCTTCCAAGTCAAAGCAATTAATAATGCCAAGTCGTGTGATGAGGGTCTATACCTGAGACACGCTGAGGAATTCATCACAGTGCTCCCGCCACTTTTCTGTCACATCAGTGGGAGTACTAGGCACAGGCAGATGAGATACCTTGTCTCCGGGAGCAGCTTCCCAGTCTCCACTTGTCTGCAGCACTCTCCTTCGAGTGCTGGCTTCGGTGCCCTGAACAGATGTATTATTTCTACTTCTTTTCATCCTTTTGCAATCAACCACAGTCTGAAGCCCTGGTGACACCACCAGTCACAAGGTTTGATACCTGCCACCTTGTAGTTATCAGACTTGTTTTTTTCTTGATGCAGTCAGCTGAGATGAAATTATTAGCTCCATGAGGCAGGAATATGCCCCCCTCCTCGGCACTCAGACAGCTCCTGCCCCAGCCGGGCTTGATGCATGCTGTCAGAGCCGGGCTGGAGTGCCTCTGGGGCTGTCTGTCCCCATCACAGGGCCACTGCTTCCAAAGAGGGACTCCAGGCATGGCTGCAGTGCCAATGCTATATATGGGAACAAACACTCTTAGCAGGATCGTAATACTCAGCTTTGATCCTTGGCCCTCAGAGGTACCCTGACAGCTCTGATCCCTGTGCAGTGCAGACACACAACCAGCCTCTTGGGTAGAGACATGTGTAAAGACCTGGCTTGGACTTTGCGGGGGTGTCTGCAATGACGTCAAGTGCAAAACAGGGCAAAGGTAAGCCCAAAGACACCACGGCTGTAGTAACTCGGTGCTGATGCAAGAAAAGAGTCCAGAGCATGCAGCTGTAAAGGCACAGGCAGGGCTCAACTCTCCCCCTCCATGTCTTGATGGCGGAGAGTTCAACTCTCCCTGCGTGGAGACATCACCCAGACCTACTCTTACCTATAGGTGACACAGGTGTTCAGCTAGAAACTTGATCTAAATTGTATCTTTGCCTGCAATCACAGGACATCAGAGTGTGATCTGATAAATGCCTGCAGTAAAATGTGTATTAAACCATCGCTGTGCATTCCTCTGTGCAAAGCACTGACGAAATAGGAAAGTAACAAACCAACACTGAAAGCTGGACTTAATTCATATCAGACTGTAGCCATATTATGTGCACTGCAGAGAGCAGGCCCTAGCTTTTTTAAAGACAGAGGAGGCAGCAATAGGATTCACAAAGGCCGTGCAATGCTTGAGCTCATTTTTCCCACCCACATGAAGAGCTGCTGTATTTTCAAAGCAGGAGCAGCTAGTGATTGATGCTACGTGCGCCTCACTCCAACAAGGAGATGGGTCTGAACAGGGTATTTTCCATTAGTTCAAACTGGTTCAATCTTCTGTCTTTAAGAGGAAGCCAGATGCTGCTCACTGATGGGGAGGATCTTTTGCACAGCAGTGGTTTGAGACCTTGCCCTGCTTTTCGTACAGCGACTCTCCTTTGCCTCTGTCACATAGTTTCCAGCAGTCACGCATTTTTTAGGAGGAGGAGCTGAGCCACGAGTTGGAGGTGTGATGCCGTTGTGGTCACAGAACAAGCTGGTGACTACCCCAGGGATTGAGCACCGTCACACTGCTCCCATCCCGTAACCGCAGGCTGGAGGGGGTGGTCCTGATGCTTCTAGTCTTCATATCCCCCAGCTCCCATGTGCTGCACTCCCAGTCCCGGGGAGAGGGCATGGGGGGTCTGGAGGTTGGGCCATTCTTTGGTTATCAGTATTAGGCTGGGTTTGTTATTCTAAGCGTTGTGGGGCTGAGATTTGTGTTAACCAGGCTGCAGACCCTAGAGCTGTTTCCCACTCCTCGAGCACCGGCCTCATCTCTGCAGCCACGGCTGCGGGAGGTTCCTGTCCTCACGCGTCGCGATGCAGAGCAGCACGCAGCGGCTGGAGTGCTTTGTTTCCAGTTGACCCGACAAAGCCATGATTACACACAAGGCTTTTCCTATTAATGTCTCAGAAACAGCTGGAGGACTCCCCCCCCCCATCTGCCGGGCATGGGACAGGCACGTGACATGGCTCTGTTTGGCAAAGCAGACCTGCTCCAGACATATGCTTTCCTGTTCGGGGATTTCTGTAGCCTTAACAAACAGCCCCGAGGTTTCAGACTAATCAGTATTTCCTTTTGGGCTACATCTTCACTGCAAGCTTAGCCTTGGCTAACCCAGGCTGTTGCCTAGGCTTTGTCCCAAACTTTTGGTGTCCCACAATGGTGGTCCCCATGGTCCTACCGGTTGATGCAATGAGAGGAGAGATGAGCAGGTGCCATGGCCACCCAGACTGAGACCCATCCTCCTTGCACCGTGGCTCTAGTCCATCACTTGGGGGCCAGCAGGGCACGTGCTCACCTGCCATCACCAGCCCCACACAGAGCCCTGGGGGGGGTGTAGCAATGCGTGGAGGGGAGCGGGGGGCTCCCGAGCACATGGGCACCTGGGTGTTGTGGTGGCATTGCAGCATGGCTGCTGGTGCTCAGGCAGAGCTTCCAGAGGAAGCAAAAGCAATTAGCTCAGCAAAACAAGATGCACGCAGGGGGGTTGTCTCAGGAGCCCCCAGGAAACCAGTCCTGATCTTCCCAGGGGGAGAATGCAGGAGACAGTTGTCTCTGCTGCTTTCTCCCCCAACAACAGAGCAGAGCAACTCTCCCTGCTAATTACACACTGCTGCCTTGAGTTCCCATCCCCTTGCTGTCTGGATGCAGAGCTGCTTGCCTTCCTCTGCGACCCCAAGCAGGAGTCTCCAAAAAACAGCTCCTTGCCCCCATCACTGCTGCATGCAGCAGGGCCAGCCCCTGGGACCTGGCCACCCCGGGACCCGGGAGAGCCCCAGAAGCAGCTGCAGCGGCAAGGACAGTTCTGCGTTTGACTTGCAGCTTCCCCTTTTTCCCAGTTTTCAGCTGCACAGCGGCAGTCCCAGAGGCCCAACGCTCTCTGACCTTGGCTGTCCTTGTTTGCTTCTAAAACTGACTGATCACACTGGCAAGCTCCAAAATTGGCATCCCAGCTGGCCTCTTCTCCGCCACATGGGATTCCAGGCACCACCAGGGGCTCCCAGTATTTTTAATTATTTTCTCCTTTTTTTGAAGCCCTGCTTGTGGTGTTGTCAATGGGACAGAAAGCTCCTCTCCCTGCAGGCTGCCTGCTGCCTGCTCGCTGAGGCTGGCTCATCCTTCCCGTGCACCTCGAGGGACGCTTGGGAGCATGGGGGCAAACGCAGGCTGGCGGTTCCCTGGCAGCATGTGCTAGGCTGGAGGGCAGAGGATGCACTATGGAAAAGCCCAAGGGCTTAAGAACACGTGGGGAAATAGAGACCTTGACTCCAGTGGTAGTGGCAGTCCCTGCAGCATTGCCTTCCTTACGGACCCACTGCCAGGCACCAGGGATACATCCCATCTTCCCAGCAGCATGGCTCAGATGTGAAGTACATAATGACCAGCTGAGCTATCGTCAACAAGCATCTCCGTAGAGGATGAGAGCAGGTGGTGAGAGAGCTAACGGCACCATGAACTGTGTCCTGGGGGAGGAGAGTGCAGCAGAGGAAGGTATTGAACATCACTGCTACGCAGCATCACCGAGACCTTGGATGGATGCTGACAGAGTCACTTCACAACTGATGTAGGTGTCGTGGTTTAACCCCAGCCAGCAACTGAGCCCCACACAGCTGCTCGCTCACTCCCCGCTGGTGGGATGGGGGAGAGAATCGGAAGAGTAAAAGTAAGAAAACTCATGGGTTGAGATAAAGACAGTTTAATAGGTAAAGCAAAAGCCGCGCGCACAAGCAAAGCAAAGCAAGGAATTCATTCACTGCTTCCCATCGGCAGGCAGGTGTTCAGCCATCCTCAGGAAAGCAGGGCTCCATCACGCGTAACAGTTACTTGGGAAGACAAACGCCATCATGCCCAACGTCCCCCCATTCCTTCTTCTTCCCCCAGCTTATATACTGAGCATGACGCCATATGGTATGGAATAGCCCTTTGGACAGTCTGGGTCAGCTGTCCTGGCTGTGCTCCCTCCCAGCTTCTTATGCACCTGGCAGAGCACAAGAAGCTGAAAAGTCCTTGACTAGTGTAAACTCTGCTCAGCAAGAACCAAAACATCAGTGCGTTATCAACATTATTCTCATACTAAATCCAAAACACAGCACTCTACCAGCTACTAAGAAGAAAATTAACTCTATCCCAGCTGAAACCAGGACAGTAGGAAACGGGGAGGGTTTGGAGGAATGAGAGAGAAGACACGGCTGCTGCTAAGTTCATCATCTGCTGGAAGATCAAAGCGGTGGTGCTTGTCCATGCCTGATGTGCGCCTCGTGCACCAGGAGCTGCTCGGAGGAGCTGGAGTGTTGTGGGTGCTGACAGGGAGAGCAGCGGGAGGGAGCGCTTTGCACGCTGACCTGTGGCTCTCACCACTGCATCCATGCATCATTTTTCCATGGTACATCTTGATGGTGCCCGTCAAGCAGGCCCTGCACAGCCACATAAGCAGCTGCGTAAGAAAACCACATCTCAATACAGGTCAACCGAGGGACCTTGTCGCCATGTCCGGCTTTGCTGTTTCCACACAGCTGGAAGCAGTGACGCCTTCGCCTTGGCGAGCCCACAGCTGTTTTTGCAGAGGCAGAAGAGGAGAGGACAGAGCGTGCCCTGCCCTGGCAGCAGGCTGCGACCGCGTCCCTGGGAGCCGATGGGAAGGTCGTGCTGCATCATGCCCTGGTCACCACCTCCGGGTTTTGTAAGGCTTAAACCAGTTCCCCTGCCACAGCCTGCGTCCAGCATAGCGCCGTCTCTGACACACCGCTCTGACATTGTCCTCTCCTTATGCTCTGGCTTGGGGACAGTCCTGGGCTGCTCTTGGAGAGGGGCAGAGGAGTTTCTCCCCACGTGCTTAGTGCTGCAGACTAACCAAAGCCACTACTGCACATCTGCAGACTACGGCTAATAGACAGCTGAGAGGAGGTAACTTCCAAAGCCAGAGTGGTATAGTTGGGATGTATCCCAGACTGTTAATGTTCATCCAGACACATCTCCTGGTTTGGTTTTTTTTTTTTTTTATTTTAGCATTGTTTGGCCTTTCCACTAACTTTATCAAACAACCAGCCATACAACTGCCAAGGCTGAAGTCTGCTGTGCCTGTGAGAGCAGGCAGGCTCCAGCTTGACCCATGCTACAGATTTCTATCCATTACTTATTAACCGTGGGTGTGGTGCAAGCTGTAGGAACCTCACAACTTGCTACTGTGCGTAGGCCTGCATCAGCTTCTGGTCTCTGGATAGTGCTTTGCCCTTGAATTGATCTCATCCTCTGAATAATCAGGTTTATAGAAGAAAGATTAAACAATCAGTCTAGAGGTGAACTGCCTTGAACTGGTTTTCTGCACTGGATTACGCTTTAAACGTTGCAACAGCTTTGAGAGCTTCTGGCTTTTCCCTGTAAGAAAAAACTAGTTTTGAAGGTGTTGCTGCTAATTGTGTTGGGAGGGTGTTGTTTGTATCCCATTCTCCCAAAGCCCAAAGAAAGTTGCATATGAATGATGAATTACAAACCAAGTTTAATCTGTGTGATACAACGCAGTATCGCACCTTTTACTTCTGCACTCTGACAAGAGTAAATGCTGCAGAAATAGGGCAGGATGATTAAAACCTAAAAAAATATAAAATAACACTGAAAGGCATTTGTTGCAAAAGCATGGCTATTTGTAGAAGGTTTTGAGAATAAAACACTGTGAGCTTGGCTAGGAAGGTTCATTCTCCCACATGAACTGAAGGGCAGGTGATGGGTGGTACTGCTGTATTCGGGAGCAATATCTCTGCCTGGATCAGCCTGGGAGCCTTATCCTCTGAAACACAATCACTGTGAACATCCACGCTGCTAACAGTTTTGCATAAATATCAAGCAAGTACAGTTCGTTTCCAGGAAAGCTGAATACACAGGTGTATTAAGATATTAATGAACTCCTGGCTAAAACAGGTCAGGAGGAAAGGGAATCTTTTCTCTTGGTACAAATGCATCACGTCCCTCTTCTGTATTTTCCCAGGGGAAGGGTGGGGAAATCATCGCTCCCCGCTGCGCTGCATGAGCTGGCCTCCACTCTCCCCAGTTTCTGATCTGCAACACAGATTGTTCAGCACTGAAGCAACACAAAGCACATGGACTTGAACGTCTGAATGAGTCATTTGCAGAGCTGCAAGCACAATGAGACTGCAGTAATGAAAAGGTGGGAGCTTGGAGAGGGTCTGTGCTGCAAAGTGAGGGGTCCCTCTGGTGTTGCTTAGGTCTTGAGCACCCCACAAGGTCCTGTGCCCCACAAGCCCTGAAAATCAGAGCAGCCCCAAGGAAAGTGCCGAGTTCCAGGAAACGGTTGGCTCATGGCACTGCGTCTTTCATGCTCTGACCCTGCTAACCCCTTTCTGTGCAGCTACGACTGGGATGGGACAGAGGGTTTTGGTACCAGGTCCATATGGGGAGGTTATTAGCTCCATGCTGTGGGTTTGGATGGAGTCAGGTAGCCATGAAGCGCATACGGTGGTGTGTCTATAGTCTTGTGGACAAGCATCTGTGCTCCAGCAGGCAGGGACATGCCTGGCACGGCACGGACAGGCGTGTTGAACCAGGTATTGCTGCAGGCAGTTCGGAGGGCAGTGGTCACGAGCCTCCCCAGACCCCGCGCACAGCAGCAGGATTTTTAGGAAGACTTGGACGCTAGCAGCACTATATATGTGCAGGGAATATTTGTGACTCTTCTTGTCCTTCAGTGCAAACCAGGACCAAATCCATTAGATACCACAACTTCTCCTCAATTAAAGGCAACCATACCCATTTCTTGCTGTAACAAGTCAAGACCTATTATGCAATAACATTATTGCTGATTATTAACGTCTTCATTTGCAGGAAACTGGACTGTGGTTTTCATGGGACAAACCCAGCCCACTGATGTCCTGAAATAGTTTGTATGCTAGTGAGATTTAAGAGGGGAATGGGTTGACCAAGTCACAGCAGTTTCTGACAGTCCTGCTACAAGTACCACATTGGCTCCTGCCTCCCTCTCCATCTTCTCCATGGGATGTTAACGCTGGAGCCTTAGGATGATGGACTAAGAATTACTATTCCCAGTAATCCTCTTGTTAATGCTTTTGCCACAAATATTTTCCTCTTCCTCTTAAACTGTGAAGGTGGATATAAGATACAAAGGAAAATGAGCAGCGATGTTTCTCCACTCTCCAGTTGTAGGCAGTACGCAGGTATTTCAGCAGCGCTAGACCTCTGAGGCTTGTTTCAATCTGCCAAGCTGCCCACATGGGTTGGAGGCTCCTAGGAAAGAGAAATACGGCCCAGCTGAGGCTAAATTATTGCTTTCCAGAGGAGTGACTTGCAGTAGCTGCAGTGCAACGGGAAATCTTTTAGTCTGCTCTGAGAACTCAAAGTCCTGAACTAATAGGCTGTGTGTGGGAGGGAGACCTGGAAATGATGGACAATAAAAGATCGGGCACTGCACAGGGATACAAGCTGATGATGATTGGGAACAAGCTGATGAATGCAGTCTCTCTAGACCTCCCTATTTCTGGACTTGTTATGGTTTGCAATGCTGCAGGCTAAATTTGAGGTCATGGGACTTTTCCTTGAGCCATCCAATTAATTTCTTAGTTCTGCACTTCATGGCTAAGAGCTCTGATCAGCGAGAGAGTAAAAAAGCACCAGCAAGCATAACTACTGTCAGCATGCTCATCAGGAGGGGCTGAACCTAGGAAACTTGTGCCGAAAATGCAAGCCTCAGCAGCTGGGACCATGCATCCCAGCGGGGAAGGGTAAGAAGGAGATGTCCTCTGTGTATGAGGTACATCATAGGAAAGGAGATCTGGGGAGAGAGGGAAGAACAGCTCTCCACAGGGGTGTCCAGATTTGTGCCAAAGGAAGACACCTCCTCAAGCACCATCCGCTCTGACCAAAGCATGTTGTGTTCCCCAGCCAGCCTCGCACAGCCCACAGGTCTGGAAGGAGGCACTGGGCGGGTGGCCGGCCTGATGTGACAGCTCTGCACTCCTGGTAGCCCAAGGCATCTCCTGGTATTCCACATATCTCCACGGACATCAGTCCAATCACGTCTTGCTGCTTCTTTGGGGGCTATCTTTTCCTTCAGGGCAAAGAGAAAAGCTGTTTTGTCCTAGTGCCTCATTGCAATTTTTTGCTAGTAGTAAAACAGTGACTGCACCACCCCACTGCTCCCCGCACCCGATCTGTGCAGCCAGTGTCTTCTGGGCTTGCCAGGCGTTTGGATCCCATCGGTGCACAACTCTCTGCTTTGCAGTCATGTGTGTAACAGGGTTTTGTGTGGCTGAGATTCTGGTCTTAATTGCAGTGCTGTGAACCCAAACTAGTGCTGCAATGCTCCTCAAGCTCAGAAGATCTCCTGAAGAGACATCTGTTTTTTTGTGTCCAAGATTCAGCTCAGTTAAGTCGCCTGGGCAGCACGTGCTCCATACTCCCCAGGAGGCAGAAGCAAGTCCTCAGATCCTATGGGGAAAGATGTGGTAGGAGAGTTGGATAAATAAAGACCATCACTCCCACAGACTAAGCCTTGGTTTTCCTGGTCAACTTGGTGATACTCCACTACCAGATCCAATGGCTCAAGTCAGTTCATTTCAAGCATCACTTTAAGTTTGTTGCTGATGTTTGTTTTGGGGTGTGGGGGAGCAGATACTGTACACCTCTAAGGAAACTAATTGTCAGGTGTTGCTTCCTAGCCCTCGTGGTCTGCAGGCCTTGGCTTTGAAGCTGCCGCTGGCTCTTCAGTCTGGCTGTGCTTTTCTTGCTGCAGTCAGGGCTGATTACGGCAAATCCCAGACCTTCAACCAGGGCAAGTTTTAATACTGTACAGGCCTTGTTTATGTAACAGCTGCCATCCCACAGGGATGAATCCGGGACTTGCAGCGCTAAAAGCATTAGCTGCTGCCACTGGAGCTAAACATGTAACTCCTCTGATTGGTAGCACCAGTACGTTTATATCCTTTAGAATAAACACTGGAGGAGACTCGTGACACACTTAAAAGTGGGTTATGCCTACATAAGCATTTTCCTCCCACCATCGTACTAAGGGAGTACGTACACTCGCAGGACCACAGGTGTAAAAACGCTGTTGATGCTGCCGCCGGCCCATCACCCAGAGCTAGTCTGGGTGGAGTGTACACATCATTATTTACCAGCACAGTTTTCTGCTAGCCCTCATGCCCTCCCTTTTACTCTTGGATCTGCTCCAGCACTGGAGACATAGAGGACAGAAAAGTGTAGGCAGGGCCCTGGCTCCCTTGGCTTAAACAACACTCTCTGCTCATCTTTCCTAACATATTTTGCACTCACTTTGGCATAATGGAGGTTCATGTTCTTCTTTCCCTCTAGGTGCATGACGCAGAGCCTTTGGGCTTCAACATGTCATCAGCTCAGAAACAGCCAGCCACCTCTGAAAAGCAGCTCTGTTTGCTTCCACTGCCCAGGGACCAAAGGCACGCTCATGCTCAGAACAATTTCAGGTCAACACCCTAAAATACAATAAGAGTGATTCACCTTGAAGCTTTAACACAGTTTAATTCTCTCCATCATTCATACTTTGTCCTTTCTGTTTATGCTGTTTAACCACATTGCTCAGTATCTGCACAGCTATTTACCCCTACATTCCAACGTGTTTGATGCAGACAAAGGTCTGTTTAATGACTGGCTTCTGTCTTAAAATCCACCCTTTGCTTGGACATAGCATTTATAAAGCATGAAGTGCATCTTGCAGCTTCTTCCCCATAAAGTCTCAGCCAAAGCAATCTGAAATTGCATAATTGTGAGTTCTGGGGAACAGACTGCGGGAAAATGCAGCAGCCACGCGTGCTCTCGGCTGCTTTGCCATGGGAAGGGCTCTCCTTCTGTGCGTCTGTCTGTCAATTCTTCTGTCCCAAAATATTAGAGCACCTGCAATGGAGCCGATTCTCATTTTTGTCAGAAACGGAGTCGGAGCTCCACAGGACATGCTGCCATATGTGTCAGGGAGCTCTGAAGGGATTCTCTGTTACCTTAAGGGTGCCCTTGAATCGTTGCTTTGCGTGGTGACACTTTTTACTTGTACTGCTGGCCTGTGGACTTGGAAGGAATATTCAGGATCCAGTTCTACTTCGATTCCCGTCTCTTTTCCTGAGTTTATTTCAGTTTTTCTATCGAATTGACTCTCACAAACATTCCTGACAGGAGAGCAAGGACTGCGCTGCAAGCAGGCACTTGTTATATAAAGCACTTAAATGAGACATCAGCCAAATTTGGCTGGTGGAAAGAAGATGTCAGATGAGGACAGGGTATTTAAACACAGCAGAGGAGAAGCTACAGCTGAAGGTTTGTTAAGGATATTTGTGAGAGGAAAGGCGGCTGTGTCCATCTCCTCCCTCACTGACTTTCCGAGGCGGGGGCTGGATACCCCGTGCCACGCTTCCCTGGGGGAGCGGGGCCACGTCTGCCCCTCGGCCACTGCCACACAGGGATGCACGGCCGCGGTTTCGCCCCCTCCGCCCCATCCCTTCCAGCGGGCAAAGCTTGACTGGGAAAGCCCTGGGACAAGTTCGCAGTCCCTTTAGCTGGTGCGAATCCCTTCAGAGGGGCACAGCAGGGGCTTTCCTGGCCTCCCCCATGTCTTGCTCCAAGCCTGGCTTGCTGCAAAGAGCGTGGCAGGCCCGCGGCCGTGGCCGAGGGGGCGACACAGCTGCTGCGCACCGAAGCCAACGCTCCCGCCCCAGCTGTGGTAAAGGTTAAGCCCCAGATAAGGACACAGTCGCACCTTCCCCGGCCGAAAGGCAGCGGGTGACGGGCTGGTGCAAACCACCAGCCGGCAGGGCGGGCGGGGGCCGCCGAGGCTGGAGCCGGGGACGCCGCTCCGCCTCTGCAAACCAGGCAGCGCCCTGCGGCAGCGCCTGCGGCGGGACGGGGAGGGGCACCGGCATCGCCCCCGTCCTCCCCACGCCTCGGCTGCGGTCCCTCCGTCCGAGCAGAGAGCGGGCTACCTTCTTCCCGCCCCGCCGGGCGGCCCGGCCCCGTCCTCCCCGCACTGCAAAGGGGCGCACGGTTGCTGCATTGCGCTGCATTGCACCGCGTTGCGTCGCGCTACGTTGCAATGTGTTGCACCGCATTGCCTTCGCGTTACAGCGCGCTGCATCCCACCGCTGCCGCGCTGCCCGGGGCGGGGGGGGGGCGGGGGGCGAACGTTCCAGACCCCCCAGGCTGCGGCACGAGCGGCGGGAAGGGACCGGGCGGGGCACGGCTGGGAGGGGCGGCCCAGCGGAGGTGGCCCGCGCGGGGTCTTCTGGGAAATGTAGTTCGCAGGCCGCAAGTCAGCAGGCGGCCGGGGCGGAGGCGCGGACTACATTTCCCGTGGGGCGTCGCGAAGGAACGGGCACGGCGGCCCCCGCCCTCCTCCCCGCGCAGGCGCGGTGGGGAGGCAGGAACCGCTATAAGGGATGTTGTTTGGCTTCGCGGCCGCTGAGTGGAGAAGCCGCAGCGGGGGCAGTCGCCGGGCGGAGGTGAGCGGCGGCCGCCCCGCCCGTTACCGGGGGCGGGTGTTGAGGTGGGGGTGGGAAGCGACCCTTTGTGTGGGTGAGGGGGGCCGCCGCGCGGCCGAGGAGGCGGCTTTGCCGCCCCCGCCCCCTTTCCCGTGAGGAGGCCGGTCGAGCGGCGCCCCCCCCCCCCCCCCCCCCCGTGAGGAGGGCTGCGCTGTGCCCCCTCCCGCCGGCAGCTCGGGGCCATCGCTGTCCGTCCCAGCCCGGCTGGAGCGGGGGGATCCCTCCCTCAGTGGGGAGGGCCTCTCTTGGTTACGCCGGTGGGGGGGGGAATAGGGGAGGGGGGGACTCCCCTCCGCCCTCCCCCCCCCCCCCCCCCCCCCGCCTTGGGTCGCCTGGGAGGTGGCGGGCGGGTCGGGGGAGGCTGGCTCGCATCCCTGCTGCAGGAGGGACGCAGAGCCGGCAGGGTGCAGCAGCCCCGGGACCTGCCGCTCTGCAGCAGCCCCGGGGTCGGGGAGCAGCGCCCGGCCCTGCAGGGCGGGGGGCGGCCGGTGGCCGGCGCTGGCTGCGGGCGGGCTGCGCTGGGGGGCCGGTGTCAGCCGATGGGGGAAGGAGGCCGTGGCTGGTGGCAGCCCAGTGCACCGAGCCCAACCTGCTGATGCAGGTTCTGACTAACGTAACTTAATCAGGCTTGTTCCGTCGTGTTAGTTTAAGGCAAGTGACGGAATGCAATAAAGCAGAGTTATAAAACAAAGTCTTGTAGCGGGAGGCGATTTTCTTTTCGGGACTCTGATTCTCCTTCTGACCTTACAGTGCAATCTGATAGGTTGAAGGAAAACCTGCAGCGCTGAAGATGTGACTCCTTCCCATGCATGTTCGTACTTAATGATAGCTCAAGCCTACGGAGTATGCCAGTAATACTATAGAGAAGGAATATATCTTTCTCTAGAGCATGTGTGGAATGACTAATTTTATCGTGTGATATCTCTAGAGAGATCAGTTTTGCAAAACTTTGTACTGGTAAGTTGTCGGATCTGTGCGACTTCAGATGCTAACAAAAGATTTCAGGGATCTGATCATCCAAGTCCAGTTTCTCAAGGTTTCAGCTAAATGCTGTAGGTATTGCTTTAATCTGTCAGATTGCATAATCGTATTCCAGAGTTCTAAGGGAGGAAGTATGACAGTACTCTAGTGCATTGAGAGTCATTGTACTATTTGGTTACCTCAGGGTATGTTTAAACTAGTTCAGGGGAAGTTAGTCTTGTGTGTTTCCAAAGTCACATTATTACAGTCCTGTTGTAATAAAACTTTTGTAATGGCTTTCTGATTTTTATTTCAAAAACAAATTTTAAAAATAAATGACTGAAAGGAAGTGGTGGGTTGGGTATAGCACATAATGAACTGGAACTTAATTATTTTTCAGATATTTGAGGTGAAAATACACGTGTAAACCCTGGCGTTTACAGAAGATGAAAGACATCGACATAGGAAAAGAGTACATTATACCCAGTCCTGGGTATAGAAGTGTGAGGGAGAGAGCCAACTCGGTGCAGCATGAAGAGCAGGAAGGGTCAAAATTTCAGCATGCTAAACATAAGGTCAGTTTATTTTTTCATTCTCTGTGTTGCAGTCTGTGTTTATTAAATTACATGCAGCAGCAGCCTTTTTGCTGTGCCAGCTCTATATAATTCACTGCATTGAAGGTCAATAATGAATATTCCCTTTTGTTTGGAAGAGGTCATTCCAAGGGGTACTGTAGCTCTCTTAGTAACAAGTCTGAGCACCTATTAAGCGTTTTTCACTTTTAAATGTGGCTTTTTAGTAATATTTGAACAAAACAGACTTTTTTTTTTCTGGTATTCAAATCTTGATGTGAATCCAGGAAATGCTTTAAGCTTTTGTACTTAAGAGAACCATTACAACCAAGTAAGAACAGTGAAGAGCTCAGCACAAATCATGCACCATTCAGTGCTGGCAGCTGAAAAAACTCTTAATCATGCTATGTTTTTCTCAAGGATTAATTTTCTAAAGCAGATGTCTAGCTTGCTCTAGTAGCAAGACTTACTTTTTTTCCCCTCAGATGGAAGTAATCTGTATTGAATACTGTTCCTTGTGCATCTGTGTATTTAACATGGTGAGGTGCAGTCATAATTACTTCTAGTATAATTTGAGAGCTGTGTTTTGAAATAACCACTGGCTTAGAGCTTGCATGCCATTGTTCTGAGCTTCTAATTTTTAGAGCTTGTTCTCACTGAAAAGAATGCATATACCGAGTGCTATAGGGCAAAAAAATGCTCAGATAAATGGAAACACCCACACTGGTGAAAGATATGGTCTGAAACTAATAACCTGTACAAGTTGAAGATGATTAAAAATATTAGCTGCACTGAAATATTTTCTTGCATGTCCTGCTCTTAACCTTTCCTAAAATACTAATGTAGAACTTCCTGAAGCCAA
This sequence comes from Platalea leucorodia, assembly GCF_965183815.1. Classification (NCBI taxonomy): domain Eukaryota; kingdom Metazoa; phylum Chordata; class Aves; order Pelecaniformes; family Threskiornithidae; genus Platalea; species Platalea leucorodia. The sequence goes on from NC_138830.1 coordinate 11,426,414, forward strand.
ACAAATAAAGTAAATACTGCCTATGTCTGACTTTTGCAATGACAAGGTGCTTGCAAATGTGTTGCTGGGCATTCCATACAGATTGCCTTTGACAGCCCTGGTGTGAGAGGGTTGGAGATGGGGAAACTCACCTTATTTGTATGGAGAAATTGTGAAGACTGTTTTTAAAGGCTTAACTTTTGCTGCATTATACTAGACATTGAGATACTATGTACATCAGATAAGGCTTACCTTGTTTTGCTGGGGCTAAAAGGGTTTTGCCAGGTGTTTTTTATGTGGGCTAGCAGTGCTGCACTGCTGTTTTTTTGAGATTGGAGTGATCTGCTCTGCAGCAGGCTGAGCGCAGTTTGCACTTGCAGGCCCTGCAGCTCCTAGTGTCCCTACAGGCTCTATGACTCAGCAGACTATTGCTGACAGCCTTCAGAGGAAGGCAGTGTCTGATGCATTAAAGCAGGCACTGATGCAGAACTAAGAGACCTCTGGAGTCACAGTGCAGCTTCTTAATGGCATTTATTATGTTGATGTCATGGGCTTGCTGTCTACTTGTCACCATCCAGTAGCAAATCTGCTCTGTCACATCACTGGTGACAACAGTGGTGCTGTTGGTGGACAGCTTTGTTTCCTGACCAGTGGCAGTGGAGTTAAGCAGTAATCATAGCATGTTATCTCTGCCCGTTGGTCTGCATCATCTAATCGTGTTGATGCCTGGTTTAACTTTTGAGGACAAAATCCTGAGTTTACTTCTAAACCTTTTAAATGAATGAAATCAATCAAACCAGCATATTTGCCTTTTTCTGATGGCTGAAAGTGAGCCAAGTCCTGCACATCCGTACAGCATGGCATTAAAATCTCTAACTTTGAGGCAGCTTTAGGTCAGCTTAACTCTCTTGCTGCGGTCTTGTTTACCCTTCTACCTCGAACATTTGATTTGCTGCCTACAACTACAGGGTAGTAGACCCAGATAACTGATTGCTAAACAGAGATTCTGTAAAATTTGTGATTACTGATGCAAGAAAATGGCTTACCCCAGTTCTTACCTGGAACTTTATCTGTTTTGGTTTCTTTGAGTAGAGGAATGAATGTAACTTATCTTGCTGATGGAATTGGCTAGTTCTGACAGATGGGTACTGTGACATTTTACTTGCTTAGTGATCTTGTTCAGTATGCCAGGGTTGAGTTAATTTTTAGCTCAAATGTTGGTACCCTTTCTGTTTTGCTAGCCTTATAGCTTGGATGTATACAAGTCATCAACAAATTCAGAGCTGTTTGTGTTTCTGCATGTCAGTGAGATTAAATCCTGCTTACTTGCAAAATACTGAGGTTAAGTAAAAGGAGCTGTATTCATAACACCTTATCTAAGTTGCACGTTCATGTTTGTGTGTACCAAGCTTTTTCCTTCCTAGTTGAAACAAGCTCTGGTTTCAGCAGCATTCTTGGCCTTATCGCTTGTTGGGATGCTTTATACTTTTGGTAACAGGGATAAGCAAAGAATTCTCTTTCATAAGGCTGAGCTTTGCCTGTTTGGTCAAGCGCTTCCTCTCTGCCTGTAACAACAGGGTAGAAGCTGTAGCTCAACTGTTAAGAAAACTGTTTCAAGGGGAGAGAAGGGACTGTGTCCTTTACTACTTTATCCTTTATGAAACCTGGGATTGGGTCAGATGCCTAAGACGGCTTACTGGGTACATGTTGGCATGGCTGGTGATGGAACACAATGGAGGGCTGATGTGATGAGGAAGGGTAGGACCACAGTGGTTCAAATAGAGGAACCTGGAACTCTGTCATTTGAACAACAGAGTGCAGCGTACCATCAGTAGAGATTTTGGGACTCTCAAATGTCTTGTAGAAGACCTAGCTCTGGATTTGAACTAGCTTGACCAGAAAATGACCAAGCTGTAAGTATGATCTGTATTGCAAGTAACAGGCTGCAAGCAGATTAAGGCTGTTATTTCACCATTAACTTCAGATCTTTGTGGAAGGTGGGTTTGGGACTGTTTTATGGCAGACTTATACTGCATGAGGTAGACTTCTTGCTAACATGTTGTATAGGTACCTCATACCTTGTAGAGCAAGGTAGAACTGTGTAGGAAGATACAGGAACATGCTGCCTCTGGTAGTCACGGACCACTGGTTAATGGCCAGTGGTGATGACCACTTCTGGTGGGGCTACAGGTACGTTTGGCTGATCAATAACATGACTCATTGGTTTTCCTATTGCCTGTATTGCTGCGTTTTTATACATCCTTCTTGAAGTGGACAAGACTAGTTGCCTGATCAAGATCTTTATAGCTGAAAGACCTTTTTTACTACTGAGCCAAGGCCCCAGAGCCTTTTTGTATGTCTCTTCTCTTCTTTGTGTTCTATAAAGGTTGTATTCAACTTTGTTCTTTCTGTCCTGAAGCCTGGTGTTCAGGTTTCCTGCTGAAAGGATGCTGTAATGGGTGTTCATGACAATAATGAAAAAGAACTTGCAATTCTTTCCTTAGAGGCTTAAACGCTGTTTGGTCACGGCCCGAAAGATCACTTCTTTGAAAGACAGGAGCTTTTCAAATAGGCTTCCTGGAATCATAATTGAAATCATGCTGCAATATAAGTAGGTCTAATTCAGCATTTTCTGGTGCTTAATGGAATGTTGCTATAGAAATTTGGACCTCTGAAATAGGCACTCTGGGACTGAAATTCAAGAAACAATTTTTATTCGGCTTGTGAATGCCTATATTCACCTCATGAATAAGTTTCTGCAGTGTGTTCTTATATCAATTGATTTTTAAGTCTTTGTTGGAGGCCTTAATGTAGCTTACAAAATAGGTTGTTAACTACATGTTCCCAGTGCATAATACCATACTAATTGGGCTTATTGTATGTGGGGGCATGGCTGTTCTGAATGAAGGTAACTTAAAGGTGCACTTGCTACCTAGCACTGTAGTCCGTAGTCTTCATCTGTAAGAAGCTGTTATGTTACTAGAGAATAAAAATTAAGAGATGTTTTGAAATATTGATTTATACTTACACCTTTAGAACTTTTTGTTGTTAGAATGCTTGCGTGTCCTTCAAGTTGTATCTGAAGTAATTGTATTTAAAATGACAGATGAGGAAGAGAAATAACTTGTTTTCAAAGTGGTTTTGGAATAGGCTCTTCTCAAATGTAGACTTCATGTTTATTTGATGGAACGGCAAGCGAGTGAGTATTTTGCTCCCCGTTATGTTTGCAACAACAGAAGAGGATGTAGAAGCAGCTTGTTCTCATGATACACAATGCTTGAGAACTCAATTCTTGAAAATCTAGTCCCTGAAATTAACAATGCTAGGGCACTAATTTACAGATTGCACTCTAAGCTGTAATTGGTTCTGACTGGAATGTAGTGTTCAGGATTAGGATCTCGCTGCTGAAGCATAATGATTGCATCTGCAGCATCTGTGGTAAGCCTGAAGTGCATATTGCTGCACTGGAAGACACTGGGCAGTGTGGAACTGTAGAGATTTCTTTAAACATGCAGGAAAAACATGTTTCTAACTTCAGCTATCAGAAGCCCTACTAATACTCCTGTCTTCTCCTTGATCTCTTATTTTTCAGGTTTGTCTCTGACAGCTTTTGCCAAAGACAGCAGAGAAGGTGATCAGAACTTGCTGGAGTTGATGTAAATCCTTCAAGCACTGATCGCTTTGAAGTGATTTATCACTGACTGACTGTCCAATAGTCAGATCAACTCTGCCTCTCAACCTCTCTGGAGCATCTGAAGTGTCTGAACCAACTGCGCTGAGCAACATGTTCAAAAATAGGAATGTGAATGTAGCCTGCGTAGTAGAGCCTTGGCACTCCATGCTTAGAGCAGGCCTTCTAGATAGCTTAACGATAAGCTTTTAGTTGTAGCTGAAGCTGCTGGATGTCTCTGCGTTTTTCCAGAAGACATCATATTTTCATAACTAAACAAACACAGAACTTCAGGAATCACAGCCTCATAGGCTTTTATGGGCTGTAGGTATTCTGAATCAGTTTCTACACAGAAAAGTATTGCTATATGGCTGGCTCAGATTACAGCTAGAAGCTGCAGTAGTTTGAGCTGAGCCAGTCCTCACTGCGTGAGAAGGTGAAACTGTAGTTGACTACTTGATCAAGATGACTGGCAAAGTGCTAGACTCATTTTAATTGCCACCTAGCTGAGCATCTCCAGTGGTGTTGGGCTGCACTAGGAGAGATGTGCAAGAACAGAGCAAACCTGGATGTGTGTGTTCATGTGTTTCTGAAACTCATAACTGCTGCCATCATACTCTGCCTATGGCTACACTTAGCAGCTTGAGGATCTCTTGTCTGTTAATAACAGACTATACACAAGTGCAATCTTACCTTATTTCCTCAGATTATAGCTGCATAGAAGGTGAGGGAGGACTCAGTTTAGGTTGTGTTGCCATAAAACATGTAAAACTGACACAGGTGCAGGTATATAACAATAAATCTGAATTCTTTATAATAATTAAAACCTAGAATTAGAATTTCAGCTTTTGCAGTGTAGTGCATTTCTGTACTCTGCTGCAGTCTGACTGCAAGGAGATACTTATTTCCTGGGGCTGTTTTGATAAAATTGGAAACTAATGCCATTGTATTGTCATTGTTGCTTGAGTCTTCTGTGAAGTAGGAAAGAAAACAGTGTTTGTCCAGTGATCTTTGGAAGCCTTATATAAAAGGCTATGCTAGGTGAGGCATGTTCCTCTATGAATCCTGCTTTGGTGTCTTCTTCCCCTGCTGTGAACAAACTGCTGCAGTGTAAGGCCACTGATGGAGGGAGTAGGTATGATATGTTCTAAAATGAACCAATTCCTACTGACTAACACGTAGTGGATCAGACCTGTTAGTCTCTGTAACATCAGCTCTGAAGGCTAAAAGTCTAATGCTGTAGTTGAGCAGCTGCAGTAGCAGGGAGTTTAGGTGAGTTGATGATTAGACCAGTTCTGCAGATGGTGTCCATAAGACGTGCTGTGTAACTTTACTTTCCTTGTTGGTAAAGTTTTAACTGAACACTATATGGTATATAATGTCATAAGAACAAAGCATGATGCAGAGTCTGCAGCTCTGATACGACTTGTGTGGTGTCTGAACATGTGCAGTATGGTGGTTAGAAACACATTGTGCTAATAAACCTCTAAAATTATGTGGGGGGGTGAATTTCTGTTTCAGAGCAATGGTTTTCCTCCACAGCTCACTATTCTAGAACAAGTGCCTGGAGGCTGGGAGAGAAGCCACTGCTGGTACAAGCCACTGCAGGAGACTTCTGGGAAAAAGCAGCCACCATAATGTGTCATGCTGAGAGGAGGGAGATGGCAGGAAGGAGAGGGTAAACAGAGCCAAGGTCTTAAATATAAAGGAAAGTTAGAAATTAGGAGCATATAAGCCCCCATGCTGAAGGTGGCTAAGGTGAACAGTGCATGAAAGTAAATAACAGCATCCCTCAAACCCAGTTTCAGTGACTTAACTGCCCTGACAGTGCCTAAATATCTGTGAGTGTACCCTTGTTAAAAGCTGTAGAGAATGTTCCTGTTACAAATTTGATGATACTCAACCTTTCTAAGCAGTGTGCAGGAAGGAAAGGAAGGAAGATGGAAACTTTTGCCTTCCTTAGCATTTCTATTTTGGTTTACTATTATGCCATCTACAAGTGTTTAAGGGTTGAGTAGAGAGTGCAGCTGTATCAGGAGCATGTAAAATGCTCTTGGGTTCAATCCTGAGCTATTGTTCTGGAGATTCTTTCAGAAACTTGTCTGAAGATCCTCAGTGTGATCAGCAGAGTTGAAACTCAGGGATAAGCTCACATAATGAGCTCAAGAAGGCCAATCTAGACAAGTGAAGTGCCTACATACTGAAGGCATATTTTTTCTCTAAATGTTAACTACTTTTACTTTTTAAACTTAAATGAAAGCAGAACTTAAATCTGTCTTGTCAGTATTTCTGTTATCTTTGAAAACTTTGAATATGATTAGACTATGTGCAGAAGCAAAGACTCCTGTTGCTTTCTAAAGATGCGTTAATTCCATGATATGCCCAGAGAACTGAATGTATTATCTTGGTTAGAATCCTATCCTGTTGAGTTTTTTTTACCATTGAACTTCTGCTACTAAAGTACTCGCTAACATGACACAAGATCCTTGACTTGTTTTTTGGTGAATGTTTTATGATGATTTTCTAACCACTCTGAAGAAGTGATAGCTCTACCTTGTCTTCCATATATATATATGTATTATCAGCTGAGAAAGGAGCATATCCATCAGCCAGTCACGTATCAAAAGTTTACCTGAAACTTGGAGGGGAGTTAACTGTATCTGAGAAGATTTATAGTAGGAGGAACAAAAAGGCAAAATCCTTCACTGGGCAGAGACATTCTCCAGAGGAACATGGTGTTCTAGCTATTTCATGGCTTCCATTTAAAGTCATCTGTCATCTTTAGTGCACTAACCATCTTTTGTCTAAGTCCTAGCCACATGATAAAACCTTGGATCTGGCCACTTGCCAGTATTGTCTTTGACTACTGTTGGTTGGTGTTCCTTTGTCCAAACCAGATTTGTAAACCAGTCTGCTCACAACCAAAAGTGTGTGAGGAGCAGATTAACCATCAGTAAAGGAAAGCTTCTGGTATCTTTTCCATTGTAGTGTTCCATATTTGTGCTGGAGACATTCTGCCCTGTGGCTGTCTCAGAAACTCAGCGTACAGTTCTAAGAGTTTCTAGAAGGATTTAATGGATCTATCCAAACTACTGGAGGACTTAACTTGCAATGAGTCAAAACACTTATATGCAGGGACTTCTGATACTTTGAGACACTGAGATGGCTATTACTTTTTGAACATTCATATCGTAGTGCTAAGGAATAGTCATTTGCATTCTGAACTGCATACTGTGAACAGGCTGTTCCACAAACAATCTATTTCAGTCCTTTTTGAGGACTAAGGTTACAGTATTTCAAAGTCAACATGTCTGGAGCCCCAAGGTGTTTATTTTGAGTTTACTAGTTCATTTGCCACTTGAGTGGGGTGCCCCTTGCTTTAGGAAGCATGTGTTGGTACAGGAAGGTGAGTTGAATAAAAGCCTGTTATATTAAGCTCGGTAAATGCTGTGGTGTCAAGGCTTCTGCTGTCATTCACTTGTGGTTCCATGCCAGAGAAGTGTGAGTTTAAAAACTCCCTGGATGCTCCTGGTGTTGTACTAAATTGACCTGTGTAGCTTCTGTTGTGACCTAGCTTACACATGGCCTGAGCTGTGGCTGCTCACAGCTTGGATAAGTGCACTCTGCGCTGGGTTAAAAACTGGCTGGACGGCCGAGCCCAGAGAGTGGTGGTTAATGGAGTAAAATCCAGTTGGCAGCCGGTCACGAGTGGTGTTCCCCAGGGCTCAGTATTGGGGCTGGTCCTGTTCAATATCTTCATTGATGATCTGGATGAGGGGATTGAGTGCACCCTCAGTAAGTTTGCAGATGACACCAAGTTGGGTGGAAGTGTCGATCTGCTGGAGGGTAGGAAGGCCCTACAGAGGGACCTGGACAGGCTGGATCATTGGTCTGGGGCCAACTGCATGAGGTTCAACAAGGCTCAGTGCTGGGTCCTGCACTTGGGTCACAACAACCCCATGCAATGCCGCAGTCTTGGGGAGGAGTGGCTGGAGAGCTGCCTGGTGGAAGAGGACCTGGGGGTGTTGGTTGACAGCTGCCTGAACATGAGCCAGCAGTGTGCTCAGGTGGCGAAGAAGGCCAATGGCATCCTGGCTTGTATCAGGAATAGTGTGGCCAGCAGGACCAGGGAGGTGACAGTGCCCCTGTACTTGGCACTGGTGAGGCCGCACCTTGAGTACTGTGTTCAGTTTTGGGCCCCTCACTACAAGAAGGACATGGAGGTGCTGGAGCGTGTCCAGAGGAGGGCAATGAAGTTGGGGAAGGGTCTAGAGAACAAGTCCTATGAGGAGTGGCTGAGGGAGCTGGGGTTGTTCAGTTTGGAGAAGAGGAGGCTCAGGAGAGACCTTATTGCTCTCTACAACTACCCAAAAGGAGGCTGTAGGGAGGTGGGGGTTGGTCTCTTCTCTTGTCCTATTGCTTGTTACTAGGGAGTAAATGGCCTCAGGCTGTGCCAGGGGAAGTTTAGGTTGGATATTAGAAAAAAAACTTCTTCACTGAAAGGGTGGTCAGGCACTGGAACAGGCTGCCCAGGGAAGTGGTTGAGCCCCCATCCCTGGAGGTATTTAGAATCATAGAATCGTCAAGGTTGGAAAAGACCCTTAAGATCATAGAGTCCAACTGTTAACCCAGCACTGCCAAGTCCATCTATACCATGTCCTCAAGCACCACATCTATCTGTTCTTTAAATACCTCTTTAAAAGAGGGTAGATGTGGTGCTTGAGGACATGGTTTAGTGGTGGACTTGGCAGTGCTGGGTTAACGGTTGGACTCGATGCTCTTAAGGGTCTTTTCCAACCTTAATGATTCTATGATATCACTGGAAGAACACCTCCAGCGTATGGCAGGCTGGCTGCATGTGGTTCAGAATGGTAGAGCTTACATGAGCAAGTCAGGGGCCAAATCCTCAGCCTGTGCTGTGCTAGTTTGATCTGTGTAGTGAGCAGTTTGTGTCCCAGCTTTGTGGTCAGAGCATATGTAGGGTGCTAATTCTGTAGGGCAACTTGTAGTTAAGGCTGATCGTTATTTCCAATTCCACAGGACTCTGCTGTTACTGTACTGCTAGCACGCATAAACTACCCAGCTCCAGTGCTGGATGATCCGTGTACAATCTCGGCTCTGAATGAATCCTATGTCCTTTGATTATGAGATCATGAATACTAGCTTTAATGCAAAACAAAAGGCATGGATTTATTTATACCAGAAGCCTAAGCAGGTGCACAGCTGCTTCTCAGATGCAGACACAGCAGTTACTGTTGCAAAATCCTAAAATGAACACTACCTGTCAAACTCTGTGTTTCTTGGATTGCAGAAATAAGAGGATTTGCCTGGGAAGAGTTTAGAACATCTCACCTCAATGCTAACGCTTACCAGAATTCAAGGCCAAGGTCAAATAAGCAATGTTCCTGGAAGAAACTGATATGCCTGTCCTCAGCAAGGACTCTATGTGCATCAAGTAAAAGTGCTCAATATGTGACTAAAATATTCAGGCTCATCACAAACATACATACCCTGATCTTGTTTGGCTACAGAGCCCCAATATTGGTGCCAAGCACTACTGGGAGACTTCTGCTCTAATCTGAGGATGCATAAACTCAGGCTAGCTTTGAAACCATGACGCAAATGCTAATTCAACTTCTGCTAATCCTAGCCCAGAAGGACAACTGCAGAGGTCTTGTGTAATGAAGTCACATATAACAGTGTTAGAGTGAATGGCTGGACTTCAAGCTGTTGAATCTCTGAACTCTTGTGGCAAGTCAGAGCATGCTTCTGAACAGCTAATTCTCTTTTCACTTAAGAGAAATATGGCGCAGCTGCACTTATTCTTGCATTTGGATATATGGTTGGTGCTGTAAAGAGCTGTTCTTCCCTGTAGCAGAAGCTGGGAAGGCAGCAGAGACGTGAACTTTCATTTATGCTCCACTTATCAGGAGGTGGAAGAAATGGAGGCCCTAACTTCTTGACTTGGTTCATTGCAGCAGTCCTGGAAGCTGTAACCATAATTTCTAGGCATCTAAAGCTATCTGGTGGTCTTATCTTGGTGCTGTGTGAATTCAGCTGCACTGTCTGTACTTGGCAATCGATATATGCAGGTGTCTAAAGGATCAATGCCTCCTTCCTCACACCCATTGTCTGTGATCTAGCCCAGTGCCTGCTCCTTGCTGCCTCTCCTTCAGGGAGACAGCTGGTATGGGTGGATGATATGCCAAACTAGTCTTAAACAGGCTCATGTTCTAATCAGGCAGGGTATTATAAAGCATTCTAGCTACAGAGTAGCCTGGGAGTCTAATGCTGCAAATCCCCCTATTAATACTTTTGTAGATTGTGTACTGCATCAAATCTGGTGAAAGGAGAAGAGGAAAATTGCCTTAGTGGAATATAAAGTTCATAGAGCACTTGCTGCTTCACCAAGCAATGGCAGATTTGACAATGTTTGGACCTGCAAACCTATTTAATTTTTAGATGCTCCTGGGTTTGGTGACTTCCAGAAGTCGGGATGACAGTGCTTTAAGGGTTGCTTGTGCTACTTGCAAAAGCAGTGTATAAAACCCATGAGTACTTTCAAGTGGGGTTATGCTTGGAAAGAGGCAGAGAAATTTCTGGGGTTATGCTTGGAAAGACTCGGAGGAATTTCTGGGAAGAAGGATGTAATTACAACTTCAGAGTATCTCTTCCTAGACTTTTGTTTTGTTTTTGGTTTAGTTATCCTTAAGCTAAGTGGAAGAGTTGATCCTATTCTTCCCCAGCCCATACAAGCTAATCACTAATCTTGTTTTGAAACACCAGTCCTTTAATGAAGTCTCTTAAATATTTTAAAATTGCTGTTCATCCCGGAGTTGTAATATGGGGAACACTTTAAGCACTGAGCAGAACTGATGATCATATAATTCTCCTTCTCCCCATATGCCCCCCTAATCCTGATCTCTGTTGTGCTGGTTGGTTAGTTTCCCATTTGCCTCTCCTTACTGGGAACTTGAACAAAGGAGCGAGGAGGCCTGCTGAGCTCTGCCTTCTGAATGCAAGAGGTGGGAGTTCCTGTTCTGCAGTATTGCTAACTCAGAGTTCTTTACTACTTAAATAAAACAATTTTAACTTTATGTAATAGTAAATCAGTCACAGTAGCTTCTGTATTCTGTATGAGCTGCAAGAATTAATAAAAGAAGCCTTTATATATATGCTTGAGTTTCCTGTCGGGTAGCAGTAGAACCAGAAGAGATGCAGCTTCTTCCCTGCAGTGATCTCAGCCCTGGAAGATTTCTGCCTTATGGAAGAGAAGACAATAGTTGTTTGGTGGGTGGGGTTTGGGTCATATGTTGACTATATACACATCAAATTCTTTCTCTGCAAGATGAGTAATGGATGGAAAAATCTATTTTGCTTAGCCTCTAGGCTTGTCTTGTTTTGCTGTTATCATCTGATGGTACAGTTGTCAAGCCAGTAAATTGCTACCTTCTCTGTTAAATGAGAGATTGCCTGTGTGAAAGGCTAGTATTTCACTGTTTGTTTTTGTTGTTGTGTTTTTTTTTCCTCCCCATATACAACACAGCTGCCTCCTTTCTCTTCATCTGCTCCCTGTCCTCAGAAATAAATGCCCATGTTGGCTGCTTAGCAGGTTTTCAGAAGTGTCCTTCTATTTCACATATTTGCGTTTGCTTGCCTTTCTGTGTAATGTTCCTCATGCCCCTCTTGCTTCCTACTGAACTTCTGTCTTGCTTACCTCTGACATCATGTATATTTGACAGCTTTGTAGCTTGGCTCCTAATTTTTCTGTGTTTTCATGGCCTTCTCACATGACCTTGGTATGGGGATTGTGAATTTGGTACTGCTATCTCTAATGAGCAAATCTTTTTCCTTGCCCTTAAACAACTTATTCTCCTCACTTCACCCAGACTTTCTGTCATGACGTGTCTTGAGCCAACCGCGTTGTCTTTCTGGCTCTCACATTACCTTATGTGCTTACTGTTGCTGTGACCACTTAGTTGGACAAGGAAATCACGATAACAGGTGCTGGTAGGGTTTTGTTGCTCTCAAGTTGCAGAAGGTCAGAGGGGGCAGGTGTGCTCTGTGGTAGCAGCACCAGCTGTGCTTCTCTTTCTCTGCCTGTCTGTGAGCTGGCTGCGGAGGTAAAAGAAGACGAGATCATGTGTGTAGTGATACTTCCTCAGTACTCTCCATACTCTCGGGGACTGCCCTCAGGATTAAAAGTTTAACCGTTTTCTTCATCTGTTAATTTTCCCCGTCATCTATTGAATCATATCAGCCTGCACCCATGTGTGCCACAACTTCACAAAATGTGGAGTGCAGAACCATTACCCTCTGTTAGGAGCTGCCTGTGGCTTCAGAGAATCCACCAAATATTAATAAAATGCTGGGTAAATGATTGCTGTTGCCCTCTGTCATGCATTTAATAAGACATGATATGCTTATCCTATGTGAGTTTAGTTCTCCCATTTTTAGTCAATTTATGTATTTGAACTTTACATCATCCTATGACGGAGAATTCTAAATTTAAGTACGCCTTGTGTGAAAAACATTTATTTCACTGAGTGTCCCCAGTTCTTTTGTTGTAAGAACAGTTGGTGATCGTTCCCTAGTTCTCTTCATGATTTTATGGACCTCTCAAATACCTGTACCTTATCTTTATTATTCTCTTCTATCCAACTGAAAAGCCTTAAATTGATGCTTGTGTGGAAGCTGTTCCAATCCCAACTGTTCTCATTGCTTGCAGAAAGTAATTTAAGGTATAATATCCTTTTTGAACTGAAGTGACAGGGGACTGACTCTCGTGTTCAAAAAGGAGGCAAACCCCATTTTTTTTAAGTGGTATGGTAATGCTTCTTGCTTTATTCTTTGTGTCTTCTGTAACAGTTCTTCATTGTCTTTTGGCCTTTTTGATGATGCCGAGTAGCGAGCTGCTGTTTTTCAAGAAATGTCTGAATGATTCCCCCTGCCCCCTCTGGTTAGGGATATCTGATTTAGGCTTGTTTTGTTTCTGTGAACACTTCTTTAGATTTATCAACACCGTGTTGTATCACCTGGTTCGTTGCTTGTATTGGTATGTTAATAATTTGCTGAATTAGAAAAAGTGCTGTCTGATTTCTGTTTGGTAGCACAGCCATGATTTATTAGACGTTTCTTTCAAGAGCAGTGCTGGAGCCTGTTATATCACGTTGCTAATGACTTCTTCAAGCTTTTAGTTTCCAAGAAAACTGTACATGCATGCAGGCAATCAGGGTATCGCCAGTTGATGAACACCTGAAAAAATAGGGATTCAGAAACCTAAATTAATAGTGTTGGGGTTGTTGCTAGTTTTTTGTACTTCTTTTGCTGTAGAACTGCTTAGGAGTCTCATTTCTTCCTGATAAACTCTATGCTTTGAAGATTTTTTTAATGTGACACAGAACTGTATGGTCTTTCTTAGAATCTTAATTGTGCAGTAGTGCGATGCATTTGTTTCTTGATAGTCGTACGTGTGGGATTTTGACAGCCTTGCCAAGATGGAGATGAGCAGTGTGCTCGACTAGGCGTTTGTGCTTATACTTGCCTGTATGGCAAGATGTTATAAAGGCCTTTCAAAGGCAGTGCCCCAGTCTTTTATCAATGCATCTTTTCCACCTTTGCTGAGAGAATTCTATGGAGCAGCTCTGGAGAGTTTAATCATTTTTCACAGTGAGTGTTTAAGAATATTATCTTTTGGCTGCCTAAAAATACAGTATCTTGCAGTTGTGCTTTCTTATTAAAAAGCTATTCTTGTTTGTAAGTGGTGAAAAACTTCTTTTATGCTGACAAATACAGTGGTTTTTGTTTTGGAAGACTTTTTTTTTAACTTATAGGCACTTTTTGTGTGCTCTGAGAAACTGATTCTGCAAATAGCCTGTGGCATCACTTAGAAACAAGCATGTTATCAGCAGTAGGGTGTTTGGGCAGATCTGCCTGGGGCTCTTGCAAAGAGTAACATAGCAAACTAGCTACGAATTCCTCTGCTATAACAGAAAAGCAGTGGTGCAGAACTTTTCTCCACTACTGAGTCCTTTGAGACATCTTTGGCAGGTCCCTTATTAATGCTGATTTGGGTAGATTTAGTAAGGCGGTATTGCCCTTAGTGAGTCAGTAGTTTAATGTAAATTGAGTGAGAAGTCTTAATTCAGATTTCAAGTGTTGCATAGTTTTGAGTCACTCCATATGTGATAATGTTATTTTGTTATTACTTTGCTTATCTTCTTTTGTAATCATAGCTGTAGGTTTTGTGAATAAGTTTTTTGAGATCAGGACTGTGGATTGTTGACAACATGTTTAGGCGCTATTTAAGTACTTTGGTTAAATAAAGGGCAGATTTATGCTATTATAAATTTTCTGTTCTTGTCCTCCACATGAGTGGAAGCGATGTGTCTTAATGTGCTACATGCTTACATGGTAATGTAGTACAGACTAAGTCGCTGGTGGCGTTTCTGACAAATATTACATGATGCAAAGTTAGGAACCAAGTGCTTGCTATCAATACGCGTTTAGTGCTTTGCAGATACTGTGTTTTTAGGAGGCACCTACAGTTGCTGTTTTCAAAGAAGTAAAATAACCTTGCTCTGGGAAGGCAACTAGTAAGGGTAAACATAGTATCTGTTTGTGAGACAGTCAGGAAGATTTTTACCTCAGAACTGCGTTTTTTCCACAAAGTAGCGCCATTTCAAAAAATTAGAATACAAACAGGTAACATGGCACTGCAATAGATGGTCCATTAATTCAGCAGAACCAGTCGTGAGCCCTCTGTGAGTATAGATAGCAAGCTCATCTCCTCAGATAGTTTTGACACCTCTAGCTTCTGATCAAACGGTTTGTTCCAACTCTGCAACATTTTGACTACTCCATATCATTGCTGTTTCCTTTCTCCTTTAGATTAGCATTTAGGTCTGCCTTTCACTAGGCCTGTGGAAAAACTCCTCTGAGATAAGGCTTGCCTTTTAAGTGGTTGTTAGTAAAGTTGCTGAGCCATTGAAAAGCGCGGCTGGGAGCAGAGAAAATTGTCATCTTTGTTCCCTTTAGTTTAGAGAAAAAGCAGGAAACATGATAAAAGAAAGTACAATTCTGCTTAATGCCTATTGGTTTTTTGATCTAATCCAAAGTATTTTTGAAGAAGGGACTTTAGTAGTATTCTGAAGATAATTTGAGTTTTCTGTGGATAAGAATACCTAAATTACACTAAGAGGCTGTAAATTCATCAAGAATATATTTCTTAATTTCACTGCATAAGCCAGTCATTGATTTCCGGAACTGATGTCAAAGGTAGTTGATTTTGTAATTTTTCTCTTTTATTTCCTGTGGCTGGATGCAAGATTAGTCTGGTCCGTCCATTTATCCTTTGAATGCACAGGCACAATACTGGTGTTAATTTATGTTTTACAAATGCAGCAATCTAATGCAGATCTAGAATGTGTGCCTTCCATGTCTTTGCTGCCAGGCTGAAGCCTGTCCTCTAAGACATTTAAATGATAGTGATTGCTGTTGCACAATAATTTGCAGAAGAAAGAGGTGTGAAGTTGCTGGAGTCAGGAGTCATGGACTTTAAACATAGTTTTGAGCTCTGACTCTGCTGTCTTAATTGTAAAAGCAGATTGAATGCCAGGATGCCTTGGAAGCAGCTGCTCGGGCAGAGGGCCTGCCACTGGACACCTCCGTGCATTCCCAGCTCAGAATGCTGGACGAAGAGCATCACAAGGGCAAATACCGCCATGGCCTGAATGTGCTGAAACCCATACGGACTACTTCCAAGTAAGTCTTCAGGCTACAAAAGAACTGATACAGCATTTGCTTTTCAAACCAGTCACAAAGAAGGACTGCAGCTGTAGGTCTGCTGACTGATACTGAAAATGTCAGAATTTGTTTAGCAAGTGTTACTGGCCTGGGCCATTAGGTACTCTGAGTACTTTCAACGAAAGGAGGCTTTGTTTTTCTCAGGGATTTACAATTCTGTTTCCTTTTTCATTTGTTTGTGATTTTTTTTTTTTTCCTTTAGACACCAGCACCCTGTTGATAATGCTGGGCTTTTCTCCTGCATGACCTTCTCCTGGCTCACTCCTTTGGCTCACAGAGCGTACAAGAAAGGGGAATTGTTTATGGATGATGTATGGTCTTTATCAAGGCATGAGTCTTCAGATGTCAACTGTAGAAGGTAGAGACATCTTGTTCCTTATTATTTTCTTGTTTCCTTTTTTTTATTACATTTGTTCACAGGCAATGATGTAGTATTGCCCTAGAAAAGCAGCACTGATATTTTGTTCTGCCTTTTCTCAGAATAGTGAAATTTAGTTTTATCCTTCATAGACCACTTCCTCCTGCTGCACTGTCTCTATACTCTTGCCAGTTTCAGTGAACTTAGAGGATTCTGTCTCCAGGAGTGTTTTGCAATTGTTTTTCTGATTGTGCATGTCTTCAAACTATTTTTTTTTTTTTTTTATTAAAGCAAAGTTCTTTCTCAAGGCTACACTGAAAAAAATCTTGTGCTAAAATAATGAAAACGAATACTGACAGTAGCAAGGTGATTTGATTGAATATGTGTCAGATCTTGTGACCAAGCTAGCCTTTTATGGCTAATGAGAATATTTCTCAGGTTTTGACTCCACAACTCTTCTGTCAGATCAGCAAGGAAAGACTGTGACAAGTCAGTATATTAAGATTGCCAAAGAGACTCCAGCCAAAGCAAAAGGCATTCTGTTTTTCATTCCTCTCTTCTGGAGAAGTAACACAACATAGATATTTCAAGACACAGATATTTCTCTTTACCTCACAGAATGTACCATGTGTTTATTTCTCTTGATATCTAGTAATTTTTGTTGCTCTGAGCTAGGAAGTGCTTGGAATTTTCACAAAGTAGTACCTATGAGAGTGTACTTTCTCTGATGGTGAAAAATTTTTAACACAAGGCTTCTGTTTTTATTAGGCTGGAGAGATTGTGGCAGGAAGAACTGAAAGAAAGTGGGCCTGATGATGCTTCTCTCCGGAGGGTTGTGTGGATTTTCTGCCGCACCAGGCTCATCATTTCCATAGTGTGTCTGATGATCACGCAGCTCGCGGGTTTTAGTGGACCAGTAAGTAATATCCATCCTTTTTTTTAACAACCCCAGAGGGCTCCATCTCATGGCCAACTGTAAAATCTTAAGGTTTCATTGCAGAATCACTTAAATGTTTTGACTAGCTAGAAATTTTGGGGCAAAATTCCAGAGTGATTCAAGAATCCAAGATAGGTTTCCTACAGCTGGTGGATCAGTTGCTGAATACCGAGGCAAGTTCTTGGAGAAGGGAGGGGGAGTTTAGGTATCGTGGAGGAAATGCACACTTGTTTTTTCTCTTTGGTTTTGAGTATAGTTTAAAGTTCTTCCTTAACTGGTATGTGGTCTTTTTGCATAAAAGTCTTATGTGCAGGTCTTTTAATTGTTTTCTTTTTCTTTTTGCAATTCTGTAAATTTATCTTGGAATAAAATTCAGTCTGATAAAACACTAATCTTAGATTATTGGCATTAATAGCACAGTCTTCAAGAAGTGGAACGAAACAATTTTATTAGAGCACGACTTAAAAACTAATGTGAGCAGGTCTCAAGGAGTCTGTGGGTATAGTCTTTGCTGATCCTACAGAGAATGGTCAGACAGGTTTCACATAGAAGTGTTAGAGTATGTTATTGCCTCTAGGAACTGCTGCTGTTTGTTGCTATGGGTCGTTATGAAGATAACAACATATGGGACTTGACATTCACACCATTTTTTTGTCACCTGTTTGTTGCACGTGCTGTGCAGATTTACAGTTGAAATTTTGACTAAATTTATTCTCTACACATTTCCCTTGAGGAGTAGGAGCAGTATTACTGCTAGTAGTACACGTTTCAGTGTGCTGGTAAGCTGAAGGTTCATTTCTTGGGTAAGTACACTTGGGTGCACTGTTAGGTGAAATGTCATTTTAAAATGTTTTCCTGCTTTTAAATGTCTTATCAAAATGATGTTCTGCTTTTTAAGCCTTTTTAAAGTTTGCCTTGTTTCATGTAATATGAATAACAATAAATGTTTCTGTGGTATTGTTTTCTTGGTAATAATTTATAGTAGCTTGTATTATAAAATATACCAACATACTTTGGTAATTAACAATAAATCATGATTAAGGTTTTAACAGCACTAGCTTTCCCCAAGAAGAGCTTCTGTCATTGTTTCACTACAGGGCTTTAGTAGCTGCTTTTATCTTTAGCAAAGAACTTGCAGCAGGGTTGCCCCTAATTTCTGTAGTGTAGTTTTCTCAATTTGTCTCAGCCAAACTGCTGAATGAGAGAGAGTGGGAGGGGAAGGAGAAAAACAAACCAACTTGACTTGGCTGGGGGCTACCGCTGCAACTGACGCTCAATTTGGGTAATTTAAAATTGTCTATAGACATTTGCCCATGTACAGGCAACCGTATTAATTTCTCTGAATAAGGAACAATTCCCTTTTGGTTCCATCATTTGGCATGAAAAATAAGTCTTTACCATCCCTCCTCCCTGTTTTTAAAAATGGCATGCCTCATAGCTATGCCTATGCTGTCTCCTGAGAAGTATCAGTGCTTTCTGGTATTGTTACACCCTTTCAGTCACCTGAAGGTGAAAAGGGAGATCAGGAAAAGCACTTGACATGACCTCATGTATTGGTGAAAATTATAAAAATGGAGTTAAACACTATATTAAACTTCAGAAATTTTAATTGAATGTCTGTGACCTTGAAACACCAGCCAACAGCTGCGGCTTTGCTAATGAGCATTGTGATGGTTATAACTAGAAAGGAGCTGTGAGGTTTATTTTTTGTATCAGGTAGATCCTTCAAGGGTCTTCCTTTTTTTTTTTTTTTTTTTTATTTTGATAAATTCTGCATCTGGCACAGTATCCAAACCCGTAACCTGGTGAGACAGCTGCATGTGTCAGACTGCCTTGTAATAACCATCAGAATGTACTGGTACAGGTGAGATACTATTTATCTCCAGTGAATATTTGCTGCCATTTGATCAGCTACCAAAACTTTCAAGTTTAGATTGAGGAGCAAAGAAGATTTTGATTACTAAACATAATCAGTTTAACTCCAGGTCTGAACAATGTACTTGTTTGCAACTGTTCAGAGCTATTCTTCCTCTTTGGGAGATGGGGAAACTTGCTATCTTAGCGGAGTACAGCTTGACAGTTTGGTCAGTTATTGGAGGGGGGAGTGGTAAGCTATTGGAGGTAAGTTTCCTGGTTTCCCAGTTGGCTCCAGTTGCAGCCTGCCCTGTGCTGTCGCACGCTGGCTGCAGCAGGGACGCCGGCACTGCAGTGGGACCAGTGACAGAAGCTGTTCTTTAGAATTTTCAGGATGGCTGTTTTCTGCGTCAGAATGAGACAGTCCTGCTGGGCAGAGCCAACGCCAAGAGCAAAGGTAAGGTAATGTTTATTCAATGGGAATGCTTAAGACAGCCGAGCAGCTAGTACCAACTACTACGGTAATAGTCACAGGAGTTCGTTTTTCCCCATTAGCTTGAGTTTTAGTTTTTGTACTGTAACTTTCTTGTTTTGTAAATAACTTTATGCTGGATTCTTGTCATTAAACTAGTTTGAATTCAAACAGTATGTGTTCAGATGTAACTGTTAATTCTGTGTGACTTTTTTCCCCTCCCTTTTCAAAATTCTTTAATCTGCTGTTTCCTCTTTTCTTTCTTCCGGGAAAAAAAAAAAAAATGGGGGTATAATGTAAGCTGGTCTCTATTTCATCACGGGAGATGCTGAATCTATAAAATAGTGCTGAAAAATTGCACTAAAAAGTTTTGGGAGGAATGAGACCCCAGGAAACATCTGCTATCTTTATACATCCTCTCTTGGAGACTTTCAGCAATGCTGTGGTGTGCGAGAAAATGCTTGCAGTCTGCGACCATGCTGAGTTACAGCTCGTGAGGAAAAAGGGGGATTTTCACCCCAGTTGCTCAGTGACTCGGTTGCATATGTTGGATTGAATACTGGAAAAAGAAGTCAGTAATCTCCTTAGTAACTGCAAACCAACTGTATGCAGTTGTGGTCCAAACAGTCGATGTAAAACTAAATCGAAATAAGGAGAAAGTTGGAATGCAATAGGTCTGTGAATGTGAGCTCCTCACATTTGTTCAGGGATCGGTATGTAAATTTTCTCAGTGGCCACTCATAGAACCTGATGGACATCTGGCTTTAATTCACACCTGTGAAAAAGAAAGAGCAAAATTATTTACAGCATGTTTCCTTGGTTCTGACGTGCAGAATTATTTTCCTCAGAACAGATGAATTTGATCTCCATTTTTTTTTCTGTTATTTGGTGCTGAGCTATAGCTATCAATACCTTTGCTGAAGTAGTGGGGTTTTGGTTTTTTTCCTCTCTCTTCAAACTATACAGAACTCTTATTTGCAAAACCTGGTGTAGCCAAGAGGACTTCAACGGACTATGATGTGAAAGCCTTCTCAAATATTTTCTTTGGTCTCAGATTTTTTTTTTGTTGCTTTTTATTGTGGGCAAAGGTAATTCTCTGCTCTGTACTAGCATATCAAAAGCACCAGTATCTTAAAGCATCACTTGTTGAAAAGCTCTCTAGGAAATCTTTTGCTGTCTATGAAGCCTTACTGTAGGATACTTTTTAAACCAGATTTCAGAATTTGTGCAGCCTCAGAAGCCTCCTCTGTTGGCACCTGCAAGTTTGACTTCTTTTGGACTTCATGAACAAATACTGTTCTGTTTTTGTATCTTTATAATTTTGTGTGTAGTTTCAAATCTAGTTTATGTTAGAGGCTAAGACTGACTGTTAGATATTAGCTCTTTATAATTATCCTGTATGTGCAGACTGTATGTTTATACAATGCTCTACCTGTTGTACAGTGTTTTTGAGATGTTACCATTTAAGATGGCACTTTATTTCAAATAAAAGCCTATTGTTTCGCAGTCAATAGTATTTAATATTGCTGGTGATTGTGAGTTGTATGGTGTTATATTGTGCCGTTGGACCACAAAGAGCTGGAGGTGGGAATCGATGGTTCTGGGGGCTGTCCTCTTTCTGCAGGTGATGTTTGAAATGTGATTCCTGAGGTAAAGTGTTTATATTTTTGGGGGGAGAGGGTATGGGGAGGGATCGAATGGTTAATTTTTTGTCTTTTTTTTTTCTCCCCTGTCCCCAATGATTTGTGGTATTGCGTACCTTGTGCTTTCTGCTTGTTTTTTTCTTTACTATTAAACTGCTGATGTTTATTTCCAGGAATGTTTTGCAAATGTCCTTCTCACTCTTCCCCTCTACAACTGTAGGTACATTGTTCCTTTTTATCAAATAAGCACGTTTGAAGCAAACCAAAGATAAAATAAAAAAGGTCTTAATGTCACGTAAAGGAATGTTTCTTAATGTGCGCAGATGTATAAGTAGTGACTATATTTTAAAACTCTTCTATATGATAATGCATTGCTTTCAGCTAACTGACAGATTTATGTTAAGTTAGAAGACACGGAGGATTAGAAGCGTGCTGCGAGGAATATGGTTCCAAATTAAACTCTCTCTACTTACTAAATTTGACTCAGTGCTTGGCTCTCAGCAGGGCTTTGTGTTACAGTACTTCTTGTATTGACACCTTTTACTTCTAGAAAGAAGATGCTTTCTATTTCAAACGGCTCTTTTAAAAGCAAAGTAGCCTACTTATTTCTAACTTAACATAAAATTGTTGCATGGTCTTCTGGGATGATGGGGTGTTCATGCAAGCTTGCATTTCTTCCTGTAGGCGTTCGTTGTGAAACATCTTTTGGAGTATACCCAACAGAGTGAATCCAACCTGCAGTACAGCTTGTTTTTAGTTTTTGGCATCTTTATGACGGAAATAGTGCGATCTTGGTCCCTTGCGCTAACCTGGGCTTTGAATTACCGCACGGGGGTTAGACTGCGTGGAGCTATCTTGACAATGGCGTTTAAGAAAATTCTTAAGCTGAAGAACATCAAGGAGAAGTCTCTTGGAGAGGTAAGCTGCAGCGTCGTTTTGGAAATTGCAGTGTGAAAAGGGATATGCAATATATTCCTTTGAGAATGAGCTGGGCCTTAAATCTAAATAATCTGTTATGTGTATTTTTCAGCTCATAAATGTATGTTCCAATGATGGTCAAAGGATGTTTGAAGCTGCAGCAGTTGGCAGTTTGTTGGCTGGGGGCCCTATTGTGGCCATCTTAGGAATGGTTTATAATGTGATTATTCTGGGTCCAACAGGCTTCTTGGGCTCTGCTGTCTTCATCCTTTTCTACCCAGCAATGGTGAGTTGGAAAGAGTTGAGACTTGCTTCATTTTTGTTAGGTCAGACATATGTATAGTTCTGAATAGGAGGTATTGAAATGTGCTAGATTTAGCCCATTTATGGCACTGCATGTTGTTGAAGATGTTTCTAAAGATGGTGTATGAAGCCGAAATTTGGAAACAGGAAGCTTAAAATGATAAAGAAAATTAGAAAATGGAAATAGGAAAGCTGATAGATTTGACTGAGCTAAATATGCATAGCTAAATTAAACTGCAGAACGCTCAGGTGCTTGCGGTTGAGGTTGGAAAGACACGAGGCCTCCAGCTTGTGTACAGGAGCTCAGTGTTGCATGAGCACATCGCTCTTGATTTCAACAAAAGATGTTGAAAAGCACCGCATCTGGGAGAGGGTGTTCTTGATTAGTTACTCCTGCCTCTACTTCTGCTGAGCTGTGAAATAGGCTGGTTCAAGCCAAAATCTTCCTGCCTCTAAAATGCCCTGTAAGGCTGCTGAAGATTTGTTACTGTATTCATAATACAAAGTTTTAAAAGCATGGAGGCTGAATACTCCAAGGTCTGCTTTCATCCAATTTATCTGGCCAACAGTAAGGATTAAAATAATGGGAATTATGTTTTAAAGAGGGGAATGAGGAGTGGAGTATGATCATCTTTTCCAGTTCTTTTCAGCAGCCCTTCTCTATTGATGGGGACTCCAAAAGAGATTGCAGGAGTATGAAGAAGGGCAAGGAGCTGAAAGCTTCCTAAAGTAGTGTGTTGGTTTTGAATTTTTTGAATCCCAGGAATGGGATGAATGTAAGAGTAGCAGATACTTAGAAACATGTGAACAACTAATTATTTTTAGATTGGTTTAGTAAAAATGTTAAAACTGTTTTACCACCTTCATAGCACTGGCATATGGTAGAAATTGACCTGGCTGTGTAAAGTCCAGCTTGCTCTTTTGCCTTGTGGGACCAGGTTAAAAAGTTGGCTAAAATGGGTTCTACTGTTCATTTGCCATGAGGGTCAACTTGGTGTGGCTTTAGGTTAATGTGCTTGGAGCCTTTGTGCTTCAGAAACTTTAACAAATCTGGTACTATTCAACGTTGGTAAAAGAGAACACCTTTTATTTTCACAAATTTTATTCTTGTTGAAACTTACTATCGTGAGTCTAGTGCTCAGTGCAGATGGGGTGGGAGGATATGAATAGTGTTTTCAGCCTGACTTTTATGTTAGAACAACAGTTGCCTTGCCCCATGCCTGAATCCCTTTTTCAGATTCAAAATTGGCTTTCTCTGGTAATTAGGAGTTGAACGTACTTGCTTTTTCCGAGTTGTCATTAATGTTGCATGGTGTTGCCTTTTGTTTCAGATGTTTGTATCACGCCTCACAGCTTATTT
The DNA here is from genome assembly GCF_965183815.1 of Platalea leucorodia. Taxonomy (NCBI): domain Eukaryota; kingdom Metazoa; phylum Chordata; class Aves; order Pelecaniformes; family Threskiornithidae; genus Platalea; species Platalea leucorodia. The sequence goes on from NC_138830.1 coordinate 11,449,713, forward strand.
CAGAAGAAAATGTGTATCAACAACAGATGAGCGTGTGCAAAAGATGAATGAAGTTCTTAATTACATTAAGTTCATTAAAATGTATGCCTGGGTCAAACCATTTTCTCAGAATGTTCAAAGTGAGTTCACACAATCTGTAAATGTTTCTTTTTGTGCAGATGCCCCATTGCTTAGTACCCTGGTGCACCCTCCTAGCTTGGTACCATAGATGCTGATATATGTGCAGTGTAATAACGCTTTCATCCTTCAGGCTTCCTCTTTGTTATGCACGATGGGTTGGACAAACAGACCTGCTTCTAAAGTTTACCCTTCTAGCATAATGACGTTTGTGGCTTGGCACTAATCTTAAATCTTTAAATTTTGTTCTACTTTTTATCATTTAATAAATGTGCTGGCTGCTCCATTTTTAAATAAAGTAAAAAGACCTCTATTCTTTTGGAGACTTACAGACCGTTATAGTTTGTTCCTCTGTAACTGCACTCTTTATAAGAAGGTATATGATGTGATAAATGCTAAAGTGTAGAGTTAGGCCTCTGTTACTCAGTGGTTATAGTGCTATGGTAGTGTCTGTTGTGTATGTACCCCCCGCCCCAAATCATATTTCAAATGTGGTGCTCCTATTTATATTTCTAGAAATTCGTGAGGAAGAACGTAAAATCTTAGAGCGTGCGGGCTACTTCCAGAGCATCACTGTGGGTGTGGCTCCCATAGTTGTAGTCATTGCCAGCGTGGTGACCTTTTCTGTCCATATGGTCCTTGGCTACGATCTTACAGCAGCTCAGGTAACTTACTGCAGCGTTGAAAATATTCTTTACAATATTGCGACAGTAGCTTTTCTGCTAAGCAATTTCTCGTTATCATATTCTTTGCTTTGTGGCTGTGCCTGTGTGGCCAGGCTGTAGCCTTGCTGAGAGAAGTGAACATCTGATGGGTGTGACAGCAGCAGACGTAGTCTTATATTTTGCACAAAAAGCTCTCGGTGCTGTTTCAGTCCTGACCTTCCCCAGAACAGGTTTTGAGCTGAATGTAAACGAGCGCTCCTGTTTGCTATTCAGATAGGGCATTGGGATTACTGGATGTTCTCATTTTACAGTGTGCTTGGATGCAAAGAGCACAAATGTCTTACAGCAGGATTTGAACTTGGGTCTTCACAAATAATAGGCTAATGCAGAATTTGCTAGCTGCTGCTTTCGGTAGACCTACAAACACTGAAGATGTCTGTCTTGGTCTGTTACAAAGCACTGGAGAAAGCTGGGTAGATCTGCTGTTTTCTGCTGTTCGAGAATATGTTGAATATTTAAGTGATTATTCTTGGACTGTGGGCCTTTTCTATGGCTTTGAATTGCTGCTGTGACATTTCAGTTTTTAGAAGGCTGGAGCTGTTAATATATTGCATCCAAATGTGATTTTCTTTCTTGTCTCATTTTTAGGCATTCACAGTGGTCACTGTCTTTAATTCAATGACTTTTGCTCTAAAAGTAACACCTTTCTCAGTGAAGTCTCTATCTGAGGCATCTGTTTCTGTTGACAGATTTAAGGTAAGCAGTCATTTGGCCTTGCAGTTTTAACTGTAAGTGTGGAGTGTCGTATGTGTATAATAGATGCTAAGGGAACACTTGGAAGAGAATGTTGTTTTAATGGCCGAGGAGTTTTTTTTCTTTGCACTTAGCACTCCAGATTATTAGATTCTGCAAAAGAGATACAAATCTAGTGAAGGAATATTAGAAGTTTAAGATAATACCAACGTGGGAAGCACAATATTCTTATTTAATCATTTTAGGATCTTGATGTCGGCCACTGTAAGAGATAGAATACAGGACTAGACGGCTCACAGTATAATAATTCCTAAACTCCCTTTTAAGACTACCTGCATGAAAAGACAGCGCAACATGTCTGCAATGAAATTTCATGTTTTGCTAATGAAACTCTTTGTGGAAACGTCATGTATTATGTAGGCAGCTTTGCACAAACCAGTAGAGTTTTATTTGTAGTCATGGAAAACTGAGGTTTTATATTTCCAGACCAGATTAAGTGACTGAAACTCCACTATATGAATAAAATACAGTTGTGATCTGATGAAACAGAATCTATAGCAGAAAATTAAAACCTGTATAACAAACAATCCTATCTCATCCTTCAGTCCCTGTGAAGTGAATACACTGTGTTTACTTTAGTATGAACTCAGAGGACAGGCCTTTATTTTGTATTCTCTCTTGAAGACAATAGTGCATTGCACATTGCAGAAATTTCCAAATAGGATTCCATAACCATTAACAGATACATGGACTCTGTGTAGTGCATTCATGAAACAAATCTGGGTGTGAGAGGACTGGGATCTGCCAAATGGCTTTGCAATCCCATTGCTTTTGAGCATTTTTGTTTCATCTTCTGCGTCATCCTAAATCAGGCTTTCTTATATTGAAATGCACTGAAGGGAGCTTTGGGGGGAAGAGAAGGAGAGGGGAAATTGTAATGTCTCCCAGTTTTACTGTAAACAGTGTAATCTGTGCAGGGAGTGTAACACAAGGTGGGGATACTCTAGCATCACAGTAAAAATATAACTGACTTTTTGGCTCTGTAAATCAGTATGAGCTTTCTTATGAATGTATGATTCGGGCAGAGCAATTGCAAGAGTAAATAAGGCTGAGAATTGAGAAGTCTTTAATTGCAAAAGGCTTCTTAGTTCAAAACATAAATTATGTAAGTGGAAAACATTTTATCTTGTAATTAAACTCTGTGAAAAATCTCTTCCTAATCTGTGTTGATTGTAAATACTGATGGATGTGGTGGAAAACATGATACAATGGAATTCATGGCTTACTTCTTATTGTTAAGCAGCCCAAGATATGTCAGCTAAATTTGTGTGAGATGACTTTTTCCCGTTAGAAAAGTTGAAGGGTAAGGGCTGAAATTACAAGTCATTCCATCTCCTTCCACAATGAGTTGGTGTGCAGGACAAATCAGTCACTTTCTCTCAAAGTGACCTCTCCTCTCCAACCCATGTATTCTATTCATGTGTTTTCAATCTGGAAATTACAGAGCTGCAGTTGCAAACTGTGTTAAAAGAATAACCCCCTATCGTATTGCATCCGGAGCATTGCAGTTCTGTAAAAGTCTTGGTGTATCTAAGTGCTTCCACCACATCCAGGAACGACCCGGCCACTTAGCAGGCCTGGAGTTAGTTTACACTAATGAGCTACCTTTTGCTCTTCAGCTTCCTCCTACTATATAGCCTGATGTGTTTTGCTGCGTGAGTGTGCCGTAGGCTTGTCTCCCAGTCTTGATCAGGTGTCTCATCTTTACACCTCTCTCACAACTCCTATCAGAGTTTATTTCTAATGGAAGAGGTTCATATGATAAAGAAAAAACCAGCCAATCCTCACACCGCGATAGAGGTGAAAAATGCTACCTTGGCTTGGGACTTCTCCCACGCCAGCGTCCAGAGCTCACCAAAGTTGACCCCCAAAGTGAAAAAAGACAAGAAAGTCACCAAGGGCAAGAAAGAGAAGATGAAGCTGCAGAATGAGGGACAGCAAGCTGTGCTGGCAGAGCAGAAGGGCCATCTTCTAGTGGACAATGATGACCATCCTAGCCCTGAAGAGGAGAACAAAATCATCCACCTGGTTAACCTTCGGCTTCAGAGGACTCTCTACAACATTGACTTGGAGATAGAAAAGGTAAGAGAAGAAAGGAGGAAATCTGAGCTTTCAAAAGGCCTCAGTTTTAGCCGTCCCTTGGAATACAGCGCTGTGTATTTTTGCATGAAATGGAGCATATTGCTTTTGTGCACTCCTGTAATATCCATGGCAACTGCAGTATCCAGGATGCAGTGTCTGATCTCGATGTAAACAGCTGTGCCATTTTAGCAAACTAGATCTTTGCAAACAGCCTAGGAAACAACTGCAGGTTGTATAGCTTTCACATCTAACTGGTGGTTTTGCTGTTTGTAGCTCTCAGTACAGTATATGAGCCACTAAACTTGAAGAATCAGCAGGGCAGCAGGGCTGTCAGTGGGGTATGGGTGGATGGTGTATTCCTGCAGCCATTTGATAATTTTACAGGGTTTCAGCTGTATTCTGGGTGAACATTTTAGGTGATTCGGTGTTCTAATGGAGCATAACAGTGCTTTTCATTGAAGAATGTGCAATTTTCTTCCTTGAGAATTTTTGTATGGTAGCAGGACACAGAGATTTTCAAGAATTTAGAAGCAGTTGGGGTCCTCATTCCAGGATGGGTAAAAGCATGTAAAATGTCAAAGAAAAAGCATTGAACTTAGTACATGACATCTTATACAAATACAAAAATTTTGCAGTCTGGCAGTTGGATGTTGTAGTAATGGGATCCATGCATTTATTAAGATATTTATGGTAAAATTGTCTCCGGTAGTCATATGAATACAGGGATAGTTTAAACTATTTTAAGCTATAAACTCCCCTATATTTTCAACTTTTGAGAAGGATGCATATAGTTTAAAAATAGCCTTGAAAAAGGAGTACACAGTTACTTGAAAATGTAAAGGCTAGTTTTCTGTCAGAAGTTTGTAAATGAGAGGAGGCCAGCAATGTGTTCCACAAATGGCTATATACCCTTTTTGTCCACTTTACCTTTTTGTACAAAAGGAACAAAAATAGTTTTGACGAATTCATTGTTTAATGTGGATATCAACCCGCCCATTTTATTGCAGAGAAATGCTTCACAGTGACTGGATTCTAGCTAGCCTTTTCTTGATATGTGTTCCTTAGCAAACTGCATCTCATAGGCAAGGAGTTTTACTGGACCCATATATCCTAAATTATGCTTTTCTTTCAGTCTTTCCCTCTTTATACCTTTCCTTACCACTCTCAGAAGCATCTTGGTGCATTCTCTTCAGGCAGGCCTTGGTGCTTTTGGCGGAGTGCAGCATTCTCTGGGCCTGTATCAGGCCCAGTCAAAGGGAAGCTGATCTTAAAATGCATTCATTTTTACCTGTAGAGTTGATTCAGTTTTAGTCCACTGTGGGATAGTATTCAGCCTTTATTATTTGCGAGTTAAAATACTGTCTTGCTTTGTCTGTTATGTCCCTTTTCAGCTGTCATTAATGCCCAACTGTCCCCTCGGAGGTATTAAAGGTAGTCCAAATTCTGAGAGGGATGGAGAATGTAAGAAACGAGTACCAGAATTTATTTTTTTTCTGTCTAGGGAAAACTTGTTGGAATTTGTGGCAGTGTGGGGAGTGGAAAAACTTCACTTATCTCAGCAATTTTAGGACAGGTGAGACATTCTGTTTTGACTACTACTGCTCTTCTCTCTCCTATCTCCTATTTCATTTATTTGTACGCTGTAGAAGAAAGTCTATTCTAAACATTGAATAGCATAATTTCACAGTTTATCTTTAATTTCAGATGACCCTGTTGGAGGGTAGCATTGCAGTAAGTGGAACATTTGCATACGTGGCCCAGCAGGCCTGGATTCTCAATGCTACGCTTCGGGACAACATTCTTTTTGGCAAGGAATATGATGAAGAAAGGTTTGTCAGAACTGTTTGCTGGTTTTCAGGAAAGCTTAGTAATTCTTGGCCCAAGTGTGGGAAAAATCTAATGCAGAGTACACTGCAGTTAAAGCCTATGTATCCTTGTAGAGTCTGTCTTTAAGTCTCATTTAAGAGCCTGCCTCTCTTGCAGGTGGGCACTGTGGCTGATAGCTGTCAGTGCGCCTGTCATTGCCCATTTGTTGTAGTGAGGGCTGTACCTCACGCTGGAGTACTGTCTGATCTCTGTTTTTAGCAGCTGCTGTGGAGCAGCACTGAATTGGCATTTGCTCTTGCTGTCCTGGCCTTGCCTTCTTTAAACACAGCTGCTGTTTGCAATGTACTGGCACCTTCCATGGCCCTCCCCCAGTGGGGGCCTTCCCTGTGGCCTGTGCTAGCTATCCCTGGAGAGAAATTGCCTCCTTACCTTCACTGTACTTCAGAAGTAGGTGTTTAATTATTATCCTCAGTTTCCTCCTGGGAATCCAACGCAGATCATTTGTTTTAGACTGCTGGAATGTCTGCTGTTAGCGTAGAAAGTGAGATAATGCTGTACTAGCTAGATACTTGAGGGGAAAAAAACAAGAGTGTTCTTACTACGTATCTAATTGTTCTTTAGATACAATACGGTGTTGAATGGTTGCTGTCTAAGACCTGACCTAGCCATCCTTCCAAATGGGGACCTGACAGAGGTATAAATTTTGCTTATAGTAAACTAATTAGTAGATGGAGAAAAGTAGAGTTTTGGTTCGGTAGACTAGACTGGAGTGAGGGGAACATCAGTCTGGTATGCATATAAGCCAAGCTGTTGAATGCAGCTTCTTGAGCTGAGCTTATCAATGCAGGCCCTGGGCCATTGAGAGTTGTGTCATGTCTTTGACTCAGATGTTGACAATCTGGGAGTTTTTTATTTTGTTGCAAATTTAGCTGCCTTAACAGGACCTTTTTGAACTCGATTTAAAATAGCTAAGAAAAAAGCATGGCTATGTTAATACAAAAAAAGTAAAATAAGCAAAAAAGTACTGCCACGTTTCAAGCATATTAACCTGGTGTTTGAATGTATAACACATTTCACAAAGAAGTGGACACTTAAACTAGAATATATATATATTAAAACAATATATAATATTATGGGGGGTATGTGTGTACATATATAAATAAAAATATTATGGTCTGCTTCGTTCAGATCACCTCTTGAGCTCTGAATGTCGGTGTTGCATGGTGCTGTAGAAATAAAATAATGGGTGTGTGTCTGTGCAGATTGGTGAACGAGGGGCTAACCTGAGTGGAGGACAGCGTCAGAGAATCAGTCTGGCTCGAGCCCTGTACAGTGACAGGAGCATTTACATCCTTGATGATCCCCTTAGTGCCTTAGATGCTCATGTTGGAAATCACATTTTTAACAGTGCAATAAGGAAGCACCTGAAGTCAAAGACAGTCCTTTTCATCACTCATCAGCTTCAGGTACTACATCTCTCATACTTTCTTTCTTGGACTTTCTTGAAATACTGTTTAGGCAGTTGCCTTCATACTGGAAATTTCTGTGCCCTGACCTGTTACAGCACAGCCCTGTCCGTCTATAGGATGCATGGTTTACGTTTACAAACTAGGTTTGCAAATATGCACGAAGCACAATCTAATTCTTTATTTGATACCAGTGCTGCTTGGTGTCTGGTCTGGACTGGTAACACTTGGCTAAAGAAAATTTACCAGAGAAATAAATACCTTGTTCAAAACCACTTTTGCTAACTTGCTGTAAAGCTAGCTCATCACATCAGAAAAACAAGATTTGGTGTCAATAAATCAGAATGGATGTATTCTGAGATTTTTTTTTTTGCTGTCTTCTGTGCATAGAAATATTAATACTTCGTATATCAGTATTTGCAGTGTTTAAGTATCCTGAATTGTGTCTTCCATAATAGATTGTTTTTGATAGAACGTAAAAACTTTTTATTTGTGTACAGTGAGAGTAATCATGGTGCTCTAGGCAACACAGGACCTTTAAAAATCAGATCTCTGTTACCTCGGAAGAGGTGTGTTGTGTGCAAGTGTCTATAAATTACTGAAAAGGATTGTGTGGGAGTGTGTCTGATTATTGGACATAATGATAAAGACTTGTTCTTACTGCCATTTTCTCCAGTATCTTGTTGACTGTGATGAAGTGATCTTCATGAAAGAAGGCTGCATTACTGAGCGAGGAAGTCATGAGGAACTGATGAATTTAAATGGGGACTATGCAACTATTTTTAATAACCTACAGCTGGGAGAAACACCACATATTGAGGTACTTGTTTCTTTATGTTCAAGTGCTCTGAATGATGACTTTTCTGATGAGATGAGCTAAATGACATAGTTGGAAGACTGGAAAATGGCTTCACATGCTCATGTGTTGATCTGACCAATAGGTTTCCTGTAGAATAATCTGTGCTTTGTTAGCACTTCGTATTTGCAGTCACAGTTCGTCTTTAGGGAATGCGTAGTAGAGAGAACTCTGCCAACGAGCTCATGAGTCAAACATGAAAGTAATGTATCGTCTCCTCTGGTCATGCTCAGAGCAGGAAGCTTGTTGTTTCTTTTATTGTACGCCTCACTTCTTAATTTACCTCCAAATTAGTACAGACCTGGACCAACCAGTGTCTGAAAAAATTCTTACTGGTTTGTTACTTCTTTTTCACATAGGGTGTGACTGAGGCATAGGGAAAGTGATCCAACTTGACAAAAGTTAGATGTGACATTTTTTTGGAAATGTAACTGAAAATGCTTTGTTTTGGGGGGTCTTGAGAAAAAAATTGTTGCTTGACACTGCTTCTGTTATGAAACAATGGCTTGGATTATGAAACAATGCAAAGTTGGATTTGTGCTCTAGTATTTTAGTCGGGGGAAAAATTGTAAATCTAGAAAATAACAAGAACCATTCAGTTGGACATGCAGTTGAATTTTCACAATTTAATTTTTCCTACCTTTCTCCTGTTTGTTTCCTAAAGTTATTCTTTGGAGCAAGCAACTTTACTGCTTTTTATTTGCTGATGATTTACTTTTCTAAGTGTTGTGTGCATTTTCTCTTAATAAGAAGAGATTAAAAAGCACATTAGTAGTTTATTTTTTAAGAGATGAGAGGCTGCTTATTCGCAAGTTGGAGACATGTAAAAAAAAAAAGTTTCTGAAAAGGTGGCATTGTGATAAATATAGAGATATAGAAGGTGCTTGGTGAAATTTTCTCCTGGGAGATGTTAGTGAAAGAAGCAAAAGAATGTAATGCATTGCTCTGCATATCCTTTCTGAGGCATGAAGATTATAGTTCTGCCATTTTAAGATTAATGTAATGACAATTAACATGAGATTCTCCAGTCTACATGCTTGGCTGACCTTCACTGTCTCTCTGTAAACACTAGCTCATGGAAGGAGCATTAATTTGCATTCCCGATGGGATAAGAAGAAATGGATGGTAAAGTTAGATTCTCTGTCGTTTGACATGTGTGAGATATCTCTTCTCACGTGAAGTGTGGGAAGAGGACCCTGAAGGTGCTCTGTAGGGGGTTTCAATTAATGTACGCTGTTTCTGAACAAGTAGTAACTTCCATTTGTGGGAAGATGGCTGGGTTTAGAACAGTAACTGTGTGGGCACTTTAGTGTTTGGACATTTGATTTCTGGAAGACCGAGTTAACCTGACTTTGTCCTTAGAGACATTTCATGAGAGCTTTCCTGAGTGAAGTACTAGGGTGTTTGGGGAAAAAAAGCCTCTTAATAAAATTGTGAGTTATTTTTACAAGGGACAGGGGGGTTGTACGTTTCTCTCAGTAGTAGGGGTCTCATTCCTCTACCATGTAGGCACATAGTGTCACTGATTCTGGAAATTAACCTTGCACACTACCAGTACAGATTGGTAGCGGTTCGGATTAATAGAGGAGGAGAATTTAATCCACCAGAGTTGGCAGTCATCCATAATAACAGCAAAGTTAATATCCTCCTTGATATGGATGCTAAGCTATTGAAAGCCTTTGTCCTTAGGAGGCAGCTTATAAAAAGTTTGGATTCAGATATGAAAATGTCAAAGCAAATTACTCCGGTATGTTTAGTGTCATTGTTTTCCTGCAGATTAATATAAAGAAGAACACAAACAGTTCACTGAAAAGACCCCAGGATAAAAGTACCAAAACAGGGTCTGTGAAGAAGGAGAAAGTTGTAAAGAAGGAAGAGGGTAACTATGTAATCAGATTTCTGGCTGTAATTATTTTATACACCAATAAGCTCGAAACATTTGCTTTCAAAGTGTATTATGAATGTACCTCTCAGGTTTTGAAAGCTGTCTCAAGTCCTGGTCACTCAGCATCGTTGATAGGACACAGGCAGTGGGCAAAGAACATTCATTAATTCATTAAATATGGGTGTCTGCACAATGTTTTTTAAGTTGAATCAGGCTGCTGCTGGTCAGATGCCATCGGCACAAAGGAGCTTGTAGTACCCTGTCTCTCACACCACCTCTCCCTCCTGTCCTAAGAGAGGAATGTGTATAGCTTGGTACTTGCAGAGTCCTAGGCAGAACATGGCATTTATGTATGAAGAATTGGAAGATCTGACCTCTGTTTTGTGGTTCTCTCTGTTTAATGTTAACTTTGAATTTCAGCAGGGTTTAAAAAGCAATAGTGCAGCTGATACCAGCCTAGTATTTAAGTCTGTGCTGATTACGCTTTTTCAGACATACCATGACATGAATGATTCTGCAGAGGAAATGTGACTTTGTGAAAAACTGTTTGAACCATTGAGTTCTACGTATTAAGTAATGTCTGTGTTTCTGAAAGTACTCTGTACAGTTTGAAAATGACTGCAGTTTCATGTGTGTTCACAAACTTACAGAAGTTTCATGGAACAGCTTTCTTTTCCTCACTGCTTCCTCCTCTTTTGTTTCACAGGCCAGTTGGTCCAGTTGGAAGAGAAAGGCAAAGGCTCTGTCCCCTGGTCTGTTTATGGTATCTACATTCAGGCAGCTGGAGGCCCCTTTGCATTCCTCGTCATCATGGCACTGTTTGTGCTGAACGTGGGCAGTACAGCTTTTAGCAACTGGTGGCTGAGTTTCTGGATCAAGCAAGGCAGTGGAGTAAGATAAATAGCTTTTCTACTCTCTTGCATCTAACGGGCAGGGGGTTGCTTTCCTAGAGTAATCCCAAGCAGTCCTGTGAGACCAAATGTTGGTTCCTAATTTAAGCAAGTTGTAAGGCTGCCCAGGAGGTGATCTCGCTAGAGAGCTCATCTCCAAGAATAAGAGAGCTCCACTAATAAGATAGATATAATAGCTCATGTGTTTTTATATTGCCCTCTTGTTCCTTATCTTGGTTAGTCTAAGAAAAGGAAGTGAAAATGTGAAAGGGGCCAACAAGCTGCAGGAGGAATTACTAATTTTAGTGCTGTTTTTTGTTTGAACGTGACCTTACATCTAACAGGATAATCTTGTTAAAGTATATGGCTTTAAGTCAAATGAATTTTGGGAGTTGCTTTGAAGGCTGTGATGACCTGGGATGGTTTGGGACTTTTCCCACTCTAGGGCCTTTGATTGCAAGTCTCATTGCGTTTAAAGATTCAAATATAACTGCAAGATTTTTTGGGGGGAGGAGCGGGGGGAGCAAACTACTAACCTCAGAGAGGAAATAATGAAGTGCAGATGGCCAACAACATTAAAATAAGCAACGAGGTCCTTAAACATACTTAAAGATTAAAAAAAAAAAAAAAGAGAATGAGAATGTACGACAGTGTGACAGTAAAGAATGTACTGCATACTGGCAGAAAATAACAACCATGTTTGATAAGAAGGCAATGTACAACTTATCCAAGGTGAATATTGCTGTGTAACAGGAGTGGTGGTATGCGAGTATCTGGCATTGTTCAGAAGAACACAAGAAATGATAAGCATGAAATGAGAGATTAGGAATCATATGAAGTAGGTATTGTAGTATTTTCAAAGATATTGTAGGAAAAAGGCCAAGGGCAACAAATACAAAACATCAAGTATCTCTGCTAGGGAAAACTTCCTGAAGTATTCAAAGGTCATTGAAGTACTTTATTTAAAGAAGAAATATCAAATATGGTGGGAGGGGACAGAGGACAGTTAAATTCTACCACGTGTAATGTGTACATGCTTAATCCTTGTCTTAAACTAACTCTTCACCGAAACCTTGAATTTTCTGCAGAACACCACCGTGACTTTGGGAAATGATACTGTCATAAGCAACAGTATGAAAGATAACCCTCACATGCATTACTATGCTGGCATCTATGCACTGTCTATGGCAGTTATGTTGATCCTGAAAGCTGTTCGTGGCGTTGTCTTTGTAAAGGTATGTGCCAATGCTGTTGTTTTCCTTATCTCCCCACCTCCTACTTCTGCATATTCCTGTCACTGTGGTTCTTTTGGTCACCTCTCAGGAGAGGCTTTTGAACCAGAGGAAGTCAGATCACGGATTGTGGGGTTTCTGTAAGTCATCTCTTGGGGCTGCACCATGCTTTCTGTTAAACTTCTTCCCAAATTAATAGCTTCCTTCCACTGGTTGGAAGCACAGAATGCAAGAAAAGAACCTTATGGTTGGAGAGAGAAAATGAGCAGAATGTTTTGGTGCCCAGGGGAGGAGCAGTGACAGGAAGGCAAACATTCTTTCATAATGCTACATTTTCTGCATTGTCAGGGAACTCTCAGAGCATCCTCAAGGCTCCATGATGAGCTCTTCCGACGGATTCTGCGTAGCCCCATGAAGTTCTTTGACACTACACCCACTGGGCGGATTCTCAACAGATTTTCCAAAGACATGGATGAAGGTACATCTCACCGTGTGCCCTGTAGATCCCACATTCAGACCTCCCAGTTAACTCCTTAATACTCTCCAGTCTCTTGCTGTTGGGGTCATCGTACCCTATATCCATTGCTAAATGTGTACTTGTAATAGACAAAGCAGGAATTGGGATGTACCTGGGTTATGATTCTAGAAGGCAGGTGATATCTCAAGTCTGGCCGTTCACTTATAAAGAAGAAAATGTGCAGCTGCTTTTATACCTACAGACGGCACATGGACTTTTAGCAGTTAATGCAGGGGGAACCTAGAGTGTCAGGGTGAAGCTGATGTGCAGCAAAGGTGGTAATTGGGTCAGAGTTGCATCAGTGCTATTTCTGCAAATGGGAATAATTGGAAAGACTACTAGAATCTCAGAAGATAAAAGCACGCCTGATGAAAATGTACATTTTTAATTTGAATAAACCATGAGAAATCACTGTCCTTGTCAATGATGATGTACAGCTGGACTGAATTGCTTTATATAGGTCGTTTCAGCTTTCTGTGCTCAAGATCTTCCTCTTTTCCTTCCATCTCTTCCAGTTGATGTTCGTTTGCCATTTCAAGCAGAAATGTTCATCCAGAATGTCATCCTTGTGTTCTTCTGTGTGGGGGTGATTTCTGGGGTTTTCCCCTGGTTCCTGGTGGCAGTGGGGCCCCTCATTGTCCTGTTCACGGTTCTGCATGTTGTGTCTAGGTAAGTGCATCAGCTGCTTTGACTAAAAGTAGGGAGGCTTTGATCTGTTATTAAGGACATAGGGTTCTTCAAATATATATGCATCAATGTAGTGGTTGGCATATGGTGGTTGTACATGTCACTTAAAAGTGCTTCTTTCCTTCCAGAGTATTTATTCGAGAGCTCAAGCGTCTGGACAACATCACACAGTCTCCATTCCTGTCTCACATTACATCTAGCATACAGGGTCTCTCCACAATCCATGCCTACCACAAAGGACAGGAATTTCTGCACAGGTCAGTCTGGATATCCATCTGAGAGTGGTGGAGCACAGGGTGCGACAGGTTTACATTCAGAAAGCTTTATTAATGGGATCTATAGCTGATGGCATACATTGGCTCTAAGAGTGAAAGTTACTTTTCGGGGGAAAAAAATGAGGGAGAACAAGAATGAGAAGGGAAAGGGAAAACTCCCCAGTAGCCAATGGGGAAGAACAGGGATGGGGTCCCAGGTGAATGCCTTCCTCTAGAGTTCTCTGCAGTGCAGCAGGTGGCAACGGTAATGGTGAGGGCAACTTCTTGGCCGTACTTTTTCCCTTGTAGTATATACTTTTCATCAGGTCCTGCTCATGCTTTCTATTGGTTGTTTCTCCTTGTGATGGTATTAGCATTGGTTAGAGCATGCTAAGAAAAACTCAGCGTGCATATTGATGAGCTGTTAGTCTCTGTGCACATGTATAATTGGACAGCATTTATCAAGTATTTAAGTGATTGTTAGCCGCCTTGTTGTGCACTGTATGCTCGGTTTTCTCTAGTATAAACTAAAGTCTGCAAAACAAATGTTAGTGAGCGAAAGTGAAACATTTCTCACGTGAATGGTAGTTGCTCCCCATGAGAACCCGCCATAACAATACGCGGCTTTTGCAGGTGCAAGGTCATGAGACCAACAGCGTGGGAGCACAGGGAAAATTGCCACAGAAGCTCTGGAAAGACACTGCTACACCAGCTTAGATGAAAGGTTGCAGAGGTGCAAATAGCAGTCCCTTAGCGTTGCTGGTGCCAGAGCACTAAGGCACTGCACACACTGTGCAACAGTGATCGGTGTAAAACTGAGCTGCATGATCAGAAAATCTAGTTACTGGCTTTGTGAATCTCTCAAATGTCTCCCCTTAAACATACTTTCTCAGCTCTGCGGTGTCAGGACTGTAAATTAAATGGTTATTGATGTGTTTTAATTAGTGTCACCAGTCACTTAGTGTAACTTTTACACTTGTAGATAAAATAGCACATATTTTTTGCGTATTCTGAAGCACTGCTGCTGTTACCCGTGGAGTAATTACTGCTCAATGTAGCCATTGAACATCCTCTAGGAGGTCTTGCATAGGTGAAGTTGTGGTGAAAGTGTGTGTAATGCCCCTGAATTTTGATTCGCCCCCAGTATAATGCATTGTTGTACACAGAAACTTGGTAGTATGACTTCTGAGAATTTGAGCTAAATAGATATCTGACATTATTCAGGGAAGTTTGTAAACCCTGCTTTCATGGCCTAGTTTGAGACTTTTATGTCAATGACGTACTAGTCTTCTCACTCTGAATTCTGATACTGGAACAGGGGTTTAAGTGGCTCTGCTATTTGTAGAACATCAGGCTCATGGAGGTCTACTAACCTTTCCTGTATTTGTTTCAGGTATCAGGAGCTCCTAGATGACAATCAGGCACCATTTTACCTGTTCAGCTGTGCAATGCGCTGGCTAGCTGTACGGCTGGACATTATCAGCATTGCTCTTATCACAACCACTGGCCTTATGATTGTCTTAATGCATGGCCAGATTCCTCCTGCCTATGCTGGGCTGGCTATCTCATACGCTGTGCAGGTGAGTATGTCCACATACTGTAGTATTCAATTTCTCACTTAATGTAGTTATTGCTAGTAAGTAAAAGTAACACACCATTGAAAACTTCCCTTAATGCACTAGAATGGAAAAAGATACTCTTACCCCTTTTGGTAATGGAGGGGAAAGCAATTCAGAGTCAGGACCTTTTGCTAGCAGCCAAGTTACAAATTATGAGGAGCTAGGTGCTTAAGGCTATTGTTTTGGGGAGCTGCCTCTTTTTAAATGATGAAGTAGAAACCATTTGAGGCTCTTCATATGCTGCATACTGCAATTTTCCTGGATATTTCCGGAAATTGGGTTGACGGTACATCAGACATCTGCCAAACTGATGTCGTAATGTGTTGCCTGCAGTATGTTTTCACAGCGAACAGCATCCAGTGTTGCAGCTGTGCGGCTTAGACTTCAGGGCTCAGAATGCTTGCTATTAGAGCTGTTGTTTGGCCTTTTCTGCCTCCTGGTGGTAGTAAGGTGAAATTACAAAACTTAGGCGGCTAATGTTTAAAGCTGTTCTTGTGGGAAACCTTCCTAAACTGCTGGCTTTCCAAGTGATTAATAAATTATGGTTATTTTAAAATTAACTTTAAACTAAAATTAACTTGCCTTGGGCACCTTAGCTATGTGGTGTCCAATGCCAAGAGTACTTGTATCAAGAATCATAGAATCATTTAAGTTGGAAAAGACCTTTAAGATCATCGAGTCCAACCGTTAACCCAGCACTGCCAAGTCCACCACTAAACCATGTCCTCAAGCACCACGTCTACCCTTCTTTTAAATACCTCCAGGGATGGGGACTCAACCACTTCCCTGGGCAGCCTGTTCCAATGCTTGATAACCCTTTTGGTGAAGAAATTTTTCCTAATATCCGGTCTAAACATCCCCTGGCGCAGCTTGAGGCCATTTCCTCTCATCCTATCACTTGTTACCTGGGAGAAGAGACCGACCCCCACCTCCCTACAGCCTCCTTTCAGGCAGTTGTAGAGAGCGATAAGGTCTCCCCTCAGCCTCCTCTTCTCCAGGCTAAACAACCCCAGCTCCCTCAGCCGCTCCTCACAAGACTTGTGCTCCAGACCCCTCCCCAGCCTCAGTGCTCTTCTCTGGACACGCTTCAGCACCTCGATGTCCTTCTTGTAATGAGGGGCCCAACACTGAACACAGTATTCGAGATGCGGCCTCACCAGTGCCGAGTACAGGGCGATGATCACTTCCCTGGTCCTGCCGGCCACAATATCCATTAGGGCAAATCTCTTAATCCAATAATAAATCACAGCTCTCTAAATTTGTCTTCATTTTCTCCCATCACTCCAGTTAACAGGGTTATTCCAGTTTACAGTCAGACTTGCTTCAGAGACAGAAGCTCGATTCACCTCAGTGGAGAGGATTGATCACTATATCAAGGTAGGACAGTAATACATTCAACTGCCCATTGTAAAATTTCTTGTTGCTTGTTATTTTGCTGGCATAAGAGAAGAGAAAGTCAGCCATAGTCTGCCTTAGTACAGAATGTATGTTTCTGATCTTGTAAACCCATTAATGCATGTACTGCAATACTGCAGAGTGAATTTGGTTTATGAAGCATGTATATGAGCATTGGCAGGATGAGTGGCACAAGAGCTGGTAGGTAACTAAACTTACAGGCATCACTTGCCTGGCATCACTGAAGTTACATAAGGATGCTGAAAGTTTGCTGACGTTCTCAGTAAAGAGTGAAATGTGTGAAAGGGGAATTCAGTACAATATTTTACAGTAAAAGGATGGGGTGTTCTGGCATCCTTCATTCCAAACCTAATGGAACTCTTTCATTTAAACACAGATAACTTTGTTATTTTATCTACATGTAATTCTGCTTCATCCTAAACAGTTTACTTCTTTTTCCACAGCTGTCTCATATAACATATTTCTATATGCTTAAAAAGTCAAGGAATTGCTCTCATTGCAAACATGAGAAGTGTGCTAGGCTAAACATGAGAAATGTGCCAGGCTAAATGCTTAGCAAGCTGCTGTGATTGCTCTGAGTATCTGTAACCCTTTCTTCATACCTAGGATTTGTGTATGCAGAACTGGGCGTAGGCCAGTGGGGAAAGTGTAGCCAGGAGAAAGCCTTCTACTAGGTCTGGTCTTTGAGGTGAAAGGCTTTTTTACTTAATGCATAATAAACATTCCTTCTGAGCTTCGGAGGGAGATATATATCTGTTTGGTAAATCTGGGCTATGTAGTAGTTGATATTTACAGAACTTTTTTTAGGCTGTGGATTTAATACAGAAGAGGGGAAAAAAAAAAATTAAAACTGCCCACTCCCCCAATCCTCTCATGGCATCTAAGTAGAAAACTTCTGTGTATGGAAGACTTGGTGACCACACAAGCTGAGAACTGTGTGCCAAATACTGCCTGGTATCTCTCACTGGGCTGAGATGGGTTTATCACTGTCAGGCCTTCAGTGGCAAAACCACTGGTTGCAGACTGTTTTGGTGTTTTTTTTTTTTTTGTTACTGTCTATCATTTTATATCACTATTAAGCAACACTTTCTGTGATTTTTCTTATTTGCATCTCTAGACAGCCATTTTATTATGAAACTGTAAAACTAGTTTGAATCTAAAGTGAAGGGGTGTGGGTGAGCAGTGAAACACCATGCAGGTTCTGCATCTTGCCAAGTCCCAGGCTTGGCTTCTTTCCGTGCAGGCTCCGAGGTTGCTGTTATGAGCAGCAAACTCGAAGAACTGGAGCACTATCGTAGAAGATCGCTGTTTTTCTCAAACCCTTGGGGTACAATTAATCTGCCTCTAACGAGATGTTGCAGGTGTCCACAATTGGCATAGTCCCTGTGGGATCTCTCTGTAGTCAGTGTAGGAAATGGCTTTCTCCAGAGGACAATTTATAACCCATTCTAAGTGTTTATATTAGAATGAGAAAAATCACACTCCAGAAACACTAGCTTCTTTGTAGTGACAATAAAGGAGTTGACGGGGCCTGGTTCAGTTGGAGATTCTTACTTTGTATGCATTTAAAGTTACATGAGATGAATCCCATGACAGGATTTCTGCCATTCCCTGAGGCTGCTTGTGCCAAATATGGGGAAGTGGCCTTGGCTTCATTGTAAACATGCTATAAAGGCATGTGTTTGGTTTTCACAGGTTCTGCTTTTCTGCTTAATCTGTGAACTCCTTAATGAGGGACTTATTAAAGGGCAGAGAAAAATAGTGAAAGTGAGCCAGCGAGAACTGGCCTGACTGACTCAGTGATTTAATAGAACAGGGGAGAATGAAGAAGAGGAGGAGGAGGGTAGCATTTCTACAATGTGTCACATTCTGTGTCAGAATCAACAGAGGTGACCTTGGCATGGCAGAGCAAATGAGACATGGAAATACAGCAGATTTTGCATCCAGAAGCATCCAGTCTTTGGAGTGCCACAAAACTCAATAGGATTGCACTCATAAATAGTAGGCCCAAAATATATTTTGAATTCCGTTGATGAAAAACATTGTTGTGTAGAAGGACCAATGTCATTATTGAGGCAACAGGAGGGGAACAGCCGTGTGGTCAATGTAACACAGCAAACTTCTGAACCACTGGGCCTGCATCCAGCCACACAGTTCATCACAGAACTGCTGTAAACTGATATGGGCTGAGTCTGCAGGGAAGAACTCCTGCTGAAAGCTGCAACTGATAATTTTCCTTTCTGGTGTTTTGTTTACTGGAAACTGAACTTCTGGTTTTGTTTTAAAGACACTTTCCCTGGAAGCTCCTGCTAGAATTAAGAATAAAACTCCTCCTCTGGACTGGCCACAGGAAGGTGAAGTTGTTTTTGAAAATGCAGAGATGCGGTACCGAGAGAACCTCCCTCTAGTACTTAAAAAAGTGTCCTTTACTATCAAACCGAAGGAAAAGATTGGCATTGTGGGAAGGACAGGCTCAGGTAAGGAAAAACACTAAGCAGAGTTAGATCACTACTTTTACAGAATGGGAATGGAATAGAGCGGGGCAGTCATTGGTTCTCCTCTGTCTTCTCCATGTTTGAATAAGTGTTAATCGCACAGGAGCGGTCCAGCAGTCTGTCAGTGGTGAATTCTGTTCATGTGCATACACAAGTCAGATCCCTGTACACAATAACAAAAACAAGTTTTCATTTAGAGGGATATCCTACTCTGCCTGAGCCAGTATGCTCATAATGTGTAACACCCCAAGCCACTTAGCAGCACAGAATGCTACCTACAACGTGCTCATTGCAGCTTATTTGACTCTCTTGAAACTTTTCTGTACTGATGCTGCAGCCGGGTTTGGCTCTCAGCTACCTCAGAAGTCTGTAACGTGAAGAATCAAAACCCCTGTTTGTGAGAGGACTTAAACCAGCTCCAAAATGTAGTTTCTAAAGAAGCAATTAATATTGCTGTATTTGGTTTATGTGGCAAGGTTTTGGTAGCGGGGGTGGGGCACCACTGCAGGGGTGGCTTCTGTGAGAAGAGATTAGGAGCTGCCCCTACAATTGCTTAGAAGTTTAAATGGTGAACCCCAGCATTTACCAGCATTGTTTGCCAGGACTTTGTGGTATTTTAAAACACTTTTCTTACACGCAGACAGCTTTTAAAATGCTTTCTCATCTCAAAGCTGCTATGACTGTAGAAACACTAGTATTGCTTTTCCTGTCTCATTTTTAGGGAAGTCTTCCCTTGGAATGGCACTCTTTCGTCTGGTTGAACTGTCTGGAGGCTGCATTAAAATTGATGGCGTGAAAATAAATGACATTGGTTTGGCAGATCTTCGCAGCAAACTCTCAATAATTCCTCAGGAACCCGTGCTATTCAGCGGCACTGTGAGGTTAGTGAGACCATAAGAAGGCAAGAAGGAAAAAGAAGGCTACCAGCTTATACTTGAACTCAAATAGGTGCCTGGTGAGACGTTAGTTCTCAGGCATCCTAGCTTCTGTTCTTTTTTTTTTTTTTTTTTTTTTTTTGAAACAAAAAAAGCACAGCTAGATGATTTTAGCTGGCCCAATCCAGAACTGGATGTGATCATCCTGTATGAAAGCCTTGCTTTCTGTTTAGATTTGCTTGAAGTTTTTGTATCTTTGTCTTCCTTCTCTACTCTTTTGTTCTTTGCCTACTCTAACCCCTAGTGTGCTGGGAGCATCTGATTTCCTTGGCAAGGAAATTCTGTCAGTGGAAGGCTAGATGGGAATCATCCATCCGGAAGAATTAGCACACTGCTGTTTTGCCATTCATTACTGAATAAAAATTCTGGTTATGTTTCCTGCTTCCCCCTCCAGATCAAACTTGGATCCTTTCAATCAGTACAGTGAGGAACAAATCTGGGATGCTTTGGACAGAACTCATATGAAGGAGTGTGTAAGTATTATGTGCCCTATGAGATACACGTTTGTGTTTTGGCTTTCAAACCTACGTGTTCTGTTAGTAGCTGCTTCAGAGACCTTTAGATAAAGCTTTTTCTTTGCAAGTTTTCTTGGCTATGCTTTATTTCTAGTAATGAGACTGAATTTTTGGAGAACGTGCCATATTTTGAATGCTTGCTTTTTTAGCATATAGCGTAGCAGAGTGTCGCTTCATCACAGGGACTCCTAGGGTGTTACAGTATTTCACGTGATATTTTTCTGTACGTGCCTTAGGTGTGCGTTCTACATTTACATTTGTGAGTGTAAATGTCACACATGCACATTTATACTGAACTTAAAATCTGCCTTTTGTGAGGCCCTCTGCAGCAAGTCTTACTGCCATGACATTTCCAGTTCTTTTCTTGTAAGTCAGGTGGCATGTATGGCTGTGGTACGTAGGCTGCAGTAATTCCTGCAGGGACTAAGGTCACTCTTTTCTCTTGGTGAGAAAGACTGTCAGGAGATCTCTATTCATGGTGATACGATTTCATATGTGGCATGCTTTTTTCTAGAAATCAAATATTTTGTACTTAAGTCATTCTAAAGTTGCCTGCTGAGAGGATATAGCTCTTCTAGCTTAGTAACTAGTAGTGTTCTCAGGAGCTATCACTGAGTCACGGGTATTTCAACCAGACGGAGCAGGTCTGATGTTGTATTGTTGATTTAGCATTAGTTGCTTGTAACTAATTTCCCCAAAAGAGAGAGGGAGAGATGGTCAGCAAAGTGTGATGAGTATTTTGGAACATGAGCAAAAATCAGATTTGCAGGAGGAGCAACTGTTTGTCTCGTGCCATGGAGATACAAAAATTCTGTGCAATGCTCTAAGATTTTTGCCTCTTCTTTTTCACACAGGTTGCCCAGCTGCCTATGAAACTTGACTCGGAAGTGATGGAAAATGGGGAAAACTTTTCAGTTGGAGAGAGACAGTTACTGTGCATAGCTAGAGCTCTACTGCGTCGTTGCAAAGTGAGCATAGTGCTGAGAGAAATAGCTGGAGATAGCAAACTGATAGCATTGAGCAAGCCTTTTTCGTGCCAGATTCATTCTGTCAGAGGAATCACACCAACGGTTGTTGCAACCCACAGGTGGTATAGGGTTAGAACAACTAGAAAGGCATCTGTAGCCAGCTGCAGAAAGGTATTGCTTGTTAGCGTTAATAACAGTGTGTCAGACTGGCCTAATCATTTATTCAGAGTGTCCTGTTACTGGTAAGCATCAGACTATTTCCTTCTTCCACCTTTTTGTAAATGTCACCCAAGTACTTTCCTTCTACGTGATGTTCCACTAAAACGTAGTCTCCAAGTGGAATTTGGGACCATGCTGTGCCAGTGAAGTTAAGGGTTTTGCAAGAATGGAAGACAAATAATAATTACAGTAAGAAAGGACATTTGGATTGAGATTGATTGAGATTCTGATTTTAACATCCTTTTTTCTTAAACATTGCACACCATAGTTTAAGGTTCCCTCTGCATCTGTTTTAAAGCCAAAGCTACTCAGCAGTAGTTACTGCTCTCTCTGCAGTACCTGCACAGACCAAGTCTGGTTTAGCTTTGACAAGACACCACTCCAAATCAGTTTGTCTCAGTCTGAGAGGAGGGGTAATTCTTTCCAGCATAAGAAAGTTAGTAAGCCTCGTCAGTATTGACTCATTCCAGAAGAACTGTCACCACCAAGGATGTATCAGATTAGTTTACCGGTAAAATTTGTATTTGAGATCTAGCTGCTGAATGTAAAACTGAAAGTAGTGGAAACTTGAGGCCCAGGTCAGAACCCAATCATCTTGTGGCTCTAGGATGTGACCACAAAATGCAAGTGTGATCCATAAGGTAACTTTGTTGAAGGCAATTACATAAAGAAAACTGAAAGGGTGCTTGTAAAACCTACCTCTGTGACCACAGCTCCATAATGATTGCCAGTTGTGACAACTCTTGGTCATGGTAATTCTGCCCACTCTACATATTTCTATGTTCAGGGAGGGAAAGCATTACTATGGGTAACAGCCAGGATTATGTGCTGCTTTCAGATTTTGATACTGGATGAAGCAACAGCTGCTATGGACACAGAGACAGACTTACTGATTCAGGAGACTATCAGAGAGGCATTTGCAGACTGCACTATGTTAACAATTGCTCATCGCCTGCATACGGTACTGGGCTCTGATCGGATCATGGTGCTAACACAAGGACAGGTAAGCAGAAAGACTTTTGTGGCTGGAGTTCCTGTTGCAGTCCGGTGGTGCCATACGTGTGGGCTGAACTGAAGGAACAGCTAGCATTGCAGGGTGGAAAATCCTCTGTGTTCATTCACATCCTTGGTAATAATACTGCAATAGAATCAATTATTGCCTGACCGTGACAAGATCAAAGAGGGCAAAATTTCTTTTGCGCTCCAAGAAAGTACCATAGAGTAACAGTGTCTCTTTTAAAAGTGTTCTTAAAACTCCCTTTGTAGGTTAATTCTGAGATGGGTAATAACGTAAGCATCTCTGCTGGGGCTCAGTGGCAGGTTCCCATTACTTTCATGAAGCCCTGTGCTATCAAACAGGCATGTGAGAGATACTTTACCCACTTTTCAGGCTTCCATGTGGGAGCCATAAGCAGTTAAATCAAATGTAAGAACATTTGGCAAGGCTCTTAAAGGTAGAAAAGGCAAAAAGCCATAGCATCTGCCTCTGTTTGCCAGAGCCACCAGAGGTTGCTTCCTCTGAGAAGGAGCTAGCTTGAAGCATCCCAGGTTACAGTATTTGTGCATAAATGCACGTACTTTCAGCGCTTGTTGTCTCATCTAAAGATTACTGCCATGTTTTGGCTTCTTCACTACCGTGTCACAAGTCCAAGGGGTGGGAATCCATTTTCTGCTGGATTTTACTGACATACTTTACCTGCCTTGTTTGCTTTTAGGTAGTGGAATTCGACACGCCGACTGCCCTTCTGGCCAATGAGAACTCGCGCTTCTATGCTATGTTTGCTGCTGCGGAGAACAAGGTTGCTGTCAAGGGCTAAAATTCAGGGCAAAGTCACTTTAATTTTGGAGAGCTATGCTCCCTGCCTGTGGCAGGCCAGCTCTTCTTCCTCATACTCCTTCAAGCAGATTA
Organism: Platalea leucorodia; assembly: GCF_965183815.1. NCBI lineage: Eukaryota > Metazoa > Chordata > Aves > Pelecaniformes > Threskiornithidae > Platalea > Platalea leucorodia. Next base: position 11,473,080 of record NC_138830.1, read on the forward strand.
TTGCCTTTTCATCTTTTAATTTTTAGCACAATGTGTCAAGCCAGAGAGATTTTTAAAACGGTGTCAGAAGAATTCTTCATGTTTTTATTATTGTATTTATTCCATAACCATATTACTAATTTTTTTGTTATTAAATGCACTCTACAAATGGCTCAGGGAGCCATAGTTAAAAATGTATCAGAGGCCTATAATGAAGCTTTATACATGTAGCTATATCTATACATAATTCTGTATATAGCCTATATTTACAGTGGAAATGTAAGCTGTTTATTTTATATTAAAATAAGCACTGTATTAATAACAGTGCATATTCTTTTCTATCATTTTTGTACAGTTTACGGTACCAGAGATCTGGCTTTGTTATCGGACTGTATCAGACACCATTTCGTCTTTTACAGTTGGTCTTTTCCTAGTGCCGGATTTTCTGCGTGTCTGAGTGGAAGTGAAGCTTTGCAATAGTGTCCTTTATTGTCACATCTTTGTCGTCTAGCGCAGGGGAGAAGAGCTCTGTGGTGTAACTCTATTGCATTGTAATTTATCAAAGCTATTTGGAGCATCGCTAATGTTCACCACGGTAGGGGCTGCTGCTTCCCATGATGCTTTCCCAAAGCAGGGTTTTTAGTGATCTCCTGAGTGGAGAACTGCTTCTGGGTCACGTTAAGGCCTCGTATTTTCTCAGTGTCCTGATACAGTATTTCTTACTGTGTCAGCAGGGTTTATTTTAATGCAAGCAAGCCCAAGCTCTTCCTGCTTCGCTGATCTAACACAACCAAAATCTAACTGTTCGTGGAATGATCTGTAACAAATTAATCATAAGGTTCAAATCATACCCTGTATGCTAGCAGGAAAGCCTTTTCAGAGTTGCTTCAGCTGACTGACTCCTTTATCTTGAAGCTGCTAACACTCCTCAGAGGTTTAGGTTGGCTTTCATTGGCATGGGTAACACTAACTCTTTGTTCTGCTCACTTATACTAAGGTTAAACAACATCAATGTTTCCTGTTTCTTTCTTGCACACTTGTTAACGAAACAGTCCCCCACCCCACGTCTTCTGGAACTTTAAACAGGTTCCTGTTGATCAGGATGTAACACTGGTGTAGGACATCGTTTTCTTACTGTAAAGAGACCTACCTCAGGTTACTAGGTCCTGCGTAGTACGTTGCCATGATCACTGTACACCATCCCTGTTGTACGGGACCTGTGGCCCGGGTGGGCACGGTCGCTCCTATAATAGCCGTGACTTATTGAATGGTCAGCGTTGCATGTCTTTGTCAACTTGGACATTTTGTAGCCTTAGCATGTTTGCAAAATGTCTCATCGAGGCAGAAATCTGAAAAGTAAATAAAACTATTTTGGGTTTTGTAAATTTTATTGGCTTAAGTGGTTTGTTTTGGGCACATAAATCACTTCTCACCTTTTGGAGCCCCAAGGGACAGTTTTTGCAGGCTGTTGTGGTTTGGTTTTTTTTTTTTTCTTGTCTATGCACCACGGCCTGATCTTTCTTCCTTCAGAGTGGAAGTGTTTCTTTAAAGGTGTAGTGGGTAATTTTTGTGCCCTCCAGCATGGGGGTGGCTTGCAACTTATGTATGTTTGTGTTGAGTACTACAGGGAGTTATAATTTATAGTGCAAGTATTCAAGCCAAGTAGCAAGGGGGGAGGTCAGATGGAATACAGGAGATCCTTCTTAGGCTCAGATTTTTCCACTCTTTACCTGCAAATGTTACTGTTCATAATGTGACCTGACTGCAAAGTCACAGCAACAAGCATTTCTCCCTACCAATACCACAGGCAGATCATGGCATTAACAGAGCTTAGGACTGTAGCTTGAAGGCAGCACATAAAGCATCGTTTGTTGTAGTTGTTCTTTAAGTCTTGTCCTAAGCAAGAATTAACTAGGACAGATCTTACCCTGCCCACAGGCCTGGACCCGAGCTTACTCTCTGTCAGGGACTGGCCGCCATTTTGCTCAGTGTTACTCAGTTGAAGGAACAGAGTGACTGTACGTTGTGGTTAGGAAAGGGAGAAGTAATGGCCTCTCCCCAGAGAACACCCAGCTAAGTGGGGCGTTCTTTTTTGATCAGAAACTTGAGGACAAAAAGAAACAGGGAAGAGGCACGAGGGAGCAGGGGTGATAGGCCAGAGAGGTAATGCCCTGCTTCTTCCCTAAAGCAGAGCTGGGTAGAATGAAGGCTGAATACCTTCAGGGGAGAGGGAGAGAACATGAAATGCATCTGCCTAAGGCTGTGCTTAAAACAGTTCAGTCAGTTGTCGTGTGCAACTCTGTCAAGGACAGGATTGTCTTGGGCCCCGCAGAACTGAGTTTACCCCACGAACTTCAGTATTTCCCTTGAAGAAAAAGGGCTAATGTACCTAGTTCTCAAGTGCCACTGGGGTCGGAGTGTGGCTTCACTTTGCAGCTAAGGCTGAGCTAATGGCAGTCCGGGCGGAAGGGGAGCCATCCTGATCTTGTCCTCCTTCTTCTTCCAGGCTGGGAGTTCCTTCCACTTTCCCGATGCCAGCACTGGCTCTTGCCTGGTCCAGCAGTGACCCAGTTCAGAAAGCTAACTTGCAGAAAGTTCACCTTCCAAAAGCAGGAATGCTGTACAAAGAAGGAGACAGGAAGGCACACCTGGAAGGGAGGTGAAGTGGGGCTGCTCTTCTCAGTAGGAGCTAACTGTAACACTAGCATAGGTATGAGGAAACTGCACTCAGGATTCACTGCGCCAAACTGCTGCTTCCCAGTTACGCTCTCCTAAAAAGGCGAAAACTTCCCTGCTGCTTCAGCGAGCTGAAATAGCTCAACAAGGGCCTGCGATGGAGCAGGCGAACCGTCACCTGCGGACAGCAGGGATTAGCTCAACCATTTTTGTTAAACCTTAGCTCCAGCATTGTTACTTTGGAATTAAGGAGACGGACTGCCAGAGGGAAATGTTCTTTCTGCTGCAATCACTTATCTGTTTCATTTGGCACTTGTCTCACAGGCAGTACAGAAATATTGCTTCTCACATGGGAAGCAGTAAATTTTTTATTGGCTTTTGTCCTGAACCACAGGAGCAAGCTGAGGCCTGGCCCAGGGCCCTGTCACTGAAGTGGAAGGAAGAAACACCGGTATTTACAAACGAGACTGAAATATCTTTACCTTTGAAGCATTCTACAAGAGGTTGACGATGATGGGAATTTTCAGGAATTGGATCCTGCTTTAGAATTTATAACGTGATATCCCAGAGAAGGCTTCATCCTGCGAGGAGCAGAGTAAGACTGTGGCATGAGGACAGAGGCTTTCCTTAAAGAGATCCTACCCAAAATAGCATGGAGATAACACATCCTTCCTAGTACATTGCAAAGGCTATGGCCCAAGACCAACAGGTGTGCAACCTGAGAGAGATTTGCCTGGGATAATTGGTTTCCTCTATTACCCTCGGGAATTTCAGTTGCATCAGTTTTACTTATTCTGCCCAAATGCATTGAGTGCAGCCGATCCCGATTCGTTATCATAAGCTTAGAGACTCTTAGGGAGAACGTGTTCCTGCTCATCTCATCTATCTGATGAGTGGAAACGTTGCACTTGCTTGGGACTTCAATCAAAACACAGGTAGGATTCTTCTCAAATTACCCAAGGGAGTTAACGTGCAGTTAGGTCGGTGTAATTAAGTCCAAAGTCAGGCCCTGAAGTTGTGCTAGCTTGAGCACCTGAGGAGACTCCACCATCGCCTGCACTGAAGATCAGGCAGGGTCAGACCCCGAGGGGCTGGGGCTGTGGTCTGCGTGTTATCCCTAGACGAAAGCCAGAGGGAGATCGAGGAGTCTCGGTACATCACCGGGAACACAGTTTGAGAAAGCACAGTTATTTTAAAAGGCAAATGGTGTGAGTGAGAGAAGGTATTGGAAGGAAAGGATAAATGCAGAAAATTTGGTTTATAAAAGCAGGACGTGAGAGAAAAGGTGGCAGGACAAAAAGTTTCTCTTAGAAGGGGATTGGGCGAAGGCAAAATCGCTTCTCGAAGGTGCTTCAAAAGAACATACTGAGAAGGTGCAGGGTGGCTGTAACGCCCTCACCAACCAAAGAGCTTTTCTGAATGCTGCCTTGTTATTTTTCACTGCGACTGCAGTGTGTGTTTTACTGTATATAAGCAATCACACAGAAGTTTTCTTTATAGTTCCAGCTTCAGGTCGGTCTAGGATAATACTGTTATTTGTTTTACCCTTGGTTCAGCTGGAGACAGCAGCCAAATTGTGCTGGGGCCACCGCTTCTGCCTCGAGTATGATGGATGCTACAGTGGAAACTCAATTGGGAAATGGTGCAGATGCCGCTGTCGCTAGCGTAAGGCTTGGGAGGCTTTTAGAATGTACCACTACGGGTTCCTTAAACCCACAGCCGTGTAATAAACGTTCCCGTGTCATCCAAAAGCCGTGCCTTGGAGACTCATCAGGTGGCTGAGGCAGGCAAAGCTTAACAGCGAAAATAACGTAGAGAAGCGAAGCGTCAGTGCGCGGGGCAGAGAGATTTCCCGTACGCTGCTCTCGGGCTGCGTGGAGTTCAGATCGCCGCCACTTCCAGCACAGCGTTGCCACACAGAGAAACAAGCGGTTGTGTAAAGATGAGAATTTTGTGGTTTCTGTCCTCTCTGGTTTAGGAAGGCAGCGGTGGGCGGCGTGCCATTGGTTGCCTCCGGAGGGAGGGCTGGGGGAGAGCCGAGCGCGCCGTGCCTGGGCTGGGCTCTGGGGCGCTTTGGGGCGGGGTTGGAGGCCAGCAGCCGGGGGGAGCGCGGGGGGTGCACGGGGTGCGGGCGGAGGGGGCGCTCAGGGCGGGACGGTGGGGGGGGCGCTCAGGGCGGGACGGTGCGCTGGGTGCGAGGAGCGGGGCCGGGGGCAGGGCGGAGGGAGCCACAGGAGGGAGCGGTGGGCTGAGGGGAGCGGCGCCGCGGGAGGCGGCGGGGGCGGCGGGGGCAGCGCTGCCCGCCCGGGGCCGCCCCCGCCTGCGGGGCGGGGGGGGGGGGGGTGCGGGGGTGCGCTCGCGCTTTACGCCGCCCCGTCAGCCCGGGGTGCAGGCGCGCAGTGCTCGCGCGGGAGCCGTTGCACGCTGCGTGCGGGGAAAGGAGTGGGGCGGAGCTCGGGCACGCGGGCGTGCGTGCGAAGCGGCGCGCTTGCGCGGGAAGGCGCGCGGGCGGGGCGGGGCGCGGCGGGGCGGGGCTGCCCTCGAGCGCCCCCGCCGCCCCGCGCGGCGCCGCCTGGCGGCCGTGGCCGCCGCCCGCTGTTCCGGTCCCGGGCCCTGCGCTGCCTCGGCCGGTGCCGCGCGGGGCCTGCGCGGCCCTTTCCCCCCTCCCCGCCCCGGTCGCTCCGGCCGCCGGGGCCTCCCTCCTCCCCGCCCGCCCATGGATTTCACATAGCAGCCGCCGCCTCCGCCGCCGCCTCCTCCTCCTCCTCCGCCGCCGCTCCATGGCGGCTCCGGCTCCGCGGCCGCCCGGCCTCTGCTGCTGCCGCAAAGGGTCCGCGGCCGGGCCGGAGGCGCCGCCGGCCCCGCCGCCGCCTCCCGAGCCGCCGCCGGACGTAGCGTCGGCCTCCAGCTCGCAGCTCTTCAGCCTCCGCCACCTGCACCTGGGGCTGGAGCTGCGGCCCGAGGCGCGGGCGCTGGCGGGCTGCCTGGTGCTGGAGCTCTGCGCCCTGCGGCCGCAGCCCCGCGCCCTGGTGCTGGACGTCCACCCGGCCCTGCGCGTCCTCTCGGCCGCCTACCGCCGCGCCCCGGCGGGGGAAGCGCCCTGCTCCTTCGCCTTCTCGCCCGCCGAGGCCGCCGCCGCCGCCCCGGCCCCGCCGCCCCCGCCGCCGCCGTCGCCGCCGCCGCCCTGCGCGCCGCCCTGCGCCGCCAGCCCGCCCTGCACCGCCACCTTCCTCTCGGCGCCCTGCATCGCCGCCGGCCCGCTGCCCCCCGCCGCCGCCCCGCCGGGGGAGCCGCCCGCCAGCCCCCCGCCCGCCGCCGAGCCGCCGCCGCCGCTGCCCCTCTTCGCCCAGCCGCCCTGCGCCGCCTGCCCGCTCGGCTTCAGGGTGGATCCCTTCACCGACTACGGCTCGTCCCTCACCGTCTCCCTGCCCGCCGCCCTCCAGCCGCACCAGCCCTTCCAGATCATCGTCCGCTACACCACGGCCGACGGCCCCGCCGTGAGTACCGGGCTGCGGGGGGCGGCGGGCGGGATGGGGAGGTGATCGTGGCACTGGTGCGGCCGCACCTCGAATCCTGCGTTCAGTGTTGGGCCCCTCACCACAAGAAGGACATCGAGGTGCTGGAGCGTGGCCAGAGAAGGGCAGCGAGGCTGGGGAAGGGTCCGGATCACAAGTCCGGTGAGGAGCGGCTGAGGGAGCTGGGGTTGTTTAGCCTGGAGAAGAGGAGGCTGAGGGGAGACCTTATCGCTCTCTACAGCTACCTGAAAGGAGGCTGTAGGGAGGTGGGGGTCGGTCTCTTCTCCCAAGTAACAAGTGATAGGACGAGAGGAAACGGCCTCGAGCTGCGCCAGGGAAAGTTTAGGTCGGATATTAGGAAAAATTACTTTACAGAGAGAGTGGTCAGGCATTGGAGCAGACTGCCCAGGGCAGTGGTGCAATCGCAGTCCCTGGAAGTATTCAAAAAATGTGTGGATGTGGTGCTTAGGGACATGGTTTAGAGGTGGACCAGGCAGTTCGGTTAACAGGTTGGACTCGATCATCTCAGAGGTCCTTTCCAACCTTAACGGTTCTGTGAAAAAGTGGGAAACTGAGCGCCGGGGCGGCTGGCGGTGCCCTCCCCTGCCCCCCGCGCCCTTCTGTGGCTGCCCGCCGGGGAAGCGCCCTGGCCCCGCAGTGGGGCTCTTCCACTGTCAGCCCCTCTGGCCTCCCCGGCCCTCCGCTGCCTCTTCCCTCCTCGCCCGACAGCCGCCTGCCTGCTGCTCCGCGGCATCTGTCCCCGCTGCCAGCCCACACCGGCCCGGCCGCCCTCCTTCCTTCCCCTATTGCCCTGGCCCCCAAAGTTTATTCATCCCCCATCACGACGGGTTCGTTTTAAAGTTTTTGGTCCTTTAAGGGCGTTGCCGTTGTTGGCGAGGAGCGTGAAAGTTTGAAAACTCCTGCTTCGACTGAATTCTTCAGGACAAGTTACGTAATCTGCAAATACAGGAGTTTCCCTGTGGGTTTTGCCAGGTGCTTACAAAATCAGGCCTTGCGCACCTAGGCGGACGTTCCAACGAGCCACGGTCAGGAGCTTTGAGAAGAGCAGGGGGAGATTCCGTGTATTCCTAAAAGTTATCTGCTGGAAAAAGGATGAGAAGTGGCCCAAAACACCCATTTCGAGGTGGCCGTGGGAGGTGCTTCCTTGACCGTGTGGATTAGTCGTCTTCAGTAGTGAGATGCTTTGTGAATTCTGTCATTGCTTTTCAACCCCTGGTATTTAGAAGCACTTTGTTTCTGGCCTTTTAGGTGCTGCCTGGCAGATCTTGTGCTTTTAAGAAGTTACGATAGTGAAAATATAAAGTTATCACTGGAATGTCAGTTCTTTTTGCTATTGTATAATCTGTTTGGGCTGGGAATTCAACTAAAATTATTTTTATTATGTGGTTCAGGAACGTGTTTGGAAAAGGAGTGTGTTTTTTTTGAGAGTCTTGCAACTTTGATGCCTCTGTGTTGCCTGATGGAATTGACTCTCAGCCTGCTGGTTCGGTATTGCTGTTGCATTGGTCAAACCCAGTAAATGTGTGGATCTATCTGACTACTACAATCTATTTAACAAGAACAGGAATTGAACATATCGATTTTGTGCAAAATAACCCAGTAGCGAGCATATACTAGGCCTTTCCTTAGGAAAGGAAAGTGTTGCTGAATAGAATGAGTTTGCTGGATCTTTTTCTGTCTGATTTTAATACTACATTGAAGCTCACAGAAGTAACTTCACCCTCAGAATGATCTGGATAGTCTTAATACATTGGCTCACTCGGAATAGTGAGTTCCACGGGAAGATTTTTATTGACAGAAGTTTCCTTTTGTTATATGGTGACCTTTTAACGTGCTGGTCCTTCCCGAAAAGTGCAATAATGAGGTGAAATTCTGGCACTTCTAAAATTCAGATCCACTTGTAAGTGAGGATGATGTTCCTTTTCACCCCTGGACCTCCTGGTTTTAATAATTCCTTGTACAATAGTCTGCTGTAGTTTTTCTGCACTGAAGAGGTACATGGGAGATGTCTCTCAGGGCCCACAGTCTGTTCAGAAGATTCTGTTCTTTCTTTATTTTTTTTTCCCCCAAGATTTTATGAAGAAACCTGTTTCTTTTGTCCACACTATGCCTCATTTATGGTGGGAAGGCTTTAAAGCTCATTTGGTGTTGCTGCGTATTCTATAATAATCATTCTCAGTCTGTCTGAGCCATGCCTCCTGAAGTGCACGATAACATACTTCCCTCCTCTTGAACAAATTGTTTTATTTTAGGCTAGCCTGTGCTTTCTCCTGGGTTTTGCCAGCCCTGTTGCCAAAGGGGCAGCCTCTCCTGCTGTGTGCATGGAGAAGTGATCTCAGATGTAATGGCGTACTGATCTGAGACCTCGGCTTTAGAAATGATCTGAAAGCCGCTGGAAGGTGCAGGGCACCGACTGATGTGATGTTCATTTAGTCTCACCTTGCATTAACACGTTGCCTCCTTGGCCCTGCACGCGACCCGGCGTGAACGTTACGTGGTTGAGGATGCTGGGAGTGGGGTGTTTTTTCCATTCCCTCTGTTGTTTGTCTTGCTTCCCCTGGATCAGACGTGAGCTAGCTATTCTTCATCCTGTCTTTTGAAGTCTTTATTGTACCTTTAACGGCGTGTACTGCTCCAGCTGAAATGAAGCTACAAGGGCTGGTGTCAAAAGGTTATTGATGGTTACAGTGTCAGGGGCATGCGCTGCCCTTTTCAAGCGATACTGAAAAGTAGAAGCAGGCGTGCTCACTGACATAAATCGTACCACGTTTCCGCGCTCACTATTGTAGATTTTGGCTGGCAAAATATTTGTCCTCGAGTAGCACCTGTTCTAGCCCTTCATGTTCAGTACGCTGAACTTTTTTTTTTTTTTTTTGGATCCAAAGTCATTTCGTGCTATTGTAGTGCTATCTGTCGTTGCTGTTTTTCAGCCTAGCGTTGCATTTTAATAGGGATGAGTAACCCATGTGTGTATAAGGGTGAACTGGTTTATACTCGTGTCTAGTACGTTTCCTCGCAGTCCCTTTTCTCTGCATGAGTGAAGCAACTTTACAGTGTTAGACCTCTCTCTTCTAAAAGATATATTTTCTTTGGCCTTTCTCTGAATAGAATCTCTTTAGGTCAGGGTTTATTTTCTATGGGACCCTTAGCATACTTGTGAGACCTATAAAGCAGTAAATTCATGGTACAGTGCAGCACAGACGTGTTGGCAGTAAAATCAGCAGCAAAGATAGTAGTCTGTTTAAAATTGGAAACCTGTTGCCTTGATATACTTGGTTTGAGCCATCTGGATATGTTATTTGACTGCCCCATTATTTCTCATGTGGAGGAAGGAGCCAAGATCTTTGGTTGTTTGATGGACATTGAGAGACAGCTGAGAGATTAAATCTGCCTTTCACAGAGCATTCCAGCTCCCTGTGCTCTTAGGAAACCATATGCTCGGTACGTCACGAATTCGCTTCAGAAGCAAGACTGTCATGAACATTGTGTGTGTCTCCCGGTGTGGGCTGAAGGCACACGCTGATCAGGTGTGTCAGTGACAGGAGTCGTGCTCTTCCTCCCCTTCTTTTCCCTCACCCCTTACTTCTTGGTCTTACAAGTAGTCTTTCAGAAGACTTTTTTTCTCCTTCCCCAGGGAGAAAAATGTGCATCTGTCTCTTACCCACTGTGTCACGCCTCTGATTTGGCAGCGTACATGTTAACACCAGTGCTATTTTCTTTCCATGACAGCCTTAAATGCAAACCCTGCTCTGTGTTCTGGTATAAAAAATGGTAGCACGTCCTCATCTTCAGGATTTAGCAAAAAGGACAGCCTTTTTTGCAGTGCTGGAAACTTCCCCGTCCTTCCGCTAGGTTTGTCCTGATTCCTCGGTCCTCCTAGAGCGACTTGCTGTCCAGGTGTGCCGTGCTCCTGTCACATCCTCTGCATGTCAGATGTGCGGTTTACTTTGTCATCAGATGGAGCAGCCTGTTGTTCTCTAGCCTTCTAGAACAGAAGCTGTGGCGTTGCAGCTCTTCTCGGGAGCTTCATCAATAATGCAGGTAGAAACACGGAGAGATTTAAAATTGACAGAGGCTTAGCTAATTGTCTTTGGCATTTGCTGGATTTGGGTGAAAGATTATAATCTAATTCAATAAAAATTATATTCTTGGCCAGTGCCTTATAAAGTGTGAGCTTCTTTGCAGTGTGTGGGCAGGGGGAAGCCTAGACTGTCCAAAACCTCTGTTCAGCAGAGGAGCTAAGCAAGATTTTTGCTTAAAATACTCCATAAGAACAGCTTTAATATGTGAAACATGAAAAACTAGATAAAAATGATGAGCATTGTAGCATCATGATGATGTCACGTATATTCCCAAAGGGGAGCACAGGAGGGGTTTGGATGTAGAGTAGGTGATATGGCCCCAAGCACCGCTCTGTCCCTGTGTGCTGCTCCACCGCCCGCCCCCAGCACTACCCTGCTCCTTGCACTCCTTTCTGGGATGCTGCTTATACTCATTTTCCCCAGTCCATAGTCCTGCCTCTGTCCGGCAGCATAGCCTGGTCTATTTATATTACAGATCTATTTATATTGTTTCAGGATAACTTTCATCATTGTTCCAAGAGCATCTGGAAAGAGAGACGGAGGCTTGCCATGTAGCTGCAGACATTAGGAAACAGGAGGGAAAAAAATACTTCATCCTCTGCAAAGGTTTTTCTCCCTCTTGGCTTGTGGGGCTGGTGCTTCATTTAGCTTCATCCAAATGTCAGATAGAAGGGGGACTGGTTGAAAAGAAATTGTCCTTAATTTATGGAGTTTCTTGTAAACAAGAATCAACTTCTCAGTCCCCCTTTGCTTCCTGCTTATGTTTTCTTCCTGCGCTGGTCAGGGAGAACTTCCCCTTATCTCTCGGCTCTAAAGACGTCGTCTGTCAACCCTTTTTCCTTCCTACTCTAGTGTTGCAACTTAGGTCTGGTGGTGTCTTATCTCTCTTTGTTAGCCTTTTCTGTCTCTCAAAAAGCAAAGGAAACAGAACCTTTTGCAGGTGAGTCTCTTCAGCAGGGACGACGATACAGACTGTAAGTCAGACTTTTTGTGATACGAGCACAAAACCACTGATCAGAGGAGTGTTTTTCAGTTGGCATTGGGGCAGATCTTTAAAAAATTAATTTTTGCACCTCCTTCCTGGATCATTAGAAAACTACTACCATGGATTAAAACATAGCAGTTGCATTTTTATGTGAATGTTATGTGTTCTCAGGGGAAGCTATTAGTTTCAAACTGTGGGTTTTAATGAGACGTTTATCTCCAAATGCCTTCTGGAATAGTTGTCCCCAGTTCCACAATGTCACATCGCAGAGAAGACATTCATTGCCATGAAATGCAGGTATCCATGGAGTGGAAATCTGTAGCTATGTAGTGCACCTCAGCTGTGACCTGAGAATTTTGCCAGTGATATGCTGAAATGCAGCACGTGGATTTGAATAGTTGTGTAGCCTTAGCCCCCGTGGTGTGAGTGAGGCAGGGTTCGTCAGAAGTCATGCTTTAAGCATGTTTCTGGCCCAACAGGCTTGAAACAGAAGAGAGTAATCTTAAAACAAATTTCAAGAGTGCTGCTCTGAGATTAATATTACTTCTAGATAAAGGTTTTAAATTTTGTAATGCCTCCCACCTAAAAAAACCCCATTTGCCAGTGAAAGTGTGAACCGCTATATGAATAACTGAAAGCTGCTGAGAGTATCTTTCCGTTCCTTACCTTTCACTAATCCCCAGGGGTGCTGCTGAAGTGGATGATTTGAGAGAGGAGCACACTGGCGTCTGAGGAGAAGGGTCTAAAGGCAAGGGAAGAAGATAACAAATAACAACTCTTACAGGACAGAGGGAGAGAGAGAAAACTTTTGACTTCCAGAACACGGAGAGGATAACTAGGAGTCAGAATTGTTATATGTCATTAAAACCAGAGCAGACATAGTACCCAGGCTTCTCTTCTCTAAGGATTTCATTGCTTTCTCTTGAGGACCAGAACTGAACTAGTGTCTGCACTAACTGCTGTTCCCTGAATTCAGATTTATTGGTTGCTTTGATCTAAGAATTCAGCAGACTCGGAAGTTTTATTCCTTGTGCTTGACTGTTCCCAAGACTTCCAGTGGTTCCAACTTTATTGCAAGTCTCACAATATTTGGTATTTTCCGTAAAAGTTCAGCTCCAGAGTTCTAGGATTACAAGAAAATCCTTATTTAAAATTGTTCCTACACTTCAAAGTTGGAGGCGGGGAGCTTGTGAAAGCATGAACATTACATTTGAAACAGAAGAAACAAAAAGGCAAATAACTGCACTTTTTCATGTTATTCTTAATCTGTTCTAATTATTTGCTGAGGGTCTGCCTCATGATTTATTTGCTGTTTGATAATGAAAATTGACGTGCTCGGTGGTGTGTTTTGTTGTTGTTGGTTTTTTTTGGTGACCACCCAGAATCTCCTTATTCTCTCTGTAAAAAGAGGCCTCCAGTGTCATTGACCAGATGTTTCTTACATCTACTAACTTTTTTGCATAGTGTCAAAATGTTTGATGCTTCAGCCAGCAGGGCAGTGTCAGGGTCAGAGATAATGTTGTGTACACTGTTCAGCCTCAGGGTTTTTTGGTTTGTGGGTTTGGTGGTTTTTTTGGCTGTTCCTTTTTTTTTTTTTTTTTTTTTTCTCCAGCTTGTGCTACCTGACCCCCTGACTGCTCCTGTTCATGTTGAATTAAAAACACGGAGATTTTCAGAGTACTCCCTCTGAGAAGAAGGTTGTGTGGATGTTTGTTAGGGACTTGTTATTAACCAAGCAAATCGATACAACAGAAATAGCGAGCGGCTGGAAGACGCTATGTTGTGTGGTACCACTCAGCGTTCAGACAGTGAGAAATTACTCTGAGTAGTCACGGCAAATAAACAGGAGTAGAAAGATGTATTGTTAAGAAATGGAAATGTGCCCCGTGCCAGGTATACATCTGGGGAGCCAAACAGCTCCTCCTCCACAATCCTCTTGATTCCAGGTTTTGTTTTTTGGCAGTTAATCCTTGTGGTTTCCTCCCTTTCCCTCACCTCTTCACATCATGTTTCAACAGATCTGGTGGCTGGATCCAGAACTGACGTATGGCAATGCCAAGCCATTTGTCTTCACGCAGGGCCACTCGGTTTGTAACCGGTCTTTCTTCCCCTGCTTTGACACACCAGCAGTCAAGTGCACCTATTCAGCTACTGTCAAGGTAATGGATACAAATGGTTCATGGCATGCTTAGCTGCTGTTAACTTGTGAAAGCGTAGTTACGTTGTGTGTGGATATGTGATATAAATTATTCATTGTGACAGTGTTATAAAAAAAATACAGGACTTTTTTAGATCCTGTTCTGGTTCTTGGGACAGAATCGGGGTAGTGCCACAAAGGCAACTCTGTTGCTTATCACGCTTGGGTCTTGCCTTTTCCGTTCTCAAGGTTGAAAGAGTAACCATGAAATGGATAGTACGAAAGAGAGAATTTGGCTTGTCGCTTCCAGTAGTGGTTGTTGATGATAATACTCAACTGTATTTTATCAATTCTTGAAAAGAAAAAAACCAAAGTTTTATGAAAGCAGCATCAAATACTGTTGCATTTTGTGTAGATGAAATAATCTGATATGCAGGCACTTTGGAGGCAGCTGGCGTAAGAACCCATGCAATATAGGAGGAGTAATGGTTTTGGTTGGTATGTTTTCACGGGCTGCGTAGATTGTGGTATAAAAACCCCACAGAAATCTTACGTTTTGTGTTATCTAAACGATTGTTTTTAATGTACATCCTCTTAGGCATAGATGAAAAAACCCCAGAGCTATCTGTGGTGTAGTCATTCAGCTGTGATCATCCAGTGAGGTGATGTGTACGATGTTGGTCTTCCAGGCTCCAGCAGGCATACAGGTGTTGATGAGTGCCACCCAAAGTACCTACTTAGAAGAGGAAGGTGTATATCAGTTTTACATGGAATATCCAGTTCCTGCCTACCTGGTGGCCCTGGTGGCAGGAGACCTTATACATGCAGACATAGGTCCGAGGTAAGATTTGCAGTGAGTCGATCTGCTTTTTGTGTCTCTGTGCAGTGCTTCAAGCTGTAAGTGGTAAATACTTTGAGTTGTGGATAAGGGAACAGTTGGGACCACGAGCTGGGAGCTTTCAGAGTTTGAGGTTTAGTTGGGCCTAAAGAACTGCATGGCACTGCACTGGCAAAGGTATTTTCCTCTTTCATAAATGTTGCTTATTGTCTCCTGTAGTCATTACAGCTGCTTGCCTTGTTGCCTTAAGGCGATTTAAGGGATCTTTGATTATCTTTTGTCATGTATCCATAAAGTGTTAGCCTAAAGAAGGCCTGAGTCTGATGTGAGACCTTTTAGCACTGTTACCATACATGGAAGTGTGGTGAGAAGTCAGACTATTTTTTCTAAGAGATAATTCAGTTTGCTGAAGTATCACCTGATGTTTTCTGTTTTCTGACAGGAGCAGAGTGTGGGCAGAGCCTTGCCTGCTGCCAACAGCCATCAGCAAGCTTTCTGGCATGGTCGAGCGCTGGTTGACTGCTGCAGAGAGTCTGTATGGCCCATATATATGGGGAAGGTGAGTTTAATAGAGTCTCTCAGGAATGTTTAATGGGAACAAAATAAAACAATCTTGAGAGATTATCATGCTTTCTCCCTACGCTAGCAATGGCAAGACAAATGAGCCCCTCAACTGGCAGCACTCTAGTAGTTGGAAACAAACTCTGAAGTTTTGTCTCTGCAAGTGGCAGAGAGGACCATGGAGGCACGGTGGTGTTTTGCCTGGTATGGTGGGCAGAACTGCAGGTTTCTAAACAGTGGATCTTCCCTGAGGAGTGAAGGTTTTTCATACTGCAGTGTTTTGTGATGCAAGTCCAACATTGGGCCAGACACCATTTAAAATGTATGGTGGTTTTATTTATTTATCTATTTATTTTTCCATATGGTACTTGACATATGATAGATTTATTGTGGTATGCCTGAGGATGCTGAAAACCTGACTCGGTACAGACTCATTGAGAGTCCTAGTCCCTAAAAACAACATTAATAGTTTCTGAAGTTAAGCTTTACTGTGTATTAAAAGAGAATGTTTTTGAGAGAATGCTTTCATTCTTTGGATGGGAGAAAATGCTTACAAAGGCTTCCTATATTTCTTTGCTAAAGGTAAGCAGGAAGAACATGTTGTTGTTCTTAATTTACAAAATGTTGCTTGAAATAATCTGAGAGCACGGCCCAGTGTGCCAGTGCTGATCATTGGTGGAGAAACTTAGAAAGCAAAACAAACAGTATTGTTATGTTCTGAAGTGGACAGACTAGAGTAATTTTGCTGACACTGCAGGCACACCAAATCAATTAATTCATTCGATGGCTTCTCAGCCTCTCGCTTTCCTGGGAGCCTCTGGGGACTTGACACTGTTTGTGTTAGTGTAGAGTAAACTTAGTGGTTCTGGCTCTCAGATATACAACTTGTGACGAGTTTACGTGTGTGAAGGGAGCATGGTACTTCTGGGAAGTGCTGGATCTGCTACACATGAAAAGAGTGTCTAGTCTTTAGGTCCAAATGTGAGCAGGTCCTTGGCCAACAGAATAAACTCTGTGATCCCCTGATGAGAAGAATTAGGCACCACTGGTGTAGCAAGTTTGTTCCTGAACTCACAAAAAAGTCTTAGAAAAGCCTTCCCTAAAGGACAAAAAAAAAAAAACGTTACTACGTGTGTCTTTTGAAATAGCTGTAATTTACCTATCTCCTTTCTCCTCTCTTCTTTCTTCTCTCTCCCTGATTTTAGATACGATATTGTTTTTCTTCCTCCATCCTTCCCTATTGTTGCCATGGAAAACCCATGCCTGACCTTCATAATCTCTTCCATTCTGGAAAGCGATGAGTTTTTGATCATTGACGTCATTCATGAAGTTGCCCACAGCTGGTTTGGAAACGCAGTCACCAATGCTACATGGGAGGAGATGTGGCTGAGCGAGGGGCTGGCCACATACGCACAGCGCCGGATCACCACCGAGACCTACGGTATAGCTGCAGAAATCCTTCTCCTTGTGCTATGTCTAACCAATAGTTGAGTTGGCTGCATAGAATATTTGCCTTGGCAGCTCAGAAGTCTGTAGGGAGCTGGGTTTCTTTTTTTATTTCTGGAACACACACAGCCCCAAACTTTGCGTTGAACATCATCTTAGATGCTTAGAGTCTGACGTCGTCTTGGCTTTGCGTGGAATCAATACCTGATACAGTAATAGGGGCTTTGAATGAGGTGTGTTAGCACAGCGTTGTAAGGACTTTGTAGGAACTTTGGAACTACTGTTGGGTACCAGGCAGGTGTTCATATGTCAGAGCAAGGTGAGCAGAGGATGCTTCAGAGAAAGATGTAAGAAATCTTATCATGGCTACATTGTGAAATAACTATCCTCTGAACAAGTGTCTTTTTAATCCTGATCAGTTAGTAGCTACCTACTGTTGGAAAGAATGGTGGCAACAGCACTTAGAAGAAAAAAAAAAAAATGTACGCACCTGTGTAGCCGTCTGTTTATCTGCTTCCTGTAGAATTGTAGAACTCTGCTTATATCAGTGAATTTCACAGGTCAATTGCATGGTACTGTCTTTAGAATATATAAGTAGTAAATCGTTCCTATTGCTTTTTCAGTTTAATTGGATTTTTATTGAAGTGAATAATGGGAACATACACTTCTCTAGTTTGTCCTGTTATGTTCTTAAAAGCTTGTACCATGTGTATTCTCACACGTCCGCTGTAAACAATCTTGGAAAAATTCCTGGAAATCTTGGCAGCGAGACTGTTTAGAAGGATGCCTTTGTTTTTATTCATGTATATTTTTTTTGGAGATGAGCTGATGATAATGAGGTTTAGGGAAAGAAGTGCTCTGAGCATATATGGAGATGTTACAATGTATATTATATATCTTTGAAAACTGTTTTATGTTGAGTAATTCTCAGTGGTTAGGACTGTTCTTATAAGTCACGTTATATTGTGCATGGCAATGATATGAACAGGTCAGAAGATACTGACCTGTTCTCTATCCTGTCTTAATCTGTCCCTCTGACATGGGACAAGATCCTTTTGGTATATTCTCTTGAATAGACCTGTTTGTTTCAAGAAGCAATTCTTCAGGAAACTAAGAAATGCCTTTCCCTGTGCCATTCTTTAGTAAGCTCTTTTTGCATTCTGGTTTGTTTCTAAGACAAACATCTGATCTAAATCTTGCCATTTCTGACATAATTTCTGGAGTATCTTCTGCTGTTAATAAAAAGGCATCTTTGTAATGACATTGTTTACAGAAATTGGAGTCCACTGGCTACCACACCTCTTGGATCTTGCTTAATCCTCCTCCCTGTAGCTTGAAGTAATTGCCCTTAACACTAGCTATCCCAGTTCTTGCTTTCCCCTGTGAAGCACATCCACCCCTTTCTCTACCAGTACAGGTTCTTCTCTCTTCCAAATATACCCTGGTTCTTAATTCTCAGTTTGCTTATATCAGATTCCTGTGTGCATACGTCAAGACTCTGAGATGTTATCTATGTAACAAGCCCTATCATTGAAGTTGAAGACTTAGCAAAGAAAGCTGAAGTGTTAATAGTGCTGGATGTTAAGTATCTTCTGAATCTGAAAATCCATTTCCTGCAGCTTTTTACATCTGCAAGGGCATAGGAAAGATCTCTTGACTTGCCAGTGTAATACAGCTACTTTGGCTTGAAAGCGAATGCTCTACACTGCAGTTAGATAGAAGAGAAAGAGTAGCCTACCCAGTCGCAGCTGTAAAAAGTCCTAATGGGTGGAGGGCGAAAACTGTATGATACGATATAGGTAGGATGCTAGATAAAGCTTAAAGATCCACAGGATCTGTAATATACCAACTAAATCTAATCCTTTTCTGTTTTCACCTAAGAGGTGACTTTTGCTAAGTAATGTCCTTGGCACTGAATATGGAACCGCGTGTCTACTGTTCTACCAGTGACGTTACTTTTTTGTAGCACGTGGTTGCTCCTTGGAAGTTACCTGTACAATACTTATTCTAATGCGGCTCTGCTTATCTTGCAAGAACTGATACGATGATGTCAAGGATCTAAACTTTAGCATGGTTTTCATGCTGCTTTGTTTTTCAGTTCAACCTGCTGCATAATTAGAGTGAGTAAATGCACTGTTTTAGGTTCTAACTTTCATTACAAATTGTAAGGATTTTTTTTACACTCAAGTTCCTCCACCATTACGTTACGGTGATTCTGTCTCGCTATTGTGTATTTCACACCTTCAGTAGCTTTTATTCTGTACCCGTGCTAGTTCTGCACAGGTCAGGTTTTGCTAGTCATTTTCCCACAACTAATAAGTTTCTTTCTGGGGTAGGAGCTGCCTTCACATGTTTGGAGACTGCATTCCGCCTTGATGCTCTCCACAGACAGATGAAGCTCCTTGGAGAAGACAACCCGGTCAGCAAGCTTCAGGTTAAACTGGAGCCAGGTATGGCTTTTGGCTGTAGCTGCTGTACACAAAATTTCTGTATATCGATGCTGGAATATAGACCAAAAAAGACTAATTTTTACATATCCTTTATGAAAGAAAGGAAAAAGAAATACTTGTTTGTAAACCAGTCTAAAAGTAAATAAGGAAACTTGCCTTGAAGTTTTCTTCAAAGTTGGCTAACTTATCTTTATAAATATTGTTCTGTTTAAGAACAGAACAGGCACACTGGGTAGAAACAGAGTGTGAAGAACTGCCTTGAAAGCTGTATGGTTTTGAGCTTCTGAATTTGTAAAATGAAGTAATTTCTAATGAAAAATATTTGGAAACGTCAAATAAAAATCCTGTGCTATTAAATGTTCCTCTTTTTATGTGTTCATGTAAGAGCTACATATGTATGCATAAGCCTGCAGATAAATATATGTACTTGCTCGCCTGTTGAGTGAGCTGTACAGAGGCTGTGTGGTTATCTCCTGAGCCAGATGCACGGCTGCAGTCCAGCATCATGTATCTTCTTCATTGATAGTTCTTTAGTTCTGTCGTCACCCTTGGAGGTGTGAAGCAATCTTCAATCTAGATGATATTTAAAACAACCGAAAATGCAAATGCAGATATTGGAACTAAATGGAATGGGAAGGCATGTGTTGGAAGTCTCAAAAAAGGAACAAGTAGTGATTACCTTATATTGATATCTTTACAAATTTGTGGTCTGGTAATTCCCTGAGTTTGGCACTGGAAAAAAAAAAAAGGATTTGTCTTCAAATTCTAGGTGTGTTTTCGGTGACTTCTAATTTGAAGTGACTTGTTCCATTAGGAATTAATACTTAGCTTACAATCATTGATTCCCCCCCCCCCCATCGTGTATGTTTGGACTGCTTCTGTTTAATTTGCTGCAGTAAATTAAATGTACTGACAACAGGCTTGGTTTGTTTTTAAGCCACTGCATCTCCACTGGGTGATCTGTAAGGGGTCTGTATATTTAGAAGGGTTGGAAATTAGTGTCCTCATTACAGTGTCTTCTGACATTGTTGTCTTCTCCTTTCAGGTGTAAATCCTAGTAATTTAATGAACCTCTTCACCTATGAGAAAGGCTACTGCTTTGTTTACTACCTGTCCCAGCTCTGTGGTGACCCAAGACATTTTGACTCCTTCCTAAGAGTGAGTGTGAATAAGCATGTGTTTCTCTTGAGATTTAGAGCTGCTTTTTTTCTTCTCAGGTGTTGTCACTGTGGCTACTTGACAGGGGTAAAGTTGAATACAAGTGATTCTTTCTATGTGTGACAGGTTTTCATTGAGATTTCTCTTAAGTGAATGTGCTCATGCTCTTCTTTCATCTCAGATTCTGAGCTTCTGAGGTGCCAAATACAGAGTAGTAGTATATTTTTGTTACCTCTTGCTCTGTGCTCCAAAGAATTAGAAATCTGTTCCAGCAGAGATTATCTATGACTGGAATGGTGTGACTTCATTCACTACTAAACGGTAACAGCTTGTGGTTTTTTTAGCCAGGGTGACAAAGGGCATGGTTTCCCACATTGGGGCAGGTCTGGTGTCTTGGAGCACATTTGCAAAGCCTATAGAAAATTATGTCAGCTGTTGACTTGTTTTTGAAAGGTGACACAACTCACTGCATTTTCTTTTTGCTCCATGTGTGTGTTTTCATCTCCTCTTCCTACCCATCCCATCTTTCTCTTATCTATAGTTACGTAAGTATGACTTCAGTCCGTAATCCATCAGTGAATAATACAGTGGCCAGCTGTGTTCTGACTTTTCACTAGTGTCAAGTACGAGGAAACCTTCCTGCCCTTGATATGTTAATGTATCTGTGATCTGTATTAGAAAAAAAACCTGTACTCAGCTGTCAATGTATTTGCAGCTACCCAATTTTTTTCTTATTATGGTGCTTTTCCCATCTGGGGGGAGGAGGGAGAATATTTTTCTTGTATTTTTGTGTGTTTTGTTTTTTTTTTTTTTAAACCTTTCAAATACCTGTTCTCATTCATCCATCTCTCTTTTTTTTTTTTATTTTTTTTTTATTGCACGCAGTGGCTCTACATCAAAAGGAAGCTGTCTTTCTCCTAACCATAGTTTATCCTTTTTACTGTTTCAGGCCTACATTGAGAAGTACAAATTTACCAGCGTTGTGGCTCAAGATCTTCTGGATTCCTTCCTCAATTTTTTTCCAGAGCTGAAAGAGCAATGTGTTGAGAGCAAAGCAGGTAGGAAATCTACTTAGTTAACTGTAAACACTGTAGCAAATCTGCATGATAAATTTTGTGCTTGGCTTGGAGGATGCATAAGAAAATGCTAAGGCAAACAAAACCCTTTGGCAACAGCCAGATCTTCGTGATAGAAATGGTTGTGGTGATTTATTGTTACTGCCTCCATGTTGGGGAATGAGAACGTCTTAAATTACTGACAATTTTGGCATTAATCAGCTGAGTGGCCCTTTAGTTAACTTTCTCGTTAACTCATCTTTCGCACTGCAGACAGAATGATCAGTATATGTGAGATTTACACATGTTCAAATGCAAGGAAAAGGTGAACATATTTTGAAATTTCATCTATTTTAATTACAGAAAACATGCTTTGAGAACTGTAGCTTTTCCCAAGGTCCTATCCATGCATATAAAATCTCTTCTGTAATGCTTCACCCTCCCTTATATCCCCTATTTATAGCTGTTGGTGGGTTTTTGAAAGGTCTGTAGTCTATTAGGTGCTTATTAGCCCATTTGCTTGAAGAAATGAGACTAATGTTATCCTGCCGTGTGTCCATCCTTGCGAGTAATTATTGAACCCATTGGTCGGTTTAAACCAGACCAGCAGTGGAGTACAGCTCTTAAGGATACTAGGTTCCTGCAGGCTTTGTGGAAACTGCCTGGGGAGAAATGAAGATGAGTGATCCTACTGTGGGAAAAGCTGCAGCAAGACCTCAGCAGTTGTATGTTTTATTTGGCCCACTGGTTGGCTAATGAGTTAACCACAGCACGGGCTAACTTTTGCCTGGCTAATATTCAGGGGATGCAGGAGAGAGGAGTTTTAGGATAGATGGTGTGGAACGGGGCGTACTGCCAAAGGTTAGGAAAGTGCTGAGGTGGTAAGGGGTCAAGGGGAAGAGCTCTGTTGTAAACCAGGCTCTGCTAGCTCTGCCGCTTGTGGAGAAACTTTTTTTTTGTTGTTTTAGTTATTGATTTGTATAAATAAATTTAAAATTGCTGGTGGGTAGGAGGAGTTTAGTCAGCCCTCTCACCTTTTTTTTCTGTTTTTTTAAACGAAGCAGGTTTTCCCCATATTCTTCAATCTTCCTCAAAATTCTGAGAAAGAGAAATGCATGCACAAAAAAGATCTTATATTAGAACATAGTTTGATCATAGATACTTGTTAGCCTGGCTGTCTTAAGAGCGTGTGTGTTTCTTGTACTTATTCACTGTAGTGCTGAGCTCTAGAAGACTCATGGTTAAATTTGGCAGAGGTGTTGCTGGCACTCCTCCAGATGTAGCGTAGGCTGGCCTGATGAGACTGCCAAGACTGTTATGTCGCTGTAACTATAGGTTGGTCTGACTTGCTATTGTTAGAACCTCTCTTAACTGTGCTAGAAGCAGTCCTGAACCTTGAGGCAGCCAAGCCACCTGCAGAGACTCCTGCTCGACATTTTTGGTGCTCCTCATTCCAGGACTGGAGTTTGAACGTTGGCTCAATGCTACAGGACCTCCGTTAGCTGAGCCGGACTTATCTCAGGGATCCAGTCTAACCAGACCAGTGGAGACGCTCTTCAAACTCTGGACCACAGAGCCTCTGGACTCTGTTGCTGCTGCCAGCAGTGTTGACCTCACTAAATGGAGAACGTTCCAAACCGTGCTTTTCTTGGATAGATTGCTGGATGGGTCACCACTGCCACATGGTGAGTACTCTGTCAGGATAGTAGAAAAGTATTCCTGGAAGAACGAACTGCATTCTAAAGAGCCTCACGCCACACTGACCTTATCATTCACGTAAAGTCAGCTTAGATGGGGCTTTGAGCAACCTGATCTAGTGAAAGATGTCCCTGCCCATGGCAGGAGGGTTGAACCAGGTGATCTTCAAAAGTCCTTTCCAACCCAAACCATTCTATGATTCTGTGATTTTTATGATTCATTATTCTCTGATGGCCCTCAAACTTGACAAAATAGGTCATGGTTCTTTCTCTGTGTATGTGCTCTCTTCAGAGGTGATAAAAAAGCTTTCGGAATGTTACTCCTCTCAGCTGGACTCCATGAATGCAGAAATCCGTATCCGCTGGTTGCAGATTGTAGTCCGAAATGACTACTATCCAGACCTTTACAAAGTCCGTCGCTTCTTGGAAAACCAGGTACTAACTGCTGGATTAAAATCACTGCACCTCTCAGTGCATGAGACATGTGCATGAGACATGCGACGTGAAAGACCTTGGAACTTCTGCTTCCTGGCCAAGTGTAGACCAGGTGTGTTGCGAAGGGGCCGAGCATGGCTCACCTGCTAGCGGGTGGGGAGGAATGGGCAGATGTAATTTGAAATGCCTACGGATAATCTCTGCTTCTCTAGTCTAACTCAATACCCTTGTCCCAGCTCTGCCCGGTGCATTTTTTGTGTTGCTTTGTAGCAGCCCTGGCTTTTCCAGACCAGAAATTTTCACACTACTAAATCATGTGGTTGTTTGAATATTTACACTTCAAGCAAGGCTAGGGCTCATCAAATTCCTTTCAGTAGTCTTTATTGTGCAGGAGCAAAAGGTTAATGCATGTGTTCACTGTGGCCTCTTCTCCTTGGCCTTTTAAAAATAGTTCTGTTATTTGTGGAAATAGCTCAGCCTTAGAGAGCAAATGGTTTTTTATTATCATTCATAAAAATCTTTGCATTAAACTTATGTAGAATAGGCTCGGCTGTCATTTGAAGAAATGTGTTGCTTGTCTCCAGTCTGAAGTCATTCAGGGCTGTTGGAGTGTAGCTGTAGAAGAGCTGAACCTCTTGACTTTTATTGCAGTGATATTATCCGGTTTTCTTTTTTTGCAGATGTCTCGGATGTACACAATTCCACTTTATGAGGACCTTTGCACTGGCACCCTCAAGTCTTTTGCCTTAGAAATTTTTTACCAGACCCAAAACCAGCTGCACCCCAATTTGCGGAAAACCATCCAACAGATCTTATCACAGGGCTTGAATCCACTTCCTGCCATAGACACTACAGCAGTCACTACAGACACACCAGCAATGGTGCTTGAGGACAAAGTCTCAGAGGCCACAAATGGTGCCATTTCACTCAGGGATGTTAATGTGTCTGCTTAGATCACCAGCTCATGCCAGCCATGAAGCTTGAAAATGGGGACAGGAGCAGAGGAAAGATACCACGTGTCGCCTCCTTTCCCTCAGCCCTGCAGCTGCAGTGTGTTGTTGTAACTGGATTTCTCTCCCAAAACGCAAAGCAAATGTGCCTTCAAGGATCCAGCGTGTGACACTGCCAGGTTTCAGAGATCTCCTTCAGCTGTGGGATGGATATTTTGATTCAGTTTATACTGGGCAGGGACTCCTGGGCAGTTGCTTCTCCATGGAAAGTGGATAGTTCCCTTTCCTGAGGCTCTTCTGGATGGTTTCTCCAAGTTTGTTGGTTGGTGGTTTGGTTTTTTTTTTCCTCTTTCTTTTTTTTTTTTTGTCTGAGGCCACTGAGGCATGTCCTAATTGCTGTCTGTACGTTGCTGGGGAGTGTATATGTGTCAAGCTGCCATTATCCTGATATTTGGGCTGAAGTTCTGCAAAGGAGAGACTCAGGAATTGTCAGTGGCAGCAAGCACATTTTCATGTTATGCTCCTTACTGTGACAGAGGTATTATGATTTGGGAGGTAGGGGATTAATGCTTAAATAATTAAGAAACTAATTTTAAATAGCTCCTGTTCCCCCCTGCCCCTAGGTGGCTAAATAATAATAATGCTTTTTATATATATAGAAATATATATATAAAAGAGCAGGGAAACCTTATGATGGATTTGAAATCCTTCTGTAGTTAACCCTACCCTCTCAGTTTTCCCTTTGCACTCAGTGGGACAAGCAATAAAGAAATGTGTAGGCTCAGATTTTCAAAAAAGTTGAATTTAGGTGCCCAAAGGCCATCAATTCTGGTACTAGCTGGATGCCTAAATCTTTTTAACTGTTTTGGCAAGTCTAGCTGCAACCTTTGTTAGTGTGTTAGGATGTGTAGCACATGCATTTGTCGGATGCACCATGTGTCTTCTATTCTGTCCTTTTGGAAGAATTAACAGGACCTTTAATTTAATTTTTTAAAAGATCCCTAGCGTATGTTGGGCCTGTAAGTCAGCCATGGAGATATCCATGCTAAAATTTTACTGCCTTGAATAATGTTTGCCTGAATAACAATTGCCCTGTCATATGATAGTCTGAGGGAAGCGCCCTCTTTCTTGATGTGAAACTTCAGCCCTGCTTTACCCAAGTCTGTTTTCTGACTTGTGGTGGTGGTGGTAAGATGCCATTTCATTTACACGGCATGCTATTTCTCTTGATCACTGGCCAGGCATGCAAGATGGGGAGATGCTCTCTTCTGTCTGCGCCGTTTGGTCTCAGGAAGCTGAGGGCAAAGCATCACTGGGTATTACAGGGCACGGGTGATGGTTCAGAGACTCTGTGCCACATGCTTTTTAACGCGTGGGTAGCTGCGTGCCTCTTGGTGAGCTCCCAGGAAGCATCTCTGAGCTGATGTATCACCAGGATAGAGGACTAGTTTGAATAAAAGGTGAAATACTTGGAAGAGGCTCAGCTAAAGGAGATGTGAGAGAGAATTTGTTAAATACTTTGGGGCAAATTTTAGCCCTGCTATGGGGATCTACATAGCACAGGAAGAGAGGAAATTCAGGAGATTTTTTTTTTTTTTTTTTTCCACCAAAAGAATCTGTTTACACCCATGTGTGGATGGGGACTTAGGTGCTGTTACTGGATCTGCATTTTCTGGCTTTAAATTAATTTGGACTTCACCGTAGCCTTAGCCTGGGCTGAACTGGGATAAAGCAATAATAAACTCAGGCCTCCGTAGTGTTTCATTAGTTTTCGAAATGGGTCATCAACATTGTTGGGCTTCAGAACTCCAAGCTCTGCTCTTTGTTCCTTGAATGGGATTATCTTTTTCATTCTGTTTTGTTTTCCCAGAAAGGATGGAGAATGATGATTTCTGCACAAATCTCTTTCCTTTTTATTTGTTGTTCTATTGAAAGAGATTTGTGCAAGCTGACTTTCCACTTCCTGAGTTGCCGCTGTTGGTGCTGCGTCTCCTGGACCCCACTGCCAGCAGCGGCGGCCTGGCCAAGACCAGTAACCACTAGCATCTGTTGGAATTCCAGGCCTCTGATTTTAACACATTTTATTTTGTGGGAGAATGTATGTGACCCTGGTGGGAATTTTTAATTTACATGGATGCCTTATGATGACTGTCAAATTAAACTAAGCTTTGTGACAAGTGTAGCCTTTTGGGCTGTTTTTCAGCGTTCCTGCTATAGATGTGTGGAAGAGCTGACTTGGTACATTGTTTTGTCCTGTGCTGGGGTGCAGCGTAGAGGGAGTTTGGAAGCTGTTTAAAAGCTGAACAGCAAGAAGTTGGAGAGGTGGCAAAAGCAAATAATCAAAAGTAAACATTATCTATTGTTACTACAACCGACTGAAATACATCAGATCAGCTGCGTATTTGCATATACATGCATCAGAGCAGGGAAATGCTGGCTGAACCTAACAGACTGTTTCCCGATTAAAGAACATGAGATTTAAGTTAGTGTTTCTGCTCTCATCCCTGTGAGATCCCATCAGATGGCTATTTTCATAAGACTTGTTCTCTGAAACACAGAAACAAAGCAAGATTTGTTGAAAGTATTCCATGCATCCTTCTTCAGGTACTTCTGCTCCTCCTGTGAGCAAGGAGTGCATTTTTATTTGGAAGAGACAAAAAATTGGCAGCAAGTTCATGGAGATAAGCCTTCCTTTTGTTGAAACAAAATAAATGAACGCTTCGGGCTACTTTCTGTCTTGATTTGTAGCAGACTTCACATTGACAGGCAAATTAGACTGAGATTAAATAGAAGCTATTTATTTGCCTTATCTTTGGTACGTTCATTTCTGATCTGTTTAAGATTAGTACAGCAAATCAGTTTTATTTAAGCAGATGCCAAGAGATAGGATTATCTTCCTTATTTTGAAAATGAAAGCTATTACTTTATTTCATTGCAGCCTTGAGCAGGGCGACATGGGATCCAGAAATATCACTTGTGGAAAAGCTCTGAAGAGCCAAACCCTTTAATGAAATGGAATATTACTAACTTAATTTTTTAGCATTTCATAGCCACATTGGTTAATACATGAAGTATAATTCTTGTTAGCTACACGTATTACTCTGTTAAGTTTGTATCAGTAATTTTGCTGTCATGATACATTGCAACATCCTAACCATGCACTCCATTAATCAAGAACAATTCTAGCAAGCATCCCAAACATTCTGATTTAACCAGAATTTTCTCATGTTCTCGCACTGCAGTGACCTTGGCCATTGCCTTTTTTGGATAACACAGGGCCTTCTGTACATCTGTACTAAGCACATGTACTGCACAATTCACTTGGGTCAAGTACACTTCTTCAGTCTGTTTTCCCTGTTTGTGTTTGTCCAAAGATAACGCAATATGGTCAACGCTTAAATCACATGACACTTGTTTTCACACTTTACTATAGATTGATAAAAGTTTAAAGTCGTTATGACCACAATATCAGCCTCTGTGTATAAAACAAACCACAGTAGAAATCACAGTGTGAGATTTATCAAGCCACTGTCCTCTGAGACACAGAATTATT
The DNA here is from genome assembly GCF_965183815.1 of Platalea leucorodia. Lineage (NCBI taxonomy): Eukaryota > Metazoa > Chordata > Aves > Pelecaniformes > Threskiornithidae > Platalea > Platalea leucorodia. Next base: position 11,500,618 of record NC_138830.1, read on the forward strand.
TCTCTGTTGGGAGGACTCAATTTAAATGACACTGAATTTACTGAAGGCCCAGGTAGGTTGTTCTCGCTCTTGATTACATACGCTCCCAAAACTGCATACCTAATTTCTAGTTTGGATTTGTCTAGTTTCAGCTTCCAGCTCTTGAAGCTACTGGTTTGTTTGCGAAACATAAACTGCTTACTGTGACTAACCTCTTTCCCATGTAAGTACCTCTTAATTCTTAGAGAAAACGGATTGAGTTGTTTGGTGTCTTGCTGCAAGGTATGTTTTCCATACTTCATGTATTGCTTTAGCTCTGGGGTGGAGCGTGATGTTTCAGCATCCTTTTAAAGTGGAAATTGCTAGAACGGCACACTGTTACTCAAAAATGACCTCAAATGCTGCTGTGTATTCTGCACCAACTTAAAAAGAATTTTTATTAATATTGTGGATTTATCCTGTTCTTTCATTAATTACAACAGTAATTTGGGCACCAGTTAGAACATATCTTCCATGGACTTGGCAACCTTTTCTTTTACAGCTAAAGGGGTGTAGAGAAAAGCTATTCCGTACTCTGGGGGTGACCTTTTCTTTTCACTCTGTACAGAGGGAGACTAGCTGGTTGTGTTAAAACGATTGAGCCTGTGTGAACACCTCCCCTCACTCCTCTATGTGCATGCACCTTCTGTGCTGGAAAACTCAAGTCGTACACCTCTGATTTCTTGTCAAGAGAATTAGGATTATGTTGAACAGAGGTGTGCTCTGTGCCCCACAAGGAAGATGTTCTAATATACTAGAGACAGGTCTCTTTAAAATTTAAGAAATGGCATTAATAGGTTTTGCACAGCATTCCATCCTTTTCCAAAAGCATACTTAGAGGCAGGGTCTTAAGGAAGAGTGGGAGGTGACAGGAAAGGATGGGAGACGGGGTATTCTTCATGCTCTTGTGATTTGGTGGAAAGCATCACCAGGATTAAGTCATAATAACTGTTTGATATTCTGTGTATGACCTAGGGAAGCATCAGCTTTGTGCACTGTTTTGATTTTGTCGTCTTGTACCACCTTGTTCTCGTGTGCTGTGGTAGCCAGCATGGAAGTTTGGAGCTGTGCTCTGCCTCCAGGTGTGCCTGAGGTAACGAGGGAGATCTTTATCTAGCAATGGGAGTCTCCCTCAGGCCAAGCCACTCTGTCTTTCTGGAAGAAGACTGAGTCTGTCCTCCCAGTAGCTGAAGAGAGCACTGTGATACCAGGCTGCTTCTGGCTGGCTGATGAAAACCATCAGCAACTTCTTCCATACCATGCTCTTCTGAGCATAAACCCCAGATACTCCTTCCAAAATCTCCCTTACGCAAAGTGACATTCTGTGCTGCTCCTCTGACACAGCTCCGACACTCTCAGCCTAGTGGTATTGCAGGGACTAAGCCTGTGCCTTCCTAAGCCTGGTACCAGGATCCAAAGAACTGGAAGAGCTCCCCTGTGCAATTTGAACAACTTCCGTGTGTCAGAGTTTGCAGAAACAAACACACAGGTTGGGCCCAGCCACCATTGCTCAGATCGCTTTACCCATCTCCCTGTCCTTGAACCATCTGGAGTTGGAGACAAAAGCGAACGTGAGGTTGATGAAACCCAAAAACTGGAAAATGATCATAAAAATATCAAATACTACTCTGTCAAAGGATAGTCTTCATTCACATGGAAATGAGCTGGCTGTCTTAACTGGATGCAAATCCCTTTGAACTGTTTAAATTTCCGTAGCAACTGGACTCAGCCTCTCGGTGTCTGCTTTCCTCTTTTACAAGGAAACATGAAGCACCTATGTAAATTGCACTGAGCAGCAGATTGACAGAAAAGCAAGTGTCATTTTGTCTTAAAATATTCTCTTCAAGACTGGCTGTCTAAATAGACCTGTCTTTCTGTCTTCAGGAATATTTTAATCCAGCAGGATTGCCAAGAGGCAACAGAGAAAATTCTCTGCTTCTTTTATTCCAAAGAGTTTGGGGTTAATAGAAAAAAACCATCGCCAGCTGCATAATGGATGAATTTGCCCATTTCCAACTTTGCAGTGGGGCAAGAAAAGCATGTCAGATATCTTAGAGACCAAGAAAATGTCCATCTCTTTCCTTCTTCTAATAGCATCATAAGTAAATACTGCTATGTGTTTTAACTACTTCACTGTTCCAGGTTGGATCTACTCTATTTACAGTTAGAGCTCAACATTCATACTGCTTTCTAGAATCTGTCCTTTAATGGAATATATGCAGTTGTGATCTGTGATCGCCGTTTCCTAAAGAAAGCAGCAAGGGTGAAATCACACAGATGAGAGCTTCACTGTTCCTGAGACAGAGGTCTTTTTTTTCCCCTTTCTCTCCCCCAACAGACCTCTCCTGTGTCAGCTCACTTGCAGCCCGTGCAGCTGCAGCTCTCTTGCATGAGCTGTAGACAAGAGGGGTCCTTATTCTTAGTGATGGCAAGGTTTCCTTTGCTCCCGAAAGGGTCAAAACTTGAATGTGAAAAGTCTTGTTTGTTCATTAAATTTGCTGTATGCAGTGGAGAAGCCTTGTGTCTGTACAACGGGCATAAGCAAGGGGCAGAGAACGTGTTTATGGATCAGTTGGTGGTTGCAGGTACCCCTGAGTATTTCGATTCTGCTAAGGCAGAGGTTTGAGAGGAGGATTTCTGCAGTCATTTCTAATAGAAACAAATCAGACCAGTGTTTTCTGTGGATCTCTCTTGTTCTAAGACAACCTCTCTACCCAAGGACCAGGCGATATAACCCTTAGACTCAAACCCATCATTATAGGTGAGTGTGAAAAACAGCTTTTTTTGGTAAGCATCGTGTCCTCTCACGCCAGCTCAGCAGCCTGCTTACTTGACCAGACTTGAACTTCTTGAGAAACACTAATATAAAAGGCCCAAATACAAAAAAGAAAGCAGCCTGCTTCAGTATGCCTTGACCCAGCCCAAAGACCTTGGAACCAGCAGTGGTTTACTCAAGGATGGCCTGCAAGGGGTATTTCTGCGTTTCTTTCCTTTGTCATTGTTCTTCGTTTATAGCACATCAGTATTTTTTAATGTATTTTTTTCTATTTTACTAGGCAGTGGTAGTTATCAAAGTATAAGAAAGGACATCTTTCCTTTGTCAGTTCAGCCCCTGGACAAACTATCCGAAAACGTGATCTTTGCCATTATCTCAGGAAACTGCTTTGCACGGGTCAACAATTTCTCTGACGGTTCCTGTCATAACCTTCATGAAAACAGAGGTTGGTTTCGTTCTCCTCAGCCTCTAAGAGCTGTTCAGGTGACCATTAAGCTTTCCTCCTCCGGCTCTGAGGAGGAGAATTTCCAGTTTCTGCCAGGTTTTCCTGAGCGCCTCAATCCCGGGCCGCCCCGGACCCGGCTCCCCTCAGCGCTGGGCCCGCCCGCCGCGGGGCAGCCTGGGACCTGCCCCTTCCCTGCTCCTCAGGCCGCCGTGGCGCCTCATTGGTGGTGCGTGCGCCACGTGCCCGCCTGCCGCCTTCTCATTGGCCGGCGGCCCAATCCGTTACCTCAGGGCTGGAGTAGAGGTGGTGAGAGAGTGGCCGGCGTTGCCGCGGTAACGGCCGGCCCCGGCATGGCGGCGGGGCGTGCCCGGCGGTGAGGAGATGGCTGGGGTGGGATGGTGAGGGACGGTGATGGGGCAGGACGTCTGTGGAGGTGGCCTGGTTGAGATCCGTTGTGGCGCAGGGTGTCGGGTGGGGGGGTTGGGGGGGGGGGGGGAGGAGGAGGAGGTGTGTGGAGGGGGCATTGTCGGGGCCGGTTGTGAGGAGAGGGGTGTTGGTGGAGGGGTTCTTCTGGGGGGGGGGTGTGTGTGTTAGTGGAGGGGTTCTTCTGGGGAGGGTATGCGTAGAGGGAAGGGGTCTAAGTGGTCTCCTGGGTGTGGGTCTCCTTTTGGGGCCTGCTGTGCTGAGGGACGGTACCCAGGACCCTCTGACACCCCTTTCTCTTTTCCAGCAGAGCGGGGGCTCTCTAGGGTGGTATCAGGTGCTGAAAGAAGCCGGCAATGGAGTGGTTCAAGGTGCTCCGTGGAAAGAGTGAGAGGCTTTCTCTTCCTAAATAAACGTCTTGCTTATTTGTTTCTCAGTTACAGTTCCCGAGTAATGCTCATTTACATTCTAGGTTGGTGTTTGGCAATATAAAGTCATGGAAATAACCGGCAAAGCTACTTAAGATTGTGTTGAAAATGCTGGGAGAGAAAAAGCAATTAATCGCGAAAAGAGACCTTTATGCAGACCCCACGTTTCCAGCCAGTGATACCTCTATATTTTTTGATTATTGTACCCCGCTTGCTCAATTCAGAGGCGAGATATCTTGGTTGAGACCTAAGGTGAGTTTTGAGTTATAAAAGCCTATGGTTTTAGCAGAAGTGGACTTTAAGGTATTTAAATGATTTTTAGCATTGAATGACTGCTTCTGGGTGTTTTTATTGTTTAAAAATACAGAAGTGATAAAACCAATCAATGTATGTCAGTGTTAACAATGTCTATGTTACAGTTTTTAAGTCTGGGTGCTTGTTTGTAGGTTTGATTTAAATCCTGATGTAGAACTTTTGAATTTCTTAGCACTAGTAGAAATTCAGATATTTTATCATAAATATATTTCATTACGGAAATAATATCCATACCAAGTTAAAAATAGCATGATGTTATTCCCAAATTTTTCAATGTATTGTATAACTCTTGAAAACAAATAACTGGATTTTAGAGTTTTTCAGAAGGATATTGCTTTTTTTTTTGCGATTGTTGATTTCTTTGATAACAAGAAAGAAAACTTTTTTAAGGCTGTAACTTGTCATATGACTTGTATTGCTTTTAAAGTTTCAGCTGGGTTTCAGAGCAAGCCACATGAGAGCTAAAAAGTTTAGAATACATTTCTGCAGTACATTCATTTGAAATGAAGTATTTCTGATACTGTCTTTGTGTGGAGGGGGAAAACAGTCTATAAAAATGTAATGGAGAAAAAAAGCCTGTTGTGTTTTAGCAGTATTGTTTTTCTTCCGTGCATCTGGGGATGGCTGTAGAACAGTGACAGAGCTATTGATTATCAGATAGAATTGACAAACAAATGACTTCATGGAGCCCAGTGTGCAACTTTCTGCTTTTGTACCTTACACCTTGATTACTGCTAAGCGCTGATCAGTTAATTTCCATCTCTTGCAGTGTTTACAGGTGAGAGAAGAACCATTTTAAAAACTTACTTTCAGATCTCATTAAGTGTTCAGAACTTTGCATTTGAAATTAATTCTTGCTACCAAGTAATTTATTTTTATTTGCCCTAGGGAAGGTTTTTCTCTTACGCAAATTTGGAGATTTTCGTAACTTGGGATGTGCAGTGCAATGTGATTGGCACCTGTTCCATCACACTTGATCATACATTCCAGCAAGGAGCTGATGAATTTTGTTGTCTTTCACTTATTGGTGCCTCTGCTAAGGTTGCACCTGATGGTGACATTTGCGTACTAAAATCCATGTGGGAACTAGATTTGCTTCACACAAAGTACCTGCAAAATAGCCACAAGGCAGTAATTTGTTATTGTGTGCTTAGGCTGTGTCTGAAGAGTAAATGTTCTAGAGGTAAAAATGTCTGTGTTTTGTGAGAGGTCTCTGGAGCCCTCCTGTTTTCTGAAACGCAGACTTCCTTAGACTATCCTACAGGATTTGGCTTTATCTCAACTCCCGTTCTTTTAATTTTAGGATATTTGTTCTACTCCTCGGTTATTTTCAAACAATCCGCAGGATGTGCAAGTGAAACAAGGGATTTTGGGAGATTGTTGGTTCCTGTGTGCCTGTGTTGCTTTGCAGAAGAGTAAATACCTACTGAATAAGGTATAGAGAAGTTTCTCGTTTTGTATTTCAGAAGTTTTCTTCACCTGATTTACATTTGTATATTGCTCTTGAATCCCAGGCCTCAAAACTGAGTATCAGTTTTGTTATGCTTAGTTTTACTGTTTTTGTTGTGACTTTTTTCCCTGTTATTATTACAAACAGTTAATATTTAGCATATTTTAAACTGGTTTTGTTTTAAAAAAAAATCATTATTTGTCTTGATTTTGGCTTTTGTCATCTAGGTAATCCCTCCAGGTCAGCCCAGCTGGACAGATGAGTCATATCAAGGCTGTTTCACTTGTCGAGTCTGGCAGTTTGGGCACTGGGTGGAAGTGACCATCGACGATCGTTTGCCTTGCCTTGGTGGTAAACTCTGCTTTTCCCAGTGTCAGACAGAGGATTTGTTTTGGCTTCCACTGCTGGAAAAAGCTTATGCAAAGTATGTGAACACTGGTATCGAGGGGAGTAAAGGGAGGTACTATGCTTGTATACCTTCTGCTTACTTATTTTATCTGACTGCTTTGGGCATAGATCTGTGTATTGTTCAATGTAAAGTACAACGGCTGCTGGCTTTCCCATACTGGGTTGTGCAGAAGTCACTCTTTAAACTGTAGATCTGCAAGGTGTGCTTCTAGTTGCATATGAGGTAAGATAGTCTTAGGGAGAGAATTAAGATGAAAAGTAAGAGCTGCAGTGACTTACCAGGATTCAAATGACGTTCATTAAGTCACTATCCATTGGTCATCTAATTTATTAAAGGGAAATATTTTATTAGTGCAGCTGAGGGCTCAGTGAAAAGCAGCAAGCATGCAAATATTTTCATGGAAAGCAACAACATTACCTAAGTTTATGCTAGTTGAGGCTCTGGCCGTATGAGTTTCACTGCTGCTTTTGCTTAATTTGATAGTTTATTATTTTGAGAAGAAACAACCATATTGTTGATGTGTTTGAAAATGCAGCTATTTTATGTTTTATGACATATCCATCAAAATGCTGCCCAGACAGACAAAACAATTTGCAGACAGTGCACTGGTAAGATAGACATCAAATGTCCAAAAGAACTTGGACGACAGATTGTGTGGTTGCCAGCAGAGGGCAGAAAAAGACTTTAAGTATGAAGTAATTCAACTGTAGATATGTTGAGCAGTCGTTGTGAAGCAGCAATGGCATGTTAAAGCTTCTCTGTAGGTTTGAAGGTAATATTCTTTCTTTGTTTTCTGTGGAGTCTTACCATTCTATCTTGTCGTATCATTCTATTATAGTCTTGATTTCTTTTGCTATCTTTTGCATCCGCTGCATCAGGTAGGGTAGTCTCTTGATTTACTTAAATTGTTGAAGGACCTGCTACTCTGGTTCTTTGTGCAGCACGAACAAAGAATAATTGAAGAAGAAATGTTATTTATTTGTACAGAATGCAGTCAGTATATCGGAAAGATGATGTAGTGCACAGATAATAAGGTACAAATGACTAGTACTAGACTAGAGCGGTTTCTATATAGGATGGAATGAATTGTAATAAACTTCCCATGTACAAGTACATAAGAACCATGTTTCTTTAGTTCTGCTGTTTCTAGAAACGTTCTTGGGGGTTTTTTTTGTTTCTTTTTTTTTTTTTTTTTTTAATAGAGTGCACGGATCTTATGAACAGTTGTGGGCAGGACAGGTGGCAGATGCTTTGGTTGATCTGACTGGAGGAATTGCTGAAAGATGGACCCTGAAAGGCCCTGGAAGAAACGTGGAGAAAGAGAAGACTGGCATGGTTTTGGAGAAAGCAGTGTTTAGAAGATTAATGAATCTCAAGGAACAGTGCGTGATAAGCTGCTCAGTCCTCAATTCCAGACAAGGTAATAGTAAAATTCTAGACATTTTAAAAGTAAATGTCTCTATTTAACAGGGTTCAGAGCACAAACAGCCAGCAAATGCATAGTGCTGATTCTAGTACCATATGAGTTTCATGGTGCAATTTTATATAAACTTGGATAAGTAAAGATTTAAGGATGTTGTTGAGTTCAGGATGGAGGATGCTTTTGAGGAGTGCTTTTTACATTAGGTGCTAATATGGTCAGTTCTCAAAAACAAACGCACACCCCTCACCGCCCCGAAAAAACACCTAAAAACCAACCTTAAAAACCCCAATGAATTTCAGCACTGAGAATTTGTAGATGTTTGAGATCAAGTAGTGAGTTAATACGCTTTAAAATTTTCATTTATTTTATTTCTATATAGTCACAACTAAAATGAACTGTTTGAGGCTTTGTATGCTGTTTTTTACTGATTTAAAAACAATTTTCTTTTATCTCAAAATTGCCTTCTTTCACAGGATAGTTTAGTGTCATTCGTTGTAAAATATGGAGCAGGTCCTTTTGCTTACTTTTAAATGCTTTTTTTCTATTCAGGTGCAAGTGAACTCGGAGAATTTCATGCCTTTATTGTGATAGACATGTTGAATCTGTCTGAAGTGTCAGGCAAGGAAATCTGCCTACTACGAATACGAAATCCTTGGGGGAGGCGGTGCTGGAGAGGTCCCTGGTGTGAGGGGTAAGTTTATTTTCATTTGGAAAATCATTTGTGAAAGTTCTGAAGCACAAAGCATAGCTATGTATTGCAAAGGTGAATATTGCTGATAGGCAATAGCAGAGGAGAGGGACTTCAGTTTGTATGCAATCCTTTAGAGACTTCAGTAGTTCACATAGCTCGTTGGTTCTAAGGCTAGTAGGCTAGGCATTTTGATCTATTAGTTCTGGTAATTAAATTTTTTTAATAACAAATATTTCTTTTGTTTATCAAAGCTTCATATCTTTTCGTAGAGATAAACTTAAGATGTTGGTTTATTTTCTGTCTCTGATTTTTGTTCTGCAATTGACGTAAGTATCATTGCTCGTAAGATGTTTGTGACTTTTAAGTAGTCACTCGGCTTTACTCGGCTCTTCTCATTTGATCTTGTCTCCGTTGCAGAAGACAAGCAAAGGAGTATGTATAAAACAAAATACAGCAGAAGGAAGGATGCTTACATTTTTTGCTTGTGTGCTCTCATTTCTGTAGATTAATATGAGTAGGAGAAGCTGGAATCAAGTCAATATAAAGAAGAGATCTGTTTTAAAGGAAATGCAGAGATATGCTTAGCAGTTCATATAGCAAAATAACAAGAATGAAAGGGCAGACCCGACTGGCTTATTTTGACAAGTGTTAGCATATTTAGACTGCACAAAAGAACATGCAATTCTTGACCCAAGGAGCAAGTTTTCAGCATTAAAATGTGGTAACAATATGATCGTGTTAATAAACATTTTAGAGAAATAGGTTTTTTTTTTCCCATGAGTTAAAAAGTTGGCTTCATCACTTCAATTGAGACTTAAGATGGTTTTTGCTTTTGGCAGAGTTTTGGTTATACACTTGGTCTCTTGTAGTTTCTTTGCCAAACAATAAGTTGCCATGTAGTTGCAAGGTAATATTTCACTGAGTGGCCTTAGAGCCCTGTTTTATTCGAGTGCAGAACTGTTCTTTGTTGTTAGTGAAACAATCAAAAATGTTGTAAGTACTAGCTTTTAACGGGCCCTAAATAATGAGGTGTTTAAATTCTTGGTTTATCATGACTTAGCCAGCAGATTCATGGGGATAACCGGCTACTTTGTACCAACAGTCATTTTTGATGTTCACTATACAGAATTAAAATTCTTTCAGAACAGTCACTGTGCAGCTTGTTTTACTTTTTTTGTCACTATTTTTAACAACGGTTAAAAATCTTTATTTTGCTCTCACACTTGGGACTGTCCTGCCTGTTGTAAGCAAAGTAGCTATTTCACCTAGAAGCATGCTGCTGTATCCTATCTAGTGTTAGGTTGTTTCAAAGTTTTCTTTGGTATGTTGTGATTGATACTTTCTATTATCCCTCTCACTCACTAGCAACATGTGTGCAGAAATATTCAATGCAAGTATTTCACAATAAAATGAAGAAACCTCTTATTGTCCTGCTCCATAGGATATTTGATAGAACAGTGTTGTGGAACTTTATTGGGCAAAGAACTAAACGTTGACTTTTGTCTTATGTGCAGCGGTCAAGGATGGAGCCAGCTAGATCCAGCAGTTGCCTCAGAACTGCTCTCACAGATCCAAGAGGGAGAATTCTGGGTTGATGAAGAGGAATTTTTCAGGGAATTTGATGAGATTACCATGGGATTTCCAGTCAATGAGGAAGGACAACTTCAGAGCCTCTATACAGGTGTGGTATGAGAAAACATCTTTTTCGTACAAGTAACATTATGTCAATGGGAGGGACTGATTTGAATTGCAAATGCATGCAACTAGACCATAAGGTCTCTTTCTCAGCCTTTCCCTCTCCTTTAGACCCATATGCCCTTTCTGTCTCTACTAGGAAGAATAGAGGGACAAGAGGAAATTGAAGATCTTTAGAGGAGTCTTTGATATTTCTCCACGATCTAGTTACTTGCTAGTTGGTTGAGAGATTAGTGTTCTCTATCTATAAGGCTGCTGTTCTGGACAGCCTTGTGACTTTTTTTTTTTTTTTAATGGGAGATAAACTTCAGATTTCTAGAAACAGTGTCTTGCTGTAAAAATCATGTCATCAATCTGACATTACCAGCTGTGACATTCATTTTCATGCCTCTCAAAATCTTGGTCATGATTATCTGCTTGGAGAAGGTGTCAGGGCTACAACAGCATGTTTTCTTGGGCTGGGGGATCTCTGCCATATATCTGTTGTATAAAATTAAGTAGCCTCTGGTGTCTGAAATCCGCACCGTGTTTTTCTTATTTTGTTAGAGAAAGTGCTGTATCACTCGCAGAATCTTTTTGGATCCTGGGTGAGAGGCCAGTCTGCAGGTGGCTGCCGTAACAACAGCAGCTTCCCTACCAACCCTAAGTTCTGGCTGAGAGTCTGTGAAAAGAGTGAGGTGTGCATTGCTCTGCTGCAGAAACATAGGAAATACAGTGCTGACTGGGCCGGAAGAATTCAAAATCTGACTCACTTAGCAGAGGAAAATCTATCTTTGACTGACGGTGTACAGGGGAAGAATTATCAGGCTGTGGGATTGCATGTCTGGAAGGTAATACGGGAGTGACGTTTTTCTTTTTGCAAATAGAAGTTTTAAAGCATTACTGAAACATCTGAGTAAAATCATTCATTTCCTACTGCAGCGATATGATTCAACACATTTTACATCTCTGGTTTACGTTAGAATGATCCTGTTTATCTCACAATGCAGTTACTGTCTGTACAAACTATTAGTGGACTAGTACTTTCTTCTTATCGTTGAGTGCCACGTAGCAGAACTTTTGGGACTGTTCCAAACTACTGCATGACATTTCAGGCTGATTATTTGATGACTATTCCTAAATTTACTCCTCCTGAATATTAACTCTTCCTACTCCTCTTTGATGTTCAGCTTATCTGCTGATACTCTCCTCCTTGTTTCCTTTTGTAAATGTACACATGTTTAAAAATGTTTTAAACAATATTTGATTGTTTTTATTAAAAACTCCTTATTTTTCCTAAAACACCGCACATCATTATGCATCTATTCTAGGTGGAGAAGAAACGATTTAACCTTCCAAAGACCCTCTCTGCTCCTCCAGTTGTAGGTACCGTCTGCCATTCCTATGACAGAGAAGTGCATGTATGCTGTGACCTTTCGCCTGGGTTTTATCTTGTTATTCCCAGCACTTTTCTGAAAGATGCAGTAGGGAATTTCTTGCTTCGTGTATTTTCAACGGGAAGGATCTCTCTCAGGTAGGTTTAACACAAAACAAAAAATTTCTTCCAGTCGTTGTTGACATAAACAAATATATGAAGTATAGCACTAAGTGTAAATGTTCAAAATGTTTTGAAGGGTTGTGCAGAGTACCAAGTAACAGCACTTGTTTTGTCTTTGAATTCATGTAAGTAGTGATCTATCTCCTTGTTTTTTTCATGAAGCTGCTACTACCTCTTGTTAAAATATCAGTCAGAAGCAGTCAGATGAGTAGCATCTTGACTTTAAACGGCAGCCCAGTGTTTTGAGAAAGTGTGTGTTTTGTAAAAGAACTGAATAGGTTTGTGCAGAACATGTTTCTCAATATGTGGAAGTTCTTTCTTAATGTCTGGAAAAAATGAAGATGTGCCACAGAAGTTAAAAGCAGCTGTTATTGCAATCAGCGACAGAAAAGGACAGCAATATATTATCATATATGCTGGAAAACACATACTAACAGATTGTTATTAGTGAGCAGTACAGTTTCAAATGCAAATGGAGTGTCAGCAGTGGACTCGGATGACATAATGCTCACGGCTCATCTTTCCTGGACAGGTGTGGAAAATAGGACTGATGTTTATGCTGTCTTCTTTAGCTGAATGAAGAATTGTTTTTTGAATTAAAGCATTCAACACTGACAATACAGCTGAACTTCTTAATTGTGAAGGCCTCAAGAAGTTTACCAGCATTATGATAAAATTCTTGGAAGGATCACCTGCATATTGTGTTCTAGCTGATCTTTCCTCATAACTTGTGCCACAAAATAGACTTTTATAATAGACTTGGAACAATCTTTTCTTTCTGTTTAACAGTGCTTGCTTATCCAACAGAAAATATCAGGAATGTCAGTCCAGTAGCTTCTGATTACTTTTAATTTTTTTAACTGTAGCAGACTACCTAGCTATCTCAACACTTTAAAGGCAATTATTTGTGAGCAATTCTCTTGATGACCATAGCCTTGAAATAAATACTTAAGAAGACATGATGATGAGTACTTGTGTGGAGACAGCAAAGCTGTAGCTTCTCCCAATAAACCTGAAAAAATGTGAGGTTGTCTAACAGCTTGTGCCAGGTAAGCTATATGCAGAGGCAAAACGTGCTGTTGGCAACATGTTTAAAAGCTATTCAGATTTTTTGTAGTACACTATCAATTCGTGTCTCCTTGGAGAGAAGCTGGTAAATCACACTACAAAGCCAGAACATGCATTAATCATTTACTCTGTGGAATTTGGAAGCAAGATGGCATCAAGTTTTAGACCAAATAAAGGTCTGCAAAACTATGGGGCTAATTTTGCTGCATGGGTGCAAGTCGTGTACTTCTTACTGGCGATATATTTGGTTTCTGGACATATTTCATCTGTACAGCATGTTGCACTTTCAGTGATGCGATAAAATTTCTATTATTGCTGTTAAGTATAACACTTCCTCAGACTGAAATAGAGGTGCCAGCCTGGATATGTGTCTAGAATGGACAATCACAGAATAACACAACAGCTGTTTTATGTTCCCAACTGGAAAATTGGAAATAAGGACAGATGTTATGTTGAAATAGGATTTCAAACGCTGCACAACTGATAATGATACCAAATTGTTCATACGGCTGTGAAAAGCAGTGCTGGGCAAAGACTGAAATACGGGTTAACGTTACAGTGATCGTGTCAGAGGTAAAAGGGTAGTTTCATCTGATTAAAGATGTAGTGAATATAAAAAAATAATGCAATGTATGCTTTGGACTTACTGAGGTGCTGATGTGTACTCTAGAAGTTGCTGTCAGTTGTATCACTTTCAAATAGGACAAATAGCGCAAGAGTACTGAGGAAAACTGTGTAAGCTGCATTTCTTCATAAACGTACAAAAATCTGCCTGGTTTTAGTGCATGGTTTGTATATGCTCTGTTGTTCTTGTGGAGTTCTGTGGATTACCTAAGGACTTAGAATTGTACAATTCTCTTTTTCTTTATGCTGAAAGTTTGGAGGAATTGTATTTATGTAAGTTTATATAATACTAGTTCGTTTTTGTGAGCTGGTGTTCTAGATTTTGTGAAATCATACAGATTTTGTACATTTAGTTTCTTTTCTCTCTTATGTTTGATAGTGAGCTAAAACCACCACCTGCAGATGCTGCCCTCTGTGAAGAACTCCCAGCAGGTGAATGGGAGACAGTGCAGCTGCATGGATGCTGGAAAAATGGGCAAAGTGCTGGAGGTAGCAGGAACTTCCCCTCCTTCCATATCAATCCCTGCTTTCCCCTCTCCATTCCTGCAGGACCAGGAAAAAGCAGTGTGAAAGTTACCCTCCGGCAGCACTGCCAAGATAGCAAGTGTCGTCCAATAGGTTTCCATATATTCCAGGTAAGACTTCTTCTGGTCAGTTCGATTGCTCGTTTGCCAAGCGTGAAGGTAAGCCTGCCAGTTAGTTCAGTGCTTCTTGCACTTGGCAAGGGACACGCTGCTTCTAGGAGAAACACAGGCTGGTCCTGTGAAGTAATGCCTGTGAAAGATACGGAATAACTGCACACTGGGTAGCATGGTAATCAGATAATTGGTTCCACTGAATCCTTCCAATGTTCCAAATTAGTTTTAGAAATGATGAACTCTTGAGGATTTGCAAAGAACTCTCAGTGTCTTAGTGACTGAGGACCAGACTTTTTGGTAATTGATCATGGAAACTGACTTTCTTCATCTCTAATAATTATTTACTTGTCCATTGGCAAGCAGTGTTGGATCCGCAGACAGGATTAGAATTCAAAAGGACTTATATGTTGAACAGCTAATCTGAAACAAAACAAGATATGATTTGGTATGGACAAATACAACGTAATACATGTATGTGCCAGTGATCAACTGCATAAATGTAGGATGGGAAGCTTCTGGTTAGGTGGCTGTTTTGCAGGGAAAGCTAGCTTTATTTTCAGAAAACGTGCTTCAGAAAAGGTGTTGCTTAAATGGAGAGTCTAAAGTTGAGCGTTAGGAGTGATCATATAGATTCAAATATACAATATGTGAAGAAAGATTGAAAGAAGGACATTTTTCATGCCTATAGGAGACTGAGGAGAAGTCTACTATGAATTTTTAGTACAGGGAAGGCCAGTAGAAAGAGGAAAGACATAGTCTGTTCACTATATCCACGGGGTGAAAAACAAGTGCATTAGGCTGCAGTGAGGAAGGGTGAGATTAGACAACAGAAAAAGCTTTTGAGCTATGTGGGTACTGAGTTGTATAAACCGCCTGTAAACATGGTAGGAATGATTTATCTGTACTTAATACCGCCATTTCGGTTTTCTGGAAGCCTTCCCGTCCCTCTCATATAGCTCTGTACAGAAGAGTGAGTATTTGGAGTGGAATAGATATGGAACATACCATACTATGGTATACCAGGGATTTAACATTGTCAGGCTGGCAATATATGAAAAGATAGGCATGTTTTCATTCTTTTTTGCAGGTGCCTAACAGCAGCTGGAAACCACATACTTCCTCTTTTCTACACTTGGAGCCGCTGGTTAGCTGTGTACCCCATTGCTATTCACAGGAAGTAAGCCAACTTTGCAGACTTCCTGCGGGAAGTTACGTAATTATACCTTCTACGTACTTGCCCGATATGGAAGGCAATTTTACAGTGGTCATAGCAACCAAAATAGACAGGTAAAAATATGTTGCCCTCTATTTGCATTTCTAGTATTTTACTGCATGCAGTACAGGATGTTTGGAAACAATAACTGTAGTGACACGTTCTCACTTTTGATAGAAAATAAATTTTTTTTTTAAAGTCTTTGTATTGCTGTTATGTTTGCAAGCACTGCTTACTGCTTTGACTATGTTGGAAGAATGAGTAAAACAAAAGTATTTGTAATCTTCTTGTATCAGTTACTGAACAACAGATGTCTAGTGCTGGAGAAGATGGCACTACAGCAACTGAGTATCGGCTATGTCCAGATATTAGGATTTATGCTGAAATTTTACTAAGCTTTTTAGTAAACAGGGTTGTTTTTTGAGAAGCTGCAATCTGTTGCAAGCCTTATTGCAGGTAGTTCCTCCTGATGAGAATAATAACAGGTCTGAACCAGAATTTGTAGACTCCGTAAGACTGCATTAAGAGATTGCATCAAGATTCCATAAGGATGTGGAACGAAGCCTAGCATAACAATCTTCTCCTTTTGAAGTGAGATAAATGATTGATGTTTACAAGATCCCTCAATACTTTGTGCAGAAATAAGTGTGGTTTTGGTTTACAACAGGAAGCGCATTCACAGCCGGGAGACACTTGGACAAGTATTGCAAGAAGTAAGTGATATATTTTTAATTTCGGTTGTTCTAAAGGTGTCGCAGAGGCATCATTGAAGCTTACGTATTAACTAATAGTGAGAGTCATGTACTAGTGGACTGGACTTTAAATGTTCTCATTTACTTGCTGAAAACTGATAATCAGTAAAGCAGTTAATCTTTGGTTTTTTGTTTCTCAGACAGAAAAGCAGCATTTGTTAGCAGCTAACAAAATTTATCTTTTCGCACCACTCGAATATACGGAAGCTTCTATATGACTATTTTATAAAGTCATTATTTACTTCCTCCAGTCATTCCCCAGTGCCTACCTCTGCTGTAATGCCTGTGAGAAATTGGACTATTAGTGATGAATAGGTGGTTGTACTTGACTTTTACATTTGCTTTCAAGAATGTATACACTCTTTATGCATTTGGATATATTTTGATGTATTCATTCTTGGTGTCGCCATAGACCTGCTAGCTTTAATTGTATATTGTATCCTTCCTCCATCTGATTGGCTTTGATATTAATTTGGGATCCTACGTATTGTGATTTAGAAATTCTAATGATGATATAATGTTGTAAAGACTTAAGAGAACACAGCAAAAAGAGAAGAAAAGCAAACAGGCAATCCAAAGATTAGCTTTCACCACACTAGAGTTTAGTTTTTTATTTGTTCCCTTACAGCCAGCCCATATAGCATCCTACCATTATCATCCTTGGTGTGTGAGCCGTTCTGATCAAGTTAATGCCATCTATTTAATATTTTCTTATTGTGTTTTGCTTGATTAGATATGAATGTAATATTGAAGGGCTGGATGTGAATGCTGAGTACTTAATACTTATGGTATTTTTACTGGGTGGAGAGGAGAATTTTGAATGTATTGTTTTAACAATTGTTTAAAGATACCTGATTTGGTTGGTGGATCAAAGCATGCCCTTGATAATACTCTGCTTAGTAAGTGAGACCAAGACCATCTAGATACTTGGCTCTTTCCCTTTCAGGTTTTAATAAAAACAAAACAAAAATCTTAGGAACAACTCTTCACCCAAGATTAAAACTGGCTTACTAATTTTTTTAATCTAGGTCGTGTTGACCAATGATTACATTTTGTCCTTAAAACCACACAAACAGTATGGATTTTGTGTGCTTCGCAAAAATGGGCAAAGACCTGTATGTACTTTCCTCATGATGCTTGTTGTTGTAATATTTAGGAGCTGAAGTATGTAATGAAGTGCTTTATTGCTGTTGTTTTGGAAACAAAACATGGCAAGGCCATTATTACAGAAGGAATATATTCAAAGATATGTTTCTTATATTATTCCACGTAAATGGCTGGACTTGGGCAGAGGGTGCTTCCTGACATCAAGGGAACAAACAATTTAGATTCTTCAGGACTTGAAAACTTGAAGAATTTGGAAATGGCAGTTATCATTTTCTTATCGGTGGCAGAAATTAATGTCTGAAACTAATCTTCGACAGCATAGTCTTTTTTAAAGACTGGACTTCAAATCATTCAGTGGTTTAACCTCTTGAGGATCTAGGCAGTCTGCCTTACTGAGAAGCTGGGCTATTTATTTCTAAGGGGTGCATCACAGCAGAGCTGGATGTCAGTGTATTTTTCTAAAAGTTTGTCTATGTGTTTTCTAATGCCTGAAGTGATGGGATTTATGAGTTTTAGGGTTTTTTTAAGATGTTTCACAGGAGAAGCTTGCATTTTAGCCTTAACTTCTAAATCTTTCTTTTCTCTGATTTACTTTAATTCCTTATGAATTTCTTCTCTTTCTTGACAAAAAAGTTAACTCATGAAAGAATAGCTTTTTTTTTCCTGCATTGTTCATTTTCTTATAGATTTCATTTACAACTGTGATGAAAAGGTAATCTGGAACTCTCACACTGTCATTTTGAGAAACATTGGAAAGCCCAGGAATGCCTCACCTCTTGCTGTTTTCAGTTTTAAGTGGAATAACAAGAAGATACTCTTAGCCCAGCTGTTTTTCACTGGTACCAACTGTCAGGCCTACGGTGACTTCTTTGTAAAAATACCTCCTTAATCGTGTACACTCTGAATATTTGTTCTTCCCGTGTTTTTTAGAACCAGCATTGTACAGCAAATCTTCATAATGTACCTCAGTTCTTCAGAAACACAGGTGAAGAATATGTGCATGTTTTAACCCAAGCTACAGTTTTAGAAGAAAACCAGAAAGCATATGTGCATAATTAAATAATAGTTTTGGGGAAGAAAAAAAAAAAAAAAAAAAAAGGCAAGCTTACAGAATAACTTCAGGAGACCAAAGGGGCAAACGTAGAGGAAAGAAACTGGAGTCTTTTTTCAGGTAGGACATACCTCAAGAATCGTCAAAATACACTGGAGCAGAGAAAGTCCAAGCTTGTATCCTACACTGCCAGTCATGCTGCTGAGCACTTTATCATGGGCCCTTTGTTGAACCATGCAAATGGTGGATTGAAAAGAAGGATTTTTTTGGTGAGTTTTTCTTTAATGAACACCACAAAGGAAAAAGATAAGACTTGAAAACTTTGGTTTATGAACTATCATGTCGGACTGCTTTTGTAAATCTCTAAGAATGTTTTATGCAAGATCTGCCCTCACGGTAAGAAATACGAAGTTTAAGAGATTTTTCTTAATTTGTGTTTGAAAGTATTTCTTATTCAAGGAGGATTTTTTAGATGTTATATTTTCCTCAATAAAAATGGAATAACGTTGAAAGTTTTATGATGTCTTTTATTAAAAAGGTGAAAACTGTCAATGATGTCAAGTCTGCATTTGTTCTGCAATAGCAAACTTTACAGTGTGTTAGAGCCCTGGGGTTTTCACGAAATCGAAGGGAATAATTGGAAATATTTGAGAGAAGAATCAAGTCTTCCATTAGTGTTATGTCTGAGAAATATGTAATATTCTACTTCTGCTTTTAACTACATCCTAGCACAATTTATGCTTGCTCCTGTTGAACTTTGAAAATTCAAAGCATCTAGGATGCTTGCAGATGAATTTTAAGTGGTCAAAACTTTCCACATCTGTTGTGGAATGATGAGACGACAAAAGAAAACACCGTGAGTAATAAATCTTTATTGTGCCTGCTTTAACAAATGTTGGCATCTTTGTTTATTTTCTTCATTTCTTGTAAGGCTGTTCCTTTCCCTTCAAATAGGAAATTATTGGATGATATAATAGTGTTTCTAAACAGAAGAAGGAAAGGTTCATGAAAGCACCTGGATCCGAGAGTTGTGATAACATAGGAAACGGATACTGAGGAAGTAAAGAAAAAAGGTGTAAGGATTTCTAAATGGACTATGATTATAAGAGGCCCCATTCTGCAATCATTTATGCACATGTGAAGTTTATACTATAATATATAATGGGAGTGTGAAAGGAACAGGAGTCAATGCTAAGTGTGTATACTCTGTTACCTTCTGCAAAAGGGTGTAAAGAAAGACCACCTGTGAACACGGAGGAGTAACAGCATACTGAAGAAAATTGTTTTTTATTCAGGCACCCTTGCTGCATCAGAACAGCTGTGCCATTTTAAGAGTGTGATACCTGACTGAGCAGATATGCAGGAGATTGTGCTTCATAACAGATGATTTCTCTAAAATCCTACATCTAATTCATTGCTACTGTGAGTGTGAAAATACGGGTTTTTTTGTAACATGTTGATGTGTACTTTTATGTGCCTAAGATGCAATTATATGAGCTTGAGCAAGTACAATTATTTTAATTTCAAAAAGTTCAACTATATGAGGTCAGACCTCCTAAATAAAAACACTCTATATTTACTTGCTCTACTGAGCTACCTACATTTGAATACAATTGAGATAGTGATATGTGCTTTTAAAATATCTGCAATTACTGACTGGTTGAAGTCCCTCTGCATTATAGTATGCTGCAGACTAGCGTGGGATAGCACAGAGTTTATATGGATGTGGCTGCAGTATTGCACCCAAAATGTACTCCAAATTGATTTCCTTTACGCCCTCAGGGAGCTGGAATGTGAATGCCCGAAGCAGGTTGGTAAAGATGATGAACAGTTCAACTCGTGCCATCTGTTCCCCCAAACATACACGGTGCCCTGCAGAAGAATGGGGAAAAGAGTTAGTTCTGAGCTAAGTTCTGAAAAAGAACTTTGAACAAAATTCTACCGAGTTCCATACATTCTGTTAATGTAAGATAATTATTTCCTGTAAGGATAATTATTTCCTGTAAGATAATTATTTCTGTAAGGACAGAAGATGCCTTTGGAGGTGGGGGGAAACATTTATTTAACTGCAGAACTGTATACCTCTAATTATGTCGACTGGGTTTTTTGTTAGTTTAGGGGTTTTTTGGTTGGTTGGTGTTTGGGTTCCCCGCCCCCCCTTTCCCTGCAGCATGTACAAGATTCTTCCTTTTCATTTTTGCTTCTTGTTCTGTGAGAACCATTAATTGCTTCTCAGTTAAGAGAAGGCCGGATTTTAAAAGGCTTCATATACTTCAGAGTCTTGTCTTTGGTTGTTGAGGAGGGAGCACTGGAGCATTGTGGGATTCAATTCTGAAGCTAAGTAGAAGGATGTAATCGGGCTTTCTTCAATGGAAATTAAGGCAACTATATCGGGTCCTTGACGCCCAGTGTCCTCTCTCTAACACTGCCCAGGGGCAGATATCTAAGCTAAGGGAATGAAACGTAGGCGTGTGCAGTGATTTATAGACTCAGTGACTCAATTTGACGTATTGTTTTCACAGTGTATTTCAGGATATCTATATGTTCCAGACTAAAGTAAAGATATATATTCAGGATATATAAATACTCAGACTGTATAAACAGAAAACAAAGCAAGTTAGAAAAGAAAATTTCCTATGCCTGGGTTGAAATGGTAGCCTAAATTAGTTGTCGATTCATGTAAACTAGTGGACATCTGGTGAGTAAAGGAGGTAAGATGTTAAGTACCTGGTTTGTAAATACGATTTTAGGATTTACAGGCAATTTGGGCAAATGGTTTTAAAATATGGATTTATTGTGTTTAATCTGACTGCTTTGTACATTACTTAGCATACCATTTTCTTTCTATCTACAACAAATGTATAATAGTATAATCTGTCATAGTAACATATAAAACCCCCAGCTGTTTTCCAGTGTTTTTATTGTTTAATTTTTATATTTTAGTTTTCAGTAAATAGCACCAGCTTCCTGTTTTGTGCTGCTTTTCTTCGTAATCTGATTATTGGAGAAACTGGTAGTCTAGAGAAGCTTTCTGAGTTATATTTTGTACTGCTTTTTTTTTTTTCTCCCATGCCTTTGTATCACTGCATTTTGCATTGTAAATTAAGTAAGTTGTAAGTCATAATATGCTTTTGAAAAGTTAGAATTTTTTTTTTGGTTGCCTAATAATATTCTACTGAAAAGACTGGGTTTTTCTAGTTTTCTGGAGATACTAGAGAACCTGTTGCTAGACTGGTACTGTAGGATTTGGGAGACTGAGGTTTGGTTTCCTGCTTTATCACAGATTTTCTCTGTATATTTTGGCAAATCATACTACTTTTGTCTTTGGGTTTCCCATTTGTAAGGTGAAAATAAATTGATTTTTCTGATTTGAGGGTGTTATCAGGATTTAATACATTAGGGACTAAGGAGCTCGGATACCCTTATAGTAGGAACCGTACATATACCAAGGAGATAGCATTACATCTCTTAGCCATACTCATCCTGTGTTTGGATGTATAAAAAATATAAAATGTAAAACAATATTTGTGGTTCTCACAGCAGAACACGTGACTTTAAATCTTTGTGTCAAATATGGTTTTGTAAAAGTATGTTTTTAAAATTTTAGAATTTAGAAATGGTGTTCTTTAGTCTTCCTGCAAGACACAGTGAACAGGAATATTCAGGGCATTACCTGCTGAGAAAGGTAAGAATGCCTCTTTGTTCACAAAGTTGCCATCCAAATCAAGAAAATGATTTGGGTTGAACTTCCACGGGGTCGCCCAGTGCTCAGAGTCATACACAACGGAGTGCAGATTTGGCAATATGAGCGTGCCCTGCAAGAAGAAGCAGAGATTATATTTTCCATGTATGATTGATTCTTTTTTTTGGACTTTCCTTCTCTCTAATGGATAATATGCCATCCTGCGTCTGCAGCCCAGTGTTTGGATTCAATCTGGTCTTCTGCGCACATCCAGGCATGACAAACCCTTGTATCTTCTGTTTGTCATAACGTTATTACGTGTTTGCCTTTGTGTAAGTTGTCTCATGTCAGGACTACTGAAGTGTCTTCATGTCTAAGCTAGAGTGGAGCTTGGATTGTTTTACATACTTGCCAGACTAATTATAACACTTTCCTATTTGTTTTTTTTTTTTTTTTTTACTCTTCACTGGATCTTTCAATTCCATCACATCAGTTTTATGCTTAATATATTTGGGATGTTTATATCATGCCAATGTGACTGTCAGATCTGTCGCTGTACTGAGCTGCCATCATCGTAAGCGTGTAGGTTTTGTGTGTGTGTGTGTTTTGTCAGGGATGACGATAGGTTGCTCCAGGCTGGTCCCTTGTGTGTGAAAGTTAGCTGGCTTGACATTCATTAAACCTCATTCCTTCATCATTCCTTAAAACACATGTTCTGCTTTGATGCCCAGACCTCATCCGTATTTGACTAGTGGGAAGAAAGACTTCAGTTTTCCTTATGTTTGCTACTTGTGCTGTTAGCCTTTTCCCAAGCTTTCTTTTGCATCTGCTAATGTAGACTTAGCCCTGGTTCAGAGCACTCAGCTTTGTTTCATGTCTCTGACATGCTACCACATGCTCTCTATGCAAAGTTAGGAACTGTAGAAGCTAATGTCATATAAATACTAAATATTAATAGCTCAAAGCTTTAAGAAACATGGAGGTATACTCTGTACCTTTTTAATGTGAAAACCCAGCAAAGTTGTATTCCTCACACATTGTCGAGGGACCCCAACAGAAGTAACGTTGCTGTACCGCAAAGCCTCATGAATCACAGCATTTGTGTATGGCAGTTTTTTACGGTCTTCGTAGTTGATGAGATGGGAGGGTTCCAGAACCGCCTCTATCTCTCTTTGAACTTTTTCTGCAGAGAAATGAAAATATTTTAACTTTTTTTCTCCTTTTTCCCCAGCAGATTTCTGTATGAGTATGGTCCAGGACTGGGGAAAAAAAGAAATTATGTTGCTATGAAATGTGTTGGCATGTGGTTTAACTGCTGTGTTGGTTTCAGTTGATTAAGAAAGTGCATATCCCCAAAGCACAAGATGATCCCTCATTTAAGACACATCCCACTTGGTGATGAGGATAATACAGTTCTATGTTTTAAAAAAAGGATTAAAATTTGAAATTACGGGTGTTTCTGTTATGTTTATAAAGACACATCAGACCAGGTATCTTTTTACAGCTTTTCCACTTTGAAGGTTAGGAAGAGACTAGGTTGCATGTGAAATGTCTTTAGCTTGCTATTCTGCCTTTGCCATCCCCTTCTAGTGAGATAAAACAGTGGCTACTACTAATTTCTGCTAGTGTTGCTTCTTAGTGAACTGGTGGGGAAAGCGCATTTGTTTCATTTATTAAACTTTCATTTTCTAGATCTCAATTGTTGATGTACCGCCATTCATATTCATTGTTAAGGGTTGTTCTGATGTATTGCAAGTCACTGAGCCAATACTTAGACTTTAATGATGATCGTTATGATGTAATGTTGCATGCAGTTCCCTCTGGTAATGCTTTTGCTCACCTTGTATTTCTGGGTATTGTACCATATAGAGCAGTGCCCAGAGAAGGGTGGTGCTTGTTGTTTCTGTCCCTCCCAGCAAAAGATCAACCACAGTCTGAACCATATTGTCTTTATTAAACGTAGAAGTAGGGTCATCTTTGGTCTGTAGGGTACATTCACAAGAAGACTATGAAGTGGGTAATTTCAGACATTTTATCAGTCACATAGAAATTGTCATTGTTTAATGAAAACAGTGAGCAGCCCACCAAAACAAAAATCTTTAGTGCTAAACAAATAAGGTATGCATATAAAAATTCCGTAGCAGTTACTTGAACAGCAAGTATTTGTAGTAGGCATTGAGGCCAAGGAAGGGGCAGTGTGATAAACAGATACTTACTTTTGTTATTTGAGCTAGGTAGAAGTCAATGAGATCCTGTGGATCACGTGCATTCTCTCTTTCATGTGTCTGGACCTCCTTCATAACTAAATTGTGCATGAAGTCATTGTATGCAAATACTTGTTGATGAGGTCCTGGGAGACGGTGCATAAGCCATGGGAAAGCATCATACATCTGTGATTTTAAACAAAAAGGAAGAAACATGAGCTCCTTTAAACTGAGAACTCAATTCTGATTTCCTGATAACTCTGTGAAGTCACTGCAACACATGGGCTCCTAATTAGGATGAGAGGCAATAGACACAAGTCAGAGACAGATGAAATACTGGGAACAGGTTTCCCAGAGAGGCTGCGTGAAATCTCCATCCTTGGAGACTTCAAGCCTTGACCAGACAAGTCCCTAAACAACCTGATCTAATTAGACCTGCTTTGAGCACGGAGTTGGATTAGCTGACATGCAGAGGTCCCTTCCAATGTAAATTATTCTACGTTTCTAAGAGGGATTATGAAACCTCTGCATTGCCCTCTAAGTGAAATGGTGTTGAGGAAAACTTGTCTGATATTTGTTAATGAGCTATTAGTAATATGCAGCAGTCTAAATGGTTATGATCAAGTTGTCAATATTTAATAACCACACTTTCTATCCTTAATAGATAGGTTGAAGACTGAAAAGGTATAGAAGCTGACTTGACCTCTCAGTCTGAGAAGGCTTTCCTCCAGGAGAAACTGGGGGCATTCATTGAGGGGAAAAATAATTATTTTTGTTTCTTTGTATTGTATGTATTTTGTGAATGGACTTTACTCCCTAGGACTACTGGCAGAGCCTTTGTTTTATTTATGGCCTGTGATTAGGAATATATGGGCCAGTGCAGGCTTCTCCATCCCCATCAGCTGACCAAGATGTCAACATCATGTAATAGTGGATATCAGGTCACAGCAGAGCAGGAGAATGATTATATTTTACTTTTTGGATGCGTACTTAAAAATGCAACAGGGGCTTTTGAAAATGGGTGAATTGGAGTGCTGAATTGAGGGCTGAATCTGGCTCACAAGCAGATTTTCTCAACCTTGATTTTTACTCTGATTTTTTTTTTTTAAGGCATCTCTGTATGAAAGTGTTGGGAGAGCCTGACAGTGTTATAGAATGCCAGTGTGCCAAAATCTGCGCAACATAAGCAATAGGTAGGCTTTCAAGAACTTAAAAGTATTATTCTTGATGTGATGAAATTGTCACCTGTATCTTATAGGAAGCTCAAAATAACTCAGATCTTGGTGGTAATCTGAATTACATGAGAAGCAAGATATTTTCTCAAAAGAATAGGACTTAGAAGGCTTAGTCCTTATTAACTGCACTTCCGTATTCTCAAGACTAAATGAAAATTAAATTTTAAAAGTTGCTTTCATTTTAAGATTTAAGAATCTTACGTACACAGTACTCTGCAAATGATTAGTCATTTGAAATATGTTATATATTTTGGAAATCTGAAAACCAGTGATGATCTAGAATTTAAATTTTAGGACATGTGATTTACTGAAATAAAGAAGGACTGTAAAGCAGTAATGACATATACAAGGTATGTATTAATTTATTACTGCACAATGGCTCGCAGAACAATGGTAGGGAAATGTTTGGGAATAATCGTCGCTGACTTTTAGTTTGTTTCTTTTGACTTGTGAAGTGCAAATGCACTTTAAGGAATAAGAACAAGAAAATTAGATCCTTACCCTGCCCCAGACAGTAGCTTGAAAGTAGATCACAAAATAAACAGCTTTGATAAGCTTGCTGAAAGATTCATCCTCACTGGAGAAGCGATGACCAAAAACAACAGCACAAATTATATTTGCAATAGCATGGACAATGAAAGTGTGCGGGTCGAAAGGTTTGCCTGTGAATATAGGAGGTACCATGAATATTTCTGAATAGACTACAGTGAGAGAAATGAGGAAGACTTCCTTTTCCTTTTTAATGGTAAAAATAATAGTAGATGAGACTACTTTTTCGATAAATTTCACGCAAGTAAACTCTAGTTTAATACAAATTAACTGTATGGATTGTAAGTGCAGGCAATCTTTATTTTCAATCTGCCTTTTACTCTTGTAAATTTATAGTGATTATTGGTTTTGAGAAGACAAACATTAGGTCTCTCTTCCTCTCTTTGACTTGTGGTCTGGGTTGTGTGAAAACACAAGCAATTAATTAGAACATATACCTTCAAATCTGGAGGAAGATATTTAAGTTTGGCAATTAAAAAACAAAACAACGATCCCCACAAAAAAAAAAAAAAATCCCCTCCCCCTCCCCCCCCCCCCCCAAAAAAAGAAACAGAAAAAAAAAATTAAAGTTTTAATTTCTTAGTCATGTTGAAATGACTTGTCTCCTTTTGGTTTTCAAATAGAGCTTAACAATTCAACTGTATATATTTTTTTTTTCTCCACAGACTGAAAAGGCAAAACTCGCATAATGGAATGGAAAACAGCTCCCATTAAAAAGGGTTAAATCCAGAAAAAAGTAAATTAAGTACACATTTCAATGGCCAGGACAATCTTTGAATTATACTACTATGGAAAATGGTAGATTATGCATCTCTGACTTCAGTTCGATGCTTGTAGTCTTTCTTGGGAAGAGTAAATACAATTATTGTGTTTAAAATTGAGGAAGGATTGCATGGAAGGTACAGATTTGGGCTGTACAGGGACTCAGAGTCGACAGTTTGTTAATCTCTTACATTTTAAAGATCTGTGAATACGCTGTGCTCAGAAGAGAGACGGGCGACTTTGCTGTGTCTAGTGCATGGAGAGCTGGAGGGAGACCTTAGGCAACTTCTCTGTGTTTTCCCATTGGTATGGAACACGATATGGGTGAGGGATTTGGCTGTTCAGAATATTTATATTTGATTGCTTTATTTTGGCATCTTGCTAAAATTCTATTTGTTTCTATTTCATCCAAACCTTAAAAAGAAGTTTTGTTGGACAACTGAAGGATACATTCCTTGTGTTGGGGTTCTTTCTCTGCCAAATCCTAAAGGCCTGCTGTCCTAGAATGACTCGCAGCAGGTCACAAATTGTGTATTTTATGGAGAAGAACATAGGGTTTTTCTATACTCCTTGAATGTAAGAATTGTTACCAGCTGTCCCTGAGACTGATAATGTTGATAATAAACATTTTTTACTGTTCTTATTTGAAAAAACAATTTTATATTGCCCACTGTGCAGACAAAACATTTTTTTGTGAAGAATGCAATTAAGAAGCCAGTAAAAGTCCCACTAATATGAAAAATATCTATATTGTAAAAATCTATTGTGAAACTTCTACTCCCTTAATCTACTATATTTCAGAAAAAGCTCAGTGTGTTATTCTCCTAGTGAATTTACCTTTTGTGTTTGCAAAGATGTCCACAAGGTGACAGGCCTCTGTTTGAATTTGATGCTCCAAATTGTTCTTACCGAGTGCCAGGCTTCTTACAATTGTCATGCCAAAGCGTCTCTGTTGCTTCCAGGTGTACCCGCTTGTCAGAAAAATACCTGAAGAACACAGAAACATTTATTTCATTGCTGGGAAGGGAAATCCCTTCACTGCAGGAAGCAAAACTCGATTTAGATTAGGTTATATTTCACTAACAAAGAAGATACCATGTTTTCAGATCCTGACTTTTGGTCTCTAACGTAGGTTTTTGTGACTCCCGGCTATATAGCTGCTTATAAACCCTGGAAACTGAGTGGTAGTGGTTTTTGGTAAGGAGAGAACGACTTTGTCTATAGATGTCTTCTACGTCAACAGTCTTCTGTTCTAGAAGTGATACAACCGAAGGGCAACTCCTCTAGGCAAATATTCCTTTGAGTCTATTGGGAAGAAAAAAAGTCAGTAGTATCCTTTCTAAGAGGAGAATTTTTTTTGTTTTTTCCTTTTCTTAATACGCCAGTTCTGTGTGGGACCTTTTTGCTGTGTAAGCCCAGTTATGTACTTGTATAGCCGTAACTCATGTATGTGTGTATATATAGGAAAGCGTCTTTCTTCTTTACACCTTGTTCATATTTCAGTATTGTGTAACATCTTGTACCTTTCTCCCCCATCATATCCCTGTAGAATGGGGTGAGAGGTCTTCCGGAAACTTCCTCTGAATGGGTGACGATGCCATCTTTCACTGCCTTGTATCCGTTTAGTACAACCATAGGTGTCTGTCCCATCCACAATGTGTAGATATTTCCATAGATGTTGGTTAACTGAGGAGTTAATAACAGTAAATTAATAAATATAAACCAGGGAATACATATGCTTAAATACTAATTTAAGAGTTTTCTGTGGTTGTAACTAAACCCATTTGCTCACATCGAATTGAATTACGTGTTTCAGAAAAATTTAGCCTTCTGTCGTAATGTGCTTTGGGAACAGAAGATAATCGTACTTTATGGAATAGATCCTAAGGACATCTCTCGGAAGACCACCTCTGCAAGTTTCACAGAAAGAGAAACAGAGGTCTCCTCTGTCAGCTCAGAATCAAAGAACAAATGAATACAGGCAAAATCCCAGAGCTTTTCTGTTTATTTTATTAATGAACCAAAATTAGTTTTTTTTTCTTGCCTCTAACTTCCGAAGAAAGCAAAGAAATTTTTTTGCATTCTTTCCTATAGCTTCCATGTGTTTTCTTCTTACTTTTCTCTATTGTCTTTCCTTGGATCATGCTTGTATTTTTCCTTAAAATAATTTGAAGCAAGTTCCTTACTTTTTTTAAGTTTTAATTGGTTTATAAAGGAATCATGCAGTGAGCATAACAGCAATCAAATTTTCCTGCTTTGTATTACTAACAGTCTGTTTCTGCAGGCAATAAGTCTTTTTGCTCTACAGATAAGAAAAAAAGAGTCAGTTTAGAGTATATGTTTGGTCTTCTAATGGAGATGGGACCACTCGTGGCCTGGAGATGTTCCAGGGACTTTGGGATCGGGCAAAGGGAGTTCTACCAGAGGTGATGTACAGGGCTACGCATCAGCACAGAAATAGAGAATGAAACTGTCAATGGAATATCGTGATATTGACAGTGCTTGTGATAATGTTATGCACACGTGTTACTGTATCCAAAAGAGAGAGAAAATAACAAGGAGTAAAGCAATTACGGTGTTTATTACTCAGAAATATTTTTCATAATGCAGGGTCCTTGGATTCTTTGAAATTGGCTGATAATCTAGCTTGAGCTTTAAAAAAAATAATTCCAGGCTAAGACTGTTCCTATGCAATGTACAATTTAAGTTAAAATAGATTCAGACTGATTTTCAACTATAGAGATAAATAAATACCTTAGCGAGAGTTTCTCGACGAAGTTTGAAGTCCAGCAGCCACAAATTTCCGATGATGGGGAGGGGAACTGGTCCTGGAGGAAGGTGGGTACGCATCCATTGCAGCTTTAGGAACTGTAAAATCAGGAGACATACTACTAGAGCTATAAAAAACTCAGCAATCCCCAACATCTTATCAAAATTTTAATTTCTCACTGTTGTGTTTTTTTTTTTTTTTTTTGCATACAACTTCCTCTGAAAATTTGGAGTTGTGTAGATGAGTTTGCTTCTACTGAAGTCAAAGTCTTTCTAAAGAATATATGTCTGCTTTAACCATCTCTCTCTCTCTCTCTCTGACAATCTACAGTTTTCCCAGGCTGAAGTCCTTAGAAAACTGAAATATGTGATCCCTTGCCGTTAGCCAAACCACACCTACTCTCTTTTATGATCTGTCTCTTTTTTCACTTAGAATTTTGTTTCCTTCTTAGTATTGATACTGGGTCTAAATGCTAATTATTGAAGAGTTATCCAAGGATATCAAGTGTCTTGCATAACGGTAACACCTCATGCAGTTTCCTTAAAACACCAAGGATGCATTACTTACTACCTTGCTGAAATATTACAATTATGTGGTTTCTTTTCTAGAAGAAGAAACATCTACACAATACCTGTCTGTTAGGATATGGTCTCTGAGATGAAAAAGAATTGAATTCGTGCAGCATAAAGCTAAATTAATGTCTTTTAAAAAAAAGTGTAATTTAAGTATTAGGAGAATATCTACTTTCCCCTTTTAACATATTCTGTGTTAAGTTATGATATTATACAAAACACAACTGAGAGATTATTGTTCTGTCCAGTGGATTGTATGGTGTTTTCTAAATTTTATTTATGTTATTTTATTTTTTTGTGATAAGGATTAAAATTTCCTGGTGCAAATTTTGGAGGTGAAAAAATGCACAGGTTCTAGTTTACCTGTGAAAAAGAACAAATAAACTGAAGAAAAAAGAGGCAAAACTTTTAATCTTTATTGATTTGTGGACTCAAGCTTTCCAGGAGAGGTTTATACCAATATGTAGCAAATATTAACTTAAAAAGAGGGTTACTTTTCTTATGACTTTTGATGTAATCTATGGACTACAGGAGGTTGCTCTGAAAGTTTTGGGAATCTCCACCACTGGAAAGCAACCAGAAATGGCGTAACTCTGGTGTTTTGGGACAAGATGATGGATTTAGGTAATCTATTCAGTCTCCTTTCAGGTAATTTTTTTTATTATTATTCATTTGGGAGAGGATTTCAGACCTTATCTCCCATTTTATCTACTCCTATTGGGATGGCAAAATCTGTTTTGTCTTAAAGCTGCTTCTACTCTGTGCTTTTTCAGCCTCTAGGCCATGTAGAAATTGGAGATCTTGCTGATTTAGAAGTGCCAAAGCAAGTTGCAGCAGTGAACCTGGAGATGACTTAGGGCGCCTCTGTCTGGTAAGTGAATTGTCAGGAACCATCTCCTTCGGAATTTAGGAGGCAAAGGGAAGAAGATGTATGACTCTCAAACGTATGTGGGACTTCCCTGGTTGAGTCATTTTAGCGTGTACGGTGCTTCAGACTTTGGTCCTAAATACCATCTTTTAGCTGAACATAAGCCTTAACTACAGTAGTTTACATCCCTTATGCTGTGACTGTAAAACAGTTTTCTTTCTCTCTTGATTATTTGGTGCTCTGTTGATTTCTGTATGAAGTCTTACTTTGTGTGTGTGTATATATATATATATATATAAACTGATATATTACATTGGATTTTTCAACACTTTGATCAAGAACTCAGCTAAGGTTATGATTTGTCTTCAAGTACAGGAGATTAAGGGAATCCATACAATTGTACAAGTTGCCTGTTTCAAAATTTTATCATAATTTCTCTGAGCAGGCTTGCTGAATTTTCCAGTCTGCAGTTTCCAGCTCAAAACTTTTCAGCAAAATGAAGGTTATTGATTGGACTCAATGTACGTTATGATCATGAAATATAAAGGTTTAATGCTATCCATGGGCTTCTTAAGAACTCCTCTAAATTCCCTTAAACTTCAAGCAACTGTCTGAGAGTTACAGGTATGGACACTCATTTCAGTTAGTTTTCTGAGGAGTTTGATTTTTTTTTTTTTTTTTTTTTGGGGTGGGTTAATAAAGGAAAATGCGTTAAATACAATCTTGCATTGTTCAGCCTTAAAAAAAAAAAACAACCAAACAAACATGTAGATGAGCAGTTGTCTTTTTTTTTGCTTTAGTGGATTTTAATAATTTCAGATTCAAACATGAAATATAGGGCGGTTTCAGGGGGCTGCAGACAAGCAACAACACTGTAGCACTTGCTTGCTTTACTTTTCTGAGCAGCCACCACTTGACTTCTCTGTGCAGTATCATACTGCTCTTCTGCTTTAGTGGGCTGCATGTGCAGATGCTTTCCAGAAAGTGTGGAAGCAGAGAAGCCATCAGAGGGCAAGGAGCGTGCCTGTGTGCCTTTATTTTTTTCCTTTTTTTTAATCTGTTTACTTTTTTGGGCAGATAAGTGGAAACAGAAAAGGTTAAGGAGCATAATTTTCAGCAGCATGGTTTTACGAGTCTTACACTTGAAGAGTTAAATAGACAAAAAACTGAGAGAAGCAATTTGAAATTAAATACCTTTTATAATTTTATCAGCCAATTCTGACAGTTCCTGGATAATTCTTATGTTTGCCAAAAATTGCAGTGTTACTAAGTTATGCTATTGAGCAGTCATTTATCCACCATTTTTTTCAGGTTTCGACGCTATTTGAGACTTTAAAATGAGTTACCTGATGAGATTATCTAACTAACTTGACTTGCTGCTTGTATGCATCAGAACTTCATTTCTTCATATGTTTTTTTTTCCCCCCTTTTCACCCAGCCAGTCACATCTGGTTAAAAGGAAGCGAGCACAATTCTGTTTCTGTTTGTGCACAGAATCATTTGCCAAGTTTGCAAGTTTTGCAACAGTGAATGACCACTGAAAGCTGTTGATGCACGCATGCCATCAATGAGGATATGATTTATACACTTTAAAATTACCAGAATTAAGATGAGTTGAGCCTTGAAATTACCTATTAATAATGATGATGATGATGAAACTTAAAAAAGAAAAGAAAAAAAAATAGAGCCTAGTGTGAAATATTGAAATTGTAGTGAGCTTCTATACTGACATTTAAAATCACAAAATACTCTCCTTGTCCCTCCAGTCCACTTTTTTTTAAGAAATGTATTTTATTAAACCTTTTTTCTTTTTTTAAAGCTGAGTGGTCGGGCTTGGTGAGCATGTCATTGATGATTAATTTATGCTCTGTAACCCTGTTGTTTTTAGGTTACTGTTTTGTGGAACCCATAGGTGGCTGCGTCCTAGAGCAATCGGAAACCGTAAAGCGTTATTACAAAAATGAATACACTAGGACACTTCTGTATGGCGATTGCTTGGTGCCCACCATACTGAATGAGCAGCAGCTTTGCTCTGAGGTTCCTGCGCGGTTGCTTCTTGAAGCAGTTGCTGGCAGTTTCTAAAGACCGAGTGATGGATCTAATACTACACCTTTTCCGTATAGGTCTGGCATTGTACTCCATTTGGATTAAATTATTCAGTCATAAATCTGTGTTCTCGTTACCATGATTAGTTAATTTGTCATAACGCCTTCTCAAACATATGGGGCTACTCCATTACTAGCAAGGTCCCCTCTCTTTGCTGCATACTTTGCATCGCAGTGTTGCAGCATATTCCGTGTGAGTAGTCTTGCTGCTTTGGCAGTGACCCTCCCCTTCTGCCTGTTGTCTGCTCTCCTAGACCTTTCTGCAGGGTAAATCTGGGTCCTGCTGAGTAAGGCTGGGCCCAACAAGAGGCTTAGTCTGAGCCTGACCTTTTGGACACTGCCGGCAGTGTGTTTTCCTACTGCTAGGTGAGAGCTGTGGGCATGCTGAAGTACGGTGAGGCAACGTTATTTCAGAAAAGCTTAGGCTGATGTTTACAAGGAAGGGAAAAGCAAGGAAGCTGTTTTAGAAGAATTCAATATTCCTTATTTTAATATTTTCAGTATAAGTGAGCAGTAGCTCTTCACATAAATCTTGCCCGTTCTCCTCTGACACAAATGCTATTGCAAGAGCTCACCAGTCAAGATGACAGATGTTAAGTTTGGCTGTTTTGAACAGATGAGGAAATCTGCTTTTGTAATGAAAGTTTCAGGCCATAGGAGTGGGAAGCAAATGCAACAACTGCAGAGCACAGTGAAAGAACAGCGTCTTCAGAAAGCAAACAAATGATGAACGTGGTGTGCCGGGGGTGGAAAGGGTTCCCGGTACGCCTCTGCCCAGGGTGTGTGTCTTCTGCTATGCCATAAATGCCAGGGCTTGGTTTTTTTCTGTTGCAGAGACAGGTTCAGCGTGTATTAGGAAACACCGACTGGTTCCATGCTGTGTATGTATTGCTTGGCATGGTAGCGGAGACACTAGTTTGGATTTCTCAACTTAGCTATTCCTTCCTCCCCTGCACCCCCCGGGGTCTTTCAAAAGCTTCATAACAAGAGCTGTTAATTGGTCAGAATTTCTCTGTGGGAAGAGAATTCCACAGACACAGTGTGCCCAGGCAAGCACCGAGAGAGGGAGAGTGTTGCTTAGAGCACAGAGACAGACTGAACGCGAGACTGGGAAATGTGACCAAAGAAAGTTCCCATTCTGTGTTTCTGTTCAGTTCAGGCAAAGAGAACTTTGCTTACGTGCATTATAAATAAATAATATAGTTTTTTGCCTCCTACTGTCATCTGTGTTGTTGGGACCTGAAGATTGATGAGCTGTTCAGGTTGCATAGACAAAGTACTGGAATGGGACTTGGGAACTTCGAATTATGTTCCTAGATCTGTTCATAGCTTGTCTGGGACTCTCAGGAACTCGCTTTATCTCTCTGGGCCTAATCAACCCTGACGTTAACTTTTCAAAAGAGCTTTAAGATTGACTAATGAAAGCCAAGATGTAGATGGCAGCTGTGACTCTTTCTGTTCTGTTCTTTCCCTGTCCCCTGCATTTGCTTCCCAATCCTATGGCCTGAAACCTTCATTAGAAAAGCAGGTTTTCTGAGCTGACTAAACATCTCTGTCATCTCCAGTGGTGAGCTCTTGTAATAGTATTTGTCAGATAAGAATGAGCAAGGCTTGCATGGAGAGGTGCTTCTTGCATACAATGAAGCTATTGGAACAAGGAAAACTGATTTTCCCCAAAACAACCTGCTTGCAAAAAGCTTCTCTGTAAACAGCTGTCTATACCTGCTTGATCTCACCATTACTTTATTTGTATTTTGGTCCTTAATTCACAGTTCGTGCACAGTAACTGAGTGCATTTAAATACTATCACTTCTGCATTACAATGAATTGTAACATCCATCACTTTAACTCTTTCTGCTGGTAATAAGGTACCTAGTCATCCCAAAGTAAAACCAGATGGTATAAGTAATCTTAGAGAGATTTACCAAGGTTTTCTCAACACAGAATTGTAATTAATTTATTCATTTTCAGGCATATCTCTGAGGATGTAGCAGGCTGAGTCAGTGTGCATCACTGACACGCAGTGACAGCAGGATTAGTAAAAGCTAGAGCCCTAGTTACTAGGGAGGAAAGTGACTGTTGTAAACATTCCTCATGTTTTGTTTTTCCATTGCTTTTTGTTTTGTTTTTTTTTGTAATGCAGTGCTACTTAGGTGAAAGCAATGCAAACCTTACACAGGTGCTGTGGCACTGTGTATCCTAATGGCGTAGGAGTTACAAAAGTCTAGTGCCCTTTCAGTGTCGCTCTTTTGTGAAGTGCTGTATGCTCTTGGCAGCGCTCTGCAGTCAGCTGCAGAGGAACTGGAGAGACAAGAATTCCATAGGCTGAACCGTAGTGCATCAAGCCAGCTACCCTCTTCTCGCTGAAGGAAGAAGTAATTAATGTTGTGCACAGTCATATTTCTGGTATTTCCTAATGTTAGAGTATTTGCAGCTTCAGCATTCTTTTTGACAGTTTTTCAGAGCAGTATCTAGTAGCCTAGATGTTGCACTTGGAATGTCAGAAGTCATGGACAGAACAGAAAACTTGAGATAAGACTTGCTGAAATAGGTATTAGAGTTCTGTTTCTTCCTGAAAGGGAAACGGTAACCCTGAGTTCTATAACGCTATCTGAGAAATGTTCAGCTGTTTGTGTGTTTGAGACTGGAAAGACGGTAACGATGCTCATCTCATTTGCATTCTTATTCAGGAAGCAACCCAGGCTGAAATACTGAAGAGTTTCTGGTTGCTCGGGATTGGAAAAGATCCATTTTCAACAGTGTGGCAGTGCTCCACAGCTAAACAGCAGCTGACACAGGTCTATAGTGTCAGAGGACATTCAGAGAAGCTAGTAATTGTACATGTTCTTTTTGATAGATGGAGCTCATCTAGATGTAATTGAAAGGAAAAGCCCAACGTGGTGTGTGAGCTTTTTTTTTTTTTTTAAATATGTTTTGTGCTTAATATTATTTTTCTCCCACCTTTCTTTTGTTCTGTTACTGGATGTAACATACGGTAAGCAATAGCTGCAGAAATTCTGAAAAAGTTGCAGAGTAGAAACCTAGTAAATGAAAAGCCTGGAGGAAAATGTGAAATATTTGAATATTGTTCCTCCCTCTGATTTGAAAAGAAAATGAAAAAGTTAAATATTTAAAATTTGAAATTGTTTGAAACAACTCTCTTGCAAATATCCTATTTCAAAATTTATAAAAATGAAACAAGTTCAAAATCTTAGTGATCTGGGGTTTTTTTCCTCCTTTTATGACCACTTGCATTGCAACCTACCCTCACTGGATCACCTTTGTGCGGATATCTTTTATCATACAGAGAGAGACTCTGCCAGCAGAATATCCACAATTTAAAACTATAAAGGAATTATCTGTTGGCTAATACAGTAGCTAGCTGTGGTTAACGTGCTATTGGGCTAAGCATTAGTGCCTACCACTGCTCTTGAGACACTTTGAGTCTCTACCTACCAGACAGCCGTCAAATGGGGGAATGTCAGCCCCTGACACGCCTTGGATCCAGCTGGTTCTCAGTGTGACTGAGTTGCTGTCTTCCAGTTCTCTGCTTTTTAGGTTTTGCTCTTGTCTTGTCAGTTCTTTTCCTCATCAATCCTTGAGCTGCTAGCTATTACAGTCTCAACAATTACATTTATATCTGTTTTTACCTAGTTTGCATGGCTTTAGTTTATGTTCTTTCTTGCACCTAATTTTCTCAGTGAATTTGAAGCTTGAAGCTCACTGGTAAGAAGAATGTATCAAATGAAGTTTTGCAATTGGGGATCCTGTAATATTGAATACTTTCATCGATAACTTGTTTGATAGATGGAAGAGTGTGCTTATACATTTACAGCTGACATGAAAACAAGCACTATGAACTGAAAAAATGACCTGAAAAACTCATCTGCTGTTCAGTAAGGCTAGGGATAATGTAATTGTATACTGTGGATTATTTCTAATTATATGGTGAAGAAAGAAAGTATAAGCAGAAGCTGTGCAGATAAGGATCTAGGTTTTGTAGCAGATCACAAACTTAAACATGAGTCAATATATTACTCATCGAAAAATGCAAGCAGTTGTACCTGGTTGGGTTAAGTGTTGTTGTATTCTTCAGCCAAGTTGCTATCCATAATGTTTTCATTTAGTGACTAGCTTATTCCTCTTAGAAAAGGATGTAGAACTTTAAAAATTTCTTTAGAACTGAAGTTCTAAAGAACTTTAAAAACTTCAATGCGGTTTGACTTCTTAGTTTCTCTGAATGTATAGTGAATAAAGGGATGGTGACATTTATCTGCTATAAAAAACAGGACGATTTCCAAGTTAACTTAGACAAAATACCCTTAAAGAGACTCAAAACAAATGGGAAAATCTGTAAAATGTTTAAACTCAGAGAATCTGTACTTGGCAGTTACTGTTTTGCATGTGTAAATCTGGTGTTTGTGGGGACAGTTGACCAGCTCAGCTTTGTGTATGAATGACCACCGTCAGCTGTTATTTTAACAAGAGCATCTACTGGCTTCTGCCATGGGTCAGGCCTCTGCAGGTATAGGACTTTGCAGACACTTAATTAAAATTAGGTTTTGCTACAAAGACTACGGTAATTTAAAAAATGCAGAGAATATGTAGTGAAGAGAGCTCTAGGAGTGGAAGAAAACATGACACTGAAACAACGGGATATGGTAAGTTAAGTAAAAGTTGCACCACAGTATCGGGTGTGCAGTCTGCATGTGGGATATTTCAGTATCTGAGGAAGGTCTGCCTGTCCTCCATCACAAGGATACGCTAGTGACTATTCCATTTGTTTCCAGACCCATACAGCTCTAAATGTGGAACTCTTCTTCCTTGTGCTTGCAATTAGTTCTTAAGAAATTTGCTCAGCCTGTGTAGCTCCACCTCACAAATTTATCTCCTGAATTATCTGAAGGAAAACTGTTTGTTCTTTAATTGCAGCCATGATTCTTATTGTCATAGCATGTTGGGAGAGAAAAGCTTGTTGAATAAGCTCCAGTGAATAAACTTTCCTAGTAGCCTGGAAGGGTAAAAGGAGGTCAAAAGGGAAGATGATGAGATACCTGCTAATTCTGGATATGACAAGAACTCTTTCAGAAGTGAATGCTTCAGAGCAGAATAAAGTAGGTTCAGATGGTACATGCACAGCTGTTGCTTCCCTAGGCAGACCTCTGTTTTAAAGCAGAAGTGATCTGCTCTGTCAGTGAGGCTGTCATGTTCCTCGTCATGTCTCTCCTGACTGTACAGCTTCTGAAATTGCCATGGGTGCATAGATGCTTTCCCTGGGAGCTGACTTCATGCCCTGTCCTTGGAAACCTCAGGCAGGTGGGGTTTAATGCAGCCTATGACACTCTCCATACAATGAGGTGCATGTGAAATTATTACTTTTAGCTGAAATGATTGACTGCTATAACTGGATAAAAAAACTGTTATGCTGAGTACTGTAGACCTGAGAATCAATTTTTAAGAGACTGTAAAAGCAGGGAGAAATAATGGCATTCTTCCCTCCCTGATGGCACCTCATGAAAACCTTACCTGTTAGGAAGGGATAAACCACATTATAGTAAGCTGAATTGCTACCCTTTACTTCTATGTAGTTATGCCAATGGTGCTTACTTAGGGGTAGGTACTATGGAAATGTGGACTAACCAGAAAAATCTACCCTGAGTTCAGAAGAGGGGCCCCAGCTGAGGAAACAAAATGCCAGGGGCTTCTGGGGTTAAACCAGAGGGAGATTCTTTGAGCTATTAGCATTTGCTAGGATGTGGGAATAAGCTGCTGTGGGGAAACCAGCCTCAGGTGCCATGTGCTGCCTTTGTTTGCCATTATAGGCAGGCAAAGAGTTTGCCATGTGAAATGTCTGCACTAGTTAGAGGGAACTGGAGGAAATTTAGGAATTAATTTGCAACTCTGAATTATTACAGCTTGACAACGAACTTTGTAAAATCCTGGAATTTTCTTAGCTCCCTTGTTGCACTGGAGTTTAGTCTTAGACCAGTCATGGTGGGGGGCTGGAGGAAAAGAGAAAACGGCGCTTGGGGCACACTGAGCCATGGTCCGGCCCTGCTGGGTCTGAAGTAGCCCTTCTCAGTCCACTTCCCTGAGTGTCCTCTGCAGCGTAGGGAGCTGCGAGAGGCACTTGGCTGGCTTCTTCCAGGTGCACTGTGCTTGCAGGCCAGCCATGGGTGAGCTCCGGTGTGTAGACCTGAGGAGCTCAGAAAAGCATGGATCAGGGGTGCAGCCAGGCCTTTGGTGGGTGGAAGAAGATTTTGATTCCTTAAGAATCTTTCCAGAGAAAGTTCAGGGGTGTCTCCTGAGATGTGATGCACTTGCTGTTTCTTTGCATATGAGATCTGTTATGCTTTTTGTCAATAGTACTAGCTATGTTTGATTCCTCACTGTGCTATTTGCAGTTCATCTGTATTGTTTACTGTGAAAACTCAGATTACAGCGCGTCCTTGCTCTTGGTTCCCAAATCCGCATTTGCAAACGCTCTTCTACAAGGCTACTGACTGCCTCCTTTTGCCTCCGCCCCGAGAATGCTACCTGGTGAGTGCTCCTGTCCTTGTCCGTGTGCATAGTACCTGGATGATCGCTGCAGTATCTGAGCTCTTGGCTTGCATGTAGTCAGTGCTTTGAGTGACATGTTCTATCAAACTGATTGCTCAAAGGGATGTTTCTGAATGCAACTTCTATGAAATGCCTCCTAGCCTCTATTGGATCTGAAAGTGATGGTAGCTATTAGCCTATTGCAGCATAGTGATGTATTAAACACACTCAAGAATGGGAACACTCATCATTTTCTGAGCTCAGGAAGTGTGGTAGGAAAGAAGGGGGGAGAAAAAATCAGAAAGCTTAAACGTGACAGGGAATAGTTAAGAACAACAATATTGAGTCATTTCAACAGACAGATTCGTAGCAGTTTTCTCAGTGACAGAGTAGTTTGGAGGTGTGAATTGATGATAAGTGTAATTCTCATTTCCCTGGTTTTGTTTCTTCTGAGTGCGCAGTTCCTGAAATTGTAATGGAAAAGTTGTGGATATCCTCCTGGACCGACTCCATTTCCCATCACTGGAAGCATCTGATGGATAAATTTTAGAGCTGATCATGGGAGCCTGAAAAAGGTATGCATTTGCAGATGTGAACTAAAGAGTTATTGAGGGAAAAATTGTAAAAACCAGTGATGGCTGTTGATTGATAGGCTAATGTGGAAGCCAGGAGAACTTAATCCTGAGGGAAGGTGAATCATGGAAGTTAAATTGAGTGCCTAAACACGTTAAGTAAAATCTGCAGAGAGTCTAATTCATGTGAAAGCTAATATATGTGCAAGTTCAACAGAACTGAGGACAGTAATTTTGCCTCAAATAAGACTTCTGTTTTTGAGGGAGGCTTTTTGTCTTGGAAAAAAAAAAAAAGTGTTTCTTAGATTTCCCACCACAGGCACATACAGAAAATCTTCTAAAACAAGGTGTCTTGAATTCAGAAGATGTGAAAAGCACACCAGTACGTCTTCTGCTGTCATGGTATGGGAACAAGATTGTACCCCATATGCAGCCAAAACCTTAGCTCCATTGTTTTTCTGAAGTCCAGTCTCAGAGTTGCTCCTTGCAGATGAGCTAAGGATGTAAATGATGGTGAAAGGAAGGAACTGATGGGAAGAATTAGGTCCATACTAAGCATGTTAATACATGTTCTTTCAGTGCTCAACATTCTCCACTGAGCCAAAACTTCACAAAAGAATCCAATGTGTTGATATACTTTTCAAGTTGCAACCTTTCCTTAGGTGCTAAGTGCAACCAGCATGTCAGGGGGGGACCTGGCTGCAGCTGGAGAATGTTGGCTTCAGGAAAAGGGAACTTAAAAGACCTTGATGACAAACTTTTCTGATGGGCATGTGTTCATCACTGTGGGAGGACAGAGCTGTATGGTTTCTTTGCCTAGAGTCAGGGACTTCATCCTTGCTGAACACCCGCAGGGTTGCCTGAGAGCAGTCCCAAAGCAGAGGTGGGATCTGTGCTCAGATGCCTCGGCTGGCAGTACTTCTGTATAAGAGGGG
The DNA here is from genome assembly GCF_965183815.1 of Platalea leucorodia. NCBI lineage: Eukaryota > Metazoa > Chordata > Aves > Pelecaniformes > Threskiornithidae > Platalea > Platalea leucorodia. The sequence goes on from NC_138830.1 coordinate 11,541,475, forward strand.
AAGAGGACCTGCCCTTGAAACTTGAAATCTGCGGTACTAAAAGGAGCGTTACACCTGGAATATGTAATGTTAAGAAGTTCTAGTTGTTGGCTGAGGAAATGAAATATGGAGTTGAAAAATGTAATCAAGAATGGGCAGGTGAAGTTTCATGTGAAACCTAATATGGATCTGTGAACACTAAGATGGGGGCATTTTCCTGATGGTTAATATTGCAAAGGCAACCCAAGCCAAGTTTTAAAAAGGGGAAGAGCATCTGCTCTTCTGTCAGTCACATTGTTGTGAATAGTGGGTTCCCAGAGAGAGCCCAGAACCTTACTGTGGTAAGCACTCTCACTGCAAAACAGAAACACCATCCCTTTTCAATTCCTGAACCCTTGAGTGATGTCATGCTGGAAGAGAGCAGCCCATCATGTGTGCATTTTGGTTGATGTTTCTCCCATGGGTATTTTTTCTGGCATTGATCTAACCTACAGCTGGCAAATATCTATGGCAACATCTGTACCCTGTGGCAGGGTCACAAACCTATGGTGGTGCTGTATGGATTCCAAGCCACGAAGAACGGTCTCACCACCAACTCAGAGGATGTTTCCAGGCAACTACAGACCTATGTCTTCAACAGAATGGCAAATGGAAAGGGTAAGAGGTTCGTATCCGTGGAAGGACTTAATCCTTGACTGACTTTGTTTCTTCTCATGTTTTCCTCACTGACAAGCCCTTAGTTCCCAATTCACCTGTTCTGCCTGCTCGGGGTGAATGATATAATTCTGCAGCATTAGTCTAAGTTGTCTCCAAAGTCCCACTGTCACACATGTATTTCAGAATCTCATCAGAGCAGCAGTATTTGTACCTAGCTAAGTCTTGCTTTTCCATTCGTAGTGTTGTCTAACTGTGTGTCCTGATTTGAAATAATCTGAAGCTTGCAGCCTCCTCTGCAAGCTGAGGCTAAAGTAATTCTTTATGCTCCCAATGGTTTGTTTACAGCAAAGGCTGCTGGAAGGAAAGCATGTACAGAGCTGCTGAACAAGGTCTAGCCTTTTGGGAAGTCTGAAGGCACAGGAAGGTCACTGGAGCTTTAAATGTATTAGGCAGACTGTAGGTGCAACATATTTTTGTTCAGAGCTTCTTATTGTGCTATCATTTACCTCAGACACTGCTGAATTGCGGTGGATGGAGAATAAAGAGGGTGCTGCATTTAAAACAGAAATCATTGAACTTGTTTCCACCAGCCTCTTACCGAGAGGATATAGAGCAGATGCCTTTATCCTCAGTCAGGCTTTGTTGCATGTGGACTGCAATCTGGAAAGCTTTAATTTATAATACTAGCTAATGTAAGTAGAGAAAAACATCTTGAAGGAATAGAGATGATTAAGTCTGGGGCCATTTCAGTCCATTTGGAAGGGTCTTTATTGCCACATTTTATCTGGGTGATGTGGCGTAAAGCAGCTGGGCTGTGACAAGCTGCCCTAGCACTAGCAATTTGTAGCAGGGATGGCTTTAACGTACAGCTGCAAGTTGGCAACTCTGCAACACAAATACCTGCCTCTTGGGTTGGCTCCTTTTCTGCTGGCCCAGGCTCCCAGGACAACAGAAGGAAGAGGGGAGAGTTATTCCAGGCTGTGGTCAAGCAGCTGTCTCAGGAAGCAAGCTGGCTTTCCCAGGGGAAGCGTGGGTGGAGGGAAGGGATTCCCCGCCATGTGGATTAAATGGTTCATGCTGAGCTGTCTGCTAGAATGAAGACTCGTGGCACAGGGGCCTGGGATTCCTTCCTGTCCCACAGTGAGACCTCTGGTCCTAGGAAGCTGTTTGTAGGTTGGCTAAAGCCTGCTCTTCCTACTCTGGTTCTTGCTAGATGGTTCTTGCCCTGGCTTCGTTGTCTTTCCAGGAGGGGCCTGGACCAGGATGAGAGTTTGATATCTGGTGTAAACAGCCTGGTAAAAGCAGGATCCCCTAAAAGCCAGAGACTGTGTAGCACAGACAATGTGCTCAGAACCTTTTATCAACTCTAGCCATTAAAGAGTTTTTCTTTTTGAAGCACTACCAAGAGGGATATGCGATGATCTCCAGAAGGTTTGCGTAAGGTCAAGAAGCACAAGCATAGGAAACGCCCAGACCTCCCCAATGAGCTCTGCAGAAATCTCTGTTGGCTATGAGTGGCTTGGTGAGAGACACCATCATGTGTCCAGGCGGTAGAAAGCTGAATTTACTGTTTGTTGAGGAAAGCTGTCTTTGCCACTCCTGCAGAGCTGACATGTGGCAACATCTGCAAGAACACAATGGGGATGTTGGCAAACATAGCTTACAATAAGTATTAATTGTATTAGAAGATTGTACAAGATAATAAATGAGATCTTGTCAGAGCTTGTCCATCAGCTGGGCTATAAGCCTTTCTACGTGAATAAGGGTTTAAATTCATTCCTGCTCCAAGCATGGGCAAATAGAAGGCAACACCAACCCACACTGTCTTTGCAACTCGTAGCAGGCTGCTGGTTGGAGTTTCGAGTAATGACCGCTGTTCTTGGATGCTTTAGAAAGAATAGGACCAGTTTTGGAAGGCAGGTGTGTGAGTCCTGAGATCTGAGTGGGCTTTTTGCAGGGGTGGGAATATATTAACCAAGGTGGTTTCTCTGCCTCTAACAAAATACAATTAAAAGGACACTGCCCTGATGTGGCTCTATTCTTTATGAGTGGCAGCATGATGAGAAGATGACTCTTAGTGTGTATGTCATTTATTATTATACAAACATTAACATGACATAAAATTGATTCTTGATGGCTGAAGAATCCTGGTCTTAAATGGTCTCATCTGGAAACATCAGAGACATTTTGGAATTGGAGCTCTCCAAAAACTGGGAACGGGGAATAATGGAAGGGAGCACGAGATACAAACTGAGGCCTGTTATCTGGCCAAGTTCTTCAGGGACAAAGATGGTATGCCATTGACAAGGTGCTTGGGAACTGCACTGGGGCTTTTGACATAGCAGATAGTCTGCATGACTAGATTTAGAGTGCAATCAAAACTGTTTGTACAGTCAGACCTCAGCAGTGTGTATTTTGGTATCAACACCAAGATCAAGATTAAAAAAAAAAAAAAAAAAAAAAAAAGAAAAAGATAAAAGAAGGCAGACAAAAACCCAAGGTTGGGAGTTAAAGACCTGAGGCCTTCCCGTCCTCATTTTTGAATGAGGTTTATCTTTTGTTATGTTTGCCAGTGAATTTTGGGTGTTTCAGTGTACCAGTCTAAATAGCATAGAGGACATCTATTATAAAATGTCATTGTGCTCTTGCTTCCAAAATAGCAAAGGAGATAAAGAAAGTGCTTTGGGGATGAATGCTTATCTCTGCCTGCAGGAAGAGCTGTCGCCCCTTCCTTCCCCATTGTTCGTGCTGTCTCTGACATGATCTGTGCTGTGGTTTTTGGACATCGTTTCTCCGGAAAGGACGAAACCTTCTGCCAGCTGATGGAAGCATACGATTGTATAGTGGCTTTTGGGAGCAGCTACCTTTACTATATGAGAAAATGGCTTATTTAATACGCAAATTATTTGATTATTGAGCACATTGTTGATTGCACTATTATGCAATATAATTATATTATTATATATATTATTATAGTTATTGCATTATTTAACACACATTAAATGCTGATAAAAATTCTGACTATGAATATGAACTGGACCTGCAGTGCTTTGGGTTTGACATCATTCAATTATTATATTAATATTATATTAATAATCTTTATTAGAATTTCTCAGCAAAGGCGATGTGCTTGGGATGCTGAACTTTTCTGTAATGGAAACAGCAGTATTGTTACGGTGAAAAGGCAATACTCTTTGTATCAGAATAAGAGAGAACGATTTTTTCTGTATGCTAAGGTAATATATACAAATGTTTATTAATACTAAATTTATTAACATTAACACATGTTAAATCTATCTGCAAAAGTGGGTTCTTTTGTTGGTGAATTAATAGGGCAAATACAAGTAGAGTTATGCAGTAAGGATAGGAAAGAATCCAAGGTGGAAACTGTGTTTTCTTTAATTTGTGGTTTTAATGTGTGTCCATGTACTCAGCATGTACCCAACATTTCTCTTTGATGCTACAGTATTTTTCTTGGATAAATTAATTCAGCAATTTAGCACCCAAAATGTCCATGCTGTTTCTCTGTAACAGCCTCGCTCATGTCATGTAACTTACCGCATCTATGTTGAATGCTGGCTCCACAGATGTGTGAAATTTTCCCAAGGGCTGCAGAGCGCCTCCCAGGACGTGCACAGAAAGCGTTATTTCCCTGTGATTTCATTCGTTCTTTCATAAGGCAGGCAATCAGCAGCCACAGGGAAAGAGGAATAATAGATGAACCGGGACATTTCATTGACTTTTACCTGGATCAGATAGAGAAAGTGAGTAATTTATGCTGTGTGTGACACAGATCCTATCCTAACGGCTTCCCTGCACCTTTCCTGCGGTTGTCTGTACATAGCAACGTTATTACAGAGCTCTACAGATACAGTTTAAAAACTCTGCTGTCAAATTCAAATATGGACTTTGAATAGTTCGTTTAATAACTTGAACTTGTTTTAGAAGTATAAATTAATTACATTGGTTCTTTGTTATACTGTGGAGGCCTTAGTGCAGGCTGGGCAGTGGGCAGTAGGGAGGACTTTTGAAAAGGTGCAGATATTTGGATGGCTGTCTAATTCCGATTCTTTGTGTCGTAATATTTGCATTTATTATCTTTGCGCTTCGTACTGAGCTTTTGTGTGCTTAGTAGTGCTGTATGATTGTCATAACAATCTTAAAATGATGGCAGTCTCTGCTCTGAAAAAAGCATAAATCTTTTAAAATGATAACATATATATGCAATAGATAGCTGAAATCAGCAAATGTGCAAAGAGTGGCAAGAGTGGGATAAAACTACTTTGAAATGTTTTTTTCTGATGTGGAAGTTAGCAGCAAGGCAACAAGTCACTCCAGAAGGCAGCATAACAGGACCTTAAACACCTGATGCTTTCAACAGCACCTGTAATTTAACAGTATAAATGTACTTATTTGAGGAAAATCTTTGCATAAATCTTTGTTTTACTAAATACCTATATTATCTCCATCCTCTAGAAATACTGTTTGTTTAGGTACGGTGATTGCTGTCTGTGTCGGTGCTAACTGTTACGCAGGTATACCCCATTTTACCTTACATTTGACACCTGTAGACTAAAAATATCCCCAGTTCTACATTTGATGAAGACAACACGGCGCAGTCTGTTTTTTACCTTTTCCTGTGTGGCTCAGAGACCACCGCCACCACTCTGTGTCGGGCTCTGCTCTATATGGTAGCTTATGCTGACATCCGAGGTCAGCTGTAGACACGAAAATGGGTATGTTTCAAGTAGAACAATTGTCTGTTACACAATTTTATTTTTTGGTTATGTTCAAGTTTTTTTGAAGATCGTTTTCTTTTTTTTTTTTTTTTTTTTAAGATCACATTTTTGAGCTTTGCTTTTAAGAAGCCAGTGAAGTAGAAAATTATCAGACAGATTTTTAAATAATTTCAGGGATATTCAGTTTCTGATACTGTATTTTGCCTTGTTGATTTTTGTCAGACTGTTTCAGTACTGTAAGCATATAATGGAAGATACAGTCGGGCTGAAAATACTCGAGGTGAAATATGAGCTTGGGTTAAGGAAGAGGGACACTTTTCTGGTATCCAGAATGTGTAATAAGAATATATTATTTGCACGCATTAACTGAGACAGCAGTTGTATTTCTGTATAAGAAGTATATTTATTGTTACGTATGGGAATGTTAAACGGAGAAGGAAGACAATAATGGGAAGACAAAAAGATGACTGGAAAATTCTAGACAAGGGCATAGTTGCACACCAGTTTCAAAATTTTTGAATGATTTGATACAGTGCTTTCAGAGGTGAATTGCTCAGCCAAGTACATGTTCTTGACTCTCAGGTTTAGAGCTAGAAATCCTTCTTTTCGTGCTTTAGGTGCTAGAATGCTGGAAGAACAGAGCCCTGTGCACACATACCTTTCAAGGTCTAGTGAAATAAAAAGCAAACAAAACCTCTTAGATTACTAGCCTAATTTTTAAGCATGAAATTTGACCCTGAGCCCTCCGAGACTGTACAAGCTATGTTACTTACTGAAGCCTAAATAACAGCCAAAAGAGATTAACTGTCGGTGATGGTTTGGTAATATTATCCTGTTCTGGTTCTCAGCATTACATACGTGTATCAGCTTGATACGATGGCTCCCTTGCAACGTGCTGATTAGTGTGCTGTGAGTCTGTATTTAGCTGGAGTAAAAATAATAGCCTGAGTAACTGAATTGATCTCTTAATAAGAAGTTCTTGTTTTATTTGCAGTTTGCTCCCCTTCCTTTAACTATGAAGCTCAATAAATCTGTTGGGCTTGTGGAAAGACGATCTGAACGTAGAACCTATAAACTGGGATATACCAGAGTGTAGTAAAATAATAACTAGATAGTTGTATAAATGTATTTACATTTTAAGATACGGTAAGTATAAATTATTTACATATTGTATTTTTTCTATCACTGCTATAATCCAAAAAGGAAATAAAAGCTCTGTTTCATGCACAACAGCATTATTGTACCTATAACGGACTTTTTTTTTTTTTTTTCAGAGCAACCATTGCAGAGGCATAGGCTCGACCTCCATAAAGGAAAAGCAGCCCACAGCTCCCAAATGGGGTTGCTCAGTTGCATGCCAGCGCTTGTGAAAGAAGCTTACAAAGACAGTTGTATGTCACCTTTACTCCTGCTGCAGGCAATGCAGCGGGAATTAGCTGAGAGGCAGCTGGAGGCGGTGAAGAAATTTTGCTTTCTTCTTGCTCATGAAGACCTTGCAGCCCCACTTACCTGTGCAGCTGCATAGGGGGCGTGTGGACACTTAGGTGTTATGCCATTATAACCATCAAACTCTTGTTATCCAGTGACAGATCAGAGTCTTTTTTTTTTTATGTGCTCTAGGCACAAGATTCAAAGGTCCGGCCATCTCCCAAAGAGCTTATGATTTAAACCATGAGGAAAAAACCAAAATATTAAAGGAATAGTGGAGAACATCAGAATCAAGCAATAATATGAGGAGAGTGAAGGAGCAGTGCACGTGGTTGATGCATGTGATGGCTCATGATGAGCCTGAACTTTTCAGTCATCCCACTGGCCTTGGGTGTGTAGCCGGCCTTCAGGAAATTTTTTTTTTATTTCTCTGTTCTTGGAAGAGGCTTTTTATGAAACCAGTACTGCCACCGGGGATTTTTGTCACAGCAACTGTCACGGCACAAGGAGGCATATAATTAACACACATTTTATATCCCTTGAAGAGCTGACGATTGTGAGATTTGTAGCTGCAATATAATGGAATGATGTCATATATGCTTGAAAATAAGAACACTTCGTTCTCTGGGATGGGGAAGTAGAATAAAGTGATAAGGAGGGAAGGACTGAGAGGCACAGAAGCTTCAACATCTTTTTCTCTTTCTAGGGAGGTACCTGCAAAGCAAGATAAAGCGGATCTATCCTCTGTCTGTATAGCAGTTTTCCAGAAACAACGTAGCCTTGTAAATCAGAAGTGAAATGTTAACAGTAAGTGTGCTGCTGGTATTTTTTGTGGCGTCTCTTGCTGTTTATGCAGTTTCTGAAATTGCAATGGATGTGAAGATGGTTTCCTCCTGGACAAACTCCATACCCCTTCTTCGGAAATCCATTGCAGATGAACTTCCAAATTCATCATGACATCCTTAAAAAAGTATGTATTTTCAGGCAACTAATTAATGGACTCAGAAGCTGATTGAAAAGTAAATGTGAGTGTTTAACATAGTGTTATTTTGAGTGCTAGGGAGGGATTTATTCTAAATAGTATAAATGTGAAAATAGGTGGGGATCATTAAAATACTTCTTTCTTGGTATGAAAATTTCCAGCTTACTCTGAAACATGTCATTAAAACCTTATGTGCAGATGAACAAAACAATACTGATGATAATATTCCTGTCTTATACATAGGAAAAAGGTACATTTTAGAGTGGAGTCTTTAATTCTGTGCAGTCTTTTGCATGTCTGTGTATTGACTGTTGTTACACTGGCAGTCTCTAAATATCTCATGAAATAACTACTGAGTGCGTATGTGTTGCCAGTATTGAAAGGGTGAATTTTTTTATACTTATTCAACAGATTTTTCAAAAGATCTTAGAATAAATTTTTTTTCTGACATACAATTTGGTCAGATTTTCACAAGAGACTTCAGTCTGCTGAGCCTGACTGAGTTTTTAAGTAGCTGAACTAATTCATTGTGTGCCTACGCTCAAACTCTTTTCTAAGTCCAGTTGTAATGCACAGCACTTCTAGAATTTGTATCCTAGTGTTTTATATTCCTTATACATATATATTAAATATTTAACATTTAATAGCACCTCACTTTCATTCTTTGTTCTCAACCTCCCTGTTCCCTGGTTCTGCCCTGTCCTGCCAGTTCTCTTCTCTCAGGTTGTGTATTTCAAGGCAAAGTAGTATGACTCCACAATGTAAAATTATAGCCAGTGCATGTCTGTTGTGTTTTCTTCTATTTCTGACCTCTCAAACCTGAAGAGCAGTATTGCTCATCCCAAGATTTCAAAAGCCATGAATTAGTCCTTCCAAAAATGAAATTAAATACAAATGTGCAAGCACGTGCGTATAAATTTTTGCTCAGCCTGCATATCTGTTCCTTCTTGTTTGCTCCCAGGCACCAAAATTTTGTGCTCCTCTAGTCCTGCAATTCTTGGGATGTTTTGGCAACTGCCCACTCTTCTCAGCCTACTCTGCCCCACAGACTTGTTACTTTGATCTACGCACTGTTGATCTTCCCTCAGCCTTTTACTTTTCCAGCTCCCGGTTCTCCAGCCGGGGAAAGGACCGTCCTGCCTGCTTCTAGTGGTGTCTGTGTGCATGGCATTGTGGACACGAGGCTATCACAGCCAAGCTAGAGAGGAGAGGGGGGTTCCTGCTTTACCCACCTCCTCAGCTGCTTTTGCTACACTTAATACTCAAAGGGGAATCTGTAGATGGTTCATGTAAAACTCATGAGCTAATGTTTTCTTCTTACAAACATGTAAGAATTCATCTGCAATGAGTTTGAATTGTAAGACATGCAATAAATAACATCACAGACATTGGCAATACTGGCTGTCTGACAGTTTAGGAACATCTTAATCTTTAGTAAATGAGACTTTAGATAGAAACCTGACTTCAAGCTATATTATATGTAAGAATAGATTTGATGCTGTCTTCTCAAGGTCAGTCAGCCCTGGGGCATCTGCCAAGGGAAAAGATCTGGTTTGTCTTGTTTGATTTAAATGTACTGGTTCTCACCCACGTTGTTCTGATGCTGCTTTATTCTACAGATGGCCAAAATTCATGGTAATGTCTTCACCTTATGGGTTTCAAACATTCCTATAGTTGCCCTGCAAGGGTTTCAGGCAGTGAAGGAAGGTCTGACCATCCATGCTGAAGACATTGCTGGAAGGCGAACAAGCAGTGCCTTTCACATTTTGACTCATGGAAATGCTAATTATTATTTCACAAATTCTTTTTGTGTGTTCTGGAAACTGATTTAGAGCCTTGAAGTCCTTAATTTACGGTGGAAAAAAGGTTAATATTTTCACGAGTTTTTATGAAACATTTCTTTTTTTGATGCTGTCAGGATAATAATGGCAGAATATAGCTATTGTAAGAGTTTCTATACAGGGAATAGATGGCTAAACCAGGAGAACAAAGGAGAGGAAAGATGAATGCTGCCGGACCACTGGCAAAAATTTGAAAAAATGAGAATGAAAGAGAAGCTTCTTTGATGTATTAACTGTATCAATTAATTAATTTATAAAGCATTAACAGCATTAGTTCATTATGATCCTAGGTGTTATGTTCTCTAATGGTTGTCTATGGAAGCAACAGAGGCATTTTGGACTTGCAACAATGAGGAAAATGGGAGTAGGGAATAAAGTCCAGGAGTATTCACTACAAGAGGAGGCCTGTCGCCTGGTGGAATACTTAGAGAAAACAAATGGCATGTGACTCAGTATGCAGGTCACTCTGTACAATGGGTGATTTTGCTGAAGAATGGGACACCTGAAACTATTTGATTACAAAAATGGATTTGAAGTGTACATGCAGAGCTGAGTCTCAAAGGTCTGTATCATAGGATGCGCATGAGACATTTCCTTGCAGAAGTGCTTCATGTGAAACCCCACAGTCTGAGCTTAGAACTGAGACTCCATGGTCCCTGTCTGTGAGTGTTATTACTTCTTAGTTTTACGTTACCCATGGTCACAGAACGAGGGTAACAGCAAACAGTAGCAAAATAAGTGTCGCAACACCCATATCCCTCTGCAGAAAAGAGAAACAAGGCACGAAACATTAAAAGCTTTGGCCAAGGCTGCACAACCCTATGGCTCGGCTCTGGCAAGTGCAGTGGAAAAAGCTCACCTCACACGGCTTGTGGTAGCCTCCTTGGGAAAAGAGGACGTTTGTTCAGATTGTGCTGCTGAATAAGAGGGTGAATCTATAGGTATGCTCAATTATTCTATTATTCAGGTGTAAAGGGCAAGAGCAAAGAATAGAAGGTGGTTCTCTTTTCAATTCAGCTGCTTATTCATACAATGTCTCAGCTGGCCTTTTCTGTACCCTGGTTATTGCCAAACACGAGATCTTCTGATGCCAAGGTTCTGTGCAATCTGGGTATTTTAATAACTACTACTAGTAATTCCATTCCAGTCATATGACTGTCAACAAACGTCAAGAGTAATATGGGTCTTTACTACTTCCTTCACTACTGTTGGCTAACTTCATAGAAACTTAAGTAAAGCAACTGTTTTGCACAAAAGTAACATATAATGAAATTGCTTAATGGTAGCTTTTTCCTGTCATTTTGGCAGCAACACCTGTACCACCTCTGCACGTCCTTATGAGAATTCAGTAATACAGGCTGGAGGTCACTCTCCGTTAGCTGCTGGGTGATATTTGTCTCCATTCAAGACAGCAGCTCCTAACTTCACATCTGGTCCACGGGACAGAAAATATTGCTATCTTGCTTCCGTGTGAAGCTGTGACTGCAGCTGCAAAAACAGTGGAACAGATTGCCTCAAACAAGGGCAGTTTTATCCTTAACCATTTATGAACGGGAATCACAATACTGTATACAGTCAATTTACCAATATACAAGGCAGCCTGCTTCTGCATAACGTGCTAGAACTCGTCCAGCTTTGTATCTTGCATGTTTTCCACCATCTCTTACTAACTGGAAATTGCTGTAATCAAGGTCCTAGAGAATTTGAGGACCAATTTGATACTTTTGGTAAATAAAACGAACCAAAACTGCTTATGATTTTTTTTTTTCTCCCAGAACATGCAGATGGAATGACTCCTAAGCTATCTTCTAATCAGGGTAAACACAGGATCAGATATTTCCAAACTGCTCTCAGTAGGTATTTATGTAAGCTGTTCTTAAAAGCTCTTAATAGTATGTCCACAGCTAACAAAAACATTCTAGTCCAATATTTCATTCTGTCCTGCTCTCCACAGTGCTTTCACAGTGATGTACAATCCCTTAATGATGGTCTGTACTAATCTGTTTTCCTCGTAAGTGGACAGGTAGTTTTAAGCAAAGCTATGCAGTAGGATGAAGCAGAAATACAAGCCAGGAATCTGAACAGGTTTATGGGAAGATAAATCTTTGTAATGCAGCTGCCGTTTAAATAAGTGAGCCCAAGAGTTATGACCTAAGGCATAATTTAAGCTGCAGTAATTCTGTAAACTGGAAGGACATGGTGCAATCTGTAAAAGGCAAAAAAAGAAAGGGACATGAAGTAGAGGAATGGAATTAGTGTAAAAAGGGTTTCGTTTCTTTTCTGTTGAGATGTGGCTTTATAATGGTATAAGTGCAAGAATGTGAATAGGTTTAGAACAATGAATAAACAGTAGGGAATCCACATGGCTCTGTATTTCTACTTCATTAAGTTGTTTTGCATATCGCACAGATGTGACGTTATTTGCTTCTTATCTATGAGAAGGCATATCTGAGGAAAATCCCCATGCATTCGGTATCCTGCAGTAAGAAAATAAGCCTGGGTTTGGATATTTCTATTTTCATTTAGCAGATGTGTCAAGGAAGCCAGCCTGGATCTGTTTTTTTACTGATGAGATAGAAATGATACGTACGTTGGATAAACTGAGAGCAGGGACGTGTTTTATATGAGGCCCTTGATACTGAAGTTCAGCCTAGCAAAGAATTGGGGTACAGAGGAACTTCATTTATTCTTTGTGCATCACAATGGAATACTTATAGCATAAAACTAAGAGAAATTCTGCTCCAGGGAAAAATGGGATTAAGAAAGGCTTTAATGAATCATGGGATAAGCACTATCCCTTCAATATAATGGTGAAGATGCAGTCATCAGAGTCTTTCATTTGCTTTTTCCACTACGTAAAAGCCTGTATTAGGATTCAAATATAGTTTGCTAATGTCAGTAACACCACATATCTAAAATATCTTTTATAGGTATGTTTTATAGGTATACAGGAAATGTTTCCCTGTCTTGCAAGCCATTTCCTAGCACCATTTAAACAGACTATGTATGTCCAGCATAAATTTTGTGAACGTTACTAGCAAAGGAACTTGAAAGCCACAAAGAAAAAGGAAAACCAGATGAAAATCAAGATTTTTATTGATTACTATTTGGATGAGATAGATAAAGTCAGTATCTCTGAACTCTCATTACACTCCACTAACAACAAGGGATTTTTAGCTGCTCCTTTGATTATAATGATGTCTAATATAAATTTAGAAGTGTACAGTTTCTCAACAGAAAAGCTTAGAGGTAGATGAATTAAAAAAAGCTGACACTAAGACACGGCAGGAAGAGGATGAAGTAATAATGCAAGTAGATTTACAGGTAGATTATATATAACCACAACAACAGATCTGCATGTGGTTAAGGTACAACTAGAAAGGACTTGTTATGACGGGATTTGCAGCAGGAGTAGAAAGCACGTAGAATTAGTAACTTTGTCATGGCCGAAGAACAAAATGTGTATGTGGATAGGATAAATTGACAAATGTACTGGAGAATATTAGAAAATATCTTCATATTATTCAGAAAGTTTAATTTTCTAGCCCCCCCCTTTTTTTTTTCTCGTTTTGGATAGTATCAGTAAATATTCCTGTCATGGAAGGTGGTTTACTTCTTTTTTGTGTGATATAACTTGATCTTTCCAATTCATATCTGCAGGCTGAAGGAGACGCTGATGCTACTTATGATGAAGAAAACTGGACTCAGACTATTTTTGACCTTTTTCTGGCAGATACAGAAACTACAGCCACCACTTTACGTTGGGCATTGCTCTATATGGTGGTTTATCCTGATATTCAAGGTAAGTGCACCCAGATGGTTTTCCAACCTTTTAGAGATTATACATGTTCAAATAGTAGTACAGCTTGTTCAAAGAATAGTAGAGGAACTAATTATTAGGGTATGCATCAGGTGAACTGCGTGTATCTGTATCCTTTGTGACATACAGGCCAGTCATTTTAGGTTTCGTTTTTAAAAGATCTATACAGAATGCAGGGTGTGGTTCTTCTGATCAGGTGGAGGAGTCTGGTCTCGGATGAGATAAATTGCACCATTGCCGCTCCACTGACAGTAATGATTAGACTTCTGCTGAGGACAAGGTGGAGTCATCAGGTCAACCCATGACTGCTACTCTTTGATGTGCTGGCTTCTTTGCAGCAGAAATAATTTCAATATGTGTGGTTATTCCATGAAGCTTGAAACTTCACACATAGATATCTACATATAAATAGATATAAAAAAAATTGGGGTGAGTAGCTTGAAGCTGTATGCCTTTAATAATGATATTCACAGAAGAAAGATATAGGTTGGCAGAGTAAAATAAGTGAAAAGGAAGAGTCAGAATGTATAGGATTGAACGGATTAAAAGGTATACAAATCACTTAGAAGGCATCATATTTGAGAGTTTAAGCTGGATACCAGGCACAGCAGGAGGCTGGCAAGAAGAAAATGGTGGGAGTGGTAAGGAGAAAGGATCTTCCATTGTTGTTACCTAACAGCTCTTCAAAAGAGCTAAAATTTGAGACTGGATTGCACTTACTGAATTTTCACAATATGATCTTTCACCCTCTCAGAATATATTAAGAGAGTCTTAAGTTTCCTGACGCATAAGGTCAATCTAATTGCATCGATAAAGGCTGTAGTATTAATCAGACCATTTCAGCTCAGAAATTAATCAGAAATTATCATTTCACCTCAGATTGTAAGTATAAAAAAAAAAAAAAAAAAAAGTCCTTGAGAAAAGTTAATTTGTGTGAATGCTTCCCAAGGCAGGTAATTATAGAATAGCAATTAGGCCATCTGTAGATGACAAGCAAAATCTATGTGGTTCTGAGTGAAGAACAGTCCTTGATCAGTTACTAAACTGGTCTCCTAATACACAATTAATATTTCATTTTCCAGTTGATTCCCTGCCTGTAAAAATAAATATTAATAAAAGTTTTTTTTATAAATTACCTCGGAGCAGTAAACGTAACAGGAACCTAAATATTCTTATGGAATGACTTTGTCTACTACCATTATTTTTAAAGTCTTACTTGGGTATGCAACCTATAAACAACTCTGGTGTCAAATTTTATTCAGGTCATCTGTATGGGAATTTGAAGGCATTCTTATTTTATAAAATATCTTTTTCATCTTGTTGGATGTTATTCTTACTGTAAAAAGCAATAGGAAAAATGATGAGTATAGAGTTTATAGATTGTTCGTTGTATATATAAAGCTGAATATTCCTCCTTAGAGAAATTCTAAAAGGAACTGGATGCTGTTGGTTGTTCCCATTTAATTTGCTAGGAGGACAGGAAAAAGTTGCTCTGTACAAATGCTGTAATTCACGAGATCCAGTGATACAGTAATATAATCTTAATTGCACTTCCCAGACAGAGCGTGAAGGACACGGAGCTGCTGGGATTTCCTGTTCCAAAGGTACAAATATGCTGCATATTTGAATATCTGATGTCTGGTACACTTGTAACAGTTTTTAAAACTGATTTAATGTAACTTTTTTACAAATGAAGCCACCTCAGCTAGTGATTCCCAAGCACTGTCCTTTTTTAGTTTCTTTTGATTTAATTGCTCATTTAGTTGGAAAGCAACTGTGATTGAGAACTGCCAGTATCAGTAGGTCTTTGGTACATTAGATGCATTTAGAAAGACTTTTGAAGGTTTTCCTGATTGGGGACATGAACTCTTTTGTCCTATCCGTTCTAGCAGTGCCCCTAAGCTATGACTGCCTCTAAGGTTGGCCTTTTGCAAGGAAATGTGCACTTTGCCCTAACTATTAGTAGGTTCTTAGATCATTATTTCTGTCGACAGAAAACTTGTGAATGGTGACTAGAAATAAACATATTAATTTCCAGCAATCTCGGGTCTGTCCCTTGTCAAAATGGCTTATCAGCTGGTGAACAGAGGCCATCCAAAAATGGAAAAAAGGTTTTACTGAAAAACTTGGAAATTTGAAATTATTTTCATATCACAGGCTTTTACATTTTTTCAGTTAAAAGCTTTTTTCAGTTTTGTAACTGAAAGGTACATTAGGGCTTGTTTCTAAATATTCTCCCATCACTGCTTTTTATGTAGTTTCCTTTTCATTCCTTTTTTTCTGGATCTGCTCAAAGCACTCTAGCTTTGCAGAAATTATCGTGTAACAAAGGGAAAAATTAAACCAATACTCATGATATTCTGTACCTCAAAAGCTGAATAAGTAATAAAAATACTCAGTGACAACAGGAAAAATAAAAGCAACACATTTTAACAATATGAACATTATAAAATCCTAACCATTTATTTTATTGAACTTGTTGGCAGCAAGTAATAAAGGAAAGGAAGTCGCAACATTCTCAAAAGTTTAAACTTCTTATGAAATGTTTTAAAGCTTGATGTCATTTTTGAGAAAATGAGACTTTAAATTCCTTGCTCCTTTGTCATTATTCACTTATCTGATGCACATGAACAATAAGACAGAACTGAAGCCGCTGCTCCTTTTTTCAGAGCACTACAATTTTATCGAATATTGACTCTGTTCTGTCTGATCCTGGAAAATGGGAGACACCTGATCAGTTCAACCCAGGCCACTTTCTGGATAAAGATGGAAATTTTGTAAACAGAGAAGCATTCTTACTGTTTTCAATAGGTATGTACACTGAACAGGGATTTATTTACTCCATGTGATAACAACTTAAGATCCATTCATTCTCCAACATAACTGGGAAGGCATCTACAAACAGGTATATAAACACATTCCACTGATTTAAAGATCCCCAGGAAGAGAGAAGCCCAGTTGTATGTGGAAAAGATTGGAAGAGAAGGAATGACACATAGAAAAGTTTCTCTTGGAAGACAGACCCAGTTTCTCTTGGAGGAGAGATCCAGTTATCAAAACAGTAGCAGCAACATGCATAGTACTAGCAAGACTGTAAATGTAAACTATGCAACCCTGGTGATCATTTCTATAATGCCTTACCACCTGCTGTACATATATGTTAAACCTTTTGGCGGAAATACAAGCAGCCTTTCAGTTCTGAATCATTAAATGACAAAGTCAGTTAAGAGAAAAGAACAAAAAGTCTGTGGAAAACAAGCAAACAAAATCCCAAGCAGGTTAGAAAGGGAGGTTTGATAGAAATCCTTTGGTTGATTGCCTTTTCTGTCTTTTCACAGGGCACCATGTGTGTACGGGGGAGCTGTTGGCAAGGATGGAGCTCTTTATTGTCTTTTCCACCCTGTTACAGGCATTCACACTCACTCTCCCAGAAGGACTGAAAGAAGTCAGTACAAAGCTTGGTTTTGGGAGCACAATGAAGCCACCTCCCTACCAGCTCTGTGCCATTCCTCGGTAGGAAATGGTGCCCCACAGATTCAGGGAAGGCTTACTCTGCAAGATTGTTGCTGCATGTGAATTCCTTTTTATGTGTCTTAAGATTTTTGCTTTCCTCTTGATTTGATTAGTCACTACCCTGAAAGATGCTTTTCAGACAGTTGCATCCTGAGGATTGTACCTACAAAGAGATAATCTTTTGTTCTTGTTTTCTATTTGGAAAATCTTGGTAAATTTCTCCTGATGTGTAACAAACAAAGACATTAGGGGAAGAATTAGAATTGGGCCTTGTTTATTGCTAACTGGAAAGAGGATTTGCAGAGAAAGAGCTTGAAGCAAAGTCTGTAAATTAGAAGTCTTATGATTAAAGATCTGTGCATTCTTTCTCATAAGCCACAGTTGCATTTGTGGAGATAGGCTTAGAGGTCTTTCAATCTGTCTCAGGATATTAGTAATTATGAAGAAAATGGAGCCTATGCAACCTCATAAATACGTTTTCCATCAAATAAAGTAAGATGAATCCCATGCCTCAGATCTAAAACAACCCGCAGTCATCTTCCTTTTCCAGTGTGAGAGAACCGTATTCCAGGCTAGCTCCAGCTGCACCACTGGTTAAAGTGTCTACTAAGCTCAAAAACAAGTAAGGTTTGAAGCTATCAAGTGTCAACAAATTAGTTTTTTCCCAACACCCTGGTTCCTTCCAGAACCTCTGCCTCCTCTTCTTCCCCATATTTGTCTCACCTCTCCAAAGCGTTCTGTTACCTTTACAGTCTTTACCATCTTTCCAACCTACCCCATTTTCTCATTTATCCTAACTTTTTTTCACTTCATTTTTGTTCTTGAGGCTTCTTCAAGGCTGTCCCTTGACTCTTCTTCCACCAGAAGATGCCACTCAGTTTCACAAGTTAGTAGAGAGAATAAGGTCACCCCCACTCTTCTGGAAGGACTGTTACAAGTGGCTAAAGGTACAGTTTTGAGCCCAGCCTCTAGACAAGTTATTGGGGTCATTTGAGAATTGGTAAGATTTTCTTTTCAGATTCTTTTTAATATGCCTTGGATGTTTGAGCCTTAAGGATCTGAATAGATTTCAAAATATTCCTAGGTAAACTAGAATCTAATCCTGCAGTGTCACCCAATATGAGGTAAAAACATATCTGCATACTCTTACGCTGTAGTAATCTGTGGTTAAGTGTCTGGTCATACTTTCTAGGGAAAACCACACATGCCAGATTAAATGCAAACATTCCAGAGCATGAAACTCAGCTTTGAATGCGCTTGCTATGCAAGCCGTGTGTAGTGAGTGGCTCCAAAGGAAGCTCTGCTCCCCTTTTAGAAAGGAGAGGAGAAGGTGAAATGCCTCCTTAGGGAGGAGAGTGGGAAAAACCACTATTCCAGCTCTCTTCATCCCTTTTCTAGGGCTAAGAGACAAACCCAGGAAAGAAATAATCTAAACGACAGTCTTGATTTTCCTGGGGTACACCCTTTCAGTGTGGCTTCCCTCGTGTTTTCTGGTGCCTGCTGAAGGAGCAAGCAGCCAACTGAACTTGCTATAATAAACATGGTAGCTTTGTCTTTCTGCCTTCAGGAGCTGATGCTATTTGTAGAAGAGCGCAGAGCAGAGAGGGACTAACAGCTTAAGGTGACTACACACCCCGCTTTTCCTGTAAGTAGTGTGAGTTTCTGAGAGGGGATGCAGTCCCCACCAAGCAAAAAAAAGATGCAGGACAGGTGTGGAGCAGACATATATATAAAAGGGTACTAGTCATCCTATTCCCCACAGATTACTCTATCCTCCTTTCCTTGCTTCTATCTCACCTTCAAAATCCACTTCAAGTGTTCTCTTGCTTCGTCTGCCTTCCTGCTTTCAATTTTTGCTGCCAGTTTGGCTGCATTTGGCTTCACTCTTTGCCACAAAGGCTGGTGTGAAATAAGATTTTGGAGGACCACGCACACTTATGTATGTCGTAGTGAATCCAGGTAGGGCTGAAGTACCCTGTGATAATTCCCAAACACATACGAAATTGGTTCATAAAATAATAAGATCTCTTCACTATTTGCCTTCAGAAGGAGCTCTAGCCAGTTTCTTTGAAGTTGGTAGAGAGCTCAACTCTGAACTGATGCATAAAAAGGCTCTTGAGAGGAAAAACACATCTTTAGCCTCTCCTGTCTCCCAGTGTAGCTGCTTGCTCGTTCAGCCCCTTTCTATTTAATGTGTTTTTTTACACCTGTGTTTCCAACTCCCCTGCACATTCCCCCATTCATTTTCTTCCTTATACGATGTCCTCCATCTTCAAGTTTTTCTTTGGGTGTCGTCTAGTCCTGTGCTGTCTGCTGTTCCTTCTTATGCTTTCCTCACTGAAATCTCTCCACCTATTCTTCTCACCTCACCTCACTCCCATCTGTTGTAACGTATATTTGGCAGATGTTCCATCTTCTTTCTGATTCTCTCTTGTATGCTCTTTCTGATTTTACTCCCTTTCCTACACTATGCAGTTGTTTGTCTTTCCCTATACTATAGGTTTCTTAAATTACATGCAGAGTAGCCATAGTTATGTTCCCTAACAGCATTGCTTTGTATGCATTAAAATAAAAAGCTGATAATGACAGTATGGATTGCAGCCACTTCACCTCCACAAGCAGAAGATACAGGGGAATAATGTCATCATTGAAGAAAGCAGCCTGAGGCTTTATTGTCACTAACAGCAGTAAGAAAATACCATTTTGAAAAAGGAGCGGTTGTCAGAAAGCTTAAGAAAAAAAGACATAGTTGATAAGTGCCAGCTTCTCCCTTCCTCTCTGTGGTAGGTCATTGCTGATGGCCTCGCCAACTGCAGTCACTTTGTTGTGAAAATGCGTTTAGTTTTCGAGAGCGTAATCAGCATCAGAGTATCACCATTTCTGCACATGAAACAAAAATTACTCAATTCTTGTTTCTTGGTTTTCTGAATCTCAACTGATGCTCCCAGGATCTTCCATGTTCCCGGTGTTAGATGAGTCCCTGCGGCTGATGCTTCATCATTTAGGAAACATGTTGTGTTGGGAAGGTTTGGGCTGCATGCTGCAATGTCTGGATTCTGCTAAACGGCTTGAAAAAGTTTACTACTTACTTAAAAATCATCACTGGGGATGAGTTATTGTGTGTTATACACATGGTCAAAGGAGCTGTGCCATCCTAGAGAAATATCTGGGAAAAATTAAATGGACCCCAATGTTTCAGAGTTTCACACTTGAAAATCTGGCAGAAACAAAGAGCTCTGGAGAAACTGGAGGTCTAAGATGGATATTAGAATTTAAACTGAACCTTTGTTGCCTGCCGTAGAAATATAATGTTAAAGCGTATATATTCTATTTAAGTCCTAGATTGTTACCTGGTGGAGAGAAAGATGGGAATTTAATGTGGTTCCTCAGGAAGAGGGAGGTGGTGCTGGGTTAAGAGGAGATACAGGGAAAGTCCAGCGGAGTCCAGAGAGAAATCTGGTCTTTGACCAGTGTGAAGGAGGAAGGCAGAGGGGCTGGGTGATGCGATGCCACTGGCCGCCTCGTGCTGTGGTAGGGAAGCCATTTTAGGAGCCCGCCAGCCCTGAGAGAAGGCTGTGGCTGCCATCTTGAGTGGGCAGCAGGGAGGCAACTGGGCCGTCACAGGCAAATGTTGCAGAAAGATCTGGGGGAAAAAAAACCCTGGACTGGCACCTAGAAAAAAACCTGAGAGGAAGGCAGGCTGCTGTTTCACAGGGGAATGGTTTACAGAACCGTGTTATGCAGCCCTTTGGAGGGAACCGCACGCCTCCTCACAGAGGAGCTTCCCACAATGGCTGCCTCACATGGGGTGAAAGGAGGGCTGGGGCTTGGGGGTGCCTCCTCATGCCCATTCCCTTCTCCAGCATGGCGGTGACTGCAAGTGCCAATCTGCTTTCTGTTCGGCTCCTTTTCTTGCCCTTTTATTTTTCCCTGGCTGCTCCTGCCCATATGGTGTGCTGCCATTTTAGACGGGGAAGGAGGACATGACTGCTGCCAGGGTAGGGTCTTGGCATCATGGAGGGAAGCAGGGGGCCAAAGTCTGGAAAAGATGGGAAATCTTCTTCTTCCCTCAGGAAAACACTACCAGGAAAAAGGGTTTAAAGCCTCCTGAAGTGGCCAGAGCATGAGAGGAGACATGGATCCCCATATCAGAGGAACTTGTTAGCAGAAATGATGGCAAAGGAATAAGGAAGGAGGAGCTCCAGGCTGGTGTTAAGACTATGACAAAGGATGTGGGTGAATCTGACAAGAGGTTGAAGGGACCAGTGGTATTCGAATACCTGGATTTGTGAGAAATAACTGATAACGTGAAAACTCAAGGCTGCAAGGCTAAAGAAAGAAACAAAGAAGTCCTGTTGTGAGGCTGCAGCCCTGGAGGCGGTGAAGGCCCTGGGCTTTAACTTCTTCACTTCCCTGTGGAAAAGATCATTGGACAAAAATGACTTTTCCTGTTGAGAAAAATCATTGAGATGGAAAATCTTTTAATATCTAAGAGGCCAAGGAGGGTACTACCTTGATTCCAAAGGAAAAATTCTGATAAATTGGTGAATTTTAAGTAGATTTTGTGAAATTACACTGGATACAGAGCAGGTAAAACTTATCAGAATTTATTTTTAAAGATAATATTTTTCCACCTATTGAAGGAGAAAGATAAATTAGAAAGGAGCTTGTTGAAAATTAAGCTTTTTATTGTAAGCAAACAAAGCTTTTGTAGAAACATAAAAACATCCCTTTCTTGGTTAATACAAGTTAATCAGTTATGCTTTTGCGGTAACGAAGTGCAGTGCTTGGAGGCTAATTGACTTGGAGGTTGGAAACTGTGGGCTGGCAAATCCCAGGCTGTTCTTTCTGGATAAGGGTGTTTCATGTTGCAGAGCCACAAATCCTGTGAAACAGTTTCTGTCCCAAAGACAGGGCACTTGAAAGAAGTAAGCTGATGCACAAGTCGTCTTGGCAGGTTTTCAGAAGATTAGTGAAAATGTATTTCTTTTACAAGTGTTTTACTTTCAGGGGATGGGCGTTTTTCACAGGGAAGCATTTACCCATTAGCATTTCAATCTAGATCTGTAACACAGGGCTATAACTGTCACTGTTATGTGGTGCCCAGAATCCCTCTCACATGGTTTTCATGGTCTGATTGCAGACGTGTGAACTCCCTTGGTGCTACTAGGTTTATACTTACTGCGTGTGTTGAGGCTTGGCAAAGAGCCTTGGCTACAGATGGCATTTATTCTCAAGTTACCAAGCATGGCACACACACATCATGACTAGTTCTTGCTGGGGCCCTTAGTTCTGGTTGTAGATCAAGGTTCCCATGTTGTTTTTTTATCTGTGTGTTTCTTACTAGATATAATTTCTATATGCCTATGCTCTATTTATCTGGCAAGCTTTCTGATGATTGCTCAAAACATCCTTTAGGGTATCCGCCTTTATGTCAAGATTGAAGGGGGAAATTCTGGAGCAGGCAAAACCCTCAGTGAAGTTAGCTATTGCAAATAGGTTAGGAAAAAAAAGTGAGGTTATATATTAAACCAGTTATGTTTTCAATTAAATTTGAAAGCCTAACAAATTTTGCTTTTTGTATTAAGCATTAGATGCTTGTATATCTATCTTAAGATAAATGTGGGCTTTTAACTTTTATCAGCCTTGCCATTACTGGATATACGTGTACATGGAATATATACAAAACTTTTTAAAAACTCCAAGATTTAATATCCACTTACATTTGCATGCCTAATTTGTATGTATGGCTATTGCTTTTCTAAAAGCATTCATGAGGTATTTGCAGGAGCACATACCATCCACAATTGTTTCAGAAAATTGGATGGAGAATTTACATGTGGATATGTGTTTCTACATTGCCTGGAAAATCTTGGCCCTAGTCTTTTAAGACACCATTCCTACAAATCTTGGGATTCATATTCGATAAATATAATCTGAATGAGCAGAGGGAGAGGGCTATGCATCTATTAAATATGCTTGAGCATGAGAATGTAATGAGTGGGACAAAAAGGGAGTGGCTGATAATAAAGAGGGAGGGTTCGGGGTGGGGAATAGTTATTAAATGAAATTTAAACTCTTACGAAAAAACTGGTTGAGCAACCAGCCTTAATAGCTTCAATAGACTATTTTCAATAAAGACAAGCTGGTAAAAGCAGCTCTTAAAATGTTGACAATAAGTCACGTTCTTATAGCCTTGGCTGTATTTCTTCTAATTACACAGTTTTTTAAGTTGCAACGAGTACGGAGACAGCTTCCTCCTGGACCAATCCCTCTCCCAATTTTTGGGACCTTGATACAGCTGAACTTTCAGTTTAATCGTGATCTCCTCATGAAGGTATTTATTTTCAGATACTCCTAATTGTTTAAAAGTCTTTGTAATTTCCCATTTCTCATGTTGTTTGCTGTGTGAAAACATCCTCTCCCAAAACTACATTGGTAACATACTGTGATTGTTAACTAGCCACTGTGATATTGCACTTGGTTTGGTTTGGAACTGCTGGTTTGGTTGGCAAAATAAGAAAAAGTTATTGTAGCATAAAGTGGTTCACCAAGCTAAGAAAACCGGTATTGAAGTTCTGAATGTGTGAAAATCGTTCTGATGCTTAAACCCATCACCTTTTAACACTGAATTTGATAAATTCATGTGAAACTTGATAACTTTACATCACCTCTTAGCACTAAATTTGACAAATTCATGTGAAAATTGGTATAATTTAGGATTAAATACCTTTAGGGATAATATATCAGATTTGCAGTTAGGGAAAATAAATACTATTTAAAAAAATTACTTTCACAGCATGGATTTTTAGCTTTCTGAGCACTGGCGCTCTCTAAGTTGAGCAGTAAATAGATACTTAAGATGCACTATGTGTGCCTATGCTTCTTTGTATTGACAGGATCTAAAAAAAACCCCGCAAACCTTTTGTTAGTTGTTTTTTGAGGAGTACTTCTGCACACAAAGCCACCTCTATTTCATTCTGTTGGTTCTCGCAGTGCTTCCAGGATTCTCAATAGACAACCCCAGTGGCTTCTGTCACTGTGATTTCGATGAGGCACGCCAGTTATTCCGACCAAACGGCAGATTCAGACGGGAAGTAAGGACGCTGTGAGACAGAATGGTCTTACTCAAGTTCCAGTACCTAAATATGCAAAAGGGGGGCACAGAAAGAAGAAAATAATTGGTCCAGTCTCTACGAGCTAATTACTCCTCTGACATTTCTGTGTTCCCTTTGTGCCACATTACCAGTACAAATGATAGAAACCCTCTTGAAATAAATTCATGCATAGAAAACACCCTTTATCACATCAATTATTGTAAACTGAGCCTTGGCTTATATACAGTAATAAAAGTTACCTAATGTTTTTTTGGCATAGATCTGCAGCTCTGAAAAGCTGGAATATTCAGTTGTTTCCAACAGTGAATGCTGGAAAAGACATTCATGCTTTCTCACAGATAACTGTAATCTTGTGGGAAAGATGGAGAATATCATTCCACCTTAGGGCTGGCCCCGTAATCTGTGTAAAAACAGGTTCATCCTCTGATTGTTTACAGTGTGTGGGATTTCATCTGTGCTTTCCTGGCTTCTCTCCCATCTATAGCTGGCAAAAATTCATGGCAACATATTCACCTTATGGTTTGGATGGACCCCAGTGATTGTACTGAATGGATTTCAAGCAGTTAAGGATGGTATGACCATGCACCCTGAAGATGTTTCTGGGAGGCTAGTGTCGCCTTTCTTCAGAGCAATGGCCAAAGGAAAAGGTGAGATTTTCTTGCCATAAATATTGTCTTGACAGATTGCAGCTCTTTTGTAGCTTGTAACCACTTCCAAAGGTACCACAGTAGCAGGGCTTGTCTATGAGGAATAACTGCCAGGTGAACTGCAAAGTAGGGAGGGGTGAAATAGCCTTTGGATAGTAGTAGGAGGAAAGGACCAGTAAAAGAAAAGATTTATAGTGCCTTGTGTGAAATATTCACTGGAGCAGATTGAGAGGTGATGAGGTGAGGCAGCAGTAGGTTGTGCCACAGAGAAGTGGAGGAAGAGCAGGAAACGGCACACTTCCTTGTCCTGGACTTGCTGCCTCCCACCATTACGTTTTCAACTGAAGAGCGAGCTTGGTGGTGGGATCTTCTTCCCATTCCCTTCCTTTTGTGAATATTTTCTTAATCTCACAGTTGCATCTAGAGATTCAGTGCGCTTCTGTTTCAAGCTTGCTGTAGGTTTCATACTCCCCAAACATACTGGAAATTCCCAAACTCCCGATTTTCATGAATGCATGCATTATGAAATAACCTTTATTTTATTTGGGACATCAGCTTTTTTTAAGGAAACCTAATTCAATAAATATTTCTAATTTGAATTTGTTTCAGTCATTGATGATTTTTATACTACATTGAAGGTCCTGTTAGTATATGAAGTTTATTTCTTCTGAAGATATTTGTCACAAAGCCCAAGTAATGAACTTTTCTGCCCTGTGGACAGGAACTTTTCTCCCTGACTGTAGGCAGTCAGAACTTGTTTCCCCTTTCCCCTTCATGAGAATCATTACACTGGTCAGGTGAGCTCCAAGCATAGAAGAGAGTGGGAGGCAAGCACTTCAGAGAATGTCTAGAGAAGCAGCTGTCAAACTTTCTGAGATAACTGGTTGTCTTGCATCAAGCTTAATCCTGCAAGTCATTTTATTACCCAGCTGAGTTTGTCCATTTTAGCCCTGCCCACAAGCTTACATGCCACAGCTGTTCCTTTGTGTCTTTGCGTTCAGAGGCAATGCAATAGTTTCATTGTATTCTGTGGTTTAGTAAATCTTTTAATGTAGTCTTTGTCTATAATAAATATGACCATGATAAAGAGCTCTTCCTTGAATGCATGCAGGGATTATGTTGGCAACCGGTCACACCTGGAAGCAGCAGAGAAGGTTTGCACTGAGGACTCTACGCAACCTTGGTCTGGGGAAAAGAGGTCTGGAGCATCGAGTTCAAGAAGAGGCCCACTACCTGGTAGACTTCTTTGCAAGTACGAAAGGTATCTGTGCAGTAAATACAGATTCATTAGTCTGATGTCTTTAGTGTATGAACTTCTCTGTCCTGCTCTGAAATCAAGGGCAGCTTTTGTTCCGCAAGAGAGCATGTGGGGTCTTACGGTGTCTATGTGGAATGGGCTGAAAATGCAAAGACCCTAGTCCTGTGTTTTCAAACCCAGTGGGAGACTATTCTTGTCAAAGTTATTTACAAAACTACTAAAATTGGAAGCAAAACTGGAGCTTATTTATTATTTATATCACAGAATGCTTAAAGTGGAAAGGGATCTCTGAAGATGGTCTAGTCTAACCCCTTCCCAAAGAAGGGTCAATCAGAGCAGGTTTCTTAGTGCTGAGTCCAGTTGGCTTTTAAATATCTGCAAGAATGGAGACTTTACCACTTCTCTGGGTAACCTGTTCCACCGTTCAATCAGCCCTACAGTAAAAAAATTTCTTACATTTAGGCAGAATTTAACGTATTTCAGTTTTTGTCCATTGCCTCACTTGATACCACTGAGAAAAGTCTAGCTCCGTGTTCTTTATTCCCTTCCATAAGGTATCTATACATAGTTAAGATACTTCCCTGAGCCTTCTCTTCTCCAGGCTAAGCAGTCCCAGCTCTCTCAGCCTCTCTTACATCAGATGCTCCAACCCCTTAATTGTCCTTGTGGCCCTTTGCTCAACTTGTTCCCGTATATTGCTGTCTCTCTTGTTCTGGGGAGCCCAGAACTGGACCCAGCACTCCAGATGATTCTCACCAGTGCTGGTCGGAGGGGAAGGATCACCTCCCTTGACCTGCTGGCAGTGCCTTTCCTAATGCAGCCCAGGATGATGTTGGCCACCTTTGCCTCATGTTGCTGGTGCATAAAGATATGAGCACGTTATCAATGCTGATGAATTAAGTCTTGTAACGCCATTTGCATGTGTTCTGTAAAGCAGTGACTAGAATCTTGTCTCCATTACAACATTTTATCCTGATTAACCCAGTTAGGAGCATGTGAGTTGGATTTCCCAATACTGCTCATTATGAAAAGACACAGTAAATCAGGACATGCTGTGGCTAGCATTGTATCAGTTAAAAGTAATTACATCTAGCCCAATCCCATGGTTTAAGAACTAGGAGAGATTGAGATGTGGCCACATGTGCAGGAAAGAAAAGCCCAGAACAATAAGTTGCTAATCAGAATTGTGCGCTGCGTGTTGGACAGTTGCATCAGTACGTACCTAGATATAGTTGTTTACAGTCATTTATTCTGGAGTCACAAATTTATTTAATTTTTTTTTTTTTTTGAGATTAGTTTTTCAAGTAATTGCTTTAAAATTAGTTATTATATTGTTGTCACAATTGGTTGAAAGGCGTTTACAACATTTTATCTTACTGGATGTTGTACATCTCTAGCAAGGTCAGACAAAATACAGTAGCCTTGCATGTATTTATGTTCTTGCTGAATAAGGCTGCCTCTCTTCTTACGGTTCTCCCCTCAGAGTTCCTTTGACCCCAGTGTTTTCAGTCATTCCCATGCTTGAGACCTGTTTCGAATTTGCCAGACAGCAAACTTGCGTGTAATTTTTTTTCCTTACCTCTAAATTTGCTCTATCATATTACAAAATATATTACACATTTGGCATTTCTTTAGCGTGCCACACATTCCTGGGATTATGGGATTGCACCATAGTTGTGAAGGATCAGTTTGATACTACAATTTTGTAAGAAGGTTGCTGCTTCTCTGTGAAATGCAATGCTCTCCTGAAAGTTCTTTGGGTAACATATAGTATTCTCTCATTTCACTAAAGCAGAATAGGAGACATTAACAGTGACATTTATTATTGTGGTTGCAGGGAAACCCCTGGATCCTTCTTTCCCTCTCATTCATTCCATCTCAAATGTAATTTGTGCTGTTGTTTTTGGACATCGCTTCTCCAGAGAGGACGAAACCTTCCGTGAACTGATTAGAGCCACAGAGCGTCTATTCAAATTTGCAGGCAGCTTTATTCATCATGTAAGTAAACAATCTGTTGCCTTTTTCTGAGTAAAACAGCAAGTGAGAAATGCAGGTTCAAGAGGTAGCTGTTAGGCAAAAGTTTCCGAATGGGTGAGTGATGTCCCATGCAGCTTTACCGGGCAGTGCACTACCTCAAATTGTGATGGTAATGCTTTACATACCAGCTTTGGTCATTTGTGTTCATTGTCCTGTCTTTGAGTACTGTGATAAGGTAGTTTGCTCCTGAATCTTTTCAGCAAGGCAAAAGCTGATGAACTGCTCCTGCGTCACGTTTGTTACTTGGTTTCTCAACCCCCATACACAACAGATTCCTGCCTTGGGCATCGTGATTGTTAAATACTAAATGTCAGGTCCAAAAGCGTTATTCACGTGCCAAGTTTAGACAGTGTTTTATATACAGTCAACAGAGTGAAGAATGATTCAAATACCTGTTTTGATTGTGGCCACGTATCACCATTTCCTCTATAAGAAGTGGAGACTTGAAGACTTCCCAGAGAAATTCCACTCCTTCACAGTAAGTGAGGAGCAGTTCTAGACGCAGGCAGCAGAACATAGGAAATGCTAAGCCAGCAAATACACCTGTAAGCCTGGCAATCAATCAAAACAATCAGCGCTCTTCTGAGAGTCAAGGACTTATCTGACATTAGAAGAGGTCTGCTTTGCACAGAAGGACATTCAAAGTTGCCTGGGAGTTCTGGTTCTGGTTCCAGTTCTAAAGTTATCCCATATATCTTATACAGTAGCTTCTTAATGTAAAACACATAAGCAACCACTGTCATACAGAGATTTCCCCCCACATCCCATGGAGCATTCTTCTCACCGAGTTATGGTAAGGTTCCCTTTTGCTTAGCCTAGTTTTGGTCCTATAAGTTGTGTGTAGCGGTGGCAGGCGAGACCTGCTTTTGTGATAGAGAATATACCTCCTTTTCTTCTCTCCTTCCTATCCTAGCTTTGCTAGGAATAAGATGCTGTTCTGGGAAATAAGAACAGGGGTTCAAACCATTCCAGAGGGAGGGCTGCAATCTTCCCACTTCCTGGATGCAAAGAGTACTCAGTATTATGTAAAAACTGGACATCGCTGTGTCCACATTCCCATTTCTTAACTGGATTCCATGCTGTCAGGCACTGAATGGGAGAACGCTGTGGACTGGGCCCCTCCAGAAATGGAGGAGGAGTTTTGGCAGGACCGGTAGCCAGGAAGGTGGATGGGCTCAGTTCCTGTCTTGAGCATTGACAGCTAAATTCCACTTACAGTCAGGGTGCCATAGTAGCCGGAAAGTGCATGCATTTGAGAGTCGGAATGCATGTAATCTGGGCAATCATATATGATTAGTCAGACGGCAGTTGCGTGTAAGGCTTCTGAACAGATTTTGAAAGAAAAAAAATACCAGAGATGGAACTAAAGAAAAAGGGTATGAAATTCTGTATGAATTTTCCAAGGGCTGGACTGCTACCTTTTTGTGATAAGGCAATGATTAATTGATAATTGGATGTCTGACAATAAGAACTGATTTCCCAGAAAGACAGACATGTAGTCTATCTAATTCAGCCAGACTTTAGTGAACACCTAAGAACACGCTTTCTGTGGTATAATTAGGAGAGTACAAGAAGAGCTCAGCAAAATGAAGACTGAGAAAGGATAGAACTTCTGCTGATAAAGAAATCATGGGATTATGTTTCGAGCAGGAAAAGAACTATTAAGAGAAAATACACTGCAGATACAAGAACAATGTATACAAATTCTCCAGGCATAAATATAGGCGGAAAATCAGAATGAACTTGCTAGCTATCAGAGTAGGTAGAAAGCAGTTATTCTTAGGCCAGATTTTCCCAAACAGTAAGAGAGAAAGATAAAATTAATCTGGTTGTGCCAGCTAATGCCGCCTTCTTTTCCAGAGGAGTGCACTCAAAAATGTCAGGTAGCTGTTTCTCAGCTTTTCTGGGTTTCGGATGTTTCAAGTTTTATTAAGGACCCCTGAGATCTCGATTAGTAGAGAGTGCTTTCAGGGATTACTAAGTTTGCGTACCAGCCCCTGGTAGCCGGCCCTTGCTTTTGGTTATATCAACTGCTTTTGCACATCCCGGTGAGGACAGTTTGCAATCTGGTATTCTCCACTGGAGGGCAGGATCTCACTTCTTAAGTGTCTGAATACAGTTCATTGTAATTGAATACATGAATTGAATAATTGAATAAATGAATACAGTTCATTGTAATTATAATCATCCTAATTTGGCTTGTGGCTGAAAGCCTGTGGAACTCTGAATCTTACCATCAACACAGCTAGAAATTATATAGTGTACTGTTTCACAACTCGAAAACATAAGCATAGTCTTTGTCAGAATATTTTACTAATGATGCCAAAACCACATGCTAATGTGTATATTACCTTCTCTGTTTAGTAGCCTAAAATGCATTTTGTAGTGATAGAGACTTTGTGGTACCTCTCGTGTCACTCCCGCAGCTGTATGAAATCTTCCCCTGGCTGATGTGCCATCTCCCTGGTCCTCATAAGAAGGCGTTGTCTTGCTATGATGTCCTGAGCTCTTTTACAAGGAGAGAGATCAGAATGCACACGGAGCATGGCAGATCAGACGAACTGCAGGATTTCATTGACTTTTACCTGGCTCACATTGAAAAAGTAAGTATTTGTTCTGCCTGATCATACATTCATGGGTAATAAGGTGAAACGGACCATTAAATCATCCACTCTGAGCCCTTCTATCGCAGTCTCTTACCTTTCACAGACATCCTAATGTGAATCCAGTAACCAGAGACTTTCTAAATCCTTTCTAATTATTGATATGCCACAGCACCTTGCAATCCTTTCATTAAAGGGCAGGTTAATACATTGCATTTTTTCTCATTGGCACTCGTTACAAAATGATTTAAGGCCTCCAGGAAAGAATACTCAGTTTCTAAGTGGACCACAAGAGAACTGGGAAGGTCTTGGGGAGACAGAGTGGGATGGTCTAGATAGGATATTTGGCTGGTAAGCATTTGTCAAGAGAGGTTGCTGCAAGAGAACAGTTGGATTTTGAGAGCTTTTTGTGAGGAAATACGCTAGGAGTCAGCGGAGTTTCAGGCAAGGCTGGAGAAGAGGACAGAGCCAGGGTCACTGAAGTTTCAAGCAGACAAAGGCAACTGGGACAAATAAGGGCATTTCAGGCAGGCAGGCATAGTAGAGGTAGGTGGGAATCTGTAAGGTTTTGGAAGGCTGTAGGAGGCTTGCATAAGCTGTGAGTGGGGACACACATCTCTCCCTCTTCTAGACCTTGCCAGGATCACTTTTTCTTTGTCTGAATCTCTTGGGAACTGGATTCCCTCCCTAATTCCTGGACTAGCAGATGCCCTTCCCCTCTGTGACTCCTTCTACCTCCACTTAATCACTCTTCCTTTCTCCTCTTCTCCACTGCAGTAGGTCATATTCCTCCTCCTGTTCTGCTTGGTGGTAGGAAGAAAAGGACAAAGGGGAGGAAGTGACGAGACTGGTGTTACTGGGGGGTGACAAGCCAAGAGTGGCTCAGAGGGCCAAATGAGACATCCAGGGTAGGGGGTATCTACTCTTGCAGCCCCTGGAGAAGTGGGCAGTGACTGCTCCCCTGGGAGGCAGCGCTTCCCTGCAGGGAGAGCCGGTGCTCCCTCCGCCGTGGTCATGTGCTGGTTGCAGCAACAGAAGGCACTGCAACCTTGTCAGGCTGGAGGCACCCATCTTGCATCTCCTGGCACAGCCGAAATGGGTCTGCCCTCCTGGACCCGCTGCCTGCCTTGTGTACTCCTTGAGTTGGCTCTGCTGCTGTGCTCAGTCACACCACAGAGACGCGCATCCAGGGAAGAATGTCTATTAGCTATTTGTGTCAGCCAGCTCGTTGGTCTTTTAGCATGTGTCGTATGAATACTTCGTAGTGCTTGATTTTTTTGTTGTTGTGGGGAACACAAGCAACTATCTTGTGGAACCCCAAGTATATTGCAACTGTGAAATTGTCATTATCATCCAAACTGGTAATTCTATTAAAGAATCAAATCAAATCTCCTTGCCAAGATCAGTTTTCTATGTTATAATAATTAGCATTAATTTGTATTTCTAGTGGGTAATTCTTTATTAATTGATTCCCATGTCAGCTGCTATATTTTTATGTCCAGGGTGGATGTCAGCCTAACTGGCTTCTAGTTCCTTGGATCCTCTTGTTTTAAATTTTTTGATACTGGCACAACAGTAACACGTCTGGTCTTCCAAAGCATTTAACTGCTTCTAAAGCCTTTCACTGCTGTTGTAAGATTTATGAGACTTGAACATCAGTGGGCCAGAAATCAGTTCAGCGAGCTCTTCCGGGACTCTGCTGGGTAGAAATAATCCAAGTTTGTTTATTAAAAAAATTGAACTGTCTGTAACAGATACGCAGGGCCTATATAAAAAGATTAGATGATATTACAACAGGGAAAAACTCCTTCCCACTTACCAATTGCTCCACTGGCAAATAAAAGGGTCAAGACCCATGAGCATAACCTCCCTAAATTTAGACAATGAATTCCTCCAAACCATAACAGTATTCTTTCATAGTTTCAGCATTCACATACGTGTCCTTACTCTTATAACTGAAAACTGGAAAACCCCAGAGCAGCTGTACGTGAGTCATTGTGGCCTTGTAGTGGAGAAGAAGCCTGAATATCACAGGTTAAGAACTTTTGACAGCCCAGTGTTCGTTACCTGATCACTGTATTGCTTGGTAGAAAAACTAAATGATGGAATATGACTTGAGGCGTGAAGAATGACATGCTGGTACACACCTTCAGAGGAACATCTACTTATGAAACATTCTAAATGTACCAGTATTTGCACGATTGAGCCAACAATCCTTTTCTGTGGAGAACATGTGACTTAGCTTCATGATTGAGTGGACTAAACACGGCTTGTCCTTTTGTGAAATGTTAGCTTTTCGTATTGATAATCATCTTTGGTGTCTAATATTCTTTATCAGTCTCTCTGTATTGTACTATAGGCAGAACACACTGCAGCTTGGAACGGGTGATAAAATCACATTTAACCCTATTCTGTTTTTTCTGACTTTCATGTATAAACCTCTACTTTTTCTTATCATTTGCAGTCCAAAGATGAACCTAGGTCTACATACAATGAAGACAACATGGTTTATTCTATAAATGACCTTTTCTTGGGCGGATCAGAGACAACAAGCACTACTTTGAACTGGGGCCTGCTCTATATGGTGGCAAATCCAGACATCCAAGGTGAGTAGATAAGCATGTCACAAATATCTGCAATGCAATAGAACAGCCAAGTCATAATATTTTCAGGGATCAGAGATTGTTCCTAGATACTGGTATATGGCTAGTGGCACATGGACCTTTTTGTACTGGTAGGTCTGTGCTAGGCAGCATTCGTAGATCCAGAGTATCTGTATAGAGGCTCTTACAGCAGTCACAGGCATAAGGCAGTTCCCAGCGAGAGTTAACAGTTTGGGAAGTATGCACATATATGGGAGGTTGTGGCTGATGGAGATGCAGGGGTTGAGGTCTTTGGGGAAAGATTGTGGTAGGGTGGTCAATGGAGTAAGAGGACTGGAGTTGCTGTTTGGGAAGCCAGGGGGTTTGCACACATAATCCTTGAAGGAACAGTGGCCACTGCTGCAGCCATTGGCTGCTGATGGTACTTCAAGAAACTGATTTGGGTTCTGTCTTAGTCATAAACATGACTGATGGGTGAAAATAAATAACCAGAAACTGATGTGTGATAGTAGGGATGTCACTTCAATTCTGCTTCGTACTGGCTGAATATCCGTGATGGGGGCTACAGGGAGTCCTGCCCTTCTTTGTGCTCTGTAGGACACAGAAGTAGTAAAGATAATCACCTAAAGGTCAATTGGCAACTTTGACTTTAGTTTTGTCCATCAGTCCATTTATGATCCCAAGGTATCAGGATGTCTATTTAATCTGTGATTAAATTAACTCTGTGATGTATTTGAGTTTCTTGCAACAGAAACTATTCCAGTCGGGAGGGGAATTTGATCTCTCATCTGTTATGTCTATGTATATTTAAGAAATTTATTTTTAAGTCTAGCTTTTAAATAACCATCAGTCACTTTCATAGAGCAGTAAATGAAAACCGAAGAAAGAATGATCTCTTATGTTGGATAACAGAAATCTCATTGTTAGATAGCAGAATATGTGCAAATACCCAGAGGAGAACAAGATTTTAAATGGAGCAAAGAGATGAAGATAAGAAAAAATTGCTCAATTTCTAGCTGTCAGACAAGAAGGTGTACTTAATCACGTGTTATTGCATGTTTATTATCACCTAATGTAATTAAGGTTATGAAAGTGCTGACTCACCTGAATAATTTTATTTATCTAAATATAATACATGCACACACTTGGGAAAGCAGGGTGTGTGCAGAATGATCCTTCCTGGGCTTTTTGAGTCATACATTGCATCCAGGCTCTCATAATGAACTGACACCAGTATATCTGTCCTCATTTAATCGGTGGCTTCTTTTTGAACCTGTTTGTACTTTTGCCTGTGTTGACGCCCAATGACAATGTTACACAGTTCCATTATGTACCATATGGAAAAGTTTGGCCTTTTGCCTAATCACTGAACTGGGCTCTCCTTGTTCTTTGAACTACTGGAACAGAGATACATATTTATACTATGCAGTGACTGATCGCTTCAAACAATACTGGATCCTGAAGCAGTCATTCTTGATTTTACAAGCTAGCTCTTCATAGAACGAAATTTACTTTACTTGAAAATCTTTCTGGATATACATTTTAAATTCTGTTAGGTGCTTAAATCTCTGTTGTCAGGGTCTACCTAACATAGTTTGGTGAAGGACTGCTGGCAGTCCCTGAGCAGGCTTGATGTGAATGAGCACAAACTGATCAATGCACAATGGGTTTCCCTGCATCTTGGTGTTGCTTCAAAGCGCCTGGAAAGAGACAGGATCGTTTGTTAAAAATCTAAGGCATGTTTATTATGTGTGTGCTGCCTCTCTTGAAGTTTACAAAGCAAATTTTATACTTTTGTTAATGCTCCCAACACTCCTGTGCAATAAGTAATTTAAATCATGCTATTTTTGATCAAAAGGCAGGCACCAAGAAGCAGATCCAGTTTTTTTTTTAAGGTATTTGGACATTGTTCTAGTTGGCATTGCTTCACTTAACAGACATCCTACATAAGAACCATTTCCTTTTAAGAGGAATTAGGCTTTTAAGGCCCAGATTCACCTGGCTTAAATTCCAGAGAGCTGTGAGCTTAGTGGTTCTAACCAGCTGTAGGTGCCTGAGGCACCTAGCCAAAAGAAAACACAACAATAAATCAGTTATCTCTTGCATTTAAGTGTTAGTAAGGCAACTTTTAAACAGTTTTAAATTTTTGAGCAACAAATGTCTCTTCTTAATCTACAATTAAATAACTTCGACCTAGAAGTAGAGCTCTCATATGTTTAAGGTGTTGGAACACACTGCTACTGTTATTTTCTTTATAAAAGTTACTTACATTTTTACATTAATTGTGTTGCTGTCCTCATAGTTGTAAATGGAAAATGTCTTTGAAAATGGAATTATATATTATATATATTATATATATAATATATATATGAAAATACTTGATATATTTTTCCACTTGCAATGGTGAATATTTCTCCACAGAGAAAGTGCAGAAGGAGCTGGATACCGTTCTTGGTCCTTCCCAGTTAATCTGCTACGAGGATCGGAGAGAACTGCCCTACACAAATGCTGTGGTTCACGAGGTTCAGCGTTTCAGCAATATCGTCTCAGTTGGCATGCCCAGAGTGTGTGTCAGGAACACTACATTGCTGGGCTTCCCTGTCAAAAAGGTACAGACACAGTTTCTCAGTTGCTATAGACCTTTCCTGCATCAATAGAGCAAGAAAGATGTGGATTAAAATCTATTTGTGCCAGGGTCTTCTCCTCAACAGCAATGGGGTTGGATACCTCTGGGTCATAGCCTGAATGGGAACAAGGACAAGAAACCATCTGCCAGGCTGAGTTGAGTGACGCAGCTCTTGGGAGAGGGTTATCAGTAGTGAAAGATGGCTCTGGATGGAAGAAGGGATTTTAGCAAGTGTTTCTACAAACCAAAGAAGATAAAACCTTAAGGATACTGTGATTGATTTGTGCTGATAAGGCATTGGAAAGATTTCTGACTGAATTTTTGCCTGCAGAAAGCCTGTAAAAGATCCAGGGAAAAGCATGAAGGTTTGCAGCTAGCTTTCGTCAAAGAGACTAAATCACAGAAGCTTCTAATGTTAGAAGTGAAAATGAGTTTAGTACAAATAAAGTTGTTAGTTTCTAGTGACACAGCCACTTCCACTGTCAGGCTTGGACTGACATTCTGAAACAAAAAGACTTCAAGTTCCTCACAGGGAACTTACTGGGGAAATGAACCTACCAGCATACAACACTGAACTCTGAAAGTAAGCTAACACTGGTCTCACCTAGCCGGTCCTGACTCCTGGGGGAGGACTGACAGCCAGAACTGAGTGAGTGTTTTTCTCCTTTCAGGGCACCATAGTTCTTCCAAATATTGCTTCGTCTTTGTATGACCCAGAGCAGTGGGAAACACCTCGACAGTTCAACCCTGGTCACTTCTTGGATAAGAATGGAAACTTTGTGAGCCAAGAAGCCTTTTTACCATTCTCAATAGGTAAATGGTCTGACAGCACAAACATTAATGGTTTGGATTGGGACTGTAGAATTAAGATGTCTATGAAAAACCTATTGGTGGTTTATTTTAAACCTCTTTGTGGAAAACAGTGATAAAATCAACATGATTGTTTTCAGTAACATTTCCCAATCCAACTATAAACATCTGTTCTACTGAACAAATAATAACATGGAAAATCAGAGATGTCCTGAGAAATGTACACATCTAACTTGCCCTATTTTTAGAAGGAAATTCTCTGCTAATGATTATGGTTATTGATTTGGGACATACATTTCAACACCAGACATACATTCAGAAAGTACTTGCAAGCAGCTGTGCTGATTCTTTATGCGTACAAAACTGGAGCACGACATCTCTCACGAAGAGCAAGTCCTTATTCTTCATTTATATGATTGAATGAATTCCTCTGAAGTTGTCAGTCAAATGAAGATTAGGGTTTTGGGGTAATTGAAGCAAAACTCAGAGCAGAAGGGGTGCACAGTTATCTATAGCTGTAGATAGGATTCTTTAAAGGAAGAATTACATAAAGTTTTGTGTCATTGGTTGCATTAAGTCCTAAAGAAATTCTGGACTCAGCAAGAATACCTTTGCTTTGTATGAGGACGAATACAATTGCTTTTGAGATCAGGGTAATTTACTCACTGTCCTTCCCTTCTTCCTTCTGCAGGGCACCGTGTGTGTTTGGGGGAGCATCTAGCCAGGACCGAGCTCTTTATTTTCTTTGCCAACCTGCTGCGGGCATTCACCTTCCGGCTCCCTGAGGGGGTGATGAAGATCAACACAGAGCCCATTTTGGGGGGTACGCTGCAGCCCCACCCCTACAGGGTTTGTGCCATCCCACGCTAGGGTGGACATGTGCAGTATGTCACACACCTTCTCTTAATAGATCTTATTTACTTTCATGAATGTGTGTCTTGAGACCATATAATGTTTTTTGTCTTGGATATGAATTTCTGCTCCAAAAGCCAGCTATCGTCTACAGCAGGTAGTTTTGTTCAGACCTTGTTACCTGCTCTTGGAGGTGATCTTTTTTTTTTTTTTTTTTTTTTTTGGTAAAAGTTCTTTTGATCTGGAACACACCACCATTCTCAGCCATAAAGGCATCATGCAGTTGCTGTCTGGCCTGGCAGATTTAAATCTGGTACACTGGTGAGCAAATGACAAAATTGACTGGCAGACTCCAAAATTAATTGATTATCACTGAGTTATCCTGTTTTCAAAAGCAATGGAGTTTGGAAAAACATACCTGGAAAATTCTGCCTCTTTATATTACTGTAATCACTCGTAACATTTCAGTCAACTTTCTGTTGATGACCACTAATAAAAGGTAAGAAGGAAAAATTAGCAACTGGTTTTATTTATGGATGACTTATAATTCACTGAGAATTTCTAGATTTGATGCAGCAGTTTATGTATAAGGCAACTTTAAATCTGCTAGAGGATAACTGTTTTGAGTCCAGCAGAGAAAAGGTGCAGGCTGAAACTCAGTGAAGAGTGAAGATATAGAGGCAGGATTTCTTTTGGGGCAGATACTTTTAATATTTTAAAATTCTGCCAAGTTAATTTTTGGAAAGTCCTTTCTAACAGAGCAACTGTTTACTCCTGTGGGTTGACTCCTGTCAGGATCAGCACTGGGTGGTTGCTACAGCAGGTGCAAGGAGCTCCTCCAAGGGGCAGTTTGGGTGGGGAGCCTACTGGAATTAGAGCTGATGGCAAATTGAAAAATATGCATGGAAAACACCAGAGATACTTTTTAGTCACCTCAGAAGTTCAGCAGTGTACCTGAAGCTACAAAGGCTTGTCATATACACAAAATACTGGTAAAATTCAATGAAAGAGTCTATAATAGCAGAAAAGGAAAAAAAAAAAAAGGTTCCTGTGGTGAATATAAATTTATTTATATTGTCTGGAAAAGACTTTTAAAGTGTAGGTGAACTTGTTCTTCATGAATATTCCTATTTCTGTGAGGGAGGATAGGAGAGCTAAACAGACGATCATCTGTTAAATCAGTTATCACTAGATGTCGGCTGCTGTGTGATTGAGATTGGTTTAGGCAGTTTACCATGAATCACAAATTTAGACCTGTCTCATTATTTCTAATTCAATAGCTGATGGAACACAGCATCAAAATAGTAAGCGCTTGATATTTAGCTGTTATTAAATTAAATGGCAGAATAGCACTAGTGAAATATGGTAGATCACATCCTGACATTTTATTTGACAGAAAACTGTGTGCCCTGTTAAAAACTGATGTCAAAGTCTCTGTGGATTTGCATGTGTGCACGGATAGATAAGGCAAAGCAGAAAACGCTGTGATTTGGGGACGCTGGAGCTGTCATTGCTTCTTAAAAATGAAGCTGGAAACATCAGTAGCATTACAAGCATTAACGTCATTGCTATGTGATGCTGTCGCTCCTGATGGCCACATGCTTCCCCAGATATCCTTCCAAAAGGGAAGCTCATAAATAGGCCTGAGATGGAAGCTTGCCCAGGAAGGCCCATCCGCAACCGGAGCAAGATGAGTTGCCTGAACCGAAAACAATGGACATAACTACCACTTGTCCGGGTGCTCAAGAGGAGACACACAGGGTGCTTCAGAGGAAAACTATACGTCGTACGTGGGTAGGTTATTCGTGCGTGGTTGTGCTAATGTCCACCTGTGACAGGAACTGCTCGCTGGTGATTTTTAATCTGTTGCGCACAGATGCCCGGGAGAGGAGAGCCCAGCACACGAGGTGTGGCAGCAGGACATCAGAGGGAGGCTCACAGTAAGGAGATGGGAGAGGTATGCTTGTCAGAACCTTTGCATTTCTGTTCTTGCCTGACCTATTTTAAAAGCGACTCACTTTAGCTCGTGTTCTAATAAAGCCTGGCGTTTTTGAGCTTTTAAAAGCCTTTTAAAGCCTGGCTGATGTTGCCACAGAAAGCGGAGAGCAGCTTTGAGAGGAGCCCAGCTGCCACTCCTGTGTTCCATGCCAACTCTCTCAGCCTTGGCTGCGTGGTGCCTCCTCCACCAGGCTGCTGAGCCATGTCGCTCCAGGGCTGCAGGTCTTAAGGGATGTCTTGAAGACCTCCACCATATCCTTCATTCCTCTCTCTTCTCTTCTTTATTGCTTCTACGTTATTTCTCATGGCTTGCTCGGGCTCTGTTTTCAGGACAGATGAGAGGGATTGACACCCTTTCTGTCCTCTGTATCACGGATGCTAACCAGCCTGCTAGAGTCAGTGCACAGCTCAGTTTGTTGCTCCCAGATCATCACCTTTCTCTGTGACGGCTGAGGTTAGTTGCTTTTAGCCTATAAAGCTGATGCTACTTTGGTGCCTGATTTCTCGGCATGGGGCCTCATTTAAAGGACTAGTCGTCTTCTGGATTGTCACATCAGTGTGTAGGTCAGTCTCTGTCTTGCACCTTTTAGATCACACTTCAAAATTTAAGTCCTTGTAGATAGAACACTGAAGAATGATTGGAAGCTGGCCTGGGCAACCAGTCAAGGAGGATAGACTTGCAGGGAGGGGGACTGACTGACTTGGTTAGGCCACACTGTATTTTCTTGGAAACAAACTGGAAGTTCAGTTTTGTTTACAAACATGGGAAGATGGTCAGGCTTTAGCATAGTGGTTTTATCAGATATGGAACTCTTTGCTTTGTCCTTCATCACCCCATCCTCCCCTCGTTGCTGAGCTCTTCCCCTGTGACTCCCCGGAGCAGCACCATGCAGCTGTTCAACCATACAGTGGAAGATCTGGCTATAAAGGAAAATATAGAAAATGTAGAGAGGCAAAGTTGAAGATTTTGGGTTCATGTAGCTTTTGGAGAGGCTCAGAGCCTTACAATACTGTGATGCTCATCTGTCTCCCTTTCCACTGAATTCTGCAAGGACACTCTGAACCCAGAGGTGTTATCTGGTGAAGGTGGCTTCACAGCTCTGCATCTCTGGAGTAGCTCATGTCAGCAGGTATGAGAGGTAATCTCCTTATGTATAAAATTGAGGCCAAAATGTAAAAAGAAAAGAGAAAAAATTTAATTATGTCTTTGCTCTAATGGCTTTGGGAGAGAGAAAGCTATAATAGTTATATAGATAACTATAAATGACAATTAAAGCAACACATGTAGGTCAACTTGTTCTTTTCCAAAATCAGGTGGAAATAAAAGGTTTTCTGTGAGAGTTTTAGCTTTGTTAAAGCATGGTTTTCCTGAAATTAACATGTAAAATATTTTCATGTTCACAGATATTTCCTCAACAGAGGAGAAAACATTTTCTCAGAGGTAAGAGGTTAAGAAAAGTAGATCACTGCTTAGTGCAGAGATCTTTTAAAACATACCTTGGCCTAGCAGTACTTTTCTTACCTGGTGGTAATAAAAAAGAAGAATTCTAAGGAAAGGAGAAAGGTAAGAAAAACAAAGCCGTTCCAGGAAGAGAGCCTTAGAGTTAGTGAGAATTTAAATTTTTCCAGTATCAGCTAGAAGACAGATAGAGCAGCAAGGAGATGTGAAGACTGAGCAAATCTTTATTAGCTCGAATTGTTTCTTTTCTAGCTGTTTGCTTTCTGAACTTAAAATGGACTGGTGTCAGCTTCCTTCTGTATCAACTACAAAACGTGATTGTAAATGTCGTGATTTGGGAGTGTGGGAAGGTGTGACTGCAATGGAACAGGAGGAGCACATAAGATAAATCACTTTAGTGGGAGGAGAGAGCACACTGGGGGGAAAAAAAAAATCAAGCATTTATATCTGTTGGGCAGAAGGCAGAGCGGTTGCACAGCTGCATTTGGACCTTGGGATGTACATTCAGCACCAAGACTTTTGCGCTGTCTGTAAATGACCTTGCTCAGGGAGCAGAAGCAGGCCAACCCAGCCCTGCAGGGAGCTTGCCCTGGTTTCCAGTGGAGCAATTAGCCCAGGCAGGATTTTGCCTTTCTGCAGCGAGCTTCTTCCTGACGTCGAAGGTAACTCTTGCAAAGCCAGCATAGGTGTTTCTACTCTGCACTGTGCTGCATCTGCAGGAAAAAAGTGGACCTTTCCCACCTGTGAGAAGTATTCCCCTTTAACAAGGAGAGAAACGTGGCTCCTATAAAAGACTAAGAGAAGGGAAGGAAAAGAGTAGGGTGGAGTTATTTAATACAAATTCCCACATTGGTAAGGACACAGTTCTTGCCTTTGTTTCTTCAGCCTTAAAAAACGTATTCCAGTGTCTGCACAGTGTCAGAAGCACAGCCTAAGGTGAATGCTTCTGCACTGTCGCATTCCTTGAAGAGTTCGCCAGTGGCTATTGAGATGAAAATTTCAACATCTAGAACTTCTAGATGTGTTACCTGGCAGATTTGTTCCATGTCTCCTTAGAGTTTATACCCAAAGCAAATGTAAGTAATAAAGAATAAAAATTCTGTATTTCAGTAGTGTAATGGGGACCAAGGAAAGTGCTGGTTTCTTAAAACTGCAGTACATCAGGAAGGCTGTCCAGCAGATGGACAATTTAATGCCTTTTTTGGCTTTGATTGTCAATGAAAATGGCAATGGTGATCCAGAGGCCAATACATTTAACACCACTGATGTTCATGGAAGATTTCTGTCTAGATTAGGAAGAAGAGGTTAGAAAATAACTAGATAAATGTGATGTTTTCAAATTGGCTGGGCTGATTCATCCCAGGGCACTTAGGAAACAGTATCAACCTCGGAGCTATTAGCAATTATCTATGAGAACCTGTGGAGGATGGGAAAAGGTCAAACATTTGCTTTTCTTCAGGAGGTAAGAGAAGTTGCAATGTTATAAATCAGTCATCCTGATTGCACTTCTCAGAATATCCTGGAAAAATAATCAAATTG
Source organism: Platalea leucorodia (assembly GCF_965183815.1). Lineage (NCBI taxonomy): Eukaryota > Metazoa > Chordata > Aves > Pelecaniformes > Threskiornithidae > Platalea > Platalea leucorodia. Next base: position 11,583,984 of record NC_138830.1, read on the forward strand.
TAAGCACTGGGAAGAAATCAGAAAGAGTCAGTACTCGCCAAATAATGTCAAAGTTACTTAGTTTTGTTTGATGACATAGCTAGAGGTCTGTTTTCAGGAGAGAAGCCCTTAATGTAATTTACTGCTCTTTAATGTGGCTTTGCCACAATCTCAGAAACTCTAGGGAAATGTGAGGCATCTGAAGCTTTGCAAAACTTCATGGAAAACTCATGAAATAGCTATGAATAGTACCATGTCAAACTGGAAAGATACACTGAATGGGATTCTGTCCTGCATCTAGTACTGTTCAATATTTAATCAAGGACCTTGATAGTAGTTAGTATAAACACCAAGCCTGCGTAAGTTCTAGTTTCTTGATGCTATCAGATCCCAAACTGATGCCTGCAGCAAGGTGAGAAACAGGTATTCCCAAACTTGTTGTGGTTCACAGAAACTTAAAGGCAGGACCTTTTTATTTGGATTTATTACCTTTGTGAAACCATGAAGGCTGTTATAACATGGATGCTTCTTCTTGTCAGTTTTAATGTCAGATAGCTGGAGAGGTGAGGATGACCCTATTCCAACGTCTCTCGTTCTTCCCCCCTTCCTTTCTTCCTGGAGCGACAGTTTTCTCTGGGGAGTTCCTCTGGGATTTTTTTCTTGATCATTATGGTTCCCACAGAGCAGTAAGTTGCAGCAGAAAAATACATTTTAGTTTTGCAGTAACTCAAAATGCCTCTCAAAGCCAGACTATTCAAATTCAAGTTTGATATCCCGAGCTAAGACATTTTCTTTAGATTTTCTTGAATAAAAGATTTAGGGGGAAAAATAGAAAGTTTTCATTAAGAAATTTCTAAGAAGGGTTATTTGAAACTGTATTTATCCATTGAGGTCATCGGCCTAAAAAAATCCCAATGAACTGGATTAATTTGAAATAATATTTCAGCTGCATTTGGCATATCTTTTTTCTCAGTGAAAAGCTTATGAACTTGTCCCACTATCTGCAAAGAAATCTCAGCCTGTGGTATTTTTAGCCAACACTCCAGGAAGTATTTATTTGCTGTCCTGCGGTGTGAGATTCTAATGCTAAAGGAATAACAATAATAAAATTGCAGCCCTTTCCCTGAATAGTTTATGAGGTACAGCAGATGAGACAGGGGATGAGCTAATAATACGAGTACGTTCTGGAGTCAGCTGGTGATATGATGATATTCTACAAGGAATGCATTTTAAGGAGCATTACAGAGAAAATGAAACATTTTGGACTGTTTTGTATGATATTCTTTTTGAAATAACTTTTTTTGAATACTATAAAAATGTTTATTCCAACGATGCAGTCACATAAGCATAGGCTCTGCTTTGTAAATTCATCTTGGATTGACAACTGTAAGCTATAGATGACTCTAGTTTGTCATATAAGGCAGGCAGCTTCCGTTAGCCTACTTTTGAGTAGTTTTAGGCAGGGACAAATATCACAGCCACCACCTTCTACTTACACTGAGGGTATCAGTAACTTCAGCACTCATGGACAGTAATCAGCATCATAGAGAAATACAGACAATTAGTGCAGTTTTAAATGATGTTACAAGTTTTAAGACTGCTATTGAATTATGGGGCCTGCAGGCAGAGATGCACAGGGTTTCTGGCTTGCCGCTTTCTGACGCTACTGTGGCATTGGCCTGAGTCATGGCAGAAAAGGACAGATCTTTGCGGGAGTTCGCTGTTTAGATATCTAGTCCTAATGCCTGTATTTGGTCTGGCGCTGTAGTTAAGGGAAGCTGTCTCTGCGCAGCCTTCAGCCTACTCAAGAACATCAACGGCTGCTAGAGAGAGTGCTGGTTCATTCAGCGTAGATCAAGTGTGAATTCTGCAGCGCGAAAGTATCCAGTTTTAATATTTTCGGCAGTGTATCCTCCGAAGAACCAGGCAGAGGGCAGCAAAGGTCTCTTTGAAGGAGCTGTGCCTGCATTGCTGTCACTAGCTTAGCAAGAGCTAGCTTTAAACGAACCAGTTTCACCAGGGTAAGCTGGAGTTCATTACCTGCTCATCTGCCATCAGTTTGGGATTGGCTGAGGACGAGATTCAAATGCTACAATACAATATCCTAATAGATTTCTTGGACACTTTGGTAAAACACAGTATCTGCGGGGTTTCTTGTTTACTATGTACGTGGATATTATTCATGGTGACCATGCTCTTCTGCCCTCTGATCAAGATAAGAAGTCCATAATTTTCTTTGTACTTACAGTCTCTCCCACATAAAGGAATGCAGTGCACTGGGGAAGCTCCCAACTAAATTACTGTGTCTCTCGCATTAACCCTTGTTTTCTCTAGGTGAGATAGTGGCATTAGACCAGGCCCAGATGTTGGAAAAACAAAGTAATTATACAATTTGAAATGTGGGAATTGCATCCACAAGGCTTAGAAACAGAACATTTCTTCCATTTACACTGCCTCTCTCCTTTCCTTGCTGTTAAATACTGCCAAGAGAAAAGAGAAAACTCTGCTATAATTAAAAAAACCACCACCAAACACCCCAACCCCCCCAAAACCAAACCAAAACAGAAAATATTGACTAGAACAATTCTGGCTTTTGTTCATGAGTTTTAGCTTGTTGATGGTTATTATCCAGCTTTGCAGGTGAGGTTCTGCAGGAGGGGAGTCAGTTAGGACTGAAAATTACTTGCCTCTTTATGATCTGTTTGACAGGATGGTTAAAAATGACCAAAATGATTCTCCTTGAACAACACCATCACTGGATCAAAGAAAGCCCTGTACTCCATGAAGAAATACCCAGTGGGTATATTCAGACTTATTGCATCACCAAAATTTGCACAGAACCAAATACCGCATGACTAATGCATCCATAGCATTTTCTGTGGCACCTTCTTTGTGTTGTCTGAAAGCTGCGTAAAAGATAACAACTGAGTCTTCACAGCGGCAGGTACCATCACCCTGCTTTTGCTAATGGGGAAACTGTCCTCGTAGCCTCTGTGCCAACACTGACAAACAGCTTTGTGTACTTCATTGGATAAGCTTAGGGCTTGAGTCTTTCAGCAGCTTTAGCACATATTCGCATTTGTGTATCATCAAAATAGTAAAATAAGATAAAATTAAATCCTTATATTCAAAGCACAACCGCACAAGTACATTATGCTTCTCCAGATCTGAGCTTTGTTGTCTGAAGACAGACATCCATTCAGTGAATGTATAACTGGCACTTGGCTGCGTCTGAAGGGTAGGGACTGTGACTTGCCCAGCAGTACAGAGGCATTTGGGGTGAGAAGCCAGCTCTCAAAAGTGGTTTTCTGTTGGCTTGGCCAGAAGATCTTCTTCCTATTATCTGTCTTTTCATGACAGCATCAGAATTCAGCATCAGAGAGATGAAGCCTGAGACAACAGACAAAGCTTTCTGTAATCTGGATTTGTTCACAGAGCAGGGACTGCCAGGCACAGTGCTGTGGGTAACACGTGTCACATAATTAAAGACTTTTATGCACACTAAGGTCCGCACTGAACTTTACCATGGGAAAAACAATCTTTGTTCTTGGATATTGCTGTCCACCTTTCACTGAACTTGAAAAAGAAATTCAAGCTGGCACGTGGAATCATTCAGTTAGATTGAAATTAAAATATGCTGGGAGGTTACATCCCTTCATGTGCAACTAGTACCGCTTGCTTTAATACACTTATACTGGGACCTACAGTAAGGGGGACATAAAACTGTTACAGTGCCCAGCTGGCAAGTATTTCTTTCTTGCTATTTCAGCCTTATGATCTACCATTTCTATGCTCAGCCACCGGTTGAAGTACAGAGTTTTTGAAAGCTTGAGTTAAAAACAAAAAAACCCAAACCCTGTTTTTGAAAACAGGATAAAAAGCTTTTCAGTTCTTCTAAAACTTTTTAGACCATTGTTTTGAACAGTTAGATGTTCATTCTGTTCATAAAAGCAGTTTCATTATTGTTTCCAATTGTAGATGAGATTTTCCTGAATATAAGGCATTTTTTTCCAAATCCAGTGTTTGCACTATCCGTTTGTGATTCCAGTTCTCGTTTGGTCATGCAGTTCTCTCTTTTGCATCCATAAACTGAACACCATAAGGATCTCTGGGGGTAAAGCATGAATTCATTAAAAGCAGTTGCAAACATGTCATACAATTGTGACCACATTGCCCAGAAGATTTTGTCATAAAACAGATCAGACAGGGCATATTTGAGGAGTAATGGCTGCTGTGCTGGAGAAATTTGCTTGTGACAATTAATGACATCCTCTTCAGCCTGGAACATGTTATTAAAATGGGTGAAGAAAAGATGAGCTTTAAAAGAAGGTATGTGTGATGTACATGTTTAACAGGGTTTAAATCTCTGTAGGAAGGACTAATAGGAAAAAAATGTTTGGCCTTCACATTGCTGCAGAATTTTTTTTTTATTATGCAGACAAGTGGAGAAAACCAGCTGTGAAATGTGGACACACACCATTCTCTGGCCTAGCTTTGTGTCTGCTAATTATACAGTTTCTGGAGTTATAATATGCAAATACAAACTCGCATGCTGTTTTGTCTCCTGGTTTCTGAAAGAACAAAGCAGTCAGCGTGATCTCCTCATGAAGGTGGGCAGGACATACCAAGTGCAATAGCATAAGAAATTACCCTACTGTTTTTATAAATATTTAGTAGGAGAAAGAAGGACACATTCCTTAGTCACAAAGCCTGTGAGGCTTATAGGTCAGTGAAGAGATCTCATTCTTCCTATTTATTCATGAACGTTTTTTTTTTTTTAACTTGTGTTTTCTGGGAGCTGATCCAGCTCAAGCAAGTTGTAAATCTGCAGGATACCTTCACTTTGGAGAGGTCCCAGTGACTGAAGTTTGAGCTGAGGGGAGACACCTGGCTACCGACCCCAAAGAAGCTGCCATGTGAGCTGTGCCTATTTCTGGAAAGTCACAGCAAATGGAAAGGGTGAGATCACCTTGCCCTAGAAACTGCCTGGAAATACTCAACTGTCCTTTTATGTGGTTGTCCGTGTTGTTTCCAGCACCGCCGTGTAAATGTTAACAGCCTCTTAGAGCAGTGGAGAGCTACTTTGTGTGTGGCTCTTCTGGCAGGAAGGAGTGGTGTGAAAAGCAAGAAAAACGGAGGTGAGGGCAAATACCTGAGGCAAAAGGAAAGTTCTGAGAAATGCATTTGAAGGCTTCACAGAGGTTTTGAGGAGGGGTAGCTGATCTTTCGAGTACATATCCTGAGAATCTCTGCAAATTGAGTGGACTTTCCAGTTGGCAAAGTGGTTTATAAGATGTTCTGAAGAAAAATCTTTCCTGAAGCAAATAAGCCTGGAAGAAGTTTCTTTCCCTGCTCCCTGCTTTTCTCCAATTGTACGATAGTTCTTCAGCCTCTGAGGGCACTTCTTTGCTCCTCTGTCCCCAGGTCCAGAAATGCAACCTTGTGCTGTCCCGTGCATGTTCGACATCCCCGCTCTGCCATAAATCCTCACTTCAGCTGTCGCACGAAACTGGAGGCTGCAGAGGAGCTGACAGGGGCAATATGTAAAAGTGATGGATGTTTAGGATGATATATATTGTTTCCTGTGGTAGAAGATGGCTTTCCTGGTTTATATGAGAAACTCTGAGGCCTCTCTCAGCAGTATTAGTGCAAGCAATAAAATTTCTTGCAGCATAATATCTGTAGGACGAGCAACAGTTTTGACCTGAAGTGATATTTCTCAATCCCTTTTGACTCGTCACCTATGGAACATTTTTTGGGAAAAAGGACCTTCCTGGACATTGCTACTGTAATGCACAAGCAATAACATAATGATTGGAACAATAAATAAAAATTAGGTCAATTTTTTAAATCTTTTTTCTTTTTGCTTGCTTAAGTTTGGGGATATGTCCATGTACTGCAGTGCAATCAATTGAGAAACTCGTGTCTAAAGGACTGCATTTTCTTTGCCAGTATCAACTGCTAATCTCTTGCATATTAATTTGTTATATGGTATCAATGGCTGCCACCCAACTGACCCTTTGATCCCTAAGTAATTGTCAAATGCTGAAAGATGCTGAGCGTGCTTGCCATCTTTCTTGAAAGTCACACTAGCAGAGTTGCTATAGGTGCTGGAAGTTATTTCCTGAAGGCAGGCGCTGAATGGCAAAGCCATAAGCAGCATTGTCCGAGGGCTTTCTTCCATAGGAGATTCGGATAAACGTGGAGGGGCATTGATCAGCCGTGTCCCTCCCTCCCTCAGGGAACTGGCAGAAAAGCACCAAAGAACCAGCACAGAGGCAGATGCTGAGAGAGAGGGCAGATTAGCAGGGCTTGTTGGGGCACAGTCCTGGCTGTAAGATCCATTGTGAAGGGAATTTCTTGCCACACACAGTGTGTAACCCTCAATCCCCCTGTTCTCTTCATATTAGCACCTCGCAGCGCAAGTCCCCATCGTTCAGCTCTCCTTGGAAGCAAGAAGAAAAAGCTTCCCTGAACAAGAGAGAAGAAAGGCATGAGTCAGACTTCAGGCCACTGCGCTTTATACATGGCTAATTGTCACATTGCTACTTTAGCAAAACAGATGTCCTCTGTTAGCAGCTTAATGCAGTTAGCGCAATACTTCAAAAGGTTGCTGTCCCTGTCACCGCGCTGGAGATTTAGGAGTGTGTGTGTGATGGAGGGTTATTAAGCTTCTGTGCTACTGCTTGATTTTTTTTTTTCCCCTTAAGATATATAAAATCAAATACAGAAATGTCACCTAAATCTTTCTCCAAAGTATTTTTGGAGGCTTGTTTAGGGTGTTAAGTCAACCTCTCAAACCTGAAATGTTATAGAAAATAGCCCTGCTTGAGAAAAAGCCTGTGAGGAATGATGGTGTAATCGAAGACTCTGAACTTCCAGTCACAATTTCAGGTTTGGTCAGAAGATGTGTTACCTTCGCGTGGTTAGGAGCCATCCTGACCCTTTGTAACGCCCATGTGGCTGCTTCTATCTCAGTCTTCCCTTTGTTTCTACCTCCTGTTGCTTGACTTCTGTCTGCCACACCCTAATTAAAGACTTTGGGGAGTTGTAAATACCTGACTGCAAAGGATTTACAATGAGAAGTGTAAGGTGGAGATCAGTAATGCTGTTGGTACAGCTCCACTTACACTAATCTGGAATAATGTATTGCTACAAGTTGAGTGGAGTAATTATAATACATTACTGAGATGTGCTGATTCTGCCTTTCATGTTTTGCATTTAAATTCCTACCATGTAAAATTAGGGGTATTAATACTTGCCTGATTAGCAAGTCTGCTCCGTTACACATCTTAAATATAAATAATCCTGTAGTGCTGTGTAATTTCTTGCCTTCATATGTAGGAATAGATATCTTTGCCTTGACAGATCTAAAAGGTAGTTAATAGTGATAAAGCACCCTGAGATACTTGATGGAGTGTTAACTAAAGAAGGGAAATCATTGCTTATTTTTAGTATTGTATAAAGTAAATTCCTTCGGCTGGGGCTGCACGGCTAGAAGGCGCGTCCCCTGGGTGGTGGATAGGGGATCCCTCTCTGGAGGGTGCACCGAATAAAATTGAAGAAGGTGCCGCGAACCAACGCAGCCTAAGGGAAGGCCACCCTGACAGAAAAACCACTGGCCCTCCAAGTCATGGGGGTTGGGCAGGAGGCCAACTACCTCCTCCCGGAAAAAAAAATAAAAAGTTGCAGAAACGACGAGCATCAGAAATGGCGGGGATGGAGAAAATCAGTAACGAAGTGAGGAGGAGGAGATGGAGCTGGATCGGTCATGTCCTGAGGGGGAAACCGACGGAAGACTGCGCTGCGGCCCTTGACTCCAGAGCACGCAGCCGCGGACCGATCGAAGTGGAAGAATGATGTTCGCGCCTTGTGTGCCTCCTGGCACTGAGAGAAATCAGATCAGATAAAGTAAATTGGAGTTATAGGTCAGTACTTATATCTTTTTTGTTTTTTTTTTTTTTTTTTTTTTAATGTTGGTTTGGAAGAATACATGTTGTAAACTCCTGGGTGTCCTCATTTTGAACGTATGAACTGTTTAAAGACAAAGACAGGGTGGGGGTCATATTGGTCTTGCAACCTTTTAATCTTGCAATCTTTATTCATTAGCTTGTTTGTTCACTGTTGTACATTATTGCAACCTTCTCGGCCTTTCTTTGTCTCCAAGTCTTCTATTTTAAAAGCTGCTTCTCATTTTGCAACCACTGGTACATGCACCTGCATCCCTTTAAAAATGTGTTTCTTTTCTGTGTGCTTATTCCCTTTGAGCTTTCTCCTGTATATGACTTTTTCTGTAAGCTGTGGGGTTTGTGTTGCTTTGTTGTTTGGGTCAGAGGGCCGCATTTCTGCCTGTGTTGTTCTGGGCACATACCTGCCAAGCTTACTATCTGCAGTCAACCTGGTGAAGAACATGCCAAGAGTGAAACGCTCATCTGCAATGTTCCCTGCTCGGTAAGTTGGATCTAACCATCCTAAGTCAAGATCTATCTCAAATATTATTGTCATTTTTTTTGTGCTGAAAAGATGTAGCTATGTCAAGTCAGTCCCTGGAGCTTTCAGTTGAGAACGACTCTCTTTGCGATATGTCTGTTCTGAACACAAAGACATATTGCCCAGGTCATTTCAGACTGCTGGGACCTGAGTGGGAGGGGAATACCATCTTCAGAGCCAGCCTTTCATGTTTGGGGCTATTTTGAGGTCAGTCTCTTCATCCTGGAGGGTGTGCATTGTTCTGCTTCAGAGTTTGTCTGTCCCTGGTATGTCTGGACATGGTTATGATCTCTTGGTCAGGCATGCTGAGGTATGCGTCCTCCAAATCCTCTTTCACTCCTTCTCTCAATGAGGTTGGCCGTGGCACTCATTAGCCCTTGGCCTGTATGTGGCTGAGGCAGGTTTGGTGCCAAGACTTCTCAGCACAGGGCTCCAGGAGATTGCATCTAACTCTCAGTCTTCCCACCTTCCTTGGGACAAACTGCTTCGTGTTTTGTGGCTTTGCTCTGACTGCACTGCAGCTGACCCGGTGGCTGCCGTCTCTGTCGATGAGCTGGCTGCCTGAGAGTCACTCTTCTCTCAGTCTTGAGATTTGCAAGCTTTATAAACCACATTTTTAGGTTTTCTTAAATTAATGGTTTCAGGTAATTGAAAAACATATTAAGTAATGTAACTTCAATACTATTGCTTTATCAGCTAGATTTATATTATTTTCAAATAAAGAAAACAAGTAACTTTAATCTATTTTATGATAGAGATAGATTGTTTTCTTTAATCTGTGAAATTTTAAGACTGTAGAATGAATACCTTTCGGTACATAATGCTTTCTTTGGTTATTCTTAGGGTGAAAAACACGGGCAGTCAGCTACTGTTCTTGCTTTAACTTTGCCTTGTCCAGTTCCTTTACCCTATATACAGTGGCACCCTCGAGGTTGTTAACTTGTTGGTTTTGCTAATTGTTGTGAAATTTTAAGTATCTTTATTTTGGTATCTAAATACGACTTTTTCCTTGTCCTGTTGTTTTTTCCCTACCATTGATTTTATGTCAATAAAAATTATTTTTACCTGTGGTCAGTACAAGCTTTCAACATTTCCCCAAGCATTCACTCTTTAATTGCAACTCTCCTGGATTTTAACTTTGGTGTATTTTTTGTGACAAGCTATTACGACACACACTTTTGGGTGCTTAACTTCTCTCGGACTTTGTGGGAGTCTCTTGTGGAGCTTGTCCTTATTCTTGGCAGTCATCAGTAGTGCTGTGAAGAAACCACTGATAGAGGCTGAGATGATAAACTGCTCCAGCAGACAACATCAGCATTGCATTTTACAGTTTTTACCATATTTTTGCTAGTGTTTCTCTTAGACATTTCTGAAAAGATGGTGTTTGTGGACTTTGAACTTTTATTTTTTTTCCCACAGGTCTGTACAGCCTCACTTAATCACTAGCAGCCATAGCACAGTGCCTGTTGTCCTACAAAAAGGATCCTAATGCAAGAATGTTGATTTCAGCCTCTTTTGTAAAAACAGAAATCTGTTTTTCTGTCAGGCTTTAGAGTTTATTCTCTAACATATTTTTTACTCGCCTTTTCCTGTTGGTTTTCTTAACCCTTTGGGGGATTTTGTTTGCATCCTCAGGCTTGTTATGCAGAAATTGTGGATATGATCTCAGGTACTCAGCATGTTCCTGCATCTTGAAAAATTCATCCATCTATTCCTTACATCAATAAATCATCCAGTTCCCTGGTAATTTCACTCAGAGAACATCAAGTTACTCTTCTCTTTGGCAAACTCTCTGCAAGAAAAGTTCTTGCAGCAATGGGGATCAGAGATGCCAGGCCCATTTCTGTTGTCTTTTGCCATTTTTATTTTGGATATTAAGGTCAGTCACATCCTTTGTTTTCTTCTCGCTCTTTGAGCCACCTCAAGTCCAGCCTTAAGGCTCCCAGTTACTAGGCACATTCCAGCTTATGAATTTTGCAATTTTCTGAAGGTAATTGTGGGCGAGGAGTTAAAAAGCATAGCAACGTATAGTGCAATTTCCATTTCTAAGTGTTATATATTAGAAGCCTCACTCAAAGCAATTGGCTGTTATTTTGTTGCCCTCAGCCTGGTTTTGTCTCCAGCACAGCTTATCCAGTGACATCAGGCACTGGTGTAAGTAACTATTCATGCATCTGGGTTTCAGACACTTGGAAAATGCTGAAAACACTGAAAAAGGAAAGGTGATGGTAACATCTGGTAGGATAGACTGCTGGCCGGCTCATTTGGCTTCATCCTGCTCCTGACACTGGTGATTTGATTCCAGCTAAATCTGACCCATGTTCTGAAAGAAGTGAATGCATTTACTGATGCTACACCAAGCATGAAATGTCTAAAACGAAGCAATGGAATATTGACCAAAGAGATAAGAGGTGAATATGATTGTGTTTAGTCTATTCATGAAATTTATGTAATTCAGCATTTCTTCTCACTTCATCTGTCTGCACAAAACTAATTTTCTTCCATTTTTTTCACAATTTTAAACTTGGTATTTTTGGTTGAAGAAACTACTATTTCTGATTTTACATTTTGCTGATTCCAGCCTTGCAGTGGGCAGCTGTATGTGACTGCACTGGTTTTAGCAAAGCCATGGAGCCCACCTCAGCCCCCTACCCACACATGCTGCCCAGAAGGTCTTGTTGGTTTTGCACAGGTAAAGTAATAAAAAACTACTTTTCCATGCTGTTTTCACTGCGTAATGCAGTCATGTAGGTGCCTACGATAGCTGCAGAGTCTGGCCAAACGGAGGAGATGGATTGATATCACCGAGTCACGTTACTTTCTTAATGTTGCCAGGTTTGCAAAATACTGCATTTATGTACGCGTTTGAGGGCAGGGCAAGTTCTTGTTCAGACTCGCACTTCATTTTCATGGAAGACACTTTCTCTTCGCAATGCAAGACAGGATCCCCTCGTCATTGGCACGCAGTGCTTTCCCCTGTCTGTGATTCAAATGAGGTGTGAATCCCTTCCTTATCAAGGAAATATTTTCGATGTGTCCTATAAACTTATTGATAACTGGTACTAATAGCCAGGGTTCTGAAACTGATAAAAAATGTAGAATATAAACCAAGGCAAATGAAGCCTTCAATTAGGTTACATGCTAAAAAAATCTAAAATAATTACAATTTGAATTTTATACTTCATTAATTTTTAGATGTAACAAATTTTAATATTCTGATTTTTTAAAAAAATTATTTCATTGTAATGTGAGTTTTTAAGCATTATCTCCATGTCATTAACCCTTACTTGATGAAACTCTTATTTTTTCCATTTAATGGAAAAAAAAGTTTGACTGAACACTCAAGGCCAATTTTTCAGAAATTGCATGTAACAATTTTGTCTTCTAATTGCATGCTTAGTCTGCACCTGCTGTTGGTTTTGCCTGTGTGAACTGTGTGTACTGGCAGGCAAGTCTGAATTTACAACCACATTTGAAGATAAGTTACATCATGTTTGTGACTAAAGCACCTGGAAAATCTAACCTGTTGTAACTGACACATAACACTCGTAATCTGAATTTGGTGATTCTGAGATGAACAACTATGTCTGTTTTTAAAGTTCCTGAGGCGGATGAAACTGAGGTTCACTCATCTCATAGCCAGTGGTCAAGAAGGCCTCTCGCCTGGTGTCATTCCAAGCCAGGTGTCCCAATACCCACCAGCAGTTCCCTAACACGCGCTTCAGGACAAACACCTTGAGTACGAGCCATTCCACATTCTCATACTGCGGCTTGCTGCAACCAGCCAGGTGTGCTTTTGGTCAGGGATCAGCCTGATGTATCTCAGTATGGGAAATGTACAGGGTGCGGGGAAAGGGCAGGCAGTGACAAAGAGGGAGGGACAGAGGGAGGGAAAGGAACCGAGACTTTACAGAACTCAGTCTGCAGAGAGAACTGGCGGAACCAGAAGGAAGATCATCTTTTCTAAGATAGAGACAAGCTGATAAATCAGCTCTGAAATGCTGACGATAAGCCAAGCTTTTGTAGTCCTGATCGTTTTTTTCTTAATTGTTGAGTTTTTCAAACTGCGAAAGGCATGCAAGCAATTCCCTCCTGGACCAACTCCTCTCCCATTGCTTGGAAACTTGGTGCACCTGAACTTTCAGTTTCATCGGGATCTTCTGATGGAGGTATTTCTTTTAAGATGCTCATAATTGGTTAATTTTAGTCACAGCTTAAACAAAACTGATATGTTAATAGCACGGTGAACTTTTTAAGTCTTAGAAACTTACAGACAAGGTATGGAGATATAAAGCTCAACTTGATTCCGACATTCAGGTCACCTTCTTATGTGGAATATGTCATACACATGAGAAATTTAATGTCCTTCAGAGTCAAATCAACTTGGGGACAGGGTTTCTGACTCGTTATTAAAGTCGGAGAACACCAATAATTGAAAAGATGCTCCTCCATTGCTGATAAGTCCGTATGTGTTACTTTTTAAAATTCTGACGCACTGGCATTGTCTAATCTGATCACGAAGTGGGTAATGCGGTGCATGCATGTGTATGCTTGTAATATGGAAAGGGCACACACTCCCCACCTTCCAACACCTCCTTAAAACTATTTGTTTCCCACTTGTTTTTAGAGACAGCTGCTCCTCCCCAGGCCAACCCAGTCCCTCCCTGTACCCTGGCAGTAATTCCTGTAATGGTTTGCAGATGACCTCTAATTCAGATCTGTGCTTGAGACAGTGCGCACAGCTCATCGCGTGCGGTGCAGACTGATACAGCGATGCTGTAACGGAGCAGAAAGTCAGTATCTAAGGAATTGCAAGGAGAAGCCAGTGACTAGTGTGATCAATTGGATGTAATTCTGGTGCCACCTTAGACACTGTCTACCACTTCGTTTGTAATCTCGTGAGTGTGTTCAAGCAGAGTCCCACTCTTGGACGAAGCTTTTTCCACAAACGATGGAATTCCCTCTGTCATACACCTGTCCCCACTTGGATGCCCCCGTTGTCTCCAATGGTCAGCACTCTCCTCAGGACTGCGAGGAAACCCTGGCCTCAGCTGCAGCCCACTGGCACTTCATGGCCCTTGACGAGTTTGTGGCTCCACCTCCTCTCCTGGAGCAGGCAGCTGGAGCAGGTTTAATCAGTTGGTTTCCTGTTGCAAAGGCAGGGGTAGCTGGAGGCATGGAGCCCCAAGGAGGTGCAGAGTGTGGCTGTCCAGTTAACGAGGTACAAATGTTGGGGTTGGATGTGATGCAACGTAAAATACAAAGTTTTCTTTCTTTTGCTGCAGTGTTGCTGCAGCCTATCCTTTGAAAAGAAAATCACTTCCCCCTGGGTAAATAAAATTGGCTGCTGAAAGCCTTGTACTCGGAAAAACAAGTCTCTTTCTGCCTCTAGCTATAATTATACTCACAGGGATGATGTTCTCAGCACAAAACTGGCCATTGGGCTGGTGAGTAGCAGGTGCAGTGTCTGTCTGAGATGTGTGGGGTTTCATCTGTTCTTTTCTGGCACCTTTTCCACTTACAGCTGGCAAAAAGTCATGGTAACATATATACTTTGTGGTTCGGGTGGACCCCAGTGATCATACTGAATGGCTATCGAGCTGTGAAGGATGGAATGACTACACACCCTGAAGATGTCTCTGGGAGGATGGTATCTCCTTTCTTCAGAGCAATGGCCAAAGGAAAAGGTGAGATTTTCCTGCCATAAATAGTGCACGGGAATGTCAACTTGGCAAACTACTCTGCCTTGTTAGACCCTCTACCCTCCCATTCAGAATGCTCTCCCATCAAATACTGTCCAAGTCCTCCATCAGCTCTTGAGAATAGCTTACTATTTGCCGTGATGCCTTTTGTCCTGAGCTTTCCCAGGCCTGGGAAACACTCCAAATGCAGGCTGTTTCTAGGTGACCTTTTTGCTGTGTTCAAGATGTATGTGATCCCAGCTCAGAACTCAGGAGTTTTGCCCTCCTCATGGAATAATCCAATTTGCTGCATGTGATTTTGCTGTACATTACATGAATGCAAAGCTTGTTTATATGTTTGGTAACCATATATGTTATGGTTGCCAAACATCTTCCATCATGAGCAAGACACCTATAAGACCCTCCTTCAGAAGTCTCGTTGCTGTGTTTGCAGGCATTCTTAAATGTTTGGGGAATACCCTTTGATCGTGAGAGTGCCTCTGACACACGAAAACCCACTTCTCCTGAGTGTATTTTAGCAGTTTGCAGTCTTGTCTTTTCCCTCCCCTGCATTTGCTACACCTAGGCAAACGGATTGTTTAAAGCGAGGTAAAGCATCACCACCACAGCAGCAGTTCAGGGCTCTTCAGATAACCACTAGTGCAATTTAACCATCAGTGGAGTGGTCTCCCTTCCAGAGGAGAAGCAGGGCCCGAATGTCACTTATCCTTCACCTTCATCACCTCAGCCTACGAGCATCGCATTAACTGATCTATATTTCCATAAGCATACCCTGGCCCTGTCTACCACTCTGTAGAAATTCATCCAGTTATTCCTATCGTGAGCATGAACACTTGAGTATGGCTAAAGTAGGTCTTCTAAAAAGGCATCTTAAGGTGGGTTTGTTTTGTTTTGTTTTGTTTGTTTTTTTAAGAAATGGAGCAGTCAGCAAATCCTAAGATTGATCTTTTCAAAGATTAACTACAATCAATATTAAGAACATGTGGTCTAGTTATAGCTTGGGTATGTTTGGCTATAATTTCTGGTTACTGATAATTTCACCTAAAGATACTTGTATCACAGTGTATTCCCTGATATACTCCATGTATTTTGTAATATATTTTTGAATTAATTGTTCATGTCTATGGTAAATATTAATATGCTAGAGAATACTCTCAGGTATTATACTGGCAAGCGGTCGCACCTGGAAGCAGCAGAGACGCTTTGGTATAATGACTCTACGCAATCTGGGAATGGGGAAAAAAGGCCTGGAATATCGAGTGCAAGAGGAGGCCTCTCACCTGGTGGAGTTCTTTGCGAACCTGAAAGGTATTTATCTGCTAAGAAATCAGGCACTTCTCAGTCCTGAATCCATATCTTTAGTATGCAAACTTACTTACCCCTTTCTAGGGTTGGGGTAGGTCCAGAGTGGTGTATCCAAACTTACCAAGGCCTGAAGAGCAGATGGAGCACAGTATCACAAGTGGGAATCTCTTAAAAAGCTGTTCATAAACCTAATGAAATTGGGAACTTCTGAAATTCCACCTCCATGGGCTTATCATTTGTCTATGATATGATTGTGCAATGATATGATGTCACTGAACTGCACAGCCAAGCCATTCTCAGCCTGCCTACAACAGGGAACTAAAGAGTATTGCAGAGCTTAGTCGTTTCTCTAAATCTCTAAATTTCAGTGATATTAAGTGCCATGAGGTAAACTGGATATTTTAGTGTTTGTCTGGCTAAGTAACTATTGGCAAGAGAATCAAAGTAGGAGATGAGAAGGGACTTCAGTGGATTGCCAGTTCATCCTAGAGTCCAAGCCAGGATCATTTCTATCCAAATAATTTTTGATGGATGTCTGTCTCATAACTTTAAAAAAATCATCAGAGATATGATGATCTACTGTTCACAGCTGAGACTGTAATAATTTTATTATGTATACTTTGCAATTCCTATCCACCTATTCTGCTTCTTAAACCTTCCCAAGTTCCTTCAGCCGTTCCTCATAAGTAATTTTTTACATTTTTTAATATGTCTGTCATTCTCTTCTCTGACATTTCTTCCTTCGGACATTCTGACTTGTCTTCTTCCACACAACTGAGGACAGACTTGATATGATATCCTCTAATGGATCTTAGTTGTACAACGTTATTTCACAGGAAGGGCTATGAGATTGTTTTAGTGATGAGGAAGCAGTTTAACAGTGTCTTTGCTCTAAGACTATGTTTTATTTTCATGAATACACACGTTAATGCCACATCTCCATCCCCATTCACGACCCAGCTGGATAAAGAGAACATTTTATGTGATCTCTAATAACATCTTGTCCTATCTGTGTAAGGTACACCTGAAGAAAACATTGAGAGTGAATACCAGTTACTGTGTTTGCAGGAAGACCTGTGGATCCTTCTTTCCCTCTTTTCCATTCTATTTCAAATGTAATCTGTGCTCTGGTTTTTGGATATCACTTCTCTGATGAGGACAAAACCTTCCATGAACTGATCAGTGCTACAGAGAAATTATTCAGATTTGCAGGCAGTTTTGTTCATCAGGTGAGTAAATAATATGCTATTTTTTTTCTGAAATAGGTAGAAAATGGAAGTGCGGATACAAAAACGTGTCTTCACTAAATACAGAGCAACTGGCAAATGCAAACTGGGAGTTCAGAGGTGTCCTTAGGGGCCTTATTACCACCTCCTTGGTTTTGAGGCCATTCTTAAGAACTCTCTTGTTTCTTTGCAAGTTTAAGGGAGATCTCTCTGTTGACTCCTGGCTTTAAGCCTTTCGTCATTTCTGAGACTGTTAACAGGAACCTTTAAACTTAATTTGAGACTGGAATTTGTAATAAATTTGAACTCTGCAGTGCTGCTCCTCCCACCTCTATTTACTTCTCTCCTCCAAAAATGAGTATCATTGAATTCACTGTTCTGCTTTTTACTACTCTGCAGATTGTATGCTGACAATTTTCTTTTTTTTCCTTCTCTCACAAATAATAAAACATTCATTATGCATCTTTCCATTACTTCATTATAGCTTGCAACTCGCACATTACAAAAACAATACATACATTCTCTGGCAGTCTCACAATTAAAGTTCTGTACAGAGATTTGTTGGTAGGTACCTCCCACAACATACCATAAAGGCCAACTTTGTGCTTGAAGTGTCTTGAAGTGCACTTAAAGATTTCCCCATGAATTAAACTTTGTGGTTTAGACCCTTAAAGAGGGACAAGCTGGGTGTGGTGGGGACTGGGGATGGCATGGCAAATTCCATTGACATTTAAGTTTTGTAGGAAAAGGCAATCTAAAATGCTGATGTAGTAGTAAACCTTTTCAACAAATCTATCATATGAGGGTAGCACTATACAACTTTCTCATAGTGAAAAATAGAAAAATAGATGATATTTGTGGATGATCAAAGCCAGGAGACCTTAACGATACAGAGGAGGTTCAGGACATGCTGCTGCAAGAGCCTGTAAACACTGTGGATTGGAGTTGTAAGAATGGAACAAACTGTAGTAGTGCAAAATTAAATTATGAAACATATTAGGAATTAATGAGATTAATATCTGCTATGAGCTTAGAGTATTTCAGTGCAAAGGTTAAGAGGAAAGGGTCTGGTGTAAACTAGGAGATAACAGGATGAAAAAGGCAAACGGGATCCTAGAGTGTTCCCAGCACTATTTTCACTTTAGATCCAGAGAAATGTTAAAGTAGGTTCTGGTGTGCAATAATCTGTGGGACCTGTTCTGGGGTCTTGGACACCTTATGTTGTGAGTCTGGAGTGAAACAAATATAGAGAAGTGTTAACGGGATGACCTACAAACTGTCACTTAAAACTAGAGAGACTTCACTTGTTAGGTCTGAAAGAACAGAGAGGAGACAGAAATGCTGTTTGCTTGGCAGGCTGGAATGGCAGATGCTGCAAAGAGAGAACTCTTTAAGCTAGAGGACAGTACTTTGAGCTGACAAATGTGTGTATAAATACACTCAGCAGTCTGAAGGTGTAATATTTCTAACCATCAGAACAATTATTTGTCCTCTAGGAGTCACAAGGACTCTGATGGGGAAAATTAAATTAGCTCTTAGAGTGATACTCAGTCTAGACTTTCCTTCTGTGAGCTCCACCAATTCCACCAGTTACTTGAGGCTGCAGACTTGTTAATCTTAGTACCCACAGAGTATCCAGAAAGGATGTCCTTACCTTTTGAGTGTGTGGAAGCTAGGGTCTCCAACTGTGCCAGAGTGAGGTCTTCTAATGATCTGCATTAGTCGAGTAACTTACTGGCACGAGCAGAGTGTTGTCAGTACTGCCTTGATCCCCAGGGGTGTGTTAAAATTACTAGTAAAGTTTTCCACATGATGGCAAAAATCTACTCAAAGCATTGCTAATTTGTTTATTCCACTATCAACATTTCCAGACGGGACAATTCAGCCTTTTGGTGTTTCTAAAAGCAGCTTTGTTACTGACAGATAATTCACACTACCTCTTGTGCGTCCCTCCCGCAGCTGTACGAAATCTTCCCCTGGCTGATGTGCCGTCTCCCTGGTCCTCATAAGAAGGCGTTGTCTTGCTATGATGTCCTGAGCTCTTTTGCAAGGAACGAGATCAGAAGACACGTGGAGAGAGGGATACCAGATGAACCGCGGGATTTCATTGACTTTTACCTGGCTGAGATGGAGAAAGTAAGTGATCGTTCTGCCTGATCACACATTTATGGAGTATAAGGCCAAATAGACCATTGAATCATCCAGTCCGACCCCTTCTGTCATAGTTTCTTACATTTCATAGGCTTCTTAATGTGAATACAGTAGCTTGGGACTTAGTAACTCATGTCTCCCGGAAAGACACACGGTTTTATGTTTTGGTTACATGAATGAATTACCACAAATTATCTTAGGGTGTGAACTCATACGCTATCATCCACTTTCCATAAATATCCATGTGTGTACTTCAATCCTGTAGTAAATATGAGACAGTTTATGCCTGTAGGTAACATAACTTTGGCAGACCACCTCACCTTCTACGGCAGGGTACCTCATGTTTACAAAGGGATTAAATATGCATGCATAGATAATTAGCCTGAAATAGCTGCTTCTTTGGGTTTCAGTGTGTCCTAACGCTGGCTGTCCTTGTGCCACACAACTGCGTGGTTCCTCCCTCGTGAGGGAACCATTCGTGGAGGATCTTCCCTTTACTGGAAACTCTCTTTAGGTCCCGGTCTGAGGAGATTCTCGACTCTTTAAAGGATTCCCAGGCTATCCTGAAATCCCTTGGTATCATTCCTGTAGCATCAAAAAGAGAGCAGTCCTTCCACCACCAGCCCAGTCCCTTTCAGCAGTTGCACCTCAGCAGTCCCAGCCTACCTGATCCTTTGGCCTACCTTGGAATAGGTATTTCATGCATCATACCTGTCAGCTTTCTTGGCAGGTGGATGCTGTCATCAGCAGATCCTATTTTACTCACTTATTACAAGAAGAAAATACTTGGGTACCTCTCTCCCGCCAGTTCACGCCTATCCTAAACTGAGAGAAGAAATTACTCTCAAGATGTTCTGTTGAGATCCTTTTATTCAGATAGGTTTTCCTTTGGTATTTGCTAGCACCATTTGATAGCATCCTGGAGAGACCAAGGCCTAACGAGTGACACATTGTGGGGCGCTTGTTGAGAAGCACACTCTAGGCTAACTGCAAAACTTGTAGTGTGCTTTAAAGTTTTCGTCATTTAGTCAACAGGCATAAAATTGCCTGACTTTTAATGAAAGAGCATTCCACCTCATGAAAAAGAGCAATGCAGACTTACTGTGGCTATTTGGGAAACTATTAATCTCTTAGTACTTATCAAAAACCGTAATTTTGAATATTCTTTGTGCACATGCCAGCTGTGGAAATAACAACTCTCACACAGGAGGCATACAGGATGACCTAACTTCTATGCTTTAACTTCAAATTTTTATCATCATCTACAGTCTAAAGATGGGGTCAAGCCCAAGTATGATGAAGACAATTTGGTATATGTTATAAACGATCTTTTCCTCGGTGGATCAGAGACCTCAAGCACAACATTGTACTGGGGACTGCTCTATATGGTAGTGAATCCAGACATCCAAGGTGAGAGGGGTGCTTGCTGTGAAAGGCTGTGGGTACTACAAATGTTAATGATGGCTGAATAGAATGAGTTGCAGGCACAAAAGCCACTAGTTGAACCTGGCTCTTACTCTCTGAAAACACAAAGAATGGCAGCAGAGGAGAAAATCAGAGGCCCATCCTAGGAGCTGACCAAACCAGGTGGCCGAAGGCACTTGCAGCAAGACAAAAGTTAGCGCTTTGCAGTGACAAGTCAGTGAGGTGCTCTGCGTGGAGTGTTTGTAGGCTGACTGATGGCAGCAGGAACAGAGATCAGAGCTCTAACGTGAGCCCTGTCTGCACCAGACATCATTCAGGCATGAGGAACGCTAACACAGCTTTGCTGTGTTTGCCACACAGTCACCTTACGCGCTCTTCCTCTTCTGGCACAACGCTCCTTGCTGCACATACCAGTACTCCTAACAATCCACTGGATCCCTCACTGGACAAACCAGCTGGACAGATGTTGGCAGGTTATGAAGGGCTGCAGGTTGCCCTAAGGAAGGCCCGGGGTCCTGGCAGAGACAGCCTGTCAGGAAACAGGTAGAGAGATGCAGGATAACTTGCACCGTGCAAATCCATATACTTCCCTGAAGAATGCAGTGACTCCTTCCTGTCTTTGCTGAGTGCTTCATGCACAAGGCTGGGGAATGGGC
Source organism: Platalea leucorodia (assembly GCF_965183815.1). NCBI lineage: Eukaryota > Metazoa > Chordata > Aves > Pelecaniformes > Threskiornithidae > Platalea > Platalea leucorodia. The sequence continues at coordinate 11,604,918 of NC_138830.1, forward strand.
ATCCATGGGTTGCTCAGGGTGGCCTCAAGGTTTCAGTAGAGCATATTCTGCGTGCAACGAGCCGATGGTGTTAGCATCCAGTCTTTAAATAACCAGTAATGTTGCAGTTTGTTCACGAAGCAGCACACAAACCTTAGGAGAAAACAAAGCATGAATGTGGAAAAACTGCAAGGGAAGGAAAGACTGTAGAAATAAAAAAAGAAGTTTAAGGGGAGGATTCTGGCTGCCTGATACGTAGAGGTGGTGTTTTCAGGCAAGAACTGCTGGCAGTACACACAGACTGTCCCTGTCTGAGTTAATATTGCAAAAGAGGTTGCTTATCTGATCAACACCAATTCCGTGAATGCCTCTGTAGATCCAGGCTGAATTTTCTCATCCACATCTAGGTCAGGAAGAAAAAGGATATGGCCAGGGTGTAAGGAGGACTTGGGTACTCCTGGGGCTGGCGGCTCTTCCATCGGCTGTGCTTGAGCACTGAAAGCAAGGGGGATACCTGTATTCCCACAGCCTCAGTAGGAGGCTGAAAAGGCTGTGTCACTGAGGGCGTATTTGCATCCGAGGTTTTAGACTGATTCAGGTGTTGTTTGTCCAACTCTGCTCAACTCATCCCTGGCACTGGGAGTTAATAACTGAGGCATTTGTGACAAATTTGCAAATGAGATTTAGATTTTGAGATAAAGTAAACTAAGCAATCCCTAAATACCTTTAAAATCTGGAGCTGAGTGACTCTCCCTACACCCACTAAGCATTCTGTAAAACAAATGTCAGAGCTGGACTAAGCAGAGTGTAGTCCTTGCTTATGATTCTGGACCACACTGGTTTTTTTTCCTGTTTATTTTCATATATTAAACTTGAGCATTAAATAATATTAAATCACAGGTTATAGACTTTATGTACTATGTTAAAATAATATGTTTTCCTATTGCTCTAAGAAAAAAGACCAGTTAAAATATTTGATGCATTCTTCCCATGTGAAATGGTGAATATTTCTCCACAGAGAAAGTGCAGAAGGAGCTGGATGCTGTTTTGGGTCCTTGCCAGTTAATCTGCTATGAGGATCGGAGCAAACTGCCCTATACAAATGCTGTGGTTCATGAGATCCAGCGCTTCAGCAACATTGTCTTTGTCGGCATGCCCAGAGTGTGTGTGAGGGACACGACATTGCTGGGCTTCCCCGTCAAAAAGGTACAGACACATTTTCAGCCTCTGTTCTTTCTTCAGCAGAGAGACATTTAGCTTTTATTCCAGTTTTGTAGCCCATGTTCATCTATAATTATTCTCCATATAACCCAGGAACATGGTGCCTGGGGAACGGTTACCATTTGTGGCTCCAGGAATGAAATAAGTCTCTCGCTCAGCATGTTGAAGCTCAGAAAGCTGATGAGACCCCTGCCCCTGCCGCGGAAGCCTCGAGCTCCTGCCCTGCTGATCAACAGCACAACTGCAGAGACCAGCTCTGCTTGACTGGGGATGGTCTGAGAGGAGAAACTGGTTTGCCAAAGCACTGGTTAAGCCATCCCTGCCCAACTTGGCACTGCCAGCACTCCTGGATGGAGGAAGACTTGTGAGAGGACGGCTCATAGCTCCACTGACTCCGTGAGCTAAGGGACCTGCCTGAATCTCTAACGGATGAGAGACTGTCAGCTACAGCTGAGGGAGTTGCTCCCAAATACTGCCTAAGACAAGTGTTCACAGCCAGTAAGGCATTTTGTAGCGTGACATAAGCTATGCTGAGTGCCAGTTCTCACTGTAAAACACTAGCAAGACACGGGAATTAGTTGCTTTTATTGCAAGAGAGATGGGAGAGGCCAGCACCATTACTGGCATCCGGGACTGGCCCCACCTAACTCATTTTGTGGTGACGGTTTCACTCTGTTCTGTCTGCTGCTGACGGCCAGGTAGCTAAGGCACACGAACTGGTCTGCTGGGAACAACAAATAAAGAAAAAGCCTGAAGTACTACTGCTAAAAGGGCTCAGAGGTTGTTGTCAATGAGATATTGCTGTTATTTCTGGATGCATTTCTCTCTCTTAAGCCTGAAAGGAGGTTTCCAGTGCTGGGACCTGAATATCAACAAGAGTCCTACAAGAAGTGTTATTAAGATTAGTAGTAAAAGTGGTCACAATGCAGTTGTACCAACATCACTAATGCTGTTAACACGCACTGACGTAGCTGTGAGGCTGAGAACCGATAATTTCAAACTAAGAAAATGAGCACAAACTCCAATTTTCTAGGAAAATGGTCTTCTAACCACATCATATCTGCTCATTACAAAGAAATGGCAACAAGCAGCAGTTTTATCCGCCAGGCAGAAACTGATGGGTGAGAGGCTAGTAGATAGAACTGAATCAACAGTTTCTTCCTTGCAGGGCACCATCATTATGCCAAATATAGCATCTGTTCTGTATGACCCCGAGCAATGGGAGACACCTCGACAGTTCAACCCTGGCCATTTTCTGGATAAAGAAGGAAACTTTATCCCTCGAGAAGCCTTCTTACCATTCTCAGCAGGTAAATGCACAGGCAGTTTGAACCGACCCAACAGATTAGATGAAGAATACAGAAGTGTGAGATTATGCTCTTTCTTCAGATAACATCATCTATCTCTGCTGTTTGCTGCTTTTAAAGAAGAGTACTGGCTTGTATCTGCCAAGGGAGATGCTTCTGTGCTGTCAGACCCCACACTGTTCTTAGGGCACTGTAGTGGGAACCCCACTCAAACTCCTGAACCTCCTAGGCCTGTTGCATGCCGCAGTCATCCACAGGTTTTGTCTGTAGTATTCTTTATAAGTACTTTTTTTTCCTGAGAAGCCCTGTGTTGTGTGTCTACTGGAGTTACTTGCAATCCCTTTTAAAGGAACAAGCTGAAAGAAAAGCAGCATGCATCCTGGTAAACAAAGGATTGAGGTCTGGCTTACAGAACTGGAAATCCAGTTGCAAAAGAAGGAAATGAGATAACAATGCACAGTTAGGGATCAAACTTAGCAGTAAAGTTCCTTTGGCTTTTTCTTTCCTTTTATTTGTCTGCTAATCTGGAAATGTGAGTGTATTATTCACCTGTTCTGCTTCTGTCATTGGTTCCAATGAGGAACCCTTGAAAATTAACAGTAGGCCTAGATACTCACCATCCTTCCCCTCTTCCTTCTGCAGGGCACCGTGTGTGTTTGGGGGAGCATCTAGCCAGGACCGAGCTCTTTATTTTCTTTGCCAACCTGCTGCGGGCATTCACCTTCCGGCTCCCTGAGGGGGTGACGAAGATCAACACAGAGCCCATTTTGGGGGGTACGCTGCAGCCCCACCCCTACAGGGTTTGTGCCATCCCACGCTAGGCTGCAGCACATCACAGACCAGCACGAGACAGCCACCTTTACCTCAGTGGATTTCCCCTCCATGTATAAACCTTCTTCTACTAGCCAGGATATTGATATTAGTCTATCCCAGGGCTATTCAGAATGCAGATGCAAGCCACAATCCAGACTACCAGTAGTTTTGGTCTGGTCCTTGTGAAAGTCCCAGAAATTCTTGCAAGGATCTTAACCATTTTCTCCTCTTGGAGAGCACTTGAAGCAAGATGCTATGGTTCCCAGCTGAAGCCAGCGTGCTGTGTCTCCTTGTCCTAGACCAGCAGAATCGTCATGATGCTCGCTCCTGAGCGAACCTCAGTAAAATTCAACAGAGGATCTCAGCAAGAGCCGAGTACGTGTCATTTCTGTGAGTGGTTTGATGACCTCAAGTAATTTGACTCTGGAAAATGCACTTTTAAAGCCCTATTTTGGTTTTACTGTCCTGAACCTAGACAATTTAATTTGTTGTCTGGTTGCAAATAAAAAAAAACCCCAACACCCAAAACCCAGGAAAGACATTAGAATGTGGGTGCATTAATGCCTGAATTTGATGTATCTCCCACATAGAAGATGAAGAGAGTCAATCTAAAGTTGAAAAAAGAAACTTAAGTTTGGTGCTTACTAGCAATGTGAATGTGTGACTTGGCAGCCTGGTCATTGTTATAAAGCATTGCCAGGTGGTTTGTTGGTTGGTTTTTGTGTTTGTTTGGGTTTTTTAAATGAGTTTTCTATGATGTCGAATCACACCCACTATCAGTCCTGCTTGGATGAGGCATAAACATGGCATGAGATATTCACTTTGCCAGTGGGTTTCACTGCTAACTTTGCAGCAGAGGAATACAGAGACTTTGGAAGGCAGTGTCTAGGGGCCATCTGAACACTCAGATGTTCCCCATTTTCTCTGGGCCCTTTTCTTCTTTCGTTACAACCCATACCATAGTTCCTGCTCTCCATTCAGTCTCTTTCCAATCCTCCTTCCCCAGTTTCAGTTCCTACTCCCACCTACCCTGTACCCATACAAACTCTGTTTCAAGATTCACCTTCCCTTTTGGTTTCCCACTGCTTACATCCTTTCATCAGATCAAGCTTCTGTCTCCTCTTACTCTTTTCTGCACAAGTATTAGTAGAGGAATCAGTGCTGAGCTGAAAACGATGACCGGTGAGTTTTCAGGAGGGAGCTTGGAAGATCTGATTTATTTGTTCTTTGAGGCTCTGTGAAAAGAACACAGTAACTGTAGAGGGTGCACTGGAGATAATTCCATGTAAGAAAAGACATAAATGACAATGTGATGCAGGAATTCTAAAATATCTATTACTTAATATAGCTGTTTGCTGGTGCTGATTCAACTCAAGACCGAGACAGTTTAAGCATACAGCTCAGCTGGATGTGACAGCCAAGTTCAGCTGTAGCTTTGTGTCATGGTTTAACCCCAGACGGCAGCTAAGCCCCACACCGCCGCTCGCTCACTCCCCCCCTGTGGGATGGGGGAGAGAATAAAAAGAGTAAAAGTGAGAAAACTCGTGGGTTGAGATAAAGACAGTTTAACAGGTAAAGCAAAAGCCACGCACGGAAGCAAAGCAAAACAAGGAATTCATTCACTGCTTCCCATCGGCAGGCAGGCGTTCAGCCATCTGCAGGAACGCAGGGCTCCATCACGCGTAATGGTTACTTGGGAAGACAAACGCCATCACTCCGAAAGTACCCCCCTTCCTCCTTCTTCCCCCAGCTGTATGTGCTGAGCATGGCACCATATGGTGTGGGATATCCCTGGGGTCAGTTGGCGTCAGCTGTCCCAGCCATGTCCCCTCCCAGCTTCTTGTGCCCCCCCAGCCTGCTCGCTGCTGGGGTGGGGTGAGGAGCAGAAAAGGCCTTGACTCTGTGCAAGCACTGGTCAGCAGTAACTAAACCATCCCTGTGTTATCAACGCTGTCTCCAGCACAAATCCAAAACATAGCCCCATACTAGCCACTATGAAGAAAATTAACTTCATCCCAGCCAAAACCAGCACACTTTGTTAAAGCAAAGTGCTGTAGTATTCTTGAATGCATATCACTTTTGGAAAGGATTAAAATGTTGGAGTTGAGTAGAGCTGTCTGTAAACACTGCTGTAAACTTAGGGTTGAATTTGTGTGAAGACCAAACGTGTTTTTATGTTGGAACGTAAACTATTTGTAATTAAATCATTGTGGTACATCTGAACTTCCTAAATTTAAAATGGAGGAGAATGTTACTAAAAAGAAGTGAGAACTACTGAAAGTCAGGCTGAGTTGGACCAGCTCCTGGCATGCTGGCAGCGTCTGCTCCAGCACAACCCAGTATTTGCAGGCTTGCAGGGCTGGAAGGTAAATCAGGACAGTGAGGGGTTTCACAAAAGCCGTAGCTGTCAAATAATCCAGCCTGTTACTCCACACAGCACACCAAATACTGTTCCAGGGCCTACACACTTCTGCTCAGCCTCTTTTCTAGCTTTATCTGCGCTTGTCCTCTACCCTACCCTCCCACACCTGCTCCAGCACTAACCCTGCTAGAGACGATGTCTCCCGCTGCCTTTGCCCACTCCTCTTGTCATCTTGCCACTCCCTGGAGCAGCTTAACGATGAGATCTGTGTGAAGCTGGTTGTGCTCACGGGCCGGAACAGTATGTCCATTGAGACTGAAGCTGTACTCAGTTGAGCTGATAGGTAGCTTCCCCGTGATGAGGCAGGGCTCAGGAATGGCACAAGGTGGAAAGAACCGGTGATTTACTGCCCATTTCAGCCACGCAGGGACCCCGTCCACCAGACCCCTACCAGGTCTGGAAACCTACAGCACCAATTTACACTTGTGTATTCCCATAAAGGTTTGAAGAGAGCTGATGGTGAAAGGCAAACAGAAGCTCAGGAAATCTGATAAAATTAACTTTGCTCTTCCTCCACTCCCTTGGGAAGCTTGGGAGTGCCTCTGGGATGGAGAACAACTCTGTTTCCCCTCCCAGAAATCGTTGTCCCAGTACTTGTCCAGGGGTACAGATCTCCAGCTCCTGGACTGGCTGACCTCTGGCAGTGGAGGAATTTGCAGGTTATGGGGAAAGAGCTGAAGTGACCCCAGGCCAAGTCTGGTGAGGGACGACAGCAGAGTCGCCTCTGGCTGGCTCAGCTGACTTCCCCAGTCCCCTGCCCGCAGCCCCTCCTGTTCTGCTCCTGCCCCTCCAAGTGCTGCTGTCTGTCCTGACCGTCACCTTGTCCTCACTTAGCTGCCCACTGGTTACAGCCCCCAGGCACACATCTGCCTTACGCCATCAAAGAGCTGCCAGATTAAAAGGCGTACGCCCTGGTGCTGATGACTGGAGTGATGTAATGTTTCTTTTAAGTGGAGTGACTAACCCTCCACCCTATCTTCTTTTTTTTTATAACCAGTGTCAACTACAGCCTCAGGTCTCCGAGCTGTGGTAGAACTGTCATTCTTAATAATATGGTTTGCAAGGGTCTGAAACCAGGTTGTAGGTGTTTATTCCAGGGAAAGACGCGCAGCTGGGTGTATTACTTTTTAAAGCATTGTGATTCCATCGGGGAAAAGTGAGTTCATGTCACAGAACTGCAGAGGTGGCTGCTTTGTTTCATATTGGCAGGATAGCAGGAGTGTGCCAATGCAGAAAGCCTGAAGTATTTAACGTTGGTGGGTATGAGAGGAGAGAGCTGCCTAATATTATATGGTGCTCAGCTCTGCTAAGGTTACAGTTAAGGAAAATATTGCCGAGTTGTCTGATACCAAGACGCTCTGCTAATATTTTTCTTGTGCTTTTTCTTTCTGTTTCATGGCAGGGCTCTCCTGGGTAGCAACGAGTGCCGCAACCACTTGGCAGGCTGTGTGCCAAACTCCAGGGAAACTATTTTGTCCTGGCAAAAGGCAAAAGCAGAAACTAGAGACAAAGAGAGCCTCGTGCAAAAGTTTGGTAACTTTTGCATCCATCCAAAGATTGAAAGCAAGAGTTGATGTTTTTTTCCCTTCTGTTCAAACAAGTTGTTTGGGAAACCGGTTTGTGTCAAAAGCTCAGGGTAAATTGCCCCCGTTGATGCTCCAGTGTATGAAACAGTGAATCGACAGTGTGTAGTGGGGGAACCTGACATTTATGGCACTAAATTTTGAAAAAATATCATCTGTTGCACCAGCATAGCACATTTGGGAAAACTATTTCTGTACTTTTGAGGAGGTCTAAAAAACCCTGAGTGGACAAGGAGGCGACAGAAGAAGAGGTGTTCGCTGTCTCACCAACGCAAGGGCTGGCAGGTGTCAAATGCAACGAAAAGGGAGATGGGTCAAAAGAACCAGAGGGGACTGCACAGCACGTGCCGTGTTGGTAAGCTATGCCTCCTCAAAGGACGTCGTACTAAACATTTCTTTCTGTTCAAAAAGCAATTGAATAAATTTTCAGCAGGAAAATTCCTTTTGGGTTGTTTAATACCAATACAGCGCTTCTGGTTTGTCCTGCTGTTACAAACTTTCCTAAGGCATCTGTTACCACGTGCTGTCAGAGAGGGAAGGTGAGACGAGCTGAACTTTTACCTGACGCGCTATGGCTGTGCTAAAGTTTTATGCTATTTACTCAGAATTAAAATAGTTCAATATTTATCTTAATTCTGTTTGAACATTTATTGTCACAATCTTATATTTTCCATTTGAGCAATTTGCTCTTACTTTCAGACGGTGCCGTGACCAAGTGCCTGCTGAGATGTAACTTGGCAGACGAGAAAAAGATGCTTATCCAAGCAACTTGTAATCCTGGAGTATGAGCCAAAACACACTTAATGTTATTCATTTGCCTTTGATTAAAAGTCTTGCTGCTGGCTCTTTTCAAAGCTTAATTTATTCATTTGCCAGATGTCTTCAGGTGAGAAAAATGTATTGTGAACAGTAAATCAGATTTTCTTTAGTACTAGAATGAAATCTCTGGTTAAAAAAAAGAGATAATATGTTAATTGAATTGGGGTTACACACACGTCCTTTAATGTATTGTTAAGGAGCCGGGTACCATCAGACGTGAGATCAGCATTCAAGCCCATGCTGTCAGGACAGCCTTGAACTGGGAATTGCGGGTAACCCAAGATGAGGAAATCCCTCCCCATAAAATCCTTATGCTGTAAATGTCATTATCTGCCCACTTCTTCTTTTTTATCTTCAATATCTCCGTTGTTTTGCCATTGTGAAATGCCTCATTAATAATGTTTGCAGCTAAGTTAAATTAGTGTCCTGAAAGAACACATTTATGCAGATTTGGAGATAGTTGAGTTTCAACCTGTGAAAAATACAGTTAACGTACCTGCAAAAATCACCCTGAACTCAAATATTCAGTGGAAGAGAGAGAGAAAGAGAGGTCTAGGTGTGCATACACAGAAACACACTGCAGAATAAAGCAAGGGCATCCTTTTGAGAGGCGGCCTGTATAAGGAATATTGAGTTTACTTCTGGGTGTTTGTTACAGCTAACGACATAGGCCAGACAGGTCAGATAAGCCGCACCACGTAGTGACTGGAGGACAAGAGATGGCAAACATGGGGTCTGAAGAGCAGCTTTGCCATTTCACTCAGTGCAATGGCAGTTTTGTGTGTAAATCAAATGGTTGGAGATATGGGTACTATGATTTGAATCAGCAAATCATTTTATTAGATTAGATTTATAGATAAAAATTGTACCTAAGAAAAGAAATGTCAACTCTTTAACCTTTTCCCAACACGCGTAGGTAAGTTTCATTTCATCCTTGCGCCCTAGCCCTTTGAGATGGCTCTCTAGTTTGAAATCACACGGTTAGAAACTGTTCTCATTTGTTGAGGTGAATTACACTACGGTGGCTTTTTGCCTCTTAACAGTAATTCAGCACAGGAGGTCTGGTCTAATCAGCTCTACCAAGGAGGTGCCTTCTCTGAGACCAAATCTTACAAAGTCAAAAGTTTTTGCTTGCTTTTTTTTTAGCTCAAGTGAGTTCAAACCAGTTCACAGTCCTGATTTATAAAGGAACAGTGAGGGACGAGTTTATGATTCTGTAGGAGTTCAGAGGGTATAGCACAGAGCCAATGCGCAGGCAACTAGCCAGCTGCAGGGAGCTTGTGCAGGGCAACAAACGCCAGTCGGGATCTGGAGTACAGCTTTATTCAGGAGTGCCAGTACCCAAAAGCATCACTCATTCTTGACTGCATGGTATACAAAAGGTCTGAGTGATTGTAGCCTAATTACAAGACAGCATGCAGGATTCAGTTGCCGCACCAGTGGAGGCAAATGAGTGAACTTTGTAAGAGGTAAGGTTCATGTAACTCAGTTATCACTGTCATTATTAACAAACCGCCAACTTTAATCTTTATTTATCTTTCCAACAGGGGAGCCTTAACTTTCTGATCCCATCTATTAGTCCACTTCCACTGCCCAGCAGGGGTATAACAGAGCTTGATGCGGTGGCTGCAAGTCTCAGGATGATTTTAAGTTTGATTTATATTTTTGATGAGTCTTTTATTTCTTCTAGTCTCTGTCAAACTGAGCTTGAACCTGCACTCCTGAGCACTGTTTATCTTGTCTACCTTTGAGTTGCCCCTATGGTATCCTCCACACAGCAGCCTCCATCCTGTGATTCCTTTAGAGAATACAAAGCCAGGGCTTCAAAGACATCATGCGCGTGCCTGAAACCTGCGCTGGGGCTGGTACTCTTGGCAGCAGGTGCTTTCAGAGCACTATCTGCTACAGATATCCTTCTGGCATCTAGATATGCCTACTTTACTGTGTTCAGTGCAATGGCTGGCTTTGTTTGGGCTATTTCATAATGTTCTGTATGTGTATGAAAAGATTAATTCCAATTAGTCTCAGTAAAACTCACAGGCATGGCTGGATACTTGCTGAACAAGGTAAGGTATATCTGCAGGGATGGTACAAAGTGACCTAGCATTAGGTTTGACTTGATGATTTAATGTCCTCAGTGATGATTTAGAAGAGTAGAACAAGCTTTGCAATGCGACATTTTTAAACGATTCTAAACTCGTTGCAAACTTCTTAGAGGAAAAGGGGGGTTATGGGTCTGGCTGAACATAAAAATGAAGACACAAGATAGAAAATAACACATAGAATAAACCCAGACAAATATGGGTACAATAAAACACAGGAAAAATACTCCTAAATTATCTGGGTCATTCTCCAGCATGCTCTGAGGAGCCACTATAAATCTGTATGACTAATCGATTAAGGTGGTTCCTCAGTGCTCTGCTGCTCAGGAGCAGCTCATATTAGCTGGAGCAAATCAATAGCTTTATATGCACAAATACATGGAAACATATCTTATAAAAATTAATAAAAAATTGTGGGGTTAACTGTAGATTTCTGCTTGCTCCAGAGACACCCATAGGAAATAAAGCAATCAAATTTAAAAAACGCAGCAGCTATGAACCCTATTTTTAAGCCCAGATCAAAAGGATTTCAAATTTTTTCTCCCTCCGTGTACATGGAATAAAATTTCCATTCAAAATAGCTTTTACAGTTCCCCCCTCTGGGGGAGAAGTGAGTCTCAGTAGGAGCTGAGAGACTACAGAGCACTAGGTGAGAAATAGCTGGTGGAAAAGTGTCATATACTAAACAAATTTCAGCCCAGCAGCCCCTGCCCTGCTGGAGGGTCCAGAAAAGAAAAATAACAAGGAGTGTAGAGAAGTGGTGGGAAGAAGAGAAGCCTCTCTCCTACTGTTGGAGTAAAAGAAGTTCAGCTCTCGTCCTGGTCAGCATTGAGGGCAAACAGGGAGCAGCAAGGCAATAAGGGAGTGTTTAGCAGCTCCAGTTTTTCTTTCCTAATCTAGCTGTGATGAGCAAAGGAGACCAGCCCTCCTGACCCAGCTCCTCTCCCCAGCACTGGAAACAGGCTTTGGGCTGTGTTTGTTTCAGGTAGCAACACAGCCAACACAACATCTGGAGGAAGTTGCACAACTTAAATATTTAAAGTAGCTAGCTGATAAATGATAAAATAATCAAAAGATGCCGCGTGAATAAGGTGTATTATATGTGGAGTAATGCTGTATCTGTAGCTTACTCTTGCGAAAACATACATCACTGCTGGAGTCCATGGAAGAAAGTGTGGATTTTGGGGAGCCTTCTGAGGCATTGCATGAAAGGGAATGAAAATGGAGTGTTTGTGACTCAGTCAAAAGCGGGTTAAGAAATCAGTATTTTCACCCTCAGGGAACAATTAAGTCAATCTGAAAACCTTTAGTTTATTGTTGCAAGCACAGGCAGCCTAAAGGAGAGATTTCCAAGTTCAAATAAAGTTACAGAGGTAAAGTGGTATGGTATTTAGCAGTACTGAACTTCCAAAGAAATCCATGGTGCTCCACACAATAAATATGGATTTGTTTAAGCCTTTCTCCTTAAAAAATACCAGTGTAAATTACACCGACGTACCTACCTTTCTCTTGCCATATTTGGTGGCAACCAATACGGTCACTAGTTCATTTCAGTGAAGGACCCACACTTCCCCAGCCCATTATTCCTTAAGACCTATCGCTCTCCAGCGTGACCTCACGAGTACAAAATTCTCAGTAAGAAATTCTCTCCAGAATGAGGCAAAAGGAGAGGGATGACTTAAGGATGTCATGGAGTGGCCTGAATCCTCAAACTGCTAGAGGGGATAATGACTGGCACCTTTGGCGTTCAACAAGGTATGTGTTTTGTCTTCAAGGACACAATCCAGCACCTTGAGTCAGAATTAATCAAAGTGTTACATAGATAGTATTTTTTCTAATGCAAATGTTGCTAGTTTGCAAAAAGCCATGAAGACCGTAACAGGGAAAGCCATAACATCTGGGAGAAGGAGCCATACCATCCTGGGAGAGGAGAAATCAGATGAGCCAGGACTGAATGATTTTCTAATCAGGAAGATGGTTCCCAGCAAAAGAAATCAACATGCCACAGGGGATATGTATGTCCAAGAACAACATATGCAAACAAGCAGAGAGCAGGATTTCTTTGTGCTCTTGCCTGTGCTTGCCGCTAATCCAAGCTGCAATGGGGACAAATGCCCTTAAACATATGCAGAAGAAAGGAGAATGAAGGGATTTACTGCCATAGCGAGGTCCAGCCTGTTGTCAGATGTTGTCGTCAGAGCCACGGAGGCTCAGAATGGGGTTTGCTCTAAGACAGGATCTGCCACTGCTGGCTTACAGCTAAGGCAATGAAGGGATGACCCAGAGGAGACCTGGTGTCCTCCTGCAGAAGGGATCTACGTCACATGTATTTTCCTACTTCATGTTTTTTATGATTGTTTCTAACATTGCAACCGTCAGAATTCACCATCGTTCTTTTAACTCTGAGCTTCTTTGGCAACTGATATGTACTCGGGTGCCCCTGAAGAGACATATCCATACCAGGCAATGTTAAGTACAAGGCCTGTGGGATGCCAGCAGACGAAGTTTGGAAGTCCCAGAGGTCCCACTGAATTGCAAGGAGTTTTCAGGGGTTTTTATCATCAAGTGCCAGGGAAGACTTGAGAAGTTTCCCCAGTTCCAGTGGTGTCCAGTGTCAACAGATCAGTGCTGGGAACCTGGGAACAACCTGTGCTGTCATACGTTAGCACTCAAAATTCCTTCAGAGGGGTTTGTTCTGTGTAGTCTCTTGCTGTGTAGCAGAGCACGCAGAGTTGACCTTATCATTATACAAGACAATGAGAATGAGGGAATAAGCTTTCTTGAAGATATTGATGGCAATAATAGTGCAAGGTTATAAAAAAAGCAGTTAAAAGGACATAATTTCTTCTCTGCTTTAGAAAGCTTCATTTCTGTTTCCTTGTGATTAGAGTCTCAGACAGGACATGGTATTACAGAGTGTTACCTATCTTCTTACTGCCAGAGCTCCCAGGATTACCACTTCTCTTGTACACCTTCACTGGCTGTGGGCTGCTTTTTTCTGCTATCACCCTCAAAAGAGACATTGGTACAACCTTACACAGCATGGCCTGGAAAATATTGGTTAGTCTTCTTGCTGGGCTCACAGCAATTATTTCTCTGAAAGTATCATGTAGAGAACATGATTCAGAGGAATCATGAATGACATGTTTAATTTGGGTACTATCTCCCAACCTCCTGTGAGTACCTTTGGTTCTATGCAGCTGTTTCCAGGAGAACCAGTTAAAGAAATGCTTGAAGATGATATCCTGCAGATGTAGAAAGGTTGAGACAGAGGAGTCCTACAAGAGAAAGAAAATTAAAAATATAAACAGCACAAACGGAATAATGATCAATACAAAGAAATGAAAAAATATAAAGAATCCGGGTATGATCCACAGGACAAAACATGAAAAGCAGAAAAGGCTGCAAGACAGCTACAGCAGCAGTTAGGCTGACAGTGTGGCGCTGTGGCAAAAGTATCTAAAAAGTTTGTTTGTCAGATGAGAAGAAACTATTTCTTGAGCTTTTGCCTTCTCTGAATCTTAATTTTCTTGACAACTAAAGGGTTCTTTTTTTGTAGCTATTCAGGTTAGGTGTTTCAGATGTTTCTTAACGGTGCTCTAGCCATGTATTTTTAGATGCTGCTAATCAGAGTCCTGAAACTGAACCAGCCTCACAGTGCCAAAATACATCTCTTGATAAAACTAAATAGCAGATCTTACTGCTGAAATTTATCTTGGATACTTCAATATGTTGAGAGAGCTGCTAGGAGTTTAAGTAGAAAGAATAAAGGCAAGGCTGCTATGTGTTTGCTACTGGTTTATGATATTGTGCCCTGGCTCCTGAACCATCTCCCAGATCTTCACAAGAAGGTTTTTGCTTGTCAAGAACTTGCATGTTTTGCCCGTTCTTTGGTGAAGAAGGAACATACAGCAGCTGCAGTTTCCAGGGGAACCAGAGGGCTCTGTCCCTGCAGGATGGCACAGGAGGACAGTGGTGGAGGAGTGGGACTCTATAAACTTGTCCTAAAGCTCTCACTGAAATAAGAAAATCCCACGGAGTGTTCCAAATTCAGCAGATCAGCAGATCTCTGAAAGAAATATCTGCCATTGAACAACTTCCAGCTTGATCTTTTGCTATCATTCAAAGCACTTCTTAACACTGCCTATGAGACAGGATACTTTGTTCAGACATGAAGAAACAGAGACTTATGAGATGTTATTACTACTTCCTACTGCTCTTCACATTTATTTGCTTTGGAAAATCAGAGATTCTGCAAACCATTGTTTGCTGTAGTCTTCTGGAGTTAATGGGTGCGTATGTTGTAATGTCTGCTGTACTCTAAACTCACCCCTCTCTTGCCTGAAGATTAAAGGCAATCTCAGCTCTGCAATTTGATGAAGACAACCTGGTCTGGGTTCTTTGCGACTTCTTTTTGGCAGGAACAGAAACCGCAACGACCACTTTGCACTGGGCACTGCTCCATATTTTGACTTATCCCAGAGAAAAGGGGAGACTGATGAGGTCATATGCAAAACCACTTGGATTGTGCTTTCTCAGAGAACACACCAAGGTCAGCACAAAGATATCATTAGGATGGAAGTGTAAAGGTAAAAACTTGTAAAACTGCATCCAACTGGAAATTCATACTCTTTGTGAGCTGACAAACAATCATTGGTTTATTGAGAATTGTGGGCTCACCCAGGCCCATTAACTTCATCTTGCTGCCTTGCACCTTGGCAAGAAGTATTCGCTCTTCTTTCCTTTCCGTGAGAGTCAGAATGAAAGCAGAGGGAGCTGGGCATGTAACAAGGCTGTCAGATGACAGTAGAGAGCACAGTGTCCCTGCAACCGCGCTGCTGAGCACAGGCGGTTCCCAGGCCTCTCTCAGGGTGGTCCTGATGAGACAGCAGTGCTGTCAGGGGCACATTCAATAAGAGAGGGGAAACTCCCATCCTTAACATCCAGCTGCAACATGTGATCAAAATAATTTTTGCATTACAGGCCACCACTGTCCTCCCCGGGTCAGCCCCTTCTGAGCAGCAGCAGACATCCTGAAAGTCCTTCAAATTCCTGATACTGAAGGTGGACAAAACCAAACAAATCTCTCAGACAAACGTTTGATTTGGAGGAGATAACAGTGCTGGCAATTCCTGGGCTCTTTTGCATGGTCTCTTGAAGTGCTTTGCAATGCTTCAGTCTTTCACAATGTTTCTGAAGAATATAAAATTTATTAGATCTGTTTTCAGTCTTCCATAAAGTCCTCCCATTATTATGTTTCCCCATCCCTGAGCCATCCATACACTTACTACCTATAAATCTTATTAGGGCATTAGCCGAGAATGTTTTAGTGCATTGGAAGGAAACAATCACCTGAGAGTGTAATACAATTTCTGTACAGAGTAGTTCTCTGTCTTCTGTCACGGGAGTGGTTAACTTGGAATGCATTTGGGATAGCAACAGCCCTAGGAGCTCAAGTAGGAGGGACTCTGAGGCAGAGGGGATTCGGATAAAGATTCGTGCTGCAGCTAAAATGATGAGGGAATCTGCCAAAAGGGGTGGTCCTGCCCCTTTTGTCCTTGGCCATGTTCTCACTCTGCTTGTGCTGCATTAGTGAGACAGCAGCCAGCCGGTGAATGTGTTCAGACTGCTGAGCTAGCAAAAAACTCTTACTGCAACTAAAAATGAAAGGCTTTCCACCAGATCAGACAAATGAATCCACTGACTTTATGGCTCTGGGGTTACTAGATACGATCCTGGTGAAAGGGAAAATGAAGGGATGGGACTATGTGTTTTCAAAGCATCTTGCTTATAGGTGGATTACAGACTGGTTATAACATGGAACTACATGAAGCAGCTTGCCCAGAATCACAGGGGAGATCTGTAGCACAGCAGGGAATTGAACAAAGCTCTAAAGTCCAGACGAAGGTACCAGCCTTGTCCTCACTGTGATAGCTGAAAAGTGGCTCACCTCAGTTCGCCTGATCCATTCCTGCTGCTCGCTCTGTGCACAGTTCAAGGACCACGCTCCACTGTGGCCCGGCTGCATTCGCTCGGGACCAGACATGGTCAATTTGCCCGTGCTGTCCAAGTCCTCCAGTAGGGCTAATGCCTGTGGGGGTGTGGATCTGGGCGCTGATGGCTCTGGAGCTAGGTCACAGCTAAGTGAGGAGGGACATGAGGACAGCAATGTTTTCTAGAAGTCAAATTTTTGTGGGTGTTCTTGTCTTTGTCTGGATTTCTCCAAGATTCCTGAACATCCAGAGGGCCCAAAGGAAGCGGCCTCCAGGACTGATACCTCTCCCTTTCACTGGCAATCTGTAGACACTGGACTTCCAAATTTACCATGAAACACTCCTGAAGGTACTGATGCTTTTTATAGTTTGATGAATAGTTCAGGTGCAGACTCCTAATGTATCCTTGGCTATAGAAGGTAAAAGCATCTTTCTGCTCCTTCCTGGCTTCAGTCTGAACTGCGAGCTTTCTAGGCAGAACACCAAGCCCTGTGTCCCTGTGTTAGAACTTTAAAGAGGTTTAGCAGTGAGTGGAAAGGGCCCGTAGTAACAGTTGCAAATGGTGCAAATCACTGAACAGTCACACCTGAGGAATCCTGTTACTACAGTACAAACTACAAGCAGGGAGGAAAGGAATCAGGAAGAATAAGCAAAATTCATCAGAGAGAGGCAAAAAGCAAAGCTTATTTGCTCGAGGACTGAATCCTGTAGCCTTTTTTTTTTTTTTTTGCAGTATTGCCGCTGTCTGGTTACATCTTGGCACAAAAAGGCCCTGGAAGGCTTCCTTAGACAGAAGCCTGGCCTGGCCAATGCAGGAGCAGCAAAGTGTACGAGACTGCAGCACACTGGAGGTGTTACTGCTCCAGGCCAGTCCTTGCTGTTGGGGACAGGAATGAATGATATTGCTTTTAGGTGAAAGGACAAAGAAAAGCTTTGTTACCTGTGGTGTTAAGATTTTGAAGGGTGTGCTGAGACAATAGTTGCTCTTCCCCAGAGTTCTGCTTGTTTTGGGGGGGTGTTGCAAGTGTCAGTAATCATCAGAGATGACATGCACTGCAAAACAACCAAGTGGATAGATTAAAGTCTTAATCTATTTGACTACATAAGTAAGCAGCTGCACAGAACTGCAGCTAGGTGACATTTTATGTACTATTTGGTACGGTAGAGTATCAACACACTGGCTTTCTGGCTTTTCTTTTCTTGGACAGTGCAGAGGCACAGAAGGTATATGTTAGTAATGTTACTGACAATCCGTAATGTGGTCTACACGCTGCATCTCCTAAACGAGACCCACAGGACTCTTTCCTTTCTCCATGTGCTGCTGGAGGATGAGCCAGGAAGGATTCTTGCTCAGGATTCGTGTCATGACCCCGTCTCTGGTTCTCCTGGGAAATGCAGCAATGTTGGTAAAAAGGAGAATTACTAAGCCTGGGAGGTGTGTGAGACGTCATCGAGGCTCCCTGTTTTCCTGTGTGTACAGAAGGAAACACAGGCTCTGCAGTTCCTTTGGGTACTAGATGGTTTCCAGTTCAGGGTTTCAAGCACTTGTTTTTTCTTCCCTCTCCGCCTTACTTGGGCTATTAAGGCAAGAAACTGGACTTCCAGCTGTTGTGAAAACCATTCTTCAAATTACTCTGCCCTGCAGAAAACAGCCACTGCTCACAGCAAGTGGCAGCAACAAGGCACCTGATGACATTTGCACACGTTTTCAGTATGGTCAGCGTATTTCAGAATCCCTGGCTACATCTTTGTTTCCAACAATTGCAAAGGAGGAGGCCTGCACCCACCTCCAGAGAGAGGCAGTCCTGCTTAGTTCCTGAGCAATGTATGCGAGTTCGGCAACACAACATTACCAGTGGATTCCTAAGAGCAAACTGCAGAAGCCAGGACACATGCGGAAACTGTGCTTAGCCAAACTCTTAACAGCTTCACAAATGGCATGTTTTCACCAGTTCCCTGAAAATTCCTAGAGCAGAGATAGGCCTTTTCATCTTTCAAGTGTCCACCACGTATTACTGAAGTGCTGCAACTGCTCAGAAAAAGATCACACATTATATACATAGTTACATAAGTATATATATAGTTACATATGGTTTGGTGTTACATATACAAATATATGTCACAACATACATATATTTGTATATGTAACACCAAAAACACCTGCAGGCACAATCTTCATTCATCCCTCTGCTTCATACTTTAAAATCCCTGAAACATGCTCAGAAATCCTTACCTCCTATCTCATACAGTCACAGGCTAGCTGATGTTTTTCCTATCCGAAATCCTAAACCTTTGAGCAAAGTAACGCTATCTCGTCTTCCCTTCCTCTGTGCAACTAGGTCTTTCTCAGCTACTCAGGGTCGAAGTATTCAGAACTGGTCACTAATTTATGGGTGCCAGAGACTTGATTTGCAGAACTACTGAGAACCCAAACTCTGGCAGCAATCTGTAAGATCTGTAGGAGCTAAGTACTTCCCAGGCAGCTCACGGTACTCAACACATCTCAAATGAGATATCCAAAGTCAATGGCTATGTTTGAAAAGTTTGGCTTACCTGCCTCACTGTGCTCGACTTCCCAAGCACAACGCTCAGTGTAACGGTGAGCAAACATTACCATCTAATGGCTGCACGTGTTAATTACAACTATCATTTCTAACGACGAAGGCTGTTCCTTGTGTTAAGTAGTGATACGCTGGAACAGCTCTGTGATTGGAAAACAAATAAACACGGAAAGATAATAAAAGCAATATTTATGATTTTGCAGTATCCATCAATCACCTCTAGCGGGGCAATGTGAATGGAAGGAATCCCGTTGAAGCATTTCTGGGCAACATGACACGGTTGTTGCACTGAAGGCTATATAAACTGCAGATACCTGAATAATAACAGCCATAAATAATAATACAAGGCATTCATAACAGTGAAAGCCTTTTAAGATTTTAATAGTGAAACATAATTCCATCCTCTTTTATTTCTTGACAGCAGGATGAAATTTCTCCCATCCCTTTCTTGGGCAATGCCAAGGGATGCAAAACAGCCCTCACATAATAGAAACGGTCTTTGAGCTCTGGCCTAAGAGTACCACTAAGCTGCGAGAGGGCCTCTCTGTAAATGTCTCATGTTCTTAAGTCATCATGTGTCTTACTGTCTCTCTAGGTGGCCAGGATGGATGGAAATAAAAAAACACGCTCTGGCTAGGAAAAACACCAGTGATTTTGCTAAGTAGATTTCAAGCAGCGAAGGATGCCTTGACTGGGCATGCAGAAGAATTTTGCGAGAGACCCGTGCCATCCTTTTTTAAGGATGTCATGGGAGGCCCCTGTGGTACTTTCTGTTGTTGTGTGTACTGAAATATTTTTAGCAGAACAAGCTGTTCAGAGAATGGGGTTTGGTACAATGACTGCATCTACTCTTAATGCCTCTTTTCAAGACGAGCTGCTCTTGGCAGCAAGATGAATGCTGTAGAACCACTGCTGCATGTCCTTCTCAAATGCTGGGCCCCAAATATACATTCAGCACACAAAACTAATGGGTTTCCCATTTATATACTTATATAGCCTGGGCAATTCTTAGTTACTGAGCATTTACTAAGCTATGTCAAGAAGTCTTCGTGATAAAAGGTGTAAAATTGTAAAAATATCAGCCAGCAGGACCCAGCGTGTGTTGAGTACCTGGTTCTAGGTAAAGCAGCAGAAAAGGAAAGACAGGCATGGAGCTTATTTCCCACAAAAAGGATCAAGTAGATGTGAAAAAAACAGCAAAACACCTTTGATTCCCCATATAAATACTGCTAGGGATCCTTCCAAACTCATCGTGGTAAATCTTGGAACCAGTCCTGCTTAAGGAGACGCCAGTCCCGTACTTCTCCCCAGTCCTTCTCCATTTTGTTGCAGGCATCATCTTTGCCAATGGGCACACCTGGAAGCAGCAGAGACGGTTCAGCCTGATGGCTCTGAGGAACCCAGGACTAGGGAAGAAAAGCCTGGAAGCCTGGATCCAGGAGGAAGCTTGTTGCCTAACTGAGGTCTTTGCCAGAGAAAGAGGTGAAATATAGATCCGTATGTGGTCACGGCATGGGCTCATTCTTCTTATTTCCAATCCTGCTTTTTCTACTGGAAGTTGCAATTTCTGCAGTAGGTTTGATGGGAGGTTTACACAGCTGATGCTTTCACAATTCATTTTTCACTTGGCTGGAACATCACACCTGACTCATTGCTTTCATGCTAACACTTTATGGGAGAAAGTGACAGATGAGAGACTCCTAAATCATGCTGATTATGCACTTTTCTACAGGATGGAATCTTTCTCTCACTCATTATAAAGGTGCCTGAAGAGCGATCTCCCAGTTAGACTCCTGCATCTTGATTCGTGCAGGCTCAGCTATTTGTGTAATCCCATGCAAATCAAGAGCAGGCTGGATGGGAGCTCAGAGTTACAAAGGGTCATAGCCTATAAAAGAAGTTAATGATGCAGCTTTCTCTGTTTGTAGGCATGGATCTCTCTGTCCCACTCCCTTCTTCCATCAACAACGTGATTGCTGATGAGCTTTTTGGACATTACTTCTCTACAGAGGCTGCCATGCGCCAGAGGCTGCTCGGAGGCTCCCAGGCCATGGCAGAATTCCACGGCACCTCCTGGCCGCGGGTGAGCAACGACTGACCCGTTCCCTGTAACTGTATCAAAACCCGACGGTGCTCGTCGGTGAGCCATGGCATGAAGTGGTCACTCTTTGCCAATGGACAGAGAGGAAGAAGAGCTCTTGAGTAAACACTGAACTCTGCTAAAACCAGCACTCACTTCTGTCCCCTTCTTTCTCAATAATGATCCCTCTGCAACAATTCCTGGCTTGCTTTGTCTACAGACCCATTGAATCTCCTGTAATAGCTCTCTTCAGAGAGACTGATCTAACTTTACATTGATATTATTCAGCACCAAGTTTGCTCTGGGGCCAGAATCAGGTTTTTCTCCTTAGCTTGTGCCTCAAAGGGTTCTGTAATAGCCCTGATTCCCTGTGTTAGATTGGGCTGCAATGACCATCCAGAAAAAACAGGACAAGCTAAAATGGTTGTGGCTTTGAGAACTACAGCCAAGTGTTGACTTAAGACTTAGGAGGGAACAGGTCATTTGGGAAAAGCTTCGCTTAGAAAACATAAGAAAAACTACTCAAGGACATTTAAATCCTCCAAATCTGAAAGTTACTAGTGGAGAGCAGGCAATCTGGAAACTAACTCTATGGTAATGGTCATCCTTCACACGCTTCTTCTCTCCAAGATAATTGTTTAAAAATTGAGTGGTCATTCATTTCTTATAGTCAGGCGAGTAATATGTCTGGATCACAGCCATGGTTAGGCATGGTTCAGCTGTGAACGTTCAGGCTTTAAACGCACTATGAAGCCAAGATGTCACAGTGTTCCTTGTGTTTGTATTTCCACGTGCAGCTCTGTGACACCTTTCCGTCACTGTTGAGGCACTTAAGCAGCTGCGTTAATGAGGCTGCTGATGGCACTGATGTGCTTGCAGGATCTATGAACACTTATTAAGGGTGAGATCAGGAACCACCAGAAGAGCTGTGTGCCTGCAAAGCCGCAAAACTTCATTATGCATGCCTAGCTCAGATGTTAAAGGTAACAAGTAATGGTCTCTTGTGCAGCTGCAACATATTTAAAATGCTTGTGGTTAAGATATTTCCAGCTGCAGTCCTACTTCCTTCTCCTTTTCCTCCTGAGAGACTGTTGAGCTATTTCTTTCTTTGAATTCAAGCTCAGAAGCAAAGTACTTTGTGAAGGTACTGAGGATGTTCCTTGGCAGTCACGCAGAGAGAGTAACGTTGTTTCACCCTAGACTGAAAGAAAGCTTACTGTACGCTGTCCTCCTCAGTCAGTAAGATTATTTTTTTAACAGAGCTACGTGGCTGCTTTCTTACCAGCTTCATCAACTCAGTATAGACCCTGTGATGAAAAAAGCTCTGTTGCTGGAAATTTGCTATGCTGTTAAAACAGTCTTAAATCTCACTGTCTGTCTCACCTGCAGGCAAAGGATGACCCACTCTCTACATTCGGTGAGACCAACATGATGCAAGCAATCACAGATGTCTTTGTAGCGGGCTCAGACACCATCACTATTGCATTATGCTGGGCTCTCTGTGATGGTATATCTGGAAGGACGCGGTGAGGAATGCGTGTATCTGCGCTTGTACCTGTCGCTGTCCTCGCTCGTGGTAGGGTAACAGGAAAAATGCAGTTGACTCAGCTGCCCGAGTCTTGCAGCATAAGGTGTCTTGGGAATTTTGAGTTTCTGCACATCAGCTGCCTTGAATTCTCTTTATTAGTCCTTTTATTCTGCAGAACAACTCCAAGAAGAGTTGGATGCTGTCATTGATCCATCCTGTGGAATTGAATATAAGGACCAAACGATCCTGCCATAGACAAACGCAGTTCTACATGAGACTATGCGCTATAGCAGCATGAGCGCAGTAGGGTTTATGTGCAAGTGCACCCAGGACACCGCACTGCAAGGCTTCCCTTTACTAAGGTGTGTTACTGCCGCTGAGTTTTGGGGACAATCCTTAGACAAAGCAAAGCCAGATAATAGATCCCTCTTATCAATTTAAACACCGCATGTGTTTATATTTTGTCCCAGGCTGCAAAACTGTCTAAAGGTGAGTTTGAGCAACTTGTGAGGAACTCTTTACAGTGAATAGGATGCTGGACATTATCTACATCTTATAACATGAACAAACCTGTACTCAGTTTCCCTCTCCTTTTGCACAGATGTTACTTTTACCATTTTTCTGTACAGGATTTCAACAGTAGATCAGTATAAAGGTACCAGTATAATGACTCTAGGCTTCTTTTAAACTGGTACAAGAAAAATATGAAAACCACGGAAATTCTGGAAAAACTGTGTCTGTATATGCAATTTATTGTATCAGTAGAATGCTTTAAATCATATCCAACCTCATGTAGGTGGTCTTCCCAATGGATAAGACCTATGTGGCTTTGGGGGAAGATGTCTTTGAGGAAATCATGATCAAAGTCAGGGGTCTTGGATCAGTGTGAAGCCTTCAGTTCAGTGGTGTTTGTGGTTTGGTTTTTTTTTCCCCAGAAGTTTTTGATTACTGTAATTACTGCATCCTCTGGTGCTCTAAAATCAATCTTTAAGAATGCCTAATAATTTCTAAATAAGCTGTTCTGTAGGAGATAGCACAGCGTGACCCTGTTTCTCTCGTAATTAGTTGGCACTTGCATCAGGCAATTTCAAGAGAGCAACGGATATCTTGGCAATTTAAGTCATTAGTTTTTGACTCTGTGAAAAAGATCCTTATATGTTCCTTCTGTCTTTCAGTAGGATACCTTAATTTTCCCCAACATATTTTCTGTCCTGTATGATCAAGAGCAGTGGGAGAGCCTTTGACAGTTTAACCCTGATCATTTCCTGGATGAGGATGGAAACTTTGTGAACAGAGAAGCCTTTATGCTGCTTTCTGCAGGTAAGAGCAGTCCTCAGTATTGCACACAGCTGTCCTACAGTGATTGTTTCACAGGCCAAACCTTAACATCTGATCTCCTGCCACAAGTATTTTTATTTATTCCCATAATAAGGTCTAGGTAGCAAAAAAAACGAGGTGGTGATTTTGAACACCGGCTGCAACTTCACTTTCTTGAGGAAAAGCAGCTAAGACTAGCTGATGTCTGAAATTCTCAATGAAATGAACTGTGGTAGTAAGGTAGATTGTCCTGTGGGAAAACAAGGGCTGATTAAAGCTCCTTCAGAAGGCAGGGGATGCAAACCTGTTTGCTAATGAAGAACTGGCTCCTGGAAGGTATTAGAAGTCTTTTACTAATATTGACATCAGCAGAGACTAAGAGGCCAGCAAAGGAAGCAGCACATCAGGTTTACCTATGAACAGTCTCCATAGCAATTTGTATAACACATTCTTTCTGAAATATTTTTGTGAACTGCTGGTCTTCAGAGCACAAAGATCCCATTTATGTGTAACTGCAGCTAACTAGGAAATTCTTTATGAGTTTTTAAACCATTTCTGCTAGTATTTATTTCTAAATAATTTTCTATGTCCTCTAAGATTATGAGCACTGGTATGAGCCCATAAAACAACAGGATGGGAGTTCCAGTGGCAACGATATTTAGCCTAGGACTTGGGAGACCCCTTTTCCCTGTTCTGCCATACTTCTGTGATTTCAGGGATGTTGCTGAGACACCCGTTGCCTTTGCTTCCAAATAGAAAATTAGGAATACCAGAATCACATTACTGTGCTTTGCAAGGATAAATACACTCGGACGCTATAGTAACAGAGGACATGTTGTACCTTACATACGTTGAATATCCTTTTTTCATATTCCTGACCTACAGGCTATGGACTTTCTGACTCTCTCCACATCACAAGTTGGTGGAGAAACAGAAACTGCATCAGTCAGAAATTTACTAATTCTGCCAGATAGCAGAAATTATTGGTCAAAGGTTTGCAAAATACTACGAGAAGATTTTGTGCTCACAGGGTAACCTGGGAACGGATTCATAAAGTGTGGGGAGATGCTGGAGGAGGGACTATGTCCCCTGCCCTCTATAAACTGTCCACTATCACCTACTGGCACGGCAGGTGTTGCAGGCTCTTCACTGGTATGGTATTTTTTCCTCTCCTCTTCCCTTCCCTGAGCCCTATCCATGTCTCGGGTAGGGCATGCTAGAGAAACCGTGTCAGCAGCCATGGCCGCGAGTTGTAGACCTGGACAGACCCGTTCACGGGATGGAGTGAAGGAGGCAGACGACTGGGCTGCGTGGGGATCATCCCCCAGCCCCACCTGTACAAGACCTGCGCCATCCCTCGCTATACACTGAAGGGAAAAGGAAGGGCTGGGGCTTGCCTGTCACCACAGCAGACAAGTTGGGCAGACGCCTTAAAGAGCGACTGACTCTAATACTGTATCTACCAGAGGCAAATGAACACTGTGAATAAAACGGTGAGGCACTTGAACCCGCTGTGTCTGTCTGTGTCACGCCCGCGTCGTGTGAGGTGACAGCTCGACTGCCTCACGCCACGCCAGTTTCCCGCCTCTGGACACCCAACATGGTGGCTCTGCCTGCCCGCCACGCTCAAGATGGCGGCCGCCCTGCCGCGGGTGTCCGCCAGAGTCCGCACTCAAGATGGCGACCGGGAGCGTTCTTTTTCCCTTTCCCCTCAGCTCCTTCCGGCGTGCGCCGTGCTTATGGCGCCGGGGGGAAGCGCGGGGCGGCTCTCCCAGCGCCGCCGGAAGCGGCGGAAGGGTTTGGAGCGCGGACTCGGCGGAGCGGAAGTCGCTGAGGTGGACGGAGGTGGCGGCAGCGAGCGACGATGAACAACAAATTCGACGCGTGAGTCGGCGGCGCGGCCCTCCCCGCCCCCCCACCGCTGCGGGGGCTGCGCGGCTCCGCTCCCTGCCGCAGGCTCCCCCCCGCCGCCGCCGCCGCCTCGGCGCCGGTCGGGCGAGAGGCGATGAGTCACGGGGCCGCGCACAGCCCCGTTCCTCCCCCCTGAGCCCGGCCCGGCCCTGCCCGGGTGCTGCTGCCTGGCCCTGGGGGGATGCGCGCCCGAGGGGTGGGGGCGGTGGCCCGGCGGCACAGGCCTCTGCTCGTGGCGGGGCATCCCTTGCCGTGCACCGCCGTCGGGGAGTCGCGGGCCGCCTTTTGGCCCCGCTTCTCGCTCATCTTTTCCGGTCCTTCGCAGGGAGTGGGGCGGGCAGAGAGGCCTGTGGGGTGCAGGGCGCTGGCGTGGTGTCTGCTGGCCTGGGGGGCTGCCTCTGCTGCGCTTAGGGGCGTGGGGAGCCGGTGCGAGAGAGTCAGCAAAGTTACAGTGAAAGGTCTCCATGTTCGCCTCCTGAGTACTTACGGACCCTAACAAATCGCTGGGGTTTTCTGTGGCAGATCAGTATCTAGTATGAACTGCTTGAATTTGTTCTAAAAAGGCGTTTTGTTCCTTGCTTCTGCTTAAAAGTGTGTCCCTAAGATGCCTGCGATGGGCGCTGGGCATGCAAAGTAGTAGCAGTTTTTACTGTGTGGGTTGTCAAGTGTAGATTTCCAAACGCTGATGGCCCTTGTACCACGGAGGAGCTTGGAAGCAGAGACTACTGGGGCTTGGTATGAAACTTCTCAGCTGCAAGACGTAAGACTCACTTACTTTCTTTCTTCTTTTTATTTATCAGATTGAAAGATGATGATAGTGGAGACCATGACCAGAATGAGGAGAATAACACACAGAAAGACAGTGAGAAGGAAAAGAACGATCGAGAGAAACCACAGAGTACTACCAAGAGGAAGGTACGGTGCTGGCATCTACATTCCATCGCTAGGACATGATGTGGGAGTGCTAGAGAGTCAGTCCTCAGTTCAGGGATAAGGAAAATATGCCCTGTTGGGCTGTGGTTGCTTCATGTGCTCTTACTGTTGTAATGAAGACAGAGGGCCTACATTAGCATTTGCATAATTTGATGGAGCTTTTGGAGGTGTATAATCTGAGGGGTGAATACTCCCTTCACAAACGCAGCTAGTGCTCTGCGAGGCTTTGAATAGAAATGAGAAATAAACTTTTATTTTCCCCACAAAATTTTTGTGCCAGAGGGTGTAGGGAAAGGACTGATTGACAGGGGAGTGGTGGCTTGCAGTTGGTTTACCAGGCTGCGTTTGTGCCACTGCTGAAATATCTCTTAAGATGGGTCTCTGTGGGTGTAGTGTAGCCTAGTTAAGAAGGCATATATCCATCCCGTTGTGGTTTTTTTTTTTTTTTTTTTAATCTTGTACTTAGGAAAAGTATTCTGTCTAAAGTAATACAGTCCTTATAAACTTACCATAGACAAGAGGAGAGTAGAGATTTAAGCCCCGGTTACTCCTGTAACAATATCATAGAATCATTAAGGTTGGAAAAAACCCTTAAGATCATCGAGTCCAGTGATATCCAGTGATACAAGATAAGGGCTTTTTGTTGCGTTTTTCTTCCTGTCAATTTTGACTCTTTGGTGATGCGTTCTTGTTAACCTCTTTTATGCTCATTAGGAGTCTTTTTAATCAGAAATGGATGTTTTGGAAACTGAGAAATGATCGTTGCCCACTGCTAGCCGTGGGTTCTGCCAAAGCTGACATAACGAGTTCTAAGACAGACTGATCCTCCCAGAGTTAGGGTGTTGGTTGCTTGAGGGAGTTGGTGTCACCAAAGAGTTATAATTGCTTTTGAATCATGGTTTAGTATAAATCGGTTTTGTTCTTCCCAGGAGGAGAGTGTCTTTCCCCGCCCCTCCCTCCCCTTAATTTGAAAAAGTTAACACTCTTGC
Organism: Platalea leucorodia; assembly: GCF_965183815.1. Lineage (NCBI taxonomy): Eukaryota > Metazoa > Chordata > Aves > Pelecaniformes > Threskiornithidae > Platalea > Platalea leucorodia. The sequence goes on from NC_138830.1 coordinate 11,632,476, forward strand.
ATTGCCCTTTTTAGTTTGTCGGCCTTTGTTCCTTTGAGATAGGAACAATTAAGGACTAAAAGAAAATTTAGTAATACTGCCTGCAATAGTTATGAGGGTTGCTTTTTTGTGACAATCTCCTGAGCTTCTTTCCTTAGCTATCTCTACACGGCAAATTTCTGATAGTCTTTGAAGTAGTCAGCTGCTGTTAACCTAATAGTCCATTTCAGACAATTAACAGAGATAGTATTTTTCTGTAAAATGAGGATCAGTTGTTTGTTTTATAGTCTGTGAGGGCAGGAACATGTGGACTTCTGATGCTGTGAATGTAATTTTTCCCACTCCCCCTTTAGAGGAGTGTATAAGGGGTAAGCCAACTTCTCTGTTCTGCAGGCTGTTGTCCCAGGGCCAGCTGAGCACCCTTTGCAGTATAATTACACATTCTGGTACTCCAGACGAACACCCGGGAGGCCTACCAGCTCGCAGAGTTACGAACAGAACATCAAACAGATTGGCACCTTTGCCTCCGTGAGTATATCCCTGTTGTCCTTGTCTCACTGGGGCATGGCGTGGTCATCGTGGCTGGCTTACTCCCTGTGTGCTAGGTGTATGCGTGTGCAGGCTCTGCTCTTTGCTGTCAGGAACAGAGGAGAGGGAGTGATTTGCCATGACTTACATATGAGTTCTTGAATTACCTACAGCAGTCTTAAGCAGGTCTCCTCTGCCCTGCGCTAGACATCTGTGCCTACGGTAATGGTGGTAGCTGGAATAATAATAGAAAATGAAAAGAACTCCTGTGCAGCTTAAATCTGCTAGCTGGAGCAGAACTTGACAGGTAAGCAAGAGAAGAAAGGAACAGCTTTTCTGGATGCAATGTAGGTGTGAAGCAAAGACTGTACAGTCCCCCTCGCACACTTCCCCCCGCCCCTGTTCCCACCACAAAGCCTGTGTTGCAGGAGCATGCTGTGTAGACGAGCAGCTGGTGGCCCATTGTCTGTTGCCTGTCTGGAAGTGATGACTGAGGTGCGGTTTGGTGTTGCAGTGAAGTTCAGTAAAAGGCAAGCTGCTCTCCCTTTCCCCTTCCACGCTTTGTGGTTGTTTATTCCTGGAATAAATCAAGCATATCCTGGAGAGGCAGTGTTGTGTTGTTGCATGGTACTGGCAGTGTAAAACCGTCATTAAGATCTCAAGATACATAAGTAAAACAGGTCTCTGTTGTAGAGGCACCACATACTATACCATTCTCAAGGCTGGGAAGTCTGTTGGCGGCTTTCTTTTTTATTTATTTATTTATTTTTTAAATCTAGTATTTTGTCCAGGTTTTCTAGGGTCCCTTGCAAATGTTAATTTTGCCCACCAGTCAATCTCTATCTTCTGTAATGTGAGAATTTGTAAGAACATCCCTTTATCCCTTCTGGAGGCTGCAAAAATATGCCTGTCCGAGCAGCTGGGTTGTGTTACTGCACCCACACAGGATAAGAGTGGGAAGAACAGCTCTAAGCCTATCATCACGGGTAGTTACTGCTCCTGTTCCCCTCTGTGAGCAAGTACTTTTAGTTCAGTGAATGAAAAATATGGCTGCTGCATGATGATCTGGCAATAACTTTTCAGTGTGTTAAATCAGCGTAGACTCTAACATTGATTTTTAGCTCCTTTCACACATTCTCGTCTCCTCTTTGCTGCAAAGACTTTGTGGTTGCTGTTGTGGGTTGGAAGTGCTCGAGTTCAGTTAGGATGGAGAGAGACTGGCCAGCAGATCTGATAATGTGTTTGATTCCAAATTCTGTTTAAGGAGGAGGGAAAACAAGCTTCAGAAAGAATTGTCTGAGCCTAAATCTGGGTTCAGGTTTATTCTTTGCTCTTCAGTAGAAAGCTCTAAAAGCTTTTAAATGCGAACCACTAGAGGGCATATTCACTCGGTGTAAGAATTTAATTTCCACATTGCATTTGGATGTGGCTGACAAAAATAGACTGCTTCTGACCCCACCTCAGTCGTGGTTCATAATTTTATTGGCTATAAAAGCAAATTCCTGCTTGGATGGCAGAGGTCAGAGATTGGAACAGAATTCCAAGTGCTGACCAGGTCATTAAGGTCTCTGATAAAGTACTTGGGGTGGTGTCTAACCCCTCCAGCTTCACTGCTGGTCTGCTTAATAGCTATTGTCTTACTGAGGAGAGTCCTCTTGAAATGTAGTAATTAGTATCATCTCTTCCAGTGCCTTGTTTTGTTTTAAAGATCTAGCCTTTCTAAAATCCTTTCTCATCCAGAGAATCTCAAAGGATAAATATGTTATTTTTAAGAATTAGAAAAGGTAATTCCCTTGCCTTCCGGCCAGACTGTCTGACCTAGACACAGGTGTGCCAGAATGGAGACTGGTCGGAGTGTACCATGGCAGATTGTAAAAGGAAATAAGAGGCATTTAAATAAAAGCTCTGGATGATGCTTTAAGATCTTAAACCACCACCAGAATGTGTCTTTTGTCTTAAAACCTGGATACAGTAAAATTAAATACAAGAAAATGTCTCATTTGGAGGCTCCTGCAGTCTCCACGATTGCAGAGAGCAGTGGTTAATGCAGGGCTAATGTGTATAGTGTAGAGAGGCTTGGCTGTAGCTGATGCACTTGACACATATCCACTAATTGAAAGTTTGGGCCATAGGATTTACAAGATATGTTTGGAACTGTTCTCCAGAGCAGCAGTTATCTTAGCACAGATTTTGTCAGACAAACACCAAGTGACTTTGGAGGCACCTGTTGAATATTTCAGGTGGTCATCTGGTAATGGAGCCAGTCGGAAACAGGCACGCAAGCTCTGATCCTACTGCCGCCTTCTGAGTATCCTAATCAACACCCTTGTGACAAGAAAGTAGAACAGAAGAGGTGAAGGTGGCTCTGGCCAGCTCGTGTAGAAGGGGAAGCCTGTTTCTGTAGGAATCTTGGCTGTGAACAGTTTGAGCAGCGTCATTGTGTGGTTCGTGTCATTGCAGGTGGAGCAGTTCTGGCGGTTTTACAGTCACATGGTACGTCCTGGGGACCTGACAGGCCATAGTGACTTCCATCTTTTCAAAGAGGGAATCAAACCCATGTGGGAGGTGAGTTGGAGCTCTCATTTCTGCCTTGGTATTTTCCCAGAGTATTCTGGAGGGAACCTTCTACAGTGAGGGGACTCTTGTCATGCTTCTCTTGGGTGCAGTCCTTTCTTCTTGGTTTCCTGTAAACTTGTCCTCAGGACTCTGTCCCATGTAACCTGTGACCTGCTGGCAGAGGAGAAGGAAGATGCAGAGAGTTGCTAGCTGCACTTCCCCAAAGGCTGCAGAACTGCCTTTGCCTGTGGGTCCAGAGGATCTCTGGGCAACGTTGCCTGGAGCCCAAAAAAGGGGGGACCCCAACTAAGCTCTGTGCCTCCTAATATAGACGCTTGCCCTTTATTATAGCTTTGTCCAGTGACAGCAGTGTGGGGCTTTCCTCTAGAAGGGCTGGACCTCTCTAAGTGGAATTCAACAAAGCCTATAAGAAACCAACCCTCCTTTTTCAGACAAGGAAGGAAAAAATGCATATGGTTAAAAGCCTACAGCTGTACGTAGAGCTGGAGATGGAAAGAAGACTTAGCCCTTCATTTCCTTTTTTTGTTCCAGAGCACTTATTTGCTTCTGTTCATTCCTATCCAAATCTGTTAAAAAAGAAAAAAAAAAAAAAAAAATCTTTGCCCAGCAAATCATTCTCCTGGCCTGCTTCCAGCAATGACCAATACCATTCGCAATATGAGGATTTTATGTGTTGCTCTGAAGTACCTAATTATGCTGCTTGGTCCTGAGAAATTTATATGTGACCCTAGTTGGCAATTATTTTAAGCAAGGTGTTTTATAGCCAGTTACTGCAAATACAATTTATATAAAATGTTTAACCCTCTTTGGACTTCTAGTGAGCTAGCTGCTCTGATAATGTGTCAACCAGAGAGTCCACAAGTTAATGATACCAGAATTTCTATAAAGCATTTCCCTGTAGCCATTTTAAGATGGGGGTGGAGAGATTCTTTGTGTTTTTTTACTTCTGGCCCCTCTCCGTTCTTGTATTTATAGATAAGGACCTGGGATCTTGCTGCTGGCCTTCCCTTTGCTGCTTGCTCTGTAGGGTTTTGTTTATGCTCCTTTCTCTTCCAAACTAATCCCTACTTACTGTCATTTTGTAGGCACATATATGCATGTATGTAGCTCTGATCTTTTTCTGGATCCATCTGTGCCTTTTCTGGGTGAAGTCAGAAGCACTAAGCATAATGTTCCCTGGTGATTTACTGGGCTGCAGATCATTATTATTCTGGTAAAGGGAAATCAAATGCTTGACTGAACCGAAGCTTGTTTAACCTGAAAGAAAACTAACAATAACCATAAAACACACAATACAGCATCTGCCTCCCAATCACTGTTCTCTTTCTAGCCTTGAACCTGCTTAAACCACATTTGAAATATTTTGAGCGATACCCTTTTCTCTTCTGACCTCCTTTAGTCATTGTGGAAAGTTTAAGGAATTAAACCTAACTCCCTGCTTAAAGGCTGAAGCCTAGATGGCTTAATTCTTAGAGTGTGATGTTCACAACTTGGAAAACAAGGACGCTTAATCAGAAAGTAGTTTGCATCTCATGGGAGTATGCCACATTCCTAGAGCTTTTCTGGATTTGGATTCTTCACCTTGCTTGTGGCTGCTGTCATGCTTTGAGGTTTCTCTGGAGCTGATGCCTTCCCCCTTCAGGGTTTAGGTCATACTTGAAAACTGGGAGTCTGGTGAATGCTGCTGTTATGCTGGCACTTCTGTGTTTGCTCAGGATTGCTTCATTAGCACTTGCTGTCTTTGAGAGCACACAAATGGCTACTTTTATCTGAGCCCTAAAGAACCTTTAAGGCTAAAATAAAGTAAATTTTGTTTCATTCAGAAGAGTTGAGCTGCTTTGCCTAGCATCCTTAAGGTGTGTCCTAGCTTGGCAGAGGGGATTACTGGTGATTTGGCCAGGGGTGTCCTGTGTTGTGCAGTCCCATCTGAGTTACCCTTTGCTCTCTGTTTCTGTCCTAGACCTGTCTTCCCTTTCCCTTCCTAACTGCCACCTCTTTGACTTGTTCCTACTTGTCCTTCTTTTTGGGTTTGGCTGGAGTTTGTTCCCCTCTCACCTTGTAAGATTTCCCAGCTACAGTGGTGTACAAGAGAATGCCACAGTGTTCTGTGCAGAGGAGGAGCTGCTGTTTCTCGTAGGTGTGTGTTCTGTGAAGCAGGGGAGCCTGTGGCAGTTTTCAGCTCTTTTTCAGGTGCAACATATGGAATCACAATATTGAGGTGACGGACTGGGTGCTTAGCATAATTTTTTCTGTACTCTCTCCCCTTGTTTTTGGTTATTTCCCTGGGTCGCTGCAGTCTGGAACAAACATCCAGCTGTGTGACGTGTGATAATGTCAGTGGTTCCCAGAGAAAGGATTGGTCCTTTCTGCGTTAACACAACTTGTGAGCCCATTCCTGGAAATGTGGAAGGAAAGTGTTTTTCAACTTTTTGCTTGCATTTAAATATCACTTTGCAAACTCTTTCCCTGCCTTCCATGTTCTGTGATGAGGGATTTTTCCTGTTTTACAAGCAGAAGTACATATACAGGGGATTAGGCAAAAGGGGAATTGGTCTTGGGTTTAGGAACAGTTTTAGGGTCCTTGTCTCTGGTTCTGTGTGCAGATTGGTAGGCTGGTTTTAGTCTTTGCTAGTGGGATGAAAACACTAGAGCTGAAGTCTTCAGTGCATAGAGCTTCGTCTGGAATGCTGAGAGTCATTGTTTCAAATACTTTGTATTCAAAGTAAGTGGTATACCTCTGTCTGTGCTTGTATGGGGGAGAAGTGAAATGCTTTTGCTTGAAAATACCTCCCTTCTGTCCCTTGCCCCACTCAATCAATATCTGCTCCTGTCTGTGGCTCTGCTTTCTTGTGGGAAGCAGAAAAATAGCTAGAAGAAAACAAATCGATTTCTTGCCCCTCTTCCTAGGATGATGCCAACAAAAATGGTGGTAAATGGATTATCCGTCTGCGAAAGGGCTTAGCGTCACGATGCTGGGAGAATCTCATTCTGGCAATGTTGGGAGAACAGTTTATGGTGGGGGAAGAAATCTGTGGGGCGGTCGTCTCTGTCCGATTCCAGGTAAGTGCTTCTGAGAACTGGCCTGTACTCCATTTGGCAGGGCTACAAAAAGTACCATCTGCTTACCCCTCACATGATATTCTGTAGGAGGATATTATCTCGATATGGAACAAGACAGCCAGCGACCAGGCCACGACAGCCCGGATACGCGATACGTTACGAAGAGTGCTCAACCTACCTCCCAACACCATCATGGAATATAAAACACACACCGATAGCATCAAGTACGTGTGGTGGCAGGGGGAGGGCCTGCTGCTGGTTGCATGCGTGCTTAAGCAATTTGATGCAAATCGCAAGAATTGAGAGGAATGCTCACGTGCGTTGGGGCTGTTTGCTGCGAACAGTAATACAAACAGCAGCGATTGTTGCCAATGCACTTTGAAAGCCAAATATCTGTGTCATTATCGTGCTGTTGTTAGGGATGTTTGGTTCTAAGAGTAAAACCTTATTTCTTTGAAGTGTATAGTCCAGGGCTTTGTCAGCAATCCACCCAGCCTGTCACCTGGGAGATGGGCAGCGCCCAGTGTGGGACTGTGGCTTGATGTATTCAAACACAAGATTGCACTGGGGGGGGACAAGATCATTTGAATAAATAGAGATTCTGGGGAATAACGTGCGGAAGCTAACGGGGATTTATAGTGCCATTAGACTTATAAATGGTCTTGGGAAAGTGCTGTGTGAATTTACAGTGCTGTACAAATGATTTCTAATCATAATAAACGTCGTATATTAAGTCTTCCAGGCCCTGGTGACAGAGGCTCTTTAACAAGACTAGAAGATCATGGTACACAGAAAGGAGAGCTGTATTTTTAAATAAACCTATTATAGCTTACCATACCAGGCCATTCAGGGTGACTTTTATTTCCCACAAAGTGACGAAAAATTGCATACGTAGGTATTAGTTAGAGGTGAATAATGTAATTTTTTTTTTCTCTTAAGCATATTATAAACCAATACACTGATTAGGTCATATTGGTTAAATTAACACTTGAAAAGGTGTACCCGGAAAAAGAAGTGAAACAAATTAATAAGACGTTGATAGAGCAGTGAGCTTTCTAATCTAGCCCGTAATCAGGGTGCAAGTACCTTTCATGACTTCCTTTCATTATGCTAGCTTATCCTTTCCACATAATCACTCTGTCATCAGTGTGCTGTCAAACAGTTTGGTGACATCAATCCTGTTTTTAGCAGACAGCTAGCTTCCAGTTGTGGCCAATTTTGAGCGTGGGTCACTAGGAAAAATACAGAGGTCTCATTTAAACTGCCTGTGGGCATCCGATATTCCATGTGGCCCTCCCTCCTGTGTGTGTGTGGGAAAGAGAAGGGAAGGGGAAATTATTATTATTAATCTGAATCTTTTCCAGGCAGCTTTGGTTTCTGAAAGTTCCCACTTCTGTTCTTGAAATCTCGTATTCATGGTTCTGCCAGTAACGTTTCTCGTGCACTTTTTGCCAGGAGAGGGCACTATCGACTCTCTGTCCATGTTATGAGATAGCAAAGTGCTCCTGTGGACCCATAACAGGATATTTTACTCCTGTTCAGCAGTAGCAGACTGCGGACTGTGGTGATGTGGCTTTGTTGTGAGACGAGGGAGGTGTTTGACTTGCCTCGGTCTCTGCAGGGAAAGCTGTGTCCTGAGCCAGCTGTCCGAAGCTGGGGTGGTGGTTTGTGTAGCAAGTTTAGAATGGAAATGGTGTGGCCTTTCTCTTATAAGCCATGGCCACCAACACTTCCTAGGACAGAGAATGCTGCTGTAGCAATGTTTGTAACTGTTCTTGCTCTGGCAGGTGGCAGTCCTTGAGTGATGGTGCATCCAATATCGTGGTCTTATTTCCCTACAACAGTGTAACATGCCATGCTTGTTGCCCTCTCTTCCTGCATAGCATCAAAGTTTCCTTTTGTGCTGCTGATGTATGGTGCAAAATGAGCTTGTCCAAGAATAACAGGTGTTTGAGGAATCAAGTTTAGTAGCTCAGATTACAGCTGGGAGCAATTTTTAAATAGGAGCGAACTGGCTTGTCTCCCACTTATTCTTCTGTGGGTAGGAGGGATAGTCAGGGGTTGGTTTGATGGTGTCCTGGTGAGGTAGATCTAAGCAATTAACCTTCTGCCGTGGAGGGGATCACGAGAGCTCTTTTTTTCCATTGCTCGCTTGAGCTGCAGCAGTCTGATTGCAGTGCTGTCCAACATCTCCTTCTAACGGCACGGGTGTAAATTCAGAGCAGAACTGCTTGTCAGTGGAGTTTCTGTGTAGTGATGCATGGACCGACTTCTTGTGCTTTTCTCGCCTGGTACCAGCAGGCAGCAAGCGGCAGCAGCTGCAGAGAGGTAATGGTGCCCGCTTCGTTGACAGAGAAGAGTAGGACAGCCCCAGCTTTCAGTCTGACTCTGTTTGGCTATGCCTCATATCATTAAGGTTCTCTCACTAATGAAGAATCTCTTGTGTAACTAGTTCTATCCTCCATAAAGTCTGGCTCCTTTTCCTCACCCATCTATCAAGCCCTGTTGAAATACTGTCCGTCATGAATAAACTCCACTTATGCTGCGCATGTACCATGTGATTTATGACTCGGGAGGGCTTTCTAGCCAGCACTCTATATTCACACTCCGGCTGTGTTTTATGAAAGGCTCTAATGGAAGAGCCGTGCTGTAGGCTTTGTCAGGGCTGCCTTTCTAGGGGGGCTCATGGCATTTTTCATTTGTATGGGCTGCATCTCTCCACTAGAGCTCTGCTCATGTGCAGGGTTTGATTGGCATTGATTGTGCTTCGGGGAAGGGAGCACGCTTAGCAAGAAAAGAACAGGCGTTTCTCAAAACCTTGACTTTTAGGTAGTGAATTGACCTGGATTAGCTTTTGACACACTGTAAATGAACGCTTCTGTAGAAATTGCTAGCGTGCCCCTGACGGTGGAACCTGAGCCCTGTGTTTCAGGTTTTATATATTCCTTTTGTGATGATGCATTTCGTATTAACTCATTTTTAGACACCATTTCTCATGAGTTGTCAGTGAGGCCGCAGCCCCCTTTGTTTCAGAAAGCAGTGGTGCTGCCAAGCTGTGTTTGAAAAGTATCTGTTGCTTCACAGCTATTCCAAGGAGCTATTCTGCATTCTGTCCTTTCTGCTCTCAGTGGTGGGGCTTGTGCATTTAGCTAGATAAGCAGATCTTTCATAGCAATTTTCCTGTGTTTGTCCTTTCTCTTGCTTGTGATATTGACAAGCTGCCTAAATCCTGGTGAGTGGAAGGGTCAGCCTAGTCTGTATTAATTTCCAATCTTGCTAGAAGAGCTAGAGCAATCTCTTGGACTCTGCTTAATTCCAGGGGATTTATAGTACCTTAGATGTTACAGTGCTGAGCGCCTGAAAGGAACATATGTGACATTTCGTGGGCTACCTTGTTTCAGTAGCTGGAGAGAAATCGCTTCTCTTTGTTCCCTCGGAGGTGGACTGAGAGAGGGGCACTCGGATGTAGTGAACCACTTAATAGGTTCTGCTCATCAGCGTTGTTAACCTTGGAGGTGACATGGTCCAGCAGTGACAGTGGGTTATGGACAGTGGCACTCCCTGTGGTTTGGAATTAAGAAAAAAAAGAATGACCTCTTACTTTTGCTGCCTTAGGAGGTGCACTGTGCTTTTTTTGAAAGCAGAACATTGCTAGGCACAGCCTGGTCATGTCTCAGTGAAGCCACTGGAAATATTCAAATATCTGTAGTGAGTGAACTGCAGTAGGGAAAGGGTGGAGGGGAATGAATCATGTTAAAGTTTGATTTTTTTTTTTTTTTTTTTTTTTTTTTTGAGCCTTGCAGTGTGAAGTGCTTGGCTGTCTTGCGTACACCTTTGCCCTGGCTGGGGTTATCAGCCTTTCTTTTCCACACTGATAACTGTGTGGTCAGTGACCATCTCCTGCGTGGAGAGCTCTCACCTGCAGTACCGTCCAGAAATCCCAAGCGAATTCAACAACATTGCTACATGTGCCAGGAGAGACCAGACCTGTGGCTATACAGCAGGCTGCCACTGAGCAGGCTGGTCTGGAAATATTTTGGTTGCTGTGTGACTTTATGGATCGTCCTGTCAGCTCTAAAGCAAGGCTGCTTTTTCTGAAAACAAAGCTTCAGTTATTTGTAAGTGCCTGCTGCAGTGGGAGCTGAGCAGGGTATAAAACTATCCTTTCCTTTCAAAGTCACCACTGATAACTAATGGGACGGCTCGAGTAAATGAGGAAAATAGTTGATCTTAATAGGGCTGGCACTGGGTTCATTTCACTGCAGGCAGTTGGAGGAAGTGGCCTCAGACTGTATTTTAGCTAGGAAACAAGCAGGTACCCTATGGAGGGAATAAGGGTATGCATGCACTGTAAGAAGACTGCAGGGGCAAGGTTCTCAGGACTAAAAAGTGACGAATGACAAAAAAAGTGAGGAATGAGGAAGAGGAATCCTCATGGAAGTGTCAGGTGTTGGGCAAGAAGATCAGTGTTTGGGAAACAGTAAGCTGGTGGTTGGGTGCTTGTGAGAAGTCTCCCTTGTACATCAGAGTTCAGATAATTCTGTAACTCTGTTATGTTTTTATAGCACTGGTTTCTGTTTGCTTTCTAATTTCCAAGACCTTAGGAGAACTCCTCAATGCTGCTGTCCTAGTTGTGTCATCTTTGTCTTCGACTGTATCTTAAATGGTGTGGGCAGGGTTAACCTTGTCTAAAGTTAAATGGTTTGCAAATGGGACCCATACACACTGTCTGAATCCTGTCGGCAGAAGGCAGGTTGCCGTGGGTCTTGCCAGCTCTAGAGAGCTGCGTTGTTTCACCCTCATTCCTTCAAGTATGAGAGCAGGAATAAAAGCTAGAGGAGAGTGGTGACTTCCAGATCTGATAGCTGTCCTCTTCTCCTGAGTCTCTGCAATACTGGCTTAATTCATTTATCACTCCATTCTCCAATTCCAGTAATATTTCCAGGTGCTGCAAGTCTAAGAGCACTTCTGTAGACCTGGGCTTTGAAATGATGGATTCATTGATTCGTTCTCCATCACTGTAGTATGCTTTATTCAGAAGTGTCTGTGACTTTGTAAAAGGCTTCCTTATCTTGGTGGCCTGTCTCTTACCAAAGAAGTGACTATAGCCTATTTATTTCATGTTTCTTTTCAAGAAGGTCAGTTCAGATGTGTTCATTTCAAAGTCGTGATGGCTTCTCTATTTGCCTTTGCTACAGATACTGCCAGATATGTGAAAGAATTATTTCAGGCTAGAAGAACATCCTGGGTTTTTTTAAAGCTATTAGTTTTCAGCCCTGTCACAAAGTTCTTGACTGGCTTCAAACAAATCCCAAACGCTCTGATAGAACGTGGGGAGCACCCAGGAGGAGGCTGTGCTGCTCTGGACACCATACCTGCAGAGCGTAGTGAGTGGTCGGTGTGCTGGGAGGTTGCACGCAGACTGGCAGAAGGGACAGACCTTGGTGACTGTTGTGAGGGTAGCGTGCACTGTCAGCTCTCTGTCTCTTTTTTTAGCTGGGGAAGGAGACGGTAAGGAGGCAGGGCTGCACAGGGAAATACTGAAGGGGAACTGCTAAGTTTTAAATATTGAGGGTGGTTGGAGAAAAAAGCTAGTGTTGCTTGCAAAATGGTGATTTGGAAAGTCCCTTGAAGCGGCTGTGGCTGCTCTTCCTCTTTTTGCTGGAGTCTCTCATCGTGGCTCCTTTTTGTGTGTTTGGGTTTTTTTTTTCCCCCCAACTTACTTGATGGGGAATGAAGGGAGCCCTGCCTGGCTCCTGACCCTGGGCAGTGGGGGAGAAGGTGGGAAGTTTCAACAGTTGTGGGTCAGGAATGAGTGTGGAAGAACAGCTCCGGCTGGCTTTATTTAGCCTGCTAATGTTTCCATTTCCCATCTGTTCAATGGGAATAACCTAAGTGTTGGGGATCAATTCACTGAGTATCTGATCGCTGCGCAGACAGTATAGCAATAAGGTACTAAAAATGTCTATACATAAAAATAACCTCTTAGACTCTCTGGCACTGTGCCTTTGGCACGTCACAGGTCGTAAAGATTCTGCCAGATGAAATTAACTGGCAGCCTTGTTCGGTATGAAATGGAGAGCAGTTTGCTCCGCTAGCATAGTTTAGGTACATTAGGGCAGACACATCCTGGTGGATTTTTTCAGTCAAGTCAGCAGATAGTTGGAGTAATTAGTACTATAATATGTATGAGGGTCTTGGCTTAATTCTTGGCTGGAAGAGCTTTTTCTCTATGACTGTGAGAAGGACTTGGCAGCTGAAGGACTATGTGCATGATGTTATTGGGATGTTGGAACAGGGAACTCCTTGGTTTGAAAAGGGGTAATAAATTATCGATTATGTTGACAAATAATCTGCCCTTGTGTCCCTTCTGCAGAGAACAGAAGTTACGAGTTCGGGGAGAACTGTGGGAGAGGAAAGAGAGAAGGTGTGATTATGGGTGATGGAAATGTGGTAGAAATACAAGGCATGGGAGGCTGGAGGGAAGACATGGAGGTAGAGACCTTTTGACGAGACTGGAGATGTGCATAGCTTTCCAACCTGTGTTCAGCAGCTAAGAGGGCTTCAGATCCAGAGTTTCTCTTCCCCCTGACTTTGTGCTGGAGGGAGGCAGTTGTACCCACAGCGTCTAGTACCATGTGCTGACTGGGTGACATGGGCAGTTTTCCTCTTTCTGGGAGATTTCTTGGCCTTGTGGCCTTGAAGGGTGCTGTGTCTGGGGAGACCTGGGGGGAAAGTTCCCATTTAGGGGCTTCTGTGCTGCTGCCTTTCTTAGAATGAGCCACTTACAGGTTTCTCTTCTCCAAGCAGCATACTGCTGTACGTCAAGCTGAATTGCAGATCTGACCTGGTGTACTAATGCACCACAGCTATGTCCTGGGTGCTGTCCTGTTCTATCTACAGCACACTTTGCTGTCTTTCTCCCTCATGTTTCTTTTGGCTTCAAGGGCTCATGTCTGAGGGTCACCTAGAGATACCATGTAGCTTTGGGACTCCCATGGATGACTGTTACTCACTTGTCCATCCTAGTCAAGATCAGGAGGACTTTGAGCTACCATGGAGGGAGGGAGACTGAGGAGAAAACCTAGCCAGCCATAGATAAGGACTCTCTTAGACCAGCTGATCACCTTGGTACTTCACAGGAGCCTGTGCCTTGGGGGGGCTATGGAGATTTAGTTGCTTCTTGGAAGTTTAGTCCAAGCAGTTTTGAACTGGGAAGAACTGGAGTGTTTTGCCACTCACCAGGCTTGTACTGGTGGTGCTGAAGTCAGTGATCTTTAGGATTCACCTTCAGCACTTTCAAAAGAGGGATTTGCTGTCCTGTGGTCTGGGAAGGCAGTGTCACAAATTCCAGGCTGTACACCACAGTGACAAGCTTCTTGCTTGTGCCCTCTGTGTTGGGTTCCCAGCAAGACTGCCTGTATATGGTGTGCAGTCTTGCAGAGTGCACGTGACGGGCACTCTGCCAGTATGCTCTGTGTTTATTTGGGCTATAACTTTGCTGGGAAAGAGCATATGACACCTGAGCTGCTTTTGCAAATGTTGATTGGGAGCTTGACTCTGTGAGGCTCAGGTAAGAGCCAGGCTGGTGATCTGTTTTTGGCACAGATGCTGACTAATACAGGATTTCCATTTCTGGACTCTCCTGTTGTGTTGCAGTGGCGAGATGAGGCAATGCAGAAAACAAGATGTGATGTAGCTGCTAAGTACGAGGAACAAAATCTGCAGGGTGGTCTGGGTTTATGACTGACCTGGGTTCCCTTTAAGGTCCCTCCAGCTCCATGGGACTCTCTGGGTTCAGTAAATGGCTTGGCATGTGCTGTAGGCACCAGCACTGTTTTGCTGGGAATGGAGAACTATGAGGTTCTTTGAGGTCTCTGATCCCAGAAGATAATAGTCATGCTCACATTAACCTCTGCATCCTCTCCCTGAGAGGGCTTTCAGTATGCTGCCTTCGTAAAACAGACAGCAATTTTTCAGTCTGCTAGCTTCGTCCGTCAGTAACATTCTCCACCAGGGAATGCAGCGTTAGGCCTGTCCCTCTAACTTCATCTGAAAACATTTTCATTTCAAATAGCTCTTATGTTTTTACTGGGTCGTCATTAACAATGCAGGTTTGCAAAAGGAAATGAGACTTTCTAATATCAGTTGGATTCTGCCACCTGATCGAAGAATTTCATAATAACTAAGCTGTGTGGCTTAGAAAAGAAGCCCCTTTTGGGGGGATTACTACATACGCAGGTATGTGGTGAAGCATGAGGCCGGTAACTGGCTGAGTTGAACCAGCCAAGGAACGTTGATAATCCTGCAGAAAGACGTAACATCGGCTATTTTATTAGCAATAGGAAATGGATATTCCATTTGTGGCTGGGAAGGTCATACCTGTCTCTGGGTATTAATGTGGCTATATCACCAGCAGCCAGTGGGAACGCTTCATGTCTGTGCAGAACGTTAAAGCTGCCTCGCGCTGTCAGATGTTTGGCTGGGTTTTAAGGATGCTTCTATCCACTAGGGCTATCAGAGAATATTGCCTTGCTCTCTGAAGACAAGTGCCTTTCAAACGCCATTGAATGTTTCTGCTCTCGTTAAAAGTTAAGAAGCCTTTGATCTGAAGTGCTGTTTTTTTGTTTTTTTGTTTCATTTTTTTTTTTCCCTCTGGCTTGCCAGGGCCTGGGAGGAGTTTCATGGCCTGGTGAACAGCAGTGGCCGCTGATCGAACGCTCCCCCTCCCTCTGTCACACCCAGGGTAGGGCCTCATCTTTCTTCCTACGTGACTTCGTGGCATACCTCTCAGCTTCCAACCCTCTTCCCTTGGGCTGGCATGTTCTCTTGCCTTATGGGCCTGGTGTTGGGGCCCATTCTGCTACTGGCTCTTTCCCAAAGGTCAAAATGATTTTTAAAGTTGTTTTTATTTTTGTTGGTTTTTTTTTTTTTTTTTTTGATCAAAGATACCAGTGTTCACCGTGATCTCCATTCATGCAGCATTTTCTGTTGTGATGCTGTGTGGTATTTTTCTAAAGTGTCCTTCCTCTGTGCAAGGCACTTGTATCCCAGACCTGGTCCCAGGAGGCTGAGAGGTATGTCTTCAGCTCGGGTCTGTTGCCTAGGGTTGACTGTAAGCAGATATGGAGTGGTAAATGAATGCTAAGCACATCCATGTGATGGACACTGAGAGAGGCGCCTGGAGCTTGGCATACGTGCCTTTGCTCTTGACAGTGGGCTGGAGCAGAATAAATTAGTCTGTCAATAAAAGCTTGTTCAGGAAGGACACACAGTAGCTACTGTATTTAGAAATAATAATGCTGTGGCTAATGAGATGAAACCACTTGCTACTTCTGGTAGTGGCAACCGACTATGTGCAGAGAAAATAGCCAAGGTGAGCTCAGGGCTGTTGTGAGCCTCACAGCATAGATTGTTTTTCCCCGCCAGTGCCCGCTTCCCTGGTGGCAGGCCCTTTTCTTGAAAAGGGCTAGCAGGAGGCCTGGCAATGAGAGTTGCGTTTGGTTGTAGCCAAGTGGGACTGCTGCATTGCCGAGTGCCAGAGCAGAGGAACCCGCTGGAAGGAAGCGTTACATTGCCCAGTTCCCACCCCATGGTGGTATGTAGCTGCTCCAACACGGCTGAGCTCCGAGGGGCCGCTGGGGATCCCAAAACCTCCCTCCACAGCGTTGGGCAAGCAGTGGTCTCAGAGCTTGCTCTGAAGTCATGGGTGAAAGTCATATCTATCTTTCCTCACAGATTTGGCTTTTTGTGAGGATCAGTGGTTACAAAATGTTACACAGGCACCTAGTAGTGGTGGTGTTATTAGGTGACATTCAAGTGACCTTCCAGAGGAGGAAACCAGCTCACTTCATGAAATACCAGTCTCAGAACGCAGTAAATGTGCCAAGTGTATAGGAAAACAGTGACAGAGTTGATTTAGCTCTCAACTGTATTGGGTTACCTGTGCTGAGCAGGGAGAGCAGCGATGAGCAGAGGCCCTGGGGCACCCTGATAAAGGCAAAAGGAGGGGAAATGTAGAAACTTGTCTGAGAAAGAGCTAACCAAAGTGTGCTGTCCTCCTGAGGTACGTGGCACGGGTGAAAGTATAGTATGGGATAAAAAGCCAAACCATTGTTGCAAATTAACCAGAATCCAGTTAATGAATCCTGAATCGTGTTCCCAAATGGCAGCACAGCCTGCTTTGCTGGCAAGTGCAAAGGTGAACCCCAGTCTTCTGCAGATGGCCTCCAGCATGGTTTTTGCTGTCATGTCATAGCAGAGTAACTTGTTTAACTCTCTAAAGAGTGTTTTTGTACTTCCTTCTGCTCCTCCAGCTCTCCAGCCCACCTCCTGGAGGTGTTCCAGCACGCACTGTGCTGTGATGTTACAGCTACCATGCAGCTCTTAGCAGCACGCAATGCTAGCTCAAGGGTTTAAGCAGGATTTTACAGTCCTGCAGAGCACGTAGCTTCCGAAGCTGCTGCCTTTGCTCTTCAACACAGCTCTGCCCATTTGGTGCGATATGTGCTGGGGCATCCCTAGGTGTTTGATTTGGGCAACTTACTGCCCTGTCCCTGTTACGGGAAGAGCTGCCAAACCTATCCTCTCAAAATAATTGTGATCTCATTTATTTCCATTTGAGTTTAAAAAAACACACCACCTTTCTATTAATGTGTAAATATGCTTTGCCTATTGCTGCTGCTCACAGGCTAGCAGTAAGCATTAACAGGTTTCTGTAACCTGCCCAATCTGTCATGTGCTGCAAGACTATGCAAATGAAGGTTGTGGACTAGCAGTCCTTTCTTTGTCATTAGCCCCTGTGACTCATGTGGTTGTACTCACGTGAGTAAAAGCTGCTGAAGAAACTCTTCTCTTTAAACTTGAGGGAAATGACCTTTTCAGATTAGATATTCTTTTAAGGTAGGAGAGACCAGAGAGCTAAAGTTGTTGACGGCATGACAAAAGGAGCGTAAATATGAGGGACAGAGGCAGGAAAAGGTTGGACTGATGGTATATTTGTGCTCCAAGCAGAATCCCCGAGGACAAATATTTGGGAAGGAGGAGATCTTGCGAGTTGTTTAAACACCAGAATCTATCAGGGAGGTTTCCAGAGTCTATCATATGCTTTGCTCACAGGGGATGACACTTTTTTTCTTCCCGATGAATGGGGATGAACCAGGATCTCCCTGTGTTCCGAGTGTTCTGGAGCAGCAGGTTGACTTAAGTGAAAAGTCTCTAGTTAGAAAGCAGATCTGCTTAGGAGGTTTAACAAGCATTGATTTGAGTGACGTACTGGGATGGCAGCACTGGTAGCCACGGTGGGTGGAATTGGGGGGTGCTGTGATCGGAAGGAATGCACACCTTTAACCTCTTTCTTCCCTCTGTTTTCCAGGGATAATTCAAGCTTTCGAAACACAAAAATCACATTGTGAGAACAAGAGTTGGCACTAAGCTCCTCTCTCCGTGTTGAAAGCACTGAGAGGTCTCCACCAGTGCCCTCCGACCTCTGAAGGGACTCATGGGCCACTCTCTCGCACTCCTCCTTGGAGGAAGGATCCACCTGAAGCCCTCCAGCAGTGGTGACAATAGAGGCTGATTTTGTCATACACAAACTTTTTTTTAGCAGTGGGGCGGGAGGCCAACCTTTCAATTAGCAGTGTGCCCTTGGGGCCGCATCTTGCAGCACTTTCCTCTCTTTCTCTACATGGCATGCAGGATCTCTGGGATTCTGCCTCAACGTCAGAGCCTTTTGCTGAGGGATACCAGTATTATAAATCTCTCTGCGGCTGGGAGGAGCTTCCCAGTTGAGAGTCAGCCCTATGGTTTTCAAATGCCCCCTTTCAGCTCTGCCAATAAATTATTGGGTCTCTTTGTTTCTTTCAGTCTCTCTTTTTTTGACTCTGTCTCAGAATTGGTGGGATGGTATTTCTCTAGGCTGTGGTAAGGCCCAAGGCTTGCTTCTGCCACCTCCATAAAGCATCTTCCCCTGAGCTGCCCACCTGCACGAAGCAGCAAAGCATGCCAGTGGTGGCCAAACTTCACCATATTTGTGGAGTTACATGGGCAGAGGAGTTAGAGATGTAACATCTTAAAAAGTGAGATGCTTGCATTGTCTTTGCCCCTTCTTCATACTCCCTGGTTAGCAGTGCCTTACACCTAGCCCTGTTTGTTGGGGAGAGGGATGCAAGCTTCCTGTAAACTAGGACAAAGAAGTGTTTGGTGCCACTTACTTGCTTTGACTCCTGCTGTCTCGGTGGAGAGCCAGCAGTGCTGCCCTGTGTTGGATCCAAGGAAAGGCTGAAGGCAGGGCCATGTGTGCTTCTGGGGTGCACCAAGGTTTGCAAGTCTCCGGCCATCTGGGAAACTGGACCCCCAGGGCGTGTAGCAGAAGAGGGTGATGGCCCAGGCCGCCACTTACAGCTGCACGAAAGCTGTGACCAGAAGAGAGGCTGCGAGTGACCCCATGTCTCCTGTTCTCCGGGGTGAGGCTAGACTGATGGGTTGTTGCCTGGAAAGCCGGCATGGCTGCAATTTGGATGCCACAGAAACAATGGAGCTAATTATTTCCTCTGATTCTGCTTGACTACAATGCTAATTGTACTCATTAACAGCTCCAGCCTTTTCCCCTTTTCCTTGGGGAATCGCACAATTGCCTTTCGTTTTTAATAGAGCCTTTGCATCGGGCCCAGGAGGGCAGGCTGTGGCCAGAGATGGGGCACATCTCCTGCCCTACGTGCTCTGCGCAGTCCCCCAGGAGAAGGGGCGACCGCAGAACTAGCGGCCCATGTCTGGGACAATTACTGGCCTTGGGGACCAGGAGACCTTCAGCCTCATGACTCCAATTGCAAATTCCTCGTGTTATTATTGAAGTCTAGACTGAAAGCAGCTAGGACTGGCAGAGAACACAGTTTAAAATACTCAGTCTTCTGAAGGGTTTGTTTTCTGCACTGAGGGTGTCAGTCCTGGGCTGTCTCCAGAAACATTCAGCGCACCAACAGCGATGACTAACTGCTCCCCGTGGTCAGGCGGTTTGTGCCTGCTGGCACCTGCCTGGGCAGGGAGCAGGGCAGTTCCCCGGGCTGCGGTGGCACCCCTCTCTGTGTTTCTCTGGACCCCGCGGTCCTGTTCCTGCCCTTGCCACTTATTTGTCACTAGCTCTCAACCAAATGCTCTTTTCCAGGCACAGTTTGTTTTCCCTGCTGCGATCAGGTACTACTACGGCTGCTACTTAAAATTCCTTTTAAATACAACTCTCCCCTGCTGCTCTCCGGTATTTGTTAGGGGGGATTTAGTTGTAATTACATTTTGGCAATCTAAGCAAAAATAGCCTTGCAAGGCAAGGCTGAAATACTAGCTGCAGGCTCCTTTTATCCACAGCGCATTTAGCTTCTTGCAGATGACATCACTTAGGGCTTTAGTCCTGTTATTGTGCCCAGCTGCGCGTCGCGTCCATGTCTGCTATTTCATGTACTCGCCCACTTCTCGCCTCTGATGCCCCGCGTCTAAGCTGGTGCTGATGAGTGCAGGCTTGCTATTAAATCTGAAAATGCTGCAGTCCTGCTGCGTTCACCCTTAAATACGCTTTGCGAGTGAGCGGTGGAAGAGCCCTCCCCTGGGAGGCTCTTCCTCTCCTCCCACTGCCACCGTGGTTGAGATTTGGAGGAACTCAGCACTGGTTCCTCTTGCTCAGCCTTGAAGGGAGCGGGCTGGCTGGGGTGTGGAGTTTGTTCTCTTTAAGGCTACAACTTTTCCTGAGGTCAGAAGAAAAGCAGTGTTCGATCAGTGCCAAGCACCAGGTTTGGTGCCTCCTACAGTTTGGAGAGGGATGGAGCCAGACTGTTTTTTTGAGCAGGGCTTTTGGGTTGTGGTCTACTGTGTCCTGCTAATAAGATTGGTGAAAAGATCGCCATGGGGTTGTTTGGGAGGGGAAGGAGCCTCTGTCATGCTGTAGAAAGATTTCAGATCCTTTTCATTCAGGAAGCAAGGCTGGAGCTGTGGGAGCCCCAAACCTGCGGTGAGCCATGACCTTCCCTGCTCTCCTCATCCTGAAGGCTTTGTCCACCCCTAAACTTCCTCACATCCCTGCATAGTGGCCTTTGGGGAAACTGGCAGGGCTCTGAGCCCTGGAGTCCAGCCCAGGGCTCTTCTTTCCCAAGGGGATGCTGGGCCACGGTGGGCTCATGGGCCCTGGGTGTCCCTGGCTGCGGCAGGGTGGGGGCTGATGGCTGGGCTGGGCTTGATTGGGGGCTCAGGGAGTGGTGGGGTGGGCATGCTGGGTGTCTCCGAGCTGGAGCTAAGGAGGAAATCTGCTTCCCAGCCCACAGAGAGAAAGGAGTCCCCAGTTTTAGAGGGGAGCAGCTGGGGGATGCTTGGAGGATCGTGTTGCCCCGTCTTAGTGCTTCTTGATGGGGCGTGGGCACGTGGGGCTGATGCTGGGTGGGGGAGCTTTTCCTCTCTCACTGCACCCCCCCCAGCACCCTGCTAGCTCTGGATAGGGCGACCTGCAAGGTGTTGCCCCACCGGATCCCGCAAGACACATCTGCTGCCTGAGACCTGTGGCATCCCAGCTACTGCTTTGGTTTTTGTCCTTGTCTCTGGTGTGGTGATAAACCCCAGGGGCCTCCGGAGGGCAGGTGAAACCACTGCTCGGGGATGGTGCAGAATGTGGTCTCAGTCGCGTGCTCCTGGCAGGCTGGAAGAGCTCGTCCCTTTCCGGTTGTGCTGTATGGACGTGCCAGGGACTGAGTTCACCTGGAAGAAGTGGCCGCTCTGCGGAGCAGGGAGAAGTGGGTGACTGTACCTGGCCCTGTTCAGAGCCCCCTTGCCCTGGAGAGTGGCAGCAGGGCAATGGGGAGCCAGGAATCGATGGGAAATGGCCAGGCAAAGACAGGCGGGAGCTCATTAATTCTGCACCTTCTTGGGGTGGGAGAGCCCAGGGGCTGGGGACGTGCCTGGTGCTATGGTTTGGGCAGCTTACAGGAGCTCCTGGCTCTTGCAGGGCTGGGGACACTTGGCCAGGGCAGCCTGTCCCTTCAGCCACTGGGGCTGAGGAAAGGACATCACCGTGGGGAGGCTGTGGGAGGACGGGAGTGCTGTGCAGTGCCGTCACTCACCAGCAAGAAGGCCATGGCCAGGAGGAGCATGGTGCCCCGGGACCTGGGCACCTCACCCAGATCATGGCCACAGGGCTGCGCCCATGGGAGGTGACCCAGGCAGGGGGGACAGGAGGCAGGACCCAGCCTGGTGCTTGGTCAGCTCCTCTGGGCACCCCGCCCTGCGTTGGTGAGTGCCATCCCTGCGTGCTTAAGGTGCCAGCCTGAAGCACCAGATCTACCTGGTCTGGGTGCCATGGGCATCATGCACCTCCCAGGGATGGGGCGGGAAAAGCCGCCTTGCAGAGGGCACAGGCAGGCTGGCACAGCCAGAGGGTGGCTCGGGGCCATGACCAGGCTGCAGGCATCCAAGAGGTGATGTCTTAGCTGCTGGATGTTTGCCTCCCTCCTCCATCCATGCCCACAGTGCCCTCACCTCTGGCAGGCAGTGCCAGGAGCCAGTTGCGGGCAGTAACCAGCTGGTTTTCTCCCAGCAGCAGCAGAGGCAGCCGGTGCTGGGACAGTGAGGCTGAGGAGACACAGCACATCCTGGAGCTGTGCGCAGGTGGTGTGAGCTGGACCGCAGAGCAGACGCTGCCTGCCACTGTTCCCAGGCTGACCTCTCGCATCTCCCCTGCCAGCAGGGACAAAGCCGCAGGGGCCCCAGAGGTCAATGAGGGGCACAGGGGGACATGGCATCGCTGGGATGGGGGGAAGGGCCCTGTGCTTGACAGAGATGATCCCATAGGGCAAGGAGGGATGGCGGGCGAGGGAGTCATGTAATGATGCTCATAGTAGGATGGGTGCCGAGGGGCACCCATCTCTGAGGGGGTTTAGGTGCCTGGTGGCCCAGGGTCTCCCCACCCCAAGCTGCTTGCTAGGGAGCAGGGACAGCAATTCAGCTGCCCCCAGGAGCCATGGCCAGGGCATAAACGGAGGGAGGAATTACCTGCCTCTAATCCCATCCATGGCTCCATTGCTGCCCTGTATTCGTGATTCCTGCTCCATTGCCATGGCAAGGGATGCCAGCGGCCCCATTTGCTCTGCGCCTGAAGCTGTGAATTTGCAGTGGGGTAACGTGGCTCTGGCTGCCAGTGCTGGTGCACGGCCCATCAGATGCCCGACTCTGCTCCAGTTCCCCCTTGTCTCATCTCTCAGCACCCTTGTGGGGTGCTGGGACAGGACTGTATGGCTTAGAGGTCTGTGGCCAGGCTGCATGGGTGGCACAGTCAGCCTGTCTGAGAGTGGTAACCCCATCAGTGGGCATGCAGCAATGATGCCACGGAGGCCCACGAGACTGCCGCAGGCTTTACTTCCACATTCAGCACAGCACGGCCACACCGTGTTCCCCCCTTCCCCCTCACCACCACAGCCCTCCTCCAGCGCTGTGCTTGGCACCAGGAGCTGCTGTGCCCGCAGGGATCTCAGCCAGGCAGGCTGGTTTGGGGGTGCCCAGCCCCTGGCTCTGGCGGTCCTGGCAGCCGGAGGGCTGGCGGGTGCTTGTGGGCATCACTGCGGCAGGTACTGCTTGGGGTCCCCGGGGAAGGGCAGGGCAGGCGCCTGGTTGAAGTGAGCCATGAGGAAGATACCGACGGTGCCGCACACGAAGAGGGAGGCCATGATGAAGAAGCAGACACGGTCGATCACCCGTCCCACCAGGATCCACTCTTCGCTTTCCTGCCGGTGGCATGAGGAGGGGGGTGAGGGCTGCCCCCGCTGCCCCCCATGTGGGTCCCTCTCCCCCCTGGGCCCTGACTCACGCTGCTGAAGTCATTCTGCTCCCGTGTGGCGTTGGCAATGTGGTTGCAGGCATCCACGCAGGCGCGGATGTCAGGGCCTGCCTCCTCCAGGCTCTGGCAGAAGTCCTGGGCACTGCCACTCTCCAGGCCATGTCCTACAGGCAGCAGAGCCGGCACAGCGGGCACCAGTGAGCGCCCGGCCACCTGGCACATCGCCCAGCCTCGCGGGGAGGTGCCAACCCCCCGGGGGCACTCACCAATCTTCTCCAGCACAGTTTTCATCAGCCCGTCCCTCTCCTTCTGCTTCTCAAAGAGCAACTCGGTCCGGGCTTTCCAGAGCATGTACTCATCGGCTTTCACCATGAGCCCCAGGGAGCTGCGTCTCCGGGCGGCTCGCGGCGGCCCCGGCGCCTCCTCTGGCATGTGCATGCCCAGGTAACGGGGCAGGAGGTGCAGGCAGACCTGGGCACAGCGTCACCCGCGGGCACCTGACCTCCTCAACACCACCCAGGGTACCCAATAGGTGCGGCCCTCATCCCTGTGGGGTACCCTTGTGCCACCGGGATGCTGCGTTGGCACCTGCTGCTCCCCAGTGTTCGGAGTGTCTTGGAGGGGTTTGGTGGCACAGTGTGGTCCCTTAGGGACATTGGGGGGTTCCCTCTTTGTGCCAGGACTTGCACTCAGATGAAGGCATGCCCACCACCCCGCTCTGCGAGGGACATGGCCTTGGTCCCCAAATACCCACCCCATTCCCCATGTATAAGGGGTAGGGGGACGATGGCAGGTACCTGGCGCACTCTCTGGGACATGGAGTGAGTGTTGGGCGTTCTCAGCGAGACGTTGAGGACGATGACAGCATTCACCACGATCACCACCGTAACCACCATGAGGAAGGTCAGGTACCTGGGGAGGGGGCACAGGGCCTCACATGGGGCTGCTGGGTCACAAGCTATGGGCATGTAAGGTCCTTCTCAGTACTCTCCTGGGCTGGAAACTGGGGACCAACTGTGGGACACAGGCACGTGGTAGCCCTGTGCCAGCCCCACCTGGGCTGGGGGTTATTTCTGTGCCGGGGTCCTGTTCCTGGGCACTGGCTGCTGCACAGCTCCCAGAGACCCTGCTGGCACAGTGTGACAGCAGGGCTGGCACCCCTGTCCCCGCGCATCACTTACTTCCCGATGAGAGGCACAGCCTGGGAGGTCTCGGGCACCTTCTGGGCAATGAGGAAGAGGAAGACGGTCTGGGCCAGGAGGACATTGATGGAGACGGTGCATTTCTGCCCACCCGCTGCCAAGGAGGGGGGAATGCAGAGGTTGGCATGGGGTGGTGGTGTGGGCATTGCCCTCCTTTGGCAAAAAGCCACCACCCCAAAGCTGAACTGGCCAAGTCCTGCCATGAGGCTTTAACCGTGGGGTACCTGGAAATTCACCCCACCCCAGATACCACAGGAGTGGGTGAGAAATGGCACCGATGGTCCCCAAGCACAGAGGGGACGAGCCCTTCCTCGTCCAGCACCTGTCGCTGCCCCCCTTGCACATCCCCGTGCCCCCTGTGGGCACAGCACCAGTGCGTACCTTTGGCAGGCAGAAAGTAGACCAGCACGGCCATGGCGGAGATGAGGACGCAAGGCACGATGATGTTGATGATGTAGAAGAGCGGCTTGCGCTGGATGATGAGGTAGAAGACAACCTGCTGGTACTGGATGTCATCTGGGGTGAAGTGCTCTGAATTGATGATCTTCCGAGCGGGGCGGTGCTTGATGGCCCATTCGCCGTTCTCTGCCACACAGCGGTGCCACGTGAGTCCCACTGCCCCGCCGGGGGCATTGGGGCTGCCAGCCCCATGGCCCGGAGTGGGAGGAAGGGGAGGGCTGGTGATCAGCGTGGGCCCCATGGGGCACCCAGGATGGGCACGGTGCAGGGAAAGGTGCTAGAGCCACTGGGGAGGGAGATAAGCACTGCAGAACGTGCCAGGGTGCCCGGCCAGAATACCCCAAAAAGCTGTTGGAGGGGGCAGCTGGGCACATATGGGGCACCGCAAGCCCCTTGGGGGCTCCCAGGGTGTTACGTGTGGGGCTGGGGTCCCCCTGTCTCCCTGCCCCCAGGGTGCTGCGGGGGGAAGCCGAGCATGACGCTGGGTGACGGCGTGCTGTTTTCTCCTGCCGTCTGCAGGAGCAATAGATTTTTCCCAATCAAGATTGCAGCTCGGGCCGGTAATGAAAAAATAAATCTCGCTGCCCGAAAAGCATTTTGTTCCTTCAATATGCAATTAAAATGTGATGGAAAACGTCATCGTTTGGCCGTGACAGCTACGTTCCCAGCATCAATCAAGCTCCCAGGAGTGGTGCTCTCCGGGAGCGGCTGCCAGGCGGTGAGAACCCCAAGCCGGGGGGGTTAGAAAAACAAATCTCTCCCACACTCCCAATTCCACTAATAGCTTAAGTGCCCATGTAATGGCAGGAGCTGCTAATAGCCCCCCAGCTCTGCTTTTGGCAGCCACCAGCGTAGCAGCAGGCCTGTTGGGTGGCCCCCATGGTAAGATGCTCTTGTGCCACAGGGGTGGCCGTGATGTTACCTGTGAAAGCCTCGGGGTCGATGGAGATCCACTCCACGGTCTGGCCTTCCTCCACCGTCAGCAGCAGGTTGATTTCGTTGGCGCTGTACGTCTGGGACCTGGGGAGGGACAAGGGGGTGGCACAGGCTGGCATGCAGCAGGCTGGGTGGGCAAAGGGTGCCAGTGTGGCACCGGGCCACACTGGCCACCTCCAGCTCTGCTTTGAGGTGCTTGGCTTGGCCAAGGTGCCTTCTGCCACCAATGGGGTGCCAGGGGACAGGTAGGTGGCACTTGTCTGCCCAGGGGCTCATTGCCCCAGGGCAAAGGTGGACATCCTGTGTGTCCCAGAAGGACCCGCCATGGTGCCCGTGCATGCCCAGCCAGTGCTCACTGGAAGACCATGGTGCAGTTCTGCCAGTCGAAGGGGAAATAGGTGACGTGGATGGCGCAGGCGCTGCGGTAGATGGCGGGGGGCAGCCAGTAGATGCTGCCGTCAGGGGACACCAGCACATTGGTGTAGAGGGTGATTTCGAATGTCCCGTCGATGCTGGGAGGAAAGGGTGGGCTCAGCCCCAAACTGTGCCCAGGGGGACAGGTGCCACCCCCTGTGTGGGGATATGTCCCCATTGCCCCATCACCTACTTGTTCTCCAGGACGATGTCAGGCAGCCAGACCATGGTGGAGGGCACCCGCAGCAGCTGGATGTTGTCGTATTTCTCCGGGTCCCACCTCAGGCGATAATCGGACCATTGCTGGGGGAAGGGGAGCAAAGAGGGAGGGTCACAGAGCTCCCCGTCCTGTGCTGCCCCCAAAATGTGCTCAGTTGGGGGCACCCACAAAAGGGAGCGCAGGTTACTGTGCCAGCCCTCCACGGGGTGCCACCCTGAGATGCAAATGTGGCCCGAGGGGGTCCTGCCTGGAGGTGAGGGGGTCTCACCATCTCGATCCAGACGTTGGTGGTGAGGGTCTCTTCCCGCTCATTCTGGCAAGGAAGGAAGGGGGGAGACAGCTTTAGCACCCTGCCCGCCTCTGACTGCTGCCCTGCATGTGGGGGCAAATCCCATCCCACTATGGGGACCAGGGGGGTCTCTCACCAGGGAGATGAGGTTGGTGAGGGTGAGCTTGAGGGTGACATCGATGATCTGGTCCCCACGCAGGGCCGGGCGCAGGTGCCGGTTGTAGTTGGTCATGAGGTCCTGGAGCAGCTTCTCCTCCTGGTTCCTGCAGCCCACACCTGGGGAGGGCACGTGCCGTGGGGGCACCCCGCGGTGGGGACAGCGGGGCCACCGATGCCCGCAGGACCTGCTGGCGTGGCGGGGGCGGGGGCACGGGGTGTGCACGGGGAGGGAATGCCCACACGTATGTTACTGTGGGTGTGCACACGCAGCTGTGTGTGCCTGACAGTGTGTATCAGTACCCCAGCGTGCAGGCGGGGGGGTGTACGTCCCCCCCCACATCCCCCACCCTGCTCACCCCAGGGACCTCTCCAGGGCAGGACGCGGGGACAGCGGGCTGCCAGGATGGGGACACCCTGGTGGGACGGTGCATGGCACCGTACAGCCACAGGTGACAAACCCCCAAGGGCAAAGGCAGGGAGGGGGTGACTGGGTGTCCCCCCATGCCTCCCCCCGGGGTGGGCACCCCTTACCTGCTAGGGCGCAGAGGATGAGGAGGAGGCCATGGCAGAGCATGGCGGTGCTGCGGGGCGCAGGGGCTGGGGCTCCGCTCAGCCGCCCGTGAGGCGGTGTTCTGGGCCTGGCGCCCGGTGGGACAGGACAGCTGTCCCCCACCACTGTCAGCTGTTCCCAACAGCCACAGGGGACGGGGAGGGACAGGTGACCACCCACACCCCCCCGCCGGCAGGGTGATGCCAGTTTGCTGGGAAGCTCCTCTGGCATTTTGTGCAAGGGGGGTTGGAATTGGTTTCGGGGGCAAAATTAGCTCTGTGCCTCAGTTTCCCCATGTCCACCACAAAGGGATGCATCTTCCTGCAGCGGAAACCCAGGTGCCCATGGGAAAAGGGGTGCCCCCCTGCAAGCACCCCCAGCAGTGCCCTGTCCCCCTCCATGGGGGTGGCTGCCCCCAGGGTGCAGGGTGGGGAAGGGGTAGGCAAGTCCCACCACGTCAGCCTGGGGAGTGATGCCTGTCTTGGTGGTCCAAATCCTGCCAGGCCCTGTGTAGGGGGATCGGGGGGGTGGGTGAGATTCCTGGCTCAGCGGAGAGGATGTGACAGCTGTCCTGGGCCACTGCTGGGGGGGGGACGTCAGCTGTGGCCCCTGAAACCGGAGCCATGGCGTCCCACTGCTGAGCCAGGGAAGGAGACACCCCCTCGGCCCCCAGCCAGGCGCTGTGGGTTGGGGTGTGCTGGGGGGGGACACTCCTGGGTCTGGCTGGGGGGTCATGGGGACGGGGGTGATGTGGGCACTGGTGGCCTCTCTGCCCACTGCAGTGGGGCCACAGGGGATGGTGCCCATCCCCTTCCCCAGCCCATCCTGTCCCGAGTGCCTACTCCAGCCGGGGTAGCAGGGCTGGTACTACCACATCCTCTCTGCAAAAAACCCCTTCCAGCCATGGCTGAGGACCACCGTACTCAGGACACTCAATAGCACCCATTCCCTGGGTGGGCATCACCCTCCCCAGCACACACACAGCACTCAGGGTGGGCACCGTGCCTGGGGGGGACACCAAGAGCAGCCACCAGCTCAGCACCCCGTGGGGAGAAGCACCCAGCTTTATTTTCCCAAGCCAAGGCGAGTAAGCGGGAAGACCTGGGGGGGCTGGCACATGGGACCCCCCACCCTAGATGAAGCGCTTATTCTCCTCCCGGTAGTCATAGGGGTCTCCGGCGAAAGGCAGCGGCGGGGGGTGGTTGTAGATGCCCATGAGGAAGATCCAGAGGGTGCCCACCACCAGCGTGGGGGTGATGAGGAAGAGACAGAGGCGGTCCAGGGTTCGGGCCACGCGGTTCCAGTTGTCCTTCTCCTGGGGAAGGAGCCGGGAGCTGGGCAGTGGGGTGCACAGCGGGCACAGGGAGCCCCCTCTGCCCCCCGTGCCCGCGGCCCCCACCTCATTGTAGCTGTTTTTCTCCCGCATGTGCTTGACGATGAAGTTGGCACCGTCAACGACGGGTTTTATGTGCTCGTAGAGCTGCTCCTCGCCCACATCCATGGGCGCCAAACCTGGGGATGAGGGGGGCAGTGAGACGGGCTCCAAAGGGCTGCCACCCCCGAAGACCCCTGCTCTGCCACCCTTCCCTGTGTCCCCGCAGAGGGGCCGAGACTCACGGGCAGGGGTGACGCGGCTGGCCAGCCCGTGCCGCTCCGACTGCTTCTCGAACATGAGCTCGCTGCGGGACTTGACGCTGAAGTACTCCTCTGCCTTGGCAATGTAGCCGGCCGAGCTGCAGCGCCGGATGCATGGGGCGCCCGCCGGGCTCTCGGCCGGCTGCGACATGCCTAGCAGGCGGGGCAGGCTCTCCAGGAAGACCTGGGGCATGGGAGGTGGTGTCAGGTCCCTCGGCCACCCCCTCGGTGCAACAACACCTTGTCCCCACTTTCTGCCCCCAACCTGGGCATGCAACCCCTTGGGGTGACACAGCTGGGACATCCTAATGCAATGCCGGGGCTGTGCTGTCCCACGCCCTCTGTGGGGCACGGTGCCACCCCTGCACCCACCAGGTCACCCACCCCAGCCCAGCACCCCGCTCACCTCTCTGACCCAGTCAGACATGATGTGGGTGCTGGGGGTGCGGAAATGGAAGTTGAGGACCACAACGCAGATCACCACCACGGCTGTCACCAGCAGCATGATGAAAAGCAGGTACCTGTGGGGGGCACGGACCTGGGGCTGGCATTGTCACAGGGGTTGGGCACAGGCAGAGCTGCCCTCTGGCACTGCAGGGACCCTGCAATGTCCCTGCTGCACCCAGCGGTGCCCAGGACTCACTTGCCGATGAGGGGGATGGCGTGGGAGGTGGCGGGCAGGCGCTGGGAGATGAGCAGAAGGAAGACGGACTGGGCCAGGAGCACTGAGATCACCAGGGTCATCTTCTCACCACCTGGAGAGTGGGTGAGCTCAGGGCAAACCCTGCCTCAGGTCCCCCTCCCAGTGCCCCCAGTGCTGGGATTGCCCTCCCAGTGTCGCACCATACAGTGCCCCATACAGATTTTTCTATTATGGGGGTACCCCAGGGTCCTGCACGGGGTATCCTGTGCCCAAGTGTGCCCCTGCCAGGGTGCCTGGCTGGGATGATGGTGTCCTACGCGGGGGTGTCCCAGTACCAAGATGTCCCCATGGTGGGCATTGGAGGGTCCGCATGTTCTAGGACCTCGTGCAGGTGTGGGCCATGGAGGTGCCCCATGGGGTAACCCCCATGCCCGGTGCAGGTGCTGCGGGGCTCACTCACTGTCAGCGGGCAGGTAGAAGACAAGGATGGCCATGAAGGCAATGAGGATGCAGGGTGTGACGATGTTGATGACGTAGAAGAGCGGCTTGCGCTTGATAATGAGGTAGAAGGTGATGTCCTGGTGCTCGCTGCTCTCCGGGGGGTTGTCAGGGTGGATGTTCTTGCGGGCCGGGCGGTGGATGATTTCCCATTCCCCGTTCTCTGCCAGGGCACATGGGACAGCACATGGCACGGGAGGCCCCCACCATGCCCATCCTCACCAGCCCCACCAGCACCCAGTCTCCCTGTCCTGGGTCTGGGTAGCTCCAAGCCTGGTGGGATGGGTGCCAGGGTGCCAAAGTGCCGGGTACTCAGGTGTCTCCATGGCAGGATGCCCCAATGCCAGGGTGCCCCCGAGCCCCTACAGTGTGTCCCACTGCCACAGGACATGGCAGAGAGCACAAGCGTTACCCGTGAAGCCTTCGGGGTCAATGATGATCCACTCCACCGGGTAATCCTTGCCCGTCTTCGGGTCACTATCTGTCTTCAGGTGCATGCTGATCTCCAGGGCACTGTATGCCAGCGAGCTGGCCCACAGCCGGGGGGGACAGGCGGTGAGGGGCTGCGCCTGCTGCTTGTTACCCACCACCCACCCCGACCTCCAGCATG
The DNA here is from genome assembly GCF_965183815.1 of Platalea leucorodia. Lineage (NCBI taxonomy): Eukaryota > Metazoa > Chordata > Aves > Pelecaniformes > Threskiornithidae > Platalea > Platalea leucorodia. The sequence goes on from NC_138830.1 coordinate 11,663,039, forward strand.
ATGGACTCGGGCCACCGAGTCACCTGAAAACCCCCACCTTGCTGCGCCCCAACAGCAAGGGAAGGTGCTGGCAGCAGCGGGCACTGCAGGGGGCCGGGGTGCCCACCCTGCTGCCCGCCCCTGCCCTGCCCCAGCCAGCCCCCCGGCACCTGAATTTGAGGGTGCAGTTCTGCCAGTCGAAGGGGAAGAAGTCGACGTTGATGGGACAGGCACTGCGGAAGATGGCGGGCGGCAGCCAGTATACGTAGCCCGTGTTGTAGACAAGGACGTTGCAGTAGTAGGCAATCTCGAAGAGCCCGTCATTGCTGTGCCGGGAGAGAGCTGAGGTGATGGCGGGGCCGGCGAGGGGCAGGGGGAGCCCTGGGCACGCCTTGTGGGGTTCAGGAGGGGAAACTGAGGCATGGCTCACTTATTCTCCAGGACTATCTCAGGTAGCCACAGCATGTCTGGCGGCAGGCGGAGCACCTCGATGTCCCCAAACTCAGACTTGTTCCACTGCAGGCGGTAATCGTTCCAGCCCTGGGGGGGGGGGGGGTGTCCCCAGGTCACCCCCTCATCACACTGGGCCACCCTGTTGCCCATGGCTTGGGCCACAACTGACGCCATGACACCTGCCCCTACTCACGTGCTCAAGCCATAGGTTGGTGGTGAGCGTCTCGTCCACCTCTTTCTGCAACAACAGCGTGGGGTAGTGAGAGGCCAGGGCCATCCCTCCCCAGCCCAGGACCCCCAACCCTCACCAGCCAGGGTTTGGGGCAGTGGCCCCAGGGCTCCCCCCACCCAGCCCACCCCGTGGATGAAGCGTGGCTGGAGGGCACCCCACAGCGGGCACTGCCCTCTGGGGCTCACCAGCGAGATGAGGTTGGAGAGAGTGAGGGCCAGGTAGACATCCACAACCTGGTCGGTGGAGACAACAGGGCGCAGCTCCTTGTTGTAGTCCTTCTCTTCGAAGAGGTGGTGGATGAGCCGCTCCTCCTCGTTCACGCAGAGCCCGCCTGGGGGTGTGGGGTCAGGCAGACTGGGCTGGGGGCGTTACTGGGCCCAGTGCTACCACCCAGGGATGCTCGGTGAGGGCAGGGTGGTGTAAGGATGGAGGAAACAGGAGGACGCCAGGACACTGCATATCTGTGTTGCACAGGGGCATGGACACGGGGCATGCGGGAATGGCACACGTGGGGGCACATGGGTGCACATGGACACGGGGCAAGGCCATGGGCATGGACACAGAGGGACACACAGATACAGACCCAGGACACACAGACATGAGACACTTGGGTACAGACGTGGTGGCACTGTGCGCATAGGTGGATGCACACACAGAGGCACACATGGACACGGACACATGGACGTGGACCCAGTATAGGCAGGGACATGTGGTCATGGATGCAGTGTCAGTGTGCACACAGACAGACAGGCACACACAGGGACACACAGACAGATTGGCACTGTGCATGGACAGATGGACTCTTACGCTGGCACACAGGGACACAGGCAGGGACGCAGCCCCACTGTACACAGACAGACAGACAGACAGACACACGGCCCAGGCAGGGACTCAGTGATGATACTCTGCCAGGCAATGCCCAAAATGCAGCCCTGGGGGCACTTGTGCCCAGCTTGGACCCTGCCACCATCACCCGCCACTAACGCCATCGAGGTGGCCCAGAACCCCCCAGCGACGGGGCAACCCCGTGCCCAAGACCCCAGGGCCCCGCTCACCCGACAGCACCAGCGCCCCGAGCAGGGCCAGCCGCGCCGGCAGGTTCCCCATGCGGTGCCCGCGGTGCCCTCGCACAGTGCCAGGCCCTGGCCGCTTCCCCGCCTGGCCTGGCCAAGCGGATGTCCGGCTGCCGGCCGGAGCGGGAGATGGATGGTGCCAGGTGCCGAGGGGGAAGGGTGCCGGACCGGATACCCGCTCCCACCCCTCTCTTCCGGCACCCCCGTGCCTGGAGAAGGGGAGATGGGCAGGCGCAGCTGGCCTCGCTGGCCCCACGGGTGTCAGGCCATCACCCTGCACCTGGGGACCCCAGTACGGGCATTGCTCGGCACTGGGAAGGGCGGTCCCTTCCCCACTGCTCAGCAGCCCCAGCGATGCTGCTCGGGGCGGCAGGCTCCCCGCAAGCAGGAGGGGTTGGTACCCACCAATGCCCAAGCACAGGGGTGGCATCACCCCAGCGCTTGCCGCTGGCCCAGGGCACGCTCAGCCCCTGCACTGGCACAAGGTTTCCTGTGCGTCCCTGATGGTGTGGCACCAGGGGCGGGCACTGGTGCTGTGCTACGGGTGCTGCGGTGGGCAGGAGGGGTGCCTGACCCCCGGGGTGGGGAGTCTGTGCCAGGCTGGGTGCAGCACCAATGCCAGGGGCAGGAACCGAGGCTGGGGGCATCGCTTTGGGGTACAGGGGAATGGGAAGGGAGGTGCAATGGGCTGTCATATCCCCCATGGAAAGTCCCCCACTGGTGCCCGCCTCACTGACACCACGTGGCACATCACTCGCTTCACACATGCCAGCTACCAGAAAATAGAGCCCTTCTTTATTGAAAAATAAACCTTTCTATGTACAAATAAATAACAGCCCAAGTGTCTCTAGAGAAAATGGGGTGAGGGTGAGCTTGCCAAGGTGGGGGTACTGGGGAGAGGAGGAGGGCTGTGATCCCTGGCTGAGAGGCCCCAGGTGCCCCCTGGCACCTCGTTGCCCTGGGGAGGTCGGGCAGTGCTGGTGGGAAGAGGGAAACTGAGGCACGATGTGGGACAAAAGGGTGGAAGAGCCTGAGCTGGGGAGGGAGCTGTGTTTGAAGGACATGAGACACCCCTGCCCCAGAGCCCTGTCCCCATGCTGGCATGGTGCCCCAGGGCACTGCGGGCACCGTTAGGTTTTCAGTGCCTCGAGTGCCAGAGCGATAAGGCCGGGCATGCTGCGGGCCAGCGAGTCGCTCTCCAGCCCCACGAGGCCAGTGAAGGCCATGGGGCGGCCCCCCACTGTGGCCCGCACCTGCGCCCGGTACAGCCCCTTGGCATTTTTGGAGCCCAAGTCCACCAGGATCTGTGGGGAGACGACAACACTGTGAGTCCCAGGGGTTCAGGGGCATGGCAGGACGGTGACGGTCTGAGGGGTGGCACCGTCTGGCTGCCGGGGCAGGGGGCTTGGAGCAGCTGGACAGGGCACTCACCTCTTGGAAGGTCATGGCCAGGTCTGGCTCGGGCACCCGCAGCACCCAGGCGTACAGCTCCCGCACTGCACCCACCCGCACCACTGACTCGTTGAGGCCCGGGCAGGCTGCAATCCCAGGGATGGGCAGGAGAGAGATGGAGGGGGGACATCAGTGGTGTGCTGAGGGGTGGGAAGAGTCATGGGGGCACCATGCTCTGGGGATGCTGGGGGAGCCAGGGCAGAGGGTCCCTGTGGAGGAGGGTATGGCCGAGGGTTGTCCCACCAACATGGGACAACCAGCCCTGGGACCAGCATGTGAAACTGAGGCCGGGCTTGCCACCATCGCCATGGTGGCATGTGGCATCCTACAGTGGCTGGGGGCTGCGGGGCGCTTACCTCTGCCTGCGCCTGCCTCCTCCTCCTCCACCCCCGGCAGCTCTGTGGGCATCAGCTCGCGTTTCTCCCTTGGTGCAGGCCCTGACACCAAAAGAGGTGTGAAAACCCTGGCGGGGACATGGCTGGTGGGCACAGAGCCGGACAGTGGATGGACACTCCGCTGCCCCGTTGGCCCCAGTCCCCCCAGCTCCCGGGGCTCACGGCTCAGTGTGGGGGTCCCTGCCAGCTCTCTGGGTGCCCATCGCGGCTCCATGGCTTCAAGAGGGGTGCTGAGGTCCAGCTCTGCCCGCAGCTGGGTGAGGAAGGCTCGTCCCTGTCCCACCAGCTCCTCCACCACCGCCTCGCCCTGCTGAAGGTAAGGGGGGACAGGGTGGATGGTGGGGCACCCACAGGGTACCCATGGGCATGGTCAGGTGCACTGTGGCAGAGCGCAGGGCACGGCTGGGCTGGTGTCAGATGGGGCACTGAGGACATGTGACATCTTTATGGCTGTGTTGGGTCAGATCCTAAGCTGCAGGGTCAGACCCATGGCTGGCTCTGCACTGGTTGGTCTGGGAGCACTGGTTTCAGCTGGGGAGGGTGAGATGCCCCCTCTGTGGTGGCAGAGTGGGAGATGCCACATCTGTGGATGCACAGGGTACGATGGGCCCAAGGGATATCAGGAAGGGACATGGGGGAACTGCTGGGCTTTGGTCCGGGGTGGCACTGTCACCAGAGGGATAGGGGCTCCCCCCAGCCCATCCCTCCCAAATACCTGCAAGAAGAGCCACGTCTCCCCACGGAGCTGCCCCCCGCCCGGGGTAGGTACCGGGGTGCTGCCCTCCGCCATGGCCCTCAGTGCCTCCACCCAGTCCTGCAGCCGGGGTCCCACGGCCCCGAAGAGCCCTGTGAAGGGGGGCGGCTGCCTGGCCCCCCACCTGCAAGCACAGCAGAGCGAGCTCAGGCAGGTGCCTGCTGGCACCTGTCCCCTAGGCAGCGTCACCCCCCACCCTGTGCACCCCTTGTGGGACCTGTCTGGCCCTGGGCACCCCGGGGGGCCGTGCCCACCTCCCTCCAGGTGTGCCCTGGTTGCAGAAAGAACAGGACCCCAATGCTTTAGGCTATCCCCAAAAAGCCATTTCAGTGCCCATGGGCATCTTGCCCACCTCCCCAGACCTTTTAGCTCCCCTTGTCCTGTGGCCCACCATGCCCCACCTGGTGGGGGGTCTCTGGGGTCCCTCTGCCGTGGGGCTGGGCTGGCCCCCTGCCACAGCTGGGCCTGTGAGGACAAGAAGGGGACAGGAGGGACAAAGGGTAGGGGAGCCCTATGGGGGTGCCAGGGTAGGCTGCTGGTGCCTCGGCCACTGGCATGGGGGGGACTGATGAGACCCCAAGTAGGCACAGGGTGGCCCAGCCTGGGAGGGTACCTGGGGCATCCCTGCGGACACGGGGCGGGAAGAGGTGCCCATAGATCTTGCCCAGGAGCTGGGGCAGGGCATGGGTGAGGAAGGAGAAGTCAAACTGGTTTCGGATGAAGTCCCCAGCCCGGCGCAGGAGATCCACCAAGGTCTGGGCGTAGGAGTGCAGCTCTGCAGGCACAGCAGGAGAGCCATGGCCCCGGCACCACATCGGCCCCACGCTGCCAGAAATGGGGTCCTGCCCCACACCCTCACCCCGGCATGATCGCCCGGCTCACCGCATCGTCTCGTCCTGGCGCGGCAGGTCTCCTCGGACAGGCGGGCGCAGGCGGCCCGGCCCTGGGGGGCCCGGCAGGACCCGGCGTAGAAGGCGCAGAGACGTGCGCGCTCGGGCGGCTGCTGCTCAGGGGGCAGCTGGGCCAGTGCCAGCAGGTCGAAGCAGCTCGGTTCCCGGCTGCCGGGGGCGGCTGCAAGGGCACCCAGGCTGCCATGAGGTGCTGAACACCCCTACCCAGGGCAGCACCCTGGGCATCTCTGTCCCTCCCAGCGCAGCCAGTAACACTCACGGTCCATCTGGAGGCTGAGCCAGTCCACAAAGGCAGCGACACGGGTGTAAACGCCCGGTTTGCCCTGCTCGCCGCAGCCATCGCCCCACGAGGTGATACCGTAGAGGACGAAGCGGTGCGAGGAGGGGTCCTGGCATGCCAGCGGGCCCCCCGAGTCACCCTGGGAGGGGGGATGCCCATGCATTGGTCTGGGACAGGACCCCAGCCGCACTGCCGGGCTGTGCCATGCTGCGGCACATGCCCAGCACTGTGTGCCATGAGGGATTTTTGAGCTGGGGGGCTGGCAGCCTCCCAGCCCTGGGTGTTACCTGGCAGGAGTCAATGCCCCCAGACAAGTACCCGGCGCAAAACATGGCGTTGGTGAGCATGTCGCTGCCCAGGGCACCCCGGCACGTCTCCTGGCTGAGCAGGGGCACTCGCGCCTCCATCACCACGTCGGCTGCTGGCCCCTCTGCCAGGCAAGGCACCTATTATGGCATGCCCTGTGCCCGGGCACCCCCCCTCTCTTTTGCACCCCCCTACCCTGGCTTGGTGCATTGGCACTGGGCATAGGAGCGGGCACCGAGGGGGATGCCCCACAAACCCCGTGGGTGTCCGGGTGGCACCTACCTTCGTAGAGGGAGCCCCAGCCTGTGATGTAGCAGGTGGTGCCAGGGCTGGGCTCCGCGGAGCTGCTGGGCAGGCACACGGGGCTGACGGTGGGCGAGGGGGCCAGCGGCACCGCCAGCTCCAGCAGCGCCAGGTCCCCATGAAACGTCTTGGGGTTAAACTGGAAGGAGATGGGGGGTGTCTGTGGGGAGCCCTGGGGCATGCACAGGGAGGTCAGAGGGGTGCCCATCTCCACCGACCTTGGGGTGAGGTAGGATGCGCCGGACTGGCACTGCCTGCTCGCCCATGTCCATCTTGCCCAGCTCGTGGTCACCCACCACCACTGTCCACGCCAGCTCGTTCTGGTTCCTGGCGGGGTGGGGGACAGCGAGTTACAGGGGTGACAAGTGTGCCACCCCATGCCCCCCTCTGCAGGGACATCATCCCTACGTTGCCATGCCCCCCGCCGTACCCGGCGAAGCAGTGGGCTGCGGTGAGGACCCAGGAGTGCCCCACCAGCACCCCTCCACACATCAGCTCCCCGTGGAGCCGCACCGACACCAGCCAGGGCCAGGCCCCCCGCGGGGCCACGCTGCCGCCCATGATCCGTCCTCGGGGGGCTGTGGTGTTCGCTTGGGGGCCCCCGCGGTGCCCGCAGCTCCCTGGGGGACAAAGCTGGGGTGAGGGGGGGCGGGTCCTGGCACCTCGCTGCCAGGACGCCCCATCTCCTGGATGGGCACAGGGCGGCCGGGCACGGCGGTGCTGGGATGGCCATGGTGGGTGGAGGGGGTGGCGGGCGGCCCCCGGGGGGGGTCAGGCCACGCAGGGCGTGCTGTCAAGCCTCATTGTGCTCACAGAGGCAAGCGGGCGGCGGGCCGGGGGCACCCCGCAGGCCAGCAGCTGCCGACGCTAACCTCTGCCCCCCAGCCCAGCAGGGAGCTGGGGGCCGGGGGCGCCCACCGGCATGGTGGGGGGGTGGCGTGGGCACCGCGGGGCCGCCCCGGCTCACCTGGTATCGCCGCCTCTGCTGGTGCATCAGGGCCCGGGGCTGCGGCTGCCATCCCTGTGGGGACAGGCTGTCATGGCATGTGGGGACACCTCCCCCAATGTCACCACCATGTCCCTGCTGTCCCCAGTTCCCCCGGTTCCTTTCAGTGCCCCCCAGATCCCCATCATCCCGAACAAGCACGCCTGTACCACCCCAGGAGTTCTTGTCACCCCCAGTGACTCGGTGTCCCCAAACTCCCCATCACCCCTCTTTGCCCTGTTCCTCCACACTCCCCTCTCCCACCCCAGATTCTCCATCACCCCTCAGCACCCTGTGCCCCCCAGTCTGCTCATTGCTCCCAGTGCCTCCATCCCCCAAATCTCCACCTCTCACCCCAGATCCCTCCATCCCCCCCAATCTCCCATCCCACCAGAGATCCATCATCACCCTACCGTACCCCCACCTCCCCAGTCTCCCCACCCCACCACCCCCTGTCACCCCCCAATGCCCCATATCCCCTCTGGGCAGTCCCAGGCAGGCCCTCGAGTGCTCCATTTGTTATTGTAGGGTCTCCCTTCTCCAGGGAACCGGGGCGATGCAGATGCCCACTCACGGCACTCCTGGAGGCGGTGGCGGCAGAGCCGGGCGCTGAGCAGGGCGCAGTGGTGCTGGGCCCCCTCGGGTGGGCACAGGCGCTGGTAGGGGGCACAGGCCTGGCTCAGCGCCCAGTTGCGCTGGGACAGCTTGGGCAGCGCCTGGGCATCCAGCAGGTCCTGGCAGCTGGGGGGCATGGCGGGGGGCACGGCCGGCGCTGCAAGGACAGGAGAGCTGTGGGCATCCCCATGTCCTGCCTGCCTCCTGCCCACCTCTGCCTGGGCCACCCCGGGCTCCGCTTTGGGGCGGGTGGGAAGGGCCCATGATGGGGCTGTGGTGTTGGCATGGTTTGGTAGGGTCCTCTGGGTGCTGGGATAAGTTTATGTGGGGATCTCTGGAAAGCAGACAAGGGATCGGGCAATGTTTTGGGTAGGGCTCCAGGTGATGTTTGGGTAGGATCTAGAGAGGATGGGGAGCTGCTTGGGCAGGGTCTCTGGGTGGTGGTTTGGTAGGGTCTCTAGCAGTTAGGGATATGTTTTGGGAGTCTGGACGCTCTTTTCGTAAAGTCTATAGGGTAAAGCCTATAGGGGAGGAGTAGTGCTTGGGTAGGGTCTTGGGGTGTCATTTGAGTAGGATTTCTAGGGGATAGGGTGGTGCTTTGGTGTAGGGACCCAAAGCAGTATTTGGGTAGGGTCTCCAGGCATGGGTCCGTGTTTGGGTAGGGTCCCCTGGGCATGGGGTGGTATTTGGATAGGGACCCCGGGCAGCATTTGGATAGGGACCTTGGGCAGTGTTTGGGTGGGGACCCTGGGCTCTGTTTGGGTAGGGTCTCCTGGGGATGGGGCCCTGGGAGCCAGGGGACTGTGACTCACGTGGGCAGTGGCGGGTGAGGTTGGCGCAGGGGGGGAAGAGGCAGGGGGCACAGAGCCCGCAGGCGCCCCGCTGCCGCTGCTGCTCGGCCAGTGCCCGCTCCAGCGCCAGCAGCGCACTCCTCAGTGCCGCCTCCAGGACCAGCGTCCCCCGGCTCGACAGTGCTGCCGGACACACACAGGGCGCTCAGACCCCCGGTGCCCTCCCCAGTGCCCCCCACCATGGCCACGGGTGCTCCCAGCCCACCCAGTGCCCATGCCCTGATATCTCCGTGGTGGGAGTCAGGCTGGGCACGACCTGTCACCCGTTGGCATTGTGTAGCGTGACAGGCATGACTGTCACCTCCCTGGTGCGGTTGGCACACGGGCACATGGTGAGGGGAGGGTGTTTGCCCAGGCCCGTGTGTGCCTGCTGCATGTGGAGACCCTGTGAACACACGTGTGCAAGCGTGGGCATGGAGCAGGGTGTGAGCCTGGGCAGGTGTGCCCCTGTGCACCCATGCGTGGCCGAGTGCATGCACCTCCATGCACACCTGTGCCCACGCTCTGGGTGCTCACCTGTGTGTGCCAGGGTCTGTGTGCTCGTGCCTGCACGTCCCTGCGTGTGCCCACGTGTGTGCAGTCCTGTGCGTGCCCTGTATGTGCATCCCCACGTGTGCCCGTACCTGTGCCCACCTGCACCTGCCCACAGCCGCCCTCCTGCTGGCCATGCCCTAGCAGAGGGTCCCCCAGGGCTGGCACAGGTACCCGGGGCAGGAGGGAGAGCTGGCGGCCGCGGGACACGAACCACGCTGCTCCCTGCAACCCCGGTGTCCCAGAGTGCCACGGGCAGCATTTGCCACCCAGGCCAGGCAGCGTGGGCACAGGGGGCTTCGCCAGAGACCTGGGCGTCCTGCTTGCGCTTCCCGCCCTTCCTGAGAGTGAACCCGGGAGTCCCGGCTCCTACAGCCACCCCATCTGCAGCCAAACCCTCCCACAAAGATGCCCCGTCCCCGTGCCCCACTGACCTTGCAGGACGCCGGCTGGCATGGGGTACAGCCCCTGGCCCAGGGGGGCCCCCCCAGCCAGCTGCAGCAGCGGCAGCAGCGACAGCAGCACCGGGGGGACCAGGCGGACCCCGAGGAGAGCGCCCCGTGTCCTCTTCCCTCCTCGCTCCATCCCCGGGGCGGGCAAAGGGGGTCAGTAGGGGGGGGAGCCCCCGAAATACCCGAGGCGGGCGAGGAGGGATGGATATATACGGTGCCCCCCGGGCGGTGGGAGGAGAGAGGGGCCGGGGGAGCACAAACAGGCGAGTTCATTAATGTCGCGCCAAGATGCCAGCTCGGGGCGGGGGGCGCGGGGGGGGGCGCAGCCGGGGCCTCAATGCCGCCTTTGTTCGACGGGGCCTCCGGGCGGGCAGCATCAGACGGGCGCTGCGCTCCGGCGCTGCCCGCGGCCCTTGATCATTTTCACGCCAAGCCCTGGCCGCGCCACCCTCCCTCCGGCGGGCCCCGGGCGCGGGGGGGGCGGCAGCGGGCGGGTGGGAACGCACCGGCGGCTGCGGGACGCGGGGGGCCCCGGGCCGGGCGTGGGAGACCCTCCGGGGGCTTCAAAGGCGGGCAGCGGCGGCCACTGCGGGGCGGGGGGGACGCATGGGGCGGGGGGTCCCTCCCTCTGTGCCACCCCCGACCCTGGCTGAACGGGCCACCCCGTGCAGGGGCACTGCACCCCCGAGGACCCCCCCAGCACCCCGGCTCCACACTAAGGCCGTTCCTCGCCTGGGGTGCAGGAGGGGGGACGCGCCCCCGGGCGGGGGGGGCAGGTGGGGCCGGGGCACCGGCTGCCTCCCGCTTTTTGGCAGCGGCAGGCAGCGAGAGGGTGGCGTGGCCGGCTCTGGGGGGTAGCTTTGGCCCCAGGGGTAGGGGGGCCACTCTCGCCTGCCCAGCTGGAGGGGGTCCCCCCAGTGTCTACAGTTTGGTTTGTCACTGGCCGCACACTTTTGGGGTGCCCGCATCGCCCTCCTGCCCCCATTGCCACCCTCCCGTGCCCGTGGGCCCGGCCTCAGCATCTTTGGTGGGGCAGGGTGCGGCCACATCCCCATCACATCTTTGGGGCGCGGGGGGTGCCCGTGCCCCCATGTCTGTCTCAGGGGCAGGAGGTGCACGTCTCCCCATCCCCATTTGGAGGTCAGGGGGTGCCCATGTCCCCAAATCCATTGGGGACAGGGCGTGCCCATGCCCTCGTCTCTCCCCTCCTTAGGGGGTGCCTACGCCCCCCTCTCCGTCCCCATTAGGTGCAAGGAGGTGCCCGTGCCGCCACCCCCCGTCCCCACCAGGGGCAGGGCCGCCTCCGTGCCCGCAGCCCCGCCGCGCCGCGCTCCCCCCGGACCCCCCGGCCCTGAGGGTGCCGGGGGGCTCGGACAATGCCGCCTCAGTGGCACATCAAAGGCGCGGCGCTGCCCGCGGCTGGCACGGCGACAGGCCCGCCGCAGATGAAAGCCCCGGCCCCGCCGGGCTCCCACCTCGGCCGCGGGGACGCCGCGGGGGCTCGCTGCGCCTCCGCCCCACGGGGGACGGCGGGGACACGGGGGGGGTGTGTGTGTGCAGCGCCGTTCCCGCGCTCCGCCCCGGTGTCCCCGCACGGATCCCCCCCACTCGTGTCACGGGCTTGCGCCGTGGCGGGGGGTCCGTGGGTGGACCGGACCGCGGGTGCCCAAGGCCGGCGTGGGGTTCGCCCCCGGCCCCGCCGTGTCCCGTCCCCCCCCCGGCCCCGGTGCCGGTGCCAACCCCATTAACCTAATTGGAGAGGCGCTCGGCCGCCCCGGGCGGCGGCGGCGGCGGCAGTGGGACCCCGGGGCCCGGGCAGATCCCAGCCCCGGCGGCGGGAGGGAGGGAGGGGGGAGGGAGGGACGGCGCCCCCGAGGCCCCGATTGTCCGGTAATTGGCGCGGGCAGCCGAGCCCGGCCGGCACCGGAGGGGGGGCGCGGGGAGCGGGCACCGGGGGGGCGGGCAGTGCCGGGGTCCCTGGGGGTGCTGGCGTCGGTATCGGGGTGCTGGCCACGGGGTGACTCGGGCCGTTGGGGGGGGGGTCGGGGGCAGGGGGCGTGTGGCGATGCAGGGGTGCGGGGGCCGGTGTTGGGGTGCCGGGAGGAGTGGGGTGAGTCTCGGGATGGGGGGGGGCGGTGAGTGCCGGGTACCGGGAGTGGGGAGACACCGGGAGGGCCGGGGGGTTTCGGGGTGTGGGGCGGCGGGGGGGGCCCACTCTGGGGGTACATTTGGGGCCGGGGGCCGGGATGAGGGTGGGGTATGGGCTGTGGGCGCGGTCAACAGAGGGGCGGGGCTAGCCGGCAAGCTGGGGCGGGGCCTATATGGTCGGGATAGGGCGTGGCCTACCCCGCAGGTTGGGGCGTGGCCTACCCGGCGGGGCGGGTCAGGAGGCGGGGCCTATCCGGCGGGGCGTGGGCGTGGTCAGCTGGGAGGGGCGGGGCCCGGCGGGTCGGGCCCGGGTCGGCGGGCGGGGCCGCCGGGGGCCGGGGCCGGGGCCGGGGCCGGAGCCGGGCGGGTTTCGGGGCCGGCGGGGTCCGGGGTCGTGCCGGGCCATGGCGAGCTCGGAGCGGAGCGCGCTGCTCACGTACCGCCTGTGCGGCGGCTCGGGCGAGGAGGAGCGGGGCCGGGAGCGCGCCCGCGGCCGGGCCGCCGCCGCCGCCCCCTGCAAGCTGCCCACCTTCCTGGGCGTCGTGGTGCCCACGCTGCTCTCCATGTTCAGCGTTGTCCTCTTCCTGCGCCTCGGTGAGTGCCGCCGCCCCCCCGGGCGCCCCCGCCCCCCCCCCCACCCCCGCCGCCCTCCGGGGCCCCCCGAGACTCGCCAGCCCTGCCCGGCACCCCCAGCCCGGGCCCCAGGTCCTCCCGGGGCCCCAGGTCCTCCCGAGGCCCCCCGCATCCGAAACCCCCCGAGTCCGGAGCCCCCGTGCTCCCCCCGAGCCCCCCAGTCCGGAACCCCAGTGTCCTCCCTTTGCCCTCCTAGTGCTCCCCCCAGCTTCCCAGTCTGACGTCCCAGTGCTCCCCCCTGAGCTCCCCCAGTCTGGGTCCCCAGTGTCCTCCCAGTGTCCTCCCAGTGCCCTCTCTGGAGCCTCCCTCTCTGGAGTCCAGTGCTCCCCTCCAGTGCTCACCCCAGTGCCCCAGTCTGGGACCCCAGTGCCCTCCCAGTACCCTCTCCCGAGCCCCCCAGTCTGGATTCTCAGTCCCCTTTCAGTGCCCCCTCTGCTCTCCCCCAGGCTGGAGTCCCAGTGCTGAGTGTCCCCTCCTGACCCCTCTAGCCTGGGACCCAGGGCTCCTGCTGTACCCAGAGGATGGGACTCCAGTTAGGGACCTCGGTGCCCCCAGTGTGAAGCCCTAGTGTCCCTGGGGCAGGACCCTAGTGCCTTCCCTAAGCGGGATCCCAGTGCCCTCGTGTCCCCCCATCCCCCAGTGCTGGGACCCCGCTGCTCCCCAGGTATCCCCCAGGGCCGGGATCCGGCACCCCCAGTACAGCAGCCCCATTCTCTCCCAGTTGCCACATGGTGTCCCCAGGGCAGGACCCCCCCCCAGTGTCCCCCATCAGGCACCCAGCTGCCCCCCTGCTCTGTGCTGTTCGGAGGGCACAGATTGGGTCCCAGGCTGCTCCCAGTTTGGGTTATGAGTCTGTTACTGGGCGACCTGGGAGAATTAGGTGGGCAGGCTGGGCATGGAGCGGGGGGAGGTGGCAGCCCTTTGCGGGGGCCCTGGCAGGGGGAGATGCCCCAGCCTGGCCCGGGGCAGGCAGAGGCCCAGGACAGGCAGCGTCTGCCCTGGTCTGGGAACGGGGAAGGCTTTTCCTCTTTCACTTTCCGCCCACGGAAAGCCCAGGGCGGGAGTTGGCTGCGTGCCCGGGGGGCCCAGTAGGCCCTGGGGGGGACCTTGAGCCCCTTCCCTTGCCTAGGGGACCCCCCGAGCTGTGGGCACAGCTCTCCCGTGCCATCACTCACCCCCATCCCACCCCCCTGTTTGGGGTCCTCGCACAGGCTCTGACCCCCCCCAACCCCTACCCCGCAGCGGGCATCAGGGTCCCCCCGCCTGCCCCGGTCCCCCCGCCCGGGGGTGCGTTACCCCGGGGGGCCGCGGGGCTGGAAGGGAAGTGTGGGGCGGTGGGGGAGGGGAGCTGCCGGGAAGAGGAACTGTCCCACCGTGGGGGGCCGTGGCTCCCCCCGGCAGCCCCCCGCTTCCCCCACGCCTCAAGCACCCCCCGGATCTCCAGGGTGAGCAGCCCCTCCTGCTTACCCCCAGGCTGCTTTCGGGGCATCCCTTTATTTCCCCCACCCCCCCCAACCCCCCCGCTTTTGGCACCTGGGCACCCTCCAGCCTTCCAGGGATGGCAGGGGGTGCCCCCAAACCCAGCCTGTCCCCCCAAGATCTCCTTGCGATGCCCGTGCCCCGGCCGTGGCCCCGGCACCCCCCTCGCTGCCCGCGGGCACGGCTGCGGCCTGGCTTGCGGCTGAGATAGGGCATCTCCCTGCAGCCGAGGGCAGCCCCTTCCTGCCCGCGGTGCCGCCGGCCGCGCTCGCCTCCCGTCACCCCAGGCAGGGCCGCGGGGGGCTCTGGGTGCCCTGTCCCCAGGGAGGGGAGCTGGGGAGGGTGTCCTGGCTGGCAGGGAAGCCCTGGGGCTGCTTTTGCTTCCTGCTTTGCAGAGGGGAAGCGAGGCTGCAATGCGAACCCCGCGGGGAGCCCGTCAGCTCCTGGCGCTCGAGCTGGGGTGCAAGGGGCACCCTGCACGCTGAGGGTGGCAGCAGGGCACGGGGGTCCCGGCACTCCCCCGCAGTGCCCCGGGGCTGGGTGGGCAGCAGAGCCCCTGCCCTGTTTGTTTGCTTTTTGGGTGTGCCCCTCTGAGCTGCGGTGCCCAGGGTGTGCCCAGGCCTGATCCTGGCACGGCAGGAGGATGGAGATGCCCTGAGGTGGGGGGCACCGGCTGGGCTGGCCCCCAGGGCTGCTGCAGGTGGGGGGTGGCAGCACCCCGGGGTGGGGACATCCCCACCCTGGCAGGGAAGGGGGTGGCACGTCTGGGGGGAGCTGTGGGCAGGGGGACGGGAGCAGCCCATGTGCCTCGGTGAGGATGAGGTCGGGGGGATTGGCTGTGCCCGGGGACCCTGTCTGGGGGGTGGTCCGTGCCCAGCTAACAGGCACGCTGGCTTCTCCCCCATCCTGGCAGGGTTCGTGGTGGGCCATGCTGGCTTGTACCAAGCCCTGGCCATGTTCGCGGTGGCATACTTCATCATCGGCATGACAGTGCTGTCTGTGTGTGCCATCGCTACCAACGGGGCGCTGGATGCCGGAGGAGCCTACTGTATCCTTTGCTGTGGGTGCTGCTGGGGCAGGGCATGTGGGCCAAAACTGGGTGACTACCCAGCAGCATTGGGGTGCCACACTGGGGCTGTGACCCCCCTGGCCTGGGGGTGGGGGGTGGGGGCACCTGATGGTGGTTTGGGCTGCTGGCATCTTCCTTTGACTTGAGCAAGATATGATCAGCCGTGCCCTGGGCCCGGAGTTCGGGGGCAGCATCGGGATCATGTTTTTCCTGGCCAACGTGTGCGGCAGTGCCCTTTATGTGCTGGGGCTCGTGGAGGCGGTGGTGGACAGCTTTGGGATCCCGCCTGGTGAGTACCCCCATGTGTGGTGGCAAGGGTGTCCCTTACCCAAGTAGCCCTAGCATCCTGCCGGGCCTGCCAAGCACCATGCCCGGCATAGCCAGCATGGCTCACCCAGCCCTCTGGCCAGTGAGTTGGTGCCAGTCATGCCTGGCACAACGCCGGTGGCTCTCAGCTCCTGGTGATGCCCTCTCCGAGCACTGCTGATCCTGCCTTGTCTCTGCCCAGGGCAAAAAGTGGGCACAGGTGTCCACGTCCTGCCCCAGAGCTACTGGTATGAGCTGCTCTACGGCACCGTGCTGCTGGCCCTCTGCCTCGTCGTGTGCCTTGTGGGTGCCTCCATCTATGCCAAGGCCACCTTCCTCATCTTCCTCATCGTCGCAGCTGTTCTGGGCACCATCCTCATCAGCTTCTTCGCCACGCAGCCCATTGGGGTGCCCATCCGCCTGCCCCACTTCAACGGCTCCGAGACCGAGAACGGCTCCTTCACCGGCTTCTCGCTTGCCACCCTGCGAGACAACCTGGGTGGTGAGGAGCAGCTATCCCCACCCTGCCCACCGTGGCTCCTGCGCCCCGGGGAGGGGTGACACTGGCACCTCCACATTGGCAGGGGCTCACTGGAGGGTGGGGGGAGCTTGCAGACACAGAACAGGTGCCATGGGGTGGTTTCTCCCATGGTCTGCGTATGAGGACATCAAGGAGAGGGTATATGGTGGGGCTATGCTGCCCCAGACGGCGCATCACAGCCTGTGCCCGTGTGTCCTGCAGGCGGGTATGGGGTGGACTACACCACCGGGCAGATGATGAGCTTCAGCTCCGTCTTCGCGGTGATGTTCAATGGCTGCACCGGCATCATGGCAGGCTCCAACATGTCAGGTATGGGCAGGGAGTGCTGGGCTGGGTGGCACCGGGAGCGGGAGCCAAGGTTGGAGGAGAGCAGGGAGGTGCTGTGCCTGTGGGCACTAATGCTGCCTGCTCCTGCCCACAGGGGACCTGAAGCGCCCGAGCTACTCCATCCCACGGGGCACCATCTCCGCCGTGCTCTTCACCTACCTCGTCTACAACCTGCTGGCTTTCCTCATGTGTGCCACCTGCAACAGGTACAGCCACCCGTCCCCTCGCCAGGGCCATCGTGCCAGGGTGTGCCTGGTGCCAGGGCATGCTGGCACGAGCCAAGGCGGGTGCCAGCATGTGCGTGTCCCTCTCCAGGACCCTCCTGCAGAAAGACTACGGCTTCCTGCGTGACATCAGTATCTTCCCGCCCCTGGTCACAGTGGGCATCTACGCTGCCACCCTCTCTGCGGCCATGAGCAACCTCATCGGAGCGTCCCGCATCCTCTATGCCCTGGCCCGGGATGATCTCTTTGGTGAGTGCCTGGAGCTCGCCAGCACCTGCCAGACCCCACCCAGGAGGTTGTCTCTGCCAGGGACCAGCCCTGTCACCGGGGAATCCTCTTGCTGTGTGGGGTGATGTTTTATGGGTTGGCATGTGCCTACTTGGGTCACCTGCGTTCCCTGGCGCTTGCCCGCACCTCAGCACTCGGGGTGGGGACAGGACTCCTGGCTGGTGGCTGAGCCTGTTGGTGCCCACCCGGGTGCCCCAGCCCAACCTCCCTGCTCTGCCCGCAGGCCGAGCGCTGGCGCTGGCCAAGAAGACATCTGCAAGTGGGAACCCTGTGATGGCGGTGATCCTCTCCTGGCTGGTGGTACAGGTGAGTTTGCCTGTGATGCTCCTTTCCCAGTCCCGCTGGGTGAAGGTGGGTTGGTGCCTGGGCTGGGCATCATGGAGCCTGGAACATCCCCCTGCCCTGGGTATCCCCCTGCCTGGGGTGTCCAGCTGCAGCTGTGCCCTTCCCTCCCTGAGCCCATAAATTAAGGATAAATCACAGCAAGGGGCACTGCCCGTACCCTTTCCCGTGCATTGACGCTGTGCCCCCCTGCCCGTGCTCTCTGCAGCTGGTGCTCTTCTCCGGGAAACTCAACACCATTGCGGGGGTTGTGACCACCTTCTTCCTCCTGGTTTACGCCACTGTCAACCTGGCCTGCCTGGCACTGGAGTGGGCATCAGCCCCCAACTTCAGGTACCTGCTGGCACAGGGGAGGGAGGCTGCACTCAGATGCTGGGCAGGTACCTGTCTGTGCATCCGTCTGTCTGCGGTTCCCCTGCCATCCCTGTGCCTGCTGCCCCTCCGAAGGGCAGAGGTGCTGAGCACCCCTCTCCTGGTCATTAAGGGTGGAAAAGATACCTCAGTCCCTCGGGAGGGAGAAGGGGCCAGGGCCCGGCGTGGCACGGTCTTGGCACAGTCCCCACACCCTGGCACCACTTTGCTGAGTGGGTACAGATAAATCCAGTGCCACCGGGTACCACCCGCCCCTTCCCCTTAGGCTTTCCGGAGGTAATTTATAGCCTGTGCCCGCCCGGCATCCCCCAGGCAGCTTGCCAAATGGTGATGGAGCCCACTTTCCATTAGCGCTAATTAAACTAACGGGGAAGGGGGAGGGAGGGGGATCCTGGGTGGGGGGAGGAGATGATCTTCCAGGAAGGAGGACTGTGTGTGGCAGGCAGCCCCAGCCTGGGGCGAGGGGTGTGGGGTACCCTGGCACCGGGCTGGCCTGGCAGGGCTGCCAAATCTGGGGGGGGCACGGCAGGGTGGCTGGGGGGAGCCTCATCTCCCTCCTGGGTGATGCCTGCCGCCCTTGGTGCAGGGTGCTGTGTTTCTGAAGCAGGGAGGGTCCCTCAGGTGGGAGCAGGGCTGGGTGGCACTGGCTGGGGGTCTCCCAGAACACCCCACTCCCAAGGGAGAGCTGGTGTCTGTGCCAGGCTGGGGCTTGACCCTGCCGCTAGCTGCTCCCTTGGCCAGGCACGGATGGGGCAGGATTGGTGCCTGGGGTGGGAGGCTGCTGGGGTGGGTGGTAGCAGTCCCCTCACCCACCCCACATCTGGTGCCCCCTCCCCGCCCCCTGAGGTCTCCATCAAGCGCAGCGGAAAAGGATTTTAATTACCTTTCAGGAAAAACAACAATTAGAGAAAATAACAGCTTCTTGCCTCCCCGCCTCCGCCTCCCTGCACCAGGCTGAGCGGGCGCCACGGCTGCCGGTGCTGCCCGACACTACCTGGCCCCCCGGCCGTGCCAGGGCAGTGCCAGCCCCATAACCATCATCACCCCTGTTTGCCAGGGGCTGGCAGCAAGGGGCTGCCCAGTGCCCTGGGAGGAACCATCTCCCCTCTGCGCCCTCTCCTGCAGGTATCTGGGGTGCCAGACATGCCCTGGGCTGGCACAGTGGGGTTTGCTGGGGGTGGCTGGTTGGCACCTTGGCACAGCCCCCCTTGCTGTGCCCACCTTGCAGCTGGCACGAGGGCCATGCAGTAGCGGGTGTCCCCTTCTCCCTGCTCCAGGCCCACCTTTCGGTACTTCACCTGGCACACATGCCTGCTGGGCATCGCGGGCTGCTGCGTCATGATGTTCCTCATCAGCCCTGTGTCGGCCTCAGCGAGCCTGGGCTTCCTCCTCCTCCTCCTCCTCGCACTCCACTACCTCTCACCCAGCAGCACCTGGGGCTACATCAGCCAGGCCCTCATCTTCCACCAGGTGAGCCCAGTCCTCCTCCGCTGTCCCCTCATGGGGTGGAGAGCTGGTGTCCCCAAGATAGCTCCATCCCAGGCAGCGTGTCCTCGGGCTGGCATCCCCATGGGTGGTTTGCTGGAGGAAGGAGCGTTCCTCACCTGCTGCCCTCCCTTCTTCTCTCCAGGTGCGGAAGTACTTGCTGATGCTGGACGTGCGGAAGGACCACGTCAAGTTCTGGCGCCCGCAGATGCTGCTGATGGTGCAGAACCCACGGGGCAGCGCCCGCCTCATCGACTTTGTCAATGACCTCAAGAAGAGCGGCCTCTACGTCCTGGGCCATGTCGAGCTGCAGGACTTGGGTGAGGGTCTGCCCTGTCCCCGGTGCTGGTGGCCTCTGCCTCTTGCTGCAGTGCTGGGGGGCTCCCAGAAGCCATGGAGTGCCACCACTACTAGCTCCTGGCTGGGTAGAGTGGGCATAGCTGGGGAGTGTCAGCGCTTTGGGCACATGTGTGGCACAGTGTGGGGGTCATAAGTGGCTTGTGTCTGTCTCACACCTCCTGTGCACACGTGTGCTTGCACATGTCCTGCATGCTTGCACATGCATGTGTTCAAGCGTTCATCCCTAGATGTGCACATGGGGCTCCTGCACGTGTTGGCGCTGCTGTGCACATGTGGCATGTGCCACCCAGGCTCCTCTGGGCCCCCATGCAGCACAGTCGCGTTGCATGGGTCAGTGCCTATGCACACCCAGCACACGCGTGGGCACACACTCAGCACAGCCTTGCACGTGTGTGTGCCTGTGTCCATCCTCACCTCACGCCTGCCGCTGCGTGTCCACGTGCTTCAGGCATGTTGGCACCCCGGTGCTTGTTGGTTTGCACACACGTGCTCCCTGGAAGACGCCGTGGCCGTCCCCATCCCCGCCCCAGCAGATGCATGGGCTCTGCTTCCCCCCACCGTTGCCGTGGTGACTAATGGCCTGAAATTGGGGAGGGGGGATGGGGCTGCCTGGGTATTTTTTATATATTTATGTATAATTTCATATCTCTGACTGGAAGCACCTGCTTCCACCCTCCCCATCTGGTGGGTGCTGGGGTGGGCACGGGGGTTGGCACTCCTTTTGCAGGGGGGCTGCTGCGGGGACACCAGGGTGAGCCCCCGGTGTGGGGTAGCTGACCCCCTGATGCTGTTCTTGCTCCCCACCCAGACACGCTGCCCTCGGACCCGCTGCAGCCCCAGCAGGACTCGTGGCTGAGCTTGGTGGACAAGCTGAACGTCAAGGCCTTCGTCAGCCTTACCCTCGCACCCTCAGTGCGGCATGGTGTCCGGCAGCTCCTCTTCACCTCCGGCCTCGGTGAGTGGTGCCTGGGCTGGGCACGGGTGAGGGTCCACCCTGCTGCCCCTGTGGGGTGAGAAGTGCCAAGGGGTTTGGAGGCACCTGAGTGGGCGATGCCAAAGCCAAGCTGGGGCTTGGAGGCATTTGGGGTGAGCAATGCTGCAGCCAAGTTGGGGCTTGGAGGCATCTGTGTCAGCAATGTTGAGGGACCTGAAGACACCTAGATGGGCAATGCCAAGGGGGTTGAAAGCACCCGGTGTGGGCAGCGCCAAAGCCAAGCTGGAGCTTGGAGAGATGTTGGGTGGGCAATGCCAAAGCCAAGTTGGGTCTTGGAGGCATCTGGGTGCATGATGCTGAGGGGTCTGGAATCACCAGGGTGAGCAATGCCAAAGCCAAGCTGGGGCTTGTTGGCACCTGCAGTGCCAGGAGGGCTGGTAGGGCCCTCCACCTCTGCTCAGCCGGGCCGGTGTGGTCTCTCTGGCAGGCGGGATGCGCCCCAACACCCTGGTGCTGGGCTTCTACGATGACGCGGTGCCGCAGGATGGTCTGGCCCGGCACCCTGCCTTCACCAGCACCCGTGAGGAGGTCCCCCTGGGCTTCCCCCCGCTGCGGGCGCCCACCACCCCCAAGCTGCTGTCGGCCCGGGAGTACGTGGGCATCGTGGCTGACGCCCTGAAGATGCTTCGCAACGTCCTGCTGGCCCGGCAGCTGGAGAGCCTGGACAAGGCCTGGGAGCTGCGGCGGGCCGCCAGCCCCCCACCCTCCATCCACGTCTGGCCCGTCAACCTGCTGCGGCCCGACAGCGCCCGCTACGCCGACACCTGCAGCCTCTTCCTGCTGCAGATGGCCTGCGTCCTCAACATGGCGCGGGCCTGGCGCCGGGCCCGCCTGCGCCTCTTCCTCTGCGTGGAGGCAGGCGCCATGCCCCATGCCCAGGAGGAGAAGCTGCGCCAGCTCCTCAAGGACTTGCGCATCCAGGCCCAGATCCAGCTGGTGCCCTGGGACGCCGTCACCCGCCTGCACTGGCAAACCCAACGGGGACCTCCGGGGGGACCAGTGTCCACCGGGGCAGAGGAGGAGGAGGAAGGGGCCGTGAACTTCCCGGCCAACACCACCCAAGTGTCAGATGAGTACGTCTGTGCTGCCAACAAACTCGTCCTGGAGCAGAGCCCCGCGCCGGCCGTACGCTTCCTCTATCTGCCGCGGCCGCCCGCCGACACCAGCCTCTACCAGCTCTACCTGCACCAGCTGGAGCTGCTCACCCGCGGGCTGGGCCCCACCGTGCTGGTGCACGGGGTGAGTGCCGTCACCAGCACCCAGCTGTAGGTCACCCCCCGGGTCCCCCCCAGCTCCCTCTGCCCTCCTTCGCCCAGTGCCTTTAGCAGTCCGAGCCCGGGGATGGCCCCAGCCCCGGTGTCCCCACCCCGGCTGGCAGGGAGGGGTTGGAGGCTGGGTGCAGGGGTGTGGGTTGTTTTTTAGGGGGTGTCTCCTGCAGAGGATTAAAGCTGCCCTGGCAGGATCCGGGCACAGCCCTGGCACCGGCCTGGCAGCACGGTGCATTCATGGTGCCTTTTCTTTGGGGTGGCGGTAGGGGATAATGGGGTCCCGGGGGGGCTGAGCACTGGGTTCCCCAGTTGGCTGCTGGGGAGCCCCTTGGTCGTACCCTGCACCCCCCTTCCCCGTGCTTCCCCCCTCCTGCCGCCCCCGGCCTCTCCTCCGCCGGCTCCTCCGGGCACCCAGCCAGCAGCAGGGATTGATTAAAGGCAGCCTCGACCTTGGTGCCCCGGCTCCCCGCCATCCTCCCTGCCTTTCATTAGGAAAAATTAAATGGGAAGGGGTGGGGGAGGGGAGCCCGGATGCCTGGGTTCCTGGCGTGAGGCTGGGGAGGGGAGCGGCCGGGTGCTGGCCCTAATGGCTGTGGGGTATGGCACCCCAGATCTTGCTCAGCACCCCCGGGGCTGCTGGGTGGGGGGCACCCAGATGCTTTAATCTGTAGGCCCCCCGTGCCCCATGGGATCTGAGCCCCTGGTCCTGCCAGGGAGGAGGGGGAAAATGAGACGGGGGGGTGGGTGGGGAGGTGGCCTCGCCCAGACACCTGGGTCCTCTGGCCTTGCTCTGGGACCTGTCTCATGCGGCATTGCCACCTCCCGTGATGACCTCCATGGGGGAGCTGGCATTGCCCCCTACCCCCTGCTTATTGATTAGAGGAGGGCAGGAAATTGCCTGGGTGCTGGGTGATAAATCCATCAGGTGCCTGGCAGGCGGGCAGCGTGCCCAGGCGCTGCCTGATGGATCGCTTCCTATTAGCCCCAGCACGGGGGGGCCGCTCCAGGCCAGGCTGGGCTCCAGTGCGGGGGCAAGCGTGGCACTGCTGCCCGCGCCCGCTCTCGCCAAGCCTGGCACTGCCAGCTGGCAGCTCTGCTCGGCTGGAGGGCCGGAAAAACCCAGGCGGCTGGGTGCTGCTGGGGGAGAAAAAGGGGGAGGGGGGGGCTTGCTCCCCACATTTTGCAGTGTATTGTGCCCGAATTTGTGCCCAAATCCCCACCCTGGCTGTGGGGAGGGACCTGGGGTTGGCTTTGCTCCCTGCTGCAGGAGGTGGGTGCCCCGAGGTGGGCACCGTGCGGCCCGCGGGGTTTATTTACAAACAGGCGGAAGCTGGCACAGGGCAGCCGGGCACCAGCGGGACCCGGCGGCCTATAATGTTAATTATCACCACGTAATTAAAAGCCCATAAAAAGCCTCACACTTCATTAAATTAAAGCTTCCCCGCACCACGCCGACGGGCTCCAGCAGAGTTAACCTTGGCCGTGCCAGGCACCAGCTCCGCTGCAGCTGGGGACCCGAGGCTGGGGGCGTACAGCCCCCCATGGCGTAGTAGGGGGGTGCAGCATTGCACGCACATGGGCACGCCCCAGGACCATTCATCACCTCTGGGCTACGTGTGCCCGGGCACACACAGGGAGCACGCCCGGCTGCATGCACAGTGTCGCACACACGGCGATGCTGTCGCAGTCGGAGATGCCCACATGGCATTACATGGACACATGTGCCCATGCCACCCCTGCAGACATGCTGTCACACGCACCGGGACGCAGGCAGGGGGCTAACACAGGCACACACGTGCACACCCAGGTGTGCACATGCAGCGTACACGGCCGCTGCAAAGGCAACATCGCACGCTGGCACAGCAGCTCCGGCGCACAACACCCACGCAGCACACACCTACACAAACATTTCTTCCTCCCTTCTAACATACAGATGTGCAGACACACAGACACATACCCTGTGTCTTCTCCAGGCTCCCACCCATCCCTGCCAGTGCCTGGAGAGGTGATGGGCTGTGGGGAGAGCACCCATCTGTGCCTGGCCCCTCGGTGCCTCAGTTTCCCCAAGGGCTGGGCTGAGGGGAAGAAGGGTGCATGGGGGACCTCCAAACCCTCCTGATGGCTGGGTGCCCTGGGTCAGGGGTGCTGTGGTGAGGTCTGGGGGGAGACAAAGGGGGGGGGGCAGCACACAAGGAGGGTCACGTATGCATTAAGGGGGGATATGCATGGACTAGGAGCGTGTGTATGCGTGCACATAAGGCGGGTGCTGTGCTGGGGGGTGTATACGTGCACAAGGGGGTGTGTGCATGTGCACAAGGGTTGTCTATATGTGCACATGCATCAGGGTGTATATATATACCCACCCCTAGGCGTGATGTGCTGATGCGCACGCAGGGCTCAAGGGGCGGGGGAGCCAGGGGAGGGCACACACTTGTGAGCACGGGGTGTGCAAACTGGCACACACATGTGCCCAGCACCCCGGGTGCTGCCGCTGAGCGGGGCCGCAGGCAGGGGCCGGCCGGGGGGCTGCGGGGGGGCAGGCGCCGGCAGGTACCCGTGCCCTGGCCCTGCAGGGTTGGGCAGCCAACGGGGCCTCGGCTATTTCTTGGAAATTTCGCAGCATTCATTTCAGTGCAAATAAAAGCTGTCATTGCCGGAGAAATGATACTGATCGGGGTCTGAAAAGACAGCAAATTACCCGCCTGAAAATGCACCACTGGAAAAAAATGCATATTAAACACACAAAAAGGCACTTTGCCATCAGCCGCGCTTCCCCCGCCGCTCCAGAATAACCACACTTTACATAATTCTCCCTCTCCACCTCCGAATTAATTTCGCAGACAGAGGCAGAGGCAACCCTCTGACAATAGCAGAGGGGAGACGCGGTGGTGACGGGGGGGGGGGGGAGCAGGGCCGGGGGCTGCTGGGAGGTGCCTGGTTCCGGGCTGGGGGTGCGGCGGGTAACGGGGTGCTTAGGGTTGGGGGGGACCGAGGGGTTTGAGGGGACTGAGGGGTTTGGGAGGGTTGGATCCAGGGATGAGGGTTGTGAGTGCTGGGTGGATGCACCCAGCTGTGGGGCGGAGTGCTCCTGTCCTCTCCCCCTTGGGTGCTGGGGATGGGGTCCCTTGGGGTGGGGTTTGTGGGGTAATGCCCACCCCAGCAGGCATGTCTTGGGCCAAATATTTCCTATGAGGGACAAACCCTCACCCCCTACCACCAGGGTGAGCCTGCTGTGTGCTCACCCCAGAGCCTGGCACCCTCCCTGGAGGCAGGCAGGCCCTGGTGGGGTGCACATACCCAGCGTGGCTGGGACCCCCATGCACCCCCACGCCCTACTCTGCCACTCGCAGTGCCAGGCCTGTGGGTGCACCCAAAGGCCATGGGTGGCCATGGCCAAGCGAGGCCATACTGCCCACCCAGGTTGACACCCCTAAACTAGCATCCCTCTGAGAAACCCCCTGGGAACCTGCCCCATTGGGCACGAGGGCACCGTGCCCAGCACTGCCGAGGGGGAGCAGTGGGTGCAGTGGGGGGTCCAGCGGCAATGGCAGGAGAGTTTGGCTGGCCGGCTGCTCGCCACTGAGGGGCTGGCAGAGAGGAGGGTGGGCGGCGCAGGTTGGCACCGCACTGCTTTGCATTTTCAATGACAGACCCATGCCGGGTGCTCGGGAGAGTGGAAAAATCTTATTTGTCACCTGCTGGTGGTGTGCGGAGGCTCCTGCGCCGCGGCTAATCTTGGGGAAAATGAGGATGCCAGCGGGGTGGCCCGCGGGACGGGCAGGGTGGAGCGGAGCTGGCGAGGTGGGTGCTACCCCAGGCCTTGCTCGGGGTTGGAGATGTGGGCAGGACCCTGGGGTCACACCGGCCTGGTCATGCCTGGGTCTATTGGCAGCACCAGGGCACGGATACTGCCTGCTGGGGGTGCGTGGGCTCGGCAGCGCTCATGGGCATCCTGGAACAAGTGCCCTGTGCCCCCAGCGCTGTCTGCGAAGGCACGACCTCTTTTCCTTCCATCCCAGCTTCAGGAGCAGCCACTTGCCTCGCAGTGCCAGCTCCGCAGGTTGGCACTGCCCGCGCATCCCCTCGGGGCACTCAGGGGAGATTTTTCGGGGAAGAGAGCACTTGGAAGCGTGCTTGATCCCCCGTATCTACACAGAGGTGCCTGTCCCGTGCCTGCCATACCCCGGCTTCTCGAGATGCCAATTCCCGCGGGACGCTGCAGCGCTCTGCGGCCGGCTCAGATTTATCCATTATTTTATATCCACACGCCTTTAATTTTTACAGCCCTGTTGGAGCAATACTCAGGGCTGTTAATAACACCATCCCCCTCCCGCCTCCCGCCTGCATCCATCATGCTCCCACCGAGGTGCCAAGCGGGTCTCGGGGCTGGGTAAGTGCAGGCATGAGGAGGCTGGTGTGGTGGCACCCGACGCTGTGCCCCCACTCTCCAGCCAGCCCCCCCTCTGAGTGGCAGGGCTGAGCACCCCGCGCCCACCCACGAAGCAGCCTGGGTCCGGGTGCCCTTGCCCCCCACGGGGGTTGGTGGTGCCCAGCTGGTCAGGGTGCCCAAGCTGGGGGCGTCTCTCTCTCTGGTGGGATTCATGGAGCCCTGGGAAAGTTTCGCTGCAACACCGAAGTGTGTGCGTGAGTGTGCCAGGGTAGGTGTGCCTGTAAGGGGAGCTGGATGGCGGTGCGTGTTTGAGTATGTGTGTGGGGAGGGGCACAGCACGTGTGGCTGTACTGGTGCGTGTCGGTGTGC
Source organism: Platalea leucorodia (assembly GCF_965183815.1). Lineage (NCBI taxonomy): Eukaryota > Metazoa > Chordata > Aves > Pelecaniformes > Threskiornithidae > Platalea > Platalea leucorodia. The sequence goes on from NC_138830.1 coordinate 11,689,206, forward strand.
ATGGGTGTACATGTGCCACTACCTGTGCATGTGCTGGTGCATGTCTCGCTGCTGCAGCAGGCACCTTGCCCAGGCCGTGCCCAGCACCCTGTCACCCCTGCACAGGAGAGCGTGGCCTCAGCCCCCGCAGGCAGTGACGGCTGTGCCTGGGGCCGGCCCATGGTGCCCACTGAACAAGACATCGTGTCCCACGCAGCTGAGCCACCCATCCCATGCCAAGCAGGGTCCCTGCCAAGCCCCCAGTATGTGCTGCCTGGGGCTCCCACCCCAGAACCCAAGAAGACCCAGGGTCCCCTCCGACCACCCAGGGCTGCGCAGAAGCAGCGGGCCAGGGTGGCAGGACACCCCTGAGCGTGGCAGGCAGGACGGCCGGGGTACATGGCCGCGGCGGGGGGCCGCCATGGGCGGTGGGAATTGCTGGGCTATAAATCTCCTTGCTGGGCCCCCCCGTGGCAGAGCAGCTCACGATATTTATGTTGGGGATTTATCTGCAATGCAGTTTAATATTCCCGGACCTTGGCGTGTGTGCGTGTGTGTGTGAGTGCATGGCCCCCTCCCCATGCCACCCCGTCCCACCTCCATGCCCACCCTCTCACTCGGAGCCTCCAGGGCTCCGTCTCCTGCCCACCCACGGCCCTCCCCCCTTGCACCCACCCCGGCAGGACGGGACGGGTCCCCCAGGGTGCCCGGGCACGGAGGGGGGTGCCGAGCCGCCGGGGTGCTCCTGGCACAGGCCGCCGGCCGTGCCCAGCCGTGCCCCTCCTGGGTGCCGGGCTGCCGGGGGGTGGCAGCAAGGTCCCCGAAGGGGGGATGCCGGGCAGAGTGGCCCTGCCAGCCCCTGTGCCAGCCCCGGAGCGGGGGGCCCGGGGACCCCCCTGCCCTGCCTCCCCGCCGGTGGGGATGAGGTAAGGCTGGCGGGTGGCACAGGGCTGCTCCATTTGCATAATAATCTCGTTAATGGAGCCTGGCCTGCGGGAGAGCCGGGCTGGAGACGCCACCCCCTCCCCGCCCCGCTGCCTCCCTCCGGCCCCGCCGCTCCGCCAGCCGCGGCGCGGGGCGCGGAGCGGAGCGCGGGGCGCGCAGCCGGACGGGCAGCGCCGGGCCGGCCCGCCCGCAGCCCCGGGCAGCCTGCTGACATCCCCCGAGCAAGCCGGTGAGCACCCCCGAGCACCCGCCGAGCATCCCGGGCAGCATCCCCGAGCATCCCGGGCAACATCCCCGAGCATCCCGGGCAACATCCCCGGCAGCGTCCCCCGAGCATCCCGGGAGCATCCCCCAAGTCTCTCGGTGAGCAAGCGGTGAGCGACCCCCGAGCACCCGCGGACATCCCGGGCAGCATCCCGGGGAACATCCCCCGCGTACCTCGATGAGCAGCCCGGTGAGCACCCCCCCGAGCAGCCCGGGGAGCGCTCCCCGAGCCTGCCGGCGAGCACCCCGAGAGCATCCCCCGAATATCCCGGGCATCATCCCGGGGAGCGCTTCCCGAGCATCCCTCGAGCAACCCTCCAGCATCCCCCCGAGCAACCCTCCAGCATCCCCCGAGCACCACAGGCATCACCCCGGCGAGCACCTCCCGAGCATCTCCCGAGCATCCCGGCAAGCACCTCCCGAGCATCCGGGGCAGCATCCTCCGAGTATCCCGGGCAGCATCCTCCGTCAATCCTGGGCAGCGTCCCCCGGGCACCCCCGAGCATCCATCCCCCGAGCATCCCGGGCGGCATCCCGGGTAGCATCCCCCGAGCACCCCGGGCACCCCCCGGCCCCGCCGCGCCCCGCCGCACCGTGCCCGCCGCCGGCCCCGCAAACTTTCCGGCGGCGGTGGCAGCAGCTCCCCGGCACGGGCACCGCCGGGCTGCGGCGCCGGGGCACAACTTTGCCCAAGTTGCGGAGGGAGCGGGGGCCGCGGGGCTTGGGGGGCCCCTCCGCGGGGCTACCGGCCACCTCCCGAGCCGCTCTTTGTCCCCAGCCTGTCCTCCCCCACCTGCAAATCCGGATGCCATTCTGCACTGAGCAAGGATTGGGGTCCCCTTTTGAAGCCCCCCCCCCAACCCATCTCTGCCCCCACCCTCCTTTCCCCGTGGGCAGACCCCCTCCTCCACGGCACGGCACCCCTGCCAGACACCCCTGCCCGTCGGGCACCAGCCAGCAGAGAGGGGTTGGGTGGACAGTGATGGGGTGGGGTCGCTGTGAGATGTCCGTAGGGTCCAGGGCTCCCCCCAGACTGGGCTTAACTTTATGCACACATTGCGCACCGCACCACAATTTGACACAACGCAATGCAACACAACCCAACACAACACAATGCAACGCCACGGTGCAACGCGCCACGGTGCAACGCGATGCAACATGACGCAGGGCCACACAAGCTGACCCAACCCGCAACACCCCAACCCAACACCTTCCCCTGCAAATCTCCCCCAAAGCCCCACAAATCTTCCCAAAGCCCCTCTTCCCCAAGCCGCTCCACCCCCCTCCGTACCCCACCCAGAGGGACTGGCAGCCCTGTGCCCCCACAGGCTGGGAAGGGCTCTCACGGTGCGGTGTGAGGATGGATGGGCTTGCTGGATCACCCTGGACATCCACCTGGCATGGGTGCTCTTGCTGGTGCGCCGGGTGGGCGTGGGGGGGTGTGTAGGATGGGGCTCTGCCAGGGCTGAAACCCGCCTGGGATCGTGCAGGCAGGACCCTGCCCTGTCACCAGAGGGGCTGGCAGAGGAGACAGCCATGGAGTAGAGCTGCCACTGAGCTCCTGGCACCAGGGCCAGTCCCAGTGCCACCAGCGGGGCACACAGGCAGGGACTGCGACGCAGGCGGTGATGACGGCAAGAAGCAACCCCCCCACCTTGCTCCTCCCAACCCCCCCCCCCCCAACCACCTCCTCTGCCTTTTCCAGGAGCTTCCTGACTCACCCGGGCACCCTCCACCACCTTCCTGCGGCGGGCACGGCTCCAGCATGAACCGTGGGGTGCCCAAGCCTGTCCCTCGCCTGCCCTGAGCCCCCCGCGCCCACGCTGCCTGTGGGGAGCTTCATCCCTGGCCATGGAGAAGACCTACTCATTGACGGCCCACTACGACGAGTTTCAGGAGGTGAAGTACGTGAGCAAGTACCAGAGCGGCACCCTGCCCAATGGCTTTGCCCTCCAGCTGGGCACTGGGGCCAAGAAACGCCGCGGGGGGCTGCCGCGCTGGAGCCGCAGGGAGGTCTGCCTGCTCTCGGGGCTGGTGTTCGCCGCGGGGCTCTGCGTCATCTTGACGTGCATGTTGGTCCTCAAATACCTGGCAGCCGAAGGGGACAGCTACTGCCTGGAGGGGTGCCAGGAGAAGAAGGCCTTCTTGCGGGCGTCCCGCTTCCTCAGCGCCAACATGGATGCCACCATCGACCCCTGCCAGGACTTCTACTCCTTCGCCTGTGGTGGCTGGCTCCGGCGACACGGCATTCCCGAGGACAAGCTGGTGTACGGCACCATCGGGGCTATCGCCGAGCAGAATGAGGCCAAGCTGCGGGCGCTGCTGAGCCGCCCCGTGCGGCGCCGAGCCCCCGCCTCGGCCGAGAGGAAGGTCAAGGAGTTTTTCCGCTCGTGCCTGGACCGGGCTGAGATTGACCGGCTGGGCCCGCGGCCCATGCTGGAGGTCATCGGGGAGTGTGGCGGCTGGGACGCCCCCCCGGGCCGCGGGGACCTCAACGAGCTGCTCTACAAGACGCAGGGGGTCTACAGTGCCGCTGTGCTCTTCTCCCTCACCGTCAGCCTGGACGAGAGGAACACCTCCCGCTACGTCATCCGGGTGAGGGCACCCTGCCCCTGGGGCCGTCCCCCCCGCCACCCACCTGTGCTGGTGACACCCCTCTGGTGACACTGTCCTTGTCGCGGTGGCACTGGGTGCCTGCCCCGTGTGTGGGTTTGGCAGCACTGGGCGGCCGGGCTGGGGACAGCCCCTGTCCCTGGGGGACCCCCCCATCTCCCCATCGTGGGACCCCGGTGTCAGGCTGCCTGGGGGTGAGGGTGGCACCTCCAGGATGGGGGGAGGACGCGGGCAGGGGGACATGGGCAGGGGGACGTAGAGAGTGAGGCGGTGCTGCCCACCTGGGTGCTGGGGACAGCCCAGTGGGGCAACCAGGGTCTCCAGAGTGCCAGTGGCCAAGCCCCTCACCTTGGCATCCTGGCTGCCATCCGCACACAGGGGCCAAACCCTTGGCGGTGACAGGGGGGTGCCCGCTGGCCCCACGGCACTGGGCCAGGGTGCCAGGGCAGTTGCCCATGGCTTTGTCAGCCTTCCCCACCCCTGCCAGCCTGTGTCCCTCACCCTGTGATGCCACCGGGGCATGGGTGGGCTTTGTCTGGGTGGCCAAGCCTCAAGCACCCTTGGCGGGTGTGGGCGCGTGGTGGTGGGCACGGCACTGGCGTGGTGGGGACGCCATGGCGGGCACGGTGATGGGCATGGGGGGGCCGTGGCGATGGCGTGGTGGGGACGAGGTGTCGGGGATGGCGGGGGGACACAGTGGGGGGGATGCAGCCTCCCCGTTCCCTGTGTGATGGTGGGGCTGGGTGTGGGGGGAGTGTGAGTGTGAGTGTGAGTGAGTGCGTGTGAGGGGCCGGGGAGGAGCAGGGCCGTGCGGGCCGCGCCTGTGCACACTAGAGGGAGCGTGTGTCACAGGGAAAGGGGCGGGAGGGTGCAGGTGTGCGCGGGGTGTGACAGGCCGGGCGTGGGGGGACGGGTGCGACAGCCAGCGCTTGGGGGGGTGTGTGTCAGGGTGTGATGGGGGGAGCGGGTGTGCGATGGGTGTGAGTGTGACGGGGGGCTGTGAGGAGGCTGTGTGTGTGTGTGTGTGTGTGTGTCTGTGTGTCTGTGTGTCTGTGTGAGGGCTGTACGTGTGGCAGCGCCTTTGTGGGAAACCAAAGGAGGGGGTGATGGAGAAAGGCTGAGGGTGCCTGTGGGTGTGCACATGGAGGGGGGTGGGACACGGGGGGTGAGCCAGAGAGACACGGGGGTGCGGGTGCGCGCGCGTGTGTGTGTGCATGGAGAGGGGTAAACTAGATGGTGCATGCGTAGGGGTGTGTCATGAGGGGTGAGTTACAGATGAGTGTATATATACGTATGTGCATGTATATACACATATGTGCAAGCGTGTCCAGGTGTGTGTATGTGTTAGAGGTGTGCCTGTGGTTACAGGGTAGCAGGTGGGGTGTGTGTGTGTGGGGGGGTGAAGGGTGGGGGTGTCCATGCAGCGTGGCCCATCCCTGCAGCTCCCCGTGGGGCAGGCTGCAGCACAGGAGCGGGGCCAGCCATGGGGCAGGTGTGGGACCACCACAGAGCAAGGGCCTGCCCTGTGCCCAGCATTCCCAGCCCATTGCATGCTGCCCACTGCAGCGCTGGCACCTTCTAGCAGGGGGGAAACTGAGGCACGGGACCTGCCCATGCCCAGGGCTGACCCACCATGCTGCCACCTCACAGCTCCCGGGGTGTCGGGGCACCCTGCAATGCAGGGGAGGCAGGGCGTGCTTTGCCAGGGCAGGCTGGGGGTGCTCCTTGCCCAGCATGGCCCCCCCCCCCCCTTTCTGCTCACCAACTGCCCCCATCTCCCCCCAGATCGACCAGGATGGGCTGACGCTGCCCGAACGGACCCTCTACCTGGGGCAGGATGAGGAGAGTGAGAAGGTGAAAGGATGCTGCAGGCATGGGGACACCAGGAGAGGGACCAGCACCCAGCATGGGTGGCAGATGGAGGGCACCCCATCGTCAGCAGTTCTGGGGCCGGGGTGCCTGTGGGGTGGCACTCAGAGTCCCTTCCCTTGGCATAGATCCTGGCCGCGTACCGGGTGTTCATGGAGCGGCTGCTCACCCTCCTGGGGGCCGAGCATGTGGAGCAGAAGGCCCAGGAGATCCTGCAGCTGGAGCAGCACCTTGCCAATGTGAGAGGGATGCCCGCCCTGGGCTTTGGGGTGCCCCTGCCCAGCCCTTGTGTACCTCAGTCCCAGATCTTTTGGGACCTCCACGCCTGGTCCTCAGGGACCCCATCACCACTCTCTTAGGAACCTTCACTCCCAGCCCTTGGGGAGTTTTATGCCTGGCCCTCCAGGATCCCAGCCCCTTGAGGACCCTGTGGCAGATCCTCAGGGACCCCGGCCCCAACATCTTGGAAACCCCCAGTCCCAGCCCTCATGACAACCACTCCAGCCCTTGCAAGCCCTCTGTCTGGTTCTTGGGAAACCACTCCAGACCCTTGAGGACCCCATGCCCAGCCCTGAGGGTCTCCCATGCCCAGCCCTGAGGGTCCCCTATGCCCAGTCCTTGGGTACCCCAATTTCTTGAGGACCCCAAGCCCAGCCCTGAGGGCCCCACTGGCAGCAGAGGGTTCCCAGGGCAGCAAGCCAGGAGGGTTGTGGGTCAGCAGCCCCTCTTGCCCCAGACCTGTGCCCCGTCCCTGTGCCACCCCCAAGGTGGGCAGCGGAATGGTGGCAGCCGTGCCCACCCTGTGCAGATCACGGTGTCCGAGTATGATGACGTGCGGAGGGACGTCAGCAGCATGTACCACAAAGTGACCCTGGGCGAGCTGCAGCGCATCACCCCCACGGTGAGCACCCCCGGTGCCCAGCCTGCCACTCCATATCCTCCATCTGCCCTGTGCCCCACACTTGTCCCTGTCCCCCTGCTCCATGTCCCCTCTTGCTGCCAATCCCATGTCCCCAGGGCCAGCCTGCACCCTGGGTAAGACAGCACATCCCCAGCGCAATACCGCGGTGTCCCCAGAAAAGTCCTCGCTACCCCCCATATAAGTCCACTTGAGGGTGATGAATCCATCCTGCACATTCCTGGGTGGGAAGGGGTAGCGGGAGGCTGGAAAGCCTGGAGGGTGTTTCCTGCATGGTGGCATGGAGGGGGGAGGGGTTCCTCACCTTTCGGACGGTGCCCACCCTGGCAGCTCAAGTGGAAGCGCTTGCTGGACCGCATCTTCCATGACAACTTCTCGGAGGAGGAGGAGGTGGTGCTGCTGGCCACCGACTACATGCACAAGGTGTCCGACCTCATCCGCGTGACACCCAGCAGGTGAGGGGGGGCTGCCACCCCCTGTGCCCCAGCACCTTCCCCAGCCTGGCAAGGGGTTGGCAATGGGGTGGGCACAGGGTGGCTGTGGCTGGTCCCCCCCCATCACCCCTATTCTGGGGAGGCCAGGGGGAGTCTTGGGAAAGCCCCTGGGAGAGGGCACTGTCAGGGGCCCCACAGCACCCTGGTTATGCCTGGCCACTTGCTGAGACCCTCCCATGCTTGAGGTCACCAGACTCATCACACAGCAGGGAGGGCACAGTGCCAGCCCGTCCCTGGGCCCCCACAGGACATGGTCACCCCCATGGCCTGCCTGGTCCCCAAGCAGGGGTGTCCCCACCCTGGCGCACGATTCCCACCCTCCCCACATGCCTGGGGACATGCCAGGGGTGGGGGGGCTGATCCTGCCCCCCATCACCAGGATCCTTCACAACTACATGCTGTGGCGCATCGTGGTGGTGCTGAGCGAGCACCTCTCCACGCCCTTCCGCGACGCCATCCACGAGCTCTCCAAGGAGATGGAGGGCAACGAAAAGCAGCTCGAGCCGGGCAAGATCTGCCTGAGCCAGGCCAACAAGCACTTTGGCATGGCCCTGGGCGCCCTCTTCGTTGAGGAGCACTTCTCCTCTGCCAGCAAAGCCAAGGTAGGTGATGCTGCCTGTGGGCATGAAGCCACTGTGTCCCTCCTGTCCCCTTGCTAAGGTGCCTGCCACCACCCGGCACCCCCCTGAAGACTGGCTGGGGGTGGTGAGGACTGGTGAGGACCTGTACCCCCCTGAGGGGTGGTGAGGATGCCGTGCCAGCACCTGCGATGACCCGCCATAGGTGCAGCAGCTGGTGGAGGACATCAAATACATCCTGGACCAGCGCCTGGACGAGCTGGACTGGATGGACGAGGAGACGCGGAGAGCGGCCAGGGCCAAGGTAGCAGCCCCCAGCATGGACCCTGCCCTTGCCTCCACCATGGCCTGGGGGCACAGGGGATGGTGCCTGACCCTGCTGCTCGCTTTGCCCCCAGCTCCGGTACCTGATGGTGATGATTGGGTACCCCGATTTCCTGCTGAAGCCAGAGGCCATCGACAAGGAGTATGAGGCAAGGGGTGGCCCAGGGCCACACGGGGCCATGGGCATGTGGAGGGGGGAGATGGTCTCCACATCTGTCTCAGGGTCTGCAGAGACCAGATGGGGAGATACCACCCCAAAACAAGCCACCTCCTGGTAGATCATTGTGCCCGTCACTCGCACTGCTACAGCCACGCAGGCAGTGCCATGCTGTCCCTGGGGTCTTGGATGATGTCCCCTTCCCCACATCAAACCCCCCAGAGCTCAACCCCATCTCAGCAAGGGTGGTGGGCACCCCTAACCCTGGGTAGCCCAGGGACCCCATGGAGGTGATGGATATGCAGCCACCCACATGGGCACACAGAACAGGACATGAGGACACACTTGTGCCACATCTAGCCCACGGCCACAGCCCTCAGTCCCCAAGGCTCGTGAGGGTGGGAGGACACCCCAGCCCTGCTCCCCACACTCTTGGGACTGGCATCCCCCTGACGTGGCCGTGCCCCTCAGTTCGAGGTGGATGAGAAGACCTACTTCAAGAACATCCTCAACAGCATCGCCTTCGGCATCAGGCTCTCGGTGAAGAAGATCCGGCAGGAGGTGGACAAGTCTGTGTGGGTATCCCCTTGCCCTGGGGGGCCATGGGGGGCACAGCGTGGCCCCACTGATGCCCCCTGTCCCCATGCCTGGTTGCACCCAACGGGGTGTAGGCAGGAGGGCACAGGGCAAGCCAAGAATGCCCCCCAACCCCCTAGCTGTGCAAGGGGGTGGCATTTCCATGCCCTCCCGGTCCCCCTGCAGCCTGGCACTGCTGTCTCTCCTTGCAGGTGGCTGCTGCCTCCCCAGGCGCTGAATGCCTACTACCTGCCCAACAAGAACCAGATGGGTGAGGCATTGCCCGGTCCGCCGGGCTCAGACCCCCGGGGCAGGGAGTGTGGGGGGGCCCGAGGTGAGGGTCACGATGCGGGGTCCCCTGATGCCAGGTGATGCTGCAGGTGGGCACGGGACAGGGTGGCCCCCGCCAATTGCAATGCTCTCCTGTGTCCCCAGTGTTCCCCGCTGGCATCCTGCAGCCCACCCTCTACGACCCCGAGTTCCCGCAGTGAGTGTGGGGCTGGGGCACGGGTGGGGGGTGCCAGGGCAGGGCAGGGTATGGGGGTGCCAGGTCCAGGCCCTCCACTCTCACCTCTGCTCCATCTGCAACAGGTCTCTGAACTATGGCGGGATCGGCACCATCATTGGGCACGAGCTGACCCACGGCTATGATGACTGGGGTGAGAGACCCCCCCACCCCGTGCTGGGGCGAGGGGCAGGACAGGGGGCAGGACACCTGGGTCCCTTGGGACTACTGGTGGTGGCGGTTGCCTTGGCAGGGGGACAGTACGACCGGCACGGGAACCTGGTGCACTGGTGGACGGAACGGTCGTACAGCAAATTCCTGAAGAAGGCGCAGTGTATCGTCAACCTCTACGACAACTTCACCGTCTACAACCAGCGGGTGAGACCCCTCTCACCTGCCAGGCAATGCCTTGGCACTCACTGCCCTGTGGGGGGGTCCTGGCTGCTCTGTGCCCACAGGAGAGCATGGCTCTGCCCTGCTCAGCCCTAAGACCTGACAACTCATCACACCTCAGCTGGGAAATTCCTCAGGGCACTGAGTGGGGGAAACTGAGGCACAGCCTCGGTGCCAGGGTGGCGGGAGCATCTCCACTCACTCCATGTCTCTCTCTCGGGCAGGTGAATGGCAAACACACTCTGGGGGAGAACATCGCTGACATGGGGGGGCTCAAACTCGCCTACTACGTAAGTGTCCCCCCACCCTGGGGGTCCATGGGGCAGCTGCTGGTGTCACCCCCATTGGGACACCACCACCCCCCCAGCTCCACCTTGCTCCCTGCAGCAGGGAGCCCGCCTGATCCAGCTTGCTGGTCACTGGGGGGCTCTAGGGGGAGGCTTGGGGTAGGTTTGGGGGGGCACCCGGGCCATGCTGAGAGCACCCCTTGTTCTCCAGGCCTACCAGAAGTGGGTGCGGGAACATGGCCCCGAGCACCCACTGCACCACCTGAAATACACCCATGACCAGCTCTTCTTCATCGCTTTCGCCCAGGTGAGCCCCCCCCACATATGGCACATACCCGGGCAGGGGGGATCACCCAGTGTGGGGCCGGTGGCCCCGAGGGACAGGGCAAGAGCTGTGCTGGACCCAGTGCCCGTGGCCAGGAGCCGGGCTAGGCTCCATCAGCAGGTCCTGGGCTCAGGGCACCGGGCTCAGCCCTGCAAGGAGCCCCCTGCACAGCCCCACTGCTCCTGGGGACCCTACAATAACAATGTGCCCCCCCATCACCTCCAGAGACCCCATGGTAACAAACGCACATGACCCTGAACTCCTAGGAGACCCTGCAGCCAGGCAGCCCACTGCCCTAGGAGACCCTACAATAACAAACATGCCCCTATGCTTTCCCAGCCCATCTACACCCCATACGCAGACTCCCAGTAGACCCTACAATGACAAGCACAACCAGGGCATCACTGCCCTAGTGCCTCAGCAGTAAGAAGGGCTGTGGTGCCCTGGTGGGTGCCAGGACCCCACGGGCCCCAGTGGGTGCCAGGACCCAGAGTGCCCCAACCAGCTCACCCATGGGAACCTTTCTCCCCCCCTACAGAACTGGTGCATCAAGCGGCGATCCCAGTCCATCTACCTGCAGGTGCTGACGGACAAGCACGCCCCAGAGCACTACAGGTACCCGCTGGCCCTGAAATGGGGGTGCACGGCAGGTGACAGACTTCCCCATGTCTGGCAGGGCCGTGCAAAGTGGGGTGGGCACGAGCATGGCACCAGAAGGCTCTAGGTGGGCATCCGTGGGGCAGGGGATGGGGTGCTGCTGGGGTGAGTGGGTGCCCCGAGCGGGGTGCATGGCTGCAGCAGGTGGGGCATGGGATGTCCATCTCTGAGTTGCCCCCCTCTCCTGGCAGGGTCCTGGGCAGCGTCTCACAGTTTGAAGAGTTCGGACGGGTTTTCCACTGCCCCAAGAACTCGCCCATGAACCCGGCGCACAAGTGCTCAGTGTGGTGAGGCTGATACCTCCCCCCGGCAGGCTGGCACCCCCCATCCCCATCCCTGCCTGAGTGCCACCCTGTGCCTGCTCCCCACCTCCGCCCGTCTCCCCCTCCTACTCTCCAGGCCAAGGGGGCACCCCCGGGGGATGGAGGGGGTCGGTCCCCCAAAGACAGGCACCCACCGGAGGATGGAGGCAATGGGGAGACACTTGGGGTGGGCATGAGCTCCTGCCCAGAGGCAGCTGCCTCCTGCCAAGCCCCTTCCTACCCGCTGCCCTGTGAACTGGGGGAGACCCTAAGATCCCATGAAGGAATGAGGGAATGCAGGGCACCCCCCCCCCAGGCACCTGTGTACCCCCTCTTCTGTCCACCCACCCCAAACCCTTCCCCCAGCCCTACCACGTCCCACCCAGCGCTGGTCAGGGCAGGGAGAGTGAACCAGAGACGCCATGGGGCTGCCCGACACCAAAAGCCCCCCTGCCCAGTGCCCTCCCCGGCACCCCCTGTGCCAGCCCCATCCTTTCCCCGCACCAGCCCTGCCAGCAGGTGGGTGCAGCCAGCAGGGCTTGGGGCCGGGTGATGCCAGCCTGCCCCGGGAGTGCGGGGACATGGATGCCTGCTGTATTTTTCGCTGCTGTTTCTGGTCAATAAAGCGCTGGATATGCTGGGCGGGTGCAAGGGGCTGTGACCGGGCAATGGGCAGCAGCGGGCAGCACCCCCAGCCTTGCCTGCGTGGCATGGGAACCCACATACTGCTAACACGCCTGTCCCACCAGCGTCACACCCCATGTTTATTAACCACCAAGTACCCCACACAGGTGGCGTAGGGCCCCCTCTGCCCGGGATTCGGTGCCCCACATCTGCCACATCTGGACCAGGGATGCTCCAAAGAGCTGCTGGCCACCTGTGGGTGCTGCAGCCATGGGGAGGGGGGGATATGGGTCTGGCAGCACCCATGGGCTGCCCTGGGGCCATGGGGGTCAGTAGAAGAGGGGCAGGAGGAGGGTGGGCAGGAGCAGGGCCAGGGTGCTGGCGTGGGCACTGGCAGCAGAGCCCCGCTGGCGGCAGGCAGTGTAGGGCTCGAGGCAAGCGGCGTAGGCCATGACGTGGGCCACGTAGGTCTGCTCCTGCACCCCGTGGAAGAGGTGGGCCATGGGGCCCTTGGCCAGGATGGCCACGTCCTCGCCGCCGTGGGTCTCTGAGACGAGGGGCACAGCCGCCTGCTGCAAATAGTTGTACTGGCCTGGGGAGGGGGGAGAAGGGGGAGAAGGGTCAGCGGTGGCCCCCAGCACCATCCCACCACCTGGCCATGGTCCCTGTGTCCTCACTGGCTTTCTCATCGTTGATGTCGGGCCGGACGCCGTCCCGGTAACCCGGCCCATTCCCGTAGAGGATGGATGTGTAGTTCTTCTGGTCAATGGCTTTGCTGGGGGCCACACCTGCGGATGGGGCGATGGAGGGTGGGGAATCAGCCAAGGAACCCCCCCTATCACCCCTCCGGCCGCAGCCAGGGTGCCCCGGAGCTGGCAGCGCCCAGCACGGAGCTGTGCCCCGCTCTCAGCGGCCAGGCAGAGCCCTACCGAAGATGGAGGAGCCGCGCAGGGTGTAGCCACCGAAGGAGAAGACGTGCGAGTGGTCGGCGGTGACAACAGTGAGGGTCTGCGCCTCGTCTGTCAGGTCACCCGCCCGCTCGATGGCCTCGTCGAACTCCACTGCCTCCGTCAGTGCCTTATGGGCTGCACCGTCGTGGTGGCCGTGGTCGATTCTGCCGCCTGCAGATGGGCGCCCACGGTGGGCTGGGATCAACAGCAGCATCCCCAATTCTTATGCCCACCCTGGGATGTGGGACCCCCCCTCTCACCCACCCCAGGGGCACCGGCCCTGACTTATCTTCCACGAAGAGGTAGAAGCCGTTGGGGTTCCTGCTCAGGATGGTGATGGCCGCCTCCATCATCTCGGTGAGCGACGGGTCCATGGTGGTGTTGCGCACCAGCTTGTACTTCATGTCCACGGGTTCGAAGAGACCTGGGAGCGGACGCATTGGGGACAGTGTCAGTGCCCTCATGCGTCCTGGTGGCTGCCAGGTCTCAGTGCATGGGACATGTGTTACCCATCAAATATTTCACGCTGGGATCTGCAGCAGCGGCCAGCATCTCCGTCTTGTTCCAGACATAGCGGGCACCCTGCAGGCAAATCCCACAGGGGGTTAGCGGGTGCCCAGCCCTGTACCCGAGGGCGGTGGGCAGAGGACTGTCTCCGCCACGTCACCCACCGGCCGTGCCTCCAGCCACATGTTGATGAGGTTTTTCCCATCCTCACGTATCCCATTCGTCGTGTTGTAGGTAGGATACTCGGGGTCTGGTGTCCCCATGGGGGTCATGTATTTCCGACCACCCCCCAAGATCACCTGGAGGGGACAAGATGGGTGCAGCGTTAGCGGGGGTGCCCAGGGGGGTTTGCCCTCGCTCCCTGCCCCACCATGCACGGGTGCTCACATTGATGTCGACATTGTGGACCAGCTGCCAGGCGATGTCCTTGCAGCCCTGGCGGCGGGCACCCATGGGCATGCTGGCATCCGCGTACCACTCACGGTTCACGACGTGGGCATAGGTCCCCGAGGGAGATGCGTGCTGCACCCGCGTCGTCGTCACCACGCCCACTGCCTTCCCTGCCACCCCCGACCTGTCAGGCCCCATGAAAGGGGACCGGCGGGGGCACGGGGTCCCCCACCATTGAGCCCCAGGATGCTCATGGTGGGGGCAGCCCCCAGCTTGATGTCCCTTGTCGCCCCAGGGTCCCCTCCAGCCCCGCTGCCTTGTGCCCCCCCGTTACCAGCTTTGCGGGCTCGCTCCAACACCGACACCACCTCGTTGCCTGCCGTGGTCTTGCACTGCGAATAGCGGGCGGCTGCGCTCAGCCCCACCGTCTGGTAGTTGCCCTTCACGCCGCAGAGATAGGCTGTGGCTGTACCCGCACTGTCAGGGACCTGCCGGTCCACGTTGTACGTCTGCCGAGGACACACGCCAGGCTCAGGGCGGGGGGCGGCTGGCAGAGGCACCCGGCAGGTTGCTCCCCCCTGCATCCCTTGCCACGCTCACTCGCATGCCTGAGGGCAAGTGTGGGACAGGCAGGGACCCCGTGCAACCCGTATACACATCCCCAGGGTGCTTCAATGCCAGCAGCCCCATGGGCATCACCCTGGCCCCATGCCCGGTGTGGTGGGGATTTACCTTGGAGAGAGCCACGTAGGGGAAAGCATCCATGGCAAGGGGGGTCTCGGGGCCCAGCTTCCCCTTCTCCTGTCCCTTTAGGATGCGGGTGGCTGTGAGCGTGGGGATCCCGAATCCTGGGTGAGGAGAGAGGGTCTTGGTCACCCTCTGGACCAGGTACCCTCCCCACATCCCACTCCGTGGGGCAGTGGCCATGCCAGCCTGCCTGCTGGGGGTGTCAGCAGGACTCACCGTCCCCAAGGAAGAGAATGAGGTTTTTGGCTTGGCTTATTCTGGGCTGGATCTTGAAGGAGCTCTCGATGGCTGCAGCCGCCTGATTATTCCAGTAGGATGGATTCTCCTCCGCCTCTGCGACAGGGCAGCACCCATCAGTTCTAGCTCACCAGCACCTGCATCCCTGGGGCACCTGCATCCCTGGGGCACCCGCATTCCTGGGGCACCCACATCTCTGGGGCACCCGCATCCCTGGGGCACCTGCATCCCAGGGGTAGCCACTCCTTGGGCATCCCCATGGTGGGGCCTTCTCTGACATGGGCTGAGCGGCTCAGGGTGCTGTTTGGGATGGGGAGAGGCCATGTGGGCTTGCATCCACCGCCTGGCCTGGGGGTCCTGGGGCAGAGGAGAGGTCAGCAAAAAGGGACATGATAGGGGAACTATCTGGCAGGTGGGATGGGGCCACATCCATGGAGGGGGAAGGTTACAGGCACCTCCCCCAGCCCCGAGCCCAGAAGCAAGCAGGACCCCACGGGGGAAAACTGGCTCAAGGTCCCCAGAAAAGCAGGGGTAACCCCCATTAACCCTTGCAGAACCAAGCAGCCCCTGCTCCCCTCCCCAAACCCTCCCTGTGGCCAGCCAGGCTGGTGCCCTGCTGGGTGCCCCACTTCCCCAGGCACCTGCTGCAGCCATCTGCTGCATCCTCATCCTTGTCCCCACCTGGGATGACAGCAGTGCTGAATCCTTTCCAGAGGCTCAAGCAAAGGGTGAGGAGTGCCAGGAGCTGCATGGTGAGATCCCGTAGCCCAGCACCGCTGGCAGTGTCTGCAACTCTAGCAGATCTGGGGAGGGACTTTGGACCAGGATCAGCCCTCGTGGGGTGTGTAGAGAGGTTCAGTAAGTCTCAGATAGCCTCGTGTCCTGCCCAGCAGCGGCACAAAGGCCATGGGGCTGGGCTGTAGGCATCTCCTTGGCATTCCACCTTATTGCTGCTGGGGGATGGACAGACTTGGGGTGCAGATGCAGGAGGTGAGGTGATGGGCAGTGCCTGGCAGGCATCATTGCCCGCCCTGGCTGTGGTGCCAGGCGGGGGGATGCCCTGACCCGGGGTGCCACAGGCATCAGACCTGGGGCAACAGGGGTATCGGGAGCACCTAGGATCACTCGTGCACCGAGCAGCCCTGCTCTCTGCCCAGCACTTTCTTGAGAAATAAATACACTGATCTGGACTAAAACTCTGCTCCTTGCTCAGCCCTTGCTGGGAAGGTACCAACCCTTGTGTACTGTGCCCCCGCTGCGAGGGACATGGCCTCCCCTCACCCTCATTGCATGACCTCTTTCACCCCAATGCCTCCAGTGCTGGTCCAGGGGAGAACTAGAAGCCAGGACCACCTGGGGAAACTGAGGCATGGGGCAGCACCTTAGGAGGCGACTGCCGCTGCAAACCCTCACACTGCGGATGGAGATGAACAAACTGTGTTTTATTGCATCCCTTGATCGTGGCCACAGTGGGGACCTGGCTGCTGAGCCCTTTGATGGGGCAGTCGGGGGTGGCTTGCGGGGGCTGGGCAGCCCGGGTTGAAGTGGGGCTCGCCGGGGGCTCTCAGCCCCCTACCAAGCGGGCAGCCACGCAGAGGGTCAGGAGGGGGAGCAGGGGCTGGGGGGAGTGCTGGGTGCCACGGGAGGCCCTGCGGGCTGCCCTGCACCGGGGCTCGGTGGCGTAGGGTTCGAGGCAGGCGGCATAGGCCATGGCATGGGCGATGTAGTGCTGCTCCTGCACCCCATGGAAGAGGTGGGCCATGGGGCCCTGGGCCAGCACCACCACGTCCTCCCCGCTGTGGGTCTCCGTCTCCAGGGGCACGGCTGCCTGCTGCCTGTAGTCCTTGTCCTCTGCAGGGCAGACAGGAGAAATGGGGCTGGGGGCAGCAGGCTCCCCTACCCATCGCAGGGATGGGGAAGCAGCTCCCATCACCCTGGCGTCAGGGCAATTCCTGCCCAAGTGACAACTGAGCCACGTGGTGGCACCGGGACCCCACGCAGCCCCAGTGGCCATGCCCGTGCGATGCTGCCCCCAGCCGCCCTGTGCCCCCCACCCCATCCCCAGCAGGCTCGTACCCGCAGCAGGGAGGCTGGCGGCTGGGCGGCCCCCATCACGGATGCTGTAGCCAGGCCCATTGCCATAGAGGATGCTGGTGTAGGCTCGCTTGTCCTTGGCTTTCTTGGGGGCCAGCCCTGGCACAGGGAAAGACACTCTCACTCGCTGTCCCAGACAGGTACCTCCCCCAGCTACCCACCTTGGCCGGCTCAGCCTCCAGTGGGAGCAAAAGGAGTAGGTGGGAACAGGGATGCTCGCCGCCCCTCCCTGGGACCCACCAAAGATGGAGGTGCCACGCAGTGTGTTGCCCCCAAAGGTGAAGACATGGGAGTGATCGGCCGTCACCACTGTCAGGGTGTCAGAGGGGGAGGTGAGCTCGCCCGCCCGCGCCACTGCCCGGTCCAGCATGACGGCCTCCATCAGCGCCTGCTTGGCCCGGCCACTGTGGTGGCCGTGGTCGATTCTGCCACCTGCATGGGGAATGTGGTCATCACTCCCTTCCTGGTCCCCTGGGACACCCACCTTCTCCCAGGACCCACGTCCCACCCCAGCCCCAGCCACGCTGCCCTCCTGGGGCTACTCATCTTCCACGAAGAGGAAAAAGCCATTGGGGTTCCTGCGCAGGATGCGAATGGCCTTTTCCGTCATCTCCACGATGGAGGGGTCTGTGGAGGCGTTGCGGTTCAGCTCGTACTTCATGTCCTTGGGCTCAAAGAGGCCTGGGGGAGTGGGGCAGGGGGTGTCCACGCTGGGGCCGCTTCATGCCCCCATCAGCACCCTCGAGCAGGGAGGAGGAGGAGGTGTTGCCAGTGGCACAGTCATTGATGGTCTTTCTTACCCATCAGGTGGCTCACAGAGTCATCCTCGACTGCGTCCAGGCCCTTCTTGTCCCAGACATAGTGGGCACCCTGCCAGCAAGAACAGAGTCAGTGCCTATGGCACGTGCCGTGTGCCCGGCATCATGTCCCCTCCACCTCGTCGCGGTACCTGCTTGGCACTCAGCCATTCGGCAATCAAGTCCAGGCCGTCCTTCCTGATGCCATTCTGAGCTGGGTCCTCTGGGTACTCGGGGTCCGGGGTCTGCTTGGGGGTCATGTACATCCGCCCGCCGCCCAAGATCACCTGCCAGGGAGCGGGGAGCTGCCACCGGCACCGCCACAGCCCTGCAGCTCAGCAGACCCTCCCAAGGTCCCTGGTGTGTCCCCTCCCTCCCACGCCCGCTCCCCGGCTCACGTTAATGTCTGTGTTGTGCACCAGCTGATAGGCGATGTCCTTGCAGCCATCCCGCAACGCCTCCTTGGGCATGTTGGTGTCGGCGTACCAGCTCCGGCTGGCCGAGTGGGCATAGGCTGCCCCGGGGGATGCGTGCTGCACCCGCGTAGTTGTCACGATGCCCACTGACTTACCTGCAGCGTGGGCAAGGGTTTACGGGGAGCCTGTGCAGCCCTGCATGGCATGGGATGGCCGTGCCGCGCCAGGCTCTCTGACAGGATTGCCCACTGCTCCGTACCTGCCAGCCTGGCCCGGTGCAGGATGGAGTCCACCTCGTTGCCAAAGGTGGTGCGGCATTTGCCGTAGACGGCCTCCCCACTCAGCCCCAGCGTCTTGGCATTGGCCTTCACCCCGCAGAGGTAGGCTGTGCCCGTGCCAGCGCTGTCGGGCACCTGCCGGTCGATGGTGTAGGTCTGGAAGCAAGCGCGGGCCAGTGGGGTTTCGAGCAGGAGCAGGGCGGCTGCCCCCCGGCGCTGCCCCACTCACCTTGGCCAGGGCCACGTGGGGAAAGGTCTCCATGGCCAAGATGCTCTCCTCGCCCAAGCCACCAGCCAGCTGCCCCTTATAGATCCGAGCCGCTGACACCGTGGGCAGCCCCATGCCTGCGGGTATGGCAAAGCCGCGGGGTGGCAAGGGGCCAGTCCCAGGGCCTGTCCTGTCCTCCCCAGGCATTGCCCGGGGCTGGCTGGAGAGGAGGGGACCTGCACCAGCCCCCTCTTCTCACCAGCCACATCCCCAGGCTGCTGTGGAGCCGTGGAGCCGCGGGCCTGGCTGGGACCCAGGGGACTCACCATCACCCATGAAGAGGATAATGTTTTTGGCCTGCCGTGCCGCTGGCTGCAAGGCCAGGGCTGACTCCAGCCTCCTCCTGGCCCCTTCGTTCCAGTAGTCCGGGGTCTTCTCGGCATCTGGAGGTGAGAGCAGAGCCGGAGGCATGTGGGGGCACTGCGCACCCTGAGGGTCCCAGGGGACAACCCGCCTTGGGGACCAGGGTGGGCATCTCCGACCAAGGTGAATTTAGCTGCTCTGAGCCACCGCTGTGGGAGCCTTGGAGGGGCTGGGAGCCCTTTGGGGATCAGCCTGGCTTTGGGCAACCCCAGCATTGCCCACCGCCTGTCTGCAGAAGGGGAAACTGAGGCACAGTTTGGCAGGAAAGCGCCTCGTGCCTCTCAGCAGCGGGGATAGAGCCTGCTTTGGTGGGGGCTGAGACAAACCCATCCAAACTTTGGGATCTCAAACCACCCCAAGCTCCCGAGGTGGCGGGGAGGGTTTGCCCTCGCTGGTATCCCATGGGGAGGTGACAGGGTCCTTGGAGACCCCCAGAGAAGTGGCACCAGCCCCAGCACCCCCCACCAAGGGCTCACACCCCCCTGTCCCACAAGTCCCCCCTCGAGCTGTCACCTGAGGCCGCAGCGGCTAGCTGGGTGAGGAGGCAGAGGAGAAGGCAGGTCCCACGGGAGAGCGGCTGCCCCATGCTGCTCATCCCGGCTCCCTCCCCGAATGCCGCCTGCGTCCAGGGCAGGGGGACAGCCCTTTATGGCCCTTCCCTGTCCCGCCGGAGGGCTGAGCCCCCGGCGGGTGAGACGATGGGCTGATAACACTCAGGAACTATCTCCCAGCCCTGCCCAGGGCCCTCCCAGTGCCCCCAGCCCTCCCTGGGGCCATCCCTCCCCCACACCAGCGAGGGAGGACCTCCAGCCCATCCCTGGGGACCAAGGCACATTGGGGCCCCCAGCTCCCACGGTGGCAGCTGCCTGCGGGACCCCGGGGAGCGGCAGGGAGGGCGCAGGGCAAAGGGCTGTTTTTGCAGACAGGCTGAGCTGGGCTGGGCTGGATTGCCCTTGTTTCCCCTGAGACAAAAGCCGAGGAGGGGGACACCAGGCTGAGGGGAAGGGGCAGGACATCTTGCCTTTGGTGTCAGTGCTCTCAGGTCCCCTCTCCCAGGGCACACGGTCACACGCTGCCTGCCAGGCCCTGGGGCAGCCCGTGGCAGTGCACCCTGCTGCAGGCAGGGAACCGCCCCGCGTCACCAGCACCCAGCGAGGAGCAGGAGACCCAGGGAGGAACAGGCTGCTCCCACCCGCTCCCACGTCCGAAAGTGACATCCACGCATGGTTGCACCAGGCCATCTGGAAGGACACCACCAGGAGAGCAAACCCTGGGGACCGCAGGTGACCCTGATGGCTTTCACGGCTCGCCAGCTCCTGGGGAGCGCGTTGTACCCCGCCCTGACCCACCCCTGGGCCCGATCCCCCATCCTGAGCCAGGCAGCCCGGGTTTGGCCAGCTCCTGGCTCCTGCAAAGGGCAGGTTGTCCGTGCCAGGGCCACATTTGCCACCACCCATGAGGCAGAGTGAAGCAGGGCCCCCTCCCTGCCTGGCACAATGGATCCACTCCTCACCAGACATCAGTCCCTCCACCAGCGGCTGCTCGTGGCTGCCCATCCCTGTGGGGGTGATGAAGCAGAGGCTGCCAGAGCAGCCCGTGCCCCCTGGGGACGTCCTGCATGGTGTGGGTGAGGGACATGGGGACAGAGAGCATGCAGAGGCGCAGAAGGGCTGGTCGGTCCACGAGGGGCTGGATGCTCTCTCAAGCAGCAGGGAGAAGCAAGGACATGGTGCTGCAGGGTCCCCGAGGAGGGTGAGGCTGGAGGCCAGGGTGTGAGGGGCTGGAGCAGACACCTGGTGAAGGCTCAGACCGAGGGATTAGCTGCCGGAGCGGGAGCCGGGAGCACTCATCCGCCCAATTCCCCATGCCCACCGGCTGAGCACGTGCCGGGGCTGGGGGAGGCGATGAGGCCACTTGGATTTCACAATGCCCAGGAGCAGAAGGTAGGGGAAGGCACGGGGCTGCCCAGGAGATGAGTTACTGCTGGGATTCCCAGCTGGGGGAACGCAGAGGAGACAAAATAAAACCTGTGTGAGCCCCCCACACAGCTGCTGACCCGGCTTTTATTACATGACACAATCCTGCAAGAAACCCTCCTGCATGGCCCCATGGCCGCATCCCACTGCATCCCACCGCATCCCACTCGTGATAGTGGAGCCAGCCCCTCTCCGCTCCTGGGGACACGCGTCCCTGCTCGGCCCTCACCATGGGCACCCGAGGTGGCTGGGGACAGACACCATTGCCTTAAAAAAAAAAACAATCATCAAGCTAAAAATATCTGAGAGTAGAAATGTTTCGCCTGCGGCAGGCTCAAGCCCTGAGCCCCGCTCCCAGCCAGAGTTAAAATCCAAACCAGAAATAAAATGGCACTGGTTTTAAAACTCAAACCCCCAAACTCCTCGTGGGTCCTCTCCGTCCCCAGTGGGTGCTGGTGTGGGGCCTGGGAGGTGAGCAAGCGTCGGCAGTGGGGAGCACGCGCAGCCCAGGGTGCTCACTTCTCCGAGCTCGGTCTCTTGAGCAGGGCACTGTACTTGAGCGGGACGCCGTCCGACGTCAGCACGACATCCACCAGCGTGAAAATGGTGATCACCTTCAGTGAGGGAAAGAAAGATGGAGAGAAGAGGGTTTTTCAGGTGGCTTGGCATCAGATCAGGATTTGCTTAGAGCTGTGCTGGCTTTTGCTGCCTCCGCTGTGACACCCATCGGGAGCCAGGGAATGGGGCAGGATGACTTCAAAAAGCTCTGCTGGGGTCCAGGGTGCTCCTGGGGCCGGGGCTGGATGCAGCATCTTCAAGGGCAACACCACTGGGCTGCGTAGCCAAATGAGCCTCCCAAAACATCCTCACTTATTCCAGCCTGAGCAGGCCCCAGTCTTGTTCTCTGCACAGTCCGGGAAGAAGCGTGGGTGATTGCGCCCTCGGGTCTGGGTCCCAACCTCCCCTAAAGCGCACCCGTGTCTCCCTTCTCCAGCTGGGCAACATCATCCCTTCATCAAGCAACATGGCCAAGCGCCAGCAGCGAGTGGCGGCCAGAAGGGTTTTCCACATGACGCCGAGCATTTTCTCAGCATCCTGCAAGGAGGGAACGACCCCCCGTGCCTGCACAGCGAGAGGAGACCTGGGAAGGGAGCACAACGGATGAGAGAGATGCAAGGGAATAAAGACCCCAGAAAATCAATCCCTCCTGCGCAGGAACGTGCTGCCACCTCCCCAGTCCTCTGACTCCATCTCTTCATGTAATTGTGTGGATTAGAAGCACAAAGCACTGACCAGGTCTATCCACGAGGCACGGTTAATGGGCTGGCTGGGACACCAGAAAGGGGCTGCCCTGGGGCCGTGGCTGGGCATTTAGGGACTTCGCTTGCCATCCCCAAACGCTGCGCTGCGGCAGGGCTGGCCTGCAGCAGGAGCGGGCACGGAGCCACCAGCGTAACCTTGTCAAACTCCTCCCAGTTCATCCAGTGCCAGCCGCTCCAGACTAATCATTCAGAGCAGGAAAATCTCATTGAGACTTAAACGTATCAAAAAGTGGCCAGCGAGGAGCAAACTACAGGGAAATCCTTTTGCAGACGGCTGCCCAGATAGCTGCCGGCTATCTAGCACCAGCCTCCTGCCCGCCCCAGCTGGCGGGAGCGCACGGGGCAGTGGCTATGGGGCAGCCCCCCACATCTGGGGGAGTCAAATGGGGATCATCAGGGCTCTCCCTTAGCAATCCTGCCTCATCCCTTTGCTGAACTGCTAGGGAACAGCACGATTTCACATCAAATCCCTCAAGTCTTAGATCCACTTCATACTCAAGCCATGAGTAATGCCTACTGAAGTCCTGGCCCTTGCCTGGAGCTCGGGGAGAGATGGGGGCAACACCTCCCCGTGTTGCCTTCCCCGACGTTCCCACTGCCTGGGTGGGCTGAGCCAAACCGGGAAGCAGAGGCCAAGCACCGGGGGCAGGCGGGGAGCTGGGGGTGCTCGGTGCTGCGGGGTGTCTGGGTGACATCTCCAGTGGTTCAGCACGCTTCCAGGGATCCGGCTCATCCCAGGGCTGGAGATTTATCAATTCAGGGATCTGCCGGCTCGGAAGACAGCTCAGACCCTGCTCCCAGGGGTGGGCTCCAGTGTTTTCTTAGGAGGCGTGGAGGGGTCGTGGAGGAGTTTCCTCTACCACTGAGTGTTTGCTTAACCAAAATGGGCCCTGCTCATGCTGGGGCGTCATTTTTCCTGTGGGTCCCTGCTAGGGTATAAGCGATACCTGCTCCTGTAGGAAAGCAGGAACCAAGGCCACGTCGGGCCATGTCCAGGGGACTTCTCTGAGCCAAGCTAGAAAGGAAAGCTCAGCTTCAAAGGGAAGGAGGCCTGCAGAAACGCCTGCAGCAGCCGGGGAGCTCGGCCGGCTCTGACCACATCTCCCCTGGGAAGGAAAGGACTGCCCAGGACATGCATTGTACCAGCTGGGAGGTCAGCCCAAGCCCTGTATCGGGAGTCCTTTTTGTCCAGCCCTAGGTGGACAAGGATGGGTTGTGCTGGGCTTGGTTGGAAATGGAGTTCAAGCACAGAGCCCCCAGAGCGGTGCAGGGAGAGGTTGGGATTCATCCCTCCCGTCCCCACCCAGGCAGCAGGCAGGGATCACAGCAGTCAACAGAGCTGTGATTTTACAGCGACGCCAGACAAAAGTTGGCAAAGAAGCACCACTTAATCAAGCCAGACAAATGCGATTCCTCCCTTTGATTGAGTTACCAAGTTAATAGATGACAGGGACACAACAGAGAGATTTCTAGATGCTGTTAAACCATTTGACACTGCATCTCAGGAAGTCTGACTTAAAAAATCCCTCCTAATGGGGTCTCAACCCTGTCACAGGGATGGAAACCCGAAGGAAGGGCCATGCCAGTGAGGGGGCAAGGAATGCCAGGATGGGGGGAAGGGTCTAGACAGGCACTGCCTTAGGCCTGATCTTAATATCTTAATTGATGATCTGGAAGAAGGAAGTAAACAGCACGTTAATTCAATTCCTGGAGGAAACTGAATTGGGAGGCCGGGCACACAGCAGGCAGGGCAGAGTCTGAAGGCTGTGGAGGGGTCAGATGTGGGGGCAGTGATGGGATGGAGTGGGGCTGGATAGCAGAGGAGGTTGAGGCTGAGGTCAAGCTCGCTGGGGAGGGGACACAGAGGGACAGGCAAGGCAGTCCTGCCTCCCAGACCTGTCCCTGTGGAGATCATAGCATCCACATGTTGCACACAGCCTCCATGCCAGTTCCATGGTGTTGTGAGCCTGTCCCATGCTGGGGGGGTCTTACCTGGGGCAAAGATTCCTGCTCCGGCTTCTCCGGCTCCCACATGAGCGTCAGTTCTGGCTTCCTCCCCACCTTCTGGAAGTGGAAGCCCAGCAAGGGCAGCGCCTGCAGGCAGAGAGAGTGTTGGGAACAGCCTGTGGCCCTGACGACATCTCCCCACTCAGCTCGCCCCCTCCGCTTCGCCTGCGGATGGGGATGACGCTGCTTTTGCCCGGCACGCTGCCTCTGCAGCTCTTTAACAACCGGGATGCAGCAGCCCATGAGCCTGAGCCTAGCACGTAAATCAGGGGCTGCTGCGATACACAAACAGCCCATATATCACACTATATGTCCTGTTTAAAGATGTCATTGCCAGCCATATAACCAGGTTATTAAGAGAAGATGCTGTCACTAACCGCAGGTGCTGGCCTACAATGGTGCTGTCACAGCCCCAGATATACTGTCTGATTAAATGAAATGAAAACCAGCCTCGCTCCCTTTCCTCGCTTCAGCTCTGTGTTGATCTCTGTCCCCCTGAATCTGTGTTTATTCCCTTTTACCTAGACTAGATCACTCCCAGCACATAGCAGGGAGAAGCTGGTCCTCAGAGGCTGGACTGCTCCAGACCCCCGCAGCCCCTCGTGCCTGCCTGGGGCTGAGGGATAGAGGGGAAATCCCATGAAGGCTCCCTCCCCTCTGGTGAGCCTGGCTTGGGCGCAGCTCTGCCGGCTGCAGGGCTGGCACAGAAGGGCACAAGGACAGCCACTGCCTCCGATGATGCCAGGCTGCTGCAGCCCTCTCTGGTGAGGCAGCGTTGGCACTATCTTGCACGGGTGTGGTACTTACATTGCAGTAGATGCGCTTCTGGACTCCAAACTTCAGCACCAGGACATCAAAGGCCTCGTTCAGGACACCCATCACCATGGCCTCTGACTCCAGAGGACCACACTCCTGCCAAGAGACAGGGCTGTCACTACACCGGCATCCCCCATCCAGCCATCCCCAAAGGAAGCCAGTGTCTCCAGGTCCTGGACCTCCTGTGGTGGTGGTTGCTCAGTGCGTCCCCTCACTCTTTGCCTTCCCCAAGGCCAGCGGGGCAGCCACCCAGCCCTCTGCCCGCTGGCATCTAGGTTGAGCCTTCACGGGGAAATCCAGAGATGTCTCAGGGGAAGACAGTCTTGGCTCTTACCCTAACGAAGATGGCGAAGAAGAGGTCAGCGCTGAGCTCCTGCACCCTCTTGGAAGCCATCTTCCTGTCGTTGCAGTGATCTGCCTGTCTCTGGATGGCATCTTTCTCCATCTTGATGGGGGAGCTGGCACCTGGGAAGGGGACAAGTGACAAGGACGTGCCCATGCTCCCTCCTACTCCAGAGCCATGCTATGGCACCCTGGACCCAGGTGCCCAGCTCACCTCCCTGTCCCTGTTAATTGAGGGCACCCACGTGCCACGGAGCTGCCCCATGGGACGCAGACTCCAAGCACCCAGCACTCGTGGCAGGCAAGGCAGGAACCCGGGAGTCCCGCCTGTGCCGGGCACAGCCACCCCCTCCCCTCGCAGCACCCAGAGCTGCTCCACAAGCGGCCAGGCAGCACCCACCGAGCGAGGCGGAGAGGAGACGGTGCACAATGATGTCTGCGTAGCGGCGGATGGGTGAGGTGAAGTGGGTGTAGAAGGGCACGTTCAGGGCGTAGTGGCGAAAGAGGGTCTCATTCTCCAGGACACCGGTGCAGAAGTAAAGAGCCATCTGAAAAGGGTGAGAAGTGAGGGAAGGGTGTGAGCAAGGATGGTGGCAGGACCCTGCATGAGGCTGGAGGAGTCTGTGTCTGCAAGACAGCTCCAGCAGCTGATGGTCCTTCACCTGCTGCTCAGTTCGGGCTGCGCAGGGACAAGGCGGGTGCTGCAGGAACTAAGCACAGAGCAAAGGGGGCAAAGCCACTGCAGGGAGCTGCTGGCTGCCAGCTGACCCTGCCTGGCCCCAAGGATTGCATCAACTTGCACATCACACATGGGTTTAAGGAGTCTCCTGCTTCTGCTCAGACCCTGGGGCTCATTCACCATCACCCCATCTTCCAGGGGAGAGCCCAGCCTGTCCTGTGCCCACCGCAGATGCTCTCTCAACAAGGGGTCTCGCAGAGCGGCTCCCGTGCCAGGCTCTTTGGTTCTGGGTCCGGCTGCAGGCTCCGCACACCCATTGCACCTGCTTGGAGAGCACCGGGGGCTGGGATGAGTGGCTCCTCCGTTCACCGAGGAGGAGGAGGCAGCCCCGCTGTGATCCCTGCTGCTCCATCCCACAATGACAGCTGGTAAGCCGAGTGGCTGGACTGCCTCTCTAAACCAACACTGGGGCCGTGGCGGCACCGTGCTGCCCAGCAGCCTCTTCAGCGGGAACCTCTCCTGGCTGCACCGCCCCTGTTATCCCACATGTTACAGCTTTTATTTTTACATCTGTGAAACACCAGCCCTCAGGACTGGGAAAACAACGGGGCCCAAGCCCAGGCGGGGAGAGGAGGCTGTGCGGGTCAGGGGGGTTGCGGCAGGGTCACGGCACAGTGGCGATTGAATGAACCTGTTTAAAAATAAGAGCAAGTGATTTAAAAAAAACAGGAGTAGTCAGCTCTGATTACAGAGCCGTCCTGGGATCCACAGTTTGGGCAGCTGTATCCTCCGCTCTCCAGCCCAGCAGCACAGCCAGCTCCTGCTGAGCAGCAATGCACTGATCCAGGCAAGTAAATAGAGCAGGTTAAAAAAAGCAGCATCAGTCCCGGCCTTATTATGAGACCCAAGAGCTGGGATAGGAGCTGTGGCGGCTGCCAATTTCCACAACCCAGAATTAAATTGTTTCTGATGGACTCCATGAAGTACGGTCTCCACTCAATTAGCTCGGCTCCCACCGAACAAGGCTCTGCGCAGCCGGGCAGGGAGACACGCCGAGTGCCGGCGGCTGCTGCGGGAGAAGATGAGTGCCCTTCTGCAGACAGACAGCATGAAATTACAGGAGGTTTATAGGCACTTATGCCAGGCTCCTGGGCAGAAGGGAGGAAGGTCCCTGCAACGCCAGGTAGGTAGAGAGCAGAGCACAGGTCAAAATCCCTGCTATGAGAAAGCCACTGGGAAGGGCTCATCCCTTCCCTGTGCTCAGCAGTGCAGGGCAATCCCTGCCTTGTTTCAAGTTAGAAAAGCTGCTGAAGGTCCCGCGCTGCTTGCTGTTGCCAGGGACACTTCTTCCTGATGGATGTGCTGGCCAAACCCAGCCGCTGCTGGGTCCAGCACCATTTTTGACACCCTTTTGGCTCTTGGAGGTTGGCATCAGCTTGGGTATCATAGCAAAAATACTCCTCTGGGCTGTGGTAACGTTACACACTGCAGGGAGCCCCATCTGACACGTATCTGGTACCCGTCCTCGCCACCATGACAGCACTACCCAGTGACATCAGCCTGGCATAAGGCAGATGTTTTCTCATTAACAGATTTGACTCACAAGTGGTCTCAAATCCCCAGGGTTTGCTGCAATCCCCAGAGAACTGTGAGAAGCCTGGAAATAAATCAGCCCCAGCCAACCAGGGGCGGCTTTGCTCTCACGGCCAGATTGAATCCCCGAGCGACTGAGCCCCTGAAAAATGGTATGTCGCTGCTCCTTCATCTGTTACAAGGCTCGTGGCATGGCAATCCAGGCGCTCCCCCAGACATATGCATTACGAGTTGCTTCCCATCTCCCTCCTCCTCCAAAAGGCTGATGTCTTGACCACCAGCATGCAGCGAAGATGGAAGACGAAGGCTTAGCCTGACCATGGGTTAAACTTGTGGGCAGCTTGTTTTGGCTGATTTAACTGCAACCTTGTCCCTGAAACACCAGCTTTATCACTGGGAGCCGAGATGTGTGCAGGGATACGGGTGACTCCTCAGTGCCCTGACCAGACGGTCTCGCCACGCCATCTGTCAGAGCGATGGCCCAGCCCTCGACACCGGCACGGGCCCCGGCGTGGCTGTGCTCCGCAGCTGCCCACACTCAGATCTGTCCTCTCCCCCATGAGGGATCACGACATCCAGGGACACAGGCAGGATGGGGCCGATTCTTCCATCTGCTCTAATATTGGTGGCAGACAGCAAAAAGTCCTCCTCCTAGGGAAAGCTCCTTCTGCTTAGTAGCTGTCTGCCCTTTCCGAGGGGCACTGACACAGCTTTGCACTACCTGTCCTCTGCATTTAGCAGCAGGAACAAGGGCAGGAATCTGAACTGCTCAGGATTCTGGGGAGCTGTGAGTCCACCATGCAGCGAGTGTGGTCAGAGACCAGAGACCACAGAGAGCAACACTGATGTCTCTCGCCCCTGCAGCACCGTGGTCCTTTGTTATGGACTGGAGGCCATATGGATCCACCGCCGCGAGCCCATCCTGGATCGCATTGGAAAGCGTCCTAAAGACAGGAGGGGAGCGTCTGCTCACCTGGCTGATGGCTTTGGGCAAGTCTGACAATCCATTTACAAGCTAAACAGTTCAGCAAATGGCCCAACTGCATAAGCTCACCCCAGGATCAAGACAGATTTCTGCTTCTTCTGGCTCATGCCCCACTTCCAATAATGAGAGCAACCCATCACACGTGGCAATACCATCTTGCCGGGGAACACCAGCAGATGGGAATGCCAGCAGATGGGAATGCTGCTTGCCATCCAGATACAGCCTGCCCTGCAGGGCCGACGGGCTCAGCTGTAAACTGGGTTTTGCCTGTTATGGGAGTGTGCCAGACAGCAGGTTTGCCAGGCCCAAGTGGACTGCACAGCACACCTGAACACATGGGCACCTTGGTCTTCTGATGATGAAATGAGTCTAGTTCCTGCCAAAATCATGTCTCGTGGAATATCTCCTTTAAAAGTTCTTCTTTCTCCTTCCCCAAACTCTCTGTCTGATATCTACTCCACAGAAGACTTCATCCCCAGAACCTTGACGCCTCTTTTGCGTATGGATCTAACGTATTCACAGGGCTAAATCTTAACAAGAGCCACTGGGAAGTATCGCAAAGTACACCCACCACTTCTCAGACCACAGCCTCTGGAGACCGCAGAGGCAAAATTTCAGCAAGTCAGTGGGTCCTATAAAGCTCATCTCCTCCTTGGTGCCAGGGCAGAACCAAGTTGCCTTCTCCTTGCTCATCCCTCCTGGCCCACAGCCAGGCTTGCCCCAAGTGCTGCTGCTGGCAAAGCCCAGGCTTGCACCACAGTCAGCAGGACCACAGAGGGACCCCAGGGAATGCATGTCACCAGTGCGTTCACCTCTTAGCACCTTCCATCAGAAAAGGATGATGTGACAGAAGGGACCAGGACAAGTGAAAGCAGGACACAGGATCTGGGACAACACAGCCAGCTCCAGAGTACACTCCCTGCACTTTATAAAGCAGCACTC
Organism: Platalea leucorodia; assembly: GCF_965183815.1. Lineage (NCBI taxonomy): Eukaryota > Metazoa > Chordata > Aves > Pelecaniformes > Threskiornithidae > Platalea > Platalea leucorodia. The sequence goes on from NC_138830.1 coordinate 11,718,726, forward strand.
CTGAGCTGGACACATACACGAGGGGGTGATTTACTGAACGGCTGCAGTCCCCAATCCCACTTCCAAGCAAGCATTAAGTCATTGAAGTACAACAGGACTTCAGGCAATTGCTAATGAGTAAATGGAGCAAATAAGCTAATTAGAAGAGTGACAGACAAATGAGTGATGTTGGGAAGATGATTCATTCCTGCAGCAATAAGCAGGCCATAGCAGAGAGACCATTTCAGGAACATGCCCCTTCTCCCTGTGGGGTAGGACTACCGTCAGAAGAGGCTGTGCCATGCCCGGCTGCAAACGTAGAAAGGCAGATGCTTCACAAAAACTTTTTTTGATGGTGATAAGCACCCAAATAAGTGTCCTGAGTTGCAGACGCACCAAACATGACAATCAGTGTGAGTAGCACAAGCCTCTATCACAGAGACCTTCACAGAAGGTCTCTTGGCCTGGAGGGAGACCAAAGGGTTTCCAGAGCTTCACTGCTTCTAAGAACATGTGTCTAGGTACCGTATTGTGCTTTAAGGCCAGTCCCGCACCCGTACATCATCCTCACTCTTGATTCCTTCTTTGGACCATTTGGGATACCATGATGTGAAGAAACGGCACAAACATGAACCATGGAGCCCGCCACCAGCTCTTCACAGAGCAGGCTGGGTCCTGTGAGCCTGTTAACATCCCGCATGCAACTTCAAGGGTGAAACATGCCAACCAGTAATAACAGGGACACTATGGGGGGCGAGGAAAGGCTCAGCCTGACCCTGCCATCCAGTGAAGCTCTGTTGCCCAGGGGATACCCCCACTGCCAGCTGCATGGGGCTGGAGGCACTGGGGGAAGCTGCTGGCAGCCCTGCACCATGTTCAGTGTCCGTTCACTCTCCCTCTACATAACAACCAGCTATGGTAATGCAGAAAGGGTGATGGTTGAAGATGGAGCCCCAGCAGACCACTACAGTCAGATGTTTCCAACAGTACAGTGCTGTTCTCACCTGCATGGGCCTGGAGAACATGTTGGTCAGCACTTCTTTCCTAGCTTCAGAGTATTTGTCAGCACCAAATGTTTCATTTAAGCTTTTCTGGAGGAGAAAAGAGAGAGAGCATTCAGTGTTGGCCAGCTATAGTGGTAGGGGGACCCAGGCAGACCTTACTGGGGCAAACAGCAGCTCATCAGAGCCAATTTCCCCCTTTCCCCGCAAATCTCCTTGTAAACCAAAAAGTGCACGTGAAACTGGGTTTTGCTCTGGTCCCAGCAGCCCCAACAGGACCGCACACACCGTCCTTCTGAGTGCTGACCCACTTCCCAGGTCAACAGCAGGGAGCACCTGGGGCACGGGGACCGCTGGCTCTGTCCCCAGACGTGCAATGTGCGAGAGTGCCTGTAACCCCTCTCCTGACCTGTGCCTGGCTCCCACCCAGCTACTGAGAGCTTCAGTGCATGGACCGACGGGACTCTGGTGAGGCACAGACACAGGAGGTCACTGCCAGGGGCTAGTGGCAAGGAAGGGCTGGAGGGTTCAAAGTGCGGAAGAGGAGCTGAGTGCGCAGCCCCGCGTCTGCTGACATCGCCTCAGCGCAGCCAGCAAGCGGGGAAAGCAGTCCCAGCCGATGGAGGGGTGTGTGGGAGGCCAGTGGGGATGGGATTAACAGGGGATTATCCACAGTCCAGTTGCAGCAAGTAAAGAAAATCCTGGAACCTGTGTTGTGTTGTTCAGCTGGAGTTCAGCCTCAGGACACGCTCAGCAGAGGTTCGGTCGGATACTTCCCGCACCGGTTGCATCTGACCTTTCCCAGCACTGCTCTCTGATCCTTCCCCAGCACTGCTCTCTGATCCTTCCCAGTCCCCGCTCCCCACCCTGCCCTCCCTGAGACCTTCAGCACCTCAGACAGAAACACCCCCTTGCAGAGCTACTTTTCTTGCGATACAGAGCAAGTGCCCTGCCCAGAACCTGCTGAGAAGGCAGAGGAAGGAAATGTGGGTGTCTCAGCGAGTGCCCTGGCACCGAAACATCCTTCCCATTGCAGAGAGGGCAGCACTGGGGTCACTTGTAAGGTCTTCCCTGCCCTGGTCTAAGCTCTGTGCACGATATGGCTGACTGGGACAGGCTGGACCACCCTTGCCCAGCACTGGTGGGGTCAAGAGCAAGTGAGGGAGGTGTTTTGTTTAGGCACAGGATAGTTGTCAGCTCTGCTTGGGCAGAGGGGGACAGGGAATAAACCACACGCTGATGCAAACCTGCCATCACATAGCTGCCCACCCTTCGCCCCCATGGCCCTGCTCCCTGCCGGGCCAGCGCACTCACGTGCAGGGTCCCTGCGCTGCTGAAGTCAATGTCGAGGCCAACTTGGTTGCAAAACTCCATGAGGTCTTTCAGCAGCTTAGTCTGGGGTGGGGGGTGGCGGCGAAGCAGGGCCTGCTCGGGGAAGGAGCGGTAGATCTGATGGGCCACGGCCATGTTCGCGAGCAGCATGAACTCTTCCACCAGCCTGCAGCGTGAGAAAAACAACCCCGGACCTCAGTTAGAGAGGGAAGCCAAGCCATTCCATAGTGAAGGGAATTAATACAACACAGGGGGACAAGGGAGCAGCTTGTAGTTGCTGTTATAAGCACAGATTAGATGTGAGACTGTAGCAAATCCCCCCCCACATTCTCACTTTCTAGCTGAGGTTTCCCCAGGGACTCAGAGCAGGCCATCCTGCTGGTACAGACAAGCAGAAGTCAGTGATAAATTGACAGCTTAAATTAGGATAAAATAATCTCCCTTTAGGTCATTTTATCTCCTGAAACGCTCGACAAGCAAAACAAACGCTGTGTGAGAGATAGCATGGAAAACAAACACACGTTGCTGCCTTCCTGGGCCAGAGAAAACAGCGTCTCGCTCGCTCCCCCATCCCAAGCTCGACATGTGTGGTCAAGCCCAGCCGCCGAGCCCGGCCTTCGCGCCGGGCTTCCACCCAGAGCAAGATGCAGCGTGGCCCCCGGGCAGGGCAAGCCACCAGCGCAGCTCGCTGCGGGGCTGCCTCCACATCCAGGTGACGCAAGGACTCTGGGGGCTCCTCCATGCAACCTGCAGACTGCTGGGGGTACCCCAGGCTGGGGTGAGCCCCCCCACTTCTGCCTCTGAATGTATGCACGTTGAATGGAAATCTCCAGGGCTACACACTGCAAAGAAAAGCAATCCCAGTGCTAGAGATCATCTTTGGAGCATTTATGAGTTGTGCTACCAGCTGTAGGGCTGTGCACAGGAGACTTGTTTAACTGGGCTTAGATAAGCAGAGAGATGTGCTTAACCGGGCTTCCTGCTACTTGCTGCATGTATTCCCAGGGCCCCTAACTGGTGCTAATTGCCAAAAAAGATAATAGATTTACAGAAGTAACCTCATCCTCTGAGCAATGCCCGAGCGAGCTGTCACTGATCATGCTGGCTCAGCCCCATCGCTCCTGTAGGCAAGGCAGTGGTTTTGCAGGGCTAGCTGGGGGACCTGGGCTGGAGCCGGTGGTCCTGCAGCTCCTGGCCCTGGCCATTGCTGGGGGGACTGGCCAGGTGAGATGTGCAGGGTGCTGTGCTGCTGGGGTACTTGCGACAGCAGCAGTACGTTCCCAGTCTGGGAGTACTTGCCAAGAATTCGAAAGAGAAAGGAAATAAAGACAAGCCCGGAGGAGGAATAAGCACCTGATGGTGATAATCAGTGGTGGAAATGTTTGTCTTGAATGGGAAGGAGCTCCCTTAGTAAGAGCCTCATGGGTTCTCCCAGAGTGTGCTGTGCCAGAGGCCAATACTTTAGGCCCCGCAGGGAGGGCAGGAGGGACACCCTCTTGCGTGGGCAGTGCAGGAAGGGGTGGGGAGCAGCCCAGCCGAAGTGGGAATGGGCCACCCATCCTGTCCCCTGAAGCACCTGCCGATGGGCAGATGCTACCAGAAGGCCAAGGGCTGGGTCAGGAGGTGGGCAATGTGCCCGCAGCCTGGCCTGGGAGCAGGGTCCGTACACGCTCGTGATGGGCGACTTCCAAGAGGGTTGAGCCAAGCTCTTGCTGCTCCTGTGCAGCTAAGCCAGCAGATGGCAACATCGGTCCCTCTATGGCCACCGGCACTGGGGGGCTGCAGGACAACATGGCCCAAGGGTGCTGGGCACCCCAGCTGCACAGCACCAGCAGTGGGAGGCAGGGCAGGGAGCGGCACCCAGCGGGTTACGGCACGGCCATCCCCATCTCCTGGGTGTGGGTGGACCCACCAGCTCTCACCCAGCTGCCGCGCTTGCAGATGGCACGTGGGGAACGTGAGGACACGTGCGAGGCTGTGCAGGCCCACGCTCATACCTGGGAAGCCCTTTCTGCCCAAGCCAGCTCGCAGCAAGGCACAGCAAAGAGTGCGGGCTGCAAAAGGCAGCGCCTCTCCTTCCCCTGGGCTTTGGTGCAAAGAAAAAGGGAGACATTTCCAGCACTAGCGCCAGCTATGCAGATGCACACACGGGCAAAGGCTGGCTGTGGAGTTCCTGTGCCTCCCTCGAAATGTGGCCTCTATGGAGTGAGGTGCAAACCCATTTTTAAAGACAAATCAATAAACACCCATGAACAGCATCTCTTCTTTGTCACAGGCGCAACATGCTTATCTCATGTCTTAGAGACGAACACTGTGAGTGCTCAAGCAGCCCCTGCTGTTCTTGCTCCTGTTGTGCGCTAGAGTGTGAAGCCTTTACCTCTTACCTCCAGCGACACTTTGGGCTGGATGCAATTTCCACCATATTATTAAGTTCTGTATTCTGTTTTACCATTTTGGGGCTTGGGGCTTTTAAATTTTCCTGGAGATATCCTTGTTCTGATGTTGCAGGTAGCACTGATCTGAAGCTAATACCTGCGCGCCCATCCTGCCAGGAATGCTTTTACACCCAAAGGAAAACTAACAGCACATACTTCCCACTTTGCTCTGCAAAACCCCATCCTCTCTCCCTTCAACATGTCCACACCTGGAGCACCAGCCCAGTCAAGAGGAGGCACCTGGCACATGGTTGGATTGATCGCATGGGCAGGAAAATCTTATCAGGAAGCACCCAGGAGCTTTGCACCCATGACAGGGTGTGCAGGATGTGACCACAGATATTCAGAGTTGAAAAGCTACTCATCTTGCTCAATAACCCAAAGGCGGGGGTTGACTTTGCATGACACGGCTGCGGTTTGTGCTTCCAAGGAGAAGATAATGCGGACGAGGTGGGACGCTGCCGTGTATCCAGGGGGAAGAGAAGCCCCAGGACCCGACGGGTCGGTTCGTGTCAGCTCAAGGAACCATGGTGGCCCAGGATGGCTCACTGCCCTGTGGGTTGCTGCCAAAACACCCTGCAGGGACGGAGGGTCCTTCCCAGCTCTGGATCACCCAGGGGTCACAGGGCTGCTCCCCACACGCACCCTGTTGCAGCAGCCCTGCAAGCATGAAAGGGATGAACAGCATGGGGCTGCTCCATGCTAACTCCTAGACAGTTTTGTTTCAAACATTGAGATTTAGTCCCCAGGGAGAGGAAAGCAGCTTCCAGAAGGCACAGGTCACAGCCGAGCTAATCCAGAGCATGTGAGAGCCTGCCAGGGTCAGAGGGAAAGGGCTGAGGACAGCGAAGGAGCTGGCACCTGTGCCCAGAGTTAAGCCAGGTCACCTCTTCTCCAAAGGAACGGGGGCTGTGGCTCAGGACATGAGGAGGGAGCCAAGATCTGCAACGAACAGCTTAACATGGTGGTCTCACTGTACCTAAAAGGAAAACCTTATTCCCATGAGGGGCTCATGCTGCGACTCTGCACGGGACACTGGAGGCTCGGGAGGATGAGCCAGAGCTGGGACAGCCCATGAAGCCGTCACGGCTCCAGGTACTGAGGAGCAGCAGGGCACAGCAAAGCTGCTGCCTCCCTGCCCTCCCCATGTGGCCCTTCAGCTGCGCTTTTAGCTAGCGTCCTCACCAGGGCTTCGACTCGGCAAGCGCTATGCCGCAGCTCGGAAAAAAGCAATGGATGCTGAGGCAGGCGGGAGCGAAGGCTGGCTGGCAGCGGCCGGGGGCCAGACCAGCGCCTGGCACTGGCGTTCCTGGGAGCCGTGCTGAAGCCCTGCTAACTCGTCGGCAGGTCAAACGACAAGAGGGTTTTTTTCTTTTTTCTTAAAACAGCCTAGCTTGGAGTTTGGCTCAGTGCGGCTGGCAGATGGGAGTGCAAAGAAAAATATTTCATGGCTAAAAAAATGGAGACAGAAAGACTGGTCCATCTGAACGCGCACTGAATGAATCCCATGTGAAATGCATTCTAACGCCATCGCTACAGTTTCCTCTGGATTAGCTGAGCTATCCTTGGCTCCCGGCTCCATAAAATCCAATAAACAATCTGATCTGAACTTTTGCCCTTTCTGTGCTGATGCGAGGTTTCCTCCGCTGTCCCGCAGAGAGGGCTGGGGGTTAGCAGGTGGCTGTCCCTCCCGTAGGTGCCTCCAGATCCCGGCTGTCCTGCTTGCCGGGGCTGCAGGAGGGAGCCTTTCCAAACCTGTTCAATGCATCGTTTAACGCGTGCACATGCGGGAGGGAGGAGAGGGAGGGGCGGGACGGCTTGCGAGCTCTGTAACATGCATAAGCATCTTCTGCCGGCTCTTTCAATACCCAGATTTTGCTTATGAGTTATGGGTTTGGTGCAGGAGTTAGTGGGTGAAATTCTATAGCCTGCCTTATGCAAGAGGTCAGCCGGAGTGTACGGTTTTAAAAAGCACTCACTTCTGAGTTTCAAACGTGATTGAGGCATGCCGGCTCCTAAATCCCACCGACTGCTGGGGAGCTTTCAGGCTCCTGAGATGCTCTTAAACACAGGACTTGGTGCTTTTCAAAGCATCTTAAATGATGGTCATGGCTCCAGTAGGCAAATAGCCACCTATGAAACCATCCAGCTGAAGAGGACTGATGATACCTTGATGGCAGCCCCAAACCCAAGCTACTGGGCTGTAACTCCTCTCACACAGCTCCTACCAGAGCCAAACATCGTGGGACACGGGAAGAGGAGCTGCACATTCAGACCCTGCAATTGCTTTAGTAGCAGCATTACTATTTGCTCCGTAAAAGGTTAGCTAGACCCTTCCCCATCTCTTGATAGCAACCTTGAAAAACTACTCACATCCTCAGCAGGTTGGTTGGTTGGTTGATGGCAAATAAAATATTGGTTTCTTATGCCAAATCTCTGCAGAACAAAGCAGGGCAAGTAAAACGCCTGTTTGGCTGCCTGTCTCCATGGCAATGCGGCCAGGCTATACAGCAGCCATCGAAGTGCCCACTCTCCCTGATTAACTTGACAAATGACATTAGCTAAGCAAGGTTTGCTGCAAGGGAGAGACAAGGATTACTTTGTTTGCAATCCAGTAAGTGCAGGAACGAGGCAGGCAGCTTGGTTAAAGCGAAGCAACATTAAAACATCTGCTGTTCCACCAGTGTAAGAGACCTGTAGGCTTCAGAGCAAACGACAGCGAGGTAGGGCTGAACTGACGAGCACAGCTCTTCCCCCACGCTGCCTCCTTCACCTCCATCCCCTCCTGCAAGATGTAACCGCTGGGTGTATCCAGGCATTGGAAGTGTTCTCATAGCTGAGGCAGACTCAGAGATAAACCCAAAACACCATGTAGCCATGGCAGAGGGTTTTTTTGCTTTTGACAGACTGGAGAGGTTGGTCCTTTCTTCACGGGTAGCTCATTGTGGAAACCTGCTCCCAAAGGGTCAGAGCTGAACCATCCTGAGCTGGAGTCTGAGCCCTCTTCCAAAGGTGGTCCATCCAGTTGGGCGAGCTGCCACCAGGTAAATCCCAGCATCTTTCCAGCATTTCAGACTTGAGCCAAAGGTTACCAAACTTCTTTCCCCTATCCCATTACAAAATCCCATCTGCTGCTCTCCACCTTGTCTCCCCATCATAGCACTTGCTCCCTCCTGCACAGGGAAAAAGGCTTTTGCTGTTCAAACTCCTTTCCATCTCCAGATGGGTTTACTATCCTGGCTCAGCATGGGTTTGTGCTTCAACCAGCAGTCAAGGCCTCTGGTTTCTCAACGTATAGCTACGTGTCTGCCTCAGGTGTCCAGTTCCATGCTGGACCCCAACAGGGATAGGATAGAAGAGTTTTGAAGGCATCACACTTGGTTTGTGTTTGAACCAAACAGTGCCATGGGAGGCTAGTGCTGAGAAAAGGAAGCCCTGATCTGTTTGCGTGTGTCTGAGCGGGCTCTAAAGACACTGATGGATATATGTCCCCCTGCTCAGGGCAGTACACGGCTGACAGCCCGCACTCTCTGCTGGCTTGAAGGGGATTATCGCTGCACTGCAATCTCATAACAAACAAGAGATCTACAGCCACCTCCCGGGAATGGGACTCGAAATCCTGCTGCATTCACCAAGAGAAAGTCACCTTCCACAAAAGGCTGCAAACAGTCCTGTGCACGTGCAGCAGCAGCAGTATCAGCTGAAGGAAAACGGTAAAGAAACAGCACCACAGTTTAACCAACAAACTCTCTCCAAAGTGTTAAGTCCAAAGATGCTGGATGTGGTAGGACTTTTCCTTCTTTTCTTTAAATCATGTACGTTTATTTTTGATTACAGCTCTTCCATGAAGCAAAGGAACTTGAGAGGTTTCTATAAAAGCTCTTCTAAAAGCAACATGAGCTAATCCCGCATCTCCTGAGAGCGCAGCCAATGACAGAATCATGCTCTTTGGCGAGTAGCTGGACCGGTGCTTGCGATGGCTCTTTTCCATGCAAAATCCTGCAAGAACGGTGTACTGTCTTCCTGGTGACACTCTGCCTATCCAACGAACAGAAGCATCTTCAGCCACGTGCTCCAGAACAGCACTGCTGCTTGAAGAGTTATGAAAATCAAATCCCATTATCCAAAAAATTGGATCGCAGTGTTATATATGAGCCTTGCAATGCTGGTGTGGAGCTCCCTTTGCCAATGACAGTTGCCAAAAGCCCAAAAGCCCTACTTTTTTTTTTTGAAAGAAAAAGTAGTAAAAGGCAAGAACGCTGGCGGTTCCTGGCTTGATGAAAGTCATTTGTGCTCCTTTCGCAGCTAGCGGTAGCCTTGAACAAAGCAGAGCTGAATAATGGAATTACTCCACTTTCTGAGATTGCTCAATTAGCTCTTGGTTAAAACTGTTAACATTGAAACTTGATGAGAATAGCAGCTCTGAGGCAGTTTTAGATTCATTTCTTACTAAGCTAGAATGGCTTTTCCCTCTAATGAACTCCCTTTCCAGGGTATAATGAATGCTCTTTTTATTAGCTATGGTGTCTTCCCAGTAATAGATGCCTACAACACAAATGCATGGGAGGGTTTTCTGAATACAAATGTCACTTACTGGCCACTCTCACACCTTGAGGCTGGAAATGCCATGAGACCACTCTCTTTGCTTTATCCAAATTACCTGCGGTACGGTGGAAAACCCTTTTAAGCTCTCAGTACTAAAGCTGGGCTACTGAAGGCATTCAGCATGATTAGGAATTAATTGCTTAAAGTACTGGGTTTGCACACAGGGATTTAGACCACTAGAAAAACCTCAACCATTTGCCTAAGTTCCTTTAAAAATATCGACACCACTTTGCAGTCCCGTTTCATTAACAGAGCTGACTTAATCTGGCAGCACGACATCAGGCCAGACGTCGGGGTGCTGAAGACGTCACAAGTCAGTCGCAGGGCCTCCGGCACCTCTCGGTGCTCGGCTGCACGGACAGCAAATGCTCCCCACCTGGTCTGGAGCTCCTCAGCCTCATCCGTGGTTTGTATGGAAGGGATAAAGGCAACGCCTGCACGTCCCACCACCCTCCATCCCACCTTGATCCAAGTGGCAAAGAAAACGTCATCAAACTGAAGAAGAGAGTGTTGCAGAGGACACAGTCTCTGCGGGCTGCGCCTCTTCATTAAATGTTAATATGACTGCAGTCTGCTCCTTTTCATGCAAATTGGTGACAACCTTCAGACTCCTGGCATGAAGCTGAAGTGCCTCTCTGTGCCAAAACAGCATCTTCAGCTGCTGCGGGCCAGGGATAAAAGCTTAGACCTGCACCCATGTGGTGGGCCACACAGGACACGCAGGCACAACTTCAGCAGGCTCGCTCGGTCCCAGCTGCAATGCTCTCCACAATCTTTTCAGAACTATCACATTTTTGAGCCCAGGTCAGAGGACTTCACCCTCAGCATCTCCCTCCAGGAATGGCCTTTCTGGGTCAAGAACCCCCTTTTTCCAGGGGCCCCAAAGAAGCCCGCAGAGTGCTGTTTGCCCAGCGCAGGCACACAGCCCCACATCTGCCCCCTCCTAGAAATGCCTCCAGTGCCGCTGCTGCTCTACAGACCTCCCCACTCGTGCTGGATGTCCGTGTCAAAGTGATGGTGCTGTTCAAAAGTCCTGCTCTAAACCACAACCCCTTCGCCCTGCCTAAGCATTTCTCCATGGAGAAGACAACAGCAGCACTGGAAAGGGTTTGCAGTCCCTGCCTGTGTTGCCCATTTCCCGGCTCCCCATGGATCCATATCGGAGCTGGTTTGTCTTTCCAAGGAGCCACCAGCTCAGCGAGATCTTGTCTCTTAGAGGGAGCTACAATGGCCAAGGCCCTGCTCCCTCTCTGCAGAGCCACAGGAGAGGGATAAGCAGTGACCACTAATGCACACAACTCAATGCTAATGGGTCTCATGGGGGCAATCACCGCCTGGGCTGGCAAGCCTTACTTTCAGGAATGCATTAGGATGTTCCCAAGCAGGGGTGCTGCCCAGGGCCAGAGCAAGGACCCGAGACAGTTTTCTCCAGCCTGTGGGAATTGCCAGTGGGCAGAAGAGCCCAGAGCCAAGCTGGCTCTGGGACGGTGCAGAGGAGAGGGGAGATACCCCCCAATCAGTGCCCAAAGCAGGACTGGCAGTCCACATTCCTGAGATGTACAGCCTGATAGGCCACTGGCTTCGAAAGCAGAGCTTATGACAAGAATACTCTCATGGATGCATAATATTAATGTCATCCAGAGTCTGGCTAAGAGGGGAATGGAAAGAATTCCTGAAGAAATGCAGACAGCCCCTCTCCTGACGGGAAAGTCTCTGGCCCCACACATCAGGCCAGCATCGCCTGTTATCAGGCTGTATTTCCCACTGAAAGGAGGAAGCAGGAATGAAAGGCACTTTTCCTTACCGTTAAAAGTTTATGCAAGTGATTTATGGGTCAGAAAAATTAGCAAGTCCATTGCTGAGTGCTCCATACAGCAGCATGTGTTACATGGCTGCTGACCAGAAATGCCAAGACCCATTAGGTGGAAGCAAAGGGCAGCACGATGGAAAGTTAAAGATGCTTTTTGCCCATTTAATTAATTAGTCAGGTCTTTTTTCCATCCCCTGCAGCCTTCATTAATGTAACATTGAAATGAAGGAATATTAACAATTCAGACAACACATTAATATTAACACAACACCTGCAAAATGCAAATGTAAGTCAAGTCCATTAGGTAAACAGATGATCTTAAGCCATTGAGGCAGAAATAACATTCTGACGTTTCCTAGCACGAGTATCCTGCAGAGATACTGTCCATCACTTCTGCTCCATTATAAAGCCATGGCCCCTTGTACGTGGGGGGCTCCTCATCTGTTACTAGTCCCTGAAAGGATGAGAAAAACTTACATTTCCATCAAGACATTTGCCAGTTTCATACGGAAAGTGTCTTACTAAAGCCATGTCATGAACCAGAAAGATCAAAAGGGATTTTTAAAAGGATTTTATCTCTGTGCTAGCAAGGCATGGAGATAAAACCTGAAGCTGATAGCTTGTAAATATTAACCTACACTTGGGATTGCTCCAGAACCTGAGCTTTCTGTTACAGTGGTTTAATCTGAGACAAGTTTTCAGTACAGGAGAAACAAACAGTTAATCACCCAGAGAACTGATAGTGCCATAGGGAGTCACAGACTGCTAGAACCAGCCCTCCTGTACCACGTTCCCTGCCAGCTAATGCTCCCCCAGACATTCCCGCTGAGGAGACATTCACACCCTGTGTGCATTTCTCCCTTCAGTCTCTGGCTTTGCTTTTTCCCAGCTTACCTGGCACTGAAGAGTTGATTACTCCCAAAGCAGAAGACAAACTGATGGACAAGGGGGAAATAAAGAAGGGATGAACATCCCAGACTGGAAGCTTACTCTGAGACAGCCAACGACTGGGGAGAGCATCCATCTACCAACCTGGATGTGACCCAGGGACAAACAAGCAGGAGCCCAGAGAAGCTCATGAAGAGATGAACACCAAAAGCTAGTCAAAAAAGTTTAAAAGACCAAAACCATGGAAAGTAATCTAAATAATCTGGCAGCCAAAGGCAGCGATGGCATGACAACCCAACGTGTACCCCGTGATCTTCATGAAGTGAAAGCCAGGCAGTGACTTGCTAAGTAATGCCCTCTTTTGCTGCAGGTCTCTGGTCTAACCTTCTGCTCAATGCAGGATAACTTCGAAGTTGGATCTGGTTGGCCTTTTCCAGTTGAGTTCTAGCAATTTCCAATGTCAACTATCTCACAGCCCCTCTGGGTCCCTGTTCCAGTCCTTAACCATGCTCATAAGTGTTGCTTGGGCTCATAGAGATGTCCAGGAGAAGCAACCACCCAGACTGGCCAGCCTTTAGCAAGGGTCTTGCTGGAGGAGGATTGCTCAGGAGAAACTGGCTGCAGATCAAGGGAATTAGAGCAACCACCAGGACCACTGGTTCTGAGAAGGATCCACGTCAGGAAAACACATTCAACCTAGCAAGGTCCCCAGTGGACAACACCCAAACGCAGCTGCTCCCTGGCTGTGGGACGCCCGGCTGGGGGTGCTTTCCAGGCAGGGCCGTGGCCGTGGAGCAGGGCTCACAGGGCTGCCCATCACCGCTCCAGTTCAACCTCAGATTTGCAGTTGTAGCATGGAGTGTGGGCAGGTTAAGGGGAATAGTTGTATCAATACGGAGTGAGGGATCCAGCTGGCTCCGGCTGTATTATTCTTGGTCTGAAATGATTGCGAAGCACAACACATGAACCTTCTGGTTACCAGGACTTTCAAAGACGTGGAAACCCTAGGGGGAGGGGAGCAAGGTACGGGGGACATGGACAGAAGATCGGGGTTAAAACAACCAATAAAACCTGGCAAGGGGATGAAAGGGAAATGGGCAACACAGGATTTGCGGTGATGTTTTCTAAACAGGGACTACTGAAATACTCTGGATAATTTCTGTTTTCAGGCAGCCTCTTGGCAGATTAAAACATCCCAGACGGTTTTATACCCAGCTCCTACAATTTTAAACTAAATATTAGGTGAGAAAAACATGCTTCTAAAGAAAAGTCAGGCATAGCCCTGAGTGAAAAACAATGAGCAGGAGAACGAACGTATCGGGTTTGTTGAATATACAAGCAACAACAGTTTGCTTTCCCAAATATAAAGACAAGGGAATGAAATGCAAAGAGATGAGCAGGATGGAAAAGCTGCAGGAAATTCAGGCAGTCTCCCCCCACCCCACGTCTCCCCCAGGCACGACTCTCACCCTGCCTGGCCTCAGCGGGCAGGCTTGGAGCTGCGCCGTAAATTCCTGAGCGCGCCTTACCCCCTCTGCAGTGGGACAGACACAATAGGTACAATAGGTCTTTTCCATCTGTAACTTCTCTCTCTTGACTTTTATGTGCATCGATTCAAAAGCTATTTGATTTACTGGCATAGGGGTTGTGAAGAGTCTGGCTTGGTCTAAGGACAGCCTGAGGTTAAAGGCAGCAATGCAATTTCACCACCCCGTCCATTACAAGAAAATGTTCAGGTCTGGATTTATAGTCACGTTCCAGCGAGCCCACACATCACGGCAGGCTGAAATTAGCCTCATTTACGCAATGGGATTGAGAAGAAATGGCTAAACATCCTACTGGAGTTCGGAGCACAACGGAGAAAGCCAAGCAGCATGGGAGCGGGTGTTGAACAGCACGCTTGCTGTCAGAGAGGAGGGCACGTGGTTGCGGTGAGAGAGGGCTGTTTGTCTCCAGCTGGAGCTACTTACAGACAGACGGACAGGATACAGGATAGATGAGGTAGTTTCAATGAGACCATAACAGGTAAGGATGGGTGGCATGGGACCTATTGCTGTAAGCAAGGAAGAATCATATCCTTAAAGCCCAGAGATGGATATGACAATTCTTTGGAGCTGGATTAGTAAGAAAGGACTTTGTTTCACACCACAGTCCCTCTGCTGAGAATGTATAAAAGAGAGAACATGCTCTGTTCACACTGAGGTCTGCAAAACCTCACATGCTGCTGGGTGAAGGTAGCAAATGTCTCATTCCCTGGCTGCCATAGCCAGCGAGCTAACCTGGTTACTCCTGCTAGTTCCTCCACTGACTTTTACGGGTCCCTCAGCTGCCTCTAAGAGCAGAGGAACCAAAGATAAATCCACCGTGATACCCTGAAACTGCTCCTTTGGGCCAGGGTTTTACTAGATCAAGGAAAGTTTGGTTTAAATGAAGACCTGGGTGTGATGACGAACTCTTGCAATGTTACCTTCCAGGCTCTGAACTGGGAGTTACAAGCAGAGTGCAGCAGCACAGACCAACCTCCTGAAAAAATCTACCATCACCAAAAAGCAGACACACAGATCTGTCAGCACATTTGTGCTGCTGAAACCAACGGATCTCAGCACTGGATCGTGATAAGATTTGCAACACTGTGATCTTGCAGAGCCTTGGCAGTGCCTTTTAATCTTTGGAAAAGGAGCATTTCAGGCATCAGTTCTTGCCTTTGCATATGAGTGTTGCAAAGCCAAAACAACAACCTCTCTTGGAGCACAGGGCATATCCTAAGATGCCCTGGAGCTTTCTTGTCCTACGGACATTGAGTAGTAATCCCCAAATGACAAAACAGAAATAAAACCATATATCCTCATGTTTTGGTGAGCCTCCAGTCCAGGCCTGACAGATACCTGGCTCTGGGTGCTGCATCTCTCAGACTGCTTAACCCTTACATGAACAGGGTAGCTCTGTACATCTAGAAGAAGAAAGCACAACATTAAAACTGCTTTTTGTTTCTAAATCACCATCCTGGATTGGACGGCAATGCCCATCCCCTTTCCCAGTGCCCAGATCTGTCAGCCCACATTGGGAATCACTAGGGCAAGTCACCACCTGCAAGGACCCTGCTGTTGGAAGTGCAACTGTGGCTCCAGCCCTGGCACAGATCTCAGTGGTTGGATCTCTTATGGTGATTGGACCCCAACCAGCCATATTCCTTCCAGGCAACCTAGTTTGCCATGCTTTCATACTGGGCAGTCAAATGTGAATGACTTGGGTCCTAGACCTCTGTTTGACCACCAGATCTACATGCTGGGTCAACCATTTGCAAATCTGAGAGTGCCAGTCTGAAGCAACCCATGTGGCTGGGGTGCACTGCAGCCTCCAAGCTCAGACTAAGTAGAGAGCTCCTTTGTCCTTCCCAAGCTCAGAAAATAGTCTGGGATGGGAGAAGAGCAAGCGGCCATGATGACTGCTGCCTCCCAGTAGGTCCCTGATGCTCTGATCACACAGGTGGGAACATTTCAAGGCCACTTGGGGAAGGCAAATGCAGTGCCCTGTCTTTCCTGGAGTCTGACACCAAAATAGCTGCCCAGCTCTCTACCAAGAGTTATTCAATAGCATCAGAGTAAAAGCTTTGGGAGCTTCCTCCAACTGATCAACCTGTTAAATCTCGACAGCCAGGGAGAAGGCCAGTGAAGCTGGCCTTCACTGACCAGTTTCAGCAGGGGACAAAACCACTCAGGACCACTGCCTGCAGCAGCAACGTGACTGTGCCAAGTGGTGTTAAGAGAAAGGGGACGCACACACCAGTTAAAACAGACAATCCAAGTCTCCAGGAAAGGGCAGGGATTACGGGAACCTGGGAACCCGGGAACCCACCACAGCGGGTACAACAGCTTCTGTTATTGCCCACATTTCATGTGCTCACTGCTGTCTAGACAGACAGACACCAGCGACTTCTGTGCATGCTTGTGGGAGCATGTCCCTCAGCAGCAGCAGTGCTACCAACCCCATTTCAGCCTGAGCTTGCTCCATAACACACCGAGACAGATCCCATATGGAAAGGAGGCAGTTCAGGAGCGATGCATGGATGGGCTGGATGTCAAGGCACGGGAAATACAGCTTATGGTACGTGCAATCCAGGCACATTATACCCTCTTTGAAAGCCACTCTCCCATTGTTATTTAACATCCTGCAAGTTTCAGCCAGAGACGCAGGCTCCCATCCGCGCCCCGAACTGGCCTGGGAATGGCTGGGAAGAAGAAAGGGAGCTTGAAATGAACTGTGGAAAGATTTAAGTGCTCTAAGTGCTGCTTTCCAATACAATTTTCCACTTGGGGCAGGGGAAGGGAAGGAGGAGAGCCTGACAGCAATTTAGAGCCAGTCACAATTGTGACAGGTTCTTCTTTTCCATTTCCAACCAGCTCACAGGCAGAAGGAGCGCTTTAACCTCCATTAATTATCGCAGCCTTATTCCAGCCCAGGGTTTCAGAGCAGCAGTGGCAAGCTCTTAGGACCAGTTACGAGCAGGTCCTGCCTCAAATTGTGCTGTTCAGCTCAGTGCAGTAAACTCTGTCATTCATGGAAGCAGGAGCTACTGCAACTCTTCCTATAGTACCTTAGTTTGTACCTAAGGGCATCTCCCATAGGCAGCACCACTACTGCCAGAGAAAAGGATCACACAAGCGACTTCTTGCACTCCAGACACTGAAAACAGGTTAACAGCCATTTAACAGATGGATCTGTTGTACAACCAAGCCATACACACACAAAGAAAGGAGCTTAACAGAGACATACATCACTTCTGCCTCCTCTCTGGCTATCAGAGACTCCTGCTGTAACTCTGCCACCACGTGAAGTTTATTGCATTTATCAGTGCTGATCGTTGGATATGCAGCTTGAAAGTGTGCATGTGGTGTTTTAGGAAGACAGGAACAGCTTGAATACACACAGCCCTCATATAACCGGGGCAAAATTATTATGCAATATTGCTATGTGGTTTCTCCCACTGCTTGGCTTCATTACAAACTGTCAAAGATCATTATAAAAAATAGCCGTAACTGAGATGTGCCCGTGCAGGGACTAAGCGTGCCCTAGCTCAGCATTTCAGCCCACGCTGCCCTGTTTCCCTTCCTGCTCTGCTGCCGATGGGGCTGATCCACCCTCCCAGCATCTGGCTGCAGATACCATCCCTTCATGCTCAGTGATGACGAGATGCGTCATTCTCCCTTCCCCGGTGACACAAGACCTTTGCAGAGCTGCCCCCGACACTCGTGGCTTGCAAGCTGCTCACAGGTATTTTTAGGATTACCCTGTGGCACTGAATAACGGAAGGAGGGAGATGGTGCTGCTGGACGCAGCCAGAACTCTTCCCGGCTGCCCTGCAGTCACACCAGGAGATGCTGGTGAGCAGCTCTCTCAGGGTTCAGGTGCTTTGTGGCTCTGAGCTGAAAAAAAGCCCAGCTATAAGCAAGGCAGTCATTTCCCCACCTTCACTGCCTGCAACAGCTGATGGCTCCAACCATGGCAAATTTACCAGTATACAGCAGGTAAGGAGCAAGGCAGTGTGCCTGTGTGTGCACAGACACGTCGTAAAGGAGGGAGGAGGACTGGCTGCAAATTCAGATTTAGAGTGATTGGGACATATTGTGCCAGGATGCTGAGGTTCACGCAGCAGCAGCTCCGCATTCAGCTCTGAGTCACACAGGAACCAGCCTGGGGAGCAATCACTGGTGTACAAATGCTCTTGAGCTGCAACAAAAGGACGGCGAGGAGTTTTCCATCAAAAACCCTTGAAGCCTTTATCTCCCCCACTTAGGCTTGGGAGGATACTTCCTCTGCTTAGACAAGCGAAGCCTCAGCAGAGCATCTGCTGGGGGGCCCGAGATGCTGGAGGGGAAGTGTCCAGTGACGTGAATGAGCAGCCACCGCGGCACAGCAGGTTCGCCCTGCCAGCATCACCCTGCTCCTCTGCCAGCACTTGTGACTGCAGGAACTACGCTCCGTTACGTACAAGCTGTTCCTCTAATTCAGCCCTCCTGACTCCTCTGTTAAAGAAGATTTTCCTGAAATTGTCTGGGGCTTTGACTAGCCAAATGCACTTTTACATCTGACTTCAGTCCTCTAGCTGCCACTGGACTGCTCCCTGCAAGCCCAGCCTGTGCTACTGAGTGCCACGGGGCAGGAGGGAACCCCTGAACCACAGCCTGCTCCGAAAACCAGCAGCACTAACAAGCTCCCCACACTTCGATCCTTCCCCCCGCACTCTCGCACACACCCGAGCTTCCTTGCTTATTCTAGCAACCCCATAGACTGCCCTAGGACTGAAAAGGAAAAACATAACAGCAAGTACATGCCTAGATGTTCATTTTGTATGTGCTGACAGTCTCGCTTTAATCCTACTTTCCACGTTTAAGGTGTTAATGGGAACCCTGATGCATTTCAGAGAGAACGCGCACGGATAGAAGATAGATGCGTGAGTCTAAAACCCTGCTCCCAGATTTCACATCAAGCGCCAGATTTGTTTATATCAATATGATACAATCTCCATAAAAGCAATCAACCACCACTGAAAGGAGATGTTTCAATATCTGCACAGCCTTCTCACAGACTAGGCATTAGGTTTGCTTTTATGATGCAGAATAATATAACGGATTCCTTCCACAAGTTCTCAAATGTTGTTATTAAGTATTGCTTCTCTAATAAAATATGCTGCAACATACAGTAGTACACGATGTGGCATTTACACAAGTCTTTTCTCTATATAGGACTTGCTGGCTTTTAAACAAATCTGTCTCTTCTATACACTACA
The DNA here is from genome assembly GCF_965183815.1 of Platalea leucorodia. Classification (NCBI taxonomy): domain Eukaryota; kingdom Metazoa; phylum Chordata; class Aves; order Pelecaniformes; family Threskiornithidae; genus Platalea; species Platalea leucorodia. The sequence continues at coordinate 11,737,563 of NC_138830.1, forward strand.
GAAGCACAAGATGAGTAATTATGTTCTCTGCTTAATAATGTTTTCGCACTGGCCAATTTAACAGCTAATCTCCACAAACCTCTGAGATAGTCCCCCAGCAGCTACATTTGCATGTTGTAATCAAGTCTTGCTATTAAATCATACTTTGCAACAATAGCTGCGCTGTCAAGTACAAGCAGCGGCTCTCGTGCTGGCACCATGCAGGCGAAAGCCCTGGCTAAACGTGCACAAAGCCACACCGCTCCACCAGCTAAGAAAGCATCCCTTTGCACTTTTGGGAGCTCGGGGATGGCTGCACCCACCACACATCTCAGGACAAGCACCCTTTCTCTCTCTCTGCTTTCTGGAGCAGCCAGTCAGCTTGCAGGTTGTTTTCTCCAGGCCTGTGTGCTGCTCTCTGCAGTGGCGCAAAGCCAAACTGGTTTGGCTGTTGTGCTCTGTCTTACTCCTCAGGCTGCTTTCTATGGCATCCTTGAAAAATTGAGCCCTCCAGGTGCAACAGAGAGATCCCTTCGTCGCAAAGGTCCCTGCCTTGGCTGCGTGGGCTGAACAGCTTGTGGAGCTGTGCCGTGAATCAGAGCACTGCACCCTTCAGGGTTAACTACGCTCCCTGAAAACACCCTGCCCAATTTCCCAGTTTCTTTGCTGTCCTTGTTGATCACAGTACAGCATGAAGATGTGGCTGAGAGAGAGAGCAGGCCAGCGCTCGTTCAGTTAAGTGTCCCTGTTAGTGTCATCATATTTTGGCTGTGGAGCCTGGGAATGGCTGGTGTGACACACAGCATGAAGCAGATGTTTGGTCTCCTCTACTGGCTTCTACCAGGGACTGATCCCCTGCTCCTCACTGTCCCATTCGCCCTCCCAAAAACTCATCCCCAAAGAGACCCATAAAGCCCAGCTTAGCCCAGCACCATACTCCTGCTCCTGTACATTCACTGAAGCAACATGTCCCTTCTCCACTCTCCCACGACCTCAGTTTTCTCTCGCTGGGGATAGGGACTGCGAAGATGTGAGTGACCCCAGCGCATCTGTCAAATAACTGCACCAGGAGGCAATTCCTACGAATTCCCTGCAGCAAACATCACTGCACTGGTCCAGGCTGTGATCGGTGCCAAAAACTCTTGCTCTGAACCAGATTCTGCCTCTCTGCACTCCCCTGCAACACACTGAAAATGTGCAATAAATAGCAGAGCCCTTGTTGAATTCTGCCTTTTGCAGTAGCCATACCATGAGGCAGAGTTTCAACACAGCGATGCAGATCAGCTGCAGCCCGGCCGCATCGATGATGCCTTTCTGTCCTAATGATTCTTCCTACGCATTAGCACAACATTTATTTCTACCTTGCCCTGTACTTCCCATTTATCCAGAAATCTGACAAGGTCTCCTTCCTTTTAACATGGAGACAGAAGGAAAGGAGAATTTCTTGCTGGAATTGACTCGCCCTGAGCAAGTCGACAGATCAATCTAGATTCAATCTGTCTCGCTAATTGTTGGGGGCTGGAACTGACCCCGGGCTGGCCCAGCTGGGAGGGAGGGAGCGAGCACGGGCAGCCTGCTCCCAGCCCCTCCTGCTTTACACTGCAAACAAGTCACACCAGATCTGTTTGAGTATGGTGGACCCTGCCTGCTCCCCTGTAACCCAGACACTTGTGCCCAGCCCCACGTCGCCAGGCAAGTGGCACCCCACCAGACAGTGCTTGTCTGGCGGCGAGACTGCAAATGACCACTGAGCATAAATAAAGCATGAAACCCCCATTAATAAGATGACTTCTCCAACAGGTGCCCTGTTTTACTGTAACAGAGCTGCCCCTCCACCTCTCTAGGTCCTATTTGACCACAAAGTCCTTCCCGGGGGGTACAAGCCAGTGTGGCCCTTCTTATCTGCCAGGCCAACTGCACGTGCAGCTGCTCGCTAACCTGATTATGTTGAGATGAGTAGGGTTTGCATCAACTCTTTTACTAAATCAGGCTCTTCAACCTGGACTGGCTGAGCAAAGTGAGGTTATGCCAGAGATGCAACACATACAAGAGCTCTGCCAGGGCTGGCTTTCACCAGGGGGATGCGATGAGCAGTTGGGATGTAGGTCTCTGCTCAGCTCAGTCAGAGATGGAAAGAAATACCTACCAGCAGCCCAGAAGGAGGCAAGAGCCCTGCTGAACGAGGCAGGAGCAAGCAGCAATCTGATCAGCAAGAGATGCTCAGTAACAGTTAATCACTGCTGTGTTCAAGTGTCAAAGTTACTGGAGGAGTGGGAGGGCAGAGAGCAAGGAGAGAGGGAGGGGAAGCGGGGAATAGGGGGTTGCTCAACTCACGAGACCAGTGCCAAGAGTAGCACGGCCCCACAGAAGCAATAAAGCCACATGAGAGCTTACCCAGGTTAAAACCCAGGCTGGGCTCTCAACTGCCTGCGGGCAGGCAGGCCTGCCTGTACCAGCCAAATGAAGTGTGGCAGGTAATCGCGCCCAAGGCAGCAGAGCTGAACCACCCCTCTTCGCAGTAACTGAGACTTGAGTGGCAACAATAAAAGTTCACTTTCCTCTATTCCCTCCTGTTTGATGATGGCAAAGTGCTTTGTAAATGCTAATAAAAAAGTCCCAGAGGACTTTTGCTCCTTTCTGCTTTACAGACGGCAGTGGAGCAGAGACAGTCGACGTGACTTGTCAGAGACCATGTAAGGGACAGCCTCTGAGTTGGGAGCTGACCCCGGACCTCCTGCCCTGCATGTGGTGACCTGGTGAGGGGTCCAGCGGGATCACCAGAGAACAGGACATTTCCAGAGAGATCAACACAGACAGAAAAACTTGCAGGACATTCTGGCCAATAATGATGCTGCTCATTTAAGGATACTTCTGCTCATCAGCCCCATTTTAGATGAGGCCGGTGAAGGACACAAAATTTAAGATGTTCAAAGCTGATCTGAGGAATTTAGAACCATCTCCCATTAAAATTAATGGAAACATTAATGCAAAGTACACTCAGATCCTCAAACAGGTTCTTTCCAAGCAAGATCTTTCCATTAACTTGAAAGGAAGTTGTGCCCAAATCCTCTTACATCGCTGGGAACGTCTCAGACAATACAGGCAAAGCCAGGTTTCAAATCCATTAGGCTCCAGATTGACTAATGCATGGCAAATTGAAAGAGGTGAAAGTGCTAAGCTGTAACAGGAACCCCACTCAGGGTGACCTTGACACTGTGAGGAGCTGAGCACACAAAACACGCTTGTGATTCGAAGCCCCTTTTTTTGATGGAGAAGAAGCAGGGAGGTGTGGAGGGAACAGAGTCCATTGCCAGACTGATTTAGCTGCTCTGAGCTGTGGAAAAACAGTTGAAAAAGCAGCAAGACCCAGAGCAAACCATGGCAGTAGCTGGAAAAGTAGAACTGCTCACCCTTGCTGCTCGGGAAGGGGTAAGGAGAGATGCTTCCTCTCTCACCTTCTCATTTGCGAGGACATCATTTCAAGCAATAAGGTACACTGAATGCCCAGCGTGGCAGCGCACCTGGAGAGGGGGCAGGACTCAAAGCAAATGCCATGTTCTTCCAGGCCCAGCAGCTGGCAAAATCCAGCTCTGCAAAGAAGCAAGTGGTGTCAATGCAAAGCTGATCCTTTACATTAACACAGAGCAGCGGGCCAGGAATTTAAGACTGGGAGGATTATTCCAGCAGCTGACCTCCTGTGGCTGGAGGGCTTCAGGTAGCTACTGCTCTGTTAAATCCACTGACTTGTAGGGTCTAAAACACCTTCCAGAAATGCACTTGTCCTTGAGAGATGGAGAATTCTCTGGTCTTCTCTTGGGATATTTTGCCAGTGGTTAATCTCGCCTTTCAAATGTGTGCTTTATTTCTAGTCTGAACGCTTCAGCTTTCAGCCAGTAGCTCTTTACGAGAGAGCAATCCCAGCTGGCTGACAATCCACCCGGTTACTCCAGCTTACATTGCCGATCCCCTGGGGAAGGAAGGTACTTAGTGCTGAACAGACCGTAGAGGTCCTGCTCACGGCAAACTGAAAGCTCTCGCTCTCTCCAGGCAGAAAGCACAGATCAAACAGCAGGTTGGCGAGCAGGACTGGAAGGTCTATCTCCAAGCAGAGCATCCTTCATCACTGCCAGCAGAACACACGCTCCGAGTACTCAGCATCCCCGTCATCATCTTTGGTCTTAATCCACTGCCTGCCACTGCATGCAACTTTCCACCGTTCATTTGCACCTAAAGCACATCCTAACAAAGCAAAAGAAGGCAGCACATGCACTTGCCCACCGGTGCTGGTGCTCCCTGCTTGTAACGTCACAGAGCAGACACCAAAACCTATACCCGGCAGAGAAGTTGCTCTGTACCATGACTATACATTCAAGGACACAGAGATTAAACCAAAACAAGGACTCTTTTTCCATATTTGTTATGAAAAAGTAGGCCTAGAAATCCTGCTGGGAGAGGGATGGCTAGGGGGTCTGGAGATTTTCTAGCCAAATCTTAGCTCAGGAGAGGGCCTTCCTGGACACAAAATCAATCCAGCAACTTGGGTTCAAGGTGAAATTGAGAGGTGCTTCTTGTGAAAGAAGGATTATTCACCCTTTTCCACGTCAGACCTGTCCTCTCCCATGTACCTAAGGGCTAATCAGAGACTCTGATTCAGGGCTACTAAGAAAACTCAGATCCATGAGTTAGCAATTCTAGTCCAGATATAGCTCACTATCTTTGGCATTAGTCAGACATATAGAGGCCAGGGAAATGGTGCTGAAATGCTGCTGAGGGCTTCCAAATGTATTGTTAAGCAAATGGATGATGTGTAAACAGATCTCCAGGGATGATACATGGAGACAGCATCTCTGACTCAATTACAACTGCAGCTGATTTTCTCACCTACTTGACTGCCACCAAATACCCAGACATCTAACACTGACACAAGGAGGTTTTACAGCTCCTCTCCAAGCGAACACTCTGAAAGAGCTAAGATGACAAACTCCCCTGATTCAGCCCAGGGAGAGCAGGGAGGTCGCGCACCCACATGGGTTTAAGAGCCCAGTCCTTCCTCCCCATGAGGGTGGGAGCACCCACTGACTGTTCTAGTACCCCATGAGGATTCAGAAAGAGATCTACCAGTTGATGTGGGATGCCGTGTAGGACACCAAAGAAAGCCTCAAATGTTCATTTGGAAGGGGTCAAGTCATCTTCAAATCCCATCTGCTTGCTCAGGGGAAAGGCAGGTTTCCTTGATCACCTTTCCCACTTGCAGCCCCCACGTGGCACTGACACTCCAAGGAGCTGGCAGTTACTATTTCTGCAGCACTGATGGGCTGGAGGCCTGTTATTAAGCAGCGGGGTGGCAGGAGGAGGCAGGTCTGTGTCAAGAAAAGCAGCTAAGTAGTATCTGGGCAGAGACTTGTGCAAGAGCCCTTCTTCCTCACTTAGAAATGGCCATAGGGTCCCTTCTGCAAGGAAAGAACAACTCTCCGCTCCTCAAAGTCTGATGTGACAAAGGCTATTTTGCAGCATATGCCCCAGCAGCCTTTGGCTGCAGCACAGAAAAAAGGAACTCATGCCTTAGTCAGGAAGGATTACATATCTTTTGAAGTTTTAAAGGTCAACCTCCGGACTTATTCTCCTGGACAATTTACCCTACGCTGAACCAATGCCAAAGCCAGGGGGACTGGTTTATCTCCACGTATGGTGACAAAATAATTCACCAGCCTTGCCTGGCCAACTCCAGCGCTTACCCTTTGGCAGGTGAAGGATATACATCACCTGTTGAACTTGGGTAAAGTTCAGTGCCAGTAAGTCAAACAAAAACCGAGACATGGTTTCATAAGCAAAATTCCAACCTGCTTAGTCTTCTCTTTTATAGAGTATATCTTCTGGGCAGTGCTAACTCATGCCCTGGCTTGCATTTTGCTTCCAATTCTATTCTCATCCACACAGGTATCCCTTCCACCAGAGCTCGGTAGTGTTTTAAGGCCAGGGGAGGCTGGCTTAGTCTGAGAGCCAGGGGCTGGTTACAATGAAAGTGGTGGTATTCCTAATGAAAATACAGGCTGGCTTACCCCAACTGCCTCTGATGCTTTTCTGTGGCCTCCAAAGGCAGGTAAATCCACCCACAGCTCCCCAGGAGAGCTGCAGCTACCTGCAATCCAATGAGACTTGGGCAATGTTTGCAGAAACAGAACTGCAGCGGGACATGCCTCATCCCAGCTAAGCCCACCTTGTCCAACAGGGCACCCTAAAGTGAAAATCCTACCCTGGAGAATTTGACATTGGCTGACAGACCCATTTCTGGAAATGGAATTAATTTTATTTTGATCTGAAATCTAAACAAGGCATTTCGTAAGCTTCAGGTGAATGATTGTTACTAGACAGCACCCATCCTAGCCTGTGATGTCAAGGGATTACATGTATATGGAATTCCCCCATGAAATACCAGTCTGCCAGGCAAGACAAACAGGAGGAAATGCCACCTTCAGAGACTTCTGGCCATGCAGGTCGAAGCAGGGCAGAGCATGTATTTGCCGATCACTAACCAGAAAATCAGATGCCATTAGGGGAGACGAGCACCTCCTTTACACCAGTACAAGCAGTGCTGTTTCGCTGGGATGCATGCCATGAAACAGCCATGTAATAAGGCACATGAGGTATGCAGCGACTGTGTGAGCTCTGCAGCAGCTCCTTGTACAAACAACCTGCTACGCAAGCCTCAGTTTCTCATAAGGAACGAAACATACTACGGTAAACCTGCCAGCTCATTGCAAAGCAACCAGGTCCATGCTAAAGTCCAACAAAACAAATCAGTTGTGCTGTGTCAGCTGCTTTACATATTTTGTTCCTAGCACTCCCAGTCAACAGCTATCCTAGCAAAAAAGAATAAACCCCAAACAATTCTGCTTTGCTCTATTCAGAAAAATGCCGCCCCCCCCAACTTCCACCCAAGCTCTGTTTACACCAAACCTGCTGCAGCCCTGAATGGTAGCAATAAATGGAGTGAGCTAATGTGTTAGTGACAAATAACCCGTTCAAACAATTCAAGCATAATTATAGGCTGGCTCTCCTGATGTAACATTGGGTACATCACTGCAGATATTACATTCACCTTATGAAAAGATTGCACAGAGGAGCTCAGTTGGTAACCCAAACAGCATTATATATCACTAGCCTGTCAGCATCAGGAGTGCATACACCCTGGCATTTGAAGTCCTGGTGTTTTAAGTGATAATCCAATGTACCAGGCATCATTGATCTCTATATAAAAGGGGGCACCACTTTTCCTTTCAACTGGAGCTATTTTTCACTTCTTATCCTGAAGAGCTGTGTGGTGCTGCCCGCAAGTGGCTACACTGCACAGCAGCTCTATCTGTAGTACTCCAGGTCCCCGGAGAGAAAAAATGATCAATACTCCAACACTGCTTTTGTAAGAGGTCTCTAAGTGCTTCCATGAGAGATGCTGCTCCTCTGGGTTTAGAAATTACTCTGAAGAGAACATGAAAGCCCCCACTACAAATTCATAATCCTGACACAAACCCCAGCCGCTGCAAGGAATTAAAATGAAATTCATTGGCAAACTGCAAGCTGGCCTATCGGCAAAGGCGGCGTCTGTGATGTGAGGAAGGGACCTACAAAAGAGACCAATACCTGGAGGCTAAGGGAGCAGGAAAACCATGTTAGAGGAGAACCAGCTGGGGACAAGGAAGCGTCACAATGCCCTGCAAATACGGCCCACGTAACAGGATGAATCTTGACAGGGATTTATAGCTCCTCGGTGGGTCTGCGATAGCAGGGACCTTGAGCACTGCATCATCTGAGAAAGGTGACAGTAATCAGAGAGTCTTGGGAGGAAGACAAAGGCATTTGAAGGGTCAGACTTGCTGTGGGTAGGTGAGCAGAGCCCAGGAGGTCTCCAGAGAAGCATCCAGATAGTGACAGTGAACGCAGAAAATAGACTGAATCTTCTATTTCTTGGATACAGCCAAAAGACACTAAACTTCTCGCAATTAATTTCTTTCAGGGGGATCTCAAGTTGGCTTTGGCTCTTCCTGAACTTGGGCTGGAAGAAGTCTTCCACAATCATCTCTAACCTTTCTTGACCTAGTCCTTCTCGCCGCCTGGCAGCCCACAAGAGCAGGACCAGCCACGCCAGGCAGGCAGGCTTCAGAGCGGGTAGCCAGCGCTTCCTCAGCACAGCCAGTATCATATTCCTAGGTCGGGGACCGGTGAGTGCGTGTTGTGAGATGGGATTCATGAGCCATGGTGGATGCAAATGGCCTTGATGGTCTTTCATAGCTGGCTGGGTTTTGCAATTGGATCCTGTGCAGGGCCAGAGAAACCCAGCCTGCGCAGGAGGCAGCGGCAGAAAGCCAGTCCCACCCTCAACACCCGACTCGTGCCGCAGCCACGCCGCGGGACGGCTGGCAGGGCTGTCCTCTCCTGCATGTGACTGCTCTGGGGCCGGGTGAAGCCTGACAATATGCTCCTGTTCCGAATGTCACCCAGCACATGTCGCTGGCCATCCCCGTGGCACAGCACGGCACGGCGTTCCCGTCGCAGGACAGCCTTCCCGCAGCAGCCCAGTGCAGCAGCCCGGTGCTCTGTCGATTATACTGACTGATCTCCATTAGGGAGAATTTAACATGGCTTAAAAATGAGAAAGCAGACTCCTTGCTTCTGTGTGAGGTCAAGTGATTTCCTCTGGGGCCAGGAAGGACTGAAGGGCTGGGAAAGACTGGCAGCCAAGGGGAGGAAAGTGTCTGGGTCTGAGCAGGGGAAAAAGGGAGAAGTGACGTCCCCTGGTCTCACCCCTGTGACTGCAGGGACAGTGACAGCCCCTCTCCTCCATACAGCCTCAAGCATAGCACTTGAATCGCTACCGCGACTATCAAGTGCCATCAGATACCAATGTATTATAGCAGGGTGTGGAGGGGCAAGCAGCTGGCTGCTCAGCATGTCTTCTGAGTGTCTCAGTCCAAGGCTTCCAAGGCTCCACTGAGTCCGGTCTCCCCAAAGTGCTCCACACTGAGGGTGTGATAGCGGAGCGGGCACGTGGTGAGTGTTGTGCCCATAAACGCTGCCGCAGGCAGGCAGGCAGGCAACGGGAAGCTGCCGGGAGCGGGCAAAAATTCCTTGGCAGGCTTTTATCATTTTAAAGGGAACAAATTTAAATGGATTGCCCTTGTAAGAGCCTGTACGGTACCTGCACTTCTAGCCTAAGCAATAGAAATTTTAATTGCTCTAATAATTACACTTTCAGCAATGCTGCAGTCCTTTGTTCTGAGAGCAGGAGGCCAATATCCTCTGTTCTCCGGTGGCCCCGTCTGGCTGCAGCTTGGAACAGCATTTGCCACTTGGAGGGCAAGGGACACTCCTCCGGTGACCAGGGTGGCACTGAGCCTCGCCGCACACAGCCCCGCTCACACAGATCTCCGGGGCACCAGGCACACTCCCCAGGTCAGAATGGGTTCCCATCAACTGGGATTATCTCCGCTTCCTCCTGTTAAAGCTGCTGCTCAAGAGCTTCGCACACTTGTGCCCCCACCGCGAGTACGTCCCCCGCGCGGGTCCCAGCCCCGACGCTCTGCCGAGGACGCTGGGCTCTGGGGTGCGCATTTCCCCAGTCTCTCCCATGCACGAGCTTGGAGGGATCCACAGCGTATCACCAGCATTTCTTCTCTGGGCTGTAAACAGCTCCAAAACATGGTGCAGACACAAACGTTATGTTCCTTTAACTTCTAGATACGTCTTTAGAAGAATGCAGAAGAGCTGTTATCCCCTTGAGTCCTGATGAGTACCGTCAAAGCCTGAGTAGGCTTTGGAGAACACAAGGCCTACAATTTACCCTGGGAAATTGCTAAGGAAAAATTATCACGACAACTGCCACGCTATTGTATGGATAATAAATTAACCCTATAAAAGGCCCAGTGCTTGAGAAGTATGGTCTCTGCTTGGCTGAGCAGGAGCCGCGGCCAGTGCTTCACTACACTATTCAAATGCAATGCTCTGTTGCCAATAAAGCTGCAGTGCACGTGGGCTCCTGCAAAATCACCCAGGGTACAAGCAGAACGAAGCGTATGTTTGGCTCAAGGGCACTTTACCTGCAAGAATACATCAGCCATAGCATGCTTCAGTTCACCAGCCAAGGATTGTTGGAGGCGCTGGGCTGCATGCACAGGGCTTAGGAGGGTGTGTGTGCAAACTTAGCGAAGCTCTCCCTGGGAAATGGGATCCTGCTCCCCCCAGGTTGGTCAAGCAAGCTATAAAACACAAAGCACAGGGCCCTGCAGGGAGGTACAACCGCAGTTTGGATTTCTCAGACGCGCACGAAGTCTGGGTTTACTTGAAATCCCACTCATCCTGCCCGCACTGAATTTTTCCAACTCATGATCCCGGCTGGCATGGCCCAGGGTGGCTCGGCTCCCACCCTTGCCAGAAACGCAGGTCACAGCCATACATCTCTAAATCAACAGCTGCCAACATGCCGCAGCTACTTTGTCACATGCTGGACCATTCACAGCTAAAAGCAAGGTTTCCAAGCGGAATTGCTATTGGCCTTAGCACTTAAACAAAATAGCTCCGCTCCCGTCCCTGGAGTTTCCTCAAACAATGGCACAAAACACCCACGAGAGCCTGGGGAGAGGAGGGTCTGCGGCAGAAAAAACCGCGGCTGCTGATTTTTGAGATATATGCCACACAATTAGAAACACTGGATCTATAAACATCCTTAACAAACCCCAATAGGTCTGGGGGTTTTCTTTTCCTCGCTGTTCATTGTGTGCCGCCGCCTTTAAAAACCTCAAAAACAAATGCTCTTCCCTTGTTGGTTTTATGCGTTGGTGCTGAACTGCACGTTTCCCTGTTAGCTTGGTGATGCTGGAGGTACCAGCTCTGCTCATCCATGCCTCTGGGACCGGGACAGTTGGCATGGGACTGTGTACCACGTGCTAATCGCCTATCCACAGGTGGGAAGGATTCTTCCAGAAATTATCTCCCTTCTTGTTTAAACACTGAGATGTCTCAGCTTAGGAAGGGGTAGGTGCTGTTTGCAGATGCCTCTCTTCGTCGGGACTGTTCTCGTCAGTGTTTCAGAGCAGATCTAATTACAGGCTGTTCCATTCATTGACAATTTCATATATCCTCGTTTTTTTAGGTTAACCTTCAATAACTGGCAAGAAGCAGAACTATATGGGTGGAGGTAACAGGCTATGGATTTATGACATGCTGGTATTCAGGCAAAGTAACCCAGAGCGAACACAGAAATATCCTGAACGGTGCTGCTGATGATGTCAATTTGATAATGAGAATGTGATTTCAAATAAAAACATCTTGGGTGCCAATTCACTACAGCAGCTAGTAAAAATAGGCAGAATACCTAGAAATTGAGAACTCTGTGCTCCAAACACATCCAAAGCTTGAATATCATACGGTACCTTATAAAAACAGCGCGTGGCTGCGCTGGGGCTACAGTACCACAAGTGAAAGGCCACTCAGTGAACCCACGCCTGAGCTTTAGCAGAGATACTGGAGTGCTGTGTGTCTCTAGCTGAGCAGAGGTGAGGGCTGCCCTCTTTGGTGCTCTGCAGCCTTCGGATGCTTACCCCCAGCCCACGCTCCCAGAGTCACCCCAGCACAAAACAGTGGAGGGTCTGAGTTGCAAACACCCCTGGGCAAAGCCTGGGTGAGTTCCGCCAGAGCCCATGGTACCCAGGAGATGGCCTTTTAGCCAAATAAAAGCAGCTTTTAAATGCTGCAGAAAAAAGGGCGCTGCTGGGCCTCGTGCATTTTAAAGGACCTGGCCTTTACAGGAGCTGTTCCCAGTTTCAGATCAAGCCTGAAGCCTGCTTTAATCTACTTTTAAGTGGTACAAGCAGTTGTGATCCCTCTGCCAGAAGGCAGGACAGTTTCCTTTCAATGCACCTTCCCCTATCTGCTGCGTGCAGTCATCTTCTGCGGGACTTACTTGTTGCTGTCCCGGTACTGATAGATATAACAGCCTTGAGGCATCCCACTCCCCTGGTCCAAGGTAAACGAGAGCTTCAGCTGCAGAGAGGAGAGGGGGTGGGGGAGAATGAAAAGAGAGAGAGAGGGAGAAAAAAAAAAAGCAACATTTTAGGCTCTCAGTCATCACAGCAACTTCAAGCAAGGCTTGTGGGAGAAACCTTAACTCACCGACTGACACGCAAACACCGTGGCCTGGAACATACTGTGGGGTTCCAAACCTCAGGGAAAAGTCACATGTGTTGCAGAAACCTCTCGCTTTTTCCACCCTTTGTTACTATAAAGTGTTTGTGGTTCTTCTGAAATGCATGGGTCATAACGGTTCACCCCTCCAAACCCACACACACACACCACCCTTCAGCAAAGCAATTGCGGCTCCCCTCAGACACTAAAGAAATGAGTCTTCTCCATCGGCAGCTGTAGTTCCCACGAGCCTTTCCCTGAAAACCTTCCCGGCTCCATCTCGTTCCTCCAGTGCATTAGAACAGAGGAGAAACCACAGAGGGAAAGGTGACAGATTTTCCCTTCTCTGCAGAGTTATTAAAGAGCTGTTTAGAAGGGTTTGCAGTTTGGATCTGCGTCCGGCAGGAGGCTATGATGTGACCTGGAAGCTGCTTTCTTTGCAGCTCCAAGAAGGCGTTCGGCAAGGGCTTTCAGATTTCAAACACGGCTCATTTTATTTAAGGGGGAAAAATTAATCCTCTTTCAACAAGCAACAGAACGGTTCTGTGGGGAGACTTTTTTACTGAAAATGTCTCCAGTGATTTTATACGCTGAACTGCCTAGAAAACAGCTCGGGACTCAGCCCTGCAACAGCCCTGCACATCCGAGCAGCCCCTCATTCCCCAGGGGAAGGCTGTTGGCCCCCAGATCAGTGTCCCACCAGCTCCCACAGCCACAACGTGCAGGCTCTGGGCTCGGCAAAAGGGCTGCAGACCCTGACCAGGAGCCACCAGCCTGGGTAAGAGAGGCAGCACCCTTCGGAGGAGGGAGCTGCGGTCTTCATATGCTGAGCGCTTTGGCTTTTTTGGGGTGACACAGATCACTAACAGCAGGGCTGTTACCACTGCTGGATCGTGCAGGACTCTTGAAATGGTCTGGGAAGACCATCACAAGGGCTAATAGTCAGAGGAGGTTTGTTATGATGAGCCTGACCTTTTTAAACAGGGAAAGGAGGAGAGAGCAGTGTTGAGCCACTCCGTTTGATCACAGACTCCTCTCCTCTGGGCTCCAAGGAAATTGGTAACTCAAATTAACGGCTTATTCAGGAATGAACACAGAATTAAAACACCTTTCTCCTGTAGGCTGTTAAGAAACCCTGTGTGCTGAATCATTAGATGGTGCACTGATTTTCCGTTCCCTAAAGGGTAGCAAAGTCATACACTGTGCTCTCACTGACCCAAATAAAACTGCATACCATGAAATCATTGAAAAATTCACCATCTTGGATACCGAGTTAAGAACCAAGTACCAGGCTGAGGCCAAATCCAGCTGATATCCCTTGACTTCTGTGCCCCAACTCTGTAAGTCATTCTGAAACACACGCTCCTGCGACAGCATGTATCGCTCGTGCCCGTGCTTTGCCTGTGTCCGTGGTACAAGTATCACAATTCGTACCGCTGTCCAGCTGGCAACCTCTTATACCACTACCCCTTCCCACAAGCTCTGATCTCACTACAGCTTAGCAGATTCCTCAGATCCATTTTGGAGACCGGTGCCTAAGGCAGGACTAGCTGGGGACATTTCTTCTTGCCGAGATCCACGAAGCCAGGCTGCAGCTCCAGATGCTATGATGGCACAAGGCAGCTACCCCACGGGAGCAGGAGGTCAGCAAGAAACAAGTCACCTCCCCAAGGGTGACAAACGATCGCCTTGCTGTGGCACAGGCAAAGGTCACTTGTCCATAAACCAGAGTCCCCCACGTGAGCTGTTCTGGTTTGGGGAACTGGGAACTGCCCAATGGCATTTTTCCGGGCCAGGTTTTCTGAAGCTTTCCTGCTAGAGTATCAGAAAACACCTCTGAGGCAAAAGGGACAGCAGTTATCTCGGGCACAGCTCCACCTGGTCCTGCACTTTGAGGAAAGGGCACCACACTGCAGAGTCAGTAGAGAAGAAACACAAAAGAAAGTGCAAAATTGGGCAAAAGCATGGCTTTGGCCATTTTCAACAATATTTCTGATCAGGGCAAACTCAAGAATGCCTGAGCCTCTCGCTTGCAGCCCTCAGCTAAGCGGCCATCGGGCTTGCAGTAACCAAGCATCTCTGGTTACAGCTCACCTGGGCTCTGGGCCCCCGGCACCACCCGGGGCCGGAGACAGCTCTGTGCAAGGAGACAAGTCCAGGGGAAGGGAAGGAAGGAAAAGGGCTTGGAAGGAAAACAGCCTTGTTTGGACAGGCTGCCGGGGAAAGCTGTGGGGCAATCAGGTATGGGAGGGTGACCTTTCCACTATCTGGGGGGACGGGGTCCTATGGAACCCGCCTACCCAAAAAGGAAAGATCACAGTTCCCAGAGATAACGGGTTTTCAACTTTCTGTTATTTTAACCCTTCTTTGTCTGCTCATGGTATTCCAGACAAATAAAACACACCCTGTTTGGCAGGCTCAACCATCTCTGTTTACGCGCCAGTGCCAGCAAGGCCTGTGTAACGGGGACATTGAGGTGCTGGAGCGTGTCCAAAGAAGGGCAACAAAGCTGGTAAAGGGTCTGGAGCAGAAGTCCTATGAGGAGCGGCTGAGGGAGCTGGGGTTGTTTGGCCTGGAGAAGAGGAGGCTCAGGGGAGACCTTATCGCTCTCTACAACTACCCGAAAGGAGGCTGTAGGGAGGTGGGGGTCGGTCTCTTCTCCCAAGTAACAAGTGATAGGAGGAGAGGAAAAGGCCTCAAGTTGCACCAGGGGAGGTTTAGATTGGATATTAGGAAAAATTTCTTCACTGAAAGGGTTGTCGAGCATTGGAACAGTGTGCCCAGGGAAGTGGTTGAGTCCCCATCCCTGGAGGTATTTAAAAGACAGGTAGATGTGGTGCTGAGGGACATGGTTTAGTGGTCGACTTGGCAGTGCCAGGTTAATGGTTGGACTCAATGATCTTAAAGGTCTTTTCCAACCTAAGCAATTCTATGATTCTATCTGGGGCAATACTGTCAGGCAAGAGGATGCTGCTGTCACCCACAGTGACAAGAGGACCCCACTCAGATCTGTTCCAGCAACCATAGGTCAAGGCAGCCTGATGCACAAAACCCTGCTCTTCTGCAGATCTGCCCTGCTGATGCACTGTCATGGCCAGCCAGGAGCTGGGGAAGAGGGGACTTGTGATTCTCACCCAGGCCAGGAGTCTTTACAGACCCTGAATAAACAGCCAAGGTCTGGCTGTGTGGCCACCGGCAATGCTTTGGCTGCCTTGGCTCATTTGGTGGCATTTGGTCTCTGCAGGGAGCACGGAGCCCCCAGGCAAAACTCATCACAGGGTGGAAATAGAGCAGGTAAGGCAGGTAGAGGACTAGCTGAGCGCTGCCAGGAGGCAAACTGGGATGCAGAAACTGTAAGCTTCCTACTAAGCTTTAAAGGGTTCTCCGCAGCCACTCGATATCATGTAGCTGGATCCCCTCTGCCGCTGGAGCCACAGGAGTGCTCCACTGACCACCCTCAGACACGTCCTCACTCCTGCATGGCCGTGCTCAGCTGCAAAGGCACTTATGCTTCCCGGCACCTCGCTGCTTTGGAAGGCCTGCTCCACAGATTTTTCCTCTCATGCTAAAGCTAATCCATGAGGCGTGTGCTGCCACAGATCTCCGAGAACAAAACTCAAGTGTCCTTTCCCAGCTCTCAGCACACCCTACACTGCTGCTTCTCTCTGGTCCCATCTTCTCCAGCAGCCGCCCTTTCCTTTTGCCTTCGTTCACTAAGCACAAAACCTCTGGTTACTTCTGAATTCAAGAAGGTTGCAGGGCAAGGCTGGGGGCAGGAGAGATGTCAGGAGCTGATCAACCACTTTATCGTTCCTCCTATCTGACTTCTGCTACAGCAATGTCACGAGACATCCAGAGCCTCCCAGATACACGAAGCCCTACAAAACAAGCAGGCTTTTGCAAGCCTCCCTCTGGCACAGCTCTAACTCTTAACCAATTTGACAACATTGCTCCAACACCGCGTGCTGCTTTGAAGCTCCTTTTTTTGTGTGTCAGTGCTCCTTGTCAGAAGGCAAAGGCTTGCCATAAACCCAGCAAACAAACTAATACCAAGACAAAGGAAAGGGCACTGCTCTTCAAAATACCAGATTTTATGCCTGCAGGGGCAATGGGGGACTGAGGTTTCTTACAGAAATGCAAGTGCAGGGTGACCCCATCACAAGGAAGGCTCATCAGATCAAGGGATCTTCAGCATTAAACATATGACATCATTTCATTTTACAAGACACTGCTGGGCTTCACTGGGAGAGGAGGGGGAGAGGAAATTTCCCAGAGCCGTACTTCGGTGAGATTTAGCTTGCGCTGCCCCCTTCGGTAGCGTAGCCCTGGAGCTCACATGCTAATAAAGATCCCTTTCCACTTCAATGGCTTTGCACATAAAGAAATGCTCGACATGGTGCGTGCATGAACTCAATGGAAAAGGGAGCTGGAACGTAGCCATGCTGAGAACAGAGTGCTGCCTACCAGGCGAGCCCCATCAATAATTGAGATGTCAGAGGCACAGGGAGGTGTGTGAATAAGAACTGTCAAAAGGAGTAATTGGGATCTGTGTGGATACAGTGGTGGATAGGCTCGCTTGCCACCAGACACAATTGCAATACACCCAAACAGAAGAGGAGCAGGGCACTGAAACTGAAAGGGGCTGGGGCAGGCTGTTTGATGGGCAGGACATCATTGCCTCTGTGGTACCCAAAGAAACAAGGAGGCGTGGGCACGTTATTGGTTGATGGAGCAAGAGAAGGTACTCACAACACGTGGCTGATCCTTGGTAATGTTTGGTGGCATGTACTGCAGGCTCGAGGTGAAACTAATGCCACCTCCTTGAGGAAAGTCATCTCGAGGAAAGTCATCTCCTGTCCACAGGGGTCACTGGGCACAGAGGACTGTGTGCACATAACACTTGCTCGTGCAATGGCTCCACCCTCTAGATTGGTAACATCCTCCCGCTCTCTATTCCTACACCCTTAAATCCAGCAGTTGGCTGACAGTAGGATGCCTCCCTCCTCCTCCTTGTTCCTCCATCCATCAGACACTGACACGCTTCACCTGCACCCAAGGGTTCCCACACACACTCCCCTGACAGTGGTGAGCAGACACCAAACCCGTGCACAGACACGGACAGACACAGGACACCAGGGAAAGCAGAAGGGCTCAGGGCAGCTGTCCTTCAGTGCACTGACAGTTCTGTGCTGCCTGATCCCTGCGGGGACCCAACGCCCTGCTCAGGCAGACAGGCCTTGGTGGCGGGTGCTGGGGAAGCTGCCTACATCTAGGGGCTTCCTCCACCAAGGCCAGAAAGAGGCTTTTCAGAAAGGGGGAGCAGTGCTTAACACCGTCATGGACCTCCAGGCTTGCCTGGGCTTCGGTGCAGCCAGCAGCCATCCTCATTTTAAAGAAAGTTTTAGACCTGCAGCAATTAGAGGCCCAGTCATGCGATAAAGCCTGGTAGCTCCAACAAGGAGAGAGCATGAGGAGCAGCCTTCTGGCTGCTGAAATGCTGCCAGTACCTATATTGACTTGACTGGGCAAATTCTGCATGCCCCTTGAGTAAATGGTTTGGCTTGGATCCCCTCGTTCCCAGCCTTGGCTCCGAGCAGGAAACCTCTGTCATTAGATGAAAAGCTTTTTCTACACAGGCACTGTATCAGAGAGGTATTATCGGTTCAGCCAAGTAACCAGGTCAAAGATTTCAGATGTCCCGATTCTGGGGCAATGTAAGGGCATGCTTCAGCCAGCCGTGGCTATAACCGTTCAAGGTAATTCCACCAATGTGGTGGGGTATTCAAGCAGAAGAGTTGACCCAGGGCAAGGAGGAGAGGCAGAACATAAGCCTCCAAGACAAAAAACAGGGGACTGGATCTAAAGATTACACTGAGAATAGCCTCCTGAAAGGCAGGGGTTCTTTTCTACCTGTGGCACTCATTCAAATTTAACCCCATCTGCGTGGAAGTTGAAAAAGACTGGTATCAGCTCCCTCTCAGAATAAAGGCTCCCCTCTCTAGCAAGCTCTAGAAAGCTTTTTAAGAATAAACTTAATCACCAAGCAGGTTTTTATGCCCCGCCCAAACTTCAGTTTTGACCCGAAAAATAAATAGCCCTGAAGTCCTGACACTCACTTTTAAAACCACAAAAAACGAGCCATGCTCCAGTAACGTAATCACAGAGTTTTCTGGCACTTCGTCCCTTAAAAATACATCCATCTGCCTCCACGCAGGCCATCAAACTCAATCTTGTTCACAATGGATTTCCCAATTCCTGCGTGCTGGAAGGACTGCAGCGGTGCTGGCTGTGCCGGCTGGACGAGCCCTTACAGAAGCACAGGCTGCAAACCTCACAGCTGTGTTTTCACTTAAAGAAGCTGCTCTTGAGACCGAAGCACTTCTTCCACGAGCTTTTCTATTTGTGCTGCAGTTCAAAATTGCTGGAGAAAGACTCTGGGTAGAGGCTGAAGAACATGTGGTAAGGACAGGATGGGGGTAATAAAGAAGAGACCAGAAGTCCTGCCGTGGAAAAAGAGGAAAGACAAGGAGACTTGCTCCCAGGTCAACTAGTTACCTCTCACATTGGGTGGGGGTGGTCCCTCCTTTTTGGATCTGCAGCCAGAGAATGGTTGACCAATCTCAGCACCTGGGTATGGGACTGCTGTTGCTACTGGTTGGAAGTCCTGAATTGGTCCTAAACTGGTCCCGTCTCACCCACTGCTTCCTTAGTGAGGCTCCTTCTCTCCATTCCTAAAGGCACATTTTCCAGGTGAAGGTTTAAGTTCTCTAGGAGGCTCCTGAAGCCGTCCCTGCTGCCCTGTGTCCTCAGCACCGCTGATCCCCAGGAGACAGAGACAAGCAGAAAGGTAAAATCAGCCGTCCCACAAGCCTGCTCCTTGGGGAAAGGGTGCTCTGAAGGGGATGTCACCAACAGCTGCTCTTCCCGCCCCACTGCCACCACTCCTGAGACATCTTGACCCCAAAATGAAATGCAGAGCAGGCACAGGAAGGAATCAGCAACGATCATGCTGGGTGCCCAGCACGGTCCACAGCCAGCCAGCCCGCACGGCCTGGAGCTTCTGGGTGTGAGATGATGGTGCTGTGTTTGACATAAACTCCTTGCGAGCCTTGCCCCCTTTCACAGGACAGAAGAACAACTGGGTGCAAAGGGGCAGCAGAGCAAAGGGTGACTTACTTCTGGGGGTGTAACCTCCTCTCCATTCCTGTTTTGCTTTCTCATCTCGAGTTCTCCCATGTAGAAGGGTTCTCTCTTACTTGCTGTAATACAACACATCATCTTGGGTTTTACTCATTCTGCACCACCCAAGTAACACATCTCTCTAATGTCTCTTCCCTCTCATGACATTACCCCGCAGATTATCCCTGTTAACAGGCATGTGGCTAAAGGACAATGTCAACCTGAAACCCAGTCCAGCCTAGGAAATGGAGCTGAATCTCATTTGGGGTATTACTCTGGCCTGAATCCCTCTGCCCATTTCTATTTTACAATCCCATAGTTTACTCAAATGTTATTCCTCTCCTCTGCTGCTGCCTGCATTATACAACTGCATAAAACATATGCAAAGCCAGTGAATCCCTGACATACAGGAAGATAGCAGATAGCTTTGTCCCCTTCTTAAGCTAACCTCCTCGGCCAGTGGTTCCCAGCCTGGGACCCAAAGCCACCATGAGGTATTACTAAATTATCCCACAGGCTGCAGCAGGTCTTCCTCTCCAAATATCTCCCCTGGGATGCAGTGAGGACCCTGGGGTCTTCCCATCATGGGAGCAAAGTCACCAACGCGTGTTCCCTAGCACGTACAAGGACTGCTCTGTTGCTGTCTAGTGGCCCCCAAAACCTCCACTACAGGTGGTCGGGCAGCGCAGCAAAACCAGAAAGAAGCGTGGCTGGATCCTTTGCAAAGACACACGGATGCTGTCATCAAAATGGCAAGCTGGCATCATACCCTTGGCTTTTATTTCACAGCTGCAAGTCAAAGCTGAAGAGCCTTTCTGGAAAGACAGGGCAGAAGACAACTTTCACCACCTGGCAAAAATAAAATCTGCAAACGAGTTTATTTTTAAACATTCACACTTGCCTGCATTGGAGGTTTCGAACACAGTATGCAACCCACAAAGAAATGGATCCAGATTTGTTTAGAAAGAAGAGCCGAATACTTCCGTTCACTTTATAATTTATAAACTGGATGAGCTCATTCTCTAGATGCATGATTAGGAAACCACAGGACTAAAATACAGATTATATTATATTATTGCAAAGGGTTTACATTGGTGGATTAAAAATACTTTCTCCAGAAGCTAACGAATTGTGACACCGCACCACATGCTCTAGACCACTAGGGAACTGTCAATGAAGTTAAAAGTATTTTCTACACATACATCAATTTTAAAATAAAAGCAAAACATCTCTAGGAAATGCCACATAAAAAACTGTGACACTAACAAGATACATGCCAAATTTCACCGCCTGGCCGTTTTATGTTACTCAGAGCCTGTCTCTCAGCCTCTCTTTAAAGCACTCCTGGCTCTTGCGCTTCTCCCGGCCCCACCGGTGCTCTGACAAAAGACAATTTCACTGATTTCATCCTGTGCAATAACAGAGCCTTCAGAAGCTGGGCTTTTCCAACCTCAATAGAGACGAGAGGTTTTGGGCTGCAGAAAATTCTTGGATTTTGAAGACTGATGATGACTTAGAGGCTTTACGAGGCCACGGGGGAACAGTTAGGTCCTGCCCAGTCCCTATGGCCTCTTCTTCACCTGGGAGGTATGGAAATTCACTTGAGAAAGCAGGAATTTGGGAGAGGAGGATGATCAAGACTCTAATGAGAGGCTAGATTGCAATCAGGAATTCGAAACAACCCCAGAGACTCGTGGAGGCAGGACTGACCCTTCTCAAAGCCATTAGAGTTACCAGCAAGTCAAATCTGTCCACGAAGAAGCTGATGGCTGGAGGGCAGCACTTGGACACCACATACCTTATCAAGGAGTGAAAATGCCCCAGGAGAGACCAGAGGCCAACAGCCAGAGGCCAGAGAAGCAGCACAGGGACCTGTAACTGGTGTGAATGGGAACAGGCAAGACTGGGGTCTGCTCCACAAGAAGAGGGATGGGAAATGCAGCCGCTGACACCGCGCTGCCCAAGCCCATGGGCACCAGCAGCCAGTGCAGAGCCTGGAGAAGGGGAGCGTGACACCAGCAGCGCCCGGCACCGACACCCAGGACTGCGAGAGACCTCAGGCCTCACAATCCCCAGCTCGTTGGAAAGCTCAGGGGCTGGCAGAGCAGCAAATATGCCCACCACTCTGAAAATCCTGGAGCAAACAGACCAACCGAGTTAAAGTAACCATGAAAAAAAGGAAATATTTCTCACTATTAGCAAGGACAGAAACTGTAAGCATACGGCTGACGTAAAATTTCCCCTAAGCTGACAAGTGTCAGCAGCAGAACAGACAGGCATTTCTGTGCAGCCACGGTGCCTGCAGCCTGCCTGTCGGCCGTACCCGGGACCCGAGGGGACCTGCGGGACTGACACCAGCTTTTTCACAGGGTGGACAGTATGGAAGTCCGTATATATCCCATTTTGATCTGATGAAGAAAAGCAAAGCCTGATCAGAAAGGGATGCCTAAGGAGTTTCTGTCCCAAAATGGTATGTGAGAGCCTGAAAAACTTAAGAAAAGCAATCGGTGTGTTCCACACTTGCTTTAGACGAAAAGTGACACAACCAAATGGAAAACCCTCTCTAAACTCACTGCTTGGTATGTCATTATTAGAGAGTACTGCAGGTAACAGGTCATTATCCCCAACTGCTGTTATTTCAGACACCTGACAGTCATGTCTGAAAACAGGTCTCAACTTACTGACCCTAGGTTTAAGCCACTGAAGTTTAGCTTCGCGCTTGGCCCTCCTATTTTGCGAGAGCCTGCGGTCAGTAGAGAACAGTATTGCAGATGTCAGCGGCTCCCAAAGAGACGGCAGATCCAGCCACTGATGGATGCACAGCCCTGCTAAGGAAGGTAACGCCATGAGGGAAACATGACACGGGGCTTGCAGGCAGCTTCTTTAATGGAAAACAGAACACCAGCAACGGTAAACGTTCATTTGATGAAAAGCAAGGGGACAAAGAGCCCTTCACAAAGCACCGGATGGTTTCTGAGAGCTGTCCCAGCCTCACGCCAGCGACAGATCCCAAAGCAGTGGTTACCTGAAGGAAGATGGGACACCGCGCTGTCTTCACATGGCTCGAGCCACAGGGGAAGGCAAGGTAAGAGCTGTGGGTGCAGATGTGTCTGTGCATGCAGCAAGAGGAAAAACAGTTCCGTGTCTCTTATTGCACCTGACTATAGAACAACTTTTTTTTCCCCCAAGAGCCTTGGAGGATGCTGATACACATTTTACAAATCAGCCTGTTTTGTGTCTTCCCTATGACTATTTTGTGTCTTCCCATAATGTGCCCAGTCTTTGTCATTGCTGTTGGGAGGATACAAGGAGCTGAGGGCAGATCAAACACGGCAAATCCTATTTTCTTAAGTTTGTTAATGCTAACTGCTTCCCCTGCTAAGCGACTAATGGAGCTGTGAGAACCCAGGAGCACAGATTAATTCAGCGCCCAGGTACTGCCTCATGCCTGGAGGGATTTCCGTAGAGTTGCACTGGAAGACAGATGAAAGCTTGTAATACCCTCCATACAAGAGATAAACCCATTAAAATATGAACAGCCCCTGTGCTGACATGATAAGAGCTCTGCCAGGTAACGAGAGAGATCACAACAGGATTTCTAGGTTTAGTTATATCTGCAAGCCATTAAACTGGAGCTGGGACTACGAAGATGCAGAACGCCCTGATCTCAGTTTGACAGCCACGCCATCCTCCCCCATCCTGGGGTGCTGCTGTGAAATACCTGGCAGTCCCGAAGCCCAGCCCTCGCACTGCTGACTTGAGCCTTCCTCGTTCTCTGGGGACGACCTGGACTCTGTTGTACCTTGTTACAACCTGCCAGGACTGCAGGCAGCTGTGCTGTGTCCTTGGCCAAACCTTCTCCCCCCTCCACTGTTAGCCGCACAGGATGGGAAGGCACCTCCTGCCATACACGCTCAGTCCACTGCCTTCCGCAGAGCATCTTCTCTGCACGCCGCACGACATAAAACACCACCCAGCATCCCACCACGGCAATGCCAGCTCCCTCCTCCCCAGGCAGAGGCAGGCTGTGTGCCACAACCTCCTCTCCCTTACTTAAGCAAATCTCGCGATGTGCCTAAGCACAGTTGCTCAGTGCACGAGCTCCAAAGCTTTGCAAGGACCTCCCTGCGTGTTCCCATGCATGGCAAGAGCTGCTGCCATTAGCACAACTGCCGCTGGCTCCCCCAGGGAATTCCTCTGGCAGCAACCAGCTCCTGCTCACTCTTTCTTAGGGACCTCGCAGCTCCTCTGTCACAGGGAAAGAAGGAAGCAGGAGTGGACGGGGGCCAGGTGCCTTGTCCTGGTTAGCCCAGAGCCCACGGGCACCCTGCCCTCCAGCTAACCCACGGCAAGCCATCTTCCTCCAGCTCTGACATGGCTGCGCTTCAGCAGGGAAGTGATTTCTGCGTGTAGATGCTTCAGAAAGGGCTCTGGCAAGGTTCACTCCAAAAAGGTGCGGTGTAAAATTTAAAGGATTTTTGTAGGGCCAAGTTGATGTCAGAGCCCACGACGCTGCTGTCAATCCCCGGGTTGGCGCACGGGGGGTAGGATCAGTGATCTTCTAGCATTAATGCACAGCAGGCTGTTTATAACCCTCTATTCCGCACTGTTATTTAACATATGTAAGGGGCTCAACATGGTTTATGTTCAGTAGTTGTGGTTTCCAAGCAGTATTGCATTTCTTCAAAATGAAGATACATAGTATTTTAAAACTATTTTTAAAACCAGTCACAAATCTGCAATCTTTTACATCATTCCTCCTTCCTCCTATCAAACCCAAACCATAACACACAGTCACAGAAGACCAGCAAGCTCACGTGCGAGAACTCGGCTGCAAGAAACACGTGTGTGCATGCACACACACACACAGAGAAGGAAAACTCAAAGCTGTAATTCAGTTAAATTGGTACAAGCTATGTTTAAGGTTTCAAAGACATCTGGGATGTAGTTCACTGTTTAGAGTTGTGGGTACCAGCATGCCGTATGCGGAGAAGGAGAATCTAAGAGCTGAACCAAAGCATGAGGTATTTATTTAACAATCTGCCTCAGCAAGTGTAAGGAAATTAAAAGGTTTCCTGCTCCTGGGAGTTCAGCATACTAGCAACCTGATTGTGTATCATCCTAAAATCTCATCACTGCCTTCCCTTGCCAGGACTGACTCCATCCACTCCTAAAGCGAGTCACAACACACCTGAATCTCTAATTCCCATTTTTAACATACCCCTCCACACAGCAGAGTCAGCTGGGGCAGGGAAGTCTTAGAAAAATCTTTAGAAATCATCCTTAAAAGACAGTCTTTGTAAAGCACTGCTCCCTAGAAATGCCTGGCTTCTGTGGAGCATGGCAGCTCTTGCAGACCTCTCTGGCTTTTGCAGTAGTTTTGCATAAATCAGACTTTCCAGTTTCCCAGCTTGATGGACTTGGGGCTTTGTTGGGTTAATTTTGTCCGGTCAGTCCTGGAATTGGAGTTGTCCATACCAAAGCGGTAAGTTTTAAAGGCAGAAACCAACACCATATTTTACAGAGACAGTCAAGTTCTTAAAATTAGTTATTTATTCCAACAATATTAAAAGGAGACACACCGCTTTCTCAGTCATTTTTCCATTCGTAGTATTTTGTTTTGTTTTTTTAAACCCATGAGCCTAATCCTTAATTTCTCTATGGAAAAGCTGGAAGAAAAAGATCACAGGGACGAAGGATCAGCCTTCTAGAGCATCCACTGCACTCCCTCACCCTTTGGAGAGGTTGCTGGGTTTGTTGTTGAGATTATTTTTTTTAAATACACTCTGAAAGTAAATAAATAAATAAAAATATCTCCAGGCCTCGGTATTAGCTTGTCAAGGAGACCCAGACAATGCACGGGAGGCTAGAAAGGAGCCAGTAAATTCTACGGGTGTAGAACAGGAGAGGGGATTAAGCCTGGTGATTAAATTAGGCAACGCATGAATACATTCCAATGCGCAACATCACTCAAGCACTGGACAAAACATATGGCAACAATGGAAAGCGCTGCCCACGAGGTCACCTTTAATATGATTAGCCATGGACGCCTGAAAGGAGATCTCCCAAGTACCGGCGTGCTAACCCTCCTTTGTGCAGGGCGGA
This sequence comes from Platalea leucorodia, assembly GCF_965183815.1. Taxonomy (NCBI): domain Eukaryota; kingdom Metazoa; phylum Chordata; class Aves; order Pelecaniformes; family Threskiornithidae; genus Platalea; species Platalea leucorodia. The sequence goes on from NC_138830.1 coordinate 11,763,000, forward strand.
GAAGCACCCTCTGAAAGCCTTTGAGGCTCCGTGAACCCCGCACAAACGGCTGCTGTGTGTTAAGGGATGTGCCCAAGTCCATTGAAAGCAGGACAAAAAAAAAAAAAAACCACGAGCCTCAAGGCTGGGCGAGCGTGCTGAGAGCGGCTTTTGTTCCCCGCTGGCAGGGCACCGGCAGGAGCCGTCCCCAGGGTGTCCTGCCTGACAGCTGGGTCACCCCACGGGCTCCCCTGTTCCGCTTGGACTTTTCAACTCCACTCGCCTGCATTCACCGGCACGGCTTGCCTCTTTGAAGGGGGAGAAAGCGCCTCATCCATCACTGACACGAAGGGAGTTAATTCACTTCTTTACAACTGGAAAGGCTTTTGCTGTGAGCAGGAGGGAGTGCAGGAAGAGTAATGAAATCCAAAAGGGAGCCAAATGATGCTTTCCTCTGCTAGACGCCAGCGCTGGCAGTGCTTGCTGCTGGCACAGCCCGTGGTGGGTGAAAGGAGACTCTTTTGTGGTATGCCATTAGCTACTTCCAAGGCCTCAGTTCATGTTTACCACAGCCACTGTGTTACTTCACTTGGTATTTTTTTCCAGTCCTGTTGATCGTACTGCAGAACTGACCGAGTCCGTTTGGAAGCCTTGCTCACAGAAAGCAGAAACAAATTGCTTTTCGAAAGAACTATGTTTTTTTTTCTTCCCTAAACCAAACCTCATGCTGCTTTCCATAAACCCGACCTAAGGCTGAAATCCCCACTTAAAGCTGAAAAGCAAAGGTCCCTGCTAGGCTTTGCCCACTCTGGTTATCGCCCAGCCGTGCCACTCGCCCCCGGCGTGGCGGCGATGCCACCAGCCCTGGGAGCGCCGAGCTATGCCGCCCGGACTGCACTAGAGGGCATCTCGCACCCCGGCATTTCTCTGCACCACGCAACGCTGCAGCCACGTCAAGTAAAACCATATTACAACAGCAGCCAGCAGGTTGTCTTGTCAACTGTAATGAGAAGAAACACTCGATGACATTAAAGATAATCTTGTGTGAGTCACTTTGCATGACTACCTTGCTGTAATCAGGTGAGCCCTTCAGACTGCTGAACTCTACCCCAGAGGACCTTGGCATGCTCGGCCGAGCTCCTCGCAAGGTTTCTGCAGGCCTCCAGTATTTCAGATTCCAGGCAATGACTAATCAGGGACATGTGAGGGACGGGCCCAAAGGCAGACTTCTTCCACACACTTTGTATCTGTATGGCTGGGTGGGTGAAGGTCATGGAGACAACCCCAGAAGGAACTCGCTCTGGCTACACAGGTCCCAGCAGCTACAAAGGCTCAGTGACAAAGCAAAGAGAAACACGGCACAGGACCGCTACCAGCTGAGCTCCTCCTATTGCCAGGAAAAGGAAAGGATCATCTCCTAAAGCCCTTTCCAGCTTTACATTTCCAGGATGCCATAAGTGCAGCTCAAGCCTTGACACAGCACATCCCAGGCAGCGCACTGTCACAGCTGACATTCAGCAAGCTGTGAAATGCCAGCCCTCTCATACCAAAGAGTCACCTTGAACCCTTCTAATACGTCTCATAGACTCTCATGGGATCTGCCAAGACTGAAGATCAAGCCAGTTTCTAACGAGACAAGGTAGACCGGGCAGCTGCACACTAGTTCTAAAAACATTTGGGGCAGCAGCTCCATGAAGGAGGGTAAATTTTTTTTATTTTAGACAAACAAAAAAAACCCCTCCCCAAACATAACTCTTTCAAAATGAAAATTAATGAGGGTTGGGAGAAATGCCTGTGGTGGCACCTGTTTCTTGGCTGTTTAAGCTCTTTTCAGCAAGTCTTCCTCCTTTGAATTGTATTTTGCACCCATTGCTGTGCTACCACTGTTACGAAGGCTACGTGTAGCAAAATCACTGATCCTCAGTGCTGGGTCTGAAGCAAACTGCAGACCTACCAAACAACAAGAGCAAGGATGAACCAGGCCTGCAACATACCAAGCCAAAGCTCTGCAAGCAACTCACCAACCCAAAGAAGTCGGTTGTAGAAGCTGCCTGCCTTTCAACAATTTTCCTGAAGGGATGAAGCCAGGATAATGTCACTTTGCCCAACTGCTTGGGGGTTAGGACAAGTTCTCTCTTTCCTGCAGTGCTCACCTGCAGACGGTAGCTATGAACTCAAAAGGAAGAAGGTCATCAAGTTTATCCTAAGGAGTAGCCGCTTTCTCCCTACAAAGTGGGCACACAAGGGCAGGTTTAACACACCTCCATCTGCTGGATTTCTTCATCCCAAGAAGCATGTACATCATTTTGTTGGTCTTGGCATGTGGAGACCAACTGGCTTCTGTGCTGGACCCGACCTATGGAAACTCCATTTAGAAGCCATATTTCTATCTGGCCTTTCTCAGTATTCATTGTCTGCTCTAGACTTTATCTTATAACTCCTGAGACACTGAGCAATAGCATTCCTCCAGCACAGAGAACATCAGAGCTCAGGTGAGAAGAGGACTGAACAAACCCAAGAGCAAGATCACCCTGTGAGTGGGACGTTCATCCCACGGGGTTTTATACTGTTTTGCACTCTTTTAAGAAAAGACTCCTCTGTCTGCTGTCTCAGCTGGTTGCAACAGCACCATGTTCATGGTCTTCAAACTGCTTTCAAGGAACCTGTACAAATGCTTCTTGAGAATTTGAAAAAGAGATGACCACACTGCACAAGGATTTCAAGGTTGGTCCCCTGCTTAAAGACTGTTTGACAGCAGCACCCCATTATGGATCCATCAGTACTCCTACCTAAACATGAGAAACCAATAACTCCCCAGCTCATTTAACCACCTATATGTTGCCCACTGGATTATTTAAAAAAAAATAACTAAAGAGCAAGGCAATGTGAGTACATTATTAAAGACTATCAACCATCACTTTCAGTAATGTTTGAAAATAATAAAAAACAGAGAGCTGAAGTGAAAATTCAAAACCTCAAAGTAATTTCAACCATACATACATGAGAAGGGAAAAGTTTATACATGATGCAACAGAAAAAGTGACTCACTTTCCGAAATGCCAAAGCCTGGTTTAGTTCATTCTGTCTTCTATACCTGCTAAACACATCACTGACAGAGAAATCATTTAATAAATTGCTTTTTTTTTTTTTTTAAAATCCCATTTTAGCTATTTAAGCATTTTATTTCCTAGTATTCTGGGTCAAGTTCTACTCTAACATGCTAATCGGAAGCAAAGCGCTAGCTCAATCAATGAGGTTTCTTCTCAGAAAAGAGAGTCTCGCAATTAAAACAGAGACCTTGAAACTGAGGTGAAACTGCAGCCTTAAAGCTAATGCAAAACCTCCTGTTGATTCACGGGACTGAGAATTTCTCAGTTGGAGGGCTGATCTCAGCATTGCCATGAGACACCCAATATGCTACAGCTCTGCAGTCCCCCAAGGTCAGCAGGATCAGAGGGATCAAACCCATGACACGGCCAGTTTGCTTCAATTGTCAAGGAAGGCACAAATTAAATTTTGTTGTATTCAAGCTAGATTTTTTTTTAAAAAACAAACAATAGTGACTGGTTAGTTTGTATTTGTGCGACAGGAACAAGTTTTTCAAGTCCAGTTAAAGGAATTACCCACAAAAACCCCTTCACAGTGATTTTGCATGTCTGGTTTCTTCCAGATGTCTGAAGTCTCTCAAACCACTCTAATCCAACAAATTCTTGAGGCTACTTTCTCACTGCCTCTGACTTAGTTTTCAAGTGACCATCGATTTAATGGTAGCCCATCACAGATGGGCAACAGACTGTAGCCAACTTGGTTGGTAACTAATTAGCACAAACGCAATATATGTGCTACCAGCCTAGATCCAAACTGGAGAATGCATTCCCTTCAGAGGGCAAAGTTTAATACTCCTGTCAGGTTTTAAGACGTTGACAATGCAACAGCTTGTGAATATGTACCTTTGGGGAGAGATGGGTATTTGTGTCTCAAGATGGGAGCAGGAAGCAACAGGGAATCGCAGCGCCTCCCACAACCGAACACAGCGCTGCACAAAGAAGGAGCACATTCAGGGAGCAGATCTTTCTCAAATCTCAAGTATGGACAAATCTCAGAAACAAAGTGCAACGTGGACCAACAACCTTATCTGGGATGTCACGCTCCCGTTTTACGCAATTACGTATCCAGGGGAAATCCACACTCTGAATTATGCTCATATGCTTGAACAACTTCCTTATTACCATATGAAGATGCAGAGAAGGGCAAGATAAATGATCTAGACTACTAAAGACAGATTCAAAGCCACTTGCTTTCAAAACAAAACCAAGAGGTTGCTCAACAAAACATACTCCCAATGAATCACTGCAAACTTTAGCAGGGCATATAATTTCAGGAGATGTGGGCTTGGACTTGGGATGTTTAAAGATAAACCCGAAAGTGGACTTCAGCAGGCACTGGCTTCCTCAGATGGGGCAAGATCAGCTCTGTCCTCAGCTCAGCTGCTGGGGTCTTGGCAAAGACTCTTGTAGCCTCATTTCAGAGGGCTGTGGAAACCACAGGTGCTCTCTGAGCTTCTTTGTACTTCAGCATCCGTATGCCATGGATGAGAAAAGATAAAACATCCCAGGACTCAGAAGGAATGATAATGCCCAGAGACACCTGATAAAACGAACTGTGGTCGTAGAAAGCAAGAATTTTTCCCCCGCTCTCACTTTAGAATTTCAATGAGAAATCACAGAACTGCAATGTCTGAATCTTTCATCCACTTCCAAACGTTGTCTTTTGTCATTATACAATTAGCCTTTCTTCCATTTACTGTTAGGTGAAACAGAACTGGCTCTGACAAAGAGCTGCTACATCTTCACCTATGGCAGACTGATCACATTTGAAGTTACATCACTCAACACCCAGTGACTCCGTCTAAAGAGAATGATGGATTAGCCATGCAGTCAGCTATAATTAATACTTGAAAAAAAACCTTGTCAAGTCTCTGTTCAAATACGTGATGAACGGAATCCGAAACAACAAGAGACTTTCTGATGACGTCTGTTCATCGCCAGGGAAGCAAAACACCATCAACCGGAGGGCAAGACCCTCAGAGCAAGGATTGTTTCCTCAGTAGAAAATGTAAAATAAGAGTTTCCTCCCAGCACTCACCCCACATGCACCTCTACACAAACACATGTTTTCCTGGATTTTATCTGTCTTGTCATCAGAGACACTGAAGAACCCGTCTGTTTCTGCTTCATTGAGAACCAGTTTTTCCATCCTGATCCTCTTTCAATACAACCAGCATAAGCCACTACTTTTCTCCCTACCAACCTCAAAAATACCACTGAGCAGCTTGCTCAGGTGGATCAAGCACTGAATTCTGTTCACCTTAGCTATCAGCTTCACGTCTGGGACACATCCCATCACACTAAGGCACCACTTGCCACAGATGCCCTCTCTTTCCCCTAGAGATGCTATTCAGTGCTGTCTGAGGTCCCTATGAGCAAGTGACCCCAGGCTGCCTATCACATAAGCGTGGGCAAGACCCATCTGTGTCCAGGTAGCCCAGGAAACCAAGAGATGTCTACTTCATGTGTGAATTTGGAGTACCTGCGAACACCTTCAACCCTACTTGCTGGTCAGCATGAGGTGACCATCAGGCTGATCACCAACTGGATTCAATTAATAGACAAAGCCAAGCAATATGGAAGGTATGACGAAGTACTGCCCACTGCAACTCTGTCCTGTTCAAGCAAAAGAGACTTCTGGGGGATAGCAGCACTGTGGCTTGGTCCTGGCGCACGTAGGCAAAGCCTGAGAACTGAAAGGACTGCGGAGAGAGACCACTTGTGAAACACGTCAATTGCTACTGCGTTGCAGAGACGTGCTGGCCACAGTTCAGCCCTTCATGCTGACGTTGGTTTTTTCTCTGCTCTGCACCATGAGAAGTACCTGCTGGGGAACTGGGATAAAAAAACTTGACCTTAACTGGGCCAGCAATAAACAGCAGAAACAAAAAAGCACCAGTTGTTATTCAATAGCTGTCAGTAATAAACGTGAGAGGAAGAGAACGGTCAGCGTTGGCCTAAGGTGCTGGATTTGGCCTGGGAATCAGGAAAAGGCTATCCCGCCAGCTCTACCACTGACTCACCGCGTGAACTCAGGCAACTGCTTCACCTCTTCATGCCATTCCCATCGCCTGGAAGGATGGAGCCAGCCTCCCCTCTGATACTTGCTCTGAGGCTGGCAGACGAAAGCAGCTATTGCTGTGACAGAGAGCATCTCAAAATCAAAGCATAAGACCCCCTCTTTTTGGAGGAGTTTCTGAGCTTGCAGTTCTATGGTAGATTTAATAAAACTCAAGGGTTAAGCTGTGTTTGTTTAGAAGAAAAACACTTGTACATGACCGGAAAACTTGAATATCTGAGCTAGTGGCTGGAATACTTACTCCAGGAAGAATAAAGTCATAACCCACTCTTGCATTACTGATGGTAAATTAATGCCAGAGCACCACTGTGTGGGGAGCTCCTTCCCGGCCGTGTTTGCCCAGACATCTGGCTGCGGTGGCTCCCAGCACGACGCTCTACAGCCGAGCCCTGCACTCCAGCGTCCGACTCCCCCCTCCTGCTGGAGCCAGCTCGACCACTTCACCACCTGCTCCTGCTGGGACACAGCTGCTCAGCTCTAAAAAAACGATTGGGGAACGGCAGGATGTGTGCGAGGACATCAATCCTACTCACACCCCTGGGAGGACTTCATTAAAATCCCAGGGCAAAAGATTAGATTCTGAGGGCTTTCCACTCAAAATCCTAATTTAATCAAAATATTTTAAAACCTACCGGCAATGCAAAGATCTCCACGCAAGCAGAGAGATGCTCAGCCAACACAGAACCCCTCCATAACACAATCCTGCAATGCCTCCTTCCTGCGTGCGTCCTTGTGCATGCGCAAACTGCCCGACCTGAGCCATTAGCTGTTCCTGACGACAACGATGACATTTTGTATTTGCCTGCAAAGTACTATGTTCCCCTGTGGTACGGTTGGAAAGACATTTTGAAAATAATTCCTACTTTGCTAACGCACCTTTGCAAATGCATTTCGATTACTCCTACGGGGAAGAGCAGTATCCCCCAGTAGAAAGCTGTGGCCTTGGATGCTCATTTTGACGTATTAACTGGGGCTATGCAAAAGACATAAAATCCCCAAAAGAAATTAATCTCCAAATAATCCAACATCCCCGCAGCTGCCTTATGTATCACACAGTATAAGCCACTGTCCATAATGATTGTATAGCACCTGCTGTCCCCATTCTGAGTATCAGTGATGTCTCTTTAACCAGACATCAAAGAGAAGGAGCAGACAATGGTGGAATTGTGATAGGAAGTGAATAGTGAAAGCTCCTTGTCAGTCTGCATTTCCATTTATCTTACACCACCATACGTACAGCCCACCCTGCCTCTGCTGTCACGTTCATGCACTGTTGCTGTAATGGCCTCCTTCGGGAGGTATCATGGCAGTTTTCAGGATTTTATAAATGGGCCTTTTGGATCTTCTCTTGGGCCAAAGCAAGCGCCAAAGCCGGTACACACCTCAACCTACCCTGAGGGAACCAAATCTGAGATGAATTTGGTACCAGTGTCGCATCCTAGGTGATGAGCACCAGGACTTTCTCCTTGAGCCTGGCCAAAAACCCAACATAGCAACGCTCCCTGGAGAGATGCAGTCAGGAGTCAGGGGTTGGAGCAAAGCCATTTACCCCTCCCCAGAAAGGTGCGTGCACTGAGAGGGTACAGGGGTAGCACATACAGCAGCCATGGCTAGAAAACCTAAGCATCACACCAGGTAGTACTCAAGCCAGGATGGCCTTCCTGCCCCAACAGCATTTTAAGACATAAATTCAGGTCATGCTATTAGGGAAAACATAGGCACATTCAGTTAACTGAGGTCTATACAATATTATAGCCCTTTGCTGTCCCATCTAAACAGTTCTTCCAACCCAAAGAGCCTTCCATTCATGTACGAATATATTGTATTTTGCACATGATAACTGTTTAACCAGGGTAGAAACATTTACTACTTCCACAGAGCAGGAAGAGGAGAAGACCTGAATGCTCACTATACAGATAGAAGGCAGGAAATATGACAAAACAATTTCCCATAATTATTTCCAGCAGTCATTCATATTGGAAAATTTTAACGGTGATAGTAATTAATCTCTGACTCTTGAGATTTCCAATTAAACGGCATTAGCAGGAGCTACTGTCTAAAAATATGTGTTTCTGTCCCATCCCATTAGCCACAATAAAATACGAAATTCCCCAACATACAATGGCACATCCTGCACGTGCAACGTCCTTCTTCCTCCTCATTTTCCATGTGTGGATGGCTTGAGTCAACTTCTCAGAGCTGTTCGCATCAAGTAGGCAGAGTCAATTCTGAGAGCTTCAAAAACTATACACAGCTGTTTAATATATCCAGTATGGCATATACCTGGGTGGTTTGGAGCTGGTATTCTGCACACGTTCGGGTGTTTGGAGTCTTTGTGCTTGTTTCCCTACGTTTCCTGCAGCAGCAATACTATTACTTCAGGAGTCCCACCAACCTTAATTAAACAAAGCTATTCTCAAAGATCCCTTATTTCCTTATCGCCAGCAGCCACTGGACAGGACCGTAGGTAAGGTCTCCAGCATGGTGCAGAAGTACAACAATACAATTTTAACTATCTCCAAGTTATTCAAAACAATAGAGACCCAGAGGGAAAAACAACCCTTCCTCACATGACGAAACAGTGGCACAAGCACACAGGCTGGGAGCAAGCAGAAGCGAGACCATTTCACTAGCAATTCAACCCTTAAATTTGCGTAACATCCTCATCTTTGCCATTTTAATCCTTTTTTTCTTCCCTTTTCGCACACACCTGCAAAGCTGACTGTCTGTTGTGCAGAAAACAAGGAGAGAAGCTATTCTAGCGAACAATTTGATGCCATTAACTGGTCCAACGCAAATGTGCTTTGGGTCGTTCTCACAATGAACTTTGGTCAATGCCAACGTTTTGAGCACCCAGGTGTAAGTGCGCTGGCAAAGGCAGAATCACTGGCACAACAAAAGCCACCGCTCAGCTCACAGACAGTTGTCATAGAGACAGATCAGCATCCTGGGGTATTCTCATTTTAAATATGCACAGAAATCCTTTTTTAACCTGTCTTCTTGTAGGCATCTGTCCTCGTGACTCATTTATAAACTGTTGAGGCCAAAAAGAGAACCATTTATCAGCAGGTCTCCTCTAGGCAGGCTTGAGCTAAGGAGCTTTTCTGCAAACTTGATGTTTTTTGTTGAAAGCAAGTTTCTGTCTGAGTCTCTGGCTAGTGTTTCTAAAAGCTGTGGTTTGGGGAAGTGATCCAGCTTCGAAGTAACCTGGCCAGGAAAAAAAAGGAAAGTTGTGGGTTGTGCTCACTTTGGTTTTTAAACCAGGTCAGATCCCTGCTCCAATTTATAGTGCAAGTACACCAAGAGCTCTGAGAGGACAGCACAGGGGTGGCATTTCATGGTTCTGGGCAGGAAGGAGGTCCGGGGGCGGGGGGAGACAATATTGTAAATACCTGAACACTTTTTCTCAAAGCCACAGTACAAGGCACTTCTTGCATTTACATCTAAAAGCTGCAGCTTCAAATGAGAAGGAAAAGAAATACATTAATCTCTGTCTGTGTGGACAAAGTTTCATAAGCTCCTTAGCTGCTGAAGGTGCAAAGACTTTAAACCTCTAAAACTTAGTGCTCAGCTGCCTTCTGGAGCCAGGAAGCTGGCAGGCAGCACAGGAAACCATATTCTAGGGAAAAAGCCCCAGAAGGGGCCTATGGGGACAGCAAGAGCCCACGGAGTGACTTGTGTGGGTGTGAGTGACCAGTGTGGCTCTGGCTGCAAAGATGGACCTCAGCCCCAAGGTCCAATGCAGCAGGATTCCCCTCTAGACGTCTGCAGAGGCATGAAAGGAACCAGGGGGAAAAAGAGTGGCAGGTATGTAGGTTGCCATGGCCAGGACTGAACTGAGGCAGGAATTCAAAATTACACAGCCCTGAAGAGACACATATACACTGACACTGAATCCACAAATCCTTAGCTTTCGAGACCATGTGCTACCTCTGTAATTTGTCTCAAGGTCTTCTGTGTGACCCAAATATGTAATTCCCAAGTTATTAAAAAATATATATATGTTCTTCATCTGTTGAGCTACAGAGATTCCTGCTTCTAAAGTTACTGCTAAAAGATAAAATCACGGGCAAGCAGATGCTGCTCTCACACTAGGTCATAAAAATTCAGCAGCGCCATTAACAGGAAACATTCCCCTCACCACGGCCCGGCCAGCCTGACGCTGCTGCATCTTACGGGAGCCATCCTGTGTCGGGCGCACGGGGTTCCCTGCCCAGCCAGTATTTCTGCTGTTACAAAGATACACCCATGAACGGCTTCATTTGAGAGATGTTCTTAGTTTTGGGGAATAAATCCCAAATTATACAGATGCTATGGGGGAGACTGACGTCATTCCAAAGGGGAAACTGAGGCCAACAGGGAGACCACCAGCCCAAGGCCACCACGGCCAGTGGCAAAGCAGGACAGGAGATTCTTCCCCCAGCGATTTTCTTAATACCAACAGGAAGCACCAGAGCACGTCACACTGAAAAATGGCAGGGTGGAAGTGAGCAGAAAAAGTCACCGCTGTTCCATCAGGAGTGACCCCAAGGTAGAAACTCTCAAACATAATGCAATGTATAGGAAGAGGGCTTACATCCCTTGGAAAAAAAAGCACAGGAGTCATCCATGCCCAGCCACCCCCTCCCTTAAGATTGTGGGATGATCATTTCCTTCGCTCACATATTTATTTGGAATCCGATAATTCATTGCCCCTAGTTTCCTGCTGGAGTTTGCCTTCCATTGTTCAGGATTTACATTACTCAACAGGAAATCAGTGAGAGGTCCAGTGATTAGAAAGGTGTGTTTCCCATTCGGACCCACCCTTGCTTGCTCGCTTGGGGCTGGAAGTCGGACCCAGCGCACAACTGCGTCCATGGGAACTCAGGGAAGTGGGGGAGCAAAGGCAGAGGGACTCATCTCCTTCTATTAAAAGCTACAGATTGCTTCGTCCGGCCATATGCCGCTGGCCATGTCCACACACCCATCCCTCACATACTGATCGTACTCGAGCCTTACAGTAACCGCTTTCTCCATGTGCTGTGGATGGTGTAATTTATCAAAACGCAACTACCAAGGCAGTACTTGAAAAGAGTAAGTGTGGTGAAAGTGTCCCTTGAACTAAAATACACTTCCTTCTCCAAGACCATCACTTTTCACTCTTGCCAGGGGAGAGAGATTCTGCGCAGCATAAAGTGCCACTTGTGAGATATAATTCAGTTTATCACATTGGTTAGGAACTAGGCTGAGTGGGAATCAGCCCTCTCTGGTGCCCTTATCAGTGGCTTTTAACCCTGATCTCACAAATGATGCTCCAATACGTTCTCTTTAACAGCTCCTCTGTAATAGCACAGAGCAAAACAAAACACCGCTAATCTTTTACGGGGTATCACTGCAACAGGATGCTTCCCGGGCCAAATCCTCCCATTGAAAATGTCACAGCTGTTGTAAAACATACCCTCCCTGAGGTTAGTTTGATAACAGGTACTCACTCAGGCACATACGGTGACCGCTCAGCACTACACCATAAGTGTGACTTGTGTAATGCAGCTGGTGACCTTTCTGGGCCACATCTCTCAGTCACTGTGGACTGTTGCTCCAACCCAGGCATCTCCAAGGCTTCCCAGTTAGCCCATCAAGTGCAAAGGTTGGGGGTTTTTATGTTTCTCTAGCATTCAGAGTGTGCTTAGGAACAAAAACCCAGCTTATTAGCCATTGTACAATAAACCTCAGAGGGAAGCCTCCGTTCCAAAAGAGGTTTAAGCAAACTCTGCAGGACTTCAAAGTGGGAGTCTGATTTCCAAAAATTATTTGAATACAATTTTAAGAATGATTATTTCTGTTGAGCAAGGAGGGACCTTGAGGAAATGCCCTTGCTCCAGGCTCACTTATGGGTGCCTAACCAGTCCTCTAAGTCCCCCTACAATAGGTGTAGGCAAGATAGCCTTAAACACCACAGTTTCTACACCACAAAGTTTATCCTAAAGTATAACCCCAATCTCCTTTACTGAAATTCAAGATAGAGATGTCTCATCCTGTCCATTTTAGACATGGGGAACAGAACATTGCCTCCTCTTCACAGCTTTGCCACACTAAGCCACGTGCTCTGTCGGGGAAGGTCACAGTTTACAGACACTCGTTGCTCTTTTGCTCTGCAATGGTTTCTCTAAAATTAGACTTTCCTGCAACTGGAGACAACATCACAACGTCGATTAAAATGGAAGGGTTACAACATACTGCTTACATACAATAGTCCTGTTTACACATCTCAGTATGCTAGCTTCTTTCTCAGCAATACCCTTATGTTGACTCATGCTCATTTTGCAAAATGAAACAATGGAGCTTCCTTATATTAAGAGATTATTTTGTCTCCTGCTCAGGAAGGTCACTGGCTTCTATCAATTACTGGAACCTCCTATCCACAAAAACTGTCAGAAGCCACCTCAGAAAAGCTGAATCTCAAATGCAAAAGTATTTTTGCTGTGATAGTCTAAAATATCTGGATCTACTTGTAAAATAGAAATGACACATACCACAAGTGATACAAGATTATTTAAATCACCCAGACAGAAAACCTCCTCACTAGCATTTCTTTCTCTGAAACACACCCAACACTTAAAACTATTAGCTTAGATAACATTTGGTCATTTTCCCTGCCCAGAGAACTGCTACGAAAGCTGTGGAAAACGTGAGTATTTCAGGCACAGAAATAAATGTGGAGGATGAGCCTTTCCCAGTGAAATGTGCACTAAGGATATCTGAACCGCTTGATAATGAATGACACCGTCGTGATTTGTTTCACTGTGTAAGTTACTTACCCACTCCACCAGGGTTTTAGGATTTTGAAAAATGTTGGAAGATGGATCACTCACTCCTTAAAAACCAGCAACTTTTTTCTTTTGATCCTACTTTACTTAGTGCTTTTGGTATATAATTTGATGCCGCTTTTAAGATGACATTGGCACACAAACCTGCCTTTCTATACCAGCCTGACTTTCCCCTTTGAGTTTTCAGACTTATCAGGAAATCGTTAGGGACTACAATGTGAAATTGCTTCACTGGAGTGGCAGCCCCTTATAGGGGCTGGATTTACTCACCTGGTCTAAGCGCAGAGCACCATCGATGAAGCGCTGTTTGCGGAGGTGCTGGGCGATTCGATGCAGGTTCAGCACAGCTTGCTGGATCTCGGCTATTGAGTGTTGAGGGGAGACAGGGGGAAGTTCTTCAGGTGAGAACACCTTCCCGGGGCTTTCAATCATACTCTGTGCATGGTCGTAGCTTAGCTTCACGCAGGAGCAGATGACCGTCCGCCCAAACCATTCATCAAGGATCTGCAAAATCAGAAAGTGTAAATAGATCTGAGGATCACTTATTCTTCCAGTGCATAAAAGCTTGGGAAGTTGTACAAACATCAGAAGGAATGGCACCAGACCTCATCACTGACTGTGAACTCCAAATGAAGATCTTCTCATGCTGAGGCCACCAGAAGGCCTTTTGCCCATATAGATTCTCTAGTGCCTAATGAAGTGTATATACATAAAAAAGTTTTTGTATCACATAGGAACTGCTTGGACCTCCCTCCTCTACCTGATGTCCCTCTTTCGTAGAGCTCATAAGAGCTACTGCCCAGCTGGGACCTGAAATCAGTCAGTTGACTCAAAGGTTATTGGGTGCAGGGGTGGCAACAGGCAGATACGCGCATGCAAAGAAGGATCTTCTATCTAAAACACAGCAGATTGCATTCCACCTCTTCAATTAATATGTGGCCAGCAGGGCACCAGAGGCTGGCCCTAAAACACTCTGTTTTCAGGAGTACTACAGGGAGCCCAGTCTCTGACTAGCACTTGTGAAAGTGCCTGAGTAAGACTTTGGTGGGTCTGGAGGAGAGATGGCCAGTCACTGACCCCTTGTTTCTCTGATCATGTGTATGGTCCTAAGCCCAAACTCAAGCCAGGAACCTTTCTGAGCTTCCAAACTATGTTAGAATCTAGAGGAAAATAATCTATAAATCACCTATAAAATGCTTTTATTTTAAACCAGAAGCTACTCCCATTTTAAACTCTGTAACAGAATACTGATGTAGAAGTAGCAATTCAGAACTATGTCTTAAAGTAGAAAGGAAAACCTATTTTCAGCTGAGATATGTAAGAGACTCCAAAAGCTCATCAAGCCAGTGAGAAAGTGCAGAGGGACAAAGGGCAGAAGGCTCTTCAGAAAAGTCAAGAGCATTGGCATGAGGGCTCTGCTGACGGATGCAGTCTATGATAAACCACTCAAAACACAATTCTGCAAGTGATGGTGTCCGGGGAGAACAGCCAGCTCGCTCTATGACAGACTCATCAAGGACATTGCTTCAGAAAGGCAAACCCTCTCTTAACAGGAAAGGATTGATCCCCAAAGCACCTTTGCTGCCTCCCTCCCTTGTGCCCCACAGAACATATGTGCAGTATAACTCAGCAGCTCAGAGCTTTTTAAGCTCATTTATAATTAAAAAGTGTCCTAATAGCGGAGATGCAGCAAGTGATGTCTTGCAATGTAAGGTGCTCTCACCCTTGGCTCATGGTTATTCTGTGTGTGCCCCTTTCTCTACACCAAGGAGAAAGAAAGGAGGAGAAAGTCACAAAGCTGGGCAGAGATGCTGCGACAGTGCTGGCAGCACCTGCTCTGTGCTCTGCTGCATCCCATTAAAAGTGATTCAGCTTCTTGTGGTGATGGGGGATCCATATCCGGCAGGTCAGCGACATCTGATGAAATCTGCTGGACCCAAGAAACCTCCTGATATTAAGCAAGCATGATCTCTGGTGTGGAAGAGGCTGCACTGCTCTTTAAATGATCCACTTCCAGCAAGTTGAAGACCATTAGCTGGTCGGCAATAGAGATACCTCAAACTTCAGTAAGACATGGATGGTACTCAGGCAGCAAAAAGGCGGTGTTCTTGTTGATATGATCTGGGAGCAACGCTGAGCAGCCTTCATTTCAGTTGAGCACTTCAGCAGACCCTCCAGTTGCTCTTTCAACTTGCTATTCAAACGTTTTCAGGCACTACTTCTATTTCCCTGCTCGTTCCTCCATCTCCAGCTATTAATTTCTGCATCAAAAGTCGTTACCAATTCTGGCCCTCACTGTTATATTATCCCACACTAAATATTTTGTGTTTGGAAAGCACTCTCATTTTGCTTTATAAAGTAGGTGAGTCAATTCCATCATATACATGTGTGTTGAAAAGGGCTAAGGACTGGGCACAAACCAGAAGGGTAATTCTGAGGAGAAGCACTTTCCCCAGTCCCCAGGTTACCGCTGAAAGCCAGCTCTGAGGCTACACGGTGCTTTCTGCCACTGGCTTCCAAGAGCTCTCTTTGTCCCGTGCAGGAGGCAACAGACCGGATTTCCACTTTGCTGTCTGAACTTGAAGCTTTCAACAAAATCTCATTTTTCTGCTTGCTTAGAAGAGGCCAAATATTTCAGAGCTCCGCTCACTTCCTTGTAAGACGAGAGATGCAGTGTGTTGGGCCCCCAGAATATAACTAGAACGTCAAATCTCAGGCAGCCTACATTCAGGGCAAAGCATCAGGACAAGCAACCCATTACCAGCAGATATTAAACTTCTTTTAGTTCTCTGTTTCCTCAATTCCTTTTTCTGTTCTTGGTCTCTTAAAGGCAACCAAGCAGCATGATGCAGAGTGCCCAATTTCCATCCCTGCAATGGCTCTAACAGGTGTAAACTGGACAGTGGCAACCCTGAGAGATTTTTTTATTAACGTACCCAATAAACACCTTCTCACCAAGATTGCCTGGATGCATTAAACATATGTCACGTAGGCAAGGAATGGAGTTTGGATGCATCTTGCCCTGTGCAGTCCAGTAATCCCTGTGTGTAGTGAGCAGAGCTGCCAGACTCAGCCTTCCTGCGGCAGGCTAACAACTCTACCCACTGTCCAAGTATTTCCTGGAAATGCCCTCCGTCTCTGCCTTCAGCGGCCATCCAAGCAGACTTTGGGTAACCACAGCCTTGCATCCCTGGTTTGGAAACCCTGCCAGAGGAATAGGCAAGCTCTGCCTCTGCGGGGAAAGCCGCACAAGGCTGGCTGGCCCAGTGGTTGATGGATGGGCAAAGCAGTGCAGAGGAGCAACATTTGGGGGTTGTGAGCTGGGACTTGGAGATTACAACGAGTAGCCCACAAGACTGGTCTGCAAGGTCTCCCCCATCACAGCAAACCTGGTGCATCCAGACTCCAGATAGAATACCAGTATCTGAGACATTTCTAGGGTTACATCAAGGCTTCCCCCAGCTCTGGTTGTTTTTGAGAAAAAGCTGTAGCCCCCAGCACATCATGTGATGGCAGTCAGTGTGGCTCAGCTGAAACCCTCCCGTTAGCACAGTCCCTGGTGGTACGGGTCTCTTTGAGGGCGTGACATAGCTGTGCAGGACACCGAGGACTTTCTCCACGCAAGGCAGTGTCCATAGCACGTCCTGGCTGATGACAACAGTTTTGAGCCTGGAAGACACATTGTACAGGTTGTTTCAGACTGAAGCAATTTCTCTTCCTCACGGGTAAGAAGGAACCAGCAGCGCTGTGCTTCAAACATCAGCAGGCAATAACTTAAAAAGGAGAGTTGCATCGTTTGTTTTCAAATATCTTTCTGTTGACTGCATCCGAACAAGAACGTGCTACGTTGTTCCTATAAACGCCCAGCTCTGCTTCTGAAGAACAGCACAGATGCAACAATATGGTTAACGCCTCTGCCCTTGGAAAGTCATCTCAGATACATCATGTCACACTATCCCACTGGAGTCCATGGAGCTATGTGGAGTGCTGCTCAGGCAGTATTTTGTTACACTCATGGAAAACTAAAAGATAAAAACTCCAGAACCCAAAAGCAACAGAAACAAGAAAGTGCTTGTCTCCCAGAAAGGGCTGATCCTGGCATTATTTTTCTAAAAGAAACAAGAATTAAAAACCCTAACAACTTATCAACAGTCACACTCAAGTGAGGAATCTGCGTGGCTTTTCCTTGGGAGATGCATTAGCTCCAGACTTATTTGCTTTGGAGCAGTAACAGCGGGAGCTCAGAGCAGCTCTCACCTCTAGTAGGGCTGTTGGGCTTTGCTTTGCAAGCTCAAGGTTACGATCCTGCTGTGCACGTGTGGTGCAACGAAGTCCTCTTCGGCCTCATCCGTCCCTCACTGAGGAATGTCCTGCTCTCAATGTCAGTGTTCTCATGGCTCTCCACCACCAGCTGAGGTTCAAAGGCCATGTTGGGGCCTTTGACTCACCTCCCTTTCACCCAGCAGAGCCTGGGAGAGCATGTGATCCTGTTTAGACTGAGATGAGGCTATAGCAACACCTAGAAATACAGGAGACACATTCTGTCCCAACTCACAGATAAGCTCTTACAAGAATGCCCCGCTGGGCAAAAGCCCTACAACCACTTTTCCTCTAGGAAGGAGTAAATTCTTCTCCAGCTTTCACCTAATATTCAAATCAAGTGACCTCAATTAAGACTGCAGTCCTGAAAGGCCTCCTAGGAGAAACCAGTTTGCTGAGATGGCCGTAGGCAGTCTGCTTTCCAAGGGGCAGCATGGTCGTGGCCCAGACCACTGCTCCTGCAGAGATCAGCTCCCTGAGCAGGCATGAGGCAGATGCTGCAGCTCCTCTATTTTCTCACTGGCCAGACAGGGTTGGTCTGAACACTGTTTGAAAAGCAAATAATGTATATATTGCAGGGGATAAGAGACAAGATTTAATTAAAAGCTTATTTTAATTAAGACTTGACTATTAGCTGTTGAAAGGCCACTCAGAGTCAATAAAAGGCCCACCAAGTAGCTACTATTAGAAGGTCCCATGAGTAATCATGCTGTCGCTATAGGAATTGGAACGCTTTTCACAGCGAAAAAATAAAACCCATCTCAGTGCCAGAGTAGCAGATAGAGGACTGCAACTATATTTTGCTAAAGCACAAAAGAAGATTCAGTATCCTTTAGAGCAGCATGGACAATAATAAGGAAGTAAAGTTAATCTTTGTGAAAAATTACCAAACGGGCACAAGAAATACTCTCCACGGACAGTTGTGCATGAGCACAACAGTGGTCAAAAAAAAAAAAAAATTCTGAGTACAAAACGTGTACTTGGCGTAGATTGGAGAGTCCTCTGGTAGCGGCAGTCTTTAGCCCTCCTCGATGAGCGAGGGGACCCTGTGATCACCAAAGAGGAGATTGTTAGGGTTACAAAGTGTGTGGGAGAGGAACAGGGAGAGAAATGAAGACCTGGGGAGAGCTGGCAGGCAGCTGAAGGCAGCTTGCTGCACTGACAGACAGCCTCCACAACTGCTCCCTGGAAATAACACAGGCAGAGGATGGAGCTGTGCCTTTGCTGAAGAGCTATCGCGTTTTATTTGGATCGATGTAATTTGCAGCTCTGAAGAAGAATGAAATAGTCTATTTACCAGAGAGGCCACAGAGGGATACTGCCCTCATCCACTGCATTGCACAACTGCCTATGAGCACAAGGCAGGCTTGGGGTAAGGGGGGAACATCTCGCCCCCCCAGAGCACTAGCTGTGAGCTGCTGCTGGAGATAAGACATTAAATGGATGGGTCACCTGGCAAGGAGCAGGAAATGCTCTGTTCCTGAGATTCATACAAATATTCTTCCTTTCCGCATCATGTTGTGAGACTATTCCAGTTGGAAGTTCCACAGTATCTCATAGGTAAAACAAGATACAGGGACAGTCCTACATCCTGCAGCATTGTTCACCAGTAAGTCCTTTGCTATCCACCTGGGTGCTAAGGGATGGCATTTTTACCACTCTGTTTGCAAGAGTAGGGCCTGGCCATGAGGGAGGACTGATTAGCAGGATGACTATGACTGCCCCCACTACTCGAGGTACCTTGCCTTCTGGAGTCACCTTCCACATCACAGAGAACGTCAGCCTATCTCGCATGGGATTGAGACTGCACAACTCCTCACAGAGCAGCTTGGGAAGCATCGGGATCACCTGGAAGAGAAGAGGAGAGCACCTTGGTGAGATATGGGCTTTTAGTAGATACCTGTCTGTGGCCAAGCTTCCCTGATGAGTTAGTAAAAGAGAGCATCAACAATGCACAAAAGGAGAAAATGCACTAAACCTTCAGGATTCCATCCTTTGTGGCAGGAGTGGCTACGTCACAGCTCTGGGACGCATCACCCATGCCAGAGCTACATGACATGGCGAACAGCATGCCAACACAGAATAAGTAACCCAAATCCTCTGAAAGGAGAGGACGTCAGGCACTGCTGAGGCCCCCAACACTCACATCAGCCCTGGCCCTCAATGAGACCAGAGGGAGCGGTCAGTCTCCCACCTGCGAATCGCTCCCGGCGCTCCCCTCTGAGGTATGGATTAAGCACCCTGGAGCATCCTGCATCCTCGGTTATGTGAACACTTCGCTCTGCAGCTTTTAAGGTCACGATGTTTGCTTTGTTTTCCACTTCTTTCCCACTACCATTGTGACACTGGGAAGAATGAGGAAGGCTCAGCACATCAGGAAACTTGATGTTGAAGAAACACAGTTTGGGCAGTCAGGAGCTGAAGAGCTTGGACCTGGGAACTGTGTTTCTTGCTTTGCCACTGAAGACTGTGTAACCAGGCAAGTAATGCAAGTCTGCTCCCTGCAAAGCATAAATTAAACTTCTGCCAGCCATCACAGGGTGGTGCATGGCTTTACTAAAGATTGAGCCATGCTTTGTAGCACAGACAGGAAGGTGTAGATGTTGGTGAGATAAACAAAAGCACCTGTGCTATGACTGTTGAACATGGTGTTTGCAAACAGAGGGAGAACAATTCTTATTTTACTATACTCAACTCTGAACAAAAGGTCAGCCAACAGAAATTTCTGGCAGGGATTTTTTAACCTGTGTCCTAATTCCTTTCAACTAATCAATATTTCTGCTGCTGAACACTGAATTACCAAACCATGAATTACTCAACTGACTACAGCAACAAAGCAAAAGTTTTGGAGCATATTCACACTAGAGTAAACCTGAGCAGCTCCAAGCATTTCTACCATCCCTGAGTTATTTCCCAGGTGAAGTCTGCAGTAAAGATAATATTTAGGAGCTGTTTAATGAAGCAAACCTAATTATCAGAGTTTCACATTCTTATTTCCCTTCTCATTATTTACCTTTGTGAAGAAGCCCTAACTGCCCTCAAAGAAGAATGTTATTCCTCTTGTTTATTTTGAGTGGCAATGTGGGCTGGTGCATTCCAGAAAAACAGAGAGAAATGCTCTACTTGGTTGCCATAAAATATTTTAGCTATTTAATTTAGTTTCCGTTTTGATTGCTCCGCGTGCCACCCTGTAAATACAGGACCAGCAGCAAGCCAACTGGCACGCAAGCCCCAGCTCTTCCAAACTCTGTGACACCGATTTGGTGATTTCAGAGAGAACTTTTTCTACCTGGATGCCAGGGGAACAACTGTTCTTCAAAACAGTAAGAAAAAAAACAGTCTCAGACGTCCATTTTCTCCCCAAGCGCACGCACTTTGTATTTACCTTTTGCTTTGAAGGAAAGACTCTTAAAATATTTAATCACATTTGTGGTTTGGCACCAGACGATGGCTATAAATCCATTCTAATTGCAGTGCATATTAATGCCAAAAGGTTAACTGTATGGTCTGTGACTATCAAGGAGTCACTCGCAACATGAATCAGCAGGACTGGTTCAGCTGGAAGGTCACAAGGGCACAGATTATGATAAGCTGTTTCCCGCAACACAAAGGCCGTCAACTCTGTTATTCCAGTTGTGAACAGTACATTAACAATACTGGTACATTCATAACTCACGGGTCCAGTACGTGAGCTCTGCCATGCTGCCTGGAAGGACCCACACCGCAAGGTTATAAATTTAGCGTGAGCGGTGCCAACCCATACCAGAAAGGAGAGAAAATAGCTTTATAGACTATCGGAAATCCCTGCCTGCCTAAGATCGCCCATGACCACCGTGAGACCCTGAAGTTCAGGTCACAGTGAACAAAGTGCTAGTAATTAAATAAAAGCTGCCGTGCCCTTTTTCGCCCAAATTAAAAGCTGCAGTTACTGGCTTTCCTCTCTCTCCCCATCTCTGTGATTATCTGATAACAGTCGGTACTTATTGAATATTTTTGTGCCTTAGCACATCCTCTTTCCCCTCACATCTCCTGAAGAAGTAACAGTCTGCTAGAAAAATGCCTACATGAAACATGAAAGCCCATCGACCAAGAATAGCCTGAACGAAACAACAGAATGCTTGTTTTAAGTGTACTTGAGCAGGATTAATATCCGATTCAAAAGGCTATAATTCTATGGAAGGGCTTTCAATGATGTGAAACACAAGCAAAGCTTTAACTCAGATCATAATTGCAGCACTAAACACTCACCAAGCAATTAGCTGCAACAAACCTACTGTTAAACAGGGAAGCATCAACCCGCCTTACCCTTGTTTTACAGGAGAGAAACTTTAGGCAAAGTAACTTAACCCAAGCCAGGGAGGAAGCCTCCCAGGAGAGCAAGAATTCAATCAACCTTTTCCTGGGCTCAGCAAATACACACATAACATAAGACAACGTGACCTTGCATTGAAGGTATTTCAATTTTATCTACCTTACTGAATTAAAAGAAGAAACCTGTTTTCAACATCACGACAGTCTTGGCTGACTGCCTCCCTCTGCTTTACCATCACGATTCCTCTTCACAGTCTACAGTGAGAATAAACCAACTGTCACAAAGCACAGAAGTTTAAGTTATAAATGCACATTTCCTTTTTCCTTAACATGAAACGGTCACAGGTTGAAAGGATTCTTAGTAGTTGCAAGCCCAGCATTTAACATACAAAGATGTCACAATTGTGTCACACTTGGAGAGCGAGATGTTTCGGGAGTTATCCCAGGGGCTGCCCAGAAGGAACTTTTGCAATAGGATTATCTCCATCTCTTTCTGAAGGAGACGCAGGATGAGAGGAGATTTCCCTAAGTACGTCTTTAATGCCCAGATTTGCTAAGTATCAGGGTTGCATAGCATCGCCTCACATAATCCAGAGGTTGCCCGGCATCTTTTAAATGCTTTACCCTTCCCGTGACTGTCTGCCAAGACACAGCGGCGTCTGCCAGCTGCCCTGCGGAGTGCCACGGCACGCAGAAAGCCAGCTAGCTGAAACACTGCCGAGGGATATCGCCTCCAGCGTGAAGTGGTTTCCTTAGCAAATGGTTAGCATGTGCCTATGTCGGGGATCACATCATTCAGCTTGATTTTACTGCAGGTGGAAATAAAGTCACCTGGGCTTATACAGGGATCATAAACCTGGAACAGGGGGGTGTATAAATGTAGTTGAATCTAGAAATGCGGTTGGAGAGACCCAGCAGGGCTAGGGGAAAAAACTTCCACAATGAAAAAAAGGACCTATGGCCCCCAGGAAATCGTTTCTAATGAATGCATCATAGAAACCAGGGCTGAAGAAAGGCTTGGGTGGTGAGAGCTTGTCTGGTTTTCATCCCCCTCTATCAGTCAGACTAATAAAAGACATCATCTCTCCCCACAAGCCTAGCAGGGCCCAAGAGATACTGGCAAGACCGCTTCTTTGAGTGAAAGGCTGGTATCCACAATGCTCGCAGCTGTGGGTCTGCATTTCAAATCAAATTACAGACAGAGGATTTCTCTCTCCCTATTTCCAAGTCCTACATCCGAAATCTCCAGTGCTACTGTACACGGCTTGAGCCTTAGTGCTCCAGCACTGCCCGATAGCCCCCCCCGCTATCGGCTCTCCCCCCCAGGCAGCCACACATCCCGGTACGCCAAAGCCATGGGCAGCAAGGGAAAACCAGAGTAAGAGAAGGCACCGCCAGGGCTGGGGGGTTTCCTGCACATAGTCGTCTCGGAGTTATAAAACACATGGACCTGTGACCATGGCCGGCCACACCGCTTAGCAGCTGGGTCCTCTGCATGGTGGAATCGCTTTGGACATGGGAAGATCTAACCTCCTGCTTGTGAGAGCCCGTTGTTTTGTTTTGTTTTGCCTCTTTGGCTAATAAAGTGCTTCCAGAAACGAAATGCAAGTTTCCAGCCTCGGACTCATTCCTAGGGAGCTGGGCAGTGGGAGGGAGCACACGCATACTGGGATGATAAAACTCCCCGTTCCCTTTAAAATCAGAAACATCTGCTGCAGCCAGGACTGACTCACCGGCCAGGTTCAGAGCGGGTTAGCCAGGGCGGCTCTCATCAATGAACTCGCTGTAGCAGCTTTTCATGGAACGGAAGGGGAAAATCGATCAGTCAACCAAAGGGAAAAGGGAACAAACTCTGGTTAAGAACAACCCCTTGTTTTCACAAAGCCGCGTGGGCAGTTCTGCTCCCTTCAAACTACGCCGTTCTGCCGGTGCCCTGCTTTGGCTGCCTGCTTAGGCTTGGTTCGGGTTGGTTACAACCACTGCTGACTCCCGGGGTGACCCCTTCTCCCACCGCCGGTCTGATGGGGAGGGATTGTGTTAACTGAGAGTTTCCATCAGCTGCTCTCCCCAGAGCTGGGAGGAGGACGCTGAGGTCCAACAATGGGGTGGGCTCAGCAAGCCTCTTGCTTACACATTAAAAGACACTCAAAGGAAATAGGCAATTTGTTTATGAGCCAAGATTTCTGCTCAAGAGTTGTATCAACACTTCCATGAATTCAGATTTCGAACAACTCTTTGTTACTCAGCCTGAGATTATCAAAATATCAACACCCTGACAACCTGCTGGTGTCAGAAGTGAATGTCTTGAAGTCCTTGGACTCAACGTGAAGATAGGCTTACAGTTCCGATCTTTGATCTCCAGCATAAAATAGGACCAATAAAATATTATAGGGATTTATGGCTGACCTCTTACTCGAGCAGCTTCACACCTAAAATAACACTAAAAGATGTGCCAAAAAAGAGGAAATTGTTTAGGTTTTCTTGCTTCTTAAAACCTGATACACTCTTATTTCAAAAACTTTTGACTTTTATTAAATAGACCGCTAGCCATTACACAATAACTCCCCTTCTGAGTACATGGTTCAGGAAAATTAAATATGTGGCTTTATTTAACTTCTTTGGGAGGATTAGCATGGTGCTAACCTCTAGCAGAATCACAGCTGTCTTAGGAATCAGTTCCATCAAAGGAAAGCATACTTTCTACAAGAGTCATGCTACCATCTTGTTTCAGACAGTCTGGCTGCTTTCCTTTGCTCATTCCCTCTCTCCTTTTCATCTCTTGCAATTAAAATATTGATCATTTCATCATCTAACCTAGTTTGCACTCTTCAAATATATTTTCTGCAGGGCAGAAGTGTGGGTAAAGCACTAATCCTGACAGCTGGGCAAAGGTAGTTGAAGAGCAATTGAAGATGATGGGCAACGGATAACTTCTGTTGGCATCACACGTGACTGACTGGTAGTGCTGGGGGAAAAAGCGCTTTGTAAGAAAATCCAATTAGCTTTTGAATTCAACTAGATTTTCATGAAAAATGTCTCCGTTCTATATAAAAATCTTCCTTTTCCCTTTAAAAAAAAAAAATCACATGCCTTCAAACTACAGTATTTTGACTTGGAAATGCTGCCACAATATCTTCCTGGACCACAGCTTTGCTGCCCTGCAGTGACATCCCCCCTGGGCTAGCCCGCATCTCCTATAGTGAGCTATGGCCATTGAGTCATCCATCAGAGGTGGAAGCAGAGCGCCGCAGAAGCCAAGGGCTTATCACTGGAGGAACTGTAGGATTGGGAAGACTCTGGTGCCAGAACTGCTGTTTCCATGAGATACGCATTGCTTCCCACTCCTGGAGAACAGCAAGTCACTGGTAACTTGGTCCCGCACTGCAGCACCTGTGTGCTGTTGGCCTCGCTACCACCGACGTGGTTTGGGCACTTCTGCATTGCTATCATGGCTATTCCACGCAAACCATACCCACAGAGACGTAAAATCCACCAGGCTCACTGAGACCCCCTGAAGCTGTGCTGTGCTTCTGAAGCTATTTCTACCCAAGGAAAGTGACGGAACAGCTACTAAAGGTTAACAGCTTGATATCAAACCACTAATCTGATTTCAATAGTGTAAAATAAATCATTTTATCATCTGGGAAGCATGGAGAGGACACAGAAAGCTATTGGAACAAGCATCATTACAAGACTCTCACCGGATAGCAACCCTGGGAACGTCCAGGCAGGGAGGGGAGGAATCACTCCTAATCCTAAGTAGCTAGTAGGATATGTTTATTTATTATACAAAAGATGCCCTGTCATCCCGGAAAAGGCTGCGGAGACAAGGACTTCAGCCTGACTGAATGGGAGTGCAGGAAGAGGCAGATTAATCTGCTCCTATGAGACTGCCTCAACGCTCCTCTTCATGCAGCTGATGCTCCAGGCCAACACAGGACACTAACAGCCAAGCTTCCCGGCTGCCCTGCACGCACAGTGCCGGTGGTACCTGATGAGCTAGGAAATGTTTCTGCACATTCAACTGAAAACGAGACAGGCGCAGACAAAACCTGGATGTTTCCTTTCCAATAACGTTAACCATGAACCTGCTCATTTTTAAAGTTTAGAAGTCAACTTTAAACTTGACTTTAACATTTGATTCCATTACACTAAAATCTGTACAATTTCAAATATCTTTTCACTGCATGATGGAAGACATATTTTTCCAGTATTTCCAGATAAAAGAAAAGTCATTAAATACTGTTGTGTCTCAAAATGTGAGATTGCACAGAGTGTTTTACACCGTACTCTGCTATGCATCTACTTCTGGGAGGGATTAGCTACTACTACTGCACCGAAGACAAAAATAAAACTCTCCACCACCACCACATCTGCAAATTTCAAGCCTGCAACAGCAAAGCAGAGGAGCCAGCTTGGGTCTGTCAGGCTTATCTCAGGCTCAGCACGGTGCACAGGTAGCGATGCAGCTCTGGGCCCCGAACCGGCTCCAGATCAGCAGGGTCCTGTTCACAGGGAGCTGCTCCTGAGCTGGCAAGCCCTGGCACAGCCGGGTCTCTGCCCACAGACACCAGGTCACGAACTGCTGCTTCATCCCGGGCTCTCTCTGTAAGCTCCGAGGTAGTCAGCAGCTATGTTAGCTCTTGCATTTGCATCAGTTTACTCATTTTTGTAGGTTTGCTGCAATAATAGCCAGATTTTGACTGCGGGCACCTGAAAATGAACATTTAAAATTAATTTATGGCAAATGGAAGACACAATTGTCAGATGAAAAAAGAAAAAATTGCCCTTACCTTTTGCACTAGATAGACACTAGTTGCTCTTTCACTTGCTACTTTATCCAGCGCTGTTTCTTCCAGTACAAAGTAGCTTACATCCGCGATGTGAACACCCACTTCGAAGTTCCCTGAAATTGCACAAGGAAGTCAGTAGGCTGCAGGCAGAAATGAACTGCTGACATATTGAACTCGGACCCCTCTCCCAGTGCTACCGTAACCTTTTTGCCTTATGCCTAGACCTCACAGAAATGATACTTCTGTCCACCTCTTCCATCTGAGATGAAAGCTGTGGTCTCTCGGCACACTACCAAATTCACAGCCACCATGGCTACAACATCCGAGTGAATAAACGTACGAGTGAATCCTCAAGCACAACAGTGGATATGTGTAAACCCTTAAAAACCACGTGAATAAGTCTTTCCAGCTAGGAGCTTGTAATAGTGAGCTCAGTCCTCATCCCTTTGCTGTCAGACAACAGTAAGCAAGAAATATGGGACCCCACCATACAAGCACACAGGCAATGCAGGACACCGTTTCCCAGGTATGGAGCAGCAGGTCACACACGCTTTTGGGTTCTCAGAGCTGCACTTGTTTCCACGTCACCCTGGTTGAGCCCAAATTACTGCTGGGGACCTGGGAAGTCTTCACTGACTTCGTATCAGGCTATGCAGAAGCACAGCTTTCCACAAGCAGAATATTCCCGCTGTTATCCTGCCTTCCCTTCAGATTAGGATTTTTATCTCAGAGTCCAGTCTAGAAGTATCTTAATTCAAAAGTTAGGCTAGAGAGGAGTACTACTGAGGTTTATTGTGAGGTTTTGGCAATAATTTGGATTTGGAAGTAACGATCATCCTCAGCTTTGGAAGTAATTAGTACCTTGGTCCAAGAAATTCTGGTTTGCTAATCCTCAAAGAAGCCTATTGACCTTTGTTTTCTCTGGAAGGACTCTAGGCTAGATTTGAGGTGCTTATTTGTAGAATAGTTCTAAGTGCAGCGTGTTCCTAATTATAACATTTGGTTCTTTAGAGGAATTCACTAACTTCTTGGTATGTATAAATATTTTTTCTTTCCCTAATTTTTTTAAAAAGACAACGTAATGAGATACCATGCTGGTGACAATCCTGTTTGTTTATACGCCTTGCAAAGAACATTATCAAAGCCTTTCTCTAGAGTGTCACGTTTTTGAAGGCTAAATTGTTAATAGCTGCCGTCGTTACGCAGTACATCTGCCCGTGTTGACGGGTACCGGTGCTAGATTTCAGCAGAGTGAAAATGGAAACGTATACAGAAGGGGAAGCGTGAGAAGGTTCAGGCTCATATTTGGAGAGCCACCCAGCCCACTGTGCCCCCAGCTGGGAGTTCAGATAAGTGAGGACCAAACCATCCTGTGCGACTGTTTGAATTCATAACAATTTTAACTTAATTTTATTAAGCCGTGTTTGCGCAGCGCTTTGAGTACGTAAAGTATTATCTTGTTTTTTGTGCTGCTTTTGTACACTCGATAGAGCACAGATGTAAAAGCAGCAGAAACGCACATGGAAGACGGGAGGGCTGGGATTTAGATTTGTCCATATAACCTACAGTCACTGGAAGGTCCTGCAGAGAGTAAATATGATGGCAGCAGGGGGAGAGGGCAATAATCCCATTGCACACCAAGGGACAAATTCCACCACTCGTTAGGAAGCTGGGAGAAAAGACTGCAGATTAAATGGTTCACCTCGGAAAGCTGCCTACAGCTGTGTTGTGATATTATCACATGCCTTGAAAGCTGCTCTACATGGATTAGGCATCCAAGCCTGAAACTACTTAGACAGTAAGTCTTAGACCAACAGTTCAACCAACAGGTTTAGTATTACACGCACTCGAAGCCAACACACTCAGAAGGTAAAAAAATATTGAATACTTTGAAGTCAATATTGTAATGTATTGACCCTGCAGGCAAATATTGACGAAAGGAAAAGGAGAGGGGGTCATTACATCATGCCTTTAATCGTACTTTAATTCAATATGTGCACTGTTACATACATGAACTTTTTGTCCTTGGTAGAAAATCGACAAACCAAGAAAGATCTCATTGCATGAGATAATAAAACATGGAGTTAGCCAACGAAAACACATTGAGCGGAGTTAAATTTCATTCAGGTTTCCCACCAGAGCTTCTAAAAGCTGGGGTCAGTGTGAGCCCCCTGCTTTTGAACTTTTAATGGAAATTCTATCTAAATATTTTCTTACATACATTGACATAATGCAAACTGGCAGCTCTTGGGTTTGTCTTGCTCAAGTATGAATCACCGTATCTCCCTCACCCCCAAAAAATTCAGACCAAGAGCACCTGAAGATACAGCACAGTGATCAACCAATCAGATTTCTCTCAAATCACTGCTTTTGAATGTGTTAGACAAAATACCAGCCTAAGCCTGCACAGAAATATTTGCCTACTGCTCTCTCCTGGTTTATTTGCTAATTAAAATGAAAGAGCTTTGTGGATAGAGAAATACTATTCACTAGCATTCTCTTCCAGGTCCACAAATAGTTTTTCTAGTCTCATTAATTTTTACGACAAAGTCACAAAAGGAACATTTCACGTTGTAAGTCTTGTGTTATTTCCCAAGGAAAAAAGAAAATGTGGCCTGAATGAAAGGAAAAGAGAGTTAAACCAGCACTCATTTATTGAAAAAGTCTTGTCAGGGAGCAGAGAAAAGGGGGAAAGGGTGGACACCACATGGACCACACACCACAGGCTGCTACACATGCTCTACTCCGCCTTCATTTTGACGAAGAAATCTACTTTTCCAGCAAACAGAGGCTTCAAGTCTTTAAACGAGTACTTTACAAACCACACACTTGCTTCACTCCAAATTTAAAATTCTCCTACAGTGGGGCTAAAGCTGCTCAACAACCCCTAAAGCTAGGTATACGCTACGAGTTTAAGGATTTTTTTTTTTTTTTTAAAGGAATTTACATAAGAATGTACAGGAGACTAAGCCAGACACTTCATATGCTGATATTAAAGCAAGAGCTGAAGGAAGCATCTATTGCAATGAAAAACACTGAAGGCACTTGGATGGCTTCTTTCACTCAGGATCTCTGGGATTTTTCACTTAAAATCATTTAATCTGAAAGTGGGTGCAAAATTGTGATCCCATTCGAACTCCACCACTACAAAGCTGCTACATGGGAGATGTTTAGCAACACGCAATGCAGTTTAGAATCAAGCAACACAAGTTTTATTAACCAGCTGTACCCTATTAGCCCCCCTCTGCAAATACAGAGATGTGGCAACAGAGATGGATGGGAGACAGGAGTATTATTTGAAATTACACTATGGCATTGCAAAACCCAATAATGAGACCCTTTGCAGAGAGGAGCTCTCCTCCCGAGGTCTGCAAGTAGAAATAGAGAAAGGGCTGGGCACTCAGCCACCAAAGCTCCTCTTGGGCCAATGCTCTGTGCAAGAGGGACTGCAAACAACACGGGTCTGATGCCCCTGCGGCACTGCACACAGAGAAGACAATTTCCCTTTTTGTTTACCATCACATAGGCTGCTAGGATGGCAAAATATAATGGACCTGTATTGCTCCAAGTTCTAGAAGCCTGGATTCCCTCTTGAAGCTTATCAAGTGACAGAGCTACGAGTGGCAGGCCTCCCCCAGCACGAGGCTGCATTAGGCACACTGCAGCTCTGGAGAAGGTCTGGCTCCTTGATTTGGGAATCTCCTGTATTTGAACCCACTCCAAAACCTTGTATGTGTAACACTGATACGATGCTAAAATTGAAGGAGAATTGGTGGCACCTCACAGAAGAACAAAGAACAAGTTGTTCCTTTTTTTTTTATTTTTTCACTGATGATCTCATTCTCTACGACAAAACAGTTCAAAGAACATTTTTTCCTTCTTTATTGAGGAAAATTATAAACAAAAAAGGATTAGCAATAAAGAGCTGGAAGAGAAGGAAAAGGACCTTTCAGTCTGTAAATGCTCCATAAAAACTGCCAACCCAGCAAGTCGTATCAAGTATTTGCCCCAGGAATTAGAAAGTTGAGTTGAACGTATTTGAACAGTATGCAAGGGAACACACTGGCAGCAAATCCCTCTTCTCTGTCTTCAGCAACTCTAGTCACTCCTAGCACAAATGCAGAAACACCAAGCAACTTCCCTTCATACCTTAGCATACGCTAATTTTAGGACCATGCAACTTAAAAATGCAACCCTTCAAGGATAAAACAGCAAAAGGCAATTCTCCAGCACGCAGACATATTCTCCTTTATTTTCATCTCACCTTCAAGCATCATCATTCTTAGGAGGGAAGACAAACATTAGTAGAGTGTTAAGTCAACTTAAAACTTAATACCAATTTCTGTATTAACCACTATTTCTTACACTGTCTTCACCCCTCAGTTTGCGAGACACAGAAGAGTTCAAAGCAGATTGCGAAGTGTTTGCTGCAGCCAGAAAACAACCAGCTACCTGCCTGCTGCTGGCAATTAAAGGTAGTTGGCTGTTCCCTGGCTAGACCAAACTCTTGCAGCAAATAATTACAGCTCTTTCCCATTCCTCTGCCCTGGGGGGACCATGCTGCTCCTCTTATCTGCAAAGCAATATTTAACGCCTTGCAAAAGTATGAAAAACTTGCATAAAGAGAGACAAATGAGGCCTTTAACCTACATGCACGTTTTGTTGCTATTAGCAGTGCTACAGTAGAGCATGGGTCTTCATCAAGGCTCAAGTTCACACATGGGATCGTGGGCAAACAGCCGAGGATAGCCTCTACAGGGGTCTCGGTTACAGAAGGGACAGGGGGGCTGCAGACACTAACAGGGATGGATACAAAACAAATACAAGTTGCACGGAGGCAGAAAATGGCACTGAGAGTTGGGGAAGCTGCTAGAAGAAAAAGAGAGAGCAAAAAGAGAATGACAGTGTGAGTGAGGAGAAAAGAGCAAGTGGGAAAGCGAAAAAAAAAAGAAAGATGGAGAAGAGAAGAGTTTAATACAAAAATAAAAGTGGAACCATGGAAAGAGCAAGTTATTTGTCTGCTCTGGAGCCTGAAGACAAAGGTGGGTGGCTTTAATTCTCAGCGGAGGTTACTTTTCCACTGCAGGAAGCCAAGCTATTGTTCAGAAAATCAGACAGTGTGTTTTATTTTACTTATTTTAAAATAACAAGGAAAGTGCTTAAATTTTACTTGTGTACCCTAGGGCCATTTTGCTTTTTGAAAGCACAGTGCAACTGAGCATAAATCCATTGACTTGTTTACCAGGAAACCAAATTTTTAAAATTATCACATGATGGTCATTTAGCCAACCGAAATGCAACTAATTACACCTTTTTTTTTTAAGCAAGTAATAGCTTTTTCCTTCTCTAAAGGTCTCTTCCTTGACATAACCTCACAAAGACTCTGGCAAAAGGAGTCAGAATCCTGTATCTCAAGAGTGCAGGACAATTCCCCAGGGCACAGAGCAGCAAGTTTTCCAGCCAAGCATAAATATGACTTTAGTAAATGTTGCAACAACTTCAAAAGAGGAAAAACTGCCTGCCCAAACAAACAGTAAGCACCTCTAAACAGTAATGATCCACAAAATACTATGTACTACCAGGCATTGCCTCTAGGAGATGTCCCCATCCAAGCCCCTCTGCCATGGGTTCGCATGAGAAACGTCCCACAGAAACAGCCCCCTTCGCCCACCGGCCACAGAGAGACTTTGAAACCATCAGGAACAGCCTGGTCAAGGTTTCAAGACATTTGAACTCGTCTTTGAACTATGCTTAGTCACTTGTTTCTGGGTTTGTACCACCTGGAGAGGCAGCCAAGGTCAGGCCCCCGACTCCTCTCACGGGGCGAAGGCAGAGGGAGCAGTGGTGCACGCAGCACGTCAGCGCGGCCACTCCAAGTGCTCCAACTGCAAACAGCAGAAGGGCTGGGTGAGGCTGGGCTTTTCCTTTGCTTCTTAAATCACAATTAAAACCATTGCTTTCTTTCAACCTGTCCTGGTTTTGGCTGGGATAGAGCTAGTTTTCTTCCTTGTAGCTGGTATAGTGCTGTGTTTTGGATTTAGGATGAGAATAATGTTGATAACACACTGATGTTTTAGTTGTTGCTGAGCAGTGCTTACACTAA
Source organism: Platalea leucorodia (assembly GCF_965183815.1). NCBI lineage: Eukaryota > Metazoa > Chordata > Aves > Pelecaniformes > Threskiornithidae > Platalea > Platalea leucorodia. Next base: position 11,795,498 of record NC_138830.1, read on the forward strand.
GCCAAGGACTTTTCAGCTTCTCATACTGCCCTGCCAGCGAGGAGGCTGGGGGTGCATATGAAGCTGGGAGGGGACGCAGCCAGGACAGCTGCCCCACACTGGCCAAAGGGCTATGCCATACCACATGACGTCATGCTGAAGAAAAAAATGAGGGGAGCTGGCCAGTGGCGGGCACAGCCGCTGCTCAGGAATGGGCTGGGCACCTGGATTGGCTCCAGGTAAGGTACAAACAAAACTTGTGTGTTCCTTAAGTGCAATGAAGGACAAATGAAGATGAAAAGCAGAAAAACATACTAGGAAAGGAACCCTGCCTAAGCAGAATACTTTCCAGAGTTCTCCATGAGCCAGCAGCAATTCTTTAAATAGTTTCAGAATTGTGAGGAGACTTTATCTATTACTAAATTAAATGCTGGGAGCAGGTGTTCCATGTGAATTGCACACAGTTTTTGTCTGTAGCAGCTAATAAATTCAGCGATGTCCTAAAACTACTTGCTAGAATTTAAAAACTACCTTTTATACCTCAAAACAAAGCCAGGACACCTCCATAACACGGCACTTCAGGCACTGTGCATCACAGAGCCCTGAGTTTTACACATGAACCAGCACAAGCCAAATCAGTTAAGCACTGTTTCAAATACTTTGGCTAAGGTTAGCATTTAAAGCCTTTGCGAGGAAGGTGCTTCCCCACACTGCTCAGCTCTGAAGAGTACACCTAGAGATGGCTCTTGGTCAGCACAAGGCCTTCCCAGGCTCTCAGGAGAAAGGAAGGGTCGATCCTCCCACAGGAACATGGGGTAGATCTTCGTGCAGGTAGTGTTCTCTGAACTTCCAGCTCCCACGAGCTGGAAACATCTAAGCTGGGGATCAGTCAGAATTCAGGTCTCTAGACCTCAACAGAACACATCAGGATACAGGCAGAGAAACATAACACACAAGTGTCCTGTCCTGTGGGTCACCAGCAAACCCACGTCAGTCCTTCATCACCTTGTGACAGGAGATGCTGCCATCCAGAGTGCACCTACTGCCTACACCGTACCTTCAATATCTCCTGCGGAGAATAAAAGAGCTCTTCTGTGCAAGCAGTACCGCTGCACCATTAAGTTGGATACTTACACAAGGAAGGAATTCTCCTGAGGGAAAAACACTAAATACTCAGAAGGACAAAATTTACACAGCATGTACCAGATAAAAGATTTAATTGCAGACTGAAGGACACAGGGAATGATATCCAACAGAATAAGCACAGAGCATAAAGATTCATTCACACTGCTGAGCAAGATACAAGCAGGAAAATACAGATGAAAGTGGGGTATAAGTATTTCAATAGTGAAAGGTCAGAGCACAGGACAGTTGGGGACAGACAGTATAATGATGGAAAAGGAAGAGAATGTGCCATTTCTTTGAGATATCAAATGTGTCCAGTATTGGCAGACTGAGATCAGACACAATGATTCCTTATGCAGCAATGACTATGTCCCACCTTCTGCCCGTGCAAATTTTCTCCCCATTCCTATGCTGGTACCTGTTTACAGTGCAGAGGGTCACGGGTAAGCTCATTTCTTCTGCGCCTGCACAAGTGCTTAGCAGACTTTGTGAGGTGCCAAAAGAGCAAGTTCCACTCAGAGGTTTCTAAATTGTACTGATTTCTTTGCAAGACTCAAGTGTAATGAGCAAAATGAAGAGGAGTTACAAACCTCAAATACATCAGATTTATCCACTGAAGGCCAGTACTGGCTATATGGTCATGTCTGGGAGAACCTTTAGATGACTACTTATGACTTAAGACTCAAGATGCATCTTTCCTCTGAGTCTATCCCAAGCACTTGGCAGGTGGATCTCCAACCCTTCGTCAAGACAAGATGTCAAGCAGGACACCAAGGCAATGACTGTGCTGCTGTGAACTCAGATTCCCAGCTCAGAAAGCACTCCTTGCTGGCAGGGAGAAGTTACCAAGGGAGACTCCTAGCAGTCTCTTAACAGCAAGATTTCCAGCCAACATGATGAAAGTGAAAGGACAATTTCTGGTATTCACGTCATGAATTGTTTTTATCACTATTCCAAGACCCATTCAAGAGGCTAACTCTATCAGGAAATCAGTAGTCTTTGAATTTAAAGAGATGGGAAGTGGCACCCAGCAGCTTTCAAGATGAATTACCATCATTTTGGGTGTAGGATGTCATCTTGTTCCTGAAATGAAGGTTTAGAGTGGGGAGGGACCAGCCTCTCTCTACTGCTAGGTCAGTCCCTTTTGTGCTATCTCTACTAAACACAGTACTCCAAGGCTGAGCAAGCGTTCCCAGGCATTCAAAGAGACCTTGGGATTTAGGGCTAGGCCAAACACGTACAAGGTACTTCCATGGAACAGCCTTGACATTTTGACTTTTTTGAGAACAGAAGGCAGCCACTGAGATTTCACTTTTAGCCATCCAACTTTCTTATTTATTTTTTGAAAGATTTCCAAAATATTTCCATCTGCACCTGGTTTTACTCTTTCTGTGTAACTAGCATAATAGTCAACAATCAAGAAACGCTGTAGTGACCTGCACTGTAAGAAGATGTTTTTCCTGTTCAGCTGGGCTCTGAAACCCCTGCATTGCAATAAATTAAAAGTTAAAACAATAGCCCAGTGATTCTGAGGGATCCTGCCATTTAAGAAAGTTGATAATAAATAATATATACAGCAGTAACTTCTTTGCTGACTGCACGCAACAGAACATACAACTGAAGTTAACCATGTGGGAATTTATTCCTAGCTATTTGTACCCTTTTAAAGTTTATCTTCCTCACATATCTTCTGATTCTTATCTGCTAAATTTACTGAAAAATCCTGTTTTCTCTAGCTCTTTCTGATCATCACCTATCATTTGCGGTTATTCTCTAAAGACCCTCCTGGTCCCTGAGGTTCTTTTTCATGAACAGAAATCCTAGATGAAGTGCATTTAGATCTCTTTGTACAGGATTTTCTGGATCCTCTCCCCATTACCCAGCTCCTTAAAGGCATTTGGGTTTTTTCTTCAATATACTGTCAGACACTATTGTTTTTAAGTCTTTATCCACAAATATTAGTGAGATTCTCCAGGACACAAAATCCCGCGCCTCTAAATCTTTGGGGAATTGTCCCAGGTCCTGAATTTATGAACTGAAACAGTCCGGAAGGCGACTTCACCCAGAGCATCTCTCCTCCCTGCAGGAAAGTAAACTCACTTTTACGAGTAATTCTACTGGTATTTGCACATCTGTTTGCATGTTCTGCAGCCATAGTCTTCATTAGATTAGTCCTTCATAGACAATCTACCTTCTATTTTGTTTTAATCCTGCGTCTTTTTCCTCTACAGTTTTCTCTGTGTACGGTAAAAAAAAAAAAAAAGCTTTTGGGATAAGGATGGAATCTTTATAAAATATCTATACTTGATACAAAAATCCAGTGCAATAAATATGAATTACCAATAACAAATCCTGCCCATTTTTGTTTAACCAAGCTTTTAACCAATCTTCTCACAAGTAGCTTTCAAATATATACAAAAAATGTTTTAACAAATTATGTTCCAGCAATCAATGCTCCAACCAAATCCAAACTTTCTTAATCTCCACCCCAATACCTTATCATCCAGTTTAATGCACTTGTCTGCGGATTAGGCTCAGTCTATTTCCCTTTCAGCCACCACCAGTTTGGACCAAGCTGCCCTGTTTCCACTGAAGCTGAGGGGATCCCTATGTCATCAAGTTGTCTCACTGAGACAAGAGAGATGTTCGGTGGAGGAAAGGTAACGCAATCCAGCCCTCTGATTCCATTCAACCCTGCACCTGGAAATCGGAAGTGATGTGTGTTTCCACACACAACCCCATGTTACTTTAAAAGAAGACGCAAAATATAATGTACATGCTGCAGTTCCCCAGCATTACACGGGATGACTTTATGGGACACAGCAGGGATCTGGATTTGGCACAGACCTGAGTGTATTTTGCATATTTCAAAGAATCTGCAACCACAAACCCTTGATAGAAAGAAAGGCTATGTACCTGTTTCTAATCACTGCAATACGTCTTTTTCACTTTCCCAGTGACACAACAAAAACCCACCAGCAGGTAACAGGAGAGCCGAGCTAACTACGGCCGATACCAAGGGAAAAACTGACCAAATGTTATGCACAATCCCACTCCTTGTAGGTCGTCTTTATTTTTCCCATATTTGACTCCTACAATAAATTTAAGTAAATTGCAGTTTATGGTCATTTTACATTTGACTCATATATCAATGTGGGGTTTCTGTCATGTTCTCTCTAAGCTGAGTCTGGTGTCTGTTAATCTTAAACATCTTACAAAGAAGGAAGCATAGTAATTTCATAATATAATTTTTAATTCAATACTAGTCCATTCTTCAGTCTTTATCTTAAGCAAGTCAGACCAGCATGACTCCAATTACAAACTCTTCCTACACTTTGCACTGCAGGAACCAAACGGATTAGCTGAAAGGTCCTGTACCATGTGTTGCAAGAGCAAATTTCACCCTACAGTCCTTAAGTGGCCAGAGGCACAAAGCTGAACAGAATAGAGAATATCTATGTCTTAAAAAGCAAAATATAAGTGCACACAACTTTGCAAAATTAGAACAACACAAACGTTTGCAACCTACATCAGGAAAGAACAAGGATGGAAGGAGAAGAGCAGCAGGCGGTCACCTGGGATGGCAGAGAACATCTCAGGGCTACCAGGGCTCTACAGGTGTTTTTCAGGCACAAGATGCTGGAGCTCACACACTGGGGATGTCTACTAAGGTGTCCAGGAGGTCTAAGAAAAGCAGCCCCAGTATCCATAAGCCTGAAGTAGACAAGGGATAATTTTACCAACATTTGGCAAAACATTGGTTGGTTTTACCAAAAGGCGTGAAATAGGCTCCTTGAACAGAGACGTAAGTCCTCACTCTCTGCAGATCTGTTTCTGAAAACTGCAGCCCACAGTGGATTCACTGGTGTCTGCTAAGGAGAAAGGTCACACTGCACTCTTCCCAGATTTGGGTCATTAAGAGAAGCTCTCCTCTTTGCTTATGCACCATTTTCATGACACTTATAGAAACACAATGTGTTTGAGGTTTTTATCCCATTCCCCTTAGGTATATTTGATTTAAATTCACCAACAGGTTGAACAGATTTAAAGGGAAGGGAAAAACCAGGGAGCAGCACACTGCAGAAATCTCATTTGCTTAGGTCATCAGGTAAATACTGGGAAGATTCAATAAATGTATCTATATATGACCTCACTCCAAAATGCAGACAGACAACGTCACTAAGGACATAAAAACCAGGGCAAGCAGCCTGTAGAATATATTTCTGTTCTGCAGTACAACAATTCCTCCTAGAGTAAGATTGAAATTACTTAAACTTGAATTACTTTTTGAAAGATTGTAGGGATACAGGAATGAAAGAACAACAGTGACAACCATGTTAGTCATCGACAAACAGACAAAAAGATGTAGAGAAGCTCTGTCAGTGTGGCCCAAAATACTGCTTTGAAATCAGCATCAAAAGACCCGCACACGGGTAAGACAATCCCTCAGAAATGCACCCCCATCATTTTGCTGCCTCCTTCCTGTCACAGCCTGACATTTTACTAGATGGAATTGTCTGCCTTTAAATTTGTCAAATTTCATTTCTGTTCCTACCAGCAAGCAGCCTTCAAACACAAACAGCAGCCTTCAAATATCACCAGAAATACAAACACCACTTGCCAATGATTCCCAGATGATGTTTGGCAAATGTGGGAAACTAGCCTGGTGCCACTGGGACACCCAGGTCACCTGGTGTGCTCTTACATGATAGGATCGGAATAAATCTTTAAATGTCTGCACCCTGGATGAAAACATTCAGGTTTGAAAGTGGTACAGTTGTTTTCTGCGAAAAAAACACAGGTACAAACCACGAACGGCTCTGTTGTATGCTCCTGGCTGCAGTAATTTGCTAGAAGACATGCAGAAAGGATCATAAAAAAGTATCGACTGAAATGAACTTGCTTAAAACCTCAAGCTACCCTGAAACAGCCCTACAAAGGCTGTAGAAACTAGGCGCAGTCCAGATCCATCTTTTTCTCCAAAATTATGCTGAGTCATCTAAATGGAGTACAGTTCGTTCATACTTCTAAAGCTGTTATATAAATAACCCTATTTTCCTTCTTTATTGGAGCTGATCTCTTTTAAAATATACACTCACAAATGCGAACAGCAAGCTTACCTCCCTACTGCTATCATTAAACAATAACGAGGAGCACGACTGTTAAATCAAAAGCAGACTCCAATATAAAATCCTCTCAAAACCAGACTGGCCCACTTAAGACATATATCCCTGAAAAGTTTCCAACTGCTGCAATATCCTACTGCAAGCTCCATTAAAAACACAGCTATTCCCACAACCACCCCATGCTTCCTTTGCTAGTGACACTCTGCTACCTGGTAGTTCTTTATGATAGATTTGTGGATTACTTCTGCAAAAAATTCTTTTCCATCTTTTACGGAGGATGTAGCATGGGCGAGTCCTCCATCCAGTGACTGGAACTGATAAGGGTTACACTGAGAAGTTTTAAAACGAAGCAAAGGTGCAAAACCAGTCCCTTATCTCTCTGCTTGTTGCCTAAGATCCTTCAAGGCAAAGAAAATGCCTCAATCTTGAATAAATTAGCAACGAATGTTTGAGGACAATTTCATTCTTCAAAATCATCTGAAATGCACTGATTTAGCTGTCTGACAGAAGAAGTGTTAGCGATGAGTGGTTTCTTTTTTCTTGTAGTTATTACGGGTGCTATATACCAACAGAGAGACATTTTCTGAATTGGGTTCTGCATTCTCTGTTGATTTTTGGAGATCTCCTGACATCATGAGTATGCCAGATACGTGGTTTGCTCATGTTAGGGTTTTTTGGTGGTGTTTTGTTTTTGTTTTTTTTTTTAGTGTTTTACATATGGGCAAAAAAGATGGAAAAAATAATAATTTCTTGTAACCACGTTTGCATTTGGAATAAAAGCCGTGTTAACTCTTAACACAACTTTGCCCTCATGAGAAATGCAGCCTTGCCAGCCCTGGATAAGCTCTTAACCTCTAAAACAACTCTTTGTCATAATAATTGCAGCTAGCATAGCAACTTTTAAAGCCAAAAGTCCTCAGGGTACCTCCAAAACATATCAAGAGGCTCTGTTAAGCACAAGATTGAGGTTCCCATAGGGGCTCTCCTTAACACTGAAGAGCTGGGAACAGCCGTAGCTTTTGCAAGCAAGCGAACACAAACAAGTGAACCCCAAGGACTCCTGGCACTGGTTTTGGACCTTTCTAAATTTGCAAATTCCTGAAAAATTTTAAGTCAAAGTACAGGATATCTTAAAAAAATTCATATATGCTGATGGATTTATACCCCTGCTTTTGCCAGACACATTTCATGGGCCTATAATAGTAATCTAGGTAGGGCTATAGTAGTGCTCACAGTGGGCCAAAAAAGTAATGAATCCACAGAGATTCAATTTGCATGCAAGAAAATGTCCCAGAAACTTGTGATACAAGATGGATCTGGATGTCTCCTGCCAACTGCAAAGGACAGGTCTGAGGGCTGAAGTCCCCAGTGCTGGAAGCTGAAGAGTCTTCCCATCTGGGTAGAGCCCAGTCCTGTCCAGGAACAGGTTGATGGCAATGAACTAGCTCTAAATGCTAATTCCCCGTCAGGATGCAAAATAAGGACTGCAGTGAAGAGTGCGTATGTCAGGTAATATAACTATACACATACACATTTCTATTACTTTCTCCTGCTAGGAACAGACACTATGTGATGCTCATACCCTGGTTGAGGATCTAGCACCTTGTCTCTTGGGCAACAAGCTCTGCGGCTGTATCTCTGAGGTGACACCTTAGAAAGGGGCACAGGATACAGCTTATATTGCCAACTGCATGTGAAACAGATATCCCTTATAGGAGGCTCACAAAATCATGTTCTGATTGGGTTCTTCAGATTAGGAAGTATTTGAAAAATTTAACCTTTGGAATTTAGCATTTCAATACTGAACCATAGTTGGCAGAGGAAAAGGTTCACGAAATGCTGGATCAAGTTTATGCCTCAAACAGCAGCACATTGGGAGGATAATGGGTAAGAGTCCATCAGTACGGTTCTTAGTTGCTTTTCTTATTCATCTTCACTAACAAGATTCTGCAAGCATCTCCTTGCATGACATCAGGAGCCTTAAAAATGGAGATGGACATGATTCCAGCTACCAGACTGGACATCTCTGCTTCAGAGATATCTCATGTTTTAAACAAACATTGCAGCACAGATACTGAGATTTCCTTCCTCTGCCTGCTTGGGGACACATGCTGAGCTGGCTGGCCAGCCACCATGCTTGCTCGAAGGATGCAAAGGGTTTCCTGCAGGCTTTTTATGCCGCTTGCTCCCACTCAGCTCATCGGCTCCCTCCCTAACAGATCACGACAGCATCAAAGACCATCAAGGACTGTTTTCCTGTCTTTACTTCCTTCTGAGCCACAAGGCCTCCTCGGAATAAACACCACAGATTTCAAAGTAAAAGAAAGGGTATTTCCATGGCGGTTCTTTCCACACTGATTTAAAACCTGGTCCCTGGGACATTCACCAGCATCCAAACTGGCTTTTCCAGGGGGTGAGTTTCCTTGGCCTAAGGCTGAGGCAGTGCTGTGATGGAATGTGGGCACCACTCTCGCGGCGGACCTGAGGCTGAAAGGAGAGGCAGAGGGCACGATGCCCAGGTCGGGCACAGATGAGATCACTCTTAAAAAAGGCTCCAGCTCAGAGCACCTTTTCATTGAGAAGAGCCCGGGGCGGAACAAGCCTGTTGGAGGATGCACGGCTCCAGCCAAAAGGCAGAGATCTGACACACAAAGGGCTGCTGCGAGCAGGCTCCCACTTCATGGAAAATGGGATGTGAGGGTGAACAAAGACCTTCGGGCTGGGACAGTCACCAACGGGTGCATTCACTTGTCTGCCTCTCGGATCTTCTCCTCTGAGGCTCATCTGGAGGAAAGTGGGGAATGTATAATGATCCCGAGATGGTCGTGAAACTTTCAAAAGCACTAAATCCACACTGGATTTCCCATCCTATAAATTCTGGATACAAGCCAAGCAAATCTTTACTTTTATGCTTAAGGAGACAGTTGTGCCGTGTCCCCTGCTCTTTCCTGATTTCTTCATGTCTCTTCTAAAACACACTGGCGAAGTGTATTTTGGGGAACTGAAAGAGGAGAAAGGTTCCTGCACTTTCCACTTTTGTTTTATTTGAAAAACTGAGCTTTGCAAACTTTCTCTATGCAGAGTGACCCTGTAGTCCGGTCCATTTTACCCTTCCTTCCCAACTGCCTGGTTTTCCTGGGAAAAGGAAGTGTTATCTTTGACTGCAGAAGCATCCTCTGTCCACACAGGTAAGCGTATCTGAGATCACCTTTGAAATAACAGGGTACCCTGGGAGAGAGAACTGTGCCTGCTCCCGTGTTACATACAGGTAAAGACAACCTCTGAAAGCATGGCTTTGACACGATCCTTTCACATATTCCTTAGCCTTCACAGAAGATCAGGGAAGGGCAGGGCAAACCTTCATTTGGAGGCTCCAGGAGGCCAGCACAGGCCTGATGCAGCCCCTGGGAGAAGGATGAGTCATAAATAAAGAGGCCAAGAGGACTTGGGTGTTTTCTTTCTCCTCATGCCTGTACAGAGAAGAGCAAAAAGCAACAAGGCAGGGAAGACTGGCAAAGCACAGCAGCATGAATGAAGTCCACCCAGAAGGCAACTTTAAAAAAAAATTCCCTCTTGTTTTTTTTTTTTCCTCAGTTGGATTGCATGAGAAGCACTTGTTCCAAAGAGGCTTGATCAGGGCATGGGGCAGCGCTGCAGCCACCCACCTCTGCATCACAAGGGGATTTGTAGCCGCCAGGCTACAGAGCTCCCACAAACAAGCCACAGCCCAGTAACACCTAGAACTCCCTTGGGTGGACCTGATGAGCAGAGGATCCCTTCTGTAGTGGTACATCTCCTCCCTTGCAGACTGCAGCAAGAGGCCTCATACGGCATTTTCTGCAGCTGGAGTCGGAGAGACAAGGCAGACTTCGGAGTGCGGCCACATCCCCGATCGGCAGGTATATCAACAAGTGCCAAGTATGAGTGACAGCCCTGCAATGGCTTTGCAGACTTTCTGGGAAAGAAGAATTCTTGTTCAAACAGATATTTTCCTTGAATGCTTTCTTGAAATGGCGGATAAAAGAAAAATGCAGATGTAGGCACCACAAACCAGCTCAGTGAATGGTTTCCTGCAGCATCTAAAACCCACACATATGTGATCAGTAGAGGCTCAGAGTTTCAACACCTCAGATCTGAGGGGCTGTGGGATCACAACACTGCCATAAATCTACAGATAATTCAGATGACAAAGTGGAAAGAGGGAGAACAGAGTTCAGCTTAGGATATCTCAAGAAGACTGTTTAAATTTTTCGTGAAATGGAACAGCAATTTTTCCTTAATCTTGCCTCTAAACTGCTATTGTACAGTATAATTAGAAATAATTTTATTAGCCTCAAATTTTCTTTCAGCTCTGATTTTATTATGAGTTTTATAGCTCTGTAATACTATTCTGTACCTGGGTCTAAATGACATGACAATTCATTGGCCACATTGCACAGAATGAAATCAACCCAAAACCAGGGAATGATGTCTTTGATATCACCATATTGTGATGATTAACAAGAGCAAGAAAAACTACACACACACACACACACACACAAAAAACACTTTATCTTCTTTAGTGGTGGATGCGCTAATCAAATCATGCAATATTTCTAACCAAGCCTGTTACTGGATCTCATCAAACTAAATGAGCAGAACTTGGATGGCAAAGCAAGCTTACAAGAGGGAAGTTCCTTAAGTCAGAATCATCAAGATTTGGCTTCTGGAGCTTTACTTTCTGTTCTGTGGGCTTACGGCATAATAAAAGTACAAATAAGGCAGAACGGAAAGCTTAAAAGGCAATGAGAAGAATAACACAACTTATAAGGCACGCTCTGCTCATCTGACAATTCCCAGCATCCTATAAACACCAAAAAGCAATTCAGTCAGCGACCTTTGAAAAACTGGATTCCTTTATCCTGCGTATTCAAGGTCAAAGTTTCACTAGGCTTCAGTCTGCAAGAGTGGCATATTAGCTATTCAGCTGTAACTCCTGTAATGACAGGAGACAGCTGAGATCTGCTCAAATCAAATTACAGCTCTGATTATGCAAAACACTATGGTTCTGCATTGCCTGACACCAAGACTACTTCAGAGTGCAGCTTGAACATATCTGCTCTAAGATTTCTGAAAACAGGCAATAAAAACAACAAGAGAAAAACTAGTTTATTACTCTTATTCATATTTGGTAAAGAATACTTCATGACAAATTATATATACGAATGTGTCAACAGCTGAATATAAACACTGAGAAGTATTTTGTAAAATATATCTCATACCGTCAGGGAGTTGTTTACAGGACAAAGCATCATCAAGATCTTTGGCAGTTGATGGGTCGATGGTGAAAATGCATTCTTTCCTATCCAAGGAAAAAAGAAGAAAAGAAAAATTTATCTTCCAGTCATGAAGAAGGTATCTAAACACAGAGACCAGCAGAGACATCCAGACAACAACCACCATGTTTTCAGAAGAGACTGTCTGTTGAAACATCTTCCAAACTAATGGAAAAAAAAAGTTTTTAGACAAGTGAATCTCCTTTTTTTTTTTCCTCTTCATTTTTCTTTTTGGTTTAACTGCTTGCTCCTAACAGCTTTCATATCTCATTACTGATTCTCCTCCACAAAAACTAAACAATTTAGCCCATGAAGTTCACGCCAAAGAAACAAGCAGGAAAAAGTCTTGATGCCCTGCAGCTAGGCTAAAAATAGATTGTTCCTAATTGTAAAGCTAAACAGAACACAAATAACCCCCACCCCCATGCAGAAGAGCAGATATCGTAGCATCTAAAACTCCATGAGCACAGTTAGCACAGAGAGGCAGTGAAACATCTACAAACCAAGCTGAATGATAACAAAAATGAGTGAGAGTTTTGGTTTCAGTAAAGACATCCAAGGGATGCAGTGCTTTATAACATCTATGTTGCCTATTGTGCCCCAAAGGGAAAAGCAGGTTCAATAGGAAACGCTATGAAAGTTATAGAAAGAAAGAGCTCCAAATCAGCTAATTAGATCTAGCAAATCAACAGGGTGCTTAGGAAAGCTGAACGCCCTTTCGTATATGCCCTGCCCTGGGAGGGTTACATATGTATGTCCTGCAGCAGTGGGCAGCAAGGACACCGGGAACATACCAAGATGGACCTCAGATATAGTCTAGGGCCACGTAGATGAGACAAAATAAAGCATCTGACTCGGGAATCATCATGTTTAATAGAGCAGAGCCTGGCGAGAGCCAAAACCTGAAGCACTCAACAAATAAAACTTCCTTAACTCCTGCTTTAGGGCCTCCCTTCATCCCGGGCTGCCCCACAGCAACTTCTTGCCTGGGCACCCGGACTACATGTGCAATGTGGGACTGGAGCTGAAGAGCAGTGAAGACAGTAAAGGAATGGGTTTGCTGCTTTCTTTTGCTTTTATCTTAACCTTTAGAATAAGTTCGGGCCCTCCCTCGTTAAGAGATCCTCAAGCACAATGGCACAGGCTGAAGCTGCCAAGGAGGAGATCAGACTGCTGCTTTTCTTCTTGCCACAGAAAAACTCCTATCACGATGGCAACTCCCTTCGAGAGATATACAATGAAAACATATATTATTTTTCTTACAGCATAACCACCGGTATACTCCTGGGGTAGGAGAGGTGGCAGGGGAAGAATTACAGCAAACTTTTAAAGGAGCAAGTGTCACGTGGAATTAGCAAGTCTTAGTCTTTTTGCATGGGTGCTTGCACAGTGAGAGCAATGTCTCTATCTTCGCAGGCCTATCGCTTTGGTACTTAAATGCTCTGGGCGGTATCTGCTGGTGTCAGACAGCTGGCAGCGTGTATTTATATAATTCCACAAGGCACACTAATAGAGATTTTCAAAGACATAAAAATCAGTAAAGCACTTCACTGCCTTCCGAGACTTTGAAAATCTTTTAGAATATGCTACCTTTCAGATTGGATAGCAAAGCTGCCTTAATCCCCAGCTGCACGTTAGTTTCTGATCCTTCACATGCATCTAAACAAATTAAGAGATTGTGACACCGAGAGATAGAAAATCTTTTCAACTACACCGGGACTTTGATCTGTTGCTGCCTAGCTATCCAGCACTGGGAATCAACCAATTTTTAAAGGCTTGCAAACATCCTTTACTTCCATAAATACATATTCCTTAAAATTTCACCTAAGGATGGAATTTCAGGATACCTCCACTCCAAGGTACTGTGCAACTTTCTTTAGGGAGCTGTGCGTATGCAGATACACAGACACCGATACTACAAGCAGTATGGGGGCATGCATGTATTGATAGACCAGGTCCCACTAATTCACAGGGTATAAAGGCAACAGCATCCTGCCACTACGACTCCCCCCCCCAGTCTGGTAAATCTTCCTTTAAGTTACTTAATGTAAAAGAGCAAACAGCACCGAACGGACACTAATGGCTTGCTTCATCTGACAAGTGAGCAAGAAAAAGGTTAAAGAGCTTCTTCAAACAGAATGTGGGTTCCTGCGTCAGGGGAATAGATAGCTTATCCCAGATGTTCGGGGCCTGCAACCACAAGCATCTGCCACCCATTGCGAATCGTAGCTCCAGGCAGTTCAAAAATTAGCAGATTGGTTTCAACGAAGTACATATTTGCAGTCTGCCCTGGAAAGAAGTGAGCATAAATATGCGGGTGCCAAATTCTGAACACATTTATACAATGGCAGCAACTAACAGGCTGCTTTGCTGAGATGTATTTGGCCAGTCAAATCTACTGCAGAGGTCAGTGGTGGCCCCAGTTCAGAGAGCCCAAACCTGCGGGGCCGGCGGGGCAGCCCCCAGCCCCACCGGCCAGCGCTCGGTGCACAGCCTGCTGCCCTTCGGGACGCGCTGGCCAGGCTCTGAGCAGCCTCTTAGCATGCAAGCTGCAGGCACAGACACAGCTCGCCGTCTGAGAGCCTTAAACTCACAGATGCAAAGCTGAAGAGGGGTCCAGACGAATACCGATTTAGCATTTCTCACCAGCATTTCTATGTGCAGCACAGCTGGGATATGTTTTACCACCAGGCTCAGATCCGCGTCTCCTTTAAAACTACTCAAGGGACTTGGACTTGTAGCTTGTCACAGGCAGTTTATTCTGGGCACAGACTGCAAGGTGAGGTAAGAGTCACTGAGCAAGTAACACAAGGAATGATACTCCCTGGCATAAGGACTCTGCAGAAGTGTTGCAGAGCTGATGGCCAGGTAGTCAATGGGACAAGAGAAGCCAACCTGCAAGCAGAACTCAAAGTTCATAGCAGTGAGATAATCCTGGCACGCAGGAGTACACCTCGCTGAAGTTTTCTAAGCGAATTCCGCTCACCAGTAATTGCGTTATTAAGTGTGATGAATTATATTTCTGGTTTTCAGTTTTCATTACTGGAGAAGTTTCAGATGGCTATAGGAACCAGGGCTGGCATGTGGGAAAGGAAACAATCCACCGAGTGATGGGACCGCAGCGCTGAGCCCAAGGGCAGCACCCCGCACACGTGCTCCGCCAGGGCAAGGCCTCCGAGGAAGGCATGTTCTCAGCTATCTCCTCCTGCTTTTCCTCCAGCCTTACCGCTATCACCTTTTATCTCCAGCACGCTGCAGAGAGCCGCCTCTCGTCCCAGAGAGAATCGGCGCAAGGCAATGCAAAGCAAGGGCGGAAGGGCTGGGTGCGGGCAGCGCAGCCTGCCCGCTGCTCTGCAAGCTGTCCCCTCCCTCGGCACCTACGCCAGCCGCTCCTGTACAAACCCCAGGGAGGACCCTGGAGGCAGCTGACAAAAACCATCTGGGTGAAGTAACAACATTGCTCCCAGCTATGTGGCGAGTCTCCTCCATGAAGAGGAAGGAGCCATTCAAATTCCTCCCCTGACCATGCTGTCTGGCTGTACAATACCCCAAAGGCTGTGGCACAAGGAATCTCGGAGAGATCAGACCACATTTCTGACCGCAACCAATAACAAAACCAACCTGCAGTGGGCTGTATAACTAAACCTCAAGGCAACAGTACTTTTTATGCACCTGCTAACAAAGACCTTGCTTAAGCAGAAGCAAATCACCCAGCTACATGCATGCACATTTGCATTGACCACAGGTAAATACAAATTGGCAGCTCTCTCCAGCTTCTGGAGGGGTGCCAAGGTGACCTCGTGGGTTAAGGAGCTTGATCATCCCCCTCTCCCCCTTCTTTAAAAGCCCCGAAGGAGCCATCTCTCATTGTCATTACACCTAATAAAAATCTGTTTTATTCATTTAAAATTGTCAAAACATACTTTGTAAAAGTAATGAGATGTTCCAAGTCCACTCGTTCCAACATACACACAACTTGGTTAGTTAAAGGAAACCGGTTTAGGAGATACAGACACAAGCAGAGTTAAGAGATTTTCTGGTCTTCATGCTGGAAAGGAGTAGAGATAAACATGTGCCTTTAAGAACCCCCCAGCCTCCTCACATTGATCAAAACCAAACATTTTGGTGTGGAAACTTCAGCTTTTTACAGGAGCCTCTTTGCCCAAAACGTGTGTTTAATGCAGGTTTGCAGAGGTGGACCTGCCCTGGCACTGAGTTTCTGTCGATGGAAGAATAAAATCTTTTCTCCCTCCTCCTCATGGCCAGAGGTTTCATGCACCAGCGCGAGGCAGCGCCTGCGAGAGTTTTGGAGGATGAGGGGAACGGCTCGCACTGAGCGTGGTGGACCTGCAAGCAAGAGTCAGGAAAGCACGTGCCACACGCAGACTGCCCAGACCCTGCCAGCCCCAGGCAGTGCCCGGGAGCGCTGACCCAGCTGCCTCCAGCCCCGAGACAGTGACAAGAGCACTGCTAAAGCCAAAGCTCTCGTGCTGGCTCCGTCTGCCATCTTGTAAATCAACCACCTGGGAAAAAAAACCTGCAGAATAGAGCACTTAGTTTATTAGACAGTAACGACAGCGTCAACATATACAGGCTGGTATATCAATCCTAATTTAAGGAAAGCTAATTAAGTGCAGTTTCTCTTTGCACAGCTTAAGGAAGACTAATTAAAGCGGACAAGCGTATCTGCAGAGCAGTTAGTCTTTTTACCTTTAACAGGACCTAAAATAAATGGTTAGTGCAGTGGTAGAGGTAAGATAAGTAGTCTGTTGGTGAGCTGGAATTACCGTCGTGGTAATTAAAACGTTCACAGATCACTGGACTGCAACAGCAGTTTGTTTTTCTTTGTGCAAATACGTACATCTACACAAAGGTATTCACGAGAATCAGCAGAGAAAATACTGTACAGTTGGTGCTGCAAGGTTTGGTACAATATTTCAATTTTTGCCAGCTAAACTGTTCAGAATTCAACATATCGGAGTTAGCCATAAAATATAAACACCTATGACACAAGGAGATTACAAGTCCCAGTGGTCAGGGCTCCATCTTCACTCAAGTGGAAGGCCACTTGGATCAAGATGAAGCATTGCATTTGTAAGCCATGGGCTCAGGCTGTATTAGAGGCAAGGTTTCTGGCATGGCCAGTTATTGGGCAAAGTTTGGGTGCTACCAGTGTGATTTTCTGTAAAGGCAGCTTGGTGTTGCTAATAGAGAAAAGCGCCAGCTTGTACACAGTAGACAAAGCAGCATCCTGAAGCCATGCAGATCCTCCTAACACAACTGGACAGCCTTCCCAGCCAGCAGCACACAGACGAGTCAACCCACCAGTGGAGACACGGAGCCCAGATTTTAACCACTCTAACAAATGCCAACAACCGTGAAACAACCGTTCAGAGAACTGCATGTACCCGCTAGAGCATTAGAAAACCCTCGGTGAAGCAAGATGATGGCCTCACCAGCTGAAGTGACCTTTTGTGGGAGGCGGAGTCCTAAAGAAGCAAATACAAGCCAGCTATTCAGGAGCCAGGGAAAGCAGAGATGGAGGAAGGACATCCCAAGCACCACAAGCACAAGTCAGCTGGGCAGCCTAACCACGTCCACGTTCCTGCGTGCTGCAGATCCCCTCCGGGCCCTGGCTGCAGCCATCACCAACTGAAGCCACCTGGACTGAAGCCCTAACTTTACCATTTGCCTGAAGTTGGGCTGCTCAGGGCTGAGGTCATGGGCGGAATTTCAACTGCCAAGTCTCACAAGAGAGAGAGAGCTGGGTGCCTCTGCAAGCAAACCAGAGCACCTAAGGAAGGGGCTGAGCAGGGAACCACCAAAGGTCTCCCAACAGGAGACCCAGGCAAAGGCGCTTGAGTAGAATTAAGGTGCCTGAACTTAACTACCTTATTTACCTCCCCATCCTGACTCTCTCCCAAGGGCAACTTTCAGACTGAGGAAGTCTCCTGCAACATCTACTGGTCATTCATTAAAGCCAACACATCCAAAACAACTACAAAAGAGAACCAAGAACCCACAGCACCCACGAGCATGGAAAAGGTGGCTGAAACCCACTGCCTGTGAATTCCTAGCACAGGAGCACTGCACGACTGAAAATTCAAGCAGCTCAGTGGCTACCCACACACTGACCATGGTGCCCTGCCCCAGGCTCCGTGCTCACAGCCCACAGTCCCTCTAATCATCCAGCTGCTCCTGGAGCACCAAGCTAAACCTTCTGCAGAAGCGTTAGCCTATTTCCAAAGACCAGACTGCTGCAGCCGGAGGTGAGACAGTAATGACCATCATTTTGTTTATTAAAGTTTAGGCAGTGCAAGCGTTCTTTAAACTTGAGTATGTCAGTGCTAAGACATTTACAGTACGAGTGACTGCATGTCTAGACACTTGCAATGCATTTACATTCTTCTAGGGACTCCTTAGATTGTCCTGTTCTCTCCACTTTGTGAGTACATACAATAGCCTGGTAGGAATGAAAGCTCAGCCTCCTGGTTTACCCTTATTAACTCCAGCTCAAAGCTGGCATTTTAAAATTAAGCACAGCAAAGGCACTTTTAGAGTCTTTAAGCTCTTCAGGTCATTTCTAAGACCCTGCTGAGCTCCATCTTGCAAAAAGTTAAACAGACATCATTTCTCAGAGCTGGAAACTGTTGTTTTAATTTGGGAACAGGCATCCTAGAGCTGTCAACTCACTCCAGTGAATGCTACTAACATTTTTTCACACAACAGTCCAATTGTTATGGCAACCACAAAAATCAATCTCGTTCTTCAATCACAAGTAAACCCAGCTCGACCATGGTGTCTGTGCAGGTTTGTTATGAAGTGCCGATAAGCATGGGACCAATTCCACTGATGTTCATCACTCAAATGGGGATGAAGTACTCTTTCTCAGAGAGAAATTTCAGAGAACAATCAGTGCTTGAACATTTTAGAGACTTCAACATCCCACTTCTAAAGATATCTATTACGTGTAGTGCCTACCACATTTGTCACACTTGATGCTGGCAGATTGTAGTTAAAACCCCAGAGTGGCTCCTTCCAAGATGGATTCTTAAAAGGAATATATTAAAAAAATATGCATGCAACAGAAATACCCTGACAAATCTCTGACGGCACTCTGAATGCCCTGTAACACTGACAAAGATACTTGACACATCACAAAACTCCTTTTGCATAGTGCATAAATTTCAAAACGAAATGAAATTATAAAATAATTGAAGCAAAAACTGCCCCCTCCAAACACTCAGAAGCCCCACAAAAATCCAGCACAGCGTACAATATGCTGAAAGCCCAACTTTCTACATCAAGCCAGGACTGTTCTTTTTAATTTCTCTGTGTTTATGTTTTAGCTGATGTCCTGTTCTGGTCCAGAAAACAGACCTCGGTCCAAGAGAGCAGCTGACAATGAATCCTGATGTATTACACATCTACAACAATAAACATTTACGTTTTCACCAAGGACTGCTTACTGGATTGCCGAACCAGAATCAATTATTCCTTCTATATATTTACGGCCTCCAAGTAAGGAGGAAGATGGAAAAAAGAGCACTGCAGTCTTGTAACATACCTAAATGGCTTGAAAAACCAACATACACACAAACGAGACCAGAGTCTCCGAGAGACCAAGTACCAGCAGTATTTCCTACAAGTCATGCTGTAATTGTGCCACAAATATAATGAGGTCTCTGCACCACCACTATCCCACGCAAGAAGGTGGAGTGTAATTGAAAATGCACTTGCATTATATAAATGACTTTAATCATAGATGCACAGAGCTAGAAATGGAAGAGACATTAGGTCATCCAACCCCCATAGGTCAGAGCCGGACTACTCATGACAATACATTTGCAAGGACTTTCTCCGGTATAGTATTAAGCATCTTTAGTGATGGAGTTTCCAATACTTTCTTTAGCAGTCTAAGCTACAGTCTATTTTCAGTTGGACAGGAAAGGTTTCCTCTCTGTTTTACCTTACTTGTCCTCAGAACACCCCTTTCTATCCTCCCACCACCTTAAACGATTCTCATTTTTTCATTTTGGTCCACATATTTCAACTATCAACTACTATATCTCACAAACTTCTAGTTTCAGTGTTGGCAAATACACATTGAACAGTTAATCCTTCCTTATAAATCAGTCCTTCATCTCCCAGAATATTTTTGTTACTCTTTTCCAGACTGCCCCACTTGTAATCCATACTGTGATACCTCCAGTACACCTCACTGCCTCATACACCTGCATGTGTGCCATCTGTATTATGATTTTTTTTTTTTCCTTTTTAGAGAGTGAGGATCTGAGAATAATCTGGGAACAAGGATCCAATCACCCAAAAACTTCAGGGGAGATGGACAGGTCAAAGCATGCTTCAGACCACTCCATCAGAATGGAGTCACAAGGAAAATGTTGTTCCTTGCAACGACCAGCCTGTCCTAGTGATCAGTGATCAGCCTTGAAATCCCACAGCGGGGATATAGTGCCTCACCCGCTCAACAAATTCTGGCTTTCTTCACCTACAGCATCAGAGACAGAAACCTGGGTTGACACCAGGACTTGGATCCTTCATCTCCTATCTACCCCCATGCTATCTGACCTGTAGCGAGAGAAGGGCACCGGCAAAGCACCACGATATCAAGGAAACTGGCAGTATTTGGCACACCTGAACTGGGCCACTTAGCATATATAAAAATGAGAGGATAGGGTGCTTTCTTCTGCTCTTCAAAAGTCCACCTTGTGATCCAGTGGAATCCAGTAAGAAATGGACACATTCTCAAATTGATTTACGATTTTATCCTACTCTCCCTCTGTTATTCTCTCCATTTCTCTCCATAGAATAGGCAGCCAGGCAGGAACAAGACTATATGTATAACAACCTACTCGCGAAAGTTATTATTGTTTTCCACAACTAAACAGATTCTTAACTAAGCAAGCTTAGTTCTGATGGCCTACAAGATCAGAACGCAATAATCCTGCCCAGCTATACACCACAGATTCTGCTTGAAGCTGCACTTCCAACGACCACATGGGCCTTCCTGTGAGGAAAAACACCAGTGAAGTTTCCAGTGTGTCTATGTACACTAGCCACTGGTAACAACAGTATCCGAGAGCAAAGACCATGCATCATTTTGTACAAAACAGTGTCACCACAACTGCTGTAGATACAGTGTAGTAGAAAATGTTATGAAAATAGAGAGGAGGATCTGAAGAAGCCAACCAGAAGCAAGGAGCTGAATCACATCACTCTGACAGCAGCACTGTATTTATTCAGAGTTTTACTTACTCAGCTAATGGGTGAGGATGGAGCTAATATGAGCTCTCCTCACTGATCCAAGAAGGATACTGGTCCCCAGCTGCCTGGACAGCAGAAGTACCCAGAGCAGGTACAGCCATCATCACCGTCTTCTGGAATCAATCCTGTTAGAAAGGGACTAGATCTGATATCCTTAGACACCACTGAGTAATCCTTTGTATGCCTTGTACCTCCCTATGGAGAACATTAAATTAGTCACAGAAGAGCTCAGTGAGAGGGCAGAGATCATAATCTGGCCCTGTTTGTGTCTCCATTCCACGCCAAGATAACAGTCAGGTCTGTAGCAGTGTTGCTTATACATTTGCTAAACAAGTCATTTCTCAGTTTCCATCAGAAACCAGAGCATTTTTACATATCCTATTATAGCTGAGTAAGTCTTGCTCTACTTAACACTAGCTTTTTGTAGTGGAAAATCCCCAGGAAACAAGCTGTTCAATGATGTTTTATCGGACTTGCACTCATTTCTAACTAAAGTTATTCACCTGCCTTGAAAAGACATCTGTTTCAGAGGCTGACTGCCTTCCTCCAACACCCCTTGCACAGCTCAAGGCTGCCATTTTTACCATCACCTCTATCTAATTTTATCAGCCAATAATCTCCTCGGGCATCTACAGCAAAGAGCATGCTGTCAAACCTTTACTATAAGCACTGCTAATCCCTGTTACCAGCTGTAACACTCCTCAAGAAAGAAATAAATAGGGGGCAGAACTGCGGTGCAGGTACTGTCCTGCTGCCAGTGCTTTCCAGTTACAAACGGTGCTACAGAGCTTCTCTCCACAGTGGACACAGAGACACAGCAGAGCACCTCCACTCTTCCTCCCTTATCAGACAAAGGAAGGATGCTGCATTTCTGAATGGGCAGCCAAAATTACAATTTAGCCTTCAATAACTTGGATAGCTTTAGGTCAGTTGCACTTGAGGTTACATGCTGAAATACCAAGATGCAAATCTTAACCAAAAGCTTCATTGCATTAGAGTTCTTTGCCTGCAAGAGCAAAGTTCATTAAGTCTGCCCTGCAAGGGAAGCAAGTGAGCATTAATTGTCTCCTGCCAATGCAGTGGATCCTTGCTGTCCCCCAGCCTGATACCCTCCAGGCCTTTTAGCCTCGTGGGAGGAATGGACAGTTATGCTGCCATTCAGAGGGACCTCAGCACAGAAATGGGTTGATGGGAATCTCATGAAGCTCAGAGGGAAGAGCAAAGTCCTGCACATGGGGAGGAATAACCCTGTGCACCAGCACAGGCTGGGGACCAACCAGCTGGAAAGCAGCTTGGCGGAAAAGGACCTTGGGTCCTGATGGACAAGTTGAACATGAACCAACAACATGCCGTCGTAGCAAAGGCGGCCAACAGCCTCCTGGGCTGCATCAAGAAGAGTGCTGCCAGCAGGTCAAGAGATGCTGTCCTTCAATCCTTCCCCTCTACTTGGCACTGGTGAAACCACAGCTGGAGTGCTGTGTCCAGTTCTGGGCTCCCCAGTACCAGAAAGACATCAACATACTGGTGCAAGTTTGCTGAAGGGCCTCAATGATGGTTAAGGAATTAGAGCATCTGACTTACAAGGAGAGGCTGAGAGAGCTTCAAGAAGAGAAGGCTCAGGCAGGGAGATCTTATCAATGTGAAAATATACCTGATGGTAGGGAGTAAAGAAGACAGAGCCAGACTCTTCTCAGTGGTATCCAGCAACAGGACAAGAGGCAATGGGCACAAAATACAGGAGATTCCATTTAACGGTAAAAAACGCCCACATTTTTACTCTAAGGGTGATTGAACCCCAGAACACATGCATCAGAGGGGCTGTAGAATCTCCATCTTTGGAGACATCCAAACCCCAAATGGACACAGCCCTGAGCAGCCTGCTGTAGTTGACCCTACTTTGAGCAAGGGGTTTGGAGTAGGTGATCTCCAGAGGTGCCTTCCAGCCTCAACCATTTGGTGATTTCTCAGGAGTTCAGAGCTGCTCAGTTGAAGTCAGTCAGTTTCTGCTCCTCAGACCACATCCATCTTGTAGATATTTCACAGTTTCTTGCCACAGCACCCTTTCTCTGCTCAGTATTTTTAGCTCATTGTTTTGTATTTTGCCAGCTGAGAAACTGCAGTTTGTAATTTTACCTTCAGCTTCATATTTCTTCTTAAAAGTGAATACAATGTCCTGTTTATAATAATAAAATCACTAGTTGGCAGGATGACATCAAATGGAAAAAGAGAAAGCAACTGGAAAATTTAGAGCAAGCAATTTTGAGTGCCAAGTTTCACATTTGTAATAGTCCAGCGGAGGTCAACAGGCTCACTTATTATTAGGCAAATGGTAAAGAAATAGATATCCTCAAGTTCTTCCATGTTAGACTATATAAACCATCTCTACTTGAACAGGCTCTAGTGCTTTCCAAAAGAGTGATGTTATACATTTTCCACAGTAACACCAACAATGGGAGACAAGCAAAAGGCAGAACTGCTTTGCAAAGAATGGCCTTTTTTCTCTCTCCAATATTTAGGTTTTTGTTTCCCACTATGATTGGACTTTCCTGGCTTTAGTTTCTTGTCCCAGTTAAGCAGTAAAGGAAACAAAAAGATATGAATGAAATTAGAAACATTTGGAATGAGTCTTAGAAATAGCTTTTGGGTTTCTTAGATTCCTGGCTACACCTCTTCAAACGGCCTCCTCTCCCATCCCCCGTCCCCTGCACCCACCTCTGAAATCTGCATTTCCTCCTTTGCCCTGACCCCTCTTCTCTTCAGGGGCTATATTTTGTCCCACGCCATTGAAACACTAAGTGCAAAGCAAAGCAAACAAGGAAATGAAAATTACATGTTGAAACACTGGAAAAGACTGGAAAATGGTTGAAACTTTGCACCCATCAAAATTTGTCTCTATGACACTAATCCTCCAATGTTTCTCTAAAAGCAGAAACCAAACACTTCTCAAACTTCTAATGAAAAAATACCAATTCCAGTCAACCTGAATAATAAAATCAGAACTCTGGTCCTATCTGTATTATCACATTTAAAGTCTCTGGAAGGGAAGTTTCCTCAACCACGCTATTCTGATACTTTATGAAACTTCATGCTCTCTATAAAATACAACTGCAGTATGCAATGCCAACACCTAATACTTGCCTAGTGCTTTTCATTAGAAGTTTTTGGTGCTCTTTACAAACAAGTAAGCTGCGAGTGCCCATGAAATACTTGCCTAGTTTTACAAATAGATAAACCCATGCAGGTAAAAAGCAGATGTCCATGGCAAAACTGTGCACTAATGGCAGACCAGAGAGTTAAATCAGCTAAAAGATTTCAAAGCCATCCACGAGGTTTGGATCTTTTCTGCCTTAAGTAATATTAAAATATTATGTAAACCTTTCTTTGTGAGCCATTACTGGAGAAATGAGGGAAAAAAAAAGATCTCTTGGAAGCAATTCTGCACAGGCTATGTAGGTGAGATCACAGTTGCTATCCAAACAGACTATGCATGGCAAGAACAGGCTTCCTGTAAAACTGAAAGACTTGCAGGAAGATCAAGGAACATATTTACAAGATGGCATGGACAAAATATCCTTCCCTCCTCTTGCCCAGCCTCAGCAGCTTGGTGAAACACATTGTCTCACTTTCATCTAAAACCACACTCGCAAATGCCTCCGGTGCAGAATCTCTACCTCCGTGCTCTATACGCTGACTCACAGACCCGACCACACTCGGGACGCTGGTGAGCAGAACACAGAAGTTACCTTTTGAGGAGGAAAGGGTCATTTCCCATGATGAAAGGAAACAAGGAGAAGTTATCTCAGGAAGAGGAAACACCCAAAGACCCAAGACTTTGCTTGGGTTGCGGTTCCAAATCCCAAAAGCTTAATGCATGACACTAGAAAATTTACAGCACTGTGTTACAGAACTGGAGAGGATTTACTAGAGATGAAAGTATTTTAAGCCGAAGTCTAATATGTGTTTACTCTAGTCAGGTGAGCAATGTGTAAACTGAATTAGGATGAGCTATTTAGAAGTGTTAACATGGCTATTTCAGGAGAAAATATGAGTATTTCACTGTAATTTATCTTATACTGTACTCTCAGAGTACTGCACAGTAATCTGGGGAGCCTGACAGATCAACATGCACAAAGTGCAGCAAAGATGGACACTCACAGAGGCAGGTGCCATTGAACGCAGTGTGAACTCCCCTGGAAAACAAGGCACAACTCCCATCTGCGCCCAGACCAGACATCCAGGTTCAGGTGTCTTCCTCTGGACGCCAGCCTGGGCCAGCGCGTACCGGCTATTTGTACAACACTGCAGACCACAATGCACTTATTGCTGGCAACATGAAAGCTGATATTTCATACCAAGATAAAGGCGAGCTACCTAGGGACTTGTCAAGAACAGTGTCTCAAGGTCTGATGGGTGAGACCAGAAGAGACGGCAGCCAGGTCTCCAACTGCAGGACTCCACTCAGCTATGATTCACACTACATTTAATAATAAAACTCATCCTTTTACGGGTAGACAAATCTCTCACTGTGAAGAAACAAAAAAGAAGACTCATCTGTATTTTACTTTCCATAACTACAAGTCTCATGTTATCTCCATATGTGTTTAGACCACAGACTAGTTAGTCAGCGGTGTGGCAGTTGACATTAAAAGGATTAGTAAATTAAGCTCAAATAATTCTCTTAAAAACCTTGACTGTTAAATGTTTATATTTGAGAGGATCAAAAGGAAATCTACTTTGTAGTGTGCACTGTGGTCGGGAAGGGGCAGAGAGGGATTTAAATGGCTTAACTGCAAAACTGTTATCACCTTGATAAGTCCCAGTGTAATAATTTAGCAATAAAAGCAAGAAATGCACTTGGAATTTGTTTCCAAAACTGATTGTCTGACTGGAGACAAGTCAAGCTCTTTATTTGCTTGAAAGAACTTGGTCAGAAGAAACAGAGAATGCTACTGAAATGTAGTCAAGAATATAAAAATAAGCACTTTCCAGTGACTTCTGAACTGCAGCATTCAATACCTTTTTTTTTTTTTAAAGCTACTTGAAGCCTACAGTCTGGATCTGGTATCTGAGTGTTACCACTAGTCAATCAGGAATGTGATTCTCCTCTGAATTATTCCATTGTATGGCAATGGAAATCCAGTAAAGCTGAAGCAGTAAGGAGATTGTAGGCTACAGTGCAGGATTAGGTCCAAAGTAACATCTGAAGTCTGGGTACAGATACAAATGGCCGCGGTTTATCAGCTTATCTGCTCAAATTGCTAATGTCCATGCCAATAACACAGATAAACTAAGGAGGAGAGGAGCTTGCTACATATACGCAGGTGGTTGTACCAGTGCAGTGTCTTGACCAGTGCAGTGTCTTGAAGAATCAGGCTCATGGGGCTGTTTCACCTCAGCAATACGCAAGAAAGCAATGAATCTGCTAACTGAGACAGGATGCTCTAGCGTAAGCAAGGGTGGGAGTGGAACACAGCGTATCATCTTAGCAATGCACTTCTTGTTTTGCTTTCTTGCACCTTCCTTTATTGCAAAGTGAGGTTCTAAACAAATTACGTTTCTTTTGTCTTTAAATCTTTTCTAGTAAAGATGTCTCTGAAATCTGACACTGTGAAGCGTAGCAAATCCACCACTTTTTGGTAGTCCAGCAATGTCAGAGTGTCTACTGCTCAACAGACCGGGGAGCTCCCGAAAGCCGGTGGGAGCATCACTAAGTTGCAGGGACGGCTAACGTGAGGTAGGTGGACAGCACAGAGTTGCCAGGTTGCAGGGAGGGACTGCATTTGCCAGCTGCTAACCTGATCAAGAGCCGTCGTAAACTCCACATGACACCGGTTCTTCAAAACAGAGAAAAATGTTGAGACTAGACAGGAAAACGCAGGACAGTCTCTACCTGCGCTTAAGTTTCAAAGTAACAGTGTCCAAGATCATTTGATCTGCCAGGCATTCAGAAAATCTCTGCTATAAAACTACCACTAAAATACGTAATACATTCCAGACAAAAACATAAAGCTTTCAGATTAGGTGCCAAACACCAAATTTTCAGTTTTCAATAGTTCTTTTGAGAAAAAGCCTCTTTGCCTCACGAAATACTTCTCCAAATAACTGATCTTCTGGGTTTGTAGGTACTTTCAAAAGCAGTTTCTTTCCATGTTAGCACAGGTAACGTGTAATATGGTACATGTAATAAAGTCAGTGCCTTTTCAAAGTGTGACGAAAGCAAAACAAAACAAAACAACGCTGCACCAACCCAAGAAGGAGTGTCAGACCACGCTTTTTGTTGTTACCTTAAATCTCTTCTTTTGGCCATCTCTCCTGGTGAGATAACCCAGGGCAGGCTCTGGGGAAGACATTCCAGGGCTTCGGGGGAAAAGTCAGAGAAATCCACGCCGTATTCCATCAGGATCCCTTCCGTTTCCGGCTCAATCTCCCCAGCCTGCCCAAGACTTTTGGCCAACTGCCTACAAAAAGAAAGAAAGGGATGCTTTTTTTAAGTGTATAATTACTACTGTCATGTTGTTACTGTCCCCGCAGAGAGGCTGCTGAGCCCTCAAACGTACTCTTTCACCCATTCGCTTCTCCCTGAGTTTTGGAAGAGGACTTAGCAGGAATTCAGACCATACCATGACTTATGTCTGCTGGAGATGCAAAACACTAGCCAGACAGTACCCTGGGCTGTTTCGTGCATCTCGTTTTAAGGAGACATTTTATATTATTAGGTTTTTGCAGAGGTAAGAATGTGTCAAATTTTAGAAAAAAATACAATCAATGGGGATAAGAAAAGCACAGCCCTCCACAGAGGCAGCTCTAGCCTTACGCATGGCTGACTTCCTTGAGATCCTCCTTCCTCTCCTCACCACTGAAAAAATGTGACTCACCCCCATGACCTGAAATGGAAAACAGGTTCCCACCAGATCCCAGACAGCTCTGCAGAAGACAGCTCCCGGGGAGCGCAGCACACTGCTCTCCATCCCGAAGGATATGCATCTCTGCCTGGGCAAACTGATGCCCTGTGAAGACATCACAGGGTGTGAGGAACCCTTACTACTGCCTTCCGTACAGGAGTCGCACACACAGACATGCCCACAGATCATCTTTCCTACCATTTTCCAGGCTCTTTCCAGGACCTAAACATTCCCAGTAGTTTGCCCCTCCTCTCCTAGCTAAGCAGAAGCCTCTGAACTAGGAGATACCTGGAGAGGAGCCAATCGAGAAGCAAGTCACAGACAGGGGAAACTGTCCCCCACATGCTAATAGTCTTTGATGAAGTATTCTGCACATGTGTGGATGAGGCTGCTCCTCTGTTATGCTTAGAGAAAGTTTCCATCTGCTCCAGTGCAAACCCCAGCACGCATTTGTCCAAGAGCTCTGGGTGTCAAACAAGCGTTTGGCTCTGGACACAGCATGCAAACTGGGACTCCAAAGGAGTGGGACATTTGTTCCCTCCCTGCCTGGTTACAAATACTACATGAGACCCTATGTCCCATGGTGGCTTCCCTTGTCCCCTTTCTCACCTCCAGATTGCTCTACAGTACATAGAGGTAATTTTTTTTTTTTTTTTTTAATATACTGCCATTAGGGCAAATGGCACATTACAGCCAATAGAGATAATGCTCCTGACCCAAGAAAATTACAATGAAATTAAGGCAAATCCATCAAAATATGACACAAAAGAGAGAGGTAATAACACAGTGCAAAACCAGCCAGTCCAATAAGTGTTTTTCCACTGCATAAAATACACAATCATTATATTGATCCTTCTGCTTTAATTCCAATGAGTGAGAACAGGCACTAATTACTTTCCTAAATTGGGGCCAAAACAGAGCACTTGTCATTTGGACGAGCAAGATGCTCTCAGGGCTTCAAATGTGCCATAAACCCACAGAACAAACCCCATCCGCGCAGCGCAAGCGAGCCCGTCTTCTTTATGGGAGCACAGCTATCTCTCTTCACAACGGGAAGGGCTGCGTAATAAACCTGTCACATTGTGTAATATGCTGGAAAGGACTGCGTGCTTCGTGGTGTAGTAAATTGTAGAGTTCACATTGCCTAGCTTTAAAATAAAAATGAAAACAAGGATAAAAGATATTTCCCTCCATTGTTTCAATTTTATGTACAAACTGTATGGCAGAAATACGTGTGCGTTTGGCATCGAGGCTGAGTTCTCTGTTCCCGCAGCTTGGTCCCAGTCTGATCCTTATTTTAATGTAAATAAACGAGGCATCAGTTTTATCTCCCTCTCTCTCAGCAGTAACAATAAACCAGAGAAATCATCACTTCATTTCCAATGTCTAGTGCGGAGCTGGGAGACTGAGCAAGGACAAACCCATGGGTCCACAGGCCCACCAACACCACCAAGGATGGATTGAAAAAAGAAGAGGAAAAGAGAGGATGTTGCCCTACGAAAAGGAATGGCAAGGGCTTGAGTCTTAGGTGCCCCTTTCTCTTGGAAGGGCAGAGCTGGGAAGTGCACCAGGAGGGCAGCGGGAGGTCTGCAGAAGTCATGGAAAGCACCTCTGAATGCCAGAGTGCTTTCCAGCTCAGTCTTGAAACCCATGTTCTCTTGATCCGTTTACTGAAATTAGATTACGAACCATAAGGGGTTTACCCAGAGGTTTGATATAGGACTAATTTTTTTTTAATAGTAATTAACATTTGATTTACAGTGTTCCAGGGAACATTTCCCAAGTACCTTGGAATAAAAAGTGTACAACTGACTTTAATTGGGGCCATGTTACAGTCACGCAGACATGATGACTTGCATCAGAGCAAAATCTGACAGGACAGCATGTGATCAAAGGTAACGCATATAGGATCACCAATGGCCCTGGAGTAACAGCCAGGCTGTAAAATCACTCATGGGGCTCCGCGGCCACCAAGGGTAGCAAGAATAGTTCAAGAGGCTTATAAACAACAACAGGCACAGGGCCCAGCGGCAGTCAGACGTTCACTCCCAGGGAGTCACAGTGTCTGTGACACCCCAGGCTTGCGTGTATCTCTTTTTTTAAAAACGTTAAAAGGTAAAAAAAATTATAACAGTTACAGACGTAAACATTTCTGTGACGTTGATGGGGGAGCATTACAGCACCTTGGAGGGTTCCTTGAATACCCTTGGACTGATGTCAGACACGGCGGCAGCGTGCACCGATGGGAACACGCTGCAGTCGGGGCGCTGGGCAGCACACAGCGCAGGGTATTCCTCCAAAGCAGCCGTCGTGCAAGCTCATTGAACTGCTCCGAGCTGCCGGCTCACCGGAGCTTGACCTCCCATCCCTGTGCGCCTGGGCAGAGCCACACTCGTGCTGCCATCTTCCCCTTCACGGTGACACTGATTGCATCTATTCGGCCACCCATTTCTACAAACATTTGAGCCTCTCCACTCCCAGACTCAGCTGAAACTGGCTCAAAGGCTATGTGATAAGAACTCTCCAAAAAGACAAAGCATAATTACATAAGGCTTGTTTCCTTTGGAAAGCCGGGCAGGCTCCCAAATGGGAGTGAATAACTTCCACGGGGACTTAACAACCTTACTCAGTCTCTCCTGGAGCAAACTCGTCCACAGTCATCCTACACGGAGGGTTTCTTTCAGCAGCAGGAGAACATCCTACACATCAATAAGCCACCGGTCCTAGAGGCGGCTTCTACGGGAGCAGTAGAGGGGACAGCAAGGAAGGCCACCCGCCTGCTCCCACCACCCAGGGCCCAAAGCTCGCAGGCAGAGCTGCACACGCTTGATAAAGCCCAAAGGTCCCAGTGGAGATGGCGAGATGTCTGCAGGGCTGGGCATGACAGAGACAGAAAGCTGTGTCACGGGACCCCCCAGCACCCGATCACAGTCCAGCCCCACTCCACACCATGAAGCTGCCTCCCTTCGGCTGCCGGGCCATCCGCCACCGGAGCGGAGGAGCAGCATGGTGCTCCCCATGCAGGTGGGGCCACCCCACGCTTCAGAGCGGTAGGGTGATGAGCTGTGCCGAGGGAACGCAGCTTTACTGAGAGACAGTCCCATCTGCAAGAAGGTGTTTCTGCAATAGAGCTACACTGCTTGGGGGTCAGGCCTTCCCTCAAGTTCTACAGTGAGCTACCCAAGGTATCTGGTCATTTCCCTCATACCAAATACATTTGTGAATTAAAAAAACAGAATAAAGTGCCAGAGATTAAAGGAATTCAAGCCACTTGGGCGGCTTTGGAAAGAGCGTCTAGTGAAAGAACATCCTGCAACGTTTCATTTTATTGCAAATGCCATGACAAATCTTGTCACCTTGACAGCCCAATATCTAAGGCCCTGAGCTAGAATAGCCACAGGCCCTGTGCGACACAGAAGGAGTCAGTGATTCAACGTTTTACTATT
This sequence comes from Platalea leucorodia, assembly GCF_965183815.1. Taxonomy (NCBI): domain Eukaryota; kingdom Metazoa; phylum Chordata; class Aves; order Pelecaniformes; family Threskiornithidae; genus Platalea; species Platalea leucorodia. The sequence goes on from NC_138830.1 coordinate 11,826,676, forward strand.
ACTTTTTTTTTAATAGGCTCATCCATCATCATATGTGGGGGCAAAAAGATTCCGCTTTAGCCATCTCCAAAAGTGCGGAGATGTCTGGACTAATACTCCAAACAGCCTTGGACTGCAACACTGAAAAAAGGTCCCCAGAAAATAACTGTACGTGGCAGTACTTGTAATATTTATCTGCAAAAGGAGAATATTTTGGAGCTATTTTGCTTTACCTGCTACCTGAAGCAGGTACAGCTAAATGGCATTTCACTGCCACGGTAAAGTCACTTCACATGCAGGAGGGAGCACAGCAGCACACAGTCAGGGCATCACCAGCGGAACATGGAGACATTAGTTCCTCCCAGCTCCTTCCCAGCACAGTCAGGGTGACAGGGTGGCCTTCAGAGGGGACAGTGCCTCACTGGTGACCACCAGGTGGCAATCACGACACAGAAACACATCCCCCCTCCCCAAGGGGACCTCCAGGGACTGTCAGGTTGCCCCTGTGCAGGTGACCACCCTGGGTGGCCAGTGCCACAGCCGAGCCCTTGGCCAGAGCATCCCACTGCTCCAGCCACACGTGGTCACCATGAAGACCAGACTATGCCATGAACTGTGCTTGGAAACACAGCACTGAACTTCCCAAGGGAAAAGGAAAGCTGAGGAAGGTGCACGGCCAGCCTAGGGGAGTTCAGCTGCAGGATGGAGAGCGCCTGGAAACACCCAAGGTACCCAGGGGAAATGACTGCCAAATACGGAGGGAGTTTCCCTTATTGTACTTCCAGCAGACTTAGAGCAGAGTGATAACCAACAGGCTCTTTAGTCCAGACACCTTCAAAACCATGGTGGTGCTGCCAAAAGGGTAACATGAAGTCTGCGGGCAGAACTAAGGGGGTGCACAAGAAAGTTCAAACACCCAAGCATGCAATGAGCTGCAGATCACCTGCTCTTCTCTCCTTCAGGTGGGCCATGACTGCTAACACGGCTTATAAACAAGCTTATAAACCAGCCCAAAACCAAACAGGAACTTTTGGGACCTTCAAGAGGTTTCCTTGTCTTTCAGTGTTTAAACAAGCACGTATTTATAGTTATAAACAAAATGGGTCACCAAGGTTTTATGCTCCCATCTCCACAAGGCACTTACTGAAGTCCCAGAGGAAATGGCTATGTACGAAGACAATCATGGACGTTTTCTTTCCTGACAACACCCTTTACATCTTGGAAACTACCAAAACAGCCAGATGAGAATATACAATGCTGTCAGAAGCACAGATTAAAGAAACATGCATTAGCCAATGAAAAAAGGCATTAGCCCATCCTCCTAATTTCCCTCCTTTCTGCTGAAAAGGGGGGTTGTTCATGACAAGAAGCCAAGCAGTACAATCACCCTCCAGTCTTTTCTCTGTTGGAGTCAAAGATGACAAAGAAAATCTCTGCCAATGAGAAACTTAGTCATAGTGAAGTTCAGAGCACAGCCAGCCCCCAGTTAAGTGGGGCTCAAAGGGAGGCCACTTCAGTTCACGCACTGCAGTTTAGGAAATACTGAGTGATTTAACGGCTCATGTGGCTCTCAAGGGGTACACGTGAAACTTGCTATTACTGGGCACACAAAGCAGCCACAACTGATAACAAACTCAAACTTAGGGAAACAGGGACTTGAGTTTAGTTTAGTTTTAGGGCTGATAGATCTGTGCCAACATACTTTAAAAAAAAAAAAAAAAAGTTTTATGTAAGTTTTAAGTTTTACCAGGAGTTTGAGCTGAGGACTCCAAAAACCACGGTGCTGACACTGTACATCCACTGTGCCACCCCATTAGAGCAGCTTTGTAAGGGAAAAAGTTGGGGTTTATGCCCAACTCCCACTACTGTATATGTGCCAGATAACATCCAGATCCCCATCACCTGTAAAATTTGACCACACCATTGCCATAGGTCATAGTTACCTACTCTGGATCACCAACTAAACCAGGACTACTCAGTTTTTCCCAAGGTAACTGAATAGATTTATCAATGTCTACCATTTCTTATTGAGACCCACTCAATAGGAAGCAGCATGGCCACTCCAGGTGGGTGCTTGGCACACTGCAGCTGTTCCCAAGAAAAGAGTGAAAATGCTGAAAACCACAGGGTCTTCCTCAAGGAGAGACAAAATGAACTTGCAATCTGGATCCAGGACAGCATAGGCCATTTGAGTAGCCCTGGCTTAAAATCTCCTCCTTCACGGCAGTGACTGCAATTTGAACTCTGGACAGCAATGGCTTTACAGTGCCACCTGAAAAGCGCAGAGTGCAACACCCTTCTTATCTGCTTCAGGAGTGAATGAATCTTCTCTTGATTTCTAGTATCCTTCCTTGAAGCAATACAAATTTAAATACCACAAAAATCTGTGATTTCTTTCTACTACTTATCAGTAAAGGCTTAAAAACCAAAGATGAGCCTCACAGCTACTGATCATCTTCCTCTGGCAGAAATGCAATGTCTACACACAGTGTACTCCTCTTACACAAAGGGAGGAAGGATTGAAAGGCTGCCAGCACCCTACGGTGCTTGTGCTGGTCAGGCAAAGTACCTGTGTGTGCACCCTCTAGACTGCAAGCTCTTCTGAGCTCATTAATGCTGTGATGTGCCAGCACACTGAAGCAAGCACCAAAAGAAACTAACATTATGTAGCCATGAGATCAACTAGCGATGAGCTATCCATAGCCTCATCACAGTTTATCCACCAAATACCAGAGGGATACAAGACAAGTATCTTGTTAACAGATTCCTGTCTCTATTGCATGTATCAAACTAAGTGAAACCAAGAACTCCGACTAGAAATCTCAGTCATTTCTACTTCCAGTGGCAGCCACATACCCTGTTGCAAAGTTGCTGTCTTCTTTCCAGTCCACTATGCGACAGATGAAGAGCATATTTGAAAAGTCCTCAGGCCTGGTCACAAAGTCTGGAGGGCAATCAGCCAAGGACACGTAGGCCCTGGGCACTCTGTGGTCCACAGGTGAGAACATGGCACACCTCCTGAAGAGTTCACTGTTCTTGTCTGCCAGAAGCTTGATGAAGCCTGTAGCTGCTCGGGAATGCTTCTTTTCCAAAATATAGACCACCTGGAAGAGGCAAAGGATCCTACAGTTAATACCTTCAGAGAAACTTATTTTCTTTAACAGAATAGGCTTAGCAGAATATCTGGAAAAATCACAAGGCCTATATCATGTTTTCCCTGTGTGTGTATATGTGCGTGTGCCTTTTTTAACTGAGTACCTATTTACAATGCATTTTCCTTGCCATCTTGCTCATGGCTATAGAAGAGCTAAGTGCCTTCCAACTGCTAACTCTCTACAGCAATTTTCTTGATTACAGAACAAAACCAGACAAGAAGCAGATGCTTCCAAATGCAGGGAATTAGCCACAACATACAAGCAACTCCTGTAAAAATCTTTCATTTGTATCCTCGGCCTGTGATTTCGACATTCAGTGCAGAACAGGCCAGTCCAAAAACACTGCCGCTGGCGGATCCAACGCTAACCACAGGAAAGGATGTGCTGTGGGGAATCTGGCAGTTCTCTCCTCCTTTCTGTGCTTTCTGAAGTTAGGGGTTATTTTACCTTTATACAAGATGACTTTGAAAAGAATAATAAATTACAATATCACTAAATAATTGTTCCAGAGAGGTGTTCATCCAGGCTATATTTTTGTAGACCATAATAAATCACTGGATAACAGAAATATTATAGCTGATTTCCTAAGCTTATACAGAACAGTCCTTCCAGAAGGCTTCAGGAGCTGCACCTCTGTGCGATTCTGAGCGCTGGAATTGCCACGCTGGATGAGACCAGAGGGCAGCCCAGCCCAGAAGAGGGACCAGAATCAGAGGCTGCAAGGGAAAGCACAAGAAGTGGAAGAGACCTGACCCAGCCTGACCCAGTAGTCCTCTTCTGGTCTCTTAACATTCAGAGATTGACTCAAATCTTGAACCAACAGCACTAACAGCCTTTCCAAAGTCTGTAAGAATTAATTGTGACAACTTTGGGTATCGTGACACTCATATTAGTATCCAATCTTTTTTCTGTATCTTGCTAAGTAATTTTGCATAACAAAGGATTTTTAAACTATGATAATTGGTAAAAATAACAAGACACTTGATTTTTATCAGATCGGACAATTACTCTCTTTGAAACGGGGAATGAGATGCAAAGATCAACAGATGGAGACTACGAGGAGGCCAGGGCTGGTCTCCTTCAGCCTTTGGGAGTGCACACATGCTTGCTTGTCACTCTCCACAGAGTTACCTTGGCTGTCCTTTGAAGAAACTTATCTGGGAGGAGCCTGGGATCATTCACCTTGGGTCCATCACCTTGCTTAGTTCTGTGCACACCGCCGATCCCAACAGCCTTCACTGCATCAAACAAGACAAGACAAGACATAAACAACAGTTACTGTAGCGCATTTCTATCACAAAATCCTGTTGGGCCTTTGCTGTAAACTACAATACAAGGTGCATGTAGTAGACTTATCTGAAAGGAAAAAGATCTCTTAAATGTTAGAATAGCCAAGCATGAAGCAATTATTATTTATCCAGACTAGCAGAGACAGCAGATCTGCTGAAAAACAACAAAAATCAAAATAAATTCAAACTTTACACATACAACTATACCAGCCATAATAAATAAAATGGTGGAAAACACATTCTGTTTATTAAATACGAAGAACTACATGAATTTCCTGGCATTTCTTAGTTGGAGTCATTAACATTATATAAATAGTCCATTAAGTACATACATTCATTTAATATTTAATTTCCTTTAAAAATGTTATGCAAGGTTATAAAACGCACGTTTATCTTTGAAACTGAAACCATACCCACTAAGTTGACCGTCTTTGGCTGTGGACGAGGATTATGAAAAAGTCTTATGAAAGTAATCGCTACATATGACAAACAGCTCCCTCCTTGTGAAATTTCTTCACCAGATACTGAGAATATTTAAATCAACTGTCAACTAACTTCTAGATTGCAATTTTCAAATATTCAGGTGTCTGAGTTTGGAAGTGGGTATAGGTGGCTGGCACACTGAATGCATTTAGTGTTTACAAACATCCAAAGTGATCTTGGCCATGGAGAAGGCCGGGACTGGTCCCTTCTTGAGTTGCATCCCTACTGAGAGCCCGTGGTTACAGCTCTGACAGCGTTTTTTGGATGGAAACATCCATGTGCTCTTCTCCAGAGGGCCCATGGAGGATGGATGCCTTTTTCCACTTGTATGGCAATCGCATCCATCTCGCGCACACGTGCTAAAAACAAACCCTGAGTGTTCAAAAGAAATTTTGCTTTCTTAAAGAGAGACCGTGGCACCAACTGCAAGTTTCAAGGGACGTAGCTGTCACTATTTCCCTTAGAAGACATGAGATAAAGCAATGTTTCCCTGAAGACTGTGCTCCAGCAGGCCAACAGCACTCATGCACGCCAGAAAGCCTCAAGAACGGCAGTGACACACAGACCCTGGCCCCCAGATGACACCCATCTGTCCCATGGGGACCCTCAACGGAGGCTGCTGGTGACATGACAGATGAAGGGGGCCAGGCTGCGGGAGGGGAGGCTGCAGCTGCCGGCAGCACCGAGCAGTGCCGGGGTGCCGGGGGCTGGCGCTCGGGGGGGAGACGGGGTGGCAGCGGGGCACAGCATCTTGCCCCGAGGGGAACGGCTGTGCACCACCGTCACGAGGGCACGTTCACAGATGGTCCTGCCGCCGCGGACGGCCTGGGTTGCCTTCGGGCAACGTTACCCCAGCAGTCGTTTGACAATGACAGCTATCGCTCTAATGACAAACTCTGGTTCTCATATGCCACTAATTATCCCCAGCTTTGCCTTCTGATACAAAGCTCTTCAGACTTCGCCTCTCCCCAGAGATCATCTTTTTCAGAAGAATCTAATTTTATTTTATCTCTACTGACTTGCTAGCAAGGCCGAGAGCAGAATAGACAGATATTCGGGGGCTTAAATAACAATCCACTTTCCTTAAAAAAGCAGCAGTAGTAGCAGCAGCAAACCCCTTTCTCTTTTACTTCTCCTACTGAAATGAACTCAGATGTGCTACAACCAGGGTTACTAAGGGATAAAACCACCCAGAGTTTCATGGTGACAAACAAGCTGAGGAAAAAAATTGCTTGGATAAACAGTTTAAAAGGTGAGGATACCCAAGTTACACACCTCATTTGCTTGCCTCCTTTAAGATCTCTGCCAGCTAAAGGTCATACCAAGCACACAGTTAGTGGAGAATAAAAGCAAGGAGCCACTTTGTTGTCTTAAAAATTTTCAAGCCATTGGATAATAGTCATGGGTTTATGGTGTGCCAACCATAAAGACAGCTAGGACAAAGAACGGGACGATCTGGAACAAAGAAACGTTGGCAGGTGCGGAGGGCAAGGGGAGGTTGGTAGCCTTCCAAAGGCCATGCCTTCAGGCACACCTGCCACAAGCCCAGGGCTTTACTGGAGTGAACTCTCCCCCGCTGAACAGCACATACTGGTTAGAAGAGAAACCAGATCTAAACGTGTTTGGAAAAAAGCAGGAGCTGCACTCACTGCTTTCCCAGCGCAGCAGAGTAACAGCACGACTGAAGGCACAACAGGCAAGAATGAGAAAAGCACCAGGAGCCACGTGAGGAACATGCCCTTGTTAGCACTGCCTTCTTTCCAATTCTCCTTCCAACTCCCATTTCTCCAAATTTGCTTGCATTTTTTCACAGAACCAGCTTTCCCTGCCAAAAAAGGAGCCAGCAGTGGTGTCCTTGGGAGGTATCACATACACGCATGCAAAAGCACAGAAGCACCAGGAGAGATCTGTCACAGGGAGCACAGCAAACGGGTCACCGCAGCTTCTTTTGCCCGCAATGAAGAACATGCAGGGCTGGGGCATTGCCCCCCATCCTGCTGAAGCTGAGCCCCACATGAACCCAGTACAGGTACCAGAAAGCACCTAAATTCTCACTGTAGCACATGGTAGAACCTGCCTTTTTCCTTCACAGCCAAAATCAACCAGGGGCCTTTGGCTGGCTGGAGAGTACCTTCTTCCTCAGGGGTCTCTCCAATTTCAGTATCCCTCCCCAGAAATCCTGGGATTATTAGAGACTCCAGCAGACAGAGGCCGAGATCTACAACTATACCATCAACAGAAAGAAAGAAGGAAGCAAATCCCAGCCATCTATTTATTCCTACCCATCTTTCTTAATCAACTTCAGTACCTAAAAGGTCATCATGTACATTTACTGATGGGCAACACTCCTGAAACAAGGGACAGGGGAGAAGACACACGAGGAACTCTGCACTCTTGGCATCAAGAGATGTGGACTTCTCTATAGTTTGTAGCCACTCCTTTTAAAGTCAAAATTCTGTCGGTACCAGGGCTGCATCTAGCGCTTGGAGGTCTACATGAGCAGAGCACCAGCAATGAGGGCTCCTTGTGACAAGCCCCTCTGCTCATAAAGGACAGCTACCCAGATCCAATGTCCACCTAGCTCAGTTGTGAAATTACTGCACAGAGACCTCAGTCTCAACAGAGATAATCTGCCACGGGAGTCTGGTACCCGAGTTCCCTAAATACACTTCTGACAGTCCCTGCCTTTTGTTGCACATCCCCCTTCCCGCCAGTGAAACTGGAACTTGGTGGGTGGGCAGAGAGGGGAGGTATCCGGGCCCCACCGGAGACTGGTGGTCTAGAAGGTCTGAGCTGGGAGACACAAACATCTCCCACAACAGGGCAGAGCCATGGAGGCAATCCTAAAGGAGAGTTAACTTGTGAGAGGAGCAGGACTTTGAGCAGGGGAGGTGGGAAGAAACTCCTTGCATTATGCCAAACTAAAAATGAATTATTCTGACCCCTTTACTGCAGTGGTTATCCAATGACCATTCAATATTTCCACCCTGGGCAAAGACATGTTTTCTGAGAAAGATTTACTATGTTAGCTTGGGCAATACTTCATAAGCTTATCTTACAGTGAAAACACACTTCGGCAGCTAGGATCCAGTGAAATTGTATTATAATCTCAGTGTTTTCCTTTCAGCGATTATCTGACAAACCAAAACTGTAACAGTCTTACTTAAAAAAAAATTAGGCACTAGATACAAAAAGCAACTCAAATTAGTTATGTTATTACCAACAAAGTAGATCCAGGACACTTGGAATTTGCCTCCCTCTGTACGAGATCACTTTAGGCAGCTTCAATACACACTTAGATTTGCCTGACAGGCATTCCTAGGTCAAACTTTTTTTTTTTTTTTAAAGTCCCCCCAAATTTCTTTTTACAATTAAATTACCATGACATTAAAAGGTGGCCAAAGTGGACTAAAAGTCATCAGACTAGAATTCTGATTGCTTGTGACAGATCCAAAATTATTTTCACTAGGTTTGTATTGGTCACTGTGGAAATTTGCAATTCTATCCAAAAAGAATACAATTAAAGATGCAATATCCACTTGCAAATGAAAATATATCGCAGTTTCAGATCTCAAAAACAATTCACTGAAAAAAAAAATCTCCCTCCCTGAATGGAAAGAAACAAGTTTAAAAAAAAAAAAAAAAAAAGTTCAATGTTTGCTACTTCAGTTAGGAAAAAAAAAAAAAACATCTACTTGAGAAGTTAGTTGGCTTATTCTACATGGGCATATCTAAGAATCCCATCAGAAGGCATAATTGATATCGATATTATTGATATTTCTTTTAAAAAAGAAAATACTGCTCTTCAGCTTAGTGCTCAGATACCAGCACATCTGTAAACCTTAAAAGAGCAAAGTCTGCTACTTACTAATGAAGCAACAACACTTAAGTTCTCTGATGTCTGCTTCAATAAGCAGTTTTCAACATATTATGTTTTAGTACCAAATACATAAGGAAAGTGGTGTAAACCAAACCAATTTATTATAAATATCGCAAGGACTGTGTGTCACACTCAAAAAGGATGTTTTTATGGAAGTTCTGTCTATAGAGACATACGGAAATGAAAACTGCCTTCAACCAAAAAGCAATACATTTAAATGCATGGACAGATTTCCCCTGGATTACACTATTTTGCTACAATCTTCATTTTTAGGGACAACACGAAGGAAACATTTTGCTGTTTAGAAGACAGTACAAGGGCTCTTCACATTCTGTCACCGACATTTATTGGCACAGAACAGGTTTTTCCTCCAGAACACAAAACTGATCATAGGAACCAGTAGTTCACCTCATACTTGGTCCTCCCTTCATCAAGTAAGCCAAAATGTAATTTTTTGAGCATCAAAGCAAAGGGATCTGGTTTCTTAGAAACACCTGTCCCTAACTGGATGATTTCAGTTCCTGCAAAGTTATTTCGGTACATTCGGTAGGAGCTCTGAGCTTCTCCTGATCTAATCCTGATCCTGATTCCTAAACCATCTGGATGATAACTTCTGCATGATGATAACTTCTTGGTACAGGTACTAAGGGAACAGACCAGGAAAGATGCCTCCCTCAATTTGTTGCTTATTAACAGAGAGGGTCTCATGGGTGAAGTGGTGATTGGTGGCTGCCTTGGCCACAGCGACCACGAAGCAGTCAAGTTTAACATCTATGCTAGGAGGAAAACAGTCAGCAAGACCTCAACTCTGGACATGAGGAGAGCTGACTTCAGGCTGCTCAGGGAACTACTTAGTAAGGTCCTGTGGGAAAAAGCTTTTGAAGGTGCTGGGGTCCATCAGTGCTGGTCACTTTTTAAGTACCACCTCCTAATAGCACAGGAGCAGGCAATTCCAAAATGTCGGAAGTCAAGCAGGTGAGGTAGAAGGCTGGCTTGGCTGAGTAGGGATCTTCTAGAACTAAGGCAAAAAAAGAAAGCGTATAGCCAGTGGAAGCAAGGTCTGGCGATATGGGAGGACTACAGAGATGCTGTTCACCACTGTAGGGAGGAAATTTGCACAGCCAAAGCTCAATTAGAGCTGAAGCTGGCCAGTACTGTGAGGGACAATAAAAAGGGCTTTTTTAAATATGTTAATAGCAAAAGGCAGGCCAGAAGTAACATTGGCCCGTTACTTGACGAGCATGGTCACCTCACAAACAGGGACACAGACAAAGCAGAGACGTTTAATGCTTTCTTCACCTCGGTCTTCAACACCAATGATGGACTGTGGGACCCCCAGAGTCCTGGGCTAGAGAACCATGACTGTGAGAATGATGAACTCCCAACCAACCCTGAACTTGTGCGGGATTTGCTGCTCCAGCTGGATCCCTATAAGTCAATGGGGCCCAATGGGATTCATCTGAGGATACTTAAAGAGCTGGCTGATGTCATAGCGAGACCTCTCTCAATAATTTTTCAATGATTTTTCAATGCTCTTGGGAATCTGGAGAGGTCCCAGTTGACTGGAAGCTGGCAAACATTGTCCCAGTCTTCAAGAAGGGCAACAGGGATGACCCCAGAAACTACAGGCCTGTCAGTCTCACCTCTGTGCCTGGCAAAATTATGGAGATTATTATTCAGGGAGTTATTGAAAAACACCTGAAAGACAACGCAGTCATTGGTCCCAGCCAGCACAGGTCCTGCTTAACAAACTTAATTTCTTTCTATGACAAGGTTACCCACCTAGTTGACCAAGGGAAGCCAGTCGATGTAATCTTTTTGGATTTCAGTAAAGCTTTCGATACTGTCTTACAGTGTCCTCCTGGACAAAATGTCCAGCATACAGCTGGATAAACACATAAGGCAATGGGTGAGCAACTGGCTGACGGGTCGGGCTCAAAGGGTTATAGTAAACGGGGTTACAACAGGCTGGCGACCAGTCACTAGCAGGGTTCCGCGGGGATCCATCTTAGGGCCAGTGCTCTTTAACATCTTCATAAATGACTTGGATGCGGCACTGGAAGGTTTGTTATCAAAGTTTGCTGATGACACAAAATTGGGAGGAGCCATTGACACTCTCGAGGGCAGAGAGGCCCTGCAGAGAGATCTGGACAAATTGGAGAGCTGGGCAATCACCAACCATATGAAGTTTAACAAGGGCAAGTGCTGGATTTTGCACCTGGGACAGGGCAACCCTGGATGTACATACAGACTGGGAACGGGAGGCTGGAGAGCAGCCCCGCGGAGAGGGATCTGGGGGTCCTGGTTGACAGCAAGTTGAACATGAGCCAACAGTGTGCCCTGGCAGCCAGGAGGGCCAGCCGTGTCCTGGGGTGCATCAAGCACTGTATTGCCAGCCGGTCGAGGGAGGGGATTGTTCTGCTCTGCTCTGCACTGGTGCGGCCTCATCTCAAGTCCTGCATGCAGTTTTGGGCGCCGCAGTACAAAAAGGATACAAAGCTACTAGAGAGTGTCCAGAGGAGAGCCACAAAGATGGTGAAGGGTTTAGAGGGGCAGCCGTATGAGGAACGGCTGAAGTCACTTGGTCTGTTCAGCCTGGAGAAGAGGAGACCGACGGGAGACCTCATCATGGTCTACAGTTTCCTCACGAGGGGAAGAGGAGGGGCAGGCGCTGATCTCTTCTCCCTGACGACCAACGATAGGACCCAAGGGAATGGCAGGAAGATATGCCAAGGGAGGGTTAGGTTGGACATGAGAAAAAGGTTCTTCACCCAGAGGGTGCTGGAGCACTGGAACGGGCTCCCCTGGGAGGCAGTCACGGCGCCAAGCCCGACAATACTCAAGAAGCATTTGGACAATGCCCTTAGACATATGGTGTGAATTTTGGGGCTGTCCTATGCAGGGACAGGCGCTGGACTCCGTGATCCTTGTGGGTCCCTTCCAACTCGGGACATGCTATGATTCTATGACCTTGGCAGATTTCTCCCCCATGGAGTCCACATTACAGAAGTCCAAGTGAGCTCTCTCTGAAGTCTCACCCAGCAGGCTAAAAAGCCTCTGGTCTCTTCAGGAAAGGAAAAGAGGAAAGTGCTGTTTCACTTGGTACCAGGTACTATCCAAAACCGGAATTTATTTTAAACAGGCTATAAGAAGGCTTGCTTAGGAAAATATCGTGCAAGCAGCAGTATTTTGCGAGTATTTTTATCTCCATACACAGAGCTTTCCAACTGTGATGGAGGAAAGACAGATAGTTCACTGTGATGAGACTGTTAAGCCAACAGCTTTGGAATTTAACATGTGCGGCCTGTCCAAAATCAGCCTCGCAGCTCCCGCGTGCAATGCAAGAGGGCTCTGCAGGTAAGAAGCAAAGACGCTCCAAACCATGCAGCACCCCCGAGTTGTCTCATCACAGAGCTGCGTGTCTAACGAACAGGACTAACTTCCTTTGAGATGTTTATTTTGAATAATCATTTAAGCAGACTCAACCTGCCACAGCTGTTCATGTCTAAACACCTGAACTCACACACCTGCATGCCCAACGGCACACTGAATATGAGGACCAGGAAACTCAGATGATTAGCAAGAAGAGTTTTGAAGATGCACAGGCGGGAGGAGACCCTCAGAGAGGGAGAGGAAAGGCATAATAACGGACGTGTACAGCAAAGAGACGAGCATCTGCAATAACACAAGGCAAAGGCAATGTGAAGAGGTGAATATAGGTGGCTTCCTTACACGTGCAATGCAGCCAAGCTTATAATTATTTACTTATATTTAGCCACCTCCACAAGGAAGGATGGAGGAGATGGCAGAATGACGAGACAGAAATGTCACTTTTCCTTAGAACCCTCCAAGCCTGACCCACAACAAAAATTCAACATAACTTCGGGAAGCTGCCATCTAGCCCAACAGATCAAATTGCAGCTGTCTCAGTAGCCACATAACATTACTACAACCACAGCACGGGTACTCAGGCCTTCTGGCCCTCTCATGGCCTTGAGAAGCTGCCAGTCAACAGGGGGGTTGGAGGCTTTATTGCAACAGAATTAAACCTCAAAAAAAGCAGGTAGTGTTGCAGTCTACATAAATACAGTTTTATTACATTAATGGCAAGTAAAATTAAAATGTTACAAAAACATTTCCGTTGAGTATTTTGCTTATCTGCTTAATGTTCTTCCTTCCTGCATGTGCATTTGTTCCTAAAGTGTGTGTGTCCAATTTGACTATTGCATGGAAAATATGTTAGCTGAATGAATCCTCATCTGATTCATCCTGGAAACCTTGCTGCTAACAATGACCATACTCTTAATATGTTTATCTTCATTCGTTCTCAGTATCATGCCCTCTCACTTACTTGACCTAAACTTGTAACTCAAAGGAGAAACATAGGTGAATTCAGGAACAGATGGTAATATGCTAAACTTAATCTAATTCCTGTTACCTAATTGCATATGTAATCTTTTTTTTTTTTTTTTTCCTTACTTAAGAAGTCATTTGGGGGTCAAGATAACTTACTAGGGAAGAACAGCATAAGAAGCTTTCCCAACATTAACTTCCATTGCAGGCTTCAGCTGTGCAACAAAAGAATAACTGGAGCTTATTCAGCCTGTAGCATTTAATCAATGCAACTGTAAAGCCCAATTTGTTCAATACCGGTAGAACACTTTAAGTTGCTATACTGTTTATTCTTTAAGAAATCTATGGTCTCATTTAAGAAAAGTTATAGCAACAACCAAAAGAGCTAGATCCAGAGACCCACAAACATGAACTTAGGATAAACTAATACAGAGCTGTCTTGAGCAGCTGAAACGGCTCCAGTGTCTCTGCTGGTTTTCCAGGCTTCAGCAGAGTGAAACCGATCTGATTTTTGACAGTTCCACCTCAAGGATTTCTATTAAAAGCCGTGTAACTGAGAAGATTTCCTGGTGAGCTTTCACTCTGCTGTGGCCTAGAAATGTTAAGAGCTATGCAGTGGAGACGATCCATCTCCAGAAAGCTACAGGCTAGGAAAGAAGCGTGAAGACTCCTTACAAGCACTCAGAGCAAATGGGAGCCTCTGAAGAGGAGGGAGAAGAACGTTTATTCCTTCCAGCAGCCAGTGATGTTGGTGGGCTCCAAATTTGTCAGAGATTTCATAGCAGCTAAACCGAAAGAAGGGGGGACCTGCTCAAAGCAGAGCAGAGGGACAGCATGTGGTCCAGATTCTCGTCACCATCATCCTTTCCCTACCAGCCTTGGCCAAGGACAGGAATAGTAGTATCTCCCTAAACTCTGCCTACACCAATACGAGACACTGCTAACTGCAGAAGGGCTCCAGGTGCCAGAGGAAGACACAAAAGGTAGGTAGGCACCTAGTCAAGCTTAAAAGAAGAGAGAGAGCACAGAAAATTACAAGAGGGGGCATGGAAGCGCATGAGAAGTTGCGGAAGTGCAAAACAGAGATTAAACTCTAGATTATAAATACATTTTTCTCCTTTGCTAGAAGGATCCAAAAACCTTTCTAAGCACTGACTCTAGAGCATCGTCTTGAGAAAAGAATGGCTTAATGCATTATCACACAACCATGCTATGAAGGTACCAAATGCCACCACTTCTGTTGAGCCAAGTAATCCCAAAATACTCAATAATAGCCTCCAGTCAGTAGTAGTGTGGACACCAAGCAATTTTAAACTATAATTTCTGACCTTACGAGGGCTATTAGAGACTGACAGTCACATTTAACTTGAAAAGAGACCGACCAACATCCACCTGGCCAATGCTGAACAGACAGACAAGAGCAAGTTCTGCAGCAGCTCCAAATTCTGTCAATTCTACCTATTAACCATCAGCTATTCAATTCAATTTTCCATCACACAATTGGCTGAGTTAGCTGTCAGTTTACTCTGCCTGTAAATGAGCTATTTCTATTCAAACTTCATTACATCAAAGCAGTGAGCAAGTCTCAGACACTCACATATTCAAACTCTGATTTGCAGAAGTGTAGGCGTAAGTGGAAATCCTGAACAAATACAACTATTTGATTGCTGCCAGGGCAGCCAGTCCACCAACTTGATGACTTCTGTGAGCCACCCCATGGGAAGCAGGATATTCTGCGTATCTGGGAAAGTAAGATCTCTCGTGAGAAGAGTTGAAAAAAGCTGAGCAAACTAGTTTGACAAGGATAGCTTTTGGCATAGCGACACAGTTTTACAAACTTTTATTTGAATATCCTTTCGCTAAGACAAGCTGAGGCACTTTTATGAGCACAGCTGCCATTCTCAAGAGTACAAGTAGCTGCTACTGTTTGATTGCTGATGTTTCTTTATCAGAGTAATTTGATTCCAATATTTAACAAGAGACAGCTCACATTTGTATGAAACTCGTGACACCGAGTGTGTGTAAGGATACAGCATTGTAAAGTATTCTGTACAGAACATTTTGCACTTTTCCTGGGTTGGGAGGATACAGAGAAGTTTCTATTTTTTATTACATATTGAAAAGGAGTATAAGGAAAATCCTTCTGCTGCAGTGCCAAGTCACAGAAATAATGTATTCCAGCTCAGCACGAAGTGATAAGATAAAAGTTACATTACCTCTGTTGCAGTAGTCAATGTGAATGAGGATTGAGGAAAAGAATTACAGACCTGGCAAAGGTTGTGTCGACTGGCAGATGACTTCTCTGGATAGCAGTGACATGGAATAAGTTGAGGTCTCAGGGTAAAACACAGAGGACTTGCATGTCAATACCAAGCACTATAGAGAATTAATCTTTTCTGTGTACACAATATTGTTCAGACTACTGCCAGGATACTGTTGCCTTGTTCTTTGCCTGCATTTCAACAGGGCATAGAAACCCCAGCGAGGGTTTGAAGGACACTAGGTAAGGGAGCCGAGAGACTTTCTTCAGGGTGCTCATTCTTACTTTCTTTGTAAAGAAAAAAAACAGAGAGGAAGTTTGTTCAGCTTGTAGAGATATTCACACCTTGGAAATACAGCTGAAAATGGAAGAGGAAAGAGATTTCCAACTTTGCTAAAAAAGACCTACCTCCAATGACCAAAACTTAACATTAAGAAAAATCTAACTTTGGAACAGGATCATATTGCTCTTTGTGTAGACCAGCATGCTGGAGAGGAAAATGGCTCATCACTTCCTAGATCAGAGACTTTTCTGAAGATGATCTTTAACCCAACTTCTTTGCAAGAAGAGTTCAGAAAAGCAGAGCAAACTCGTTTGACCAGGACAGCTTCTGGCATAATGACACCAGTTATGAACTTTTATTTAAATATCCTTGAGCAAAGCAAGACTGACGCACTTTTATGAGCACAAGAACTTTCAGAAAGTACATGGGCTGAGAATTAGGCTGAATGTGATGGCCTCTTCACTTCTGTGGACTTCCCTATTGCTTACCCCGTCCCTTCTGGGGTCTTAGGAAGAGAAGGGCAGGAAGCACAGCTCTCATAACTGCATCACTTAGCAAACACAGATCCAACATCTGAGTCTCAGCCTGCAGCCCCGTGCCTAACAATTTCTACCAGTTTGCTTTAAGCCCCACAGAGGCATAGGAAGCCCAACAGTGACTTCAGGGAAATTCAGTCCACTCAAATCTGGGCCATAATCAGCGTACACAACGTTTCATGCTTCAGAGCTTCTGACAGCAAGGGCCAACCCAAAATTCTTTGCCTTAAGTGTGTAACTAGAGATGGAGGAGGTGACTGGTGCTCTGAAGAACAACAGCCCCACAGCGAGGGATGGGACACAGGCCAGGGCAGAAAAGATATCAAAACAGCCTGCACTCCCAGCGTGACCCAGAGTGCTCTTATTCGAATGACACATCTACTTTTATTCTTCATGGTTCATTCTGACCATCAGTAGCAGAACTAATGAGCCACCAGCAAAGATATTGCGTAATTCCACTCCTCCATCAGAACGGATAAAAGCCATCTTGCAACTGAGAGGCAGCAATCTGCAGAGATTTGAGCACTGTCTAGTAATGTCTAGAACAACATGGCTGTGGTTTTTTTCACCCCAGAATGAGTAAAATTTACTTTTGATTCTATTAGGGTAGCTATGGATACTTTTCACCCCCAGAAATCTGGTCGGTTTTTTTGTTTAGTTTGGATTTTGTTTAGGTCTTTTATATATATATATTTTATTATATACATATATATGGATCTTTTTATATATACACACATATATATGTATGCATATACATACATACATAAGTGCACACAAGAACATGATAGACTTTTTTGATTTTATTTTATTAAACACGAAACCCTTGATGGCATCTTTGTCCAGCTTGAAACCTTCAGACAGCCCTATGTTAGGGAAAAAAAAAAGAAGAAAGTCCACCGCAAGTGTTCATTTAAGAGTTGCACTGGCCACAAATTATTTCTCTTGGTCCCTCCTGTGCGTAAGGCCATGCAATGAGTCTGTGTAACAAACCCTACAAAGCAACGCCCTCAGGGAAAGTAAATAAAGCACCAGTTTTGGTGGGTCAGCAAGAAATCCCCCCCCCGGATCTCATCTCCCATCCACCTCTCTCTGTTTTGCCGCAGTAGTTGTTTCCAGCAGAAGGGATGTAACATAAAAGAAGAGACTCACATGCAGTTAGCTGGAAAGGAAAGTTCAACGGGCAACATCAGCCCAGCAGCCCTCCCGCGGGAGGCCCACGTTACACAGGGAAGGGCACTTCCACTCACTACGGTCCAACCCTCCAAAGTGCTCTGCCTCCCAGTGCCGGTCCCACGTTCCAGTGGATGGCCTTAGCTAAGTTCTGCCTCGAAAAAGTGTATGTTTGGTCCTTTTAAAACAACATTTTGAGCCACACCTGTGAAGGCTGAATTTGGCAGGATCTTTTCTTTTTTCATGACAGTTATCACCGATGCTAGACTAACTATAGCTGTTTTCCAGGCAAGACTTAAAATCTGGATAAGTGATGATATGAGAAATTGCATGAAAGACAGGAAACAAGCCAAAGCAATCATCAACTGCTCAAAAACACCTTCAGAAAAAGCAGCATCGTAAACTTTATATGTATAAAAAAAGGAGGACATTAAAAAGCAGAGCAAGAAGAAAGTTGAGAAAAATCCATATAGGTTATACGGCCAAAGAAGCTGAAGCAACTATTAAAAGAGGAGATAGCAAAATACAAACTCAGCAGAAATCTAACTGGCACATCCACACCAGCCACAAGGCTTGTTAACGATGAACACAGAAAGGCCTTGAAAACAAAAGAAAACAGCTGGCTGAGGCAACGGCAATGGAAAAGTAGGTTGGATTTCAACTGTGTAGACAATAAGCTGATCTAACATCTGCCCTACAAGTATTCTCCAAAGACAGAACTAAATGGCAAAAAACACTCAGATGGCACAGATTTTAAGAGATGACTTGATAACCTCCAACAACAGGTCACTCCAGAGCGTTTCGAGGAACTATGATGCATCAAGAAAAGTAACTCTCATTAAGCCTTTACACTAAAGCACCGTTATAGAGGTAAAGTAAAATATTGGCTCAAGTCTGTATTTATTTTAGATGCTGGTGTCAAATCAGAATGTATTTCTCTGAATTTTAATTTGGCATTGCTATCAGAAGCAACAGAGATGCAACAGACACAACACATGACCCAGGAGCATTGTAGGAGATTCAGAATTGTCGAGTCAGAGTCAAAGTGGCAGCTCAAGGGTGTACAGCTATAACACAGTGTCCAAGACTGCAAAAAAGATGGGGTTAATAACTAGCTGCGTCAAACATCTGCAGACAAGATGAGTAACTCCCAACTCAAGCCCTATGCTGGAAAGTAATGGAACAAGACGAAAGTTGGTTCACATACTTTGGCAGTAACTCAAAGACAGTGGAGGTACCCAGAAGGAAACAGCATCACAAGCTGGTGAGGTGGCAGCTCCATTCACGAGCTGAAACCAATGTTTTGTCATAAAAACTACAACACTTCCACTCAAATGTTACTTCCAGTTTTATTAACAGATGGGTGTGAAAAATGGAAGTCTACCAACAGTATAGGCAGAGGTCCATGCATCTTCAAAAGCAATCTCTCAGGAAAACACGAGGTATTAAACAGAGCAGCTTTAAAACCACCACTAAGATTTGTCACAGACCAAGAGCTACTTATGCCCTAAGTTGCTGTCATCTTTTCTAGACAACTAGGGCACGCATCAGGAACGCACCACAATATCTGTCCTGGCAAATTTTTCACCAGCAGCTGAAGGTACATGTTAAGTGTGCTAATTGTCAGAATCCTGTCAACACACAGCTCTTCAGGAAGGGATTTAGTGCTAGAAAGGACATGCAAAGAGCAGCATAAGCATAGTTTGGGACAGGGGAGCCTATTTTATTTTGCCCTAAGCAACACTTGATGGTTTGGATGGAATTCAGATTCAGAATAAAATAGGTTTGCCTTCAAAACAGATTGCATAATTGGCTTTAGGTTTTAGTGCAATTTTCTTTTTAAATGGACCAAATCTTTAAGTTGCTCATAACTCAACTGTTTGAAAACAGCAGCAACCCTAACTGCCCCCAAGGAAATATATTCTTATCCCCAAACTGAGACACGTAGATTGGCCAGCCAAGCTACGATGAAGAAAACTGCTACAGCAGCATCTTGAATTAAACAGCAACCAGCAGTCCCCAGACAGCCCTGAGAACTGCAAATCTAAAGGTGTGACTTCTGTTTCACAGATTTACTTTGCATCAATCAAAACTACATAAAACCCAGCCCTTAATATCCATTCAAAACTATGAAGGCAGTTTAGCAGAAAGGGATAGAAGTGGTAAGGCATTAAGCTTTTATGCCTGTATTTTATATCTTGCAGCAAAGCAAGGCAACAAAGTAACACTTCAACAGTTTGCTCAAATAAAGCTTTAAATCAGCAATCTGATCTACTCACCCTTTTCACCGGTATCCAGGGAAAGTTTCTTAATGTCATCAGCCAACGTATCCTGAAAGTGGTCTTGTCCATGCTCTGCATCATTATCATCAAACTGAGCTTCTATAATGACATCCGGACTTTTCGCATCGCCTCTCGCCGTCTCTCGAGGAACGCAAGTCCCCAGCATATCCTCGGGGACATCTGATTCATGTGTGGCTTCTGTTTCTTTGTCACTACCATCTGGCTTTATTACCTGAAGGAGCAGGGGATTAAAAAAAAAAAAAAAAAAAAAACAAAACAAAACAAAAAAGAGGCAAGCTAAATCACTGGACTGCAGAAAAAAAAACATTATCTTTCCTTTTTCATCTGCATCCCCAAGGAGCTGACAAAGAATTGTGGGTGGCTGGTGGCACACTGCAATTGCCATGTAATTAGCCACAGATATTGCACAATCAAAAGAGGTACCTCACTAGGATAAAGACGGGAACGGCACGGCTTTTGCAATACCTCAACTGTGACAATAATGTATCCAAAGCGTATCTAGAGCATAACCATACAGTTCCTGCCAAGCCTCTAATCGGCTCTCCAGAAGCTGGGAGTAAGCACAGAGAGGGAGGATGATACACTACAATTTAATGAGTTGCTTACACCATTGTTAACCGGGATACACTAATCATCCTGGCATGTCCCAACACTCAAGCAGTTCCAGTGAATGCTGGGATCACGTCAAAGCGCATCTCCGGGAGAGCTCCCCAACACACAATTAGGAACAGGCTGAAAAAGCACAGGCCAGAGAACACGGTACCCTGCGATCTGTGGAGGAACTGAACCGTGACAGCTTGGTAAGGCACCAAGCGTTGCATTTATTTTAGGCTCTGGTCTTTTTGTTAAAGGCACCTAGTTATTGCTGTCACTTATACAAATCTTCTCATTAAATTACCGAGAGGACTGAACTCAATTAGAGTACAAATTACTTAACCATTAACTAACTGATAATTCAGATAACTAACTGACCATTGCTACAGAGTTGTCCCCACTTTAGCGCAGCAATGGCACAGGGGAAGGAGAAACCATATGTGTAATTACTTCAAACAAAATCATGAAGAACCCATGTCCCAGTAAAGTAGACGCCAGACCTGGGTGGCATCCCTCATTGCATGTGACAGAGGCAGAAACTGCTCCGTCTCAGGTTATAATGATCAAATTGGTTCATACCTTGGATACACGTGCCTTTACTAGCATCCTTCATGCAACCAATAGTGAGTCGCCAGCACCTACCTGGCCCTGGAACCTAGATCCAGGTTTTAGTTTCAAAAGCATTTAAGTTTCACTCAAGCTGTGGTACTTCAGTGCGAGATTCAAATCAGCATGGAATAAGAAATAACCTATTCAACATTAAAATCTCAAAGAAACTGGGTGACCCCATTCCCATGCCCACCCAGCGACTGAGCTCCTCTCCATCTGGTGCTCGCCAGGCAGGTAACTCCCTGGAGATGCTCCTCCCAGGTCCCCAGCCCTCAGCATCGCTAACCCAGTACATGACAGCAGCAACTCATGCCACCAGCAAGGCAAGTGAAGGGCCCTTTAAAAAGTGCAATAAAATAAAAAAAAACACACAACAACTTTCTGGTAACATACTTTACATGATAGATATAGTCACTAGAAATAAGCATAAATAGCCTCAACGAGTCCTAGCTGAAGACAACCATTCCAAGTAAGAAAAACACAATCCAAAAAGCTCCACAGATTATTGTTTAGTAACTAAAAAGTAAATAGATCAAATCAGACCTGTACAGGGAAGACTTTCACAATTTTACATACACAGAGCTACAGTCATGCTTTCAAGCAGTACCCATTTCTTTGTAATCTTTTCACATATGTAACAAATAAAATCAATTTTAAAAGAGTTGAATTCACGTCTTAAAAAAAAAAACCTCAGATGACATTACTTTGAACTCTCGTTACCTTTTGTGACTCTGTTTTCCATGTTTATTTTCATTTTTTAATATGTATATAATTTATTACCATAGCAGATTTTGACTCAAACATTAAATTGTGACAAAAAGGGAAAAAGTTTGGCAGAAGGTGGGAAAACGGCCAATTATTAAACTGGCTGCATTTGGTACATAAAATACTGACACACAATGGTCTGGGCAAGAACAGTCTATTAGATTAGTGAGCTGACAAGGCTCCACACGCTAGTGACTCTGCCAGTGTGCCTATCCAAAAATAAAACCAGTGTCAACAGTAATGTTTGGACCCTACCATGGTCAGATGTGGATGTATTCAGCTCTTAAATTTCAATTGCACCAGATGTGTGCAAGTGTGCAACTGCAGCAGGAGTTCACTTTTTCAACCCCTTCAGGTTTTGCCTGAATTTCTTCCTCTCCAAGTCATTCTTTGGAAAGCGTGAGATGTGTTTTGGGTGCTAAATTACAAAGCTTTCTATATGTAATGCAGCAAACAACATCGAATATATCTGAATGATAGGAAGTGCTTCTCTAAAGATGCAGCACTGAAAAGCTTATGCTTGAAGAGTTTACGTTGCATTAAAGGCGGCAGCAGATACGAATTTCTTTTTAAATGCTGTATGCTAAAATTACTGTGCTTCCCCCAAGCTAAAGGATACACACTGCTGTCGCTAGCTAGCATGATACTCCAGCTGTGACTACCTAAGCCCCCAGTCACACATTTCCTTATGGATTTGCAAATGGATTTTTAAGTAAAGTTTTCCAGAGTCCACAAAATCCTGACCTCCATGCAGCGTAGAACAGCAAAATGTCCAGATGCTGGCAAGCATGGGTGATAGGATTTGTTTTCTTTTTAAGGCCAAGACAGATCATTTAGGCTGACCTCATACATAACAGAGCAGGGAATTTGACCCAAGATTTTTTACATCACACCAAAAATTTAGGGAAGCTGTACATCACAAGACTGGAAAGCTGCATAAGACTTTACAAAATTGGGAGCTTAATGGATACAATTACTCCATTTAAGATGATCAGAGTTGCTGGCCAACATGAGCTCATCACACATATTCCAAAAAGCAGGATCCTTCTGCATATGAGCAGCAGCAAATCTGACCATGACAGAATAAGCATTTCTTATGTGCAGCATCTCGGAAAACAGAAACTGATGATACTGCACTCTGCTATTTCTTACTATGCTATTGAGGCTCATACACGACAAAACACATACAGTTAGAACGTATTGGTACTTTTCAGAGATGCAGAATAAATCCAATACAGAATTGGCTAAGTATCACGAAGTCGTATGTGCAGCACAGAGCATCGTTCTTTGCCAGTGCAGCTGACTCTGCATGGACCCAGAAGGAGGGGATTCCCCCGTGCTGCATATGCATGAAATGCACGACCCTGCTACCATGCAAACATCCCAGGATGCATGGTTAAAGCCCCTTAAAGGACCTTAACTTCCTGACCTGGGAAGTCAAATGTCAACTTTATGGTTATATTATTTTCATATGCTTTTTAATTAAAAAAATCTTTTAATGAGCATTTTGATGAACGTCAGTTGCTTATTTGAATGTCTGATCCCTAAGATAGTGGCTCATTAAGTTTTCCAACTTTAAACAAACATCTATCACTGAACAAGCATCAAGTTTCTGCCCCACAGTGATTCGTTTGTAAAATCATAGCTGACTGAACACAAGATCTTTGAATGAAAATCCCTTTTCAACCGTAAATGTAATAAAAAACAGCTAGTGGGCAAGTACATCCTGGCATGGATACACAGAATCTGGACAGCAGAGTGATTACCTCGCCGCATCCAGCCCAGTCTTGAAGTAGCCATCAAACGAACAATTGTCCTTACTCGGGAGGAATTTGTTCCAACAGAAAACTGAACCAGGAGCCTGTGCATCTGAAAGCACAAGGGTTACCTCCTGAGCCACAGGAGAAACTGCTTTATCTGCCAGAAGCAATCTTATACCTGCCCTGTCAGTTCCAAGCTTTTCATAGACTTTCCACCTAAGCCTCACATCCACACATGGACAAAGCCCAGGCCTGTTTATTCTCAGATCAGGTATAGGGCTTTTGTTGCTGCCTCCTCAACGGCAATAGTTAACAACTCATGCATTAGTTTATAATGTCAAACTACTGAACCAGACCAGTGATTTTCAGTCATCTTTGAGCTATTAACCACAGGCTTTTTCCAATAAACGCACCAAGCCCCCAAAGTGTTTAAGCCTGATACTAACAGGTTTGCTGTTCTTCCATAGTCATCTCTGATCCTTACAAGCAATCCATGAATCCTCACAGATCTGAAGATGAGACATGGATGACTGCTGGACCTGACACAGTTGGACAGATGGACCTTGCATGGCTAAGGTCACTGTTTTCAACAACAGAAGCTTATGCAAAGAGACCTCCCTCACTGAAAGCATCTTGCAGGTAAGGAAGCAGGATCATCTTCCCTACAGCTGTTTTCAACACAGATTCAATAAAAGTGAAATTCTTCATCTCACTCAAAATGCTGGCCTTAAAAAGAGGGACTGAAATATTGAATTTTAGACATTTCCACTGAAGCATACTATTCTTGGGATTCTTCAGGTCAAACTCGCCTACCACACTCCAGGACATCACTATTACTTCAAGCAGAGAGCGTCTTAAATTCTTCTTTAAACACCCAACTACCTGTGCTCAGTTTTCGCTGTCCTTTTTTCCATAGCAGAACTCCTTCAGAAATTCAAAGACAGCATTTGCTTCCATTTAAAAAAGAAACAACAAATAGATACATGACGCACTGTAAAAAAAGAAAAAAACAAAAAACCAAAAAGTGTTTAGATTTGATAATGAAGGAGTACACTTATGACATTTATCACATTTGCCAAATTTGGTCAGCTAGACCCCTTGAGAGATGTCCTTCTTGCTGCTCCAGAATTCACCAAAGCCCCCAAAGGAGGTCTTGCAATGAACACACAGTAGGAAACCCACAAGTACTCAGAACAATCCACTGGGAATTAGGTTTTTGGTGGGATTCCACAGAGGTCTGCAGTAGGCCAAGCATTCCCAATAATCTGAAACTAAATATTAAGTCACTGGTAATAAAACTCGCGGATGACAAAGACTTGCAGAGCAGTCAAGTCCAATTGGTGAACAAGGCTGATCTGAATCCAGAATGTTTGAGAATAGCCAAAAGTAAACTCAAATATCTAAGAATATGCAACACATGCCTGTGAATGGGTCTGCCTTGGAAATCGCTGACTCTGAAAAGAATGTGAAAGATTTCTAATGAACAAAAATCTCGGCAATAGGATCCTTAGTATTATAAACAGTTTAGCTCTGTAATACTGCACTGGTGAGAGATGCCAGACTTGTGCAATGTGTATTTTCCTAAGGATACTGGGGAAGAACGGAGATGATACAGCACAATCTCTCTTCTCCCTCAGTCAGTCAAAACCCAGCAAAATGCCTCATCATGAGTAATCAAACCCAAAATGTGTAACTTATCCAAAAGATTTTAGAAGTGACAAGCCATTAATGGTAACTGTCTTCACTGGGGCAAACAGACGACGCACAAAGAGGCTCCTCACGCTGCTGCAGAAAGCTGCCACAGAGTCACCAGTGAGTGCAAGCTGAAGCCAGATTCACAGCAGGCAGGGAGCTCACATTAAACAGGGAGGACTAAAAATGGGAACACCTATAAGGGAAATAAGGTCTTCAGCCCAAGCCTGCCTCCTGAGGTCTGCAAACCAAGGTAAGGTGCCTTTCTTCCAAAAAATACTTTGGTCAAACACAAGTTCTACTTTAGCCATAGACAAGTTATTATGCTCAATACTCGGTAGAGAGACAAAGTTTAGGTCAGTTGTTGGTTGCAGCTGAGCTTTAGTTAAGCAACAAGATTGAGAAACAGAAACAGGTTGAAAGTGGTTATTTCTAAAGGAAGACAGCTGAAAACAGGGGCTTTGGACCAAGTTACCATCTCACCGTTAAGAAGACCGTTGCTACCACAACACTAATACAAACACCACATTTCATACCAATACTGCGAACACCTGCATCTATTAGTCTCCCAGCTTTTGCCATATTAAACAGGCTTCACTTAAAAGCCAGTTCCCTAATGTTCACTCACGAGGGAGTAGGAACGGAGCCTGGCTAACATGAGGATGCTGTCACAGCTCATACATACATGCTAGAGCCAAGCTACCATAAATATTGCTTTGCTTTTCCGAAAAGAGCAACCAAACAAAGGCTGGCTTGCTCTAGCTCCTCCTTGGCTGAAGAAAGGATGGCACTTCCAATAAGAGAAAAACCACCTGTCCCAATCACCCTTCCTTCTCTTTATAATCCCACGTGCACCAAACAGCTCTGGCAAAGACGACGACTCAGTAAAGGAGACTAGTCTCAGTAGGAGCAGTTATGGCATTACTTTTAAAATAGCAATAAGGTTAGAGTGGGGTTTGTTGTGATTTGGGGGGTTTTTTTGTGTGTTTTGGGTTTTTTGTTTGTTTGTTTGTTTGTTTTTACTACCTTTTAATTCTAAATCACTGGAAACACTTGCTAACAGCCCACAGGATAGCTATTTTACATTAAACAGCACAATATAGTTTACATTCCAGGCATCACATTGGATGCAATAATCACACAAACATCCAAACCAAAATCTCTCCTCTTGACTAGGAAAGGCTACTTGCTCCTCCCCAGTGGGCTCTGTTGTTCCCAGATGTCACACGCAGTTTTGCTGTGGCAGTCGCTAGAAAGCCGTCCTGCCAGTGGATTCAAAGGGGTAAACGATCCGAGTACGCAAACGCTCCTTGGAAACAGCAGCTTTTCAGAGCTCTTCTCTGACTCGCTCCCACTGGAGGAGGTGAGAGGTGGGAGAGAAACAAATGAAATTTAATGCATGTGTTTTCAAAACACAATATAAAGACAGATCTGCAATGTGCCCATCAAACCTATTGAATCCCCAAAGCCATCTCCCCTGCCTTCACCAGCATCCTGCAGCCTCTCTGCTCAGACTAACTTGCAGCAAAGTGAGTTTTTACTGCAGAGTTAGTTCAAGTAGTCAGACTGAGCATCCAGAGCAGACAGCCCTACAGCCAGGCTTGTCAGGCAGCTGCACAACTAACAGAATTAACTGCAGGGGAAAGAAAAAAAAAAAAAAAAGCACATCTCCAAACGGCCACCTTTTCTCACTACTTCATCCTGCTTCCACTGATAAACCTGATTCCTAAACAGTTCACTCATCTTCCCTCTGTGCTTCAGGCTGTGCTTAAACATCACAGGTTACAGTGTGTCCCCTCCAAGCACAGCTCAAGTCCTTCTCCTACCACCTTGCACAAATAACCAGAATAACAAGTGGAAAAGCATCAACAGGGAAAACTCTCATGACTGACCTTTCTGAATCCTAAAGGCAAACCAAGAACTGTCTCCTCACCATGTATCTCCACTCCCTATCTGGTCTCTGACCTATCATTTACCCCTGAAAGCTCCCCGCTCACGTTGCCTTGGCCCTTGTCCCGCACCTACAGTCTGCTTCCAAACATGTTTATCAACACTTCATTATCACCGAGCAGGAGGCAATTGCCTCTGCCCCCAGCTCTCCTCAAGTCTGCTCCTGACTTCACCCCCTTCCTGCCACCTCTCCGTGGTCTCCCCAGACCCATCTGTGCCACCCCAGACCCATCTCTCCCAAGTATGGGTCTTGCACCGCTGCCTGTAGGGCACACAGTCCGAGGATCAGCATCACATTCCCTCGGGTTCATTTCATCTGGTTTTCCTGAAAGGGTAAATTAAACAGCTCCACCTGTACGCTCCTGCCTTTTGTACCCTCTAACAACTGCTGAGAAGCAAGAAAAGAAAGAGTTGCCAGAAGCAGCCGCTCCCCGAGCAGCACAGGTACCCCACGTGCCGTGGCACCAGTGCGTGGGTCACACCACCCCAGAACTCCCCAAAGGAGCCACTCTGCAGCCTCCAGAGGAAATATCTGAGCCCAAAGAAGGCCTCTGGCCCCAAGTTGCTTTGAAAGCAGAGGGGGTAAAGGCTCATAATAGGCCCATGGTAGGTCCGTACAACCTTTCCCAAGAATTACTTGGGGATACTTGTGAGAGATATCTCTCTGGGCTTGAGGGGATTCACACTTCAGAGCTGCTCTGTGATATTTAGACATACTGAGGGTAACAGTGTCAAGGGGACGTGGGGAAGCACACTGTTCCCGTGCCGACTTGCAGGGAACACAGTATGATCTCCTTTGTAGGCAAGCCAGCCTGGTAAGGACTCCCCACAGCATGACAAAGAGCTGTGTATTATTATAGCCAGATCAACAAACTTGTTCCACGCTTTCCACTCCTGCTGCCACCTCCAGGATTTGATTTGGTGCTAAAAAAACATCCTCTATTTTCAGAATACCTACTGCTATTGCACTGACCTTCCCACACACATTCCCCAAAACAAGAGTCCCTGGAGCAGAAGTGATACAGCAAACACCCCATGTCCCAGCCACAGCTTCCCAACCCACACACTGCTCTTTTATGCAGCTATATGTTGTCACACTTAAAGCAGTGATGAACACTTAGCCATAGCCCATCAGCTGTACAGCAAATCTCTCTACTGAAAAAAAGTTTGACCCTGGGAAGGTGCAAAAGATCTAGTTCAGCATCCAAACTTTAACAAGGCTCAGGAATCAACCTTCTCCTACACGCTCACAAAATCCGATGCAGCACACAGTTCCTCCATCTCCTACAAGCAAACTCTTTTCATAAAAGAGGCCCTTAAAACTGGCAGCCTCCCTGCTGGACCCCAGTGAAATGTTCCTTGTACCTTGGGTCTTTGTATTGCCTGCTCCTCGCAAGACCTCCCACTTTGGTGCATCTCATGAGCTGTGTGTTGCACTCCAGGCCACAGCGAACTGGAAACAAGAGTGTAATGCACAGGGCCCAGCTATGAGGTTGCCAGAACATATTGGTTTGAAACATCACAGAAAATATTCGGCTCCATATTTTCAACAGTAGCCAGGAAGAAAATGCATGGAACAATTTTGAGAACTGTTTTTCAAAAGTCATTTAAATCAAATTATGCCCCATCCACACTGGCAGCAAAACCCTCTCTACTAACTGGAACTGGTTTTCTTTTCTTTGCGTGTGTGTTCTTTTCTTTTTGGTTTAACTTTTTCTTTTTTTTTTTTTAAAAAAAAAAAAACTGTCTCCCAGCCATCTTTTTCTGGTAATGTGGACAGGCACTGCAACACTACAGGAATGGGTGCCAGGACAAAACCTATGATGCACAGTCCCCAGAATAAATCACTCAAGAGGGGTGGATTAGAGGAAGAGAGCAACGCAAGGTTACATCTTCAAAGGTATGATTCTCTGAAATCACTGCATTTTCAGCAAACTAGTGCAGAAAGATATCCAGTTTGTATCTGATCTAAAGAAGCAGACAGGCTTTTGGATTATTTGCAGCTTCAAGACAATACCATGAATCAATATATATTTTAAAAGATGTAATTATTACACAGTGCTTGCATGTAATCAGAAAAGAATCTACTTGTGCTGAGTGTGTATCATTTGAAAGCTGCAATGCCAAGCAAATCCACACCGTTGGCTCGCACAAACCCAAAGTATTATCCATTACTGCCTTTTTTTTTTTTTTAACAATACAAGTATGTATGAAAAACATATTTCCTGGAAACAATGATACTCTTTGAAGACTTACTCAACATTTCATAAACTGAACAAGCCTGCACCCGCACGTGCCCGTAAGAGGAAAGCAGGTTGACAATGCAAACTAATCGAAATGTACTGGAAGGGCTATCCAAGATATTTGCATATCTACACCTCCCAAGGCTATAGAGGTTTGAGGCTTTGTTCAGAAGTGTGTAAAAATGATTTCCCGTGTGTCTATGGAAATCTCTTACTGGTGATCAGCACTTTAACTCCTCAAGGCAGGAAACATACAAATCAACCAGGAGTTAATACTTCGGGGCTCGTGCCTTAAGCCCCTCACCTTCTTTTTTTTGTTCCTTCTGATCGGGCTCCGAGTGCCAGCTCCCAGGGGTCTCAGCCCTGCGCATGTTTTGACACACTTTCAAAGCCCAGAATAGTACACCTGGGACAAAGCACACACTGTTCAGGAAGCGCACGGGGGCCAAGAAAAGCAATAGAAATTTCCACAGTTAACTTGCATTACTGGTTGCCAATAAGCCTCTTATTATGAAAACCCATAATTGGAAACTGTCATATTACAGAACAATTTATGGAAGTTTTCAGAGTATATATGCCCCAGTGGGAACTTCCTTTGACTGGTGTGTTCCATCAGCCCAGGTCTGCTTATTTATTCACACAGTGGGAGAAGAGCATCAGGAACCTAAACAAGTCATTGCTGAAGCGTCACCGAGACTCCCACTCTAGGAGCGCTTCAAATAGTTCTTAGCTCCTTAGTCTTTCCAGTCATCCATCTTTATGGCTGCGTTCAGTCAACAGCTGGGCTGCCCTATCTTTATTTCATTTTATTTTCTGCAAAAACATTCTTGCACTCACATTGTGATCAAGTGCTCCTCTGAGGACACAGAAGGCAAAATGCAGCTGCTCTGGGCTGAGCGCGTCCCACTATGCCTGCCTCAATCCCAACAAATGAGCTCGGCAAAATTAGATCCTACTCCTACAGTCTCTACCCTGTCACACCAGGGAAACTGGCACCTACATTAATTCCTAAATCAGATTTCAATTGTATTAAAATATGGCTCCAACCAAGAACAACAGCCTCCTCACAATGCCAGCACGATACTATTAAAGTAAACCACACAAAACCAGCCAGTGCTTCCTTTGCAGATAGTCATGTTTTGGTGTGAAGGTAAAGGGATTTCATAACAGGTGCTGGAGATGCATCCCAGGAGACTTTTAGTAAGAAAAGAATGGAAGTCCACTTTAACAATACATTTTCCATACAGGAGCCAGTAAGTACCATCTGCCAGAGTGGTTTCTCACTATAAGCAGCTCCATCCTCTAGAAAACGGGTTGAGACATCAACAGACCATCAGGTTAACTGTATTTTGTCATGCTGTGCTGCTGCCTGTTCCAGTCATGCACACCAAGACCACTGTGAATCCATTCAGTACCTTCCCATCACCCTGGGATAGGCACTGAGAAGGCTCTGCGCTCCAGGGAAGCGGTGGCAGAACAGGCACGGCCACGGCTGAAGCAGACCACCCGCAGAGGAAAGGAATTGGAGGAGGTAATCCCTGCAAGCATGGTAAATCGGGGAAAAGAAAATCAGATGATTCACTGGGGATAAAAGATAACAGCTTCCTCTGCTGTTGAGAGGTTTCCGTGCCCCTTAAAGTCATTTCTGAAGAGAAGACAAGCTGTTAGCCAAACATACTCCTTCACACTTGGTATCAGCAAATTCTGACTCCGGACAGCATCTCACTGCAACATAAAGCACCAAGTGCCTGTGCAGGAGAGAAGGGAGATGACAGCAGCACGTTTTGCTCAAAGATTCCTGCAAATACATGGTCTGGGTTTTCAAACTGGGAACATTCCCCACTTGTGACCTAAACCTGCTACAAATCCATTTATTTGGGCTTCCTGACTTAGAGACCGTTTCACTCAAACGCACAGAGGAGTCCTTGAATGCCTAGTTAGAAAGCGCAGGGGGGACTGCCTTCATATTAAATCACTATTGCAGCCAGGAAATCCCAGACTTCCATATCGATCTTAGACTCTCAACAGGTTCCTTACGAAGTGCATAAGGAAAATAATCCTGCTCTCAATCACCCGTGACTTTCAGTAAGTCATTCAAACCATCTTGCCTAGTTTGCACTACCTGACACTGTGCTAGGCAGACCTGCGTATTCTGTACTGAAGGCGTTACAGCTGAATTTCACGTGGCTAGCAAGGCAGAGTCCGAGTGTGAAAAGAAGGCTGAAAATAGCAAAGCAGCTGTGGTAAAGCCACACACACAAATACCTGACAGTTTTCATAAATTAAGTGCCTTGGGTTGCTCTGCTTCATGGGTATCAAAGCAAGAGCATGTCAAAGAAAAGCACGTTAAGGCAGCTGGGGAGGCAGGTGTCCCAGGAGAAAGTGAGGGGGGTATTTCTCCACTCACAAAATGGGGATGATATTTGGTTTACATGCAGATGCGAGGATTCACGTTGCCAAATACTTCACCTAGTCAAAGCGTTACTTAACTCTTGGAGGCTTATCAGAAACACTAACACACCAGTTAGCTTTCTATGAACGGAGGGAGGCTTTCTCTCTTCTTCCTACCCAGGGACTAAGGCTTAACCACACAGATTGTGCTCAGGGTTTCACAACCGTAGATCAGGCTTTCAC
Source organism: Platalea leucorodia (assembly GCF_965183815.1). NCBI lineage: Eukaryota > Metazoa > Chordata > Aves > Pelecaniformes > Threskiornithidae > Platalea > Platalea leucorodia. The sequence continues at coordinate 11,858,614 of NC_138830.1, forward strand.
AGCAGGTACTCACATAACCGAAGGGCAGCATTAGTTTATTTGCAGCTGCTAGTTGAAATTAAGGCAGGATGGAAATAAATGTCCCACAGTTCCAAAAACAAAGCACCACTTCTTTTTTGTCATTGGGAGAAATCAGATTCTTACTTCCACACACAAAGCTAACAGGCTTATCGCTAATCACAGCAATTACTGAATTCCTATTTAAAGATGACCTGAGACATCATTCTGTTGTATCACACTTGGGAATATCATTAAAACAGCAAAATAGAAGCAAAATCATTAATGACTCCGTAGTTATAACCATAGCATAGCTACCTCTTCTTAAGTTTCAGGCACTTACTAATAAGAATTTTTGGCAATTTGGTTATCCATGCTGATCCAAAATTCATTCATACCTTGGTCAAAACATTTAAAACCAAAATTTCAACTTGTTTAGAACCAAATTATCTGATTCTAAAATGTTTACGTAATTGCCTATTATAATAAGAGAAAACTAAATTTTAATACAAACTTCTTTACTGAACTCACCTCCAGCAGCAAAACTAGGTCACCAGGTTGCTCTGCACCAACACAGCTCTGCTATGACTTTTTCTTGTTATGTAGCTTCATCTGTACACAAGCAACAGTACAGAAGAAATAACCTCTTTCTAAAAGCGAGTCACGGACCTGCCACAACATACTAGAAGACATACTAGAAGGAGAAGCATAAGAATATGGTAACGGGTCTGTCTCCAGGGAATCGGTATGTCTTTCTTATCCTGCTGGAAAGCAAGGAAATGCCCACTCAAGGCACAGGTTCCACCACTCTCTCTGACAAAACGCATCCTTCTCAGGGTTATTTGTTTTTTACTTGTGCTCAGTTGCCCCAGTCAGAACCAGGAACACACCATACGGAGTGCTGTACCAAAACATATACAACATTGTTCATACTCCATAGAACTTTTAGAAAGTTTTTATTAAAGACAAAGCGCATTAACAGGAGGGAATAGATGAGAACAAGAAGGTTACACACAGACTGCCTTTGAAAGGAGCCCATCTTAATGGAAATTCAAGTAAACTCACTTGAGTTTGCATTTACAACAGATGGGTGATGCTCAGCATTTTGCTGAGGACATGTATTGCTGCAGTGTTTTCTCTCCGTCTAGTGAAAACAATCAGTATCACCAGGTTTCCTCTTGAAATGGCGGCAGGGAAACGACTGCTGGCATTTGCGTCATATGGATCTGCTCACATTACTCAGTGACGAATCTTATTAAAAAGCAAGCACCTCAAGCAAAATGTCTATAGCTCAGTTTGCTTGCATTTACCTTTAGCAACATGGTATGCTTCATTAAATTTCGAAGTAGTGTTTATTAGAAGCGTAAAACGCATCAGCATCCTTCACCAGGCTTCTCAGCTTATTTTCATGACGTCAATATTCAGGTTGATTTAATCCAGTGAAAATATACATTGATTAAACATGGTCTGAGAGCATCTCCCGCTGTACCAAAACCCAGAGTAAATAGGAATAACATCTTTTTACTTCTTTCCTTCAGAATAAGATTTACCATTACCATAAACAAGGTGTATCTCACCTTTGCAACCAGCAATTTAAAAAGCCTCTCCCTGCAGCGAGCACTGGGAAGGACTGGCCACCACAGAGCTCCCTGCTTCTTGATGCCAGGTACCCTCTGGTCTGTTTTTCCTGCCTGGCAATGGATGCTGTTTATCAAAAGCTTTTCCACAGAATGAATGAAAAGTTAAGCTCAATTGTTATAACTCAACTTAAAATTTAATGCAGGGCAAGGGACTAACATGGGGGGGGTTTCCGTTGTACTACTTCTCTACAAGCTGAGTACCACTAACAAGAGGTTTCAGTGTATACTTCTCTGTAACCTCAACTTACAAAGCAGTCCAGGTTTTCCTTCCCTCTCTCAGAATTCATTAAAAAGCCTTATTCAAGCTGAGATTTTGTATACAAGTTTTCTGCCAAGAACAAATTTTTACAACTGAGTTTTAAGCTCCTTTAAAAAAAAAATCCAGAAATTTATAATGGAAATACTGACAGTGCCCATAATCACAAGTACAGAAACTTCATTGCGATAGGTAGTTCATATCCCATCCAAAAATAAAAATTGGTCTCTCGACCAAATTCCACGTTTGTTCTGTAACAATGGCCAGTTATGAGATCAGTAAAAACAGGTGCAAACAAAAAATACTGGGGATTTAAACAGTGATGATGGCAGCATAAAGCCATCACTTTGGTCATTAAACTCTGATTGTGCAAGAATTTTTTTTAGAAAGTCTTGAATTACTTTATAACTCATTTCTCCTGGGCAAGCTTCTCTCTTAGTGGTCATCACAGGCTAACTTGGCAAATCTTTGAATCATGCTTCCAAGTCCTAATAGCTTGGCCATTCCCAGAAATTATTAATATACCGATTTCTATTCAGTTTTGTCAATTTTATCTCTTGGCTCAGTCTGATGAAGCCCACCGCTATACGTGCGCAGCTCAGACAGTCACACAAAAGCCAGCTATTCCCTGCTGACAGACTAAAGCTTTGCCCTATGATTTGCCATGAGTTCTCCACTCTGCCTCAGGATAAACTTTGTGTTCCAGTAAGAAATGGATAGCTGCACACTGTAACAAACCGAATCTCGCAGGCTACGCAAAAGCAGTGATGAGCTACCTGCAACACTGCCTGGAAGAGTTATACCTCAAACAGAAAGAATCAGTGTCCACCTGTAGCAATATATTCCTCTTAATATTCTGAACACACTTGCAATTCTCTTAACAAATATGCAGTAAACACCGTAATGCAAAGTAGAAATACAAGAAAAATTATGCGCTTGGTTGTGTTAAAGAGGTACAAAGCCGAGGTACTAACGGGCCACGTGGGGAAGCACCACAGCGTCAAGTGTTAACCCCATTCAACACACTTGCAAAATGAATCCGCAGATGGCAAAATTCAGAGGCACGGCTCAAAAACATGTGACTGTGAACTAGCCTTGACACCTGCTTATGTCATTAATAAAATATTTAATATATGAAGAACACTGGGTCTCCAAAAGTGCCTTAACCGTCACTGAAACGTGTTAGTCATCCAACAAGAACTCTCACTTCAACACTGGAAATTACAGAACAAGGAAATCAAATCCAACCTTTACAAGGTAGCCAACTCAAATGCTAAGTCTGGACTCTGCTACCTGCAAACATTCATTACTAAAAATTACAGATCGCGAGCCCTTTTTACCAGAAAGGAAGGGAATATCTCTCCCTTGCGGTACATTGCGTACAATTATTGGACTCTGAGACAGGCAGCTACACTGGGCTTTCAATATGCTCATTAAACAAGCCCAGTAAATTAAAAGCTGCTTCATACAGATCTGCTGAACTCAAAGCACTCTTTACTTATTCAAACTTCCCCTCCGGGTAAAAGTAAGTATTGGATGACATTTAACAATTTTACTTACCTGGAAGAAGTTATTTCAAGACTATCTACAAAGGTAAACTGTAGCACAGTAAATGTGTTAATGATAAATTGTTTAAGCAACTTGACGAAAGAAAAAAGGCAAATTCGCATCCAGCAAAACGGCAGTCTATTCCAGAAAACTGAGAAGAAAGTAAATTTGTGTTCATTACAATTATTTATGTATCGTTTAATTAAGCTGTTTCCATTACAACTTCTGTCATGTAACTTAAGAGGTCCTGAGAAGTATATTCTTGAAACTCCACAAGTGACAGGACTAAATCTCAGCTCCACTTCATCACAGGGAAGTTTGGAAAGCAGCCTCTGGAAACAGTACCGCCACTCTGCAACTCACCGAGTTTATGTTTATCTTGTAAAAAAAGAAAAAGTTAGCCCTTTCATAAACACACATTTTTAAGATGACAGGATTTTCTTCACAGCTTCAAGTTAGGCACTGAAGTACTTTGTTATGATTAGTTTTATCACACTGAATCCAAATGCTCTGGATTATTAATCAACTCTTCTGACAGCTCTCCAATAACGAAACACGCCATGCAGCTAACAATGACTCACCATTCATCTTAAGCTGATAAAACAGAAAAGGAAGACGGGCAAGTTCTCAGATCCTACCCAGGCAGCCCACAGCTTTAGGAAACCCCTTCCATTTGCTTTCTCACCAGCAAAACCAGTGTATTTGTTGGCTTTGACATGGCAAACTTCCCACTTGCCTGTTCCCATTCTACCCATAGATGACAGCTACCGCATCAAAAACTATTAGTACCCAAAGCATCCACGTTGTCTCGTGACCTGAGGACATGCGAAAAGCAAGTTAATGCCCTCTCAAGTAAAACATTAAGTCCTCCACTTCCTTTTGGCTTAATATCTCCTTAAATTCTCTGTCTTGTTTTGAAATGTCTGTTCACCCATCAAGCTAATTTGCTGTTTTACCATGTACCACGCTACGCCTATGCCATAACATTGTTATCAGAAGAAGAAATGACTTCACGCAGCAGTTTGTTCTCGGGCTGCTGGGGATCCAAATTCAAATCCCACTTCTCCATTTGGGACCCAAAGTCACCACTTCCACCTCCACAGCTCGGCTACGCTGGGCCCTGGCACGGGGGGATGGAGGATGCATAGAGAGAAAGTAAACGAAGGAGATAACATAGGGGTAGAGATCAGCCATGTGAAGTGTTGAAGCGTGCACACACTCTCCCAACCCCAGTCTACCCATTCTCGCCCACAGACTACTGAATAAAGTACTTTATAACCCCTAGCCCCCCAATTATACAGCACTGGGAGAAGTCAAATGACAGCAGGAGGTTGCACATTAGGCACTGGGAGTAACTGCAGTTCTTGCTTAAGCAATTATAACAAGCTGGGGAATACTTGCTCCATACCCTGCAACACCCCCCTGCACACAGGCGCTGCTACGTGGCATCAGCAGCTCCGCGGGCACTCTGCTGGGGCAGCAACCCCAGAAACCCCGGCCCCCCTTCACCGCCCTTTTGTGAAGTTAAATCTTTTGCTGCATGTTGCAGATGATTAAATGGCTTTTACAGTCCCTGATCCAAAACAAATTACAAGGGATACAAGTCCAAAAACATCCGTTGATAAGCGTTTGTTCACAGTGAAACAATTAAACGGAAGGATTTGTCTTGTTAAACATACAAAAGGTTATCGATAACCTACCAGTTCACACCATGCCTTCCAGCTCCAGGGAGGGACCGGTTCCCACTCCGTAACAATGCACCTGTGCTGCCAGCCGTCACCAGACACGGCCAGTCACCCCCACCAAAGGCATCCTTCCCCTAAGGAGCACGTTCAAACCAACTGCGAAAGGCTTCTGAAGAACAAAGGCTATCTGCAATGCAAACTTGACTTCAAACCAAGTACAGGATCAAACTTGCTTCCTTGTAAAATCTTAATAGGACTCCACCATAATTAAACTGAGCAAGTTATTCAATTCTCAACTAATAATTTTCTTTCTAATTTGACCACGTTGTAAAGTTGTCTTAAAAGCTCCCAGAAGTTATTTTACTGCATTATGCACAGTCCTGCGAGTACAATTAAAATGTTCTACACAAGCTCTACAATACGGATGGTTTTCATCATTCCTTAACAGAATATTGCTCGCTTTGCCCAGCACAGTCCATACACTCCCAATTTATCAAACCCTTAGCCTAGGCTACTTAAAAATAAAGCAAATACTTCAAAACCTGGATGAAAACCAGTTTCACTTCTCACACCATTCAACTGTATGCCTCTTATTTTATCTTCTCATCATGACTTTATGAGCTTCTCCCACCAAATTCCACTTCAAATGACACTGAAGAAAGCTATGAATTTGTAATTGAAAGATGCAACTCAAACATTTAATAGCTTCAAAACTGCCAACAATATAAAACAATGAGCCAGGATCAGCAAGCTTTAAAAGCACCGAGACCTGATCTAAAAGACAGACAGAAAGTTGCTATGGTGCTTTGATATTAGGGGTAAAGGTACATTAATATACAAATCAGTCTCACTATAGACACTGTTCTCACCTGTATAACTATCTTGCAGCAAGTCGTATAAAACATATGGATATTGCAACAGAGATACAGTGAAACAAGCAGGCTACGGCCCCCCAATACAAAAAGTAGTCTGCCTTATTTTTCTTTAATGATAAAACTCAGAACTTTTAGAAGTATAAGTTACTCCAGCATATTAGCTCGAAACTTTGCAAGCTACAGTTCATGTAACTATACATTACTCGGTAACTTAACCCATTTTTGTTCCTTTCGAACGGTCAGAAATTGCCACACAAATATCAATGTACTCGACCTCCACAGGGAGCGGCTCATTCCTAACATGCCAACAATGGCTTAAGATGAAGCTTCCCCATCGCTGGCCTAACACACTCATCTATCCTATCAAAACAGTCACGTGCACTTGTATGATTCACTAGATTCTAAAGGTATTCACTTCTAGTGAGTATTAGCTTTTCCAAAGCAACCCCCAAAAGTTTAAACACATCCTAAAGACTCTGGGTCTTTCCTTTCTTTTTCCTCCCCTCGTAGGGAAGTGGGAGCATACACGTCAAGTTTTCATCCTAGAGTCATCAGCTGCAAAGCTTCATCCTAAGAGAAAATTCTTCAGATAAGTCCTTCCACAGGTACAACAACATGAAATTAAACCATTTCAACACACAGTGTTGTACTTTAATTTGAGAAGAATCACAGAATAGACTTACCAAATCTTGTCCATAAAACACCGACTTCAAAACAAACCTCTAAGGTCAGTTTTCTGCCCAGAACAGGTTTTACTGTAGACTTGCACTCAATTCTCTTAAGTTTGTAACACAGAATAACCTCAACTTTAACTGTAGTGTTTACACAAGTATAAGTATCCTGTAATGTGTAATGTATTAAGGCACGATTTAAACCTCCTTCAGTAAAAATTTTTTAAAAATCATCCTTGTTTGTCTGTATTCACTGTCATTTATCAGAGACACATGAACTGGGCTTTTCTGTTCCAAACTCACTCATTCTGTATCTACTTCTGCACAGTGAGAATATCAGGAACTGTGCTGGGAAAATCTCACAGGTTTTGCGTAAAATTTTTTCACAATCATGTATCAAAGATAATTAATGCCGGGGGGGGGGAGGGGGTTTATTTTTATCATGAAGAAAAGGTTACGTATATCTGGTAAAGAAATAAAACAAGCTTCCCCTGGTACATCTTGGGAAAGAGCAGAGGTTTTGCTAAGCGCGCATTATTTTTCATTTCAGAGCTGAGGGGATGCAACGCAGGCAAGAAAATATTTATTCTGATGCTGTTCTGACTAACCCGGGAAAATAGAGAGACTTGAAAAATTTTAAAAGGTGGCAGCAACTAATAAAGCAGCACCTGTGGCAAATTTAAAATTCAATGTTCATGTTTTCATCACTTTTTTATATCATAATTCTATAATGTACAGTATACGCAGCCATGGACGCAGCTGGAAAAACACTTTACACTAAAGATGATCAATTCAGTTTAAACAAAGAGCATTTCCTTGGGTTTCTTGCTAGCCAGGACATAGGAACTGTGCTATACACCTCCTTGCATCTGCAAAGGGGAAGAGATTTTCTTTAGTAGACACAAGGGCATAGAGCTGCTCATTAGAGGCAAGTATTTGCTCTCATCCTGGTCCCTCACCTCACCGAAGTGACATGGATCAACCTATGCAACCAGCTACTTTTACATACGAAGTTAAGGCTGAGGCAAGGTGCAGGGCTCGGCATTCAGGCCACAAGGAGAGGTAGGAGGGAGCATGCCCAGCCTGCTGAGCAGCAGAGGTGTTGAGGCAAGTCAATGAAGACAAAAGAATCCGGATGTGAAATAACCGAAGGAAGAGTATTTGACAAATACTTAGCGCTTTCTAAAGTAATCGATCCTTAGCTGGTGAAACCACAGTGTTTCATCAGAGAGGGTGATAGGCAAGTGTTGGGAGCTTTGTTTCCTAATACCGCAAAAGCCCTGCACAACGAGTTACGTATATTTTGTTGCCTGTCATTTTGTACAATATCCTTCCCTCAAGCAGTGGTCCTCAGAATGCATTCTACATTGTTAGAGGAGATTAGTTTAACTGCAGATTTTTTTTTTTAATCTTTTTCTTTCATTCACGAAGCACTTCACAGAAATCAGTGCTTGGGAACTGGAGCTCTGAGGCAGAGTCTTAACAGTTTATTTATGATCATAGCAACTAATTGCTCAAAGACAAGCCTCAGGCCCCAGGACCATTCCCATGTCACCAAAGCTGGCTGCCGCACTGATGTGCCACTCATCTGCAAGAAACCAGTGTTGTTAACTTGCTTAAGTGGCTTTACTGGTGCAGGAGGGCGGACAGCTGAATAACTGACCACTGGATAATGCTGACTCCTTCAGTGACAAAAAGACAATGGAGAAAAAAGAAAGAAAAAAAAAAAATCAATTTTGACATGTGCTAGTGGTTTTGTTAGCCCAAGGTCTCAGTCAGCTCATAGGAAATTACTGTATAGACGGAGACACTGCCCTGACAAGGCCAGCCTTCCCCTCCCAGCCTTTCCTTTACTTGACAGTGACGGCTGCCACCACACCTAGTCTTTGGGCTCCGTTATATCTTAGCCACTGATAGGAGTCACCCCATGGGAAAGCAGGATGGTGAGACTAAAATGATGTCAGGTACCATGAAGAACATTTTCCTTTTTTGCTTTACAAACTTTTAAACCTTATAAGAGAGGAGCCATCCGCTTCTATGCTTTTTTTTTCCCCCTACAAACAAATTTTAACAATGCATATCCTGCCAGGAAACGTTACCATGCATTAGTGATAAAGCGTTACATAAAAAGGTAAATTAAGTTTCCAAGATGTGAATCTGAGCTGATAAACATATTACAGTTCAACAACTGTGCAGAGAAGAAAAAAGAATACACAGTTTTAGAGAAAGCTTTGGGAATATGGGGGAAAAAACAGGAAGAGTAGATAAAGTAATGCCATGCTGCCAAAACACTGCTCTGACTATGCATGAAGCACAGCCACCGAACTAAAGCAGATTAAACTAATGGCCATCCATTAACCTTGGGTACATCTACATGGTACAACACAGACCCGAAGAGGTGAGCTCAAGCACCAGATGGCTTGCCAACACAGCACTCACCCATGGCATTAGACCCCTTGCTCAGCTAGATATATAAACTAGAGCTAGGCGAGCCATTTATTCTCACCCATGGGCAGCGGCGGTGGTGATGCTGTGCAGCTCTTCGGTACGAGAAGCAGCAACTCTGCTCCCGGCCAAGTGACGCAGCTGGGCGCAGTCACCTGAAAGCATCGCTGGTATGTTCCCTCTGGGTACTGCTCTAATATGGAGATACTGAAAGAAATTAGCAGGGAGGCCATACGCTGCCTCCTTAACACCAGCAAGCCAGTTATACATTTAAGGGACAACTGCGAGACAATGGCTGAATGGAAAAGCATTTGCAAAGCTCCAAAGTTGCCGGGCGCAAGCCTAAGGTCAGGGGACGGTACTTCGTTAGAAAGAGACTACGCTGAAAGGGGCAGTGAGCCGTTCCCAAGGCAATTGGGCTGTGCAGGGCATGGGTCCTGCAGCATCATCAGACACAGCTGGGCTCTGCCCAGGTTTGTGGTGGATGGGACCCTTTAGAGAGCATGCTTGTCACCGGACAAGCTCTCATCCTTGTGCCAAAGGGAGAAGAGCTACCAGTCCAAACCCAGGCCAGACCACCACAGCAGTTGTTACTACAAGGGGCTACAGCTGCAGACCTGGTCTGCACAGAAAATAAAAGTCAGGCAATCTGACATCAAGAGAGATGATAAACCTCTAGAGGAAATTCACTTTACAGGGAAAAAAAAAAAAAAATCAAGGAGGGCATAGATGTGTGTTACCCAGCTACTGTACTGAAGACTTTTACCAGAACTCTCCACCCCACTCCTCTGAACAGTCATTAGGTCAGGAGGAGCGAGAAGCTGCTGAGATAACCCTCCCACTTCACACAGCTTCTTGGGACTTTCCCCAGACAGCAGCAACCTGGCCCACACGATGCCACACAGGATTTAAAGAGACCACAGGAAAAGAAATGCCAATTTCTATAGAGCTTACAAACAAAAGGGGCTGACGCTCATCCCAACAAACAAGCAAAAAGCAAGGAGAACAAGAACAGAAGGATGTCCTGGCAGCTAGCTAATTAGCAGAAGCATTACAGTCAGGACTTCCAAGCACTAGCAAGAACTAAGCAGGATATACACCTTTATGCAGGTTTTTTTCAGACAGAACAGAGAACAATGTCTGGGGAATTCTTCACCAGTCACTTTTTGCAACCAAAGTACGCAAGTGCTAATTAGATCATGCCAAGTCTTCATTTTCACACTTTCAAAGCTGCTCAATTAAAAGTATGTGTTTTGGCACTGCTCGTCATTTTAAAATAATTTAGACAAAGCTAAAAACAAAGAAATGCTTCAGCCCCAGGAGATGATAGAGCTGAAGATAGATGAATCATTAGCGTACTGGCAACCTACAAAACTCATAAGAGACATAGACAGACCTACTTTCATGAAACAGTTATTGCCTAATGTGACAGAACACAGAAGACAAAAATAAACCAATAGAAACAGTGAGAAATCAAGGAAGCATATAAAAGTGACTGCCTTTTTCAGCACAGTTAATAAGATCAGCAGTCTGTCCTGCAGTATTTTCCTATAGTCACTACCAAAATTTTTTTAAAAGCCTCCAGGTAGTTAAGGCTGGGACAAAAACTGGAAAGTGCAGATAGAATCTGGGACCTTCAAAAACTCATACCAGTTGTCTTATCAGTGAGCACATGCTGAGAAATTATGTCAAGTACACAACTACTGAAGCAGTGAGGAATTTGTTGGAAAAGACAATCAGGAGGAATTTTAATTTATCTTTCAGTGTTTTGAGTGGCACCTCTTAAATAAGAAACTTGATTGAAAGTATCACTTGCAATTCTTCAAGAAGTTGCAGAAAGGGATGCTGCCACAGTTACAGGTTCCAGGGCATTGATATGTATGTTAATTGGGTTAAGGATAATACCAAGTAGCAAGCAAGTAAGACTTCCTACATTAGCAGTGTTAAGAAAACTGCTATTGCTGCATATAAATCACTGGCCACCTTCCACCACGTGATAGTGCACCAAAAACAGACTTGTTCCCAGTTCTTGAGATGTGCGTAGCGGTTAGGACATTAGCTTCAGAAATTTCAGGAGAAGGGAGTCCTCTCTTAGCAAATAATGTCACAAGGCTAGGACAGGAGGGAGTGGGAGGCCAGGAGATCTCCTTAACCTGGCTACACTTTGCCTTGTCCAGAGGAAGACACAGGAACAGTGTTTGGGAGAAGGCACAACCATCCCGGCCCTTTGAAGCTAGCAGCATGCTGATTCAAAACCTATTAGACTTCAGACACCTTTATCTCAGATAGTTACAAATTACCTTGTGCCAACAACAAATTTAAGGCATCCCATCCCTGATGACAAATATCCTCCTTATCTCCAAGAACCACGCGGTTATAAATGAGGTCCCACATCTTGCCCCAAAGAACCTGTTGTAGAAAAAACCCTGTCACTCCTCCAGCTGCTGCAATTCTTCATTTACATAAATTGCCTCTATTTTAGATTCCTTGTCCCTCTGATTTATGGCTTTAAGAAAAACAAACATGAGTTAACGAAATAAGGGAAAAGAGTTAATGACACAACCTTAGTAGCTTTGACCACATGTAAATATTGCAGCCAATTGTTGTTTCTCTACCAGCCGATAACAAGAGCAAACACGCAAATAGATATGTAGCACTCTTCCTTTTCTTCGGAACTTAGGATACGATCCAAAACCACCTCACCTAGGGACTTTAAAGATTAACAGCTTTTTAGTGTTATAGTAGCTCTTCATTTCTCCAGCTATCAAGCTAAATTAGAAGTACAACCTCCTTAAAAAAGAGTATACCATTCACTGCACAAATTTTAGGCCAGGTGGGACTTTTATCATCAATACACTTTATTTAAACTTATTCCTAATTACATGGATTTGAAAGAAACCCAGACTATTGAAAATCTGGACAGTCTTTCAAGAAAGCATTTATAAAAAGTTAAGTGAGTTTAATGTGCGTGACATTCCAAAAACCAATCCCATCACAACAACAGGTTAGCCTGACTCTCTCTTACAAGGTGCGGGCTCCAAATATTCATGTGATATCATCAAATAAGTCTCCAAACTGGCAAAAAACAAACAGTTCTAAGAAATACTAATTCCACAGGAACCAAGAACTAAGAAAAGTCCAAAATGATAGTGGTTATATAAGAGATTGGATTAAGAATAATCTACTATGATGTGTGCGTATTTACAGAAGACTTGGAAGAACAGAGTTTAAAATAATCACTTGAAGAAAAGTTAGTTGTTAAAGGAAACAATTTGCTGTACTAGATTATATTCATGTGACCAAGGAAAAAAAGTGAGCAGGAACAGAGATCAGGTATTAAATGTTGGCTTGACTCCCATTCTAAAGTAAGATCAGATGCCCCCACGAGCACTTCCTTCCATTCAAGATGAAGCTCTTCTAGCAACACGCACTGAAATTTAGCGGTATCTCGCACAGCTTAAAGTCACGCCCATCACAAGGGGCTTATCTGACATTATTCCGCTGGGGATATAACAAGTGACCACGTGTGAGATGAATGATTATTTAACACTTGACTGTTTGCCTAAGGATAACGTTTTTATCTTACTCTGCATCTCTGCAGCCAAACCACATCTGCAATGTCATTCTGTGTTGGTAGGACAGGATGCAGGCAGTCAATAAAAAGAAGTTTGCCTTCCTACCTAACTAAAGAATTTGTCTTTTAATATCGTTCTTACCCAGCACAGAAGAAGGAAGAATAAAAAGGACATTAGATTGTTCAAAAACTCCGTACCTTTCTTGTGATTTTATTATATGGGATCCTGGTGATCCATCAGAGAGACAGAGGCAGGTATTGACAGGAAAGGTCCTTCTCAGAAAGGTAAGGTTGCTTGCAACATCCAAAAAGCTGGTATTTCTGCCTCCTTGTTTTACACATCCAGGGGGAGGCAAGGGCCGAACGCAGCACGGGGTCACAGCAATCTCACACAACCCAGATCATTATAGTAATTTTATCATTATATACCATGAAAAGCATGCCAGACCTTGCTATTAAAACTCCCTGTGTTAAGGCGTCGGTTGATTCACTTCAAGTGATATTTGATTAACAAAATATGAAAACAACATCTGCAAGAAGAGCAAATTTAATGCTACATATGTCTCAGTGAGAAACACTTCCTATTTTCTCAGCTTTTTTGTTATCAATCTATCTACTGTATTGCTATTCCATACCCAGCCAGTTTGGAGCTAAGCAAAGCCTGGAAAGAGCCATGCCAGCTCACAGTGAAGGCCCATCAGGCCCAGCAGCGGAACACAACATGTGGCCATCCAGAGAATGGCACAATCAGAAAGTCAGCATGTAATGAAGCTTCTCCAGATTCCACCAATTTGTGGTTTGGGGATTTGCCCAGATGGGGAGGGGTATGCATGCACATGTGTGTGACCACCAACTTACAGCCCTCACTGTAAAGCCTACAGCAAAACACATAAAAAAACCGAACTACCCCTCCTCCCTACAGCATCCATCAACCTTTCAGATTTGCTAGAGCTCTGCTTTTCTGGACATCTTCCTAGCTGGCTTCTTAGGCTTCCCACTTTACTCCTGGATATCAAGAATTACACTTGAATGTTTTTAGCGTGCCAGAACACTTACTATTTGAATAATGACTTCTCCAGAACTTTTTTTTATTATTATGAATGTTATGTTTCCAAACAACATTCTTGATTGTTGGACTCAAACAGTATTGCTGTGATAACCCTCTAAGAACCCCATCTCCTCCTGAGTTACTGTTATCCTTACATTAGCTGGGAGATTTTGAGAAGAAACTGACTCTCAGAAGAATTTGGTTGAAATGAATCATTACTCGCCAGGGCAAATCCAAAGCTAGCATCCCCTCTGGACAACTAATGGTTCCTAGGTTTTCACCAACAGTTGTAGGCAGTGACTTGCCAGGATAGGAAGCTCTGTTCAAACTATACATGGTGATATTTGTCATGTCTGCTTGAAACAAATCGTTCCTTCCCTGCCTTTGTTCGTAATTATGCCAACAACAGTCACAGCTAGGAAAAGTGAATTGTAGTTTATGTCTTCTGTACAGAAAGTGTTTAAATATTTATCTCTGATGTATGGCTCTAGAAGCGGCAGCTCTAAGATCTCCTGCTGTACTGTATTGTATCTGACACCTCAGTGTTGAACGGAACATGTCCTTTCATGAGCTATAATGAATTACTATTTCTATCACTTTTAGAAACTTCACAACTAAAATTCTGGACCCATTATCCTATTATCCAGCAACGCACACTGTACATAAATGAACAATTCTACATCCTTGGCCTTGGAGACCTGACGAGACCAAAAGAACCAGCTGAAAATAGTGCAAAGGAGCACTTTAAGCTGAGGAGGAAATGATTCATGAAACAATAACAACAACAAAAGATACCACTTGCAGGCACTGGTTTCTGAGAAACTGGCAGGTTCATCTGTCATTGTTTTATGTACATTATTTTATGTACATATACAGTATATATTGTTATTGTTTTAATTACCACTGCTGCAAGCAGATGCAGAACTGGAGATCTCTCCTGCATATTGTAGCAAGCAATAGGGGGTTGGACCCCCAAATTCCTTTCTGGCAGTTCTGAGCAGAAAAAGTCCTCGTCTGGGTACTATTTTCAGACTAAGACTCTAAAATTTCAGCCATAGCATGCAACGCATGAGACGGTTGTCATGAAAAACATTCCACGTTATAAACTACTACTCTAAAAGCACCAGAGATTGGGCCAGGAATCCAAGCCCCAAGTGATATCAAATGACTTATTATGCTATTTCCTTCCACCAATGAAATTACATCTTGCAAGAAAAACCAAAACAGATATCTGAAATTAAACAAATTCAGTCTGGCAATTAAGCAGACGGTAAAAGAGCAAAAAGGCTGTGAGGAAAGATGGGTTAGGTTTATCCTTTATACTGACACACTGCTTCCCTCCTTGATGAACCTGAGAAATATTGCTGTAATCATCATATCAACATTTTTTTGCCTTCCAGTAATTATGCCACTGTATAATTGAAGCTTCTGAAATTGATGTAAGAACAACTCCATAAAATATAATAAGAACCCACGGGTGGAAGTTAAAGTAGTGAAAATCAGTCAAGAAATAAAGCACTATTTTTCTTCTTTATCAGAATAATTGACAAGGACTGAGGTAAATCCTCTGTCACTGGCTTTCTTTTACCGTAACTCTCGCCCAGAAGATAAAGGCACAGGTTCAGGGAAGCCCTACAGCTTGAAGTAAGAAGGGGACAGTCTAGCTAACTGCAACGACACTCTGGCTTCATTCGCTAAGAGTAGGTTAAGTACCTGGAAAAACAGTCTAAGTCAAATACCTTACTCTGCAAAAGCTAAATATTTGAAAGTTACCATAGCACCTCAATATTCCCAAGATGTAACACAAGAGGACAGGAGAGGAACTTCTGAAATACAGCCTCTGAATGCGGTCACCGCAACGCACACCGCTTGACCCTGGCAGGAAGCCGCCGGCCACCTTCTTCAGGAGCGCAAGACAACAAATTGCGGGGACAAAATGTCTCTCCCTCAAGCCGGTGGTGCCACACTGAAATTGTTGGCTCTTGATCAGAACTAACAGTAAGCACAGAAATATGAACTGACAAACTGATCGTCGCTGAACAGCAAGCAGCTCTCCTAGAGGGTGTATGAACAAACAGAGCTTTAAGACCAGACAGAATAAGCACAGGGTAGCTCATCCAAGCACTGGATGCACATGCTGGGAAGGACATGATGTCGAGTAATTCAAGCCTGATAAATTTCCCACCACTGAGCCAGGAAGTGGAGGGCTGGAGGAAGAAAATCTTGCCGTCCCTCTCAAGAAGGTATTACATAAAGTCTAACCACACATCTAGAGTATTTCACCATCCCCTTACATTTCACTGTGGCATTTATACCTGTAAGGTATCACCATTACAGGCTCAGCAGAATGCAGTATATCCCTGGAGAAACTGCTCTCCAGACAGTGTTTTTCTCTCACAGGCACTTGACCCGCAAAGACTGACTCACTGGGTACAGGGCAGCTCCTAATGTTCTCAACTCTTCATGCAAACGCACAGATTTCCCTATCCAAAATCCATAGTTTTACCAGTCACAGGTTTTCCCCCTTCCTCCCATTTACACACATAAATTGAATCGAGGTTCCAGCGAAGCCAAGTCCTGCCATTACTGGGATGCAGCATTACACCGTGACTTTGCACGAAGAGGTCCGTGGCAGGAATCATCTGCCCTAGCAATGGGAAGATCTTCCCCCAGAGCATCCAGAGGCCATCCAGGGTGATTGAAACTCAGAAGGCACAGACCTGCCATGCTGCTGCAACAGCAGCCTTATCTTGTGCAAGACATTGGTTTACCAGCAAAAAACCCAGCTCAGTTCTCAGTGGAGCACAGACTAATGGGTTGGGAATAGTGAACCATAAAAATGATCAGCATGCACATATCAATCCTAACAAAGCAATATGCACAGAGCCTCTAAAGTCTCCTCTGAGAGCATCAGTTATACTACACATCTGATTTACATTTTTCAAGGAAATAATTGAAGCTGTTCAGCTTGTTCCAAAGGCCCAACGGGAAGGAGAAAACCCTCAATACACCTATGTGGCAGCTTTGCAGCAGCATGAGACTAAACAAATGGAAAAACCTAAAATAGGTTGCGACAGTTTATCATTAATCAGTATGAATTACTTGGCAGAAGGCAGTATCTTTCAGTGCAACCTAGTGGCACCTTTCCCAAAGAACTAATACAAACACGAGCGCATAGCAAGAGATTCAGGGAGCAGGGGAAAAGGGATGTCATCGCTGATTAAGTTGCTGATGGCAAGAAACAAAAAATGAGACTACATAGGGCAGCACCTGTGTGGATGAAAAACACGACTGGCATGTTCCAGCTACTTCATTTGGCAAGGTTAAATTCACCACGGAAGAATCATAATCATACTACAAAACTCTGAAGTCCTCTGAATTGCTTCCTTGCAGTCAGACACCACTTCGCCACCAGTTCTATTTATTCCAGCATTTGCCCAGGACAGGGAGAATATTCTTCCTCTTGTATTCATAAAAGAACGTTATTTTTGAACATATGAAGGTATGAAGATGTAAGAGAGAGAGAGAGAGAGACAAAGAGAAAGGCATTATCTTTGTTTAGAGCCAGATATAAATGGAAAACTGCAGACAAAGCTTTCAGCTCAGGCAACCTCTATCAAGCCTACAAAGAAGCCCTTGTGGTGGCAGGTCCTGGCAAAGGATCTAAGCACCCAAACTATTCCATTTTTCCAATATATGAAATGGTCTAAGACAAAAGATAATTTACGTATATGGATTTGGTGATCCAGACATATAGTAATCATCACAGCTTTAGTGAACTCTGATTTGGACTCTTAAATAGCTATCAAAGAAATTTTGCTTTGACCCTCAAAATTGGTTTTCAGAGGTTACATAGGTAGCGGCAGACCTCTTTCCTATATTTGTATATGGATATACCTGTAATATCTTAGATCCCACTTAAGATTGCCTTTTGCATAAGGTAGTTTTGCATTTACATGTGTCAATAAATACTTAGGTCATTTACTTATTTTATACATACTTAAAAGGAAGAGACAAGTTTTACTATGTTTCAAGCCATCATTTCCATCGCTATTAGATTTAAACAGAGAAAGTAGAAGGTTCAGCAAATGACCTGACTGAAGACCATGCATTTGCAAGCCTAAACCCACGTAACTTCAAGCAAAGACAGGCAGAAAAGGTAGCCAGAATGACTAAAAAGCACCAGGCCAAAGCAGTTCAGACCAGTCCCCACCCTGTTGGAATCACCCTCTCTATTACTTTTGCCCAAAAGATATATGATAGTCTTTAAATTCTCAAGAAGAGTTCAAAAAACATGTTTGGAAAACAATTTGTGGCAGTTCTGTCATCCTTACGTGTGAAAACCCATGTTAAAATTGCTAACTGTAGCTTACATCTCCCAGCAACTAGAGAAAAGGAGTAAGAACTTTCCTTGCATAGCAGTGTTAAAAGATAAACCTGCAAACAAAATAAAATTATCCAGATGTTTGAAAGGACATTGAGTTTGATCAGTAAAAGAAGAAAAAAAAAAAAACAGAGAGAGTGATCTTAATGAAATTCTCAGACATGAAAATGAAAAACGGATTGTTCCACATTTGCATTGCTCCAATCATTTCACACATTCTTCATTCATGTAAAGAAGGGTATTACCACAAAATCTGGAGCTGTGACAAGATAAGCTTTCCATGGACCGAGGACCCAAAATTAGAGAGAGTTCATCATTATTAAAGCTTTGTGAACAGCACTTGTCAAATACATGAGCAATTGCAAACACCTACACAGAGCTATCCAATGCCACAGCATGAAGACAGCTAAATAACAGATATCAAAAGTCACCTCTGACAATCATGCTTTGAACCAGCCTTGTCATCAAACTTCTCCATACAGTGATAAAGAAGGCCATTCCATGCAAAGAGTGAGGTTTCAACACTTTAGGTATCACTTCTTCCAAATGTTGTAATGGATAAAGTGTTTCAATCCACAGCACCATAAACCACAATTTAGCTAATCTGATTTGTAGGAAATTCTCTATTCTCTGTCTCAGGCCCTAAGTTTAGTGAAGAAAACAGTAATAAGCTCTTTTTGTCAAATCACAGAAAAATGTACTGAACTGACCTTCCATTGCTCCTTGGGAAGCAGTTTCACTACCACGATGTCACCATTCAGGGCTCTGTTGCGAGCAACCACTCCATCAATAAAGATATCGCGAGTCCCATCCTAGTCAAAGAGGAAGAAAAATAAATGCCAGACCAAAACATATTAAATTACAGTTGTTATGAGGTTTAAAACACTGTCATCAAAAGAGACACACACCCTGCTGAGACAAACATCCTGCAGTTGTGCACAGAAATGAAATGGATTCACCATATGCCCTTCAACATGCAGTATCTTTCAGCAAATGTATGCACCCGCACAGTAGTTCCACACTATTTATTCAAGACAGAGCCAAGCCCTCAAGATGTATTGTCTGCAAGCTCTGCTCAGTTCCTCTACAGTTACTCTTGGGAATGGGTAGAGAGTTTTCTGCAGTCACAGCTCCTCACACATTAAGTTCCCAACTCAAGCACTCAAAGCTATTGTTCAGAATATGTTTACAAGAGAGTCTCTGCAAAGTGCCCTGTGCAGAGGTGCCTGCTGCTCTCCTGGTGAGATGGGAAAGCAGGGACATGCAGCTCCGGGATCAGCAGGTCAGTCTGTGAAGGTGGCCTGGAGGGTGGCTGGGGATGCAATCTCTTTTTTTTTTTTAAAATGAGTTAACACCATATATTCTGCATTTGGCACAACTAATGTTAGAAGAGATTTCAAAAAACGATGACTACAGATGCCAACAGCAAGCCAGAAGATCTTTTACTGTAACAGACATGTTAGGACACCTTCTCTCGATACTCTGGGTTAACATCCTTGCACAAGAGCCTCTACTAATTGTACACACTATGATTATCCACCCCAGACATGTTTGGCACTCAGCTAATCTAGATTTAGTTTGGAAGATTTTCTTCATGGGGTGAATAAAGATCAAGTTTCCTGAAGATGCCAACACAAAGATTTTAGTTTTTAAAGGATTGCCCCTTTTGTCCTTTTTTTTTTTGGCTAATTATTGACAGTGCTCTTGCTGCTTTCATTTCTGTTTTCCCATAATTCAGTATATGAAAAATTCCATGTGTCTGTTTACAGTGCCATGAATGTGTCAAACAATGTGAGCATTTAGTATCAACATGAGCAGTCAGCATAGCTTTTCTAGAGGGCTATCTTTGCATAGTTTTAAGGTACAAAAAAAGAGGATGAGGTTCTTTAGATTAGTACTTCATTGTCTTTCAATAAAAAAAGCCTCACAAGAATTAAAATATTAATTACAACTTCAGTAGCTTCTCACAGTCCTGAGTCTCATATGCTTGAGTGAATCCAATCAGAACTACCAGTGTCCTCTGTCTCCAAGAAAAACTTCTTTTATAACCTGAAAACACGAAGCCCTAATATCACATAAATATCTTACTCTGCTTAGATACCAAAACAATAAAACGGCAGAACCCTGCCATGATGTGAAACTAAGGCCGTCCTCCAAGAGACCAAATTACTCTTCGAAAGAAAAGCAGCGGCAGCTCAACAGCTGTGTGAAAGCTGCCTCCCATGACAAGATGCAGAAAAATTGTAAAGCCTCTTGGACCAACATAATTCAAATTGGAAACTGTTCTTTTCAAAAAGCCAGATTTTTTACACATGGTCTTGCTCCTCATTTCTCCCCACCCTCTCCCTTCTGCCCCAATGCTTTACCTAAATCCACCACAAACAAAAAGAAAAGTTCGAAGTCACTTTTTAAGGAAAATGCCTGCTTTTTTTTGGCTGTACCCGTAGCTGCTCTGCACTGCAGGACACAGGCTGGCATTCATGATAATTTGTTTGTTCTACACTTTTTTCCCTTCTCTCCTGTGTCCAAGAAAACACAAGGCAGACCCTTTCCCCCACCCTCCGTAAAGGTGCCTGATGTGTCACACCACCTAGTTAAAGCTGCATCTCCATTCTCTGCAAGAGTCTTGTCTTGAGTTGCAGCCAGTCACTCTCATCCCAAACGATATAGCCCTATATACACACACACACACTTATATATGTGTATGCACACCTATTCTACAGCAGTTAATTAGGAAATTGCCATCAGTTTTAGTTTTGCCTCCAAAACCAAACATTTCTATATCTTAAGCTCCAGGCTCATGATTGTTGGGCGAACTTACACACTTCCAAGAACACTTGTGCATCCCACTTTTTCCTTCAGTGTCCCCTGGCACTTCAGATTACTAATGCAATTAAAATGGCACTGAATCGCTACAGAACACAATCCCCTGCAAAGTCTCAGCTGCCCCCGGGGTGCATATACCATACTGGCCGCAATGGCTTCAAGACTTCTGTAGCCCCCTCCAGGGAGCATGGGGCTTTTACTGCTCGGTGGCCACCTGTGAGTATCACCGGCAGTGCTCTCTGTCCCCCTCCGACAAGAGGGAGATCTGCAGTGCTTTCGTCTGCTCTGGAAGTGTCTCCCACAGGCACAGCACAGCCACAGTCACTCCATCACTCGCACTCAGCAGTATCATCCTTCACACTGCCAATGCCGTCATTTCAAACCACATCACTGTGTGCAGGGCAGATAGGAGATGTGAGGCAGAGATTTAAATGCTCGGGTCCATTCTCTGGGTAGCTTTCAAGAGAAAGGCTCTGAGCCTTCTCCTCAACTCTTCATGCAACAATGAGACAAGCAGACAGAGCACATTTGCAGCAAAAAACACCCTGGGACTTCTGGTGTTAGAAGGTGAACAGCTGTTGCATTTGAACTCCATGAAGCCATAGCCAAGTCAGAGCTGAAGAGAAAGGGGTACAGTGCCCTAGTAAACAGCAGGAGAGAAAGGGTGATTTTTCACAGCTGCAGCTCTTGCAGCATCTGGCAATGATGGGAAGTCCTGCAGAACACGAAGGCTGCAAACCCTCCATTATGGAAAATAATGTTATACAAAGGATAAGCTTCCTAAAGCATCTGTCAGAGTAAGGACTGTGTCCACACCAGCCAGAGTCATCTTCATCCAGGTATTGATTCTGCTTGTTATCAGGGACAAGGCTGGTTCTGGTATTCAGCTCCACAAAGGGCAGAAAAGTAGAAATCATAGAATCATAGCATGTCCTGAGTTGGAAGGGACCCACAAGGATCATCGAGTCCAACTCCTGTCCCTGCATAGGACAATCCCAAAAGAAAGACAGGGGAGATAACAACCTTGGCCAACCCTCCTTAATGTACGTATTCCTGCATGCAGAACAGGGAGCAATCAACTGCGCAAGGCAACAGCTGGACACTAGGGGTGATTAGGGGTAAAGCTTCACATCCAATTAAACTCCTGTGAGTAGCTGGATTTCTCCTTTAACCTCGCATTTTGTAATTTCAGAGTGTATGTTTAACAGCTTACACTTACCACACCTACAAGGACACCTGTAAAGGAAGGATCACAGTTCCTTTCACTTACACACAGTGCTGCTCTACTGATGTACCAGAGAGCTGTTCTGTACTTCTTCCTCTAGTTAATCTTAATCTACTTTGTGCACCCCTGACCTTCCTCTACCCTTGTAACGTCAGCCTTCTCTAACAAAGTGGGCTCCAAAACATTATCCCAAATCAACAACACGAACTGACAACGCCACGAATTTCAAGGCTTTCAATCCAAGCCCCAAAACAACAGTGCTGTCAGTAGCAGGAACAACAGAGTCAGTGTTTCACTGTCTCAGGGCAGGCTCTGCCTTCTCTCCCCCACACCAACAAAACATTTCAATATGAAACTCTCTCTCATTGACGGTAACGTTTTGACCAAGTCAGTTCCAGCTAAAAAGTCTTGGCTGTGCCAGCTGTGAGGTCACCTTCCCTACTGGAAGTCCCTGAAATTGCAAGAGCCCTTCTTTTCTGTCAAAATAAGGAAAAAAGAGAGGAGAGGCGCAAGCCAGTCCCATGTGACAGAAGCACACCCCAAGCCAACCGAGATACAGTTCGCACAAAAGCGGGCACATGAAAAGGAATCACGCATATTATTTCTGGAATGACTTTTCAAATTAGCTCATGCAGCAGATCGAAAATGGAGAGCATATTTGTTTAGGGAAGATTAACTTAAATCAGTGGAAAATCTATAAAACCTCTGCAGCCATAAACCAAGGGTTTCTGATTACGCTGTCTGGTGGTCCTCAAACCTGACTTCAGCTGGCTTCTGTGGGACCCAGCGGTATCCCCAATTTCAGCACAAGCTAAGTAAGTAGTTCTTTGAGGTATGAAAAAGCAAGATTTGTTTGGGAATATTTGATTTAAAAGAAAATCCAGATCAAGTTCATTTATTCCAACTCATTCACCTCTGAGTGACCTTTCATACACAGCATAACTCCTATCTTAATGCACCTTTACTTATGAACTTTAAAGCATTATAAAATTACACTTACTGGAGATGGAATGAAGGCTTCATGGTACTTCTTAGGATTTATTCTCAAGGGTCCCTTAAAAAAAAGAAAAGAAGGAGAAAGATTATGCCTGAATCTTATTAATTTTATATAACATCAGTTAAATTAGAGAGCTGTGGGTAATATATCTACTGTGAAACATGAGAGATACATCTAAATTTCCATTATACATTTCAAGTCTTGACAACTTAGCATCCGAGCAATTTCAAGCCAAAAGGCAGTTTCATGATAGGCTTAAGCTGATCTACGGCAGTCTGTCATCGAAGAGATGTTGAATCATTAGTTGTTGCTGCTACTGGGTGAACTGAGGACCCAAGCCCTCCTGTTCCCCTCACACATTTTCTACTGAGCATCCACCAACTTCGTTAACAAACAGACAATAGAAACAACTTGTTTTGCTCTGTTTTGGAAAAGCAGAACGTTGGTTTTGCTTATTTTGGAGGACGGGAGGAAAGAGGAAAAGCTGACCTGCTGAGCTTGCATGGCAGCAGGTATCAGCCTTATGGGGCTCTGGCTGTTTAGGCTGTTCCTGCAAACAGACAGTTGCAGTAACTCTGTGCTAAAGAACATTTCTAAAGAAGAATCAAAAGGATTTTCCAAAAACAAACATTGAAAGTCTACAGGATTAAATTCTGTTTAAACACATTTAAAGTCAAACTATCTTAAATACATTTGAAACTCCGGGGTCTATCTATTTCTGCTTTGTTATCTGCCAACTCAAAGCTCACGTCACCCGCAACAAATTCATATCACCCCTCCGAAGTAAACCAACCAGTTTTGCTGCTTGCACTCAGGTCTATCCAAGAGAAAGGGAGAGCCAACCAAGGACTTACAGCCTACATAACAGTGCCGTTCCCATCCCAAGAGGGTCCTGGGAATTGTGATTCAGGTGACTGCAGTTAAAACTGGCAGCATTTGATTCTTATGGAAATACAACTAGGGATCTGCCTTCAGACAGGCTTCTACTTTGGGCTGAAACTTTAAAACTTTCTCCACTTGTGTATTTGAAATAACGTTGGCCAATTTGTTATGTGAACAGATTCCATCTGTTTGCACTTCTGTGTTAAGCAATCATAGGAACCTCTCACAGGAATTGCTTCCTTAAAAATTTACTGCGGCATATAATTTTTTTATGTATTCTGGGAAACACTCAGACGATAGGAAAATAAAGCTGATTACATGTGAAAGTTTTGCTGCCTTGAAGAAGAATCTGCAGATTTATGAAGGTTTTCCATTGTTTTTATTTGCTTACGTTTGGAATACCAGCACCATACATTCTATATTCTTTAGGCATTATTTGAATACTTTGCTGTGATGTCTTATTTTGTGCCTTATGTACCTAGTACTAACGAGCACACCAGCCACATGGCAGGCACAACCCAGGACAATGGCACAAAAACAAAGACGACCCACTGGGAGCAACCCTGGGGATACTTTACGCTTAGGCAAAGTGAGAGCTAACTCGCTGTCATCAGCCTGTGTTAGCACTGGTGCTCACTGATGGAAAACTCTCAATGGTCTTTTTTCTCCCCTTATTTCCCAGAATCAGCTATCAAAATGAATACGCTGTTAGTAAAGGAAGCTGCTATGGAGAGAAAGGAAAAAATGAAAAGAGATGGTTGCTCTGCTTGACGACGAGTCAAACAATTCCCATTCCAGCATCTACCCACCAGCACAAAGCAGATGAGGGGATATCCTGTGTTACTCTGCAGAATCCCCTTGAATAGTTTGGGACAGCTGTCAATCAGCCAGGTGCAAATGCCCATTATGCGCGTGAAAAATCAGGTTTTGTATCCATGGCCCAGAAGGCGCCAAAGCGGCTACGCGCACATGGATGCCCAGCTCCAGCAAACACACAGAGGGGACAAAGTGTTACCATGTTTACCATGCAGCGGGTTTCTCTGCATTTTATATGCACTACCTAATTATGATCAGCATTAGAATTCTTACGTCAAGTAGCATTAAAATACTTCAGCTCTTTCCTTTAAGCAAGGAACTCCCAAAATTTATCTTAGAAAGCAGATGGGCCCTATTATCTGTGCCTATGAAAATCCTATTTACGATGTTGTACATTTCACGCTGTGATATCATATCTGGAACCAGTCACTCTCCCCATCTGCAATGAACAACTGTTCTCATATGTGTATTAGGGGGTGAGGATCTGGCTGCAGAGTCTCATGATGTCACACTAATGTTGTATTGTTTTATAATAGCTTGAAAATAATAGCTACTATATTTATCAGTGGTTTTATGTCAGTAGGGCCTTTGTTTTGAAAGGGAAGAGAAAGGTTTGCAGGAAGGTTTCTAAAACACTTTCTGATGATTCAAGTCAGCTTCACACATCCTTGCCAAAAAAGTTTCTAACCTTATTGAGCTTCCCCAGCAAGATACAAAAGTCATGATTTCTCAATTTGCTCTGCTAGAACCAGGCCAGGCAATACTCAGACTAAACTTCAAGCATCTCAAATCAAGCAGTTTATAACAGCTATCATAACACATATGCCTAGATTCGTTTGTACGTACAAAACACCAAAAAAGGTCAGGGTTCAAGTATCTGCTTGCTACCAAGGCCACCTTTGAAAAAACAGTCCATGAAAATTAGGGAAACCCCAGCCTTCACACCCACAAAAGAACAGCTTTCCATGAAAAACACCCTCTTAATGGCAAAGCAGGCTCTGCACCTCTGTATGCTGCACACTCTCGCTCCGCCTGACCCCAGCAGCCCTGCAGGGAGGGTCTAGGAGACGCTGGAGGCGTTGAGCAGACATGAGTTTCTGGCTGCTGCTTCACAGGATGATTATGGTCCTTTGGGTCAATGTTCCTTAATACATAACCTGACTTCATCTGTTGTGTATAGCCAACACCATCCGCTTACGTAACTACGCAGAAGTTATTCAATCTTGTTTGCCTTCCGACCGGCCGATGTGATTCCAACCAACCTGACACGCTTGGTGTTTGCTCACTGCAGGCAGTTTTATGGGCAGGGAAGTGGGAAGTCTACGCACTCGTAAGCGCCTGAGCTCAGATCCCCTTTCTTGTGGAAGGACACTTGCACACACGTTGCATGATTAAATGAATCCAGGAATCCCGCAGGGCACACTTCTCCATGCTACTTATCAAAAACTGAGTTACATCAGATACAATACCAGAAGCCATTAAGACTAATATTATTGACAGACGTCAGCACCCATAAAGATAACGCTTTTGTTCTTCCTGATCTAGGACTGCTTAATCTTCACGGCACTCGTGTTTTATCTGAGCAATCTCCACGTCTGCCAGTAGTTTCCATGGGTTGGGCTTTCAGAAGCATATAGTTGCGTAGCCGCATTGGCAGCATCCAGCAACATCCTCAGAGTTCACGGTAGGGTCTTTTCTCTCTAACGGATTTCCCAAGTTCTCACACAAATATATGCAAATCCAGTGTTTCCAGGATGCTCCAGGGGACGGCCCCTGCTCAGAGAGTCATGCTCCTGTCTGGCTAGCACTCAAGTTTGCTCAGGACCATCAGATTCAGACCAATAGGTTTGTTCTTCTCTTCCACAAGCTCTTGTGGAGCATTTTTGCAGGTTACCATGCCAGACCAATGCCCTGCTTTTGAGGATTAACACAACAGGTATTTGTTCACTCTGCCTCTTGCCGTTGTACAGAACAGTGCTGAATATTTGTCCATTCACTAAAGTTGCTTTCAGGATCTCACCTATCCTGGTTGAGACTGCAATGATGAATGGTCTTGATGAGATCACAAGGATGAATGGACTGAAGATGAGAGACACTGAGCTGGGATGCCCATGATCTGACACACAGCCCTACATGATTAAATCCAGCTTCTACAGCCTCAACTGTTTCCCTGAGATGTGGAACTGGATGAAAGAAAAACAGATACAGCCTAAGAAAGCACATATGACTCTTCCAGTTACGCAGCACATGACCTGGAGTAGACACTACGCATTTACAAGAATTAGGGATTCTTTTGCCAGAGAGCATGCAATCACAGGTCCTCCGGGACTCAGCATTTCAATGGGATTCTCAGGTAGTAGTCATAGTCTGATGTGCCTCATCTGCAGCTGCACTCGACCTCATAGGCAGTCTACACATGCTTGCACTTAATGCTATCAGGCTGCGTTACCAAAAACAGGTGCCAAAAAACACTCCTGAAGGTAAGGCAGAAGCTTTAGTTGCTGCCATATGCCACTGCAGCCATGGGGGGAAGCCATAGCTTGAGGCTCCCGTTTCTTCCCTCACTGTTCGCTTCCTATTGCAGATGTCTATGATGGTCTTTAAAAAGGCACTGGTCTAAGGTCTGGGTAGCCCAGTGGACCACTCTGATCATCAGCAGGGATATGCCACATAGTCATTTTTCTGAAAGCTAGGACCTCATCAGATTGACCTTCAGGATAGAATCAGGCAATTTTACATGTGGAATCCTCATCACAACTCCAGAAATTATGCCATTATATTATTATACAAGAATTATGTACAATTATAACAAGAAATCAGACAAAAAGTGAGGTGATGCCATTTGCAACTTCAGTGTATTGATGAAAGTCATTATCGCAACCTCACCAGCATTACAACACTAATTAAATGGCACTGCACCAGTGTGAGTTTGGGTAAACGATGCCTCAGCATGAGGGTCTGTCATGCCCTCACTGACTTACACCTGCCTTTTTTCCCCAGCCAGTCTGATCTCACTGGGACACCAGATGTGTCCTGAAAAACATGACACCATGTTGAGGACTGTACTAAAACAGTAATTCTAGGATGCTGTCCTCTTCTCCTATTCCTCACTGAACCACAGCCCTGCCTGTCTTAATGCAAAACTCCTTCTGAGATCCAGCTACCAACACAAATGGCAGGTCCACTCCCACATTTTGCTAGATATTCAGAGAAGAGCTGCTGCCTAATTATGGCTGACGTTTTGCTGCTCCAAATGGAAGCACAAAGTCCGATCTTTGATCTTTTGAATCTGCAAAATGAGAACATGCTTATTGCTAGCTGTTCAAGGCAAATAACTGTACACACGCATGCAAATGATTTTCTGTATCTTGATGGGCTCTTCAACTCCACCTACTATCTGTGCCTTACTTCAGCAAACCATGCGCTGTCATCAGTGGCTGGGTCAGCCCTATGACCTTAGAGGAGTGCAAAGAAAATTATGCAAGCAAATCAAGGGCCCAGTACTACTGCCTAGCCATTTGATATTAATTTAACCAGTTGCATCATAGTTTATAACAAGTTATTGCAATGCCCTGGTAGGCACAGCCCTATGAGACCCCAGGGACCACAGCATTACCTGCCCCATCACTCTCCCTTTTCTTTGTGGGAGGGAGATTTCTGGGAAGAGTTGATAGATTGAAAGACAAAGAGTAGATCTGGAAGCAGACGCGTCTGCACCTCATTGCTGAGGACTAATGAACATCTTTGTGAGGAATTTCAGCAAAAAGTATCTCGCTAAGGGCATTCATTTTTACTTACGCTGACAGAGGCTGCCAGCACCTGCTGTGTTTTCAAGCATCATTTGTAAAAGCAAGTGTCTCCACAATAATGACTACCATGGCTAGCAGACTATCCAATCAGAACTCTGCAATTCATCACGAGCGTGGATCAGGAATTTTACAGAACATGCAATCAAGCCAAAAACTATACTTCAGCTGAACAGAAAAGATTTCATTCCACTTCTAGAACCTTCTGAGAAAGGCGGAAAAAAAAAATCTTCCTCTGGCATCTACAAGTGGTACATCAATTCCCTGTCATGCAACCAACTGACATTGATTTCCAAAAACTGCCTGTGATTTCCACAGACTTATCACAAGAGCATGGACATTGTATGTTCCAGGCACCTGAATTAGCTCTCCCCTTTTCAGTCCTGCTGAAACATCTTCTTTTGACATGTAGGCTTCAAATATACTCTTCTTCCTCCCTCGAGTGGGTTTATTTCGATTCTTTCTATCACCTGACGTTGGAACAGCAGCATAGGATCCTCCTGCAAACAGAAATTCATAAGTGTTATCTTGCCCACGAAACTTGTCCATTTATCTTAACAGCAGCTGTACAGAGGCTTTGTATTCAAAGTTGAACTTCTTGAGAACAGTTTGCCCAGAAATACTGGCACCTGACTTCAGAGCACTGAAAAGCCTGGAATAATCATATTTTACAAATAATCGACAGTCTTTTACAGCTCATTTTAGAGTTAAGAGCATTCATCCCAGCCCATCTTTTAATAGTGCTGAGCACATGCTTCAAGGCAGCTTATTCCTGAAGCGTGTACGCACTCTGCTTTAATACCTCTGGGAGTTCCCAGTTGTCTAGGATTTATTCTGCTGTCTGAATTGTTCATTGTTTCTGTCTGCGATTCAGAGAGTTGCCTCTTCCTATCGAAGTTCTGGGGAGTTCTTGCAGATTCAGAGTTGTTTCTGGTCCTTGCAAACCCTCTCTTTTCTGCACCTGAAATCAAAGACAGGTTTGAAATAACAGGGGAGGGAAGAGGAACCCCATTGCCAGCTTGTGGTCCTGGTGAAACTCATGGTCTGCAGTACTTCAGTACAAGTCACAACTGTGAGTCATGCTCTTTATCCACAAGGAACGATGTCTTCGTTAGTTCAGCTCATTTGTAATCTGCTGGCTCTTTGTGCCTCTTAATCCACCACTAACTTATTTTCGCATAAATAAAACTCTGGAAATTACGATACTGAAGTTGGATAGAACTCTTCCAAAATCCTGGGAAATTCATTAGAGCATATAAAATGTGAAATTGTTAAACTGTTTCCAAAGCCTCCACCCCATTAAGCCCCCAAGTAGTGAGAAAATATAACTTCCCTACAACTTAATTAAGTAGTTCAGGAATCAAGGAGAAAAAAAAAAAAATACTCAACAACCCACTCTGGAGTAATTAACTTTCGAGCTACCAGAGGCAGCACGGTACACAATGACACCACAAAGAAATGCCAAGGCTCCAAACGTCCAGCCTGTTTAGAATAGGCCACGATTATACGAAAAATATTCTGCAAAGACTCACCCCTTCCTTCCCTGCCATCACCTCAGCCCCTTCCCTACAGCCAGGAGAGCAAGCAGCAGCTTCCAAAGCGTATGCCAACGCTGTTCCACGGATCAGCACATTGGAATGCAACCCAGCGCCGCGCAGCTGCCCTCTTGGCCCTCCACCTGGATACTGAACATGTCATCACAGCTTTGCCTTCCAGCCCCTCCTGGCTACGCTCCCTGGGTCCAAGCTTGTACCTGCAAGTCAGAAAACGTGCAATGCCAACTTATTTGCTATGGGGCTATCCAAGTTACAAGGCAATTTTTTTACGTATGGTATCCTTCACAAACGAAATCGCAGATTGCTTCATAGAATTAAACTGAAGCAGTGAGAAAAAAAAAGTTTAAAAAGCTGTACTGAAGAAGAGATCTTTAAAAATAGGGTATAATAAGAGAAAACTGCTACTTTACCCAGTCACAGACAAAAAGCAACTTCCATATATAATACCAGGCAAATCGGCAGGAGGGAGGGATCCTCCTAATTTGGGAAAGGAGACACCAAGACAGACAGAGGGACAACTCAAGGTGCCAGCCCAGCCCAGGAAGAGCCTAAATGCCACGGCAGTGTCTCCAAACGGGACGCCAAAATTAAGAGGGGGCCTCTGTGTTCAGTGACAAGGATAAGGGCAATGTAGTTGGTGCTCTTTCTACATGATCAAGCTTTTCATACTCTGCCCATGCTTTCAGGGAGGAGACTGTCAGAGGGAGGTTGCAGCTGTAACACGGCAAGAGCGCAGCTGCCAATTTAAGTTTCAACCGATGCGAACGAGGCAATACTACCTGTATGGACCACATGATGAGACAGAACTAAAATTAAATGATTTGCATATGCCTAATGAACTGATTTGCAAACGCCCTAAGGGTCAAGAGATTAAGTTCAAAAACAGACACCGAAAGTAAAAGTATGGACTAGAGAGATCTGAGCAGAATAGCTTTTGAATTGGCAACACGGTTTGCTCTGGACAAGGTTTTCAGAGACACCTTGGTGAAGGAATCTGACTTAAAGTGCAACAGGCGGGATCTTAGGAACACCACTAAAAAAGCAAGGCGCTAGGCTGATCACCCAGAGAGGTCACGCAACCTGCTTCGTTGGAGGTTCTTAAAAATAGGTGAGACGGATGTCTGCCAGAGTTGGTCTAAAAAGAGTAGTTTTTTTCCTTGAGGCAGTGAAATGGATTACACGAGCTTGTAAGGTCCTCTGAAGCCCTCGCTTCTATGACAGCAAGCCATAGAAAATACTACTGTGAATTAAAGAACTTGGGATAAAAAGAAGGCTAAATCTTAACATGTAGTTAAGAAGGAGCCAAAAAAAGAAGAGCAGAAAATTAAAATGCAGGGGGGAAAAGAGAAAAAGAGTCTCATGAGCTGGGAAGTGAGCTGAGAGCCAGAATTAGCCACGGCAGAGCAGAGCTGCCCCAGCACTTGCCATGGCCATCAGTTCAGAAAGTTTGGGGCCACTACTGCCAGAAATAATGCACAGCAACAGCAAAGGGTGGAGAAGCACCCTTCTGTGCCAAAAGGTAGACACACAGAGAGGCACTTGCACTTTTTCAACACTTAAGCCTTTGGCTTTCTCTCCGGTGGGATTTTTCATCCACTCAGACTCAGACACAATCTCAAAGAAAAAAATTTACTCAAATGAACAAACCCTGCTTTGGCATAACTGGCTTGCAAGCCAGTTTACACACAGCCACTTTGGATAAGTATTTGACCCTGTTGGCCATGATGTTTATAGCTAAACAAAACCACCCCTGTTACAAAGCCGCAGACAACTGTCACAATTAGCATTCAACTGGAACACATCGAATTCTGCAGGACTCTAATTTCTTTTATTTCTCCTTTTAA
This sequence comes from Platalea leucorodia, assembly GCF_965183815.1. Lineage (NCBI taxonomy): Eukaryota > Metazoa > Chordata > Aves > Pelecaniformes > Threskiornithidae > Platalea > Platalea leucorodia. The sequence goes on from NC_138830.1 coordinate 11,890,689, forward strand.
AAGAAAGAGAGCTAACTACAGGTTGCCATCTGTTTCAACTAGATTCAATATTTGCTCCAATAATGCAAATCTCCCCTAAAACTGGAAGTTAGAAATCCTTCTCATGATGGACTTTCCTTCTGTCCCTGCTGCCCAGCGTTAATATTCTGATGGATAAACAGACATCATTCCACAAAGCAAACTGTAACTTGACAACTGTATAGATAGCAGGGGATATACTGAGACTATTCTTTCTGAAATAACTGCTATCACTAACTTAGTTAAACTCTATTCCAGCATCAGGTGTGTCAGAAGTCTGACTTTTTCTGTGGTGTTACAGCTGTGTGATTTGTAAGATATAACAAATGTCACACAAAGTAGTAGCACATTCTAGGCATTGAAATAATCAATGACTAAATAAATTAATAAGTAAATAAATATAATAAAAAATTTAAAATAACTTCAGTAGAAGGGAGACTAAGGTGCAGCGACTGAGAGCTGCGGCTGGTTGATACATCCTACCAGGAGGGCTGAAGCGACCACAAAGCACCAAACACATCTGCATGTCCAGAACCACTCGAGCTTGAGCGCAGAGCAATTCTAATGCAAGACACAGAGGTATTCACAACACGCAGCAAATGCAACATGTTCAGGTATGTTTATCTGGCTGCACAGATGATGTAGAGCTGCTCTCCGTGGATGCAGCCACCTCTTGCCTGGGATTTCTAGACATTCTGCCATTTCCAATGGGAAATAATACAGGAGTAACAATCTGAGGAGAGGTGGCTGACTGTTCATTACCTGAAGTCCTCTGGAGCTAGATGGGTTGAAATAACCCCAACACCTGTATCAGGCAAGGAGGCTGCCTACAAAGGTGACAGAGGGACACCTAAATAGGACCAGGTATTCTACATGGGGAGCAGTGAACTGCCTCAAACTAGCCAAGGGGAAGCACCTGTGGGAAGCAGAAACACACAACCAGGAGAAGGAACATAAAGGATGGAGGTGGGGGCTGGCTCCAACCCAGGAGCCCAGTCCGGCATCCCATGTGCAGGCAGCAGCGGCTGGTTGAGCTCCACTGGAAGGACAGCGCTGGAGCTCAATCTAGAATCCAAACCATCACACTTCATCGCCATCACGACAACGATGACATCACACAATGGCACATTTTGGTTTTTAAACCTAAGTACCTATTAATCTTTTCTTATTTAAAAAAAAAAAAAATGCATGCAGGCAGCTTCCCAGAATAATTGATCTGGCTTACAATAAGAGAGGAGGCTAGATGTTTTAAATCAACTTATTTTGACATAATTTATACAAAATCACTCTATAGTTTAGGTTTTGAAAAGTACTGCATTTGATTAAATTTACATCTATTAGTCAGTTGATCAACTAGATGGTCAACTAAATCAACTAAAATGTTCAACTATACATGAAGTTAGCAAGGCCAGAAAGTCTTTAATTTTATATTAAAATTTGCATATTGCTTTACACAAGAAAGGACCGAGACCTTCCATTTTATTTACCAAAAATAAAACATTTCCGACTGCCCTTTAACACCTGACCAGCTATTTGATTACTACCAGCACAGAATGAAAGTATTCCTCGCTGAATTTTCATCAGCACATCCATGACTCCTTGGATACCTCCCATTCAGGATCCAGCAAGAACCAGTTTTACTTGAGAGCTCTCAGTGAATTCCAAGACATGGACATCTTGGTATAGCTTTTCCCTTTCCTGTCAAAGGGCATCTACCTTGTCACAGGCATTTTTACCTCTAACTAAACTTCCAGCTTTGTTACCATCTACATTATTTATATGGAACCCACCTCCCTGGGGTGGGCAGGACTGAGAGCATCACAATTGTGCTGGTAACACCTCTACAGGTTTAGGACTCCCACCCCCCACTGACAGCTATCTCAACACGTAACAGTTCCTTTTATATCTACAAAAAAGGAATTATGTCGAAACCGTTGGACCGAACAACATCGTTACAAACTTTTCTGACACAAAATACTTCCGTCTACTACTTACCTTTATCAGTTCATGACTGGGCATCAACACCTCCGCTAACTCTGCTATTGCTAAGAGGATTTTCCATTGCTTCCCAGTATTAGATCGTGATCTAGATATGCAAAGGAATCTTTCAAATACCCCTGCTTTACAGTTAGCTTAAGCGTGAGAAGAAACAGAAGCATATCCCCAGAACTGATAACATGCAACAGAACAATTTGTTATCAGTTAATGAGACACTCTCAACACATGGTTACTAAATATTTGCCCATATTTCTACAATGTTTCATTTCATTGCTGACACATTTCAATGACTTAAACCAATTTCCTTCCAACTTTCCAAGAGGTTCCCTGACATTTAATTCTTCAAGACAACCCAGCTATGCACTCAGGAAAACACTGTAAGGATACACCCATGAGCTAGAAGGCATGGCAGCTACCAAATGAAGGGTCACCCAACGTTGCCCCACCTCCAAAAGCAGGAATTAACCAACTAAAGGCAACGAGAACTACTCTGATGCCAACCCCTGCTTAGTCCCACACTCCTGTTTAAGTCAGACTAGGTTAAGCATGGCAAGAAAGCTAAATAAAGCGTGTTCCTGCTCATCCTTACTAGAGACTCAAGGAATTAGAGTCCAACCATGTGGCAGCCCAAGGCATCACCTCACAGATCTACAAGTTGGCCCTTGGCTCCTGGCAGAGTTGGCAAAGCAAATTTTAGACACCATCAGATTTGGTCTTTTAGCAAATACTCTCCACAACCTGCCAAGAAGTCCTACCTGCACCTTTATGAGCCACTATGGATGCTGAGGTGTAACAGGGCATATTAATGGTCTCAATATAAGAGTTTAGCTGATGGAAACTCTGCCTTGTTTTGCAAAGACGTCTAGGTCCCCAAAAGTCCCAAATCCTACATAGCCCCTGAACAACCCATCCCAGGTTCTTCTGTGAATGTAACTCTGCCAGCTTTGATGATCTTGGGCAGGGGCTGCAGTTTCTGGCTGGTAACTCCAGGTAGGCACAGACCTCATGTTGACACTGTTGTACAGGCAACTATTTGTTTCATTCTCCAAACTCAAATAAACGCTACAAGCAAAAGCATGCCTTGCCAGTACAAACTGCATTAACATCAGGGTGGTTTTGCTAGGATCCCCATGTCTTTCCCTTTCATATGCTTAAATAGGCAATTTAAAAGCTATTTGATATTTTCTGCTGCTCAAAGAAGCCTTTAAAATAATTTCCTCTCAAATTTTAAAAGCCGAAATACGTTTGTTGGATTGTTTTTAATTTCTAATGCACCAGTGACATCCAGTATATGCCATATTATATAAGTGACTAACTCAAAAACTCCAAGCACTTAAATGACTACTACAACATCCGGGATCAAATAACCACATGGGCAAAACCAACAAACACCATTGAAGTGATCTCAAACGCAAGTTATGTCAATTAAACACACTGGTCATAAGCCAGAAGTAACTAGCTATTTATGTTTTGCAAAATATTTTGCAGATTTAAGAGATTAAATATCCCACTAATGGTAACAGCCAAGTACTTTTTTGTTCTGTTTTCTTTAAAAAATGAAATACACAAAGACAGCTATTGGTATAGCTGCTCAGGGAAAGAGTTCTGTACCAGGAAGAAAAAAGACACTCCTTGGAAGATATCTCAAGCAAAACTCTGTGCTAGAGCCCCAATAACACAAACAGGACCAACACCTATCCACAACACCCCCGTGAGCTCAGCTCCGGGCCAGCCTTTGCTAGAAACAGCCGTGCTTCAACACTGAATTAAATTCAACATGAATTAAATGAGTTCAGAGTTCCCCGATAGCCTTGGAACAGAACCACCTCCATGTATTTTACAGTATCTTGAAGCAAACCAGTTAAATAAAGTAGATGGCTCAAGATTAAAGACAAAGCAATAGAGAGAAATGAGGATGTCATGGGAAAGAATTCATTAGAGATGTAGGAGTGGAAAGGCAAGACTTTGAGATATGTTATCAGTTCAGTGAGGTTTCATTGCAGCAAAGAGACTTTCAGGAGATAAACCTGGTAGGCAGTATTTCAGATGCTCGGCCTGGGGTCTAAGAGAAAGCCTGAGAGCGTATTCTCCTTATCATGAGCAAATAAAAAAAAAGAGATCCTTCCTCTCTGATGAAATGTAAACTCAAAGAATCCTAAACTGGAGGTTCTGCAGCACACTCCTGTGCTCAGTCCAAGCCTGACCACAGAGCTAAAGGGAGATCCTACAACGTTGCCGTGAGTCCTCCTCAAAAATAACTAAGGATGGGAATAATCTGGAATTATCTTAATGACTGAAAAGTAGGACACACTTCCGGGAAAGGGAGTATCTTGGTGGAAGTGGAAAAGGACGGTGATATGACAGCACTGTAGGGATTTAGGCAGATGGCAGATTGCATAATTAAGTTTAAAGTTAATTAAACAGTCATTCAAAGAAGAGAAACAATGCAGACCTACATTTACATGCACGGGCTCAGCCAAAATGTAAATTCTATGCAAATGTCCTGAACTGAGTGGATGATGTATTGAAATCCAGCTGCCAGAACCAGCTCCCATGCCCACCAGTCTCCACTAATTGACCCATTACGATGGGCCACCAGGGCCCAGCCACAGCATAAATCTGAGCTGTAACTTTCCACCGTCTAGACAAATCAAAATAAAGTGAGAAGACAGCGCTTAAAGCAAAGGCCTGACCGCACAGCTCTTAAATGTGATTTCAATAGTGATTCAAAGCAACCGGTTCCTCTAGCAGCAGCCCAACTGGTTACGAGCAACCCTGCAAAACGTAACACAGCCCCTCCGCCTGTGCCAGCCAGCAGCTTGTCTACCAGGACACGGTCCAGCTGTGAGCCATCTGTGCACCCACGAACAAATTCGTTGCTCTCTCTCGCCCTGCCTCTTTGGAGAAGGTGATTCTCTAAACATTTTTGGCAGAATGTCTGCCAAAATTTGCACACAAGAGTTGAAAGTCCAAGAAAAAAAGCACAAAGGGAATCCTTGCCACATGGGGGACAAGCTGGCTGCAGAAAGGCAGCCTGGCCCCCAGCCGGTAACTCCTGGATGGGGAAATACAGGCTGTCACGGTTTGTGAGGGAGTTCACAGGGCCACGAGCTGCTTTTGGAGGTGACTGTACTGCTATAGATGGTTGTAAAAGATCCGGACATTCAGCATTCTTACAACATGCCACTGAGGAAGAAACATCCCCACTTAGAGATGGAGGTAGCAAAAAAACCCAAAGTGGAATGTCAATGGATACCCAGGAAAGTCAGGAACAGATGCTCATTTCCAGAACCCATGGAAATGAAGTGGGAAGCACATACATGGTGGGAAGCACATGTTGCCACCGGTCTTTTGCTTTAAGCTGCACATACTTATTTAAAACTCTTGTGCTGCATGCCCCTAGATTTCAATATGGAGCTAGGGAAAAGGAAAATGTTCTTGCTGACTTTGGCTTTCTGAAAGGGCCTATGCTTTGAAAAACTGAAATGAAGAAAAATGCACAATGGATTCTTTCTGCTGCAGAAAACAATGCTGTGGAAACTGCTCCCGACTGCCAAGATCATGTGCCCATGACACCATGATTCCTCTTCCAAAACACTTCCAAGCATCCTGATGCTTGCAGGATTTTGACTTCAGTAACTCAGACAGTAATTGCAGTTTTATTCAATTCCTCAGCAGGGTTTGTGTTGTAGGAATACTACATGAGTGCAAGAGCCAAAGATACCATTCCAGGCTCTGAACTAAGGGTTGGTGATGAAACTCATTTAGTAGCAATAGACTAAAAGTTTATCAAAATAGTTACTGTGCTCCAGCTGCGTGCAGCAGCACAGCAGTGTTGTCAGGGAGGGGATACAGCTCTTCTGGTTTTGAGGACTCTCTGTGAACCTGCTCCACCCTGCTCATGACCTCCTAACTACCTACTCCGCCTGATGACTGCACTCCTCCAGGCTTCCACTCCTGCCTTCGGATGTGGGTCAGGGCTGCTTCGACTGCTCCCTCGTCCTTCCATCCTCCCAAACCATCTTCCACAACACCTTTTGCTCTTTGTTTTATCCAGCAACTACACTGTGAAAAGGCTTCTTCAACACTTCAAGAAAAACACTTGAAAAGCATAATATTGTGGAAGTTCTCTCTTTGATTTCTTTGGGCTTCAGTAATTTGAGGGAAGCAAGTTGCTCGAAGATCAGAGGAAGTCAAGAGGCTTTGAAAGGCAAAATACCTGACGGGAGGTGCTAACATACTAGAAGACATTAACAGCTGAAGAAATGAAAGAACTGCTTTCAGATTCATACATACCCCGAGGTTACAAAATGTGCTGCAGAATAAGACAGTTTGCTGATGAACCGTGCCCCATACTGCCCATTCGGAGTAGTAGGTACATAATTCACAACCCTTAGTACTGTGGGGGAAAAAATGCCTAAAAATATACGAACTGAACAAAAACGCATTATCGCTGCAGGCTTGTATCTGTAGAGAGCCTGAAATATTCTCCAAGGCATGACCTGCCCCATACATCTGTGGGCTGCAGCTGCTAGTGTTGACATTTTCCTTCAGCACCCTGGAAATTCTCATTTTTGTCACAGAAGGCATTATTTTATGCAAGAGATCCCAACATTTTGTTTTCCATCCTGCCCCAGCCAAGTTTCAACTCTCCATAGCTCAGGTTTCCCCACAAGAGGGAGTTAGGGACATGCAGCCCACAGCATTTCATGGAGCTCGTTAGCAGGGGGCTTGAGGTGGGAGGGCAAGAGATGGACACCAGCACATAGGACAGGAGAGGCAGAAGCAGAGGTTGGAGAGTGGGGCAGCGGTGAAAGCCCTGCAGCAGCCACGGCCTGGAGAGGAATCGCAATTAGCCATTGAAGCCAGCTGCAAAGCATCTGTCCTACCTACCTGGGTACCCACAGCGAAGGAGACTCTCGGAGATTATCTGAACAACAGGCCAGAGCTGATTGGGGTGTGCGGGCTGGCTGACCTCATGGGTAGCACAGGACAGAGGGCTTTTTCACATTAATTCCTTTTTGAACTACACCATATTTCAGGGGTAGAATTTGTTATCTGGGCTTTTAAACGTGCCAGCGACAGCCCACATACCACAAGCCTTGGTAAAACTGTTCCAATGGTCACTCACCCTCACTGCTAAATTGTGCTGTATTTCAAGCCTGGATTTGTTTAGCCTCAAATGCGTTATATCATAATCTGCTCAACTGAGTAGCCTATTATCGAACATCTGTTCCCCATGCAGGCAATTTACTGAAAGCTCCCTTCCCCCAAGCATCTCTTTGATAAGTAAAGCAGGGCTCCTCAAATCATTCACTCATGATCCCAGCGTTTTAATCTTCCTTGTGGCTGTCCTCTGAGTATTCATCAATTCATCACCATCCGCCCCAAACAGAGGGCATCACCACAGGATACAATACTCCAGAAGCTGCTGCTGCTGCCATGCCAGACACACACAATCCATACTCCATCTTCCAATTCCCATGCTCATACATTACCCTTTTGGCCACATTTCACAGGAGGGGGATGTTCAGCTGATTAATCCATCAAAAGCTCAAAACTTTTTTCCAAGCTGTTGCTTCCCACACTGGGTTCCTCACACTGCTAGCATGGCTCTATGCTGGCCCGATAAATGTTTTGCCTGCTCCCAGTCCACCAAGTGATCCAGACGGCTGCCAATAACTGCCTCCATTATTCAATACTCCGTGCGGTCTCCAAGTCATCCAAAAAAACTTTCAATCCTACTTGTATGTTTTCTGCCTGATGACTGACAGAAGTATTAAACAGCACAGGGTCAGAACATGACACTGCAGGAACCAGACACACGTGCTGGTAACAATTCTCAATTTACTGCCACATTTAGTTAGTTAAGCTAAACAGCTTTTAAACCATTACACATGCGCTGTGATTTTATTATACTAACACACCAGCACCCATACTCACACCTTTATCATCAAACTCCTCATCTCATAAGAAACTGACACTGAGGGAGCTCAACAGGACCTTCGTTGCATAACTTGATGACAAGTCACATTAAAGAAAAGATTTAAGACTGATAAAAAAATTAATTCAATTCTTCTGTTAGCCTATTATTTTCCTGGGACCAACATCACACTGACAAGCATAGTTACCTGAGCTAGAGAATGGGGGCCTAACTTCAGAGATTGGAGCTAAAGAGAACAAAAACCATAGTTAAATAAAAAAAACCAGCAGGCTAACAGCAACAAGTGTTTCCGCTGATGAACATTTTCACATCAGCACTAGCAGGTGATGATACTTTGCTGCCAAATGCAAGGGCTCCTGCTGCAGAACTCAGTCCCACCACACCACGGTGTGCTCAGCACTCCAGTAAAGGGCATGGAAGACAGTTATTAGATCACATACAAAACCCATGGTCCCTGCAAGGGCAGGATCTCATCTCCCCAAGAGAGGATACATCAGATATTAACTCACATACTATAGCTGATGTTAGCCAAAAACATTAGTTGCACAAGATTCAGGAATGCAACATTTTTTTTCTATCAAAAGCAAGAGAGAAATTTATGTTTGTGATGACGTTGCTAAACCATTAGAGAAAGGAGCATTCTATTTTTCATGTGTTTCTCAGATGGGGCCATACAGTAAATCCAGTTTTCCCTCCTCTCCCGTATCTTATTACTATGATTAACGTCATCTAAAGAACGTTACATTGGACCTGGCAAGATTAGCTACGTTTTAAAGATTTCCACAACAACCAACATTCTCCATTTATTGAGCTGATTCTGTGGCCTTTACTAGATCACAGGCTCATATTTACTGGTGTCAGACAGGGAGATAACAGCATTCTTAAGTACTGAATTTCACCACACAAGAACTGAAAGGCTCACCACTAAAGTAGCATTATCTTAAACCTGCCTTACAAGAAGGGAAAAGCAAAAGCTGTGGTTCTTCCTCCAAAGTTCCCCCAGAGAAACAAAGGCAAATACAAAATTTACTGCAGCGTACGATGGAAAGACAAAACCCGTAAGATTTTGCCATCTTCTTACGGCTGGGATTTCTTGACCAGCTGTGCCCATCAAGCATGCAGGAAAGCCATTCCGGGACATTTCCTTTACCTATCCTGAGCCTTGTAAATGTCAGGGTTGCAGCCACAAACACACCACCACCATCCAACAGCAACAATTGTTTTTAAAGCTATGATGCTAAACACCAGCCTGCTTGCCAGCGACACTCCTCCGTGGAAGCTGCCCAAGTTGGTTAACTACCACAGGCTGGGCAAATAAATGCCCAAGTGTCAGACAGATCAGGAAATCTTATCCCGTTTCAGATGAGGCATGTTGTTACCCAGGAATTGTCTGTTTCTACTCAGGGGGCACGCTGACCCTGACAGATGGGCAAGATAGCTCCATCATATCATAAACCCGTGAAGCTTTTAGTGAGAGGAGCCTCAGGAGGCTACCTAGCGAAGCTGGTGGTGATGTTCTTCCTGAGGAGGACGTCTGCAGATACAGACTGAGGCTGCGTATCCAGCCCTGCAAAATCTGAATCCACTATGAAATACCACAGCAATCAGCCTTCACAAGCATTCTGCTCCACCCAAGGTTTCAGCATCAATAAAGCCACCTCGCTCCCAGGTACTCTCGCTCCCGAGATCCTCTGAAATCAAGCGTGGCCGGGAGATGGTGTTCCCAAAGACCATGCCGCGCTCCACGTTTGGAGGACCGTTCTCTTCTGCAGATGTTTGGTTTTTACGCTTTCCAGCAGACTCAGGAATGTGCTATCAAACAGCAACATTCCCTCAAAAACAGGCTGAGAAGCGCACGTACCCAAAAAGCAACCGAAACCTTGCCATCTCGAATAAAACATGCAGATTGGTCTAAACTACTTACTGATAAAGCAATGCATCACAGACATTTAAGATGAAGTTCTGCTTAGCAGCCGTGCAAATCTCAACTACTAGCATGTGACAGACAGATGCCGCAGAAAGAGTCAGTACTTCTGTCCTCAAGGAAAAGGGGTTTTTAAGCCTTTTTATGACAGAAACGTCAGTCTGAAAAGAGATTTTGATTACTAACTCTGGATTGAAGTGAGAAAACCCTTAAAGCCTTTGATCACAACCAGAAAACAACCCAGAGGACTTCACAAAAGACTTTCTGTTAAGGAAGTTTAGCCAAATTTTAGCACCCAAAGAACCTAGAGGATTGGAGATTTAGGGAAAAATACCAACGGGAAATTGTATTAGATGAAAAATTATAAGCATCACAATTTAAAGTGGCATTTTAGGATTATTTTCTGTCTTATTGGGGTTTGTTTGAGAAGAAACTTCAGAACAGGAGGCTTTATGGCAATTCTCCTCGCAGAGGTTATAGCTGCACAGAAAGAAGCAACAATCTGTGGAATACATCTATATGCCGCTTCGTCTTCCCAAAGCCAAGAGTGCTGATACCGCAGAGCGACTCCAATGCGCAGCTTCATGACTGCATCACATGTTTCAGACAAGGGACAATGGAGTTTTGTTCACACTCAGCTCTCTCAACTGCAAAGTTTCCAATACTGGAAATAACTGGAAAACCAGTTACTACATGGAACACCAGAAGAGACTGCTATGGTCAGTCTCTTAATTAGCTGCTATGAAATTTTCTATTTCAAGCCTCATCTTGGGGCCTTACAGAACAGAATGACACAGGCAATCCTCAGCGCTTCTCACGGACAGCAACACATCATCAGCAGTGAGCTGCAGGGCTCAGCGACGCTTGCTTGGGGCTTCACAAACCACCCTGCTTTCCCCCAAGGCCATGGGAACTGCTGCACCCCTGGAAGGACATTAACAAGGACCGGCGCCTCGCTGCCCACAGCCTGCCCCAGGGCACTCCAAGGGTTTTCTGAGCCCTCCACGTTTGCCTTCAATTCTAGCACTTTCAGTTTTAGGATCATTGCAAACCTGACCATGGCTAAGCCTGAGCTGAAGAGCTGTTAAGAAGAGTACAATGAAAAAGAAGCAATATAAAGGGAGATGCTTGGCTTTGAGATTAGCTCAAAGAGTCTTTTGGAAAGCCTACAACAGCCTGAACAGAGTTAATTTGTGAGGAAATGTCACTACTGAAAAGATGATATGCTTCACCGCTATGACAGAAGCAATACTTGCCATCACAGTTTCACAAGCCTCGATTTAAACTGATCAAACCAGACACCTGCCTATGCAAAGTAATATGACTTATATCAGCATCAAGAGAGAAAGACAAGCTTTGAAGTGAGAAAATATTAATCTGGGACTGTGATGTGTGAGTTCTTATACCTAAGCGCTTACATACAGTAAAACCTTCATTTCACTTAACAAGAGTGCTAAAATACACTCAAGCTGAAGAGCAGAAAAGACATTTCTCTGAATCAAATTACATATATTTCTTTCCTATTTCTTTCCTCCCCAAGAAACTGTTTTCATGTCCCTGAAAGTGTTCTGGAGAGTAACCAGTCTCAGCTACACAGGAGGGTGACTGGGGAAGCATGCAAGGCAAAGAAGAGGAAGGGTGTCACTGTTAAGCAAATAATTTTCCAATAATCTTCCCCACAGTGAGTGTTCCACCTGGGAGATCAAACATGAGGGTCAACATTTTCTGCTCTAGGTCTTTACACTAAACAAACAGCTAGTTTTCAAAGGGTTTGTGCAACCTCACTCCCAACTAGAGCAGGAGGGAACTGCGGGTGCTTGCTTTTGAAAGCCAGGGTATTTTTATTTTAGACAAAAATCCATGTAGGCACCTATCGTTTTCATGGCTACAAACTGTAAGCCTTCTAGACTCTCCGTCTCTGTTAGCTGCTCTTCCCTACTCTCCAAAAGCTGAAGAGTCAAAGGTAGCAAAGCCTATTATACCAGGCTAGCATAATAAATGGTGTTACAATGAAGCATGCAAAAAAAAAAAAAAAAAATCAAGCTCATCAACAAATTTTAGCACAATCTGCTTGTGTTAAATCTCTGACTATGATCTGTCTTGCAAGAACTCATGAAAGTTTACCAACTTTAGCACATAATCTACTGTCACAGTCTCAAAAATAGAGCAAACCTTGTAAAAAGTATATTACTTGCCACTTGAGTGATAGGGCATGGTTTTGTAAGATGGATTTAGTTAAACATTTACTCGATTTCCAATTTAAGAGTTGTGATAGGCCTCAGGCCCATCTTACCCAGCTGAGAAATCGATCTCTTTTCTACTTGTTACAGAGAATTTAATACGGTGACATTTATGAGTTCCTCCAGTAGTAGCTCATAAGATCAGGCTATCCAAGTATTTCACCATAAATAACATTCAGAGGAAGTTTTAACCCATTACACTGAGAGATCAAATTTAAGCTGCCTGGCTTTGGTTGCTTGTTGATGTCGTGTTTTGTTATGGTTTGTTTTTTTTTTAATAAAGGATTTTATTTATCCCCGTAAGTGGGCTTTTTGCCTTGAACATCGCATTTAAGAGACACATTCACTTTATTACTGCAAGATGTGGTCTCTATGTTACTAACAGCAAAATGTACTAAAGTCAACACTCTGTATCGGGAATTAGATATTATACAGGCGTCTTAGCCCCTGAGTATTAGATGGGCTTGGACCCTCCGCAAAGGCAAACCAGCCCTCCAGATCCAAGGAGGCAATGCAGAGGAATGCAAGACTCTGCCCTGAGTCAGCTCAGATCCAGCAGTCTTATTAATTTGCACTCTACACCACAGAAATTGGGCTCTCCTAGTCTTGAGCTGGTCCTGGAAGCAGCGCAGCCACATTCACAGAGCCTAGGCCAGGGGATTAGGTCCTGCCAGCACCAAGCTGGCTCCACATGAAGCCATTTGCACATGCCGGATGGCTTACTTGTAAACCAGGACAAAGCCACCCACAGGTAACTAAGGGCTGACTAACTTAGACAGAGTAGAACAGGCTCATGTTAACTCACTCATGACTAAAACATCACATTCAATTCCACAGTAATTGTAGCAAATGGACTCAACAGTTCATTAGTGTGAACTCACCTTGGGCTTGACCTGGAGACAAGTGACTGGTTTTCCTGGCATTTATTGCCAGCACATCCTCTCTAAACTGCTCAGTCAACAAGTGTCCAGCTGCTGTATCTGTGTTGGCAGGACACCTGCCTTGTTTCTTATGTTTCTTCCTCCACATGTCCTCCTCGTCCTTTTCATCAGAACCAGAAGACTTCTGCAGAGCTGCACGGTGTCTCAGGCTGTTCGACACTCTCCCACCCAGGGCATCACTCACATTTAACAAGTCAGCTGCAGCTCCACGCTGATGTACATAATAGTCTTCCTCCACCTCCAAGTCTCCTTCTGGGCTAACAATAGCATTTTTTTTATGAGAACATCTGTTCAGGGCGGTTTGAGGTTTATCGTTCTCAAATCCTCCAGGCATGGGCTGTTCCAGGTGAGATGTTCTGACTGGTGAATAGCTGTGCACATTCAACCCATTCCTGGCTGGATTATCCTTCACCAGGCCTCTCCTCAGGGGCGGGTCCAGATCCGAGCTGGGATCATTGGAGGTGCTCTCGTCTAGCTGCATCTTCTGCGCAATGTGACTCAAATAGGACCGGAATCGGCCGCTGTGGTGCTTTTGCACAAGCCTCGCGTAAGCGTTCTTCTGGGGAGCAGCGGGCTTGTTCAATCCCTCTTTGGCACCTTGGGCAGAAGTAGTACTTCTCACATACCCCAGATGATCCATAGTGCAGTAAAAGGCCCAAACTTCAAAGAGTTATAAATAGACATAGGGGAAAAAAGGGTTATTTTCTTGAAACAAAGCATCAAATAACGATTACGCTAGAAGACACAAAAATGTACTAAATGAGAACGTATCGACCTGTACAGAAATTCTGCGTTGGTAATTCACTCCGCTGGAGGGAAGGAGTTTCACGATGTACTCAACATCTGCCCTACACCAAATCCCCGTCAGTGACCTCGGAGTGACCACGGCCCATGTGCCACACAAACCGGGGACTTCTGTCCCGAGGCTGACACCCCAAATATAAGGGATTCCTTTAATCCGCTCTTCCTTGCCTTTGAAAAAGCCAGGTAAATTAAGGCAGTAACCGACAGACTGTATCAGATGCATCAGTTTAGCGGTTATCAGAAGTAAAATCTTGTCATGTCCAACCTGGAGTCTTCAAAAATAACTGCATCCTTACTGAAGTGCTTCAATGTTGCAGTAAAAAGCATACATCGCCTGTCACCTCCCTCCCACAGTGACTGACACTTTTGGATTATATAGGACATTTGCTTTAAGTACAAAGACGAACCATTTCAGCTTGTCTTTCTGGCCATAAACTCGCTCCCAGTGCAACTGACATACAATAAATTCCCTAGCACAACTAACTATCTTCTAAGAGCTCATAATTCTTAGTGATTGAGACACACTGGCTGCCACGCCATCCAGCGCCAGTTTCTGTAGATGGTATTATGCCTCCACCTTTGCTGCATGAGTGTGGGACTTCAGTAGATCTGGCATCTTTCAATCCTGTTTCAGCTGCTCTAGCTTTTAAGTTTTTGGAGCAAAACAATCTAGTAAACTGTCCTCAGCTACTATTAAGGTAAATTATAGGTATGAACAGGACATAGCAATGATTTTTGCTGTATCTAACATCAAAGAGGAAAATAAAAATACATTGATAACGGAGCCCAGTACAACTGCTGTCTTCTGCAGGTTTTCATAAAAATGCCTCTTTTTTCCTTCAAGACGTGCTTGAAGCTGAACAGCTGAACTTCACCCCAGCTGGTACATTGAGAGCTTCAGGGCTCGCTCATCTCTTCTATGACAGAACTGAGGGACACTGGACTCTAAGCTAAAATAAAGACACTGTCCATTAAACCTCTCTCTCTCTTCACTTCTCTAAGCACGGGGGTGTTGGCAAGACAGAATACAGAGCTCAGCAGAAATTTATATTCCCTTCCCTATTCCCACCATGCTTGGAATTTTTCTTCGCCCTTACCCAGCCCTCTTCTCCCTTTTGCTGCAGTTGCACGGAGGATAAGCACCCGGGCAGCCTCCTCCGTGCACATGCTGCCTGGGAACAGGGCACCATCCGGAAGGGACCACGGACCGCAGCACCGACTCCCCCTCAGAGTGCCTGCTCTGGCCCTTTCGGAGAAACAACGCGTGTTGCAGTGAGATTTACTTAAGTAATTGAGCACGGATGTGAATAGGCTTCACAATACAAAGCAAAAATTAAAAATCCCTGAATAAATAGGAAAAATTCTTTGTGTGGTTTGTGATTCTTGTTCCTAAGATTTTCCATTGGTGCTGGCCAATAGCTAAACTTTTCTAATAGACTGACCTGCTACAGCGCTATTACAAAACCCTCACACGGGTAGGTCTACAGCAAGCTTTCTTTTCACGTCACCTTCTCTCATTGCCAATTCAATAGAAATAGATAACATTTATAAAAGTCAGCAAGGCTACTCTCCAAACAGCGGTTCCGGGATACAGGAGTTTGCCATCTTTATTTACAAGTAAAGAGTAAACATTCGCACCTCGCCTCCGCTATAATTTCTGCAACTTTAATCACGTTAGCAGTCAGTGAGTGGAGCAGAGACAAAAACGGGCTTACAAGCCCCCACACGTTACGGTTTCATTATTAATTTTCCTTGGGCAACCAGGAATCGACAGCTCCCTAAGAGCCGTGGAGCAGAGGGGAGGCAGAGGCCGTACGAGGTGCCACCCTGCCTCATTCCCACAGCCGGGAACGCGACGGGGCTGAGCGAAACGCCGGGAAGGAATTGCCGAGGGAAGATGCCCGCGTAGCTGGGCCCAGGATGAAAACTGCCCCTGTTGTTTTTACCCGGCTGTTTTCGGAGAGCGGCACCGGCCTTCATCACCCGCCCGCCCCCGCGCCGGCCAGGGGGCTGTGGGGCACGGCAGCCAGGGCGGGCCCGCCCGCCGCAGCGCCCGGAGCGCGACGGGGAGCGGGGCGGCAGGGCCTCCCCCGCAGCCCCTCGGGGGCAGGGGCGGCCCCTCGCCCGCCGCCCCCCCCCCGCCAGGCGCCCACGCCACCGCTCTCTCCCGGAGCGCCCGCGAGTCCCTCGGCAACGCGGCCCGGGCCACCGCCGCCCCTCGACGGGGCCCGAAGCCGGAGCTGACCGCGCCGCGCCCGCCGGACGAGCCAGCGAACCGCCGGGCCCGGCCCTCCGCCACGGCGGCGGGGCTGACGGCGCCTGAGAGCCGCTCCCTCCGCCCGCCCGGGCCCCCGCTGCCGGGCCCGCGGAGGGGGCACCGCGCCCGGCCCCGCCACTCACCGGCCGCGCCGCTCCCCCCGCCGCGCCGCGCCGCTCCGCGCCGTTTAAATGTCCCAACGCCCCCCGCCCCGTCCACTTCCGGGTCAGAGGCGGCCTACGGGCCGCGGCAGGGCCCAGAAGGCCTCAGGCGCGAAGCGCTCGGTCCCCTCCCTGGCAGGGCGGCCGCGGCCGCTCGCACCCCCGGGGCCGGGGCAGGACCCCCGGGCGGCCTCTAGTGACACGGGGCGGGCCGCCATCCCGTGGATCCGTCCCTCTGTGCAGCGCCGGGCGCAGCCCGGGCCTGGGGACGGAGCTCGGGAAGGGCCCTGCGAGGGAGGCGGGGTGGGCAGGGTGCCCGGGAGGGGACAGGGTGCCCCAGCCCCGCTCTCCGGAGGGGAGGGTGCTCCCCGCAGGCAGGGCCCGGGGGTCTCCACAGCCTGCGGGGGGAAGGGGAGCCTCCAGACAGGGCCTGCGCCCCCGCCTCGGTCAGTCCCAGCGGGTGAGGGTGGGAGGCTGAGCCGGGCGCCGGTGGGGGTCCCCGCAGGGCCAGGGTGCTGCGGGGAGGTGGGGGACAGGAGGTGCTGTCAGCACAGCGGGGAGCCAACGCAGACTGCGCCCGGCCTGCAGGGTTTGCAGGCACCGTGGTCCCCGGGGTGTGCAGACCGCCCCTTCCAGCCAGGGCCCGCCGAGGCCTCTGCGGTGGTTTGGTCCAGCTCACTGCCAGCACTCCTGCTTCAGCCAAAGTTTCTAGCCAGATAGGTGAAAAAAAGCATAGTTTAGCTGTTTTAATATTGTAAAATGCTGGGGCGGGTATTGTCCCATTGGAAACCCTCAGAGCTTTGCAGGCACCTGTACCTCCAAAAGCAGCACGGGGAAGCCTCCTTCAAGACCTACGTGGCCTCACCGTCGCTGCAGGGGAGAGCAGGCCCCCAGGCTCCCGTTCCCTGAGCTCTTCACGCTCCCCTAGCACCGGAGGCAACCTGCCGATCCTCCAGCCCACCCACGCCACAGCACCCAAGTGATGACCAACTCATGGTGCTGAGCGGCAGCGGCCTGATCTCTGCCAGGATAAGTCAGAGCCTTCACGTCAGAGGGTCACGTTAAAGCATGAGACCAGAGTCAGGAGCTGGGACTTTGACTCCCTGCTCTTTCTGTGGCTGCAGACCTCTCACAGGGCTTTATAGCAGAGTCAGATCCAGGGTCTGTCTGGGAGTAGGTGGTTTGGTCACCCTGGTGTTACCTGCAAACTCAGGCTGGGTTTGCCAAAGAACTTCAGCCAGAAGAAAAACTGGAGAGCAATAAACTGGCCTCGTGGCACCCCCAGTCAACCCCGTTTGAGCTGTCTGCCTGGAGCAGCCCCTCCAGGGGTAGAGGAAGGGTCCGAAGGGACCTGAGCTGGTGTCTCCAAGCGGGGCTGTGGTGGGGAAAGGCTCTGTTCAGTCTTCGGTTTGACAGGAGCATGGGTCTGAGCAGGCTGTCCATGCTACCCCTTCACTTAGGTTGGGGAAGATGCCTGCCCCATGGTGCTTGTTCCTCACCCTGCAGGTCAGTGTCTGCAGTGCCTGGCATCGGTCACTTCTAAAGACCACGAGGCCATGTCTGCTCAGTGTGTAGCATCACCTGTGGCTGCCAGCCCCTCCTAGACACAAACCAGCCCCACGGCCATGCTCCCAGCCAGCGCTGCTGAGCCTCCACGAAGCCGTGGCGAGCCCTCTGAGGTGGAGCTGCTGAAGGTGAAGCGCTTCATGGCAGCTATGGCAGGCACAGACCGCCCCAGCTCTGGCCCTCGGGTCAGCCGAAGGAGCTGCCCTGAGAAAGCACCGAGCTTTCGCTGTGGGACCAAGGGCAGCAAACACAGACCTGCCTGCGCAAGGACAGTCACGTCTTCCCGAGCGCCGGGATGCCACTGGCAAAGGCAGTGACTCGTTCACGTGAACGACGCAGAGCCAGCAGGCTCTGCCTGCGATCCGCCAGCACTGCTGCCAGCTCATCAGCTGCCCCACCCTGGCAGCTCGGGCCACCTCAAGGAGGGGAGCGAGGACTCAGCTCTACGCTGGCACGGCTGGGAGGCAGCGAGCTGCCCCACACCGGCCACGCGGCCGCCACACAGCCCGGATGGCAAGGAAGCAAGCAGCCCTCCTCCGTGTGAGCAGAGCCATTGGTCACACAGCAGCTGGTCCCACTGGCCCCAAAGATGGAGGGTGGGTGCCATTTCCACTGGAGCTGACCCCACGGGGAGCATGGCCGCATGGGATCACCCTTTCAGTGGAAGGGTGCGTGCTCTCCCACTTCCTCCTGCTCCCCCGGCTGCTGCCAAAGTGAGGTGTTTGGCATCTGCTCTGCTAAGGCACGGCAGTGGCACGTCCCCAGCTGTGCAGGGCTGGCCCACGCCATGGCAAGGAGCTCAGCCTCCTGGAAGAGCGGGAGATGGGGCAGGGGGGACCCAGGAACCCCCAGCCCCGCTGTCCCCCTCCCTGTACCAGCCAGGTGGGAACAGCAGCTCTTCTCCATGCCGCTGAGTCACGCCATGTCTCTGCTCTTCTTCACCCCCGTGGGGATGAAGCTGAGCCCGGAGCTTGGCCGGGCTCCCTCCTGCACCAGGTGGTGCCACCAGCTGCAGCAGCTTCAGCATGCCCGTTCCTTCCACAGGAGATGATAGATGGGGGGAGGAAGCGGGGGGGATTCGGTGTTTGTTAGCACCGCTGCCGGCATTGGGGCCTGCGGTTTCACAGTGATATCATGCGTAGAGAGAGGGATACAGCTCCACGGCTGGACGCCTCCGTCATCCTCGCCTCCTGCCTCCAGCTGGGCCCCCGCTGCACAAGGGGCCGCAAGCCCCAGCAGACTGGCAGAGCGTTTCTCAGCCCTCCTCTCCTGGTGGCAGCCAGGGATCTGGAAAACTGGTCTGGTCCATGGGGCAGAGCCTGCGTTTGTGCCCCCTTTTGCTCTGCCCCATCAGTGGCCCAGACAAATGAGATACAGCAAATATGTGGCGCCCTCCTGGTGCCTCATGGGCACAAAGCAGATCCCTGTGTGGCTGGGACCAGCTGTGTGCCTGTCCTTCGCACCCTTTGAAAGAGGCCACGTGCCTCGTGCAGGATCTCACCAAACACAGTCCCTCCCAGGGAAAGGCTGGACTGCTTCAGTCTCGACTTTGGCTCCATCTTCCATCAACACCGTCCTCATGGCTGCCAAGCAGAAAGGAGCCGTTGCCTCGCAAGGAAGCATGGAGAGAGCATGCTGCTTCCACGTTCCCTCCATGGCCCCTGGGCTTTCTAAAAGGGAGTGGGTCCATGGGCAGATTTTTCCCCTGCACTCTCGTTTCCTGGGGTCCTGTAGCAGCAAGCCCAGCCCCGTGTCCCGGCTTGCTTTCCCACAGCGCAGGATTATCTCACCATCTTCCCCCAGGCAGTAACTGGTAGCTGCTCCCCGACGACGCTGGAGGCTGGAACGTGTTGCGGCACCTCGGCCGAGGCGAGAGCACCGCGTGGCTCCTTGGCCGGGAGCACCCCGCTTACGAAGGCTTTGGCTCCTCTGCTTGTGGTTTCAGCGAGGAGTAAGGGCCCGCCCGGCGCTCGTTTACATCAGTGTTAATCAGGAGTGACTGGCCAAAGGGCTGGAGCCGCCCCGAGGTGACTCAACGAGGGGAACCCTGGACGGGAGCAGAGCGGTTCCTCCGACGCCTTCATCTGCTTCCCGCAGCCCACCCGGCGTGAACCGACACTGCCAGTGGAAATGTAGCCCCTGCCAGCCCAAATATCACCTCTCACTGATACTGAATATTTCAGGTTGCAGGCATGGGGGTGGGATGGAGATCAGCGGGGTGCTCTGCCTCTGCCTCCCTGCTGTTGTCCAGAGGCTCGACCCGCACGGCACGAGGATACGCTCGAAGGCAGAGCGGGGCCACGGGTTTGCTCTGGAGCCTCTGAGCACCCTTGGAAGTGTCTTGATTGCAGCAGCAGCACCCAGAGTTAGGCCAGAGTCTCACTCACTTTGACATTGCTCAGGCATCGGGAGCCATCTGGGCACTTGACCTGAGGACACAAGCCATGCTCGGGGGGTAGAGGGGAGGGAGACAGATTTATTACCATAAATAAGGTAAAAAACATCTCTCTCCACAGTAGATACCCATCTGCTAACTGTGTCACAACACATGTGGTCTTGCCCCACCTGTCCATCAGCTTCTCTAGTTTTCTCCTGAGCCCTCCATACCTCTGGTTGGGAAACACGCCACTCGAGATCAGGACTGATGGGTTCCCATCTCCTTCAGACGCGGCAGCGCCTGGAGGAATGCCTGCAGCTCCCCCCGGGAGGAGGGAGAGCCGGTTTGGCTGTGTCTGTCCAGCAAAGGAAAGGGAGAACCAGACCCCAGCAAAGAGAGACGGGCAGCCAAGAAAGAGGTGAAGGAGGCAATGGAGGAAAGAGGTGGGGTGCTGAGGTAGGACGTCGAAGCAGCAGCGCTAGTACCTTGCTCCCGATTTAGCTGGGGTCTCCTGGATTTGTCTCCTGGATGCCTTTAAGTCTCTTCCTCCCTAGTTATAGATGGCCAAACCTCTTTTAAAACTCATCCCTCGGTTTCTCCACACTCGTCTGCCCTGCCAGTGGCAGGATTGAGCCTCCCAAAGGTGCTCAAAGTGGTTGTGGATTATAAAGCTCTGAGGTCCCAGAGTGTTGGGGCATGCAATGGGACACAGCTCCACGAGTCCCATCAGGAAACCCAGGCAGGCAGCTGCCCTGCACCTACCGAAGTTGTGGGCAGCAGGACCGGGGCACAGCAGGCACAGGGCTCATGGGGCCGGGGACGTGCAGTGAGTTCAAGCTCCATCTGATGCCCCCAGGGAGGCGGAAAAGGCACCTTCAAGGCAGGCAGGAACTAACAGACCGTGTTGCTCCGGAGTCCTGGGGTTAGGGACTCACCCCACAACCCCCCATCACTGCCACCCCGTCCCCCAGCCCACACACGTGGGATGGGGTCTGAACAGCCCCCGCGGGGGCCGCTTCGAGGCTGCAGGCTGGGTGGGGACAGCACGCCGAGGGCGAGCAGGGAGCGATGCTCCAGCGGAGACCGTGGGACCGAGGGGCTGGTGGGCACGTCCCGGCAGCTCGGCGAAGGCAAGTGGGGGCCACTGCTGGACCCATTGCCGGCTGGCAGGCGGAGTGGTGAATGAGAGCGTAACTTATCAGTATTACCTCATGAGAAAGCCCTGTGCCTTTGTATCTCAAGCAAACACCGGCCATTATACCCCAGCGGGCCGGCATTGTTATTCTGTCTGGTTGCAAAAGGTTAGGGCTGTGGAGCCCCGCACGTCCACACCGGCTGCCCGTGGGGTGGCAGCGGGGCCACCGTGACGCCTTGCAGCCGGCAGTGCTCCCCGGCCGCAGGAGCGGCGGCCCCTGCTGTTCCCAGGCCTGGCTGAGCCTCGGCCGGGCCGTTATCTGCTCTGAAAGGCTGCCCCACCATCTGCAGCACCGAAATCTGCCCCTTCCCTTGCCAGCCCCTTGCCCTGGCCGGGGCCAGGGCTCAGCCTGGCACCCACACAAACCCCTCCGTGGGAGACAGCCAGAATCCCCCCCCAAAAAAAGAAAAAAAAAGGGGCAGAAAGCCCAAATTTGGCTTCAGCAGGATCATAGCCCTGGCAGGAGGTCAAGGGCTTGACCACCAGCATCTCCTAGACCAGCACAGATTCATCCCAGCGCTCCCCTGGGGTTTCCCACATCCAGGATGCTCTGGGGAAAGACCCCAGAAGCCCAAAGATTTTGCCCCAAAGGACTGATGCCAAAAGGGACTTCCCACCGCCTGGCACGGGGTTCCCGGGAAGCCAGCTGAGGGGCTGGGGAGCGTTCGGGGCCGGCGGGGGGGGCCGCAAGGGAGCTGCTGACAGCATCTTCGAGGGTGATGGGGTTTTGCCCAGCCAAGCCAGGTGGAAGAGGCCCCTGCCAAGCCGGGGCGTGTGCTGCCGCCGGAGCCGCGGGGCTAGTGAGGACCTGCTCACCTGGCCTGGATGTGCGCGTAGCACGTTAGGGCACAGACCTCCCCCGGGGGTGCAGCGGGGTGACGCAGTGCAGCGGTGGCATCCGGCTCCAGCACCACCATGGGGTCCCCCCCTGGGTACAGGCTGGGGCTCCGTCCCCGCTGGCCTGCCGGATCCCTACCCAGGATCTGCACAAGGCACGGCTTCCCATGGGGACAAATGTGGTGACAATAACTCATCCTTTGGCCTTTCTGAGCCATCACCACTTTGGGCAGTACCTCTTCTCAAAGGGATGCTCAGCGCCAAAACCAAAAAGCCTGGGCTGATGTTGGGACCTCCAGGCTAGGGGTGAAACCCTGCCAGACCCCCATTTCTGGGGGGAAGGTATCTGAGAAAGGGAGGACAAAGACAACCATGGCGTTTAGCCTGGAAAATCCCAACAACCTGCCCCTACGTTAGCTGCGGAGCCGAGGCTGCTGGCAGCTGGAGGCAATGCAATTCATATCCTCCGAGGACTGACACAGAGGGAGGCTCATGGTGTGGACTCACCCATGCGTTAGAATTGCTTCATTTTCTTGATGTTCAACAAAAGTCTGAGATGTCGTGTTCCTGCTCTCGCAAGCCTGGTGAGGCAGCCCAGCCCCGGAGCACGGCCATCCCAGCACAGCCCTGGGGAAAAGAAACACCCAGAAAGTCAGCAGGAGACTGGAGCATCCTGGGGAGCCCAGGGAAAATGGCAAACCCCAAAGGACAAACCCCAAAGCACGCCCCTGGGGGGAAAACCACTGCATCTGCCAGGATACCAGCACTTTGCTAGCAAAGACCTGGCACTCTCCACTTGGGGCTTTCCCTTGTCTCCTTGCCCTAGCCACCCTGGGAGGTTCAGGAAGGGACAGAGAAGCCCTCCATCTCTGTGGCCTTGCTGTGTCTGCAGCCCCATCCTCACCTGCCCCATCAGGGCGGCCCTGCAGGGCCTCTCCCCATCACGGCCCTGGTTTGGGAAGAGGCGATGTTGGGCATGCGTGTGTCCTGGGCCAGAGCCCTCTTCCAGACCCAAAGGAGACAGGGGAAAATGTAAAATCCTGTAGTGTTTCCTGTAATGCCTTACTCAGCAGCAACATCCAAAATAAACACCAGGGATGTTCAAACAGGCCAAAATCTCTATGAGTGTTTCAGACACGGAGACCCAGAGGTGAAGCAGGCACCGGTGCTGCCACAGCGCCCCAGGAGCATCGCACCCTGGTGTGCAGAGCCACCCTGTCCCCCTGACAGCCTGGTGGCTGCCCAGGTCCCAGGGCTATTGGTGGCCATGTCCGAGCCCCTGGCTGGTGCTCCTGCCCTCCAGGGCTATGGGGTTATTCCCCAGAAAAGCTTGCTTCAAAGCATCCTCAGGAGGCATATCGCCTGCTGCGTCCGGCCACAGCGGTGGGACCAGATGGTCCCCTGCCACCACATGCAGCGGGGGCTGCTCATTCATCCCTGCAGCCAACATTGAAATCCCCCCCCAAACTGCTGCTCACTGAGCCTGCTATCACCAGACCCCTAGAGAGGTACTCTAAAACCTGTAAAAAAAAGTGTAAACTGCAAAAAGCTCCGGTTGTGGCATGTCAAACCCTCGGTGGCCTTCTCTTGGTGAACACCAGCACACATCTTGTTCCTGGGAACTGGTAGTTGGTGGCTGTAATGGAGGGGAAGTAGCTCCTCCGTCCTTGTACCTGCTCTGTCCTTGTACCTGCTCTGCTCCCCTGGCCCTGCCCCAGGCAGGTACCGAGCAATGTGGGCAGGACAAGCAGAGAGCAGCAATGTTTTGGGGCTTTGTCCAAAGCCACCGATGGACTTTGGGATGGTGCTTAATCAACAGCTCCTTGGGTTGGCCACTGGTTGCAGGAAAACATCGGCCACTCTGGCATCTCCATCGCATGCACACAGCCTTCTGATGTCTCTTTTTGCAAAGGGACAACCGGTCCTTGCACAGCATCAGCTGGAAATCCTCACACTACAGTTATCCCTCACTCCATTGGGAAATGCTCCCTGGCCCATGGCAGCAGAAGAGACGTAAATCTGGGCAGTGATTTCCCAAAATCAATACAGAAACACGCTCCCTAATGAAGAGCGAGTGGAAGAAAAAGGGGATAGTTAGCTGGCTGTTTGCTGCTGCGGTGGCACAGCTTTCTTCAGGCTAGAGTCCACATTTCTGTCCTGTAAACCTTCTCGGGGTCATCCTCTGGAAGGTGCTTGGAGCCTGGCTCCTGACTTCAGCTGAGGGAGCCGGGGCCCCAGCGCTGCCCAGCAGGATCCAGCCTCACCCGCAGGCATCGCTCACCCCTTCCTTGTGATGGGGCCGAAACACCCCACGCTGCTGTCACACGTACACCCCCATGACCCGTCTCCTCCCACCCTCCAAATCATGCTGGCATCGGTCACACTTTGATGAATCCCTCTCCATCCTCAGGCGTGGGGATCCGTGTGCCCTCTGGCACATGCACCCGCTCCGCTCCCTTCCCCACTCCCTACACGCCGACAGTCCCCCCGAGTCCCCCTTCTCAGGGGTCGCCCCCGCTTTGGTAAGACTCGGCAGCATCTCCCCATGTTTAGCCCTACAGCAGCAACGTTCTCCGCTTTCGGGCAGTTTCCAGCACATGCAGCTTCCCACCCCACCCCGGGAGCGGGGCTATCTGGAGGGCAGGGGACATCCCGGCTTTGGGTGATGCCCAGCAGAACCCAAAGGGGTGGGAGGCTCCAGTCCGGGCTGGAGGGAGCCAGCACCGCTGCCACCATACGGACACCTCTGAACAGCCCTTAGCCTGCTGTCACACGGGAAAGGGTGCTGGGGACATTACGTGACAGGAAGAAGCAGTCAAATATGGATTTTCCCACCTTTCTTAGGTCACCCTGAGCCGCCCCCTCCCCAGACACCCTGCAGCCCCTCTGCCCATAACCCCTGGTTCAACGCTGGTATCCCTCAGGGGCAGACCAGCCCTGGAGCCCCTCTCTCCCCCCAGCTCTCTTTGGGCCCCTGGGTGCCGTGGGGAGGGGTGTCACTCCCTCCAGCCCACCCTGCGGGTCTCCATCCCTCCTTGTCCCGCCGTGCAGGATCCCCAGCCCTCTCTGCCCCATGCTCTCAGCTTCCACACATGCCCCGAGTCTGCCAGTTCTCAGCCTGGGTGAGCATCCTGCAGGGCCAGGGGCTAAAGCAGGCACATCCCTTTAAGGGTTAAAAGCTTTCAGGCCCCCATCCCATGAAGCAAAAGGGTTTCATGCTCTTAACCCCTTCCTGCCCACCTCTCCTCCCCCCTCTGAGCTTTTGCCACCCCAGTGGATCCGATCTGGTTTGAGTTAAGGGAAAAGCTTTGTGTGCGCCCGGCTCTGACTCCAGCGACTTTCAGCAGAAAAGGCAGAGTAATTTGAATAAGAAGACTAATTGGATTTATAAAGCACAACTCCCCCCCCCCCAAACCCGAGGCGCTGCACAGTGTGACAAAAAAAACATGCTAATGAAAACCACACTGGTGAAAGCCAAGGGCAGGGACGAGCCTCCTGTGGGCAGGAGCTGGCTGAGACCTGACCGCGTTGTGGCATCTGTGGCAACCCTCTAATACTCCGGGGCGAGGGGCTGGTGCAGAAGCTCCGATATGGCTCCTGACCCCGCGTCCCGCAGCGTGTGGGAGGCTGGTGGCAAGCAAGGCAACCCTTCCTCCCCAGCCATGACATTTCCCCCCAGCTGTCCCCCCACCGTCTCCTTCCCCATCCCGGGTCCCCCCTGGGAGAAGCAGCGGGACAGGGCTGCCCGCAGCATCGGCCAGCACAACCGGGATGGTGACGGCAGGACCCCGTGTCGGCTGCCGTGCCGCTGGTGACGTCGGGCACCCCAACAGCCCCGGGATGTGGAGACCCAGGGCTCAGCTGCCTGCTGCTCCCCTGCGCGAGCCCTGCTGAAGGGGGTAGGGCTGCGGAGCCCCCCTCCCTGCGCCCCGGAGAGGCTGTGTGTCACATCTCAGCACGCTTTGGGGGGGGGCCGAGAGCTGAACCCTGAGAGAAGGGGCCTCTCTCTGCTCCCTGCCTGCACCCACAGCTCCCTGGCACCCGGGGTCGGCTCTAATCCCGGCTCCATCGCCTCGCTCTGCCTGAAGGCAGACGAATGCCCAAGCACAACTTTACACTGCAAAAAGTCCAAGTTGTCTCCACCTGGCAGGCACGATGGAAAAACCACCGAGACCTTCTCCTTCCAGCTCCCGTTCACATGGAGTTGAAAAGCCAATCTCCTTTGAAGTGTTCTGTGCCCAGTAGCCCGGGCTGTGGAGGAGGAAACATCTCCCTGCTCCCCAGCGGGGAAACCACGGACCCCCAAAGAGCCACGGCCCCCCGGCAGGGGCAGCTCCCCAGGGATTTGGGGAGCAGCAGCGCCTAGAAAGACCAAGAAAAGGAGCAGGAGGAAGGGACCAGCCTGGAGATGACCCTGCGGAGAGGGGGAAGAGCAGAGACCGTTTCCCTGGTCCCAGGGAAGGCATTTGGGATGCAAACGCAGCCTGGTGCAATCCAGCCCTGCATGCTTCTGCAAAGGGGGGTGTCTTTCCTCTGGCCTGATCGCAGTAAGAGCATCCCCCGACAGCCAGGGTGCCAGGGATGGTGCCCAGCTCCATCAGCAAAAAGCAGCCGGAGCCCCAGAGCTGCGCGGTGCCAGGCACACCAGCAGCAGCAGCACAAATCCTGCCCTCCTGGCTGCTGAAGGGGAAGGGGGGAGCCCCCACCGTGTCCCCAGAGCCCCTGAGAGCCGCTGGGGTTAATCCTGGGATCACATCCTTCTCCCGCACCCTCCAGCTCCAGGAGCAGGTCGGAGGAGGCCAGGCTGCACAGCCCTGCGGTGGGTCAGCCCCTGGGGTCCTGTCCCCAGCA
Source organism: Platalea leucorodia (assembly GCF_965183815.1). NCBI lineage: Eukaryota > Metazoa > Chordata > Aves > Pelecaniformes > Threskiornithidae > Platalea > Platalea leucorodia. The sequence goes on from NC_138830.1 coordinate 11,917,802, forward strand.
GGGACCCTGTGACACTGACTGTGCCCTGCAGAGGACACCCCCAGAGTGTGTGAAAAGCCCCATCTCCAGGGCCAGGGACACCATCCAGCCCCCCCAGGAGAGCGGAGGGAGCAGGTCACCCCCTCCAAGCCGAGGGACCCACCTAGGTGCCCTCAAGCAGCGCCACTGTCCCCAGCATCCCCCTGTGTCCCCAGGGTCCCTGCCAGGGAGGGCAGTGTCCCCCCTCCTGCCAAGCAGGGACCTGGGAGAGAAGTTGGGGGATGAATAGGTTCTGATTTAATCCTGGATGTGAAAAAAAAAAAAAGTGCTTTTTGCGCTCATTCCTGTCTTTTGGGCTTAACCCCCTGCCGGGACCCCCCCCAGCCTGCGACAGCCACCCCAGGCTGTCCCGTGTCCTTCCGTGGGGGGTCACGGGGGAGTGGGGGGAGCGGAGGGGCCGTGGGGCAGGCGGGCAAGGGGAGGGCAGACAGCTTGCAGGGGGTCCGGGGGTGGTTGGGGGGGGGGGGGCACGTGAAGCCAAATGCCCCCCGCTTTGCCTTTCTGCTCTCCGACTCCCCGAGCCGGTTGCCTTGGGCTGATGTGTCATTTGTTCCTGCCAGGGGAGAGGGGACCCCCCCCCCCCCTTTAAATTCCTGCTATTGTGGAGTGGGAGGCCGGGTTGGACCTGGTTGTTTAGATGACATCACCGAGCAGGTTGGGTTATAAAATGAATGAAGCAGAAAGCCCAAGTTCACTAGCTCGGCACTTCGCAAGCGGCAGGAGGGACCTCGCTGCTCCGCTCTGAACTTTGACTCCCGTCGGTCCCGGCCTCTCCCCGGGGCTCCCCGCTGCCCCCCCAGCCCCCCTCTCGCTCGGCCTCGCAGGATGCAGATCTCACCCTTGCTGGCTGGTGGACTTTTACTCGCTCTGCTCTCCGTCAGGCTGGAGGCGAAGCCGGCGTCTCAGCTCCCACAGAAGGTACGGCTGGAGCTGCCCCCCGGTTCTCCCTCCTCTCCCCGTCCTGCTGAGGGTCCTAAGGGCACAGGGGGGAGATGCGGGGTGACTTTGGGGTGGCAGAGTCAGTGCAAAGTGGGGTCCTCCTTCCCCGTGGCCTTTTTGAGTGCTAGGGGACCCCCTGCTTCTCCAGCCTGTCCCGGGGATGTCAGCCCCAAAGCAGGGGCTGGAGGGGGACGCCCTGTGCCCCGTGCCCTGCGGGATCGGGGCTGGGGAGGGCGGCAGGCTGCTCCCCGGCATCACCCCGGGGCCCCCCTCTGCACTGGGGACTGGGGAAGGGGAGCAGACCCGGAGCGGGGTGGGCAGCAGGTGCACGGTGGGCAGCGTGCGAGGCCAGAGCCCTCCAGGCAGCCCTGCCCAAATGGGCCAGGCAGGGGCACCCGGGGCGTCCCCCCGGGGAAGGAGCACCCCAAATGGAGGTGCCCCAGGGAGCTGGGTGTCCCGGGATGCTGAGGAGGAGGAGGGATGCACCGGAGGCAACCGACACTGGGTGGCACTGCCCTGGGGGGGGCCAGGCACAGAGATGGGGACACGGACCGAGGGGTGCCCCAGGGCAGCGGTGGGACAGGACTGGGGGTGTCCCTGTGAGGAACTGGGGTGCAGGCTGCAGAGAAAGGGGTGATACGCGGTGGGGAGATGGATGGGGGTGAGCAACCCCAGGACTTGGTGGGCAGCAGCCCCGAGCAGGCAGAGAGATGGGGGGGCCTGGGAGATGGGGGGGGGCAGTAAGGAAGGGGTGTGACCCCCAGAAATGGAGGGGCGGGGGGTACCCAGAAAGCATTAACCAGGTGGGGGTAACGGTGGGAAAGGGGACCCCCTGATCTCCGCACAGCTGCTGGGGACACTCTGCAAGGCAGGGGTGCAGGGAGGGCTGCTCAGAGTAGCGTGACCCCCCCCGGAGCTGGGCTGGGGGGCAGGAACCCCCCCCCCGTAGGAAGACCCTGGCAGGGGACGCAGTGACCAAAGGGGCCTGAAAGCTGGCAGGGGACGCAGTGACCCTCTGGGTCACTGCGTCCCCTGCCAGCTTTCGGGCCCCTTCAGGTTATTGGAGGAGGGGGTGCAGCACCAGCAACCCTTTTTTGGGGGGGATGCAGTGACCGGGAAGGGGGGGGGCAGGAAGGCACCGCTCTGCTGCGGGGCAGGGTGATGCTCCCACCCCAGGGCAGGGAGCCCAGATTTTGGGGGGGGGAGTGGGGGGGGGTGTCCTGAGGCTGTCCTGAGGGGGGCTCTGACTCGCTCCCTCCCCACAGGCCTCCCGCGGCTCGGCAGCGGCGGCGGGTCCGCCCGAAGCGGCGGCGGAGCGGGAGAAGGAGCGGGACAAGGAACGCGGCGGCGGCGGCGGCGGCGGCGGGACGGGCCCACGGGAGGCGCGGGAGACGCGGGCCGAGACGCGGCCACGGGCGGGCTGGGCTCGGCTGCTGCAGGACCCGCCGGGCCGCCGGCACAAGGGCCTCCATAAGAAGGGCCTGGGCAAGGGCTGTTTCGGCCTCAAGCTGGACCGCATCGGCGCCATGAGCGGCCTCGGCTGCTGAGGGACCCCTGGCGGTGAGTGCGCGGCCGGGCCGGGCCGGGGGGGCTCCGGGGATGCCGGGCCGGGGGGGCTCCGGGGATGCCGGGCCGCTCCTCCGTACGCTGCCGGGTGGGAGATGCCCGCGGGTGGGATTGCAGGTAGTGAGCCCGCCGAGCCATCTGCCCACGCCCGTGCCGACGGTGGGTAAAGAGGAGGACCCCAAAGTCGGCTTTCATTGCACCCCACCCTGCCAGCGACCCTCCTGCTGCCCGGCTGCCTTGCCTGCCTCCGCAGAGCACGGGAGACCCCGGCCGTAGTTCATCGCAGCAGCTCGGGCTGGAGCCCCCCCTCCGCATGAACTAAACCCGCCGGCGCCGGGGAGGATGCAGAAGGAGCTCCGGTGCAGCCATACGTTCCCCGTTGCTCCGAGCCTCCCATGCCTGACAGACAGGGGTGACTAACGGACACGTCTCAGGAGGGCAGGGGACCCCCACATGCCTGGGGTGGGAGCATTAGCCAGGCACCTGTCTCAGCCACGCTCCAATTCATTTAATTCAAGGGAAAACAAGGCACCAGTTGCCCAGGTGTCACCTCGCTGGGGTGACGGCCAAGCGTAGCGCTTTCCTGACCCGGGCTTTGCATCTGAGCAAGTTACGGGCAGCTGGGAGAAGTCCTTCCCACAGCCCTCCAGGGCCACCGTGCTTAGGGACCGGCGGGCAAGAGAAGCATCACTTCCCCGCAGTGACCGGTTTGGGAGAAGCACGGCAGCTCCCCCCCCGCCAGCTCTCCCGAGGGTGCCGGGGGGAGCGAGGCACCACACTGCCCTGTTCCCTGCCATCAGGTCGCACACAGCTGAACTCACACCTGGGGAAGAGTCCAGGCCTCTCGCTCTTCTTCCCACAGCACGGCACTGCCCCGCTCGTGGGGATGTGCCTTGGCCCTGCGGTAACGCAATGGGGCACGGAGGGGACTGCATCCAGCCCCCCTGCTGCTCTGCAGAGCAACGGGAAGAGCGGGGCGCAATGGTGCCCGCAGGATGCCAGCGCTGGTCCATGGCCCTGCCCGGAGGGATGGGTGCTGCTCCTCCGCTCCCTCGTGTAGCGGCTTCCCAAGGAATCGCCCAGCTCAGGGCTCCGAGAAGCACACAGACGCTGCGCACCCAGCTCGCACCCATCCTCTCTCGTTAAATTCTCATCAGGGAAAAAAAAAGATTTCCGCTAGACCCCGGACCAGGAGGAGCAGCACGCTTCCCTCGGCCTCTCCCCTAAATACCAAATAGCCAGAAAGTGAGCTTCTTCCTTGCTTTAGCACGAGCAAAGCTCAGAGAGGTTTTCTGGTGGCTTCAGCATCCCCCGGCCCCGCGCCAGGATTGTTCTCGCGGGGGTTTCAGCTTGGGACGGGTAGGGGGTGTTGTGCGGCAAGTACTAACAGGCACTTTGTTCTTCTTCCTCGCAGGGCTTTGAATCCATAGTCCATTTTCTCCTACCGTGGCCAGGCAGGGCCATCCCCCAGGCAACGCCTAGAAGAGCAGAGACCCTCCCCAGAACGGACAAAAGATGTGGCTGTGTTTTTCTTTTTGGTACGAGGAGTCATGGCACCAGCTGTTTTGGTTTTGTTATTTTTTTAAAAAGTGCTCTCTATCTTATATATATTATATATACAAACACTCACCAAGACAAGGGACAGTGCTTTTCCAAGAGACTGATGAAGCCAGCTGTATAACGTTGCTGTTTGTAAATTCATGTCATGCATAAATGTATTTATGTTGTAAAGCTATTTATATATTGTTTATAAAGAGATATTTATAAAAAAATTATTTATGTAACTAAATGAAAAGTCAAGCATTGTAACATTTTTTGTCCTAAGTAGTTGAAAAACTTTAAAAAAAAAAATCATTCCGTGTGGCATTTTGTAACCTGTCTTTATTTATCAAATTCACACACAATTTAAGTGCCAGATTGATTAACAGTTAGCGAAGAAGTTGTTCAGATGTTTTAAGAAAAGTCAGGAGCGAGAGAAAGGCCAGTTGATATTTTAAGCTTTGATCCCATATGCAAAAGTAAACTCGTGCCCAATCCTGCGATGCTCTGACGGACTGGATCCTGCCCAGCGCTGCGTGCAGCTGCAAGCCTCTGCAGAACCCAGCCAAGCTCCCTGCGAGAGCACAGGGCCTCGGGCAACTCATCTATCGCCCGGATCCTGAGTGGCACCCGCGGAAATAAGCCCATCGCCCTCACCAGCCTAGATCCGGATTGATAGACAGCAGCTCGACACGAGCAGCATTCGGCCTAGATGCGTTTTAACCGCTTCCAGTCTGCAGGTTTGGGTCTAAATTTCATCCCGTAAATAAAGCTGTATCACTGGGCGCCGTACGGAGACACAGTCCCCGCTGACACCAACAAAGAGACCGCGCTGGATCTGGCCCCCGGCTGCGCCAGCGGGAACAGAGCTTTATGCCGGCGGCGCTGTTTTTCTAGGATCCAGCAGCTCACTAAGTATCTTGTTGATACTCCCATTCACCAAACCTTCGCCGCTAAGCTGTAAAGTCCCTTCCTCCAGCAGAGGTTTATTTAACTCTGCCTGGGACAGTACATAGACCAAAATATACTGAGGGCTGCCTGGTCAGGATTCACGGACACAGCTGTTGCTACCGCTTCTTGCTATGTAAAGTGCATGAAATAAATCGTTAAAATGACTCGGAGCTCTAAAGGAAACGGCAAGCGAGGGGGCGGGGAGCACAGCAAACACACGAACTCCTGCATGAAGGCTCTTTGGTCTCATTCTTCAAAGAGGCCTTAGGAAAAAAAAAAATAAAAAAAGAGTGGCAGGCGCCCAGCCCAGCCGTGACGGGAGTCACAAATTATGCCCTGACCATTGTAGTGGGCTGGGAAACAACGAGCATTATGTTCTGCCGGGCTCTGGTGCCTAGGACAGGGCAAAAAGAAAGTCACCAAGACCTAGAGGCAAAGAGATCCTTTTCCTTAGCAACCACCAGGAAACCATAGAAACCTCCAGCCCGATTCTCCCCAACTATTAGAGAACATTATGTTTACAGAATAAGAGGATTCATCCAGACGCCCGACAGCTCAATCATCAGGTTAGGAGCGCGCACGTGACGTTTCTAGCCTCGTACGAGCAAAGTCTCCGCCAGAGACAGGTACCCACCTCGCGGTGCCCACAGAGTCCAGCTGGATGGGGAGCAGCGCTGTCGGACCACGTAAGACGTTGCCTATGGGGAACAAGATCAAGACCCTGGGAAGCTGGGCTGGGAGGGAGGGAGGCAGGACGGGCAGCTGGCGGCTCGGTGCCCTGCCTCAGGGTCAGCTAGAGCCCTCCAGAGATGTCCCCAGGCAACGACAAGCCACCGTCAGGGCTCTGTAAGGCAAATACAACACCCGTGAAGGTCACCCTACCGGCTGCGCACACCTTCAGAGAGAAGGAGGGGCTGTGCCAGGAGCTCCTAAAGAGATGTCCATCAGAGGGGACTGTCCACTGTCAGCCAGCAAACCTAAGGGACGATAAGGAATCACTTACTGCACAGACCTGGCACACCAGGTCTGAACAGCGGTGTAAGAAGATGGTCCCATGCGTCCCTGCAGGGTCCTGGTCCTTGAGCACGAAGCCAGAGTAGTGACCAAAACAGAGTGCCAGGCTGGGACCAATTCCCCTTCCAGCTTTGGCTTTTTGCTGCAAAGCCAGAGCTGGAATAAAACCATCTGCCGGGTGACAGAGGGCCTTCTCCTCAACAGAGCAGAGGGAGCTTGGTCTCAGGAATTCAGTCCCCAAAATCTGACAGCTTATGTGAGGCACAACCCGAGCTCAGGTGGGGGAGATCCCAAAGATCACAGTCTGGGGTCGCATACGGTCTGGATTCCCTCTTCTCCTCTGCAGCGTAGTCTGAGGGGAAAAGCGCAGCCCCACAGCACGGGTTCCTTCCATCCACTGGGCTTCCTGGAAAAGAGCAAGCCCAAGGAAAAGGACAAAGCTGCACTGCAAAAGGACACTAGTTTGGCAGGAGGAGAGCGATCAGAGCGAGAGCTCCCTGTGCAGCGGGAGGGGATAACAGCTTGGCTCCTCGCTCTGCTGCTTCTGCTCTGACCAGCGATAAGTCACCCCATCCCTCAGCATGCTGGTTTCCCACCCACAGGACGGGAAGATCGTGCCCGCGTGGGGCTGTGAGCTGATGTGCAAGAGAGCAGGCGGCACTCGGGGCTGAAAGAGCACCTGGGAAAACTTCCAGATCCACTCAACCTCGAAACCCATGCGGCGCAGCCAGACCGGTGGGTCTGACGGGCAGCGAGTGGCCTCGGGAGCAGAGGTCAGTTTTCAGAGCGCTGACAAGCACCTTCCTCGGTTCGCCGGACAGGACAGAACGGGAAACGGCTCATTAGAGCGCAGCGAGCACCTGATACGGCCACAAGTGGGTCTCCCTGACAGGGGCTCAGTAGGAAACAAGGCCAGCAGGAAAGCGGGGCCACAGGAATCTAATTAAGAGGGGAGGAGGCCTCACGTGCAGCAGAAACAAATTAATCTCGTGTCGCTGCCTCCCTTGTGGGCCAGCTAGGTCAAATCCTCATGACATTCAGTAAAAGGATCCAGGGCCAGCACTGGTAAACTCCCTCGCCACATCCCAGCCTGGAGACGCGTAACTGCACAGCAAGAGCTGTCCTGGATGCAGGCTGCAGCTTCAGGGGGGTGGCACCTGACATTTCAACAGTGGGCTCAGAGAATGGCATTTAGCAGAGGCGCATACACACGCTCCCAAGCTCCTCTGTCCACACTCAGGTCAATTTAGCACCCGCAGGACCTAGATGTTTCCTGCTCTACCAGCTGAACGAGCAGTAGCCACATTCAGCTTCCAAGTGGGAGCACTTCTGACGTGCCATAGGAACAGCCTTGATTTCCCCTCTCCAGGAGCTATTCCTGGCATAAGATGAGCCATAGGCCCCCAGCCTGAAAAAGCACACTGCTCTCAAGTGAAAAAGGACAGGAACTTTCTCCAGCGCTGTTGTACAAGCGCCGTGCAAAGCCCAAACAGGCCAGAGCAGACCTTGGAGCTCCCACAACAGGGATGCAGTTGCCCTCTAACGTGTGGGAAATCCGTTCTGTTCCCCCAGCCCGCATTGCATGTTTTTCGCTGGTACCATTAATGCAGCTTTTCCAAGGTATTTATTGCTGAAGGGTTACAAAGCCCAGCTCAGGTGACAGCAAATCCCAAACCAATGAAGGAAAAGAAAAGCCCAGAGCAGGAGAGCAGTGGAATTTTCCAGCTGTAAAGGGACTCGAGGCATTGAGCAGGGACTGCCGGGGGCAGCAGCACACATGCCCCTGCTGCTTGCTCTAGGACTTCTCCAAGCATGGGCTGCTTCCCTCAGCATACAGAGAAACAAAGGGAAGGGATCACAGGGCAGCTTCCAGAGGGAGCCTGCGCTTGACACAAGCGCCAGTCGAAAACAAGAAGGGAATTGAATCCAGGCCCCTTCCTGTCAGTCAGCAACTAACCTTGTCAGAAGGGATGGCAGCACTAACCGAATCAGGCAATTCATTAGGCTGGGGCACACAGCAAAAGCCCACGCTCTCTGGAGCAGAACTACAGTGAAAATCCAGGGTAATGAGTTGCAAACTGCCTTTGTAAATGACACTTCTGCAGCGACTCTGGCAGGCTGGGAAAAGAGCTAATAGGAAAATCATTAGGTAGCATCCCTTTGATATTGTTGAAAACGGCACAGGCTATTTTTCCTGCCCCCTCCATAACTAACCTGGCATATTACCCATAATACTCCAGGCCAATATTCCCACGGTGGACCACCTTACTTGCATCAGGGAAAAGAAGGGTATGGTACGTGGGAGGAAGATGACTTCTAGAAAAGCTTAAAAAGCTTTAAGATTCCCCCCCCATACACACACATCATCTTCAATTCCATCAGCAACGAACCTCGGCCCAGCCAGGCCAAAGCACTTCACAGATCCCAAAGCCAGCACAAGAGAGAGGCTGTCCTGGGAAACGCAGCTGCGGAGGAGCCGACCTGCCCAAGGCTGCTCTCTGCAGCTGTAGCAGAGCTGGAATAGGACACAGCTCTGCGCTCTGCCCCTTATTTGTAACTCTGTCCTCGTCCTTGATTTCCATTACGCTAAACCAGGCGACAGCCTGCGCCTCCTGAGATGCAGAACAGCTCTGAGGAGCAATGCCTACCCACCTGGCTGGTCTGCCAGCAAGGAGAGGCGTCGTCTCACAGTCGTGATGTAAGAGGAATAGCATCGCAGCTGGCAGGTGATCCTGTCGGAACCGGTGCTCTCTAACAGCTGCGAAGGTGACAATGAAACACCAAGACGTTACTTATTGCGTCAGCACAAGGCAGCCTCGGGACCGAGCTGAGACAGCAATGAAACCTCAGGGCTGGTGAGATAAACAGCATCTTCGGGAAGAGTCTAGGGGGCCAGACAGCACTACTTCCAAACCTCATACCCATAAAGGTATGGCCCTAAGGTCAGAGAAGCTCAAAATACTCGCAAAAAGGTCGATCTCTGATGGAGCGAGGATTCACTTACCCACCACAACCAGCTCTTCTGGAAACACAGAGGTATTACGTGCGCATGAGCATTTGAAAAATGTCCTCATGATACTGAGATTCACGAGCTTCTACAGGAGACCTAGAGCTGTGCAAGGGTGTCCTACCCTCTACCAAAATTACACCAAGCGAGGACTACTGGCGCAAATTCTTTTGCGCTCTGCGGGGAAATACACATTTCAGGACTGTTAAATGACCTTATGGCATCCCATTACTACCTTGAATTTCCCGTGTGCGTGTTCATTTGCTAGACCGGGGATGACTTTTCTTCTTGACAAGAAAAAAACATGGTCACAGCTATCACACTCAGGCAATTTGCAACCTGTAGCGAACGCATCAGGGCATCTCGCGAGGCCTACACGCTGTGGGAAAAAGATGCGTGCGTGCCTGCGTACTGGGAGACAGGGAGCAAAGTGCCGCTCTGCCTGATCCTTTGCCTGGTTCACTCCTCAGAGATGGGGGCACCACCACAGTGCCACTAAGAAGCAGGGTGCCGCCAATAAGGCTAGGGGGTAAATACGCCCTCTCCTTGGAGTACGCCTTTCCAGCTTCAATCACTTACCTCCGGTAGCTCTCTGGTAGGGCCAAACTTGATGAAATATCAGCAAAATGTCAACAGTCCCTGAGAGACACCGACCTTCGCCACAGAGCAGAGTGAAACAATGACATATTTCTAAAAACTCTGCCGAGAAATTCAATCAGACTGACAGGTTAAAATTCCATAATAAAAATACAAGGTTGAGGTTACAAGTAGGAACTGAGATCACTCTCAACTTTAATTTACCTTTCTTGATGCCCCTGGGTTACTCTCTCTCAGATTACATAAAAATAAGCTAGACAGTTTCACTTTTTGGTTCCCTTGCATTAGGTCAGATGCTGTAGAGGACTTAGCAGGGAAAAAACAACAGTATGGGAGTAGGTGCCAGAGATCTGGCTAGCCGGCTCTGTGTACTTGTGGGGCAGGTTCTTTAATTTCTCCGTTATTCGGAATAATGAAGAGCAACGTTGTTTGTCACCATTGCAAAGTTTGCAACAGTCTCAGATACTGAAATACCAAACAGCAGCACCAACAGGCCTAGGAACACATAAACTTTGACGGTTTTACCCCAGCAGGAGGTGGGCTTTATTTAGCTTTCAAAATCAGAGGCCTCTCTAAACAGCTTAGATGCACTCATAGAAACCTGTACAGAACTGAAAGTTTAGGAAAAGTCTGATTTACCCATGTGATTTGTTGTGTTCTAATACAGCTATCGAAGCTCATGGCACTCTCACTTCTGCCTCCCCCCCATTAATAAGCCCAACTTCCCTTTTGTGCACATGGACCGATGCATTTTCCCCTCAAAGGATAAGCAGAACACTAACAGCAAAAACAAAAACACCCACTGGGTTCTGTATCATTTTCCATTCCTCCAGGAACAGAGAATTATTCAGCAAAATTCCCCTGCAGGGCTGGTGGGAGAATGGCTGTCTCTTACCACCGCTCTCTTCTATGGGAACAAAAGCTTCGCTTTCCCCAGCTTCGCTCTGGAGAGCGGCTCTGCAGGTCCTACTCCCGTACCCGATCCATGGAGAGACACCTGCAAGCCTGCAGGCAGCTCCACAAGCACCCATGGGATTTCAGAGGTCTGCACAAGACTGATTGCAGGATGGGTCTCAAGTCTGAACACAGAAGGGTCTGTCAGCATCACCGGTTTTCCCTCCTGCTCTCAACAGAAGACTAAGCTAGCATTCAACTTATCCAAGGAGGTGAAAAGGGAAGTAAAAGAACAATAGATTTTGAGCCAAAACTTTTTTTTTTTTCTGTAAAAGGATTGACATCAGCATTGCTTTATCATGTTCCAGAATTGCCTGATGTTAGCTGGTATCAACTGAGTCACAGCAGGAGTGCCAGGGACATTTGTTAGCGTGAGGCACAGCTTTAGGGCTAGGGCAGTCTACCAGCACTGCAATCAGCTGAGATCCTCTCTTCCATTTTCCAGCTCAGTGCTCAATTCCATATTAAACAAGCACTAGTACAAGCGGAGCTGCAGAACATGAAGCTAGACAATAAAGCCCTGAAGAGCAGAGGGAAGGCAGCTCCATCTACTTTGTCTCCCTCCGGGTGGAGGAGGCAAACAGAAGTTCAATAGCTCAAACTCTGTCCTGCCGCAATCTTGAAGTGAGCTGCAGCTGGAGCAGCCCATTGCTGCCATAAAACAAAGTAGGGCAGGATGCTCTCCCCACATCGGGGAGCAGTGTCCAGCAGCGCTCAGACGAGCTGCGTTAGCTGCCTCCAGCAGGCACATGCAAACCGGAGTTTGCATCAAATCCACCTCTGCTTCCATCTCCCTTTTATCCCCATAGCACAATTAAGCTCCCCAGGCGCTCCCTGCTCGAAACTGTCCACAATTCGGCCCCCACCAGCCCCTAATTCACACAACTCCGCTCCGAGCTGCTGCCCTCCCTGCAGTCACAGGGAGCCAATGCAGTCTTTATCCCTTGTCCTTCTCAAACAGCATAGCACCTCCTGCATCCTTCCCCGTTAACAACTACGCCTTCTGCTTCATTCCTGGAATAGCTTCTAACTCTTTCCTTCAAGCCAGATTCATTAACCAGCTGCTGCAGAGCTGTTTGCCTCCCCCAGGTACTCTGTGCATGTCATTTGTTAATGACTCATCTCAGACTGGGCTCATTGCAAAGACGCCCCTCTCCTTTTGTGGCACCAAGCGCATCGCTGGCGCACCAGGAAAGCCAAACATGCAAACAGCTCAGCTCCCTCCTCCAATACCCCATTCCCTTCTCTGTCCTCTCTCGCCATCAAGCACGGGACAGCTCTTTATTCAAAGCTCTATTTCCTCCCTTGTTTCTTTGCTGATCAAAGGCGATGTGTACCAAAGCATAAATAAAATCTTCACCCCCAGCCAGGCTTTGAGAACAGCAAAAACATAAGAACAAACTCAAAAACTTCCAACACACTAAAGAAGCTTCAGCAAACTAATGTGACTCCTGTAACTGGCTGGGAATAAACACCAAGGATGCCAAATTCACATCTATTTCCCCAGCAGACTGTGGCTTGCCGAGGAGCTAAAACGATTTCCAAAGGCATTTGTATTCCTCCTGCCTCTTTGCAGGACTGATATTAAAAATGGGAAGGAAAGAAAACAGCTAGTGAGGACCACAGAACCTCTCCTCACTAGTCAAATCTCGTGAAGGACTGGGTGACCAGTACACTGCAGCTGCCCACATGGGAAGCCAGAAACGGAGTCAGTCCACCTCCATCACATGAATCTCTTACACTTGGGTACACAAAGTCCACCTACCTCTCCAGAGAAGCTGTCAGCTAAACACTGGGAGAAGCTAGTACAGAAACTGGTACTGCCACTGCTTGGGAAACAGGTCCCTTGAGATATAGGGAAGGCTTCGTGCTCTGGGCTTATTCACTTAACATCCTTCACTGGGAATTTCTTGGCTAGGATTTCTAGGGGGAGAGAAAGCTGGCAAAGAATCAGAAACCAAGGGACTTGACCCAGAGGCAGCTGGATGGGAGGTATTTAGATCCACCTCTCAAGATTAAACACTGGTGTGCCTGCACTGCAGGAGAAGAAAAGGAGAATTTACTTTCACAAGTGTACAAGTCCTGTGACCGAGGACTGAAAACACGCAGATGGCGAAGAATTCTGGTAGCAGCAAGAGCAAGGCACGTGCACTGCACAAGTTAAGTGCAGGTGACAGCTGGCTGCAGGACCGGAGCGTTGTCACAGTCCTCCCTTTGAACAGCTCCCCTGCCTGCTCACGGAAAGCCCTTCTCTTTACAACTACAAACCTCCCACAATCAGGCATCAAAGGTGTTTAGGCTCAGGACACTGGGTTCAGCTACTGGCTTTGCCACAGATCCTTCTGCACAAATTTGGACAAAGACGAACTACTGACAAAATGGGAAGAGCACTTCCCTGCCTTAGTCAGACCTTCTGATAATATAACATCAAGAATCAAGTAAATGCTCAAGTGAACAAGTGCTGTTGGACTATAAGCCTAAAGCAGCCTCAAAGCCAAGACTCCAGACTCTGACATTAAATCAACATTTTTAATTTTTTTTTTCTAAAATGTGCTTTTTTGTGAATTGCTGTTTCAATGCCAACCCCATCCTCCCCCTTAAAAAAACAACCCACACCTTGCCAAACTAGGTGCAAATCACCTGAAGTTAGTCTGTAACAAATAAAAAACACAAAACAAAGGCTGAAATGCTTTAGAATCACAACAATGTACAAAAAAAAGGGAGGAAAATACAACCTGAAAGTGTTCAAAATTCAGAAAGACTAATCAAGTCCATTGCTTCAGCAAGGGGATGCTGCTGCGACCCCTGCCAGTGGGTCCTGGGCCACCAGCCTGCCACGATGCTAAACGGGCTCTTCTCCCATGCAGACCTCTGTCGCTAGCATCCACGGAAGAGCGAATGCGTTACCCTTTGCAGGTATCAATGGGGGAAACGACTCACAAGCAGCTCTGGGAGGTCACATCACATTCAGAAGGAACAGTTTCTAATACGCCCCTAACCACCTGCACAAAGGAAGGCTTGAAAGAGCAGCCTGCTTCCTCCTTATTGTATTGATGCCTCAGAGATGCAGAACAGTGCTTTAAATCTGTGAGAGACTAAAGGGCTTAGTAAGGGCAGTAAACAGACAGTTAAGTAAACAGCCCAGCACTGGATCTCATCTTCACAGAGCGAGGTAGTGTGAATTTCACCCCAGTTTAAAATAGACAGGGGTAGCAGAAAGGCTGAAGACTTCCACGTAAAGCAGTTCCTGGCCTAGAAACCTTTCTGTGCTCCCTTTGGGAATGAAAAGATCTGTGTCGATGGCTTCCTCTCTCCCAGCCTGGCTTTGGTAGCCACACTTCAACCCTGGGATTCAGACACTTGCTACAGAAGTTCTCCCAAGATCTGATTTAGTACAGCAGCTTCCTCAAGGTTAAGCAGCAATGAGACTGGCTGGGAGGGAGCAAAACTGTCCACAGATATATTTTTTTTCCTGCCCCTTTTGGTTAGTCCCTCTCTTTAGAAGTCCCTCTTTACAGGACCAGAACAGGGACACCCTGGAAATTAACAGGGGCTGCACAGTGTAACTTAGCCAGGTGCTGCTAACTGGGAGCTGTATTGAAACAGGGCTTTTATTTGCCAGCCTGGAAGGGACTGGCCCAGAACCCACTGAAAAAGGAGACGCAGGCCCTTTTTCGCTCCTCCTGTTGTCATTCCTAGCTGAATGACATTTAGATGGTATGTTCTAGTGACGGCTGGAGACCAGCCCTTTGACTTTGGACATCTTCTTTGTGGGCTGCCTTTGTTCTGTGTGTGGAGGGCACTCTCGCTCTACCAGCTGCTGTTCCATCTCCTGTGCCGACGACGAGGCTGTAGCTTTTAATGTTTTCTTTATGTTTGTGACCTGGCCAAGAAGAGACAGTGAATCAGCACCTGCTCCTTCCTCCCCTCACAGAAGAAACTCTGTTCATACACATATTGGAAAAACCCCTGGAGTATAGAGTGGAGATTATAAAATAAACTCTCCCACCAGAAACATGCTCTGCACTTGCGTTTATTAAAGGTAATCTTTCATCCTCACTTACAGCCAGAGTTGTTAACATTTCCAGTCTGGGTCCAATACGGAATAACTAGAGATTACTTTTTTTTTTCCCCCTCTAAGAGAAAACGGCACAATATTGCACCACCTTTCTGGCTGGCTGGAGGAACCTACTACTGCCTTGGTGCAGAAGGCAGCCATCCTACCATTACATTGGCCAGAAGCAGGAAGGACAAAGGAGACTGTGAAAGAAAAACTTTCACTTAGGACAGCACTTGAAAAGGGAAAATGCCATTTGGCCTAGCTGGCTGTCTGAGCCACAGATATTTGCTAGAAGCAGCAACAGAAATTGTTTTCGTGGGAGGCAGCAGTAGTGCTTCTGCTACTCTGGCTGAAAAGGAGAGATACAGCACCAGGCACCGTACTCCGTCCCCTGGAACCCTGTAGAGCTCACCAAAAATACAATGAGCAAACCTTTAAAAAAAAAAAAACCCACAGGCGAAAACACGTTTGGGAGTCAGGTGTGCCAACTCCAGGCCAAAGGCATCTGGCAAACCAAATGCGCTACGGATGCCAATCAAGCCGCCAAGCATATGCTGCTTCAGAAGGCAAATGTAAACCTGCAGGGATGCAGCACTCTGCAAGAAATAAACCCTGAGCAAGTGTCTCGGGAGGACCATTTTCACCTTTACAGCTGTATTAGCCAAGATTTGTTCTCGTAAGTAAATACACATCAGCAGGGGCTAAAATCGCGTGCCCGTGCTGCCATCTACCGCCCAGCGGCGCAGCGAACAGCGGCAGCAGCGCTCCCAGGTCACGCTGCTGCAGGAGCGGGTCAGAGCGCCCTGTCTGGGGGCTCCACTTGACCCCAAAAGACCCTGAAGGAAGCTGCTGACGGCGCTTTTTGCAAAAGCAACGAGACTCGAGGGGCTTTTGTTAATTACACTTTCAGGTTTAAAACAAAGTGAACTGGTCTTTTCCTTCCTACCTGCCTTGCACAAAAAGAACAGAATTGCATCCAAGCTCTGTGTTAAAAGCACGCTTCTCCTAACAAATCAACTCAGGAAACTACAGCTAGTGCACACACCTCGCGTATTTTTATAAAGAAAAATTCCAACCTGCTCAGAGTGGGCAAATTTGATGCTTGTGGTGGTACTAGCACATGGAAGCGGGTATGTTTTCTTCCTACCCCAAACTAGCACATCTGATTTGCTACCGTACTTCAGAGAAGCCACGACCATTAACCAGGTGGTACCAGATTATTTTCTTCGGTAAACAAACATTTATCAAAAAGCATAGAGGAGTCTGAAGTGACTCTGTACCCACCTCCATCTCTACCTGCTGCTGAGTTCGGTGATGGTTCTCTTTGTATTGGTTGGCTCTAAGTACTTGCTGCTCAATTCCTAAAAGAACTGCTTCACAACCATCACACCTGCAAGATACAAACAATGTCAAACGGTGTTTATGAGTTCTCTCTGGAGCAGCTGAATCAGGCAATCTGAAAGTCATGCTCGCCTAAAAGTTTAGGAGATTATTAAATTTATACTTCCTGCTTAAAGATTAGAGTTCCAAAAAGCTGGCAAGAAAAAGCTTTGATGTTTACTCAATGTATTTCACAGCATTCCTTGAAGAGTCCATGTTACTCTTAACCTGCCCATCAAAAAGTAAGCGCAGGTTCAATGCACTTTCAACTTCCTTTTCAATCAGAATTACTGCTTAAACAGGGATGCAATGCATTTTTCAAAAGTAAGTCAAATTTTAAAAATAAACAAAACACTCAGATTG
Source organism: Platalea leucorodia (assembly GCF_965183815.1). Lineage (NCBI taxonomy): Eukaryota > Metazoa > Chordata > Aves > Pelecaniformes > Threskiornithidae > Platalea > Platalea leucorodia. Next base: position 11,934,211 of record NC_138830.1, read on the forward strand.
AGAATCCCCCTGCCTGTTAAGTGTTCAAAAGACAAGAGCGCTCCTCCAACACAGAACTCGTAACTGGAGAGGACAGAAAGGGAACGGGCAGCGGGTTCATTGTTACCTTCCAAACAATCCTGCAAGGTCCTGGAAGCTGCCAGAGCCCTCCTGCTGAGATGGGACTGAGGGAGTTGGAGTAGAGAAGCAAAAAAAAAGCTGCTCCCACCTCAGGACAGTGTATTTGCACAGCAGTTTAATTACTTTTCATGCACGCATTACCATAGCAACTAGGACGCAATTCCCAGTCGGCTCAGAACCTGCCACAGGCTCCACGCTCTATAGGGGAATTTCTTTGGGTGGGAAGGGAATCCTACAAAAAGATGAGAAGCAGCTTCCTGGCAAAGGTACAAAAAGATAGTACCACAGTCCCAATAAGGTTGCATGCAGCCTGCATTTGCAGGAACAGAGAAGGCAAACAAAGGCATCTGAAACTTCAAACTTGACGAGGCATCCCCTCCAAAGAACTGTGAATCTCTAGAATCTGCCCGTGCAGTTCTCATCACAGTGAAAAAGGCTGAAAAGTAACGGACAGTTCTGGTTTTGTTACCAAGTGTACCAGCAGAAAGGGGAGTAGCTTCCACCATAAGACCATGAGTCCAGTTTGGCATGTCTGTTTGAAAAGACCCTTGACTCCTCGCTAGGGCTCTGCCATGTAAAAGCTACAGTGAGAGCAGAATCTCAAGACCTAGTATAGTTTGGCTTGATATATAACACAAATTGAATCCCAGATGGGATCTTGGGAAACTTGCCCAATAGACTCCTCCTTCAAGTGCCTCCTTACAGGATAAGACTCCTGATTAATGGAACATGGTGAAATTGAGCCAGCACTTGAAACTTTGAGGAATAAGAAAAAGACAGGACAAGCTACGTACAAGGAACAAGGAAGGTGGAGAGACTGCCTCACCATTCCTGGAGTGTTTTGACAATGTTACTGATGTCCTTCTTCTGAATGTCTCTGCCGATACAAAAATCCACCTCTAGCACCTGGTTTCGTTGATCCAGCTTCCCCTGGATAATATCTGTATAAACCGCCTCAATAATCAGATCTTCCAGCTCCCTCAGATTCCTCATATCCAGGTCCTTCAGCAACACAGAATAGGGAATGCACTAAAAACAGCAAGTCCAAGAATAAGTTAACAGTCCTAGAGCCAAAATGAACAGCTAAGTCTCAGAAGGTCAAGACCCAAATGTTTACTGTATCCTACGCTTTAACCTGCAAGCGCAGCAGTGACTGATCGTGGCAGAACAAACGCCTGCTACTAGGCTACATAATATTCTGATATAACTTTGGTAATTCCTGAAGCTTTGGCATAGCATGTTCTGGAGGAAAAAAGGTAATGGGATTGTAGAAGAAATTAAGAGTGTTGCTTAGTTTTCTCTAGAACAAAAAGTCAGTGTTTTTAAGAATGATTCTCCGTCTCCAGCAGTGAAAGAAGCCATACAAAGTTTCACAGCCCTTACTGACCAATTTTCATGGCAGTTCAGACACCTCCACACCTCATCCATGGAAGTCCACTAAGTTAATGTCCCAAATGCACCACAAGAGAACACTGTACCTTACAGGTACTTTCCTAGTTGTAGGATTTCTTGTGAGTACTCATGCAGTCCGATACAATTTCAATGGTATGGAATCGATGCCATTTTCAAAACCAAAACCAAACAAAGATGACTTATCATAAACGGTATACTTTACCTTCATTCTGGAAGCCAGGCTTACAATCGTCAAGTGTTTCAGCTTGTTTTTCTGAGTCGCTGTTAATTCAGGCAGGTTATCTTTGTTCGCTGTTAATGTTAAAAAGACAAGATTCAGGACTTTCCTTCAAGAATTATATAATCCAGGCTGCAGAACTTCAGGCTAGTTACACCACACTAAACCCTGAAAGGCTGAACTCCATCTGCTGTGGGTGCTGGTGAGCAGAGAGAGCTGCCGCTGACGACAGATTAGCACACCCAGTTGGAGAGGGGGAAAGTTAAAAAACAAGTTGGCAATTCCACTCTTCTCTGCTTATTTAGCAATTCTGGTTTTGGAATTAGAACATAATTCACATCTACACAAGTGGTAGATGCCAAAATGGTTGGTCAATGCTTTGTTTCTACCACCAAGTCATTTTTATTTCATTAACAAGCTGACAAAATAAAATCTTCCCCCTTTGCCGATCTGGTTGTAAATACAGATGGTTTTATTTCTCTGGAGAGCTGCAGAATTTAGGGTTGAAAGCGTAAAGTACCAGGCTGAGGAAGAGAGGAGAAATTATTAATCTAGATACTTACATGGCCTCACTGTCATTGTATTATACTCATGTGCCTCATGAATATTTAAAAACAGAAAGGAAACTGGCAGCTTTCCAAAGCAAAGAAACTCTTTAAAATATCTGCTTTAATGGAAATTAGCATTTCAGGGCCACTCAGGTTCTCCCATCCATCCCACCTCATTCAATGCTCTACATTTTGAATACTTCCCCCCCCCCCCTTCTCTTTCTTCACTAGAAAAGGAAGAACGAACGGCGCTGTCACATGCTGGGACACAAGATCCATGCACAGCAAACACATCCTCTAATCTGTCACAGAATTCATGAGGCTCGCGTTGCTCCACAGCCACCGGAATTTCCAGTCCTTGCACTTACGGATGCCACTTCTTACAGGAACTAGATAGCTCATCCACCACAGTGATAGCCAGCACTATGACAGAATTATTTGTCACACTCTGTAATGGTCTGGACTAGGCCGCTACCCACAAATGAAGTATTAAATTGTAGCAGAATGGAAGCGCATAAGCACCAGAGATAAAAGCACATCCCGACAGATACTAAGATGATTCACACATAGTCATTCTGAAGCTGCATAAAAGTCATTATTTCGATTTGCATTCTAGCTAGGAAATGCTTCATTTTGTTTCAGCAATGCCGTCACAGAATAAAAGGTTATCCCATAAACCATATAGGTTTTTATAAATAATGCAGAACAATTTTGTCTAAGTTTTCTGCAGCTTCCATAACCAGTGTCATCTAAATTTCAAAACAGATGTCTGAAATTGCACTCCGCAGAGGTAAGTGGCGTGTGAACATCAACGAATACTGCTGCAGACCAATGCAATCCAGTGGTGCAGTCCAACCCAAACCAGTAAAAGACCATCGTCTCTAGCCCTTCCTCCACATTTTAGCAATTAAAAAGCACATATGACCCAGGGACCCCCTACGGACAACTCTCCTCCCAAGCAAATTCTGGTCTTTCACCCAGCCACACTACACCAGGAACCACAGAAAGCAAAGAAGCGCCTCTGACAATTCTAAGGGGCAACCCAGTCTTGTACTCTGCAAACAGGCGGCAGTCTCTTACCTACATAGTCTGGATACGTTCCGTATGCAAACAGGTTCAGCAACTGGAAATAAGCAGCATTAGACCCTTCAGCAAGCTGGATGGGAAGAAAACAAAAGAAATTCCATGTAACATGGTTAACAGCCAATATGATACTGGTAGGCAACTTCTGCAGAGAATGTCTGGAGTCTACACAGGACAGGCAGTATGCAGAAAAGCAATTACGTCCCGGTCTTAAAGAGCTGGACCCTTTCTATGGCCTCACGAGCAGCAGCAAATGTCAGCACTTTCAGAGTCAAGATGATCTAGCCATTTCTATGCACCAGAACTTAACTACAGTTCAGACTGTCAACTGCTTTGTGCAGCACCTTAGGAGGTAAAAGAAAAAGGCAACTCTTAATTTCGGCTGACATCCTACAGGGCCAGCTCTTCTCATCGTGTGACAAGCAAGCAGGCAATGCTGTTGGTTGGTTAAGCATCCTTGCTATTACTGGGAAAGCTAAGACGGCTTACCTGCAGAGCCACAAAAACTTCAAAGCAAAGCAAGCTAGAACATTTTAAGTTGAGCACATTTGAAAGTAATAGCACTCCTCTCACATGCAAACATTTCACTGGAATAACTGCAGCACCAAGCAGTGATTTTTACTGAGTGTGGTTTTTTAATACCATTTGCTGCACACAGATCCAGGAAAAAAAAACAACTTCCTTGCGATTTGATGCTGAATAACCATAGAGGCATTTTTCGGCATATCTAAGAGCCCGTTTGGAAAGCCAAAACTTGCTGTATGCCACATTACCCCAGCTGCAGGGATACTCAACCTAGATTCCCTCATTGTAGCAGAGGGGAGTGCTGGCAAGGCATTCTCAGTAAAAGCTCTGGAACTTACTTTCCACCTTGGTTTGAAAAGGTTTGGATCTGGTTACCACCCAGGCCTGATACACTAGACATCTGTTCACGAAGACTTTTGGAGAGCATTAAAGTTATGCTTTCCAGGACAATGAAGGAGTAGAAAGGGATTTTTTCATTGTTGCCTGGCTAGGTGCCTTCTTAAAATTATTACTGTGCCGCTGCCAGGTTTTTGCTGTATTAGCAATCGCATTAAGGTAGCAAGGCTTTGTAGAGGTATTTCTTAACATCTAATGTATACAGGCAAAAGCAACATCAATCTCTCATACACAAACATCTCAGAACCAAGATAAGTCGCACCAGGCCCTTCCTGGCACAGAAATTTCACACGCAGGCTGTCTGTGGAAACTTCCAGATATCCTTTATACTGGGAGCGCAGAACGGGCATTAGGATAGAAACTCATCTCTTACCTCTTGCACATTTGTTAACTCCAATAGCTCTCCGAAGACATAAACCCCAGGAGCCTCCAGCACTTGATTTATAAGAGCAGTCAGAGCTGAGCCACTTGTACCTTTAGCTAGTAAAATAAACTGCTCTAGAAGATTGCAGGACGGTTTCTGTTCTCCTGCCATTCTAGGTTTTCAATCTGTCAATAAAAGAACATGATATTAATACATCCTTTCTCCTCTGCTGAATTCTGTCTGGCAGTGGATCAGAAGGCACGCTCAGCATAGTAACTTTTTGGTGTCAGCAGAGCCAGGTTTTTCTTCAGCAGTCAGAGGGCAGGCCAGGAACCCGGCAGGTTCAAATGCTGATTTATCTGGGGAGCAAAAACGATCCACACAATATCTGAGCAAAATTTCTGCAGACTGTCTGGTCAGTTCCCTAAAAGGATCTGCTCCTGCTAGCAGGAAAGGACTTTAGATTCCATGCTGTTTTCAGACTTTTCCTTCTACTCATGCTGCCAAATAATGCTAACTGCAAAGATGTTTATTATTATGTCTATTAGAGGCCAGGTAAGACTCCCTCCTTGCTCTTTACACAGCTTCAAAACAGCAACTAACTTAACTCTCTGTGAAGAACTGATCCACCTTGTAGGCCCGCACATCGTACCTTTTCCTTTCACACCGGCTATAGATAAGACGTGCATACATAATTCCTGGTGCTTTCTTAGCCTAAAAGGCAAAAAGAACTGTGGCCTGTAAGCGGCTTACCAGTCTACATTGTACAGTTAAAGTGTTTTTGGTTAACTGGAAAGCTGAAGTGATAAAAATACCCTTTCTACAAAGGCTCTATTTAAGTCCCTGTAAAGAGAGGTCTTTGTCTTCAGCTGTTGCCTGACATTTCTGGTGTGCATGTTGTCTCCCAGCACCAACATGTTGCTTTTGAAATGTAAAACACTATTTATTAAGAAGTTCAACAAAATAAGTTATTTGTTTACAAACAACTAAGAAAAAACTTCCCAAGCATATCATTCAGACACCAAAGAACTTAGCAGATAAGAGGGTTTTTTTGTGTTATGTTTGTATCGGATAATTCTCAAGCACAGCATGTAACCTTTACTCTGGTGAAGAAAACCAGACACCAGAGAACCTGTCTCATTCTGTGTGACCACTGGGACCACATCTGCCCTCGTGGGGGTGGTACAGTCACACAGCTGTATGCACTGTTTTGCCATGCCTAACCAAATTAAGACTTGCAAAGGCAAGGCAGCCAGCTTCCTTTATTAGTCAACTTCTAAAAATACACTTTACTCCATTCCATTACACCTGCAGGTACAAACGGTCTCAACCTGAGCGGGCAATCTTTTGCACTCTCCACACAAAGATTTCTTGGTTCTCAGTGTAAAGTCTCTTTGGGATTCTTTTCATCAAAGGCACACTTGCCGTCTGGCTGAATAGTACCTCAGTTTCCACTGGGAAATCCCTGCAACACACCAGCTCTCAACGTGGCTTCCTAATACACCTGAGGGTACATCAGTACTACTCTCCCCGCTCACAGATAAGGAAACAGACACAAAGGACAGACAATTTTCTCAGGAGAGCGCATGAAGTGACTGAGCCGGGAACAAAATCCAGATTTCACAGTTCCCAAGGTACTGTCCTCCCTCACAGGTAATCAAAACACGCAGTGGTGGATGAGGTTACAAAAGACTGGTGAGCTGTATCCATGCCCTGCGAGGAAAGGAACGCCAATTCTTTGCCCCTTTCCAAGTTAACGTTCAGACAACCGCGTTGCTATTGCAACCTGCCTGCACAACCATGTCCCCGGGACTACCTCGCTGCTCTCTCCACAACCGACTTATCCTGGCGAGAAGCGACTGAAATACAAATGGAAGACACTTTAACGGAGGTGCCCAAAGGCCACAATAACCCATACATGGGGATAAACCGGGCGTCTCCCCGCAGTCTCGCCTTGCTGCAGCCTTTCCAAGGTACCTGAAGGGGTTTCACGGCGGGAAGCGGCAGGCAGACCCCAGAGGCGGCGGGCGGGCTGCAGGGCAGGGAGGCAGCCAGGCCCCCCGGCCCCTCAGGCCCCCGGGAGGGCCCTCGGCCCCCGCCGGGCCGGCAGCCGTGCCCCACCGAGCGGGCCGAGCCCTGCCGCAGGGGGGGATTTACCCGGGGTCCCGCCGCGGGGCCCTCTCGCCCCTCACCGCCGCCCCGGTCCCCGCTCGCTTCACAGGGTTCGGAGAGCCGCACGCCCGGCAGCGCCGAGACGCGGCCGGGGAGCGGGAAAGGGAAAGGGTCGGTGCGCGGAGGGGCGGCCGGGCGGCTCCGCCGCTCCCTCCCCCGGCGTTACCTCTGCGCCTGGCCTCCCGCCCTGCGGCTCCCGGCGCCGTCCCCGCCGCGCCTCAGGCCGCCATGATGGCGGCGCCGGTGTCCCGCGCGCGGCTCCTTCCCCCGGAACGCGCGGCCACGAGCGGAACGTTCCGCCCCAGGGCGGCGGCGGGGCCCGGCCCCCGCGCCCCGCCATCCCTCGGCAGCCGCCGCACGATCGTCCGCGGCGGGGCGGAGGCTGGCTGGGCCCGCCCGGGGCAGGGGACGGCGGCTCCGGCCGGGCTGTGGCACAGAGCACACGCCGCCTCGCCGCGCCCCGAGCAGCCGTTTAATTACGAGCAAGCGAAGTTTCTGCTTCTCTCTCTGGGGGACGAGGGGCTGCGGCGGGGGTCTGCGCCCCGAGACGGCCTGCGCGAAGGGCCGGCGTTGGCAGGCCACGTTTTAGCGCGCTCTTTGTTCTGACGGCATGGCAGCGCGGGCCTGTCTCACAGGAGCAGGTCCCGTTCCTCTTCTGAACCCTTGCACACGCCGCAGCCTTCAGAGGGGATTACATCTTCCGTTTTATGGCAAGAACCGGGCAATACCCGAGAAGCTGAAGCGGGGATATTAACGGCAACAGAGGACTGAACAGCTACGTGGGGCAGGATGACTGAGGCTAACCAGCCTCTGGATTGGAAAAATGCCAAGACACGGGGTGAAAGATGGCAAGGTGCTAGAAGTGATTTTAAATTCCGTAGAAAAGTGGCCCATACAAATGACAAACCAAAGGGCAGAGCTCAGTCTGTGACGGGGGGGAGCAGGGAGGGAGCTGGAGGGGTTGAGATTCTCTCCAGGACACAGATCAGGAGCCGAAAGACTCTTGAGGGTGTAAAAGAGCAGGGGGGGGAGCAAGAGGGCTTTTGGGGTTGTTACCCTTCCCAAGGTCTGCACGCTCACCTGTGCCACACTGTGAATAAAGCATGCTTCTGTTAAAAATCCTTTAGACAAGAGCAAAATGCTTCTGGCTTTCAGTCAGCTAGTCCCTGAAGATCAAGCCATGGACCGGCACCGTCAGGAGGGGGGAGCTTTCAGGGACTGAACATCAGAAACTATTAGGGAAACTGATGGGGCTTAGCCTGTGCCTCAGAGCCATCCGCAGCGGGTCCCCGGGGTCCCGTCTGCCAGAGAAGGGGTGTCAGACAAGTGCAGAGATGCAGGTGTTGGGATGCTGTTGTGACACTCTGGGCTTCACAGTAAATTGGATGTAAAAAACCAGGCCCTGCGCAGCAAGGGAACTCAGCCAGGGCTATAACAAGCCATTCAGTAATTTACTTAAGCCACGCTTAGATCTCATCTGCACGGGGAGGGAGAATTACCTCTTTAATCACATCCTAAACAGGCCCTCCACCACGCTTCGTGTCACCCCACAGACACGCTGGAACAGTTGCCTTGGGCAAGCAGTGCGTGGCCTCATTTGTCTCAAGAGTCGTTAAAGCTGAAATCCCAGGCTGAAATAGAAATGGAAATATATGATTGTGAGCTATTTTCCATGGATCATTTTTGCAATCTCTTGCTGGAGCCTGCAGGTGGAAATCAGCTGCGTTATAGCCCCGTGTAGGTCAGCCAGCAGGGTCTGTCAGTCAGGCTGTCCCGACACCTCCCGACTGCGGACAGCCAGCCTGGCTGACTGACATGGACTTTGGAGGATAGCATCAGCTCAGCTCAGCTTTTGGGATGGATTTCTTTTTTTTTTTTACGAGAAAAATACAAGGATGCCCAGCTGTCTCGTCCCCTTTTAAACTGCTATTGCAACCTCTTGCTGCCACGCAGCTTTCTGCGTGCAGGGAGATGTTAATCCATTTTATCTTTTAATGTTGGCATTATCTCTTGACTCACCCCATCTCTTCCCCTTGTTATTCTGCAGTCCAGGTCCCTTTTAGGCAGCAGGTAATTCACCTTATTTCCCTGCATTGCCTGAGAAAAGAAACCATAAATCCAGAGTAATCTCCCCAAGCAGTGGTGTTGTGGAGCCCCACGGGCTTTGAGAACATGGTTTCTCTCAGTCAGAAGCCAAGGCACGAGGCTGCAGAGTCACCTGTAAGGGACAGAGACCAGGAAGGGTGTGATTAACAGCACGATGACACCCCTCTGTCCTGCAGCTTCCATCGCACCGAGTTCAGTGTCTGGTTCTTCAGGCTCTTGAGCACCCTGTGCCTCCAGCTGCTCATCCCACCGGCGTCTGCACCCTGCCTGTGTCTGCCTCCTGCCTGCCAGGCCGGCGGCACCGGCTTCGCCCCCTTGTAGGTGTGCACCTCCTGGTGCCCCGGTTCTGGAGCTGGTTCTTCCTCTCCTGAAGTCCCAATTCTGATGTCTCACTGGCATCAGACAAATACCACTGGGCCTCACCAAGGAGAGGGCCGATAGTGAAAGCGGGTACTTCTGTGTTTCTTATCTTTTTCCTCACCTTTCATAAATAAGGTGATGTAAATCAAAAACTCTTGTGAAAAGAGGTATGTTAAGACAACATAGGACCTTACCAATAACTCACATAATACGCATTATATTCAGAAATCATACGCTAGGCTACATTTAGCCACCAGGATTAGGATCTGGTTCCTAAAGTGTCTGTAATAATTTTACTTCCCAACAACATAAAGCAAAATAAAATCAACTGTTGGCACCATGGCCACGCTAGAGCAGGAGCAGGTGCATCTGCACATGACGGAATGGCCAGTAGCTCTAGGAGTAAGCTAGGCTGCGTAAATGCTAATGCAGTCCTGGATGCAGTTTCGTTCCTCATCTGTGTGTGCTTTCACCGTGCTTCATCCATTTATTCTCTCTCCTTCCAGGCTTCTGAGCCCCTAGCTTCCAGCACACATTTCCAGAGCGTGGGGCAATGGGAGCTCCCACCTCCTGCTGAAGAAGCTGTCAAGCTCTCTGCATTTCCCAGGGTGCAGAGACTACGCTGCTCGCTGGACTCTCATCTCGCACCTTGGCCAGGTCAGGGTGATGTGTGTGCCTGAGTGGTTGCAGATAATGCAGCGGTACAACCCCTTCCATCAAGTGTGGGGTGGGATGAAGCCCCAGCTTATGAAACCATCTCCCAGTTACGCTGATCTGGAGAAACACCAGCTCGTTTCTCTGCACCTTGAGAGAAAAAGCTTCTGGGGAAGCACAAAGCAGGCTGGAAGCATCTTCTCACCTGCAGTGGCAGCTCAGAAACTGTCACACCTGCCAGAGACGTGAAAGCCAAAGTGAGGTTTTCAGTACAAAGTGGCACCAAGGGATAGTGAGACTTGCAGCAACTTTCTTGCAAGTGGATTGGAAAGCTGATGTGCTCAAGGGCGTCGTTTGTGTTAATGCAGACAAAGGATTTTGAGAGGAGAGAGATCCCAGGGCTTCTGTCACTCTCTGAGCGATGGTGTCACATGTTCCACTGCTGTTTGTGCCTGGAGCAGTCACAAGAACTTCACACTTCAGCCATGAGCTCTTTTGTCATTTTCAGAAGTTCAAAAATGAGAGATGCCAGGCCTGTGCTTCCCTGCACAGCAAAATGAATTTGGGAAGTCTGGGATTTGGCCAGAAAACACAAAGGTCCCAACTATAAATTCTGGAAACAATCCTACTCCTGTGTTAGAGAAGCCCTTCAACACTGCAAGAGTTCCTCGCTGCAAGATCCATTTGGTCCCTGGTTCTTTCACCTCTGAGGAGCCTGAACAGAGGCAGGATTGAGTTCCTTATGTCTTGTGTAAACCGGCATGTCATACTTCCACCTGGCAGGCTCTTCCCCCAAACACAACCATTTGTTTCTGCCTTCTTCAGGTCTAGTTTTTTTTTTGCTTGCTTTTTCTCCCCATCAGTCTCTTCTCCTCGGTGATCTTTAGTCCCTCTTCCTTAGGTAGCATTCAATTACACAGCCTATCTAAAACCCAGGAAGGACTCTTAATAAAAGATAGATATATATTAGCATAGCCTACCCCTGGCGCTCTGCCCAGATTCAAAATGATCTGTTCATACACTTTTCAACTGATGGTGTGGAACTGAGCATGGATCACATACATCAGGGAAATAAATACTACCTATTTTTATTATTAAGTTCTCTTATTGGTTATACTGGCAGTGGCCTTGTCCTTATGCATTAAACACGACCTTTATTAATGTTCATATTCCCCTCATTTGTACCGTGGCTGATTTGGAGGCAAGCGGAGCCATGAATGTATTGACGGCCCCCTGATCGCTCGCTGGTCCTGTTCTGAGCCTGGATTACAACTGCTGCCTTTCTTTTTTTTTCATGACTTATTAATGCTTTGTATTAGCTGCGCTCAGGTTGTTAATGGAGGAGTTAATTTGTCGTGCTCCTATTAAAGAACAGCCTGCCTTCTGGGGTGTGCTAATGAGCCAGAGACCGTCCCCCGCAATCTACTTTGTTACACAAAGGCCAAATTTCTGCAGTACAGAGAAGGGCGCTTTTCTTCCAGGAAAAACACACTATTTATTTTAAACTTTCTCCATAATGCCGGTCCTGTTAGCTCCGGCCTCAGCACACGCAGGAGCTGCTCTGCGCCCCAACACAGCCGGCACCCAGGCCCCCGGCACTACCCGCATTCACGGCTGGGGCTCGGCGGGGCCGCCCTCAAGCAGCCGGAGGGACGAACGCGCTGCCAGACCTGCCCACCGCCCGAGGAGAAGCGCCAGCCCAGCTCGGGCACAGCCCCGGCAGCGTTCGCCCGGGCGGCACCGCGCCGTGAGGGCTGCCGTCGGGCGGGACCTGACCAGGCCTCTGGCGGCTTCTCGCCCCTTCCGCCGCACCCCACCCGAGGCCTCCCCTCGCCCGGGCCGCCGCCGCCACCGGCCCGCGCCCCCCCGCGGCCCAGCCTCACAACGGCGGCGCGGAGAGGTTTGTCCTGCGGCGACTCCCGTCCCCCGGCGACGTCAGGCTCGGCCGGGGCGTACGCCTTAACGACCGCTGCGCAGCCGCCCTTGAATGGGGGGGGGGGCGGGCAGGCGGGCGCGCCGTCTGATTGGCCAGCCGTGCCGTCCTTCCTGGGCTGGAAGGCGGGGCAGCGGGGCGGTGACGGAGGATGATTGGCCGGTGCGGCGTGCCGGGGGGCGGGGCGTCGGGAGGCCGCTCGGGTTGGTTGCGCCGGCCCGTGGCGGGTGCGAGGGAGTGAGGGGGGAGGGGTGGGGGGTCCTGAGGCGCCGCTGTCACCGCCGCCTTCCCGCCCAGGCCCGCGCAGCCAGGCCCGTCCGCCCGCGGCGCGGCGCGGCAGGACCATGTCGGCCACGGACGAGCGGGCCAAGGAGATCCTCCGGGGCTTCAAGCTGTATCCTCCCGACGGGGGCCGTGAGGCGGGCGGGACCCGGCTGGGAAGGACCGGGGGGGGGGGGGGGGAACGGGACGCGACGCCCCCCTGTGGTGAGGGCGCGCGCGAGGCCCCCGGGGCGGGAAGGGGGGTTGTCATGGAAACGCCTCCCCGGCTGGGCTGTTCCCAATGGCGTGCGCCCCCCCCCGGCGGCGGCGGGGGGCGTCCCTCCCCCTGGAAGCGGCTGAACCCCGGCGGGGCTGGGGCCGGCCCTGAGCCGGCTGGGGAGGCGGAGGCGGGGGGTCCCCATCGGGGCGGTGGCAGGTGGCCAAAGCCCCCAGAGCGGCGGCGGCCTCCCCAGTCCCCACCCCGGCGTCCCGCCGCACCGGAGCTGTCCGCCGGGCGGCTGCTGATGGGCGGCCGGAGGAGAAGGGGCTGCGCAGGAAGGCGGCGGCCGCGGAGCAGCGGGAGCCCCCGCCTCGGCAGCGAGGACAGCTTACAGAGGGCAGGTGAAGTAGCTCGGCGGCCGGTGCTCTCGGTCCCGGGAGGGTCTGATCCCTTCCCCTCCGGCCTGCACTTAGGCACCTCTGCTTGGAAAGGAAATACCGGGTCTTCAGGTCCAGAAGCAACTAAATATCTTGTTTCTTTTCATACAGTGAGGTACTGGCACACATTGTGTTGGCCGTGGTTGATCATACAATGTCTTTTATTGCCAACGCTGACATACTGTAGGTGTTAATGCTTTTCTGTGCAGTTCATTTAAAAACTTTTCATGTCATGGCTTTCAAAAAGCATTCTCATTGTGTTGTCTGTGTTACCTGAATATGAATTTAGTGCTGATGAAATGAGATAGATCTGAGCTTGGAAGAGAAGTGAAATCCTGCGTGCGCCCTTCCAACCCAGGAATTCAGTGAAATAGAGAAAGGCTCAACCTAAAGGCCCACGTGCAAACCAAGGGTGGGAAAAATAGGCCACATGTAAAATAAAGCTACTATACTTTACTATAGCAGATTTTTCTAAGCTTGGAAGATGAATGTAAGCTTGCTAGCTTGACCTTTAAACACCAGAAAATTGTTGTGGCTTCGTTTGTTTGGCTTTTTCTTTTTTTACAGTGAAAAGGACAGAAGTGGACAGAATACCCTCTTGATCCAATACTGTTATTTCTAAACAGCTTTTTTGTCTAGTGAGATGTTCATAATCTCTATGCCAGCTGTAGCAGGATCTAATTTTCTAGGTTGGATTTAGACAGATAGCTGCTGTCAAACTATAAGCAGATGCTTTGCTTAACTTTTGAATCCTTGTCCCCTCCCCCAGCTTTTAGTACTGCATCTGGTTCCTCTGCTCCTGCACTAGCACTATTGACAGTTCTTTTTGTTTATGAAGATGTAGTATTTCAGCTGTCAAAACATGATTTGAGAGTCTTTTGTGCCAGCAATTAGAAAAAGAATAAGCTTCTGACAAGACCAGACTAAGCTGTTGGTAGACATGAGAAGTGCTTAGAAAGTTAAGCCTAGGGAACAAACTTTTAAGTGCTTTTTGCATGTGTTTGCATATAGTCTTTCCTGGATAGCACAATTTACATGAAGGCCTTTGTCCAACTTCAGAGTAAATAACCCATTTTGTTGTTTGTTGGCTTGAGTAGAAAATGCTTTTCGCCCTTTGAGAGGAAGGATGTTAGACAAACCTAAGGTAAACTTCTATTATTTCAAGCAGCCATAGCACGGGCAGGAAGCTTTAGCAGAAATACTCTGCCATTCCATGTTGAAGTACCTCAAATTTAGTCTTCCTTTGCTTGTCCTTGCAAAAACACTAATATTTTACTGCTGACAGGACAGTTTTAGGCAAAACCTTGACTGCACTTCTCCAAAAACATGCTAGAGTACTTCAGTAGTTGCTACAGGGCCAGGTAGGATGAAGTCTGAGAAACAGGAAAGTTTCTCCAAACATTTCATAACTGGAACTTGTAGCAAGTTAAAATAGTTGAAAAACCATCTACATATCCCTTCAGTAAACCAGGAGAGTGGCTGAACAGACACATTCCTCATTTATGAGAGGAAGGCTTGAGACACTGCGCCATCCGCACAGGAAACTACTCATGCCCAGATGTGACCATGCTCTCTGTAAGGCAGCCATCAGCTCAGACTTCCATTTCCTTTTCTAAGGGTGAGCTTGTATTCTAGAGAGCATTACATTTTAAAAAGATGCTTTATCTTCTGCCCACTCTACTGCTGTATGTGCTAATTTGATTTACTTAATAGAAAGGAAGAGAGAAACATGTTCTGAAAAGCTGTTAAGGTTGTACTTGGACCACTTGAAAACTTTTTCCTCTGCTCCCAGGAGGGAGGGAGTTCAACTCCACCAACTTAAGCACACCCTGCAAACTTGGCACTTGAAACTGAAGTTGCTTTTAGCACAAGAAACTAGCACAGTATTATACCTAGGGTATGGCTGTATTAGATTCCTTGTGTGGTAAGATCAGTTGATAGGGTAGAAATCATCATTGAGGGAGCAGGCTTCCAAAAATACTTGTTTGCTTTAACAGAGGAACAGGCACTCTAGCTGGAAATCCAGTTCACATTGAGTAATCAAAGTTTCCTCAAACAAATTCTGTTTACTTGTGGTTCCTGAGAAGAGGTTAATTACAAGCTTTCCAACTGACTGGAACATGCTGCTGTGGAAATTAAATTATAGCCCAAATCCACCCTCTAATGCAGAGATATGCTTTCCTTCCTCTATGACACTAGTGCAGAAACATGTTGTGGCTAGTGTCCCGAAATTCACAGAAACATTTACTCCCTCTTCTCATGTATTTTGCTATTTTGAAGAGATTAAAACCAAAGGAGAAATATTTGATGCTTGCAGGCAAATGAGGATATTCATTATAGTTTATTACATTTGTCCTAAGAATTTTTATGGCACCCATTAAAAACTGAACACTGACAGTCCAGTAAGTACGTTGCAGTAAGAGACTGAAAGCAGCCAGCAAAAACTTTTATAGCTTGTCACTTTTTCAGAGACTATATTTCTTAATAGAGCTGATAACTGCGTTCATCAACTCCCTGTTTTGAAGGCACTCACCTGAAGAGCAGTTGTTACACTTAATGTAATATCTACAGGTAGTCTAGTACTATGAAAATGCAGACTTTTTTTTTGACTGGAAGCAATATCAGTTCAGTTGGTAACTGAAGATTCATTCCTCTGGAATATTAGCCAAGTCTTGTTTCTGCAAGTATTTACACACAGCTGGTTCTATAATCTCAAATGCATGAAATTTGATTATGCCTTTTTTTCTCTAGAAGATGGGACAGTTACTCTGTCAAACTACATAATAGCATTTTACTTGACCCTCACTTACCCTTTCAACACATTCTTCAGGTTTCATTCTGTCATTTTACCTTTAGAGTTAGCATGTACTATTAAATGTAGGTATTTACCATCCTTTTTCATAAAAAAGTAACACCAATAATGTATTTCCCTAACAGGCAAAACCCCTTTTTTTTTTATGGCTTCCTCCCCACCAACCCCCTTGATAATTTGCAAGTTGCCTATTTATCTGTGTTCTGATACAAACTAGCACAGAATTTTTTATGCGCTGTGTCCACTAAAATGAGGACACTGTAGACAGTTATCCTATTTAATTTGATTTGGCAACATTTGTAAAGCATACGTGCTTTGCTTTCTTACGTACATCTATGCTGTAGATTAGAAATATCCAGTCATGGTTTGCAGCAACAGATTCACACCCAGCTCTTGAGGGATGACAGTTCAGCTTCTTTATGCACTTCTTCCTGTAATGTTTCAGCCAGAACAGCAAGGAAGAGAAAACCCAAAACAAGTCAGCTGGGTCTAGTTAAGGTGCTAAGCCTAGCCTCTCAACATATGAGGAAGCACATCCATTTTCTATTGTAAATCTTACAAGTCAAACAAGATATCACCTATTTTATTTGCTTCTGTACAGAGGAGTCTCATCAGAATTGGATCTCTATGGTGTTAATTGCCATATAGATATTTATCAGCTTAGGACAAGTTTCTCCATGAACTTCCATTTAAGGCTATGCAGTATATCTTACTGTACTTCAGAAGTCTCCTGAAACAAATTAATATGGTGAACATAAGCATGAGGAAACAATATTAACTCTAGGTCAGAATAATTATGGAGTTATGAAACTAGTATTTGTGGTCAGTATAAACATGTTCCTGTAGCTTAGGCATTTGAACATTTGTACGCAAAGCTTTATATGTCAAAGGCTGTCCAGCTTTCTGGAATCCTCAAAGTTCCCTGTGCAGCGTCCTCCTAGCTCCCAGAGCTTCTTCCAGTCCTCCTCTCACCATTGTTTTTCTGTCTAGGAAATCATTCTAGCAGAGCATTAATCTCTCAGAAAGATGGATAGAGCTGTAATGAGACACCAATTATACCAGAAACTATTAAGAGCTTCTATGAACTTTATATTACTCTGCAGACCAAGAGACTTCTATTTCCAACTTCTACCTTGTTTCTGCTCTACAGGCAGAAACTGTAGTCAATGACAGTCTTGACTATCAATTCCTAGAATAGTCACTGAAGTTCTGAACTAGTTTGAAACAGCATTCAAAAGTTGAGAAATCAAAATGGAAGCTCCATCAAACAGAGTTTCCAATTTATTTGTTAGGCCAGTAGATCTTTAGCTCCTTAGTCACTTAAAATGCTTATCTGGTCCAGTATTTACAAAACTAACAAGGCAGCAGCTTTAATTGGCTTATAAGTTTCCCTTTGTTTTGAGGTCTCCTCTATGCATTTCCTCAGGTCTCGGTTTGTTTAGACTTCTTGCAATTAAATAGAAAGATAAATCATCAAATTTATGGGTTAAAAGGAGACACTGGCCAGCTAAAAGAGGGAACAGGGCTGCCCAGAAGCTGGGAAATGTGCTCTGCAGAAAGCCAAAGCAGAGCTTCCATGTAGCTTGTGCCAGTGCAATTTTAAAACATCCTGGAAAACATGAGTTTGTTCTCCCCATCCACGTCTCTGGTTTCTAAAAACTAGAATGTTCTTCTGTCTAATGCATAGAGTTCATCATTTATATGACCTGAAAAAATTGGTCTTCTGTTGTTCTTGAACTTTCATTACCACTTTCCCGTCTACAAACCTTAGAGTACTTTACAGGCAAGGGTTGTCCACATTCCCAGTTAGTCTGACTGCAGAACAAGTTCCCACTCTGGCAGCACCAAGAGATCTTTGTTTCCAAGAGGCCAGAGTTTCACATAGAAGCTTCAGCCTGGTTGTACTTGGTAGTTAAGGAAGTGT
Organism: Platalea leucorodia; assembly: GCF_965183815.1. Taxonomy (NCBI): domain Eukaryota; kingdom Metazoa; phylum Chordata; class Aves; order Pelecaniformes; family Threskiornithidae; genus Platalea; species Platalea leucorodia. The sequence continues at coordinate 11,951,756 of NC_138830.1, forward strand.
CACTGTGGTCAAGGTACCTTTACCATATCAGAGTTGTTTCCAGCATTGACAGAAGTTCTGGAGTATGCGATGATCTATAGTCCTGGCATGCTGAACACAGACTTATGGGTTTATGTGTAAGTCATGGGGCATACCTGCAAATAAAGCAGGAACAATTTTACCAGGTTTGGTTTTACCTGCCTGGTTCCTCAGTGAGCACCAAAGACTTCATGAGTGGATTGCATTAAATCTGAAAGTCAGAAAACTGACTGTAACTCATTCAGATATGAAGTTAATGCAAATCACTGTTTAAGTATAACTAAATATTTACACTTTTTCAATGAAAACTAACAAGGGGAGGACATGGTATTAGAAATGGTGCTTTGTGCCCTGGACAGTGGAAGGGGCATCAGGGGCTCCACCATCACAGGAAACAAATGAGTTACCAGGTGCTACAGAGAATACATCTAACTAACACCAATTTAAAAGTGTAAGTCGACATTGAAGTTTGGGTTTTACTTTTTAGTCAGCAATATTACTTTAGCACCTTGTGGTTAGAATTTGATTTTTAAGATTTATCCTTTCATCTCCCATCCAGCATTTCACTGGAATTATGGTTTCAGTATTTTTAATTGCTTGTGTAATGCCAACCTAATAAGGTACCTAAAATAATGCAGTTGTCATTAGCAAAATTATTTCCCCTTATTTCCTTCATATAATATTAAGATAATATCAGTTACTCTTTGCATCCTTGGCAGGGATCAAAACCATCAGATGTCAGTGGTGCCGTATGCTTCAGCTGTTGTTACAGTATTTGAATTTCCACACAGCAGAAGATAATAATTTAATCCATCAACTGAGATCTGATAGAGCTTCTTCCCCGCCATGCATCTTCACAGCCAACATGTAGGAAAAAAGCCAAGCTTACACAGAGGTAGACAAGCAGGGAAGACATCTAAAAATCTTCATGTTAAACAGATTCTGTTCAGAGTGTTGTTGTTTTGTTTTTTTTTAATACAGACATCTGATGTGTCTCCTGTGTCTCTGAATAACAGTGTTCTGTTAGCTAAAGCAGTCTTAGCGTGGAAGCTGATGCAGCTTGCTCTTACACATGTTTAACTCTGAATTTAAGTTGATCTAGAACGAACGTTAAAAGTGAAAATTTTACATTAAGTTAGTAATGTAACAGGCCACTGTACTGACTTCTGCCTTTGACTTCCACAATTTATGTAACATATAAGCCTCTTCTATTTCTCTAAGCTGGGAAATTAAGGCAGCTTCAAATTTGAGCTCAGACCCCCCCCATTAAAGACTAAACAAAGCATTGGCTTGATCTAGATAATCAAAGTTTGTATAGAAGTATGAGGTATGCTAGGTTCCCAGATACAAATAACAAGCAGAAAATATCATGATCTATTAATGTCTACCTGCCAATATTGAATTTTGTCTTTTTCTGTATATTAGTATAGCAAAAATTTATCAGAAGTTAGTTCTGTAAGCACATGAACAGTGACTTTTACACATCTGTTGCTCACACACATTAAGGATCAGATCATATATTTACAGTTGATGTGCAAGAAACTACAGTAGTGAGCACTGAATACTAAAAAACCCAACAACATTCTTAGGGGCTGCCTTCTTGTCCTGGAACTGAATCAGGAGCACCCACAGAAACAAGAAGTTCGGCATCTGTGTAGCATCGCTCCCAGAGTGGTGTTAAGGAATAGGTGACAGTTTTTGAGGGAACACCCCCACCCACATACACTCATTGTGCATTACTGTGAAGTTTCCAAAGCCATTTGACACCACATCCATGTAGACACAGTAGGACTGTTGGGAGGCTCTGTCCAGAGAACACCTGACAGTAACAGGCTCTCACAAACAACAGTAGAAACCACATCTCTGCTGCATATTGCTAAATCCTGATCGACAGACAGGATTTTCAGTTGCGATTATGAACTTTGAGATTCCATTGTCAGATTTCCCCTGAACCAAGTTCTCACTGTGACACAAATCTTAGGTACAGAAGAGACTTAAGGGAAACAATATCAGATTAATTCAGCCATGAGCAAACCTTTGAGTTGATTATGTTCATGACTAGAATATCAGGCAGCTTTCTTCTGGAAGAATGGCAGGCTTGGGTAAAAAGCAAGAAAAGTAATTTTTTATTTTCGGTCAGCCTTTGGGATAACAATGCACAAAAGCATCATGTTATTAAATTTATCCACTCCTGTATTGAAAGGATTGCTTAACTAACTCGGAGCAATATTGTCTTCCATTAGAGAGAATGAGCGCAGGGGATTTTACTTGGTAATTCTACAGAGGAGTATTTATATGGGCCAGTCTGTATGCTATACTGTGTACGTACAATTCATCTACTCCATAGTGAGTCAGAAGCTCATTTGGTCCCTGGGAGAGCTGATTATATCCATTTTTTGCTATTTATTGTATAAAGAAAATGAGGGGGATCTTACACTTTAATCACCGATGAATGTATACCCCACCTGAGTAGATTGCCTGCCTGCATGCCTCTCCTCCTCACTTCAGATGACTTGATTTAAACCTTTCCAAAAGGAAGGTTACACATGCTTGGAACCAAGAAATCCATCTGATGTTTTATTAAGAATGTCAGAAACTTCTAATTAGGGACAGCCTGCTGGGCAAGCAGAGAGTTAATGTCAAGTCACTTTCGTTTGGAAAGTCAAAGGAAATTCTATTTTATGATACAGTGAAAAACTGGCTATTTGCATTACTTTAAATTGAAATTCTTTTGTGTATGGGAAAATGCTTATAGAGACCCTCACTAAGGAGGAACCCATTTTCTGTTCATCTGTGCGCAGGGACTGTTGCTAGCTCTGTGTTTAAAGGGAGTTCTGCAACACCCCCAACCCCTCTTGAAGAAAGAGGTTTGCAGAGAGAAGGGGTAGAAGAACCATTGTCCCCATTAGTGTATCGCCATGTGGCAGAATAGACCAACCCATCTGGAAACTGGACACCAAGAAATACCTACTGACCTTTAATACAGGGGGATCTTCTGGAGATAATCTAGATATTTGACTTCCAGTTTAAGTCTTCAGGGTAGACTCTAGTGCATTAGAATACGGCCCTGTCAGTCAGTCCAACTTAAGGCTTCATTGTTTCTCTAATAAAGTTACTTTCTTTCCCAGAAGCTGAGATAAGGAGTAAAAATGTCCTTCTGATTGTTATTTCACTTGAACCTTATTAGCCTTTAAGTGACATTTAAAAAACCTCAGTCCAGGAAGTAGTACAAGTTTGTTGCTTCTGAGGAAAGAGGACATCTGAAAGATATCTGCCTTTACATTCTTCTTGATGTGTGCTTCTGGCACAGCAGCTGTGCAGAGCACAGATTACCATCCCCAGCTGCTTGTTACTTCATTTTTAGATTTACTAGCTGAGCTGCTCAGATAAGCAGTGCAACCTCCTGTTTCAGTCAGAACGAGGCATGCTTAGTTTAAACAGCTTAAGCAACAGGTTAAAGAGCAGAGACCCGTGTTGGTCAAGTAGTTCAGGTTAGCAGTTTTACAAACTGCTTGGCTGTTAGATTTGAGGGAGAAAGTAAGAAGCAGCCGGGGAGGGCTGTAAACAGCAGTCCTCTGCTGCTGCTGTCAGGTGTCATGCCCACAGCCTCAGTCTTGCATCAGATGAACTTGTTCTCAGTGCAGCCTCATGCTGTCTTCTCCAGCAGTCAGCACCAACTCACCTGAGGAGGTTTCTCACATCACCATGCTTAGCAACTCTTGCAGCACCAATTCTAAAGTCCTAGCTTAGCATTATTAGTTTAGCATTTTAACTTCACATTGCTAAATTTGTGGTCACATAACTTCTCTTAAGAGAAATGCGTTTTAGATTACATTGGTAAGGCAGTCATCTTCTCTTTCCCCTTGTTCTGTGCAAGAAGTCTTTAGCATTACTGTGCTGTGTGAGAAGTTACTGCCCAGCAACCAGGCAAAGTCACCAACAGGGTCCAACCATGTAGCAAGTGCCCTTAGAGGCTCAGTGCTCCTGCAACTCTCATAACAAACCAGACATAGGAAATCATTGGCTGAAAATCACATGCAGCCCTGGAGAGCAAATGCATGTTGTTTTTAAGATATTCCTTCCAGAAAGAAAAAGACAAGCCAATAAGTTTCTCAATCCAGTTTGGGCTGTTCATTTATGGCACCCTCATTAATCCACAAGGAATCATTACAGTTACACTGTTGCCATAAAAATGTAGTATTTAAACAGCCCCAGGAAGGAATTGTTTTATGTGCCTCCCCTGTAGCTCCTTCAAAGGGATCTGCATTACATTAGTATAACACTAACCTTAAACTCAGCTTCTGCACAGAAACATTTAGCTTCATAGAAATAAAGAAAAAACTGGTTTCCTGGTTCTCCTAGCATCTTCCATTCTACCATTAGAATAAGTTCCTTAGAGTTTTAAACAAAAAAAAAAAAAAAAACACAAAACAACACAAAAACACAACACAAACCTATAGATGTATTTTAAAGTAGCCTAAACTGAAGTACTACTTGCAAATTAAAAACAAAGATTCCCCAAGGAAAATTACAAGCTTACCTCTTCAAGGCTCTAGTCTGTTCCTCAGAGAAAGTCAAAGCTCCCTTCTCACCACCGGCAGCCCCACCATAACCTCCTTCTCCCTGTCCACACAAAGTAGAGGTGAGGCCTTAACCAGGCAGCTGCAGAGCAAGCCCCTGCTCCCCCAGGACCCCTAGCCACATTGCCCTCAGCAAGGCCCTCTTCTGCATTTAAATACAGCCCTGCCAGAGGTCAGGTGAAAATGCTTCATGGTTCATGACGGTCTCGTTCATTTGTTTCACTGATAAAACAGTAGTTCCTTGTTTTCTTGCTTAATTATGTTTGCACAAGTCCCAGTTTTGCCAGTTCTGAAATAGTAAATGCAGTGAATGAGGCCGAGACATGTTTGAAAAGGTTGTGCAAATTGAAATAAATAAAGGCCATATTTTAATGTAGGCATGCCCATAAAGGGTGCAGATAATTCTAACTATGGCATTTTTTGAGCTTTTTGTGTATAATTTCACAACATTAGCATTCACCTTAACACAAATGCTTATGAAGGTCACACTTTGAAACACCAAAATAATATTTTAAAAACATAATATTTGTATCAGCTGTAAGTCTAGCTTTTCAATAACTAAATTGTTATTATTTTGTTATTATTAATAACGAAATTGAAAGAATCGACTTGTGCACTACAGCTGATATGTATTATTTATACATGCTGTTCTTTTTCATAGCAGAAATAAGCTATTCCATTCCTTCAGCTGAAAAATATATTAACAGATTTTGATTAAAATTGTGAAAATCAGATTTCAAATACTCTGAAAATTTAACATACAGCTACAAGCTTGTTAAAATAATAAAATCTTAATAAATGTAAGTGTAGATTTTATTGACAATGAAAGCTATAGGAGCTGCTTGGACACAACAGAGGTCATCGCTTTTTTGTCATTTCAGTGGAGATTTCATTATTGTATCCCCACAGCAATGTTTTTCATCTGAATTCCAGTGCATGTTAAAGCAGAGAGATGCTGGTTTGGGCACAGACCCTCCATCTTCGAGAGATCCCCTAGTGACATGCTCAGGGGTTCACATCAGTGTAGTTCACATTAGTGTATCTGTAGAGGCTGATTAAATTATGACATTCAGAACCAAATATTAGTATTTTACCTGTTCTAAACTCGTTTGGAACTGAATTTTTTACTTGTAATTGCAGCGTGTTGCTGTAGTGCTTTTCCAAACAACTTACTCTCTTTTCAGACTGCCATACTGTCTAACACCGTGTAAAATGTTGGGATGGTTAAATTGTCAAATCACTAATCCACACTGCAAATTTAAGCACTTATTTTAGTAGGTTCCTAAAAAAGCACAGTAATTCAGATATGGAGTCCTTGGTTTTTGAGAGTTCTGCCTCAATCTGCGTAAATCCCCCTTTATTCCTCCTCTCTGCCTCCGCTTTCAGCAGCTTCTGGTCCATTTACAAGATTAGTTTCCTCGTGCAACTGCCAATCATTCCCTCCTGACTGTATTTTCAATTTTGTTTTGATTCTCCACTTGGTCTGTATGCTCTAAGTTTTCCTCCCTTCCTCAGAAGAGACAAGATAATGAACTTGTTTTCCTTGAATAATCTTAGTCCTATCAGTTCTAAGTGGGAAACCAAAAATTGTTTGATCTATATTGCAGCATGTGGTCCTGCCATTAAGCTAATTTACTGCTTTCACTTTGTTAAACAACTTACTCGTGTCCCATGTAGCAGCTATTGATTTTTATATCCTATGTTTTTAATACCATGTATCCTAAAACGAGTTGTCAATTTGTTGTTTGTATAGCAGCCTCCTATCATGTCAGCAGAAATTGTTCCTGGCTCTGAAAAATAACAGTGCCGTGTCAGCAGAGGAAAGACAGCTTTTTAAAGGATACTATAAAATGGTTCTTTCAATGACTTGTGTAGTGCTCCAGAGATGTAACTACTTCAGTGGCTCAGATCCATGACCTATTTTTCTCGTCCCTTGGAGAATCACCTCTGATTCTCACTGTGGTCTTGTCCTGTGAGTTTAGAGGGCCGCTCACATTCACCTAATTAATTACATCCTTACTTGCTCCCTCGGCTTGGTGTTGAGAGTGTTCATAATCTTTTTTTGCCAGTTCAGCCCTGGAAAAATAGGGTAGCTGGCAGTGCAGATGCTCTTTGTGTTTAGTCACGAAGGCTCTGGCTATAAGGTCTGTACTGTTAGTAAGGCTAAAGTGTGCCCATTTCTCATGCACACATAGCTCAACTTAAGAAAAAAACAACAAAACTGAAGTATTTGTAGCTCCAGTGAAATTCAGGCCAGTACTGTCCACATGGATTGTATATCCGAGGAACCATTTAAGCTAGTGCCAGGAAAAGGGTGGCTTCTTCCCCTGCTGTGCCGCGTCAGCAAATAGCAGACTGGCATTTGTCATTGTGGACTTCATGAAAGTGCTTGTCATAGCTGTTTCTCTGGCTGATTTGAATTTTTATTTTGTTTATTAAGTGAAGAGTGTTAGTGCCAGGGCTAAATACTGTTTTACTATAAAATCTCAATAAGATTAAATCCTGTTGTGATTCTCTAATTACATTTCAAGGATACTGAGTTGCTTTCCCCGAGAACCTGTGGTGATCTCTAGATGTATCCCTGGTTACAGAACAACACTGGATTGAAACAGTGAGGGATACACCGTGTGTGAGATATTTTGGGGCAGTGTTAAAGGTGCAGAGGTTCAAAAAAGCCTGAAGCCCTTTGAGTAAACCGCCTTTAGTAGAACTGACTTCTGCCCTGCCAACTCCAGTGTCACATTCATGCCAGGGCAGATATGCTGAGTATTGCTATGAGATTGAACAAAACAGTAGAACTGTGTTCAGCTGGTATTGCTTCTGTTGCACTAGTTAGTTTTCACTCTTGTCATAAACACAAATCCTTATAGACTAATTAGCAGATGTACTGCAGTAGCAGCACTTGTTTCACCTTTTCCCTGAAGACTGCAATTGGCATTTGCTTTGAAAGCTATGTAAAGAGTATCTTTTCAGGATTTCATTCATTTTTGTCGTTTTTTAGCATTACGTGTGAGAGAGGGCATATGAGCGCACCTGGAAAAGGAAGTTCAATTGTCTGGCCTATTTTCCTGAATAGCATACAGAGCTATAATCCCACCCTGAGGGAATACACACCATCTTTATGCCAACTGGCTTGGGCAATATGGAGCTTGTCGGTGCCAGCAGTTTTTAAACGCATGTAGCTACACTTTGTAAATGTACTGCACTGAGATAAAGCAGTGTCTATACTTTTCTTCCCCAGCGTCAAAGAAGAGGTGGCTATGCTGTTGCAAAAAGCTCTAATCTAGATAAAACCGTAGGGTTTATATGCTTAAAATTTACTCCAGCTTAACTATTTCTGCTTGATTTCCTCACTCTGCATACCTTTATCCCAGGATGAGTGTGTCCGGTTCTGAATCACAGAAGTCACTTCAAAGCTTTGGAATTGGACTTTCTTGATGCAGAATACGAACACCCAGGCAAGGGTTAAATAAGGGATAGTTAGCTCAACTCTAAATTCACTCCATGCCTTAATCTGGATTGGCTCCTATGCATTGACAAACTCCTAATTAATTCAATTGCTAGTGAAAGGTACCGTTTAAAAATTAACATTGTGTTGATGAGGTATTGAGGAACAAATTCTCTTCCGGTAGAGCAAGGGGAGTTTAGACAGAATTAGTGTGTGAATGCAAGAGAAATTCAGTGCTTGACCTTTCATTCTTCTGAGACTGCCAACAAGAATCTAAGTGCTTCCGTTACCGTTGATTTTGGTGGTGCGAACACCTGCCCATTAACAATGAGAATAAAACTCACAAGCTCGTTTCCTGGAAGGTAGGAGCTATCAGACGTAATGACTGCAGGCTTTATTGATCTGATGGGGATTTGGAGTGCTAACAGACAGCCTAAAGGTTCCACGGCCAAATAAAAATCCCTGAGTCCCTAAAGTCCTTCGCACAAATGAATTCTTCCTCTTTTACAGGCCTCTCTATTATCAAGACGTGTCTCTGTGAAGACTAAGCTACCGATTTTCCCTAAAAGGAGTTTTTACAAACAGTCTTTTTCAATGATGATTTTTTGCTTTCTTCTGTATAGGTGGATACCTCACTTGACAGTAACTCTGAAATCTCCCCTGGCCTAGTTTCTGTTCTCAGCAGTACAAGTTAACGTATGCTCTTGAAGACGGTTTTATTTCTGCTCTTTCCTGATTCCCTGGAAGAGCAAGAGGCTAAGCAACATCAGCTTTATCAGAAATATAAAAAGTCAAGGGCAGGACTTTCTCTTTAGGAACAACTATCTGTCCCTCATGTGAAAGAGGTGGGTGAAAAGCTCTTGATATGAAAGATGGCTACTTTCATGTACCAAACATTCGCCAAATATATAAGGTTGCTGGAGAACAACAAACTGCCACCTGAGAATTCTTTAAACTTGCATCTCTTGAAGACTTTTGTGGCAGCTGCTGTTGCTTGGATATCCAGAGTTAAGGATATCTGCCCTCCAGTACATGGAGGGGAGTTTTAAGGGCCAGCTCAGAACAGGATCTCTCCCCAGTAATAATGCAGCATGCTTGTAGCCTCTTCCAGTCTTTGGGCAGTTAACCAGAAGTAAGAAATCTTTCAAAGGTACAAAATCTGTACTCCTAGGCTCTGTGCTAGCCAGTCTTTCTGCTGTAGAAGATTTTAAAAAATGACAGTCCCTCCCAGTTGCTAGATTTGATGTTCAAGGACCTGTGTCACAGTCCTTGCTAATATGGCTCTAGATGTTGACTTGTCATGTCATATACACAAATTCTAATATGCTCCTTTTTTCTCCTAACATCTTATTGTCCACTGATAGCACCGTTTTGGTGTGGGGTTTTCCTTGCCAAGGTGGGTATTTTGGAATACCTAGGAGTCCAAGTCCAGGGAGTCTGAGTCTTTTGGAAGTCAGAGCAAAGTTGTGGACCTTTTGTTCTACGCAGGAAGTAGCCACAGACTGCACCTTTCTCACACACTATGTAGAGAAGAGAGGAGTGTGTTTCAAGAAGACACAAAACTATGTGTGCCATATTCATTAACAGATCCATCTAGTACCCTTTGAAAGAGAAGGTGAAGGCAAACCTGCTTATCAGAGGTCTTAGGATATACAGAAGCAGTTCTTCAAACTAACATCATCAGTGCCATCTTTTACAGATAAGCCATTGAGTTAACAGATGTTGTGTCCGAACAAAATCACAGGTATTGAGTGAATTACTGTGCAAAAGCAGGTGGATATCACTTTCTCATCATTTCTGTTGGGATCTAATCAGTGTCTGAATCAAGGAAGATTGACCCGGCAGAGTAAATGTTCTTATAAGTCCCAGGGAGGCCTTAACAGACCTGATCCCATACAGTTGATCTGTGAGCCTCTGTATTCACTTCCCTGGGTTCAGATTTCTTCATGCTGCTTGCTACTGAGAGAAGAAATCACTGTTGATTAGGATTGCTTTGCCAATAAGTTAATATTATTTATTTTGTGTATAGTAGTTTTTATCAGCCATACAAATGTTTGTGGACATAGCGTGGAACTTCAGAAGAAAAATTCTCCCAATAGTAGATGTGCAAATGGGATCTAGTTTTTCTTGTAGATCTGAACAAGTGCTCTCATTTTAATTCAGAGAGGATGACTGAAGAAAGCTTTACTTATAACAGGTGACATAGAATAATCTTACTATCGAAGCTGTGAGATTCTGGAATTTACATTTAAGGAATTTTGGAATCACAGAGGAGTTCTGCAAGAGGCTTCCGAGATTGCTTTCAAGATCTGTCATTTTTCTTCATAGGTGGAAGCATTGCTTCTTGTTAAGGCTTTATTGTTTTAGTTATAGCTCCAACAAGTAGAATCCTTTTCGTATCATTTTAATGGGGTGAATCAATTTACTGTATTACACCAAAAATTGAACAGGAAGCAACGTTCCCACTGACACCTTGAATAAAGATTAAGTATAAAATTTAATCTGAAATGTGTAGGTAATGCTAGGTAAAAATTATCCTGGAAGCTAAGAGGTTTTCAAACTTAAAGCGTAGCTAACTCAACTAGGATTAAAAAAAAGATGTGTTCTGTGTTCAAGACCCGTCTCCTTTAGGACATGTTCAGTGTGTAAGTATGTCGACAAATTATGTGAGTCTGTCACTTGACATACTTGCTGCACCTTTTTCATCATTGAACAAGCAGGATTGTAAAGAGATTTGCTCTTGAAATTAGCTCTCTCTAATGATTTAGAGTTTGAATGGCCGAGTTGTTTAGTTCAACTGAAAAGAAAACTGGGACTAAACTATTGCAGACAACCGCTGATTTTCCTATCCAGATTTCCACTATCTCATGTTAACGTGTTCCTCTATTCTCTGCTCTGCATCAATAGGGGTATTTTGGTAGAGAGGAGGGAGGCGGCTGCTTCTGTGGTATAACCTGTTTCTTCTCTCTTCTTTCAGTACATGCATCAGTGTGAGAACGCTCTCACGGAAAGCACCTTACCTCTCTTACAAATAGTTCTCCACAGAACAGTGTTTCCCCAGCGGATATTTAAGGGGCATACAGTTCAGTCTAGGAGGACTCACATGTAATTCCCCCTTATTTTGCAGAATTTGTGGGTCTGCAACTGCTACAAGTTTTTGGTTTGGGGTTGTTTTCTTTTTTAATGAAGACTGAGAAAAAGGAATCCACTAAAAGATGGAATATATATTTGTTTTGCATGGAATATTTTTTGCCAACAGAGATTACAGTAAAATTCTTGAGTAAACAGTATCCATCTGAGAGAGGTAACCAAGCTAGCAGGACTGTTTCCTTTGTGAACGCTCTGATCACCTACTTAATGTTAATTTATGGCAGTACAGGAATGATGAATAGGAGGCTTTACAAATGTAGATGCCTAGGTAGTACGTGCGTCCTGTATGTGTGAATTAGGTGGTGCTGATCTTTGACATGGGCGGCAGTCCAAAGGAATGGCAGTATGAAGAACCAGATGTTGTTGAACTGCTAGATGTTCAGTGATGCTACCATACTGTGCCTTTTTTATCCTTGGAAATGGAATAAATGAAGGTTCTCTAAAGAGAGGAAGCCCAGTTGAGCCGCTTGGAGTACAGGCACAAAGAATCCAGAAGAATTTTTGCACTGTTGAGGATGGCAGCATAGTAAAATAGTGGCTTTTGAAATGAGAGCTCTTTTGGGTTAATAAATGTCAGGGAAGCCATTTTATGCAAAATATTACTGTAATTGCGGGCTCATGTTCTGATCGCCTTATCAGGGGAGATGCATCCTCAATGGCATCTTTGTTTGTCTTACAATGGAAAAAGATAGAAAATAAGCAATTAAAGCAGACTTATTTAAATGAAAGGCTGTTTGGATGCCACACATCTGAGCATTCAGCTATGCAGTTCTAGCTAAGATTGTTGGTTAGTTTTTCTGTAAAAAAAACCTAATTTATTGCTGCTCTGTGTACTTGCTTTGTGGTATGGCCAGGCTACTGACAAGAGATAAATTCTCTCTTTTTGTTTCAACTGTGATCTTCTTTTCTTTCTTCCTGCTTCTCACCCTAAAGCAGTCTCTTATGAATGTGAACATAGAAACAAGAGGTTAATTACTTCCATTATGTTCTTGGGATCCTTGTTATACCAATGAATCTTGTAAAGAAATGCTACAAAATCTGTTACTGGTCAGTTCAAAAATAGATGGACTTTGCTCTGATTGTGTATCAGTTGACATTCTAGTAGGGAATAGTGTGTTTATTGAGCTTTATGAAAATGAAAAACAAACCCCTTGTTCCCTAGCTTGTGGTCTAAGTGCCAGCTCGGCATGGGCAAATCCACCATTAAATTCAAATCTCCCAAGAACATAAGATACCCTAGGGAAAATCAGCAGACATCTTTTATATAGTGATCAAGAAATCTATTTTCAAAAGGAAATGGTTTGTTTTTATCCTGTAATACCTACTCATAACAACAGTCTAATAGTAGGGGAAGATTAACATTATTCAGTCATTTATATGTCAAATCTTTATGGCAAACTAGCATAGATTTTGAGTTAAATCTCAAAGACTCTTGCTTTCTCGTTGTGTGTGTGTGTGTTGCTTAATCTCCCTGGCCAGTATAGGGGATGTTGTGATCTCCTCGTTAAAGACGTCACACTGAGAAGATTGTAGTAGAGGAATAAATAGAACAAGTGTTAGGAAGCCAAGCAGCTCATCTTGGTTGAACTAAAATGCACTCCACACAAACTGGCTTCCCCATAGGTTTGTTTCTTCTAACTTTAAGTAAGGTTCAGTTACCATTTTGCAGGATGTCTAAGTAGCTCATTTGAGGCTTTTCTAAGTACATCTGCCTCCTTTTCTGAAATGTTGTTTTACCTATTTGTGCAACTAAGCAGCCGACATTTTTTACAGTAAGTTATTCCTGTGGTAGAGAGAGCAGACAAGGGCAGTGACTCCCAAAGTGCAAAGCAGCTCAGAATTTCACAGGTGAGGCTCAGCAGGGAGCTTGAACACTTGAAGGTCTGCTAGATCTGGGCTGGCTGTGTGCAGAGCTGTCTCGCTATCATTAGCCTGTATTCCTGGCCCATGGTGCTGAGGTGTGCAGTGCTAAAACACCGGAGTTGTTCTGGGCAGGGACTGCCAGACCTGTCCAGGCTGATTATCTCCATCTGGGTGCCAGCTGTGTAGTCACAGTGTGCGTCTTTGCTAACAGGTCTGCTGTTTCTCCTTATAATTGGCCTACGTGGAACAATCTGATCAGATATGTTCAGACATCCTTCAAAAATAGAGGAGATCCATCAAGACAAATATAAATGTTTCTGCATGGGATTTTGTGAAAGGAAAAATGGCAGCCCGATGTTTAGGAGTTCAACTGCAGGTAGATATCTAAGATTTGAAAGATTTCCCGCTAAAATGTTAAACTGTATGTGTTAATAAATTGAATAAAAACAATACGAGAGAAAAAACGAGTCCTTGCCTATTCCCAGCTGGATCTGGTGAGGCTGGAACTACTGGAAACTTTTTCAAGCAAAGTTAAGTTAGGAAAAGCTTGCTGCTGGAACTTACTGCCTTTTTCCAGAAGTTTTTTATTCCAGGACTGCTCAGACGTTGTTCTGCTCTGATCCTGACAGATTCTGAAAGAATGTAATGAAAAAGGAAACAAGGCAAGATGCAGCAGGGTGGACACTTCCCCGTAGTGGCTGCCTGCTTGCAATCCAACTCTGGGAAGCTTCATTGGATATGGAAACAGCTAGTCCCAAAATACAGTTCCATTACAAAACAGTGTAAGCGAATATCTCAATGTTATGGGTCCATTCGTGGCTCCTTGTAATAGGGCTGGTCGGGTGGCATTCACTTTGGAAGCACAACTCTGCCTAGCACGGAGAGTTTATTTTTAGTATTTTAACCAAACAGCTTCAAGACTTGGCATTTTCACTGAAATTTAGACTAATGGCTCGACCACTGACTGCCTGTGTTCAAGGAGTCTGAAGCTGAGAGTGCTGATGGTAGTGAAGGTGGTATCAGGCTGTTTGGACTTAAACAAAATATGTTTATATTGGTTCAGCTCTTAAGAGTCTTTTAGTCGATAATCTCTGAATGTCATTCTGTACAAAATGGATGGGCACTTTGTACAAAATGGTGCCTGCCTATCCCTGCCAGCAATGAACAGCCATAGCATTTGTCCCAAGACTTTGTCCTTTCAGATGAACTGCTGACTACGTTTTGCAAAAGTATTGCTACAGTTCCCGGAGCTGGCAATTTTGAGGACAATTTGAATACATGAAAAAGTGCTGTGTTTCCACTCATTCATTGGGCTCCCTTTTATACCTAATGAAGTTTTGTGGAAGGAAGCCTTGTATATAAAAGCATGTTAGAAACCACGTATCAGGGGCATCTCTAATTTTTAGAGTGGGGGAGATTTTTTAACTTAGCTGACTACTTGTCTTAAATGAACAAAGAAACAACCTGTGATATTAAGCATGACCCATATATGGACTTCATTGAAGCACTTTCTCTGAGCTCAAGATATGCTTGAGTCTCCAGAGTTAAAAAGGAAAAAAGAAAACGAAATTAAGCATTTGCATGGGAACTCTGTTTGAATTAAAATGAACCAAGAAAGGAATAAATGTGGTACTTTCCCCCATGACTCTCCTATTTTACATTTCTGGTGTTTTTAAGTTGTCTTAATGAACAAGAATATTATTGATAAGTTTCAGAGATTTACTCTTTTTTCTAGCTGGAAGCATTTTGCTTCTATTGTCAGAGCTAATACATCTATTTTTTGTCCTGCTTTAACATGCCATTTTAGACACTAAAAAGTAGTTCTAATTCTGCAACCAGTCATCTTCCTTCCCTTCCTGCCCCCCACTTCCATTAGCAATCCTTGGCAGTGATTCAGAACCACCCTGCTTTCTAGTTAGGGTGAATGAGAAACCACCAAAAGCAAGAAAAACACTGACTGAAGGGAACCACTGGCACCCGCTCTGTAGCATGATTGCAGCAATCTGTGCTACTGCAAAGTCATTCCAAGTTAGAGTAAGAGTTTCCATTAGCTAGAGAGCAGAGTTCCTGGCTGTCTAAGGAGTGAGGCAGTATTGTCTACTGAAGCACAAGATTTGAAGCCAAACACCTCCTGAGATCTCTTTCCTCTTCTCTTACTGATTCATTGTGTGGCTGTGGGCAAATCTTCATGCTTATTTCCCAGTCTCTACAACATGCAGTTATTAAAAAGCTACTTTGAGAACATTATTTGAAGCTTTTGAAGTACAGCGTAGTACTAGAAATTGTTTAAGTTATTCATCACTGAGCTGTAGCGTATTGCCTATTCAGTGGGACATCCTATCTTTCTACTTAAATAATAGGATTTGTCTCCTGTCTGGAGTAGCCCAAGGTAGATGATAGTGACGGTATGAAGTTGTGCAAACTGGTAGCGCAGTGAATGAGTTCGTGCCAAAGCCCTGTTTCCCATCAATTTCCAGTCTGCAGATCTGTTCTTAGAGGTACATGATATATGAATACCTCCAGGAAATTACATATTCTTCTAAAATACACAAATCTGATAAATCTATGGATTATCGGAAGTAGTCTTTGGAGCTCAATAGGTTGGTGTGCTAGAGAGCTCTATAAGAAGAGACATGAGGCGAAGTAAAAAAAAAAGAAATTCAACATTAATGGGGGAAAAAGCATGTAGTCACAACATAAGCACCGGCAGTTGGCAGTCATCTAGGCTTTTTGTGTTGTCAGTTGCTTATTTTACTGGGGGACGCTTTCAGACCGAGATGTTGCTTGGAGTTCAGAGGACAGATAAACCGAACAGCAGGGGAACCTGCTGATGCTCAGCTATGCCATTTTCAATAAACATCACTTCGCTCAATAGAGAAATTATTGCAGAGGCCTTCAAGGAACAAAGGCATCGACTGGCCACAAACAGTGCTACATAAAACCGCCTTTTTAAAGCCTTTTAAGGTTTTTTTTTCCACACTTCACACAAGGCTACAGGTCATTCAAGTGAAACTATATGAAAACGCCAGCTAAGCAGCCATGTTTATCCCATTTAAAAATTTGGTCAAAGAAGTCTTTGTTCGTCTGCTCGGGTCTGTGCCCTGTCAGTATGGGGAAGTGTGAAGATCCTTTTAGACATGTAAAAAAAAATCCACTCCTACAGTATTGCAAAAATTACATGAAATCAAGCCAAGCTTTCCTTTATAAGCAAGCCAACATAATGCATATTTTAAAACAATTGAGTGGTGATATAAAATAAAGACGTTCAAAATACCTCATTCCGTTAAAGCTAATTTTGTTGCATGACTGTCGTGACATCCTGCGTTTCAACTCTGCAAAGAACAATAGGCCATAATGATTTAGAGGGAGGTAAATTCCTCCGAGGGCTTCTGGTTACAACCTCATATATGAAAATGAAGTTATTCACCAGAACTCCTTGATAGATTATTTCCATGAAACTCCCGCTAGTTCACTTATTGCTGAGAACCTTGAAATATTATCATAATAGTTCAGATGTGTTGAAATGATTGAATGTTCTGAAGTAGTTAAGACAAAACGAAGTTGTTTCAATTGCTGAATCACTTTCAGCGTTCACTTGCAGAAAGGAAAATTGTTCGATGTGCTAAAATTAAAAAGTGGGCAAACTGAATCGCGCACTCTTTTTATTCCAAATTGTTTTGGGGTTTAAAGCATTCAACTTAATTTTAAGCATTCTGGATAAAAAAAGTCTCTATCCAGCCATATTTAAGTTGCAGAAATGTTCTTTTAATTTCCTCTCCCTCATCGTGGCGTTCCTTGGAGTGGCTTCCCCAGCTGTCCTGTGAGCTGCCTCACCTTTTGATATAGGTGGGTCACCTTCTGTAAAGAGGTCCCAGTGCTTTACGTTTCAATTGTATTTTTAGTTTCCCTTGTATGTGTGGTGGCTTTATTAGCTTTCTCCTTAGTTACGTTCAGTTTTGTTCTTTCCACCGAGCTGCAAGCAACCCACTTTAAAATTGCGTTCTGATAAAGCCCTATGGATTTTAAAGGTCACATTCTTTTCTTGGATGAATACATCATTCCCATTGATTCACCTGCTGTTTCTGCAAACTCAGTATTACTGATGACATTAATTATGTTAATATTCAAAGGGTTCTTAGCATGAGCTCAAGCTTTTCTAACATGCTAATTTTTGAGATCCATTTATAATGCAGGGAAGATGGGGAGGAGTTGAGCGTTATTGCACTGGAAAAGAGAAAATAATTTTCTTTGTGCAATTCATGCTTCTGAGATGGTCCTGCAAGCAATGATGAGTTTTTCTAAGTTATTGATTGTTTTACTACCTAGGATGTAAAGCGATCTGCGGATGTGATCACATGTTGTTTTTCCTGCTGAGACATTGGTATAAAGGAATTCTGTCAAGCCTATTCAGAGCAGCCAAAGAAAAGCCTAAAAAACATAGGCAGCAGAAAGCAGCATAAAACCACCACATTGCTTCAGCTTGCTTTTATTTTGGCACTGTTATCTGGTTCTAGGAACCATTTTAACATCTGTTTCTAGAGGAAACAAAACACATTTCTAACAGTAGCAAACAAAGCACTTCCACGGATCTGGCACAGAAAGCAGCTTGCTCCCTCTGACGGGAGAACCTGCCCCATAAGCTGGCGATTTGTGTGTGTTGATTTGATTCGGAGCTTATTCCCACTTTAAACAACATTGTATTCTATGCACCACAAGTGCATTTTGATTTTTGCTTTAACTTTTGTTGTTAGGGATCTCAAATCTTAGGTATTTTCTTTCGGAGCTTAGAAGTGGTTAGTCTTTTTAGGGTTGAACTTAGTCCCTAGAGAAGTGCCTAGCATGTGCTGCGGAAGCGTTGTCTGTGTAGCCTTTGCTGGTACATCGGGGTTAACAGGGCAGACTTCTCATCTGCTGCAGGCAGGAGCTGCTGGGGAACGTCACATATTGTTGCTTTTGTCTGAAGAAATCAATGGTTGCTTGCAAATGCCTAAATTGGTTCCTGTTGCTCAGCAGTGACAAAAATTGCTGGAACCTGTAAGAGAGTTAAGCTTCTACAAGATTAGACTCATCTGGACAGAGAGGTAAATCTTGAAACAATGGTATCTACATCTGTCCCTCGTTCAGCTGTTTGCAAACCACTGTAATTTATTCTTTTTTACCTTTTTCCCTCCTGATGACCCTTAGCTTCATCTCAGTACATCTGTAACCCTTTCCTTCAAAACATACGTCCATTTGTTTCTTGCTCCTTTGGTTTGAGGAAGAGAGGAAAAGTCAGTGAAATGGCTTAGTTTGCAATATTGCTGTGTATTACTGAAGAAACAAAACACGTTCTCCCACCCTGCCTGCCCTTGCTGGACACTTCTCTTTCCAGAGTCTAGGAGCTCTCCATCATCTTCATTGTTTTTGTACAAGTAGCTGCTTTTGTTAAGCCTACTACAGGTGTCACCAATTCTGATTTAAATATTTAAGATTTGGAGAGATTTCACCCTGAATATTTTCAGACAGCAAATTGACAAGAGCGAAAATTAAATGTAAACTAACTGAAAGCAAACTCTGTGCCTTATTCTGCTACGTGACGTCACTAGGATGCTATGGAGTAGAGATGTATGGTAATTGTCCGTTTTGATGAAAAGAGTGACTAATAATTGTATTATTCAACCTAAACTGTTTGAAAGGCACAGATGTTAAACTGAATAGTCTGCATAAAATTTTTATTAGCAAATGTTGGACGTGGTTTTACTGTGTTTCCAAAGTGTGCCAGGTTAAATGGCTTCTGCATTTCTCTAGTTTGATTAGCATCACTTTGCAGCTGATCTGACTACGAATTGACCTATGCTGCATTTTTGTTGTAGACTTTTGCGGTGTGCCTCAAGGTGAGCCCTGCTAAGCTAATATATATTAAGAGGTGCAAGCAGGAAATACTTTCATGGTGGGAACATAGCTCATCTTCAAAACGGTTACCCAAGGTGCAGAGAATGTCTTTGTTAAGTTCTTACAGGGAGAATGTGACATGTAGTAATGAATACTGTAGCTTAACAACAGGACCAGCCTTGCTGCATAGCAGAAATTATCTGAGGTCTACTTAATAGGATATAATGTAGCAATATTAACTTCTGCCCTGTTAGCATAATTTTCTATTACAGTCAAGGTGAGGTTGACATGGTATTCAGTAATATGTTTGACTGTCTTTCCAACAACAGGCCAAGAACAGCTTAATCCAGGACTGTCTGATGTTAGGTGAAAATATGTGGTGATATAAGATCCGTATAGATGGCATCTGCAAGCAAAGATGTCAGGGAGAAAATAAAAAGGGAAGTACAAAGTACACGAGTATATGATGTTGTGTTGGTTTTATGGCTATGATGCTATAGCTGTTACATATATCCTCCTGATTACATAACTTGCTGTGAAATTACTTTTTTGGTTGCTGAGGACTTTTGCGGCATTTTGTCATGTGGTTCACATTAATCTGTGGATCTCCCTGGCTTCTGTTGCACAGCAATTTGTTCTGTGCAGGAGACTTTAAAAGCAGGCTCTTTCACAGTGAGTAGAGGAGTGTCAGGAGTGCTTTGAAGGGATAATTGGCTTCCTTCCATTTGAGGATTTAATAGAGCACCTTTCCAGTACCCAGCACCTCCCGTCATTTGGAGAAGCACAGTAACCCATATCTTGCGCGTCACTCCAGGAAAGTTGTTTTATAATAGCAGAGTTTTAAAAAATACCTGCTCCTGTAAGAGCTGTCATAGCATGCTTTCTGACTGATCTGGAACCCAAGAGGGCATGCTGCTGTCTGAAAGCAGAAGTTGACAGTGCTATACTCAAAGGCTCCCGTAACGTTTGAGGAATAGCTTCTATTTTGTGTGTTTGTTTTGGTACTTCTATTACTAGACAGAACGGATGGATGCTCATTCAGTTCCTTCAGATATGATTTTGCACTGAATTTCAGCCTTAGGCTAGGAGGAAAGACTCCTTCTCTCGTAACACACTGCCAACATGTATACTTGTGGTTTATGAAACACCAAAGACAGCAGCATTTCTCTTGAGTGCAAACAGAGTGAACTCTAGGACCTGATTCAGCAGAATGTCTGTGCGTATGCTTAAATTTAAGCGAACGATTAGGAGTTCTGTGGAAGAGGGATTTGGGAGTTGTAATAAAAAGTGAGATTAGAGATTGGAAAGATTAGAGAACGAATGGCCTGAGTGGAGTAGAAGCATAAGGCCGTTTGGGTGGTCTACTTCGTAATCCTGTGGTTTGGTAGTTATTTTGCATAACTTATCTTGATCCTTACTCCTCAGACTGGATTGAAACAACTGAGATGCAAATATTCTTCTGGGAAAATATGTCTGATAAAAATATAATCCCTAAAGCTTGATCTTTACTTACCTGTAACATTCTTTAAAGTAACATGCTCGTCCATGTCAGGAGTGCCTGGTTGTGTCTGCTTTTCACGACGGACAATGTAAAATCAGGAGTGAAACTTGCACAGTTCAGATCAGAAGCTTTTCTGGGTCTGCAACAGAAATGTAAATCTGAATTGTTCAGGGCTTTCAGCTCCACCTTCTCCACCTTCTCTGTGTCATTTATCCCATAGGACAATTCTTATTAACATGTAATTGTTGGGATCCCATTTGCACCTAGCATGTAGTGAACTGTCCTTAATGTTGCATTTCATGTACAAAAAAAAAAAAAAGCTGGCAAAGATGATGAAAGACCTTCCCTTCCAGGAGTGGTGATGAACATTAGGCTTACTTTTATTATGAAAGATAAGACTGCAGCAGTTCCTAAGGTTTTAGAATGGTGTAGACAGCAAGGAATAAAATGAAAAATGGACCATTTTAATGGAAGAAATGACACCTACCATTTGCT
This sequence comes from Platalea leucorodia, assembly GCF_965183815.1. Lineage (NCBI taxonomy): Eukaryota > Metazoa > Chordata > Aves > Pelecaniformes > Threskiornithidae > Platalea > Platalea leucorodia. Next base: position 11,972,682 of record NC_138830.1, read on the forward strand.
GCAGCCTTTGAGATATTCCAAAAGTACTAAACATTACAACATATGAATAATAGTCAGGGAGATTGGGGCAGAATTTCTTTAACTCCATACTACTTTAATGATTAATTTTGTTTGTACTCATTCTCTTCCTTCAAGGTTATTCTTAATTACTGGTGTGGTAATACATGGGAATCTTTTGCAATGCTAAAGCACTTAAAGATAAGTATGTGTTTTTTGATTTGTTTGAAAGAAGTGATGTCTATGACAGATACAAAAAAGAAAGAATTTCTGTTCTGAGATCAGAGGTATTCAAGACAACAAAACTTGGATTTAGAAATGCACAAACCATTTCGCTTCATCAGGCTAAGCAAAGTAGGTCTGTGAGGAAGCTAATTCATGTCATGTATATAAAGCAAGTCAAATTCCAGCTACTACAAAGCTTTTATGTAAGACTTTGCTGACCCAATAAGTGGTGGAATATAAATAGATCAACAGTACACCCTTCCTTCTGCTGTTCTACCTAATACTTCCTTGCCTTCAGGATTGAAGAGTATCTGATCTCATGGGTCTTAAATTAGACATTGTTTCCTACCAAAAAAACAAAATCCAGGAGAATGAAAATTTAATGGTGTGAGAGTGTTCTTGTGATTTTAGAATGAGAAGCTGAATTAGGAATATACTATTGTTCTTCCTTCTTTTTTTTCACATATATTAACTTCACAAAGCTGTAACTGCCTGGCTCTCTACTTGCTCTCCTTAGCTACCCCTGCCAGGTGGCTTGACATGAGCCTCTTCAAAAAGAGTAATTGTGTTAAACCTACATTAATTTACTTTCTCCTTTTCAATAATACTTAAAATGCCCTCTTCATCCTGCTTGCAGGTCTCCACTGCTGCTCAGAAGATGGAGCACTTTTTATTTTTAGTAACAATGTCTCTCATGCTGGGATGGAAGAATCTTAAACCAATTAAACACATTAGAAGATAACAGTGTGTGTGGGTTTGGTTCAAGATCTTCATTTTCTTCACTCTGGGGTATGTCCTAATACCAGCCTTTCTATCCAAGATGACAGAAATAGTGTGATAAGCTGCTAACTAGGTAAGCAGTACAGCTGCTGCTTTGTCAGGTATTCCCTTGCCAAAAAATCACTTGTGATGGCTTTTGCCATTTTTTTTGTAATTCCATTACAGTTAAGTTTTATAAATGATCTCGATTTTGACTTAGGAAATTTTTTCAGATGCCTGTTTCTTTTTAAACATTTATTTTTTTAAAAGAATTAATCTCTTGAGCCTGAAGTGTTTTTTCCAATAGAAGAGGATAGTGTGTGTGCACTTTTTAAGATTTGATGATTTGTCCTTCCCTTTTAATAATGCTTAGTTACTGGGAAAAAAATTATTAACTGGCTAGAGCATTCTGATCCCTTAAAATATGTCTGGATCCACATATTTTAACTCTGTGTATACACTCTGACTAGCAATTTGATTTCATTTTTTTATTTGCAGAAGTTGGAAAAGCATGTCCTGAACTTGCACATGCATCTGTCTAGGCCAGAAAGCCTTTGGCTACACTGACACTAAACCGTTATTCATTTGATATGGAATTTACATGGGTTAGCAATGTCCAGATTGTTTAAATACAAGATATTTTCTAGGAACTGTGGCACGTATTGCTGACCTGCATGCTCTCATCAGCAGGGATATAGTCTTCAGCTTTTTATTTATTCTTCATCTTTAATTTAACAGTCAGAATACAAAGCATGGGGCAGGCTGTCCTGCATGGATTTACTTTTACAGTGGAACATCAATACAAAATAAAGTCTGGTGGCACTTTATAGAAGTCTTAACGCCCCAAATGTTAACATATCTAGCATTATTCAGCATGGCAACCTAACTTGTATCATCTCTCTTGGACTGGATTGAGGGATAAATCCTTACAGGGAGAGGCGACAGAGGTCAGTAGCCTACAGTAGTGTTTTCTCTCACCAGAAATAGTAGGTCACTATCACTCTATAACTATGTATTTCAAGTAAGGATAATAATGAAGCTGTGAGGCTACGTTACTCTTTGAAGGGCACTTCTAATGTAATACTTCTGACAATGGCAAATGTAATTTCAGAATACTCCAAAAATTGATAAGGGAGGAGAGACAGGAAGGTAAGACAAAGCAAGACAAGGCATGGCAAGGAAAGAGGAAGATGGTCTATTCGTTAGAGTACTGGTATAGCACTTGGGAGGCTGGATGAGTTCCTGTGCAATGCTGGGTTTGCTATTCTGGTTAGTGTTTCATCTCCAGTTCAGAGGTCCTTGTCTACTGCTCAGTTTGGCACTACACAGCCTACGGCCGGACCTGTGAGCTCGTAATTCCCACTGATATTGATAGCAAACAAGTAGCAAGTAAATACTTCTGAAGGGGGTCATTTTTTAAAGGGAATATAGATTTTTGATAATCAAGTGCCAAATTTACTGAATTACTGTACTGCTAATAGTCAAGAGTGTTTGCGTTGTGAGGTGTTGTGAAGATAAATGAATTTGTCAGTGAGATGCTCAGATTGTCTCATTTGTTATTTTTCCCTCGTACATGGCATTTGATAGATTGCGCACTGCTGTCTATGCAAATAGCTTTACCCTGGCTAGTTTGTATATTTGTCTGCGGGAAGATGTATCTAAAAATGGTAGATTTTTTTGGACATTTTAAATTACGGTTGGGGCGGTTCCATCCTGTGGGTTGCGTTGGCTGCGGACTCGGAGTTTTCCAGCCAGGACCACGTGAAGTGCCCAGCCCTGCTGCGGGTTCTTCTTGCCATGCTGCTCCTCATTTTCTCTCTCTGACTTGCCTGCCTGCAGTCCCCGTCTCCCTTGGTTTGGTAGCTGGGGAGAGATCTCCACTTTCCAGCTTTCTGCCAGGATATGGAGGTGGCATATGGGTCCCTCCAGGGATGATGCTTTCTGTCTTCTCCACCCCCCCTTTTCCTCCTGCCTTAATCCCAGAACAAGTGGTAGATATTCTGTGTTACAGAACAAGGCTAGAAGGACATGAGCAGGCTGCCTTACGCTCCCTCTTCCCGTGCTCCAAGTTGTTGCTAAGTTTTGGAAGCTGTAAGGCCATGCCTGTGTAAACGGACCCTGTGCATGCATTCCCACCTTTCTCCTCCCCCTTGCCCGTTCAGTGGGACATGGAAAGTCTGGCCAGCCTTCAGGAAGGGAAAGGCTCCTCACATCTGCGCTGAAGCAGCCATCTTCCCTTCCCTCCTCCACACACGTAATTTTAAAACAAATGTTACCCTGTAATGCAAAATTTGCTAAAGCATCTGTTTCTTTCCTGGAGCTCTGGAAAAATTTGATCAATGTGACGAGTTTGTGTGAGTCTGCCTGGAAACTGTGTATGTTAGAGGATGAGTTCAATATGCATATCTCTGACAGCTCCTATTTATACCTACGTCAAGGTCCATATTGTCCCTCTTACGTTACTCTATCTCCCCAGTCAGTTCCTTCAGCAGTTGGTCTCTCTCTTTCTCCCACATAGTTTCCAGGATCTTCTCTAGGAAGTCCTGAATACGAAGGGTGCACTGCCATAAACCAGCAAAAGGAAACACCTAGAAAGGTGCTGGTTTGTGTGGCCTTATCTCACAGATCCCGCTCTATTTAGGCTGCTTACATTTGTGCCGGTGACTCCTCAGAGCCGCTCTGGAGCTGTGGAGCAGGAGGCTGCTGCGGGGCCTCGGGCTCACTGACGGCTGTATCCCTGTTCAAAATGGCATCGGCGGGTGTGCAGGCTCCTTGTTCTGGGGTGTCAATGTCTGAGTTACGTTATGGGAGAGATTTTTCAAAGGTGTGCTTCAGACCATTATTAATTGTCCCTTTGAAAATGTGAGTATTTCATACTTGCCTATAACTTTAATGACTAATTCGCTGATCTGGGCTTTTTGAAAGCTAGCACAGCCTCACTTGCTGAGAGTGAAAAGAGAGGATCTCTCTTTGCTTAGCGCTCAGCAGTTGAAGAATTCCCATGAGTGGCAGTTACCAGGTCAACAGCAATAGAACAACCCTTGATATTAATATTTTGTAAACTAGGAAAACAAGCCTGATGGGGTGTTTTTCTTATGTTATATAGGAAGCACTTCTTTTTCTCGCATTTTTCAAATGCTGGAGAACGGTAATTGTTCGTGTAGAATTATCTGTTATTGTTAGTAATGTTCTTGCTTCTCTGCAGCACAATGACATTGCCTTTATCCTTTAGAAGCAATGGAAAATTATAAATGAGGTTAACAAGTTTCAGCCTGAAGTGAAAACTAAATCTGTGACTATACAACTTTTGTTGCATTCATTCTGGTCAAGGGTTGGTTTGTTCATTTATTTTCTGGGAAAAAGCATCTCTTTTGCTTGGCCTCCTGAGAATCAGAAAACATGATTGAAACTCAGCTGGAGCAGCCTCTTTCAAGGCTTAGCAAAGAACAGTAGACACAGCATTTAGGGATGTAGGTAGCTTGTTTTCCTTAATTGCTTCCTAATCAGAAATTGGATGAACCTTCGGGATGCAGAAACAGGGAAAATCCTCTGGCAAGGAACAGAAGATTTGTCTGTACCAGGAGTGGAGCATGAAGGTACTGTGTGGCCTTACTGTGCATTTTGGGGCTGGGTGGTGCTGTACGTCTGGGTCACCAGAGCTGCGAGCGTACCCCTGCTTTGAAGGACAGATGTCCTGGCTGTGACTTCACACCTTCAGAGGCTTCCACCACAATAACCTCGGGACACGTGGAGAAGGGTGGGAGTGGGTCAGTGGCTGGCAAAGGGGACAAGTCAAACAATGCTAAGCAAGGGAGCGCAGCTGGGTAAGGAATGAGTGGCCAACCTTTGCTAGGTCAACTGTTGGTTCCAAAATGAAAAGTATAAAAATATATTGACTTTTCTCAGTGTAACAACAGGGTTTCGTCAAGGTCTCTCAAATGGAGAACCAGTGGGGAAGAAGCATATGGATATTACCTTGCCTGGCCACAGCTCTCCTAACATTCTCCTGCACTACATTTGACCTCTGCTTTAAAATGGCATACATGGCACATTTGCTCTGCTCTTCTGTCCCTCTGCCGTTGCTAGGAAGGCCTGTTGCCCTTCTGCTTCTGTCCTCGCTGAGGAGCAGAGGACTTCACTGTCCCTTAGTCTTCCCCTTTTGTGACAAAGCACTGTGATAGGTAACGTCCCTTGCCAAGAGCTTTGTTTTGGCTCTGTGAAGAGTCTGACCTCACTGAATTAATTTTGAAGGCTTTGCTATTATGTGAGTATCATAGCTGATCTCCAGTAAGTGGAGTGAACTTGATCATTTAATTATGCTGGTGACATTGATGTATTTTTGGTTAAACATCAAGGACTGAGTTCTGCCTGGCACCACTAGGACTTACCTCTCCCATAAATTGGAAAAATCTGTTGTGTCTGAAGGAGGCGAGCAGTGTATAAAGATCCTTCTCTGCCCAGAGAGCCTACAGAAGATCTGTGGCAAAACACTGAGTCCAGTAGTCTTCCAGCAATATACCTGGTTTCAAAGCCAGCTTAAGGTGCAAGAGAAATGAGTTGCCTTCTCCTCATTTGGTCCCCAGTCGACATTCATCTGCTTTGTGACGAGGGTTCATTATTAGGAGCAGTAGTAGGTTGCCTCAGCTTAAGAGGGGCCTGATGCCAGGAACAGAAGTTGCAGGTCAGACCTAGAGGAAAGCAAAGCTGTGACTCAGTGGTTACTAAGAGTATTTTCCAAGCTTTGTCTCCTTCAGCCTTGCTAACCTGAACTTCCATTCTCATACCAGTGGTAACAGCAAATAGTTCTGCCGATAGGTCTTAACAGGTATTTACTCCTGCTTACCATACAAGATACCTACACTAAGGGAAAGCATTCCAGCTCTTTCAAATACACCTGTGGGAAAGCAATTGAAATACAACTTTCAAAAGAAATGCGGTAATTCATCAATTCAATGCTAAATTTCTTAAATTGCAGGTTAGTGATGCTTTGCCTCCTTGATATAACTAACATTTGGCACGCCCACAGCAGCTAATGGGAGGCCTAGGAGAAATGAGGAATCAGGCTTTAGAAAGCAGAAGAAAATCAGCCAAAAGTATTCCCAGTCTTCCCAGATTTTGTGCTTCAAAAGCTTCTCCTTGAATGCATGGCTAGTCTTTGAATCCACTTCACTCTGTCTCAACAGCCTGTTGCACTGCCTTGGTTCAATGCAAACCGCAGAAAGGTGTGCTTTGGGGCAGAGAGGACAGCTGGAGCTGTGTCTCGTGAGGGTTTCTTGTGTTGCCCCATTTCCCTCCTGCCATCTTTCTCACTTTGGCAAATCACATCCCCTCACTGTGTCTCAGGTTTTCCTCACATACAAAACAGGAACCCTCACCTCCCTCAGAGGAGCTTGGGGAATTAATTAAAGCATACTCTGGCATGAGATTAATGCCCATTGTACAAGGAATTGTTAAGACCTTATCTGGTGTGCAGTTCGGTCATCCATCTAGAAGATGGATGGCAGCAAACTGGAACAGGTGCAGAGAAGAGCTATTAGGAGAAGCCACTGAAAAGATTACGGATGGGAGGATGGTCTTCCTTAGGAGAAGAGTGGAAAAAAGCCGTTCTTGTATGGCTTAGCAAGAAAAGAAGACTGAGATGGATAGATTATTCTCAATAAATAGGCAAAGAAAGGGGAGAGGTGTCCAACAAAGGACTATGAATTAAAAGAAGGTATGGGGAAATGCAGTTCCGGTACAGTCCTGCAACAGAAACAGTGAGGGCAAACAGTCAGAATAATTGTTTTAAAATGAAGGCCATGTGTGTCTCAGAGTCATTATATAGTACTTGTGTGCGTGTGTTCTGTGGCCATTCAGGGCAAATCACAGTCTAGACATAGCAAACAAAGAATCAAATATATAGCAGAGTGAATAAAATATATTTCCTTTAAACAGGACTTCTATTTGCTTTTTAAACAGGACTTCTATTTGATTTAAGTACAGGTTTCTTTAAAAAATGAACTCGTAAGTTTCAAATCATGATACTGTATTACTACCTAAACTTACTATTACCACTTAGATTAAATGAAAAGAATATTAATGTGGTATTGGATTGCTGCCAAAGTCCTAACATTAAACCTCTGAAAGTAGTGGAAATCAGTGCTTGAGCACCTGAAACTGGAATTAACCATCTAAACCAGCTTTTGACAGCGGGAGCTTTTCCATACACCCAGTCAGCTCAATTCAGTGACAGTGCATTCAAAACTGGGAGGCAGTCGGGGACATGCAAATCCATAAAGTTTGGTTTCTTCCAATCTACAAGCAATTCTTGGAGTAAGATGCTGAGGTCTAGCACTTGTAGAATCCCCAGTGTTGTTCCCGGTCACCACAGCCAGCAAATACAACTAATCCTTTCATTATCTAAGAAAAGATATAGTTTGAAATATAAAAGAAGTTTGGCTAAGATAGCTTGCTTTCTTACATGTCCCAGATATTTAAGGTGGTTTTATTAAACTATATGAAAACATGATACAGATATTTTAATTGAATTTCAGTTTCTAGCTAAACACAGTTGGACCCAAAATGACTTGCTTAGTAAATAAGAAATGTGTCATTCGTCACTTTCTAATCTAATCAGAATTAAGCATCTGACTAAATGTATGTTAGTTAAATAAGTGCTGAAATAAATGTGCAGATATAGTATATCCTCAGGTTAACAAAAAGCAGTACTAAATTTAGGATAAAGGCTGTGCTTACCTGCATTTCAGCATGTTTTAAAATGGTCCTAACGGATGAGAATCAAACTTCTTTCTCCTATGTCTTTTTAATGGGAAAAAAAAGGTATAAAAGCAAAATGAGTTTAAAATAAACAATTTCAATTACATTTTCTGCTTGATGGTATGCATATCAATTAAAATCTCTTAGATCAGGGGTTTAAAGACTACACAGTCCTACTTTTATTAAAAGTAACCTTTTATTTTGTAGTTTTACAATATTAAAGCAAACATTCTCGGCAGTCTGTCTTGGGGATGAAAGAAATGTAATTACTAAATTGCAGAAGTCATTTTACACTTAACTGCAAAGGGATGTTTGTTCACAACAGGCTGCAGTCTGTACTTGTGAGGGCAGTAAAGGCTGGTGCCATGCAGATTTCTATGCTGGGAAAAAAAAAAAAAAGACTAAAAATAATTAGAGAGCTTTTACATTTAAAACTCTTCCCTTACACTTTTAACTTTCTTTTTTACCTTTTTTTTTAAAAAAAAAAAACAAACAGTGGACTGTGTACTTCTCCCTGGGATAGGATGGTAGCTTACATTCCCTAACCCTCCAGCGCTCTAGATTGGTTTCATATCAAAGTCCTACTCCATTAAACTGTTCTGCATTAGATGGATTTGCCTGGGGTTTGGGAGACTCTTCCTTTTATTAAACAGCAGCCTGCTGTCTGCTCATGGATGTTTTGATGCGTTTTTCCATTTAGGAACAGTTTGGCTCATAAAGCACATGCCAGCTGTATTCCCTCCCCTCTTTATTTCTAATAAATTTACATGAAACATTTTCTAATACGCAGGAAGGATTATGTACGATCACACCACTGAAGTATGACGGGCTTGGGAGATTTTGAGTCTATTGACTCCCCCCCCGCCGTATTCTCCTGCTTAGGACCTTTCAGCATATTAATTAATCAAGCTCCCAAACTGTCCCTTCTCTTACTCCGCCACCTCTAAAAAAAGCCATGAAATATCTACCAGGTACAGTTTGCCACTTGCTGTTGTCATCTCATCCATTGCAAGAGCCCCGATACCTTGGACTGCCAAATTACTCTCCCTCTTAAACTCCCTAGTTTGGTACTGACTTTACTGCCTGTGTGGGTTTCAACGTTTGGGGAACAGACATTTTGCATACTTTTACAGGACGACTTCGCAGAGCTATGTGAGATGGCTGAACCAGTGCTGCTGGGCTGAGAAATAGCCGTTTGTGGTTTGCTGGGGATGCGCAGCCTGAAAGGGAAGGAGAAGTGAGAAGGGCTACCACGCTTGGTGTACTAAGCAGCCCCTCGGCTGCTTGTGGTCTTCAGCACACTTCCTAACATAAAAATTTAAGCTGCATCTCATATTTTGACTGGAAGAATTGTTTTTTTTAGTAATAAACAGCTAAGAACCAGGAGTCTAAGAAATCAGTATCCCTCGTTCTGTCACAAGTTTCATTCCTGGCTCTGGGCAAGGTACTTAACCTATTTGCATCTTGGATTTCATTCCTGCAGGTGTAAGAACGAAGTCCTTTGTGTTTGCATTTTTCCTGCTACTATGATCTTGTACTAGCACTAATCATCATTTCAAAGTATGTTATAATAGCACCTGAAGCAGCTGGGTTTGTTTTATTGTGTCCAAATAATGCTTCTTTGTCTGTTTCACAGCTCGAGTTCCTAAAAAAATCCTGAAATGCAAAGCAGTGTCTCGGGAGTTAAACTTTTCCTCAGCAGAACAAATGGAAAAATTCCGACTGGAACAGAAAGTTTATTTCAAAGGGCAGTGTCTAGAAGGTATGCATCTGCTCTGCGTGAAGTCCTGCTGCAGCGCAGGGAGTGACCCCCAGTGCGGCGGGGATTAGAGAAACTAAAATGGGTTGAACGTGGTGATTTTATAGTTTCAGAGTAGCGCTGAAGCACTCCTCTTGTCAGGACTAATGGGCCACAGTATTAGGGATAGCATTTCATAAGTGCATTAACACTTCGTTATGTAAGCAAAAAATCTGGGTAATCATGCTTCAGGGCATAAATCCACCGCAGGCTGCCTGAGGCAAGGAAACAGGTTATTTTAGAGTCACCCGCGATGGGGATTCATGCCTCTTCCTTAGAAGCACCTAGTGCTGGCCACCGCCAGACTGGAGGCCGGACTACAGGAGCCTCCGGTTTATGTGTCGGTTACAGCACTGCCACCGACTGTTGTCCGTGTGACTCCATGGCTGCACATCTGCTCTTCCTCACTGCAGCATTACTCTTAATCTGGGGTGGAGGAGGGGGAGATAAAACATTGAGCTCCTTGTCTTTTGGGCAACCCGTTGTACACTTAGTCTCAACTGGATCTGGGGGATGTCTGCAAGAGGGGGAGTGTGGTTTCCCTGTTCCCAATTAGGTGTGGTGGAATTTCCACTGAATGCTAAGGAAGTGGTGTGACTTTATCATTACCATCAGCTATTGTAGAAAGGGAGTATCTGCTTTAAGAGGCGGGCAGGGTTCAGTGCTGTTTAAGCTGTACAAAGTAATTTAAATGTAAAATGTTGGCAGCCCAGCAGGACAGTTTAGGGAGTTCCCCAGCCTGTCAGGTGAAAAGCAAAAGGACCATTTGTGGATTTTATCTTCTTTCAAATGCCTCTGGATCTTCTTTTTACTTTGCAGAATGGTTCTTTGAATTCGGTTTTGTGATTCCTAACTCCACAAACACTTGGCAGTCCTTGATAGAGGCAGCACCTGAATCACAGATGATGCCAGCTAACGTTTTAACGTGAGTGCCTTGGGCTTACAGAATCTGAGAGCAGGCAAATAAAAAGCAGTGTGGCATTTCCTTGGGGGCCACAGTGGGAGTGAAGAGAGGGAGCTGCTACCAACTCTGAATCACCCTCACTACTGTTAGCTGTTGAGAGATAAAAGGGGCTAAGCCAACCTCATTACCTTCTTTCCCATAGGTCCAATTTGCATTAATATAGCAATAAAAGTTTGGAGAAAGTGGAACTGATCCTTTGTTAGAGTTGCTTAATTTTTTTGAAAGGTGAACCGTGAAAGGATTTTAAAATGCTTTGCAGCTTAATACCCCTTACATCCACCAAAAAAAACAAGAGCTGTTTGGGCCATTTTCAAATCCAGCTATTGATCACTGACTCTTGTCCAAGGTGGTTGTTTTTCATGCAATGCATCGCCCACAGGAGCTGCTCTAGCGTTTGTTTCATCACTGTACCATTTTGCCAAGCTTTGTGTCTTTTACATTGGATTATAAACTATGCATTTAGTCATACGGAGTTGTATCTGGGGATAAAATACCCTTAACAGGTAGGAAACAGTCGTTTTATAGTCACCTGTAATGGGATTCACACACCTTCCTCAGAAATGTCTAGTCCTGGCCGCTGTTTGCACATTGACTTCCGAGTAGGTCAGTGATCCCGAGGACTTGTGTCCGAATAACGCACGCTGGGCATCGCTCTGAGCGGACAGCAAGGCACAAGCTTTGGTGCAATGGAGGAAAAGGCTCCTTGAGGGAGGCTGCTGGGAAGCTGTAATCGCTGCCAAAAGCCACCCTCCCTGCAGTGCTAGATGGGTGCTGGCGAGCACATGAGGAGCACGTTGCCAGGAGAGACAGAGGGGTATGGGAATCCTCCTGCCAACAAGAGGCAGACAGGGAGCAGCCAGTCTCACCGCAAGGTCACTGTGTCCTCTGGAAGACCTTCCTCTCCAGCATTTTCCCTCTCATTCCCTGTCTGGAGGAAAGCCAGTCACATAGAGGAGGCACGGGGATGGGAACTACCGTCACTGGTTTCTATTCACAGCACGTTTCAAAGAGAGAGCGGACTCAGAAGAGAGTGTCCAAACAGTGTGTCCAAACTGGCACGATCTGCTCAGAACTTCGTAGGTGCTACACACATCCTCGGCTCCCAGAGCTGGTGGCTTTCAGTCAGTACAGGAGGAGCCAGATTTGGGAATCAGAGTAAAGAAACAAAGACATCTGACAAGTTGGGTTTGACCATCTCTGGAAATCAAAGCATTTTCAGGACTGGGAGATGTGAGAGTCCAGTTCTCAAGTGACCCTGAGGATTTTCTAGTGTCCCATTTTTTCCCTGGAGTCTGTCCACTTGTAGTGGGCAACCAGATCTCTCTCCTATTCATGGAGGTGTCCTAAAGTCATTCTTGAGGCTTTCCAATAGAATCACCAGCCCAAAGAAATCCAAAGGGGGTTTTGTGGCCCAAAGCAATCTGCTTTTTTCAGCTGCCAAGACTTGGAGAGCCCCTCGCTTTCTGATATTCCCAAAGACCTCATGTTTGTCTCAGTGTTTCCATAGCAGGAGAGAATGGAGATGTGGTATTTGGTGCTAACCAAGGCACTCCGCGCAAAGGATTCCCGGCATGGCTGACTATCATCAGACTGAGAACATTCCCTGACATTTGAGTTCAAGCATTGTCCACGCCACGGCAAAAACGTTGCGCTCCTGCCAGGTTCGCTTTGCCGGTGTCACAGATGCCAAGAGCCACAGTGGAGATGGAACTGCTGCTTTGATTTTCAAGAGCCAGGTTGTTTAGACATGGTCAGATCACGCTGCTCAGGTGTCCAGGTGTTGTGGTGACCCCGAAGTTCTTACCGTTGTCTACTGAAATCTCAAAGTCGGCAACTTAAATCATCAGAGCTTTTGTCACACCCAAATCTACATTTCCATTGCAGTTTGTATAAAATGCATGTGTTTGCATTTAAGCACTTCTTGAGGGAGATGACACGTGAAGTTGGTTGAAGTAGCTTGCTCAGCACTAGAGGACAGAGATGGGGAATAAAAAAAGAATTCCTATCGTTTTTCACAATTCACTGCACAAGAGAGGGGCCTGGAGGTGCTGGGGCTGCTAGTTTATTTATAGCAACAGAAGTGAGCAGACGTTTGCTGTTTGTGAGCACTCTGCAGCCTGCGTGGTGCTGTGCCCAGAAAGGGGGCGGCAAGGGAGGGATGGGGGGAACTGCTCCGTGCAGGAACGCAGCGGAGAGATCCTCCAGCCCTGATGGCCGCCGGATCCGGACGCAGCGCTCACTGCGCGCGGCTCCAAGCCAACGCTCGTGTCGCAGGGGGGAGATGTCAGCCCGGGCTTGTGAGAGCACTGAGAGCAGCGGTTGTTTTCTACCGTTCGTGCGCTCTTCTAATACCTCTTCTTTCTCCTCTTTTCCTTCCACAGTGGTAATGTTATTATAGAAACCAAATTCTATGATGACGACCTTCTCGTAAGCACTTCCAGAGTGAGACTTTTCTACGTTTGAGATGGGGCTTTTTGGAGCTGTTTTAGTTTTCCTCCATACAGTTCTTGGTGCAGAACCCCCCGACTATCCAGTGGAAGACAGTCCTGTAGGCGGTGACCCTGGGGACCAGCTCAACGTGGGTTGTGACCTTTGCCCATCAGTTATTTTGCTTTCTCCTCCGACAAGACCAGACCAAACCCTCAGAGACAGGGCCATCTGCTCAGCGATGCACTGGGGAATAGAGGCTGTCTCTGAACACGGGCAAACGATGGTCATGCAGAACCAATACTGTAAATTATGTTAGTCTCATCCTTTGTACTTCTCTGGATCCCGGTATAATCTCCTGTTTCCACTCACACCAAACTCTCAATGCGTTTCATTTTTGGGGGATTAAGTTAACCTTTTCATTTTTCTCATGTTGTAGGTTTTTATCCTTTCACTGGATTTCTGTGTAACTGGTCCACGCATCCTCTTACCCTGAACTTGTAAAATAGACTGTGATATCACCTAATGTAATTAAAACTAATTTCTCAATTAAAACATTCCTACCGTCCAAAGAAGGGAAGAAACGTTAGTCCTGTGCGTTTTCCTTTCTGTTATAAAAATGCCTCGCAGCAGGCACAGACTCCTGTCCCTCAAGCCAGCAGCAGAACGGAGCTTTCCACAGCCCTGCCTCTTCCGCAGCCCCCAAATCCTTCTTACATTTCTCTCCTCCGGCTGACCACGTAGGAGAGGTTTCCTGACTGCTCTGACCAAGGTTTCTCCTTGGCCTCCTTTCTGTCCGTTAGTCCCTCGGGGCAGTTTGTCCTGTTTGCCCAGTCACCGGGTTTCCTGAGCAGCACTGCATGTCGTTCTGCTTTTCTAAGTTCCTGGGGATGCTCAAACCCGCCCTGGAAAACCTGCGTTCCCCTGAGCCCGCCAGCATCGGTCCCGTGCTGGGCCGAGCTCCCTGAAGCGCAGCCGCGGCTGCGGTTGCCGGTACCGACAATACCCACGCGTGTGCAGCTTTAACGACACACAGCGGCAATTTTGCTGCGACGGGCTGCTCTTTCCCCGGTCATTCCTGAGGGGGCATCTCCAGCTTCTGCTCTTAAACAGCACGGACGGCTTTACGATCGCTCGACACCCGGGTCAGCCCGTCCCACGGCTGGGCTTGGCGTTCTGGGGAGAGTCACGGGGAAATGAAACGCATTTCAGATCCTGCATTCAGCCACGGGGTGTCTGTGGGAGGGACACAGCGTAATTTTTTATTTAGGTGAATTGAAGTTGGACCATTAATCCCCATGAGAAGAGCGTTATCTGCCGTAGCAGCTTTCTTATGAGCCCTCACTGATGGATTTCAGCTGCTCCACTCGCAGGGCAGAGTCTTCTCAGCAGCGTGACCTGGCCAAGGCCAGACTTGATGCAAAGAGATCGACCAAAACCGCCTTCTGCACCCAGCGTGAGCGACAGCCGGTGACGGCGCTACCGCCGTCAAAGGGGAGAGACAAAAGGGACCCAAAAAGGAAAAATATAAAAGGTCGAGGGTCTTGAGAGCAGGTACCTCTGTCTTCTCCACTAGGCACGCAGCCGGCGTGGGTCTGCTCGCCTTGCCTTTTTCTGTAACGGCAAACGAGCTTTCAGGTCCCGCACCCGCTTAACCTTATCGGCGGGGACGCCCTGGGAGAGGGCCCTGGAGGGACACCCCGAGACCCCTCCCTCCCCGCCTGCCCCAGTTCGCCCAGTTCACCCAGTTGGAGCTGGCCGGCCCCGCGGCGGCGGCTCTGCGGCGGGTCATTGCCGCCCTCCAGTGGCTCCGTGGGAAATAGCTGGCAGCTCACCCGCTCTCGTCCCTGGACCAGCCTCTCCCAGTCCCCCCCAGCATCCCCCAGTCCCCCCAGCATCCGCCACCGCGGGGCTCAGCCTCCCTTACAGAACCGACGGGGCAAACGTCGGGGCCGGGGGAGAGCAGGGGGCCGGATCCCACCCCGGCAGCGGGGACCAGTGCGGCCCGACCAGACACCACCCCAAATGCAGGAGAAGGGCCGCGGGGGCTCGGAGCAGGAGCCCGTGCTTGGCCCGGGCAGGAGGAGCTGCGGGTCCCCTCCCCGTGGGGCTGACGGGGATTTGGGAGCCCTGGGAGAAGGGGCAGGAGACGCTGCCAGCGCCCTGCCCTTGCCGCGTCCCGTCCCCAGGGCCCGAGCATGGCACGGGCGGCAGTGGGCTCCCTCGCATGTGGCCGTAGGCACTGGGGCAGCAAAGGCCCCGGCAAAGGGACAAGCGGGGCTGGAAAGGGCGAGAGCAGAGCAGGAGGGCCGGGGTGTGCATCACCTCTGCCACCACCCGTTCCGCCTGTGGCCCGAGGGCAGCCCCACACCACCCCCGGCGCAAAGGCGGGTGGGGGGAACAGCGGGAGCGGGGAGCAACGTGGTGATTCCCCCTTTTATTTACCAAAAAATTCCCACCTGGAAACTCACAGGCATCTCTGGGGCGGGGAAACCTCCCCCAGCCTGGGCTCTGCACAAGGGGAAGGCTCCATGGGGGCAAGACGCGCACTTTTGGGGGGGTGGGACCTGGCTGGGCCAGGCGAGGAGCCTCTCACCACACAGGGCCCTTCCCAGAGCCCAGCCGCTCGCCAAAACCTGGGCTCATCTGGAACTGCTGCTGAGCGGTGCCCGGGAGAGGGAACCGGCCGGATTCAGCGGCAGCAGCAGCCGCCGCGGGTGAACCCCAGCCGACAGCCGCGGCTTTCCCCGGCTCATTGTTCGCAGCCGGGGTGTTTTGGCCTCGGCGGCTCCCGCGGCGGGCGCGAGTGCCTTCCAGCCGCCAGCGCGTAGAGGACGTTTGTTTCTGCAAGAGCCTTGGGGCAGGGAACGTGCTCGGGAGGCTGCTCCCCACCAGCCGGACGGCTGCCACGTGGGGCGAGCCCCCCACGTCGGGAGGGCTGCGAGCCACCCCGGCAGCCTGCGGAAACCTGGCGGCGAGGGCAGGGCGGCCCTGCAGAGCCCGGACACGCAGCCAGAAGCCACGGAGGCACATCGGGAAGCAGAGGAAGGAGGGAGGGAGAAGCAGGCAAGAGCTGGAGCCCGGCACGGTCTGGGGGGCTGGCACAGAGAGATTGGGGGTGAAGCCTGTAAAACGAAAACTTCATCCTCACTGCCCTTCGGCCACGTCTTTGTCTGGGAGCCCTCCAAGCCGGGGTGTTGCAGAGCTGCTGGGTAAACGCTGCAAGGAGGGAGCACCCAAGAAGGAGGGTGATGAGGGATAGCTTTAGGGGAGCTCTCTGCTTGTCTTTGGGGTCCATCACACCTGCCCCCTCTCCAGCCATCCATAGAGGCTCCCTGAGGCACAGGCATGACTTATGGCAATGAAAAACACCCACTGATGAGATTTGGGGCTGGCTGTGAAGCAGGAACGTAACCCCGGGTGCATCAGACTCTCACCTGCATGCTGTGATGAGGGAGATGGGGGACAGGACCAGCTCCTTCCCCCCTCCCACAGCAAGCACCGGGCTCCCTCACCCTCACTGCCCATCGCCAGCACCCCGCCGGGGTGTTACCCACCCCGGCCGCCGCGGGGGCCCTCGGCTGCCTGACCGCCCAGCAAAGCCGACTGGGGCTCCCGCTGGCGCGCTGCCCCAGATCTGCCCTGCCCAATAACGCTCAGGCGGGGAAGCAGAGCCATCCTAATGCAGTTAATTAGCTGATTCACGAAGGTTACTGGCAAACAAAAGGCACACAAACAGCCCAGGGCCACATTACCTTCGGTGCCTGCTTTGCTACTCTTACCTTCCTGCAAGTGCAGGCAGCGCGTGGCAGCGGGCAGCGCGTGGCAGCGGCAGGCAGCCTGCGGGGTCAGCGCCGTCTCGTCCCACCTTCCCCGGCTCCATCCTCCCCCGGCGGCACTGGGAGGGGGACAGGAGGGCTGGGAAGGTTCAGGTCCCTCTGTCCGCTTTTAGGGGCAGAGATCCTGCCCCTGGGTCATCAGGACAGTGCGGGCAGAGCCCAAGCCAGGTGTCAAGCCACTCGGACACAGGGACTTCGGGGCTGCCAGGTGACTTTGGGGCAGTCCCATTCGTCCCCAAAGACAGGAGGGCAGCTGGGGCAGAGGCAGGACCCAAAGGGCCCCTTTTCAGCCCAAGGTGCCCAACTCCTCCTGCCCTGGGGAGCCACCAGCCACCAGCCCTCAGTGCTGTGGGACCTGGGTGCGATCCCTGTTGGGGCTCGGCACCCACCTCACCCCGCTGCACGCGTGACATCCGCATCCACGGTGGCTTTCCCCACTGGCATCCCCCGCCGCGGGAGGGGAGTATGGCCAGCCATCACCACGGCCCCTCTTGCAGAGCATTCCATTCCTACGGGATCCAGCTCTGTGCCAAAATCCTGCCTGCCCCACCCTCTCCATGCCAAAATCCTGCCTGCTCTCCCAGCAACCAGGGGCTGGGCAGGGTGGGGAGCACGGCAGGCACCCAGAAGGGATGATGAGCTGAGAGGGGACGAGTTGGGGACACGGAGCAAGGGGAGGAGTGGATGGCAGGATGGTGCAGTGGGAAGTTCTCCCGGTGTCCAAAAAACTGGGCTGGAAAGGGCTCACGTTGCCCTGGGTGTGCTAAAGGGGAACAGCGACAAGTTGTGGGAAGGGATCAGACTTACGCTGGCTATGGAAGACGGACACCAAGAAACCGCCTGGGATGCAGGAGGAGGCCACGGGAGCGATGTGAAGACCCTGACAGCGGGGGACTTAAGGAGCCAGGTCATCTGGCTGATAAAGAAGCAAAAGTGGTCAGAGGAGAGCGCAGACGCCCAATTTCCATGGGAGACGGTGGCAAAACTGGCAGCTGAGGCCAGATGCATTTAGCGCAGGAACTGGGAACAGGTAGTTCTGGCTGCCCCGGGCCAGCAGACACGCTGTGCTGCCCGTTCACCCCCATCACCAACAGCCTGTTTGGGTTTTCTGGCAGGGTGGCCTTGGTGGCACGACCCACGGACACGGGACGGCCAAGGCCTGTCCCCACGGTGCTGCCACAGCTCTCGGGGGAAGCGCTGGGGTGCGGGGCTTCCCCATCCCACAGCACTAGATGGTGCTGCAATACAGCAATATTGCTCTGGACTGCACAGTGCCAGTGGCCGAGCAGGGAGGACGCTGGCTTGGGTCACCGTGTCGGACGGGGACCTCTGGAGAGCCACCGAGGGCCAGCTTGGGCCAGCCAGCTCCACGCCAGGTATGCCGGTGGGCCACCCAGGACAAGGTGGGCCACCCAGGACGGGACGTACCACCCGCTCTGCCCCAGGAGAGGAGCAGCCCTTGCGCTGGGCTGGACGTTCCGAGCCCTGTGCCAGCCCAGAGTTCCTGGGGATACCGATGGGCACACGGTTAGGACCAGGTCTGCTCCCAACCCCGGGTGAAGTGTCCCATCACCTCCCGCAGGCACCGACACCTCCGTGCCTCACGCCTGCCTTCATCCCTACCCCTGCCGAGCTGGGGGATGCAGGAGAAGCCTCGAGAGCCCAGGGCCACGGCTAACAGCCCGGTGGGGCTCCCCACAGCCAAACGCAGCCCCTAGCCCTCACTGGGGACCAGCCTGCTCTGTGGGGTGTCCCGCAGCCACCCCACGGTGCAGCACAGGAGCAGGGAGCAGCAGCTCCAGTGCCTGCTTGGGGGCAGGTGCACCCACGCTTGCCCCTTCCCACGGCAGAGCCCCACAGCCCCGCTCCCGCCCGCTGCTCACCCCCCGGAGCCGCAGCCTTGCTCCCACAGTCTATCCTGGGGGGTGTCCCCAGGGAAGCAGCACATCCTTGCCTTGAGGGGGGATAAGCGGGGCTAAGGGGGATTTGCCCCAGGGTAGGGAGCCAGCCCCTGCACTGGCTGGGGCTTGGCTTGCCAGGAGCCTGGGCTGCGCACTCTGCACCCATCCCTGCCTCGTGGGTGCACCCCCTGGCAGCCGGGAGCCACTCTGAGCCCTCATGTTGCCTTTGGGGCCTCATGTGGTGGTGGAGCCAACCCCAGGCAGGCTCAGCAGGCTCCCCGGCCCCACGCAGGACCGCACTCCCTGCCACCCCAGCCAGGCAATTTGAAGCCACAGCCCCTCCTGCCAGTGGAGCCGGGGGCTGGCAGTGCCAGGCTGCCAGCCGGGGAGTGGGGGGGTCACACTTGCTATGGGCTGTCCCCCTCAGCACTACCCAGGGGTTATGCGCCAGCCAAGCATCCAGGTCTCCAGCTTTGCACACAGGCTGCATCACCCCTTGAACCTCCCCACCCCAAATCATGAAAGAGGGGTGCAGCAGAGGTTTCCAGCTCCTGGAAAGACTGGGGCTGGGAGCTTGCTCTGCCTGCAGCAAAGGAAAGGGGGCCAGAGAGCTGCCCACAGAGCCTGGGGCATCCCCATGCCCAAAGTGAGCGGCAGGACACACATCCCTGCCCGACACCTGGCTGGCACGCAGGGAGAGGCAGAGCCCCTCGCCTTCAGGCCTCCCTCCTGGGTAGGAAAGGACACGTGTGAAGACCCCATCCCTGCGGATTTACAGTCTGAAGTCTCCATCCCTGTGGATTCTCCAGGGGCTAATAGGGTTGCACTTTCACGTCCCCCAGCTGCCCCACTTACACTGCGTTCCTAGGAAAGGGCTGCAAGAGCCCCTCTGGGTCCCCATCTGCTCCGAAGCACGGTGCTCACTGCTTCCTCCCAGGTCTCCTCCTGGATCGCAGGTAGTGTGGTGCTGCAGGGGGCCCTCCAAGCCCCACCACCCCCGGCCACCCCCGACCGCTCCCTCTGGGGCTCCCCAGCCAGCCACGAACAGGAGCCACGGCCCTCCTTGGGGCATGCAAAGCTGAGGGTCCCCCAGAGACCGTCCCCCTGCCCTCCAAAGAGGATCAGGTTGGCTGGACGAGAGGGAGCAGCCATCGGCGCAGGGAAGGATGGAGGATTTCCAATGTCTGTGCAGGAGGAGCCACAAGCGCCCCAGCCCTGCTCCCTCTCCGAGGCTGCCACCCTGGAGAGGGGAAAGAGAAGGGTGGTGGCCCCAAGCAGAGCTGGCAGCAGGGATTAGCATCCAGCTGGGTTTCAGATCTCAAGGACCTCCACTGGGCTGGGGACTCCCGGGTCCCCGCCACTGCCAAGTCAGGGTCCAGGACCAGAGCTGCCCCAGCCCACCGAGAGGGACAGGCCGCGGGGCACGTGGCAGCCAGGCACAAGACAGGAACCAGTTCTCCCACATCTGCTCTTCAGCATGGGCTGGGCTTTCCTGCCTGCGCCAGACAGCTCTCGGGGCAAGCACGCAGACATCCCCACGCCACTTAGGAGGCACATCTTTGCTATGCGGGATGGGCCAAGACCAGCCAAGGGCCCCAGCCTTCTCCAGCCCACTCCCGGGGGTCTGCTCCCCCAGGTCACCTCGCACCCTGGGCCAGATGGCAATTGCTCTGCCAGAGGAAGAGCTCTTCATGTCTTATTTTCAACAGCAACACCCCTTCTGTGTTTGTGATCTTGAGGACTTGTGCCTGGAAGGCAGTTTCACTCATCAGACTCTCAAGTAGATACCAATTATTTGCCCAGACACAAACTGCACCAGTAGTCCCAGCCTGTGTCTAGCTTGGAGTCCAAGTCCTGCGTTGCCCATAGGTAGGTTCTCCATCAAGCCCTCAAAGTGCTCCAAATTTCATGAAGGTTGTCAAGATACAACAAAAAGAGTTTTGGATGAGGCTGACTGAAAGCTACCACTGGTACAGGACAGGCTTGAGCTGATGAAACAGGTCCTAACCTACTACGGGCAGGAGGTCAGGACTAGAGGTAGGTCTGCTGGTCCATACCCAGTCCAGTGGCCCACAGGGCATGGGCCCAGCCCCACTGGTTACACTGGCTGCGACCTTTGGTAGCATGGCTCCACCAGAGCATCGCATTTCAGGCCGACCACATGGAAGTTGCTCTCAGTTCACCGGGTTGTTCAGCCACGCGCAGGACGCCGTCATGCCAGCTGAGGCCCAGCCACAGCAGAGTCCTTGGGAAGGGCTGCCCT
Source organism: Platalea leucorodia (assembly GCF_965183815.1). Taxonomy (NCBI): domain Eukaryota; kingdom Metazoa; phylum Chordata; class Aves; order Pelecaniformes; family Threskiornithidae; genus Platalea; species Platalea leucorodia. Next base: position 11,993,611 of record NC_138830.1, read on the forward strand.
TCGTCCAAGTGGCCACCTGTGCACATTGGCACAGCCCAAGTCCTTCCAGGCTTGTACGAGGCACCCTGCAGCTCTCCCAACGGCTGCGTTTGGGAGCTACCTGGGCTATCTTTGGTGGTCAGCAGACAGCTAATGCACCCCAGAACAGCTTCAGACATTCATATCTGTGGTCTCCAGGACCATCATGATCAGCAATCCAACCAGGAATCAAACTGCCCAGGACGCATAGGTCACATCAGCAGACAAGGGGCAGCACAAGCAGCACTTCGGCTCCACAGGTTGCAGCTGAATGTGCGACCTGTGAAGCCCTGGGTGAGGGACCCAATGGCCCGATGCTCTTCACCTCCAGTCCCGTGGCATCAGCCCCCCATGGAGCCTGGCTCTGGTCACCAGGCAGTGGTGGAGATCATCTTCTGCACACCAGAGGCAGGCGGGACTCCCCAGGTCCCGGCGGGCAGCCCCTAGCACAAGGCCAGCTCACCAGGGAGACCATTTCTAAGACATCCTCGGAGGTGCCTTCAGCTGGCACGACTCCTGCAAGCCCTCTCCTGCTGAGGGGGGAACCTGCTGCTGCCGGTCCCCATCCCGAGACATCATCCAGGTGAGCAATCCCCGTAGCATTTCGGATTCACCCTGAAGGCCCTGTGTGGCATCGGGCACCAGATGAGGTGAAGCCTGCATCCCCTCCAGGACCTCACAGGCAGGAGGCTCTTTCAGAGGACCTTCATTGCTCTACCTTAGCCCCAAACACAGGCAGAGCCCCAGCACTGAGGGGCCTTTATACCCCTCAGGGGGGTGTGGCTGCCCCTGATTGGCTGGGACAGCTGACAGGTGGCAGCTCCGGATTGGCTTGGAGCAGTCTCCCTCAGCCTGCGATTGGTGAGCTGCTGCTGCGAAGGGTGAGAGAGCAGCAGAGACAGGTGGCGGCACGTGGTTGGCTGGTGGGAAGCGCCAGGTGGCAGAGCGGGATTGGTCAGGCCTGGGTGTTGCTTGATTGTGGTTGGTGGAGGCAGCACAAGGGGGCGGGGGGGAAGGGAGGGACAGGTGGCAGTGTGGGATTGGCTGGTAGGCCATACTGGTGCGTGGGGATTGGCTGGGGCCGGGTGGCTGGGCAGTGGGGTTGGGGAGGGGCTCCCTACGGAGACCCATGCACTGAGCTGTGACCGGTCTCAGCCCCCAGTGCTAGGACCCACCTGCCCCTGCCCTACGCCGTGCCCAGGGCAGCGTCTGCCCTTTCTGCACTGAAGACACAGGAACACGTCCAGGGGGCAGGGGGTGGCGGGGGGCTGCCAGACCCCCCAGGACCCAGCCGTGACCGCAGGTTGGTACCCAGAGCGGGCAGAAACGGGGTGCAGAAGCACCGGGGCTGCCCTGCGCTGCTGGAGGCGAGGGAGCGGGGCTTGGCCTCTCCATCGCCAGCGGCCACAGGGCTCGTGGCAGCCAGGTGAGGACCGGGAGCTGGGGGGCTGGGCGTTCCCCCCGGCCTGCCCCCTCCTCACCCCGGCTGCTCCGTGCCCTACCCATCGCCAGCCTGTCCGGCTGGGAGGCCGGGGGCAGCCTCCAGTTTTACCCCACACCCCGCATCCCAGACCGAAGAGGACCCCACTACCCAAGACCCCCAGGTTTTGGGGGGCTGCAGGCCATAGGACGGATCCTGCTCTGCAGCCAGGGACAGTAAGGCCACTGCTCCCCCAAAATCTCCCCTCCGGGGCCCTTGCGCCAGCTGTGCATGCAGGGTCCCCATGTTTCGGTGACACACAGAGCCTGCTCTCACCTGCTCCTCAGCTGCAGAAACTTATTTGAATAATTTGCCTCGCAAATCTGCAAGCGCCAGCTCGAATCGCACGTCATGGGAGCCCATGGCGATGCACGAGCCGCGCGCGGGGCAGCCGCGGCGGGGACACAGGCACGGCTCCCGGCGCTGCACAACAAAGCACCACCCAGCCGTACGGCGACACGCGGTGACAATCGGCAGCGTTGTTTGCCGCTCCCATGTTGTCACGTCCCATCGGGGACATCAGAGCACCTGCTAATCAAATCTAGTGCTGGCCTCCAGCCCTGCTGCCAGCACACCATCAGCCAGGCAGGTGAGGGGCAGGGCTGGATATGGCCTGTGAATCGAGGCAGTAAATCTGATAAGCTATCAGCTAGCGCCACGATTAGTTGGATAATTAAGGACAAGGAGTCAGATTTTGAGCTTATTTGCCACTGGTGTAAATACAGAGTAAGTGACCTGGCTGCTCCCGGGGATCAGGAGGAGCTGCGACCCTCGCAGCCAGCACATTAAACGCACAACGGTTTCTCTTCTTTTAAAAATAATAGAATAAAAATCACCCCCCAGCATCTCAACGCTAACTGCCAGGATTGCAAGGCGAGAGGTGGCAACGAGACCATCTGGCAGGGCTCCGGCACGGGGCCGGGTCAGCGGGGAAAAAGGGGACTCGCCGGAGCTGGGGCAAGGGTTTGGGAGGCACGGATACAAGGCGGGTTCCTGCAAACGGGTCTCCGCATACCTGGCAGAGCAGGCTGAGCTATTCTGAGCTCCAAAGCCCTAGAGGAGGGAGGAAAAATGAGTTGGAGGAAGGTTAGGAGCAAAGCAGCAGAGGTCTAGGCTAAGTTACAGCATTTTTTATTTGGTTAAAGCAGACAGACAAACGCCCGCCTGCCTCCCGGGGTCCCACCACCAAACCCCTGCTAACCTGGCACCCCAGAAATTGCTGGGGGGCCGGTGCAGGCTGGAGCATCCCTCAGGGACCAGATCTGGCTGAGTTCAATCCCTGCTGAGCACTGCCTCCTCCAGCACACGCATCCTACCCCGCTCCCAGCCATGCTGTGAACAAGCAACATGCCGCCTCACGCAGCCCGAAGGCAGGGGAGGCACTTGCACGGCCTCAGCACCCACCGTCCCACAAGCGGAGGGTCACCCACCTGCAGCAGACATCGCAAGGAAGGATTTTCGGGATGGGTTTCCTCATCCCCGCTGCACCAGCCAAGCACAACCCCCAGGTCTGACTGTCGAGGGACAGCAGGATGGCTGAACACCCATGCATCCCAGCTCACTTTCCTTTAGCCTCTCTCTCTGATGGCTTCCCAGTCTAACCTGTCCCCACCGCTCCCCAAGAGCGGCCGGAGGTGTGGGACCATGCAGCGGCCGTGCTGGGGCACAGCTGATAGCACAGCCCCACGCCACAGGCACCAGCTGGGGGACCGCAGCCCCCAGACCCTCCCCATCAACACCCTGCACCCCTCTACCCCCTCGCCAACTCTCTTCCCAGCCCCAAGTCCAAAGCAAAGAAAGAAAGGAAGGAGAGAAAGAAGGGGAGAAAGAAATAAAACACTAAAACAAATGAAAACTAAAACAAAAAGCAGCAGTTGGGAGGCAGCCTTGTTAGGACAACTCAGCAAAATAAAATTCCGGTTTATTGTTGGACAACATTGTTTCACACATACATCAAACAGGCCAAAAAAAAGAAAAAAAAATAAAAATAAACAGCAACTTCATAGACAGAAAAAAAAAAAAAGAAAACCTTTTTATCTTTGGCCTTGCCACCTCATACAAACCACGATCTATGGTACAGCTAAAGTACATACACAAAAAAAGTTACTGGAATGCTCAGAATAAGATTGTAAATTTTTTTTTTTTTGCATTTTTGTCTTTTTTTTTTTTAATTTTTTTACAAGGTTTTGTTTTATTCTCCTTTGAGATAATGGTTTGGGCCTGGTCACACCACAAGTAAAGTCAGAGATAGGTAACAAGAGAGATATACACTTCAAAGCCCCCCTTTTGGTCAATCCGAGATCACTTAAAAATGGCGGACCTCCTAACAATATGTACAAAAATATAAAATGTAAATAAAAAATACAAACAAATTCTCCTTTAAAGTACTTTTAAGAAAGAAAGCAGGGCCTTGAAGTTTTGGTGCTTGGGGGGGAGGGGGTCTGTGGGGGAAGGGGGGGTTTCTCTCCCCGCTAACGGGCGAATCGTTTCGTATGTTCGTTGAGTGGCAGCGCCGCGCCGGGGGGCCGGAGACGGGGTTCACTCTACTTGGTGAGGATGACCACGGCGGAGGGGGGAGGAAGGGTGTGTGTGTGTGTGGGTAGGGGGTTGCAACGGGAGGGGAGGGGGGTCCCAAGGGTGAAGAGGACGCGCTGGCCTTTTTTGTTGGTTTGTTTTCCTCCTTATTTAAAAAAAAAATAATAATAATTTGCTGCCTAGTCATCTTCATCGGTTTTCTGCTTCTTGGGATCGACGTCGTCATCCTGGGGGGAAAGCAAAGCTGTCAGGAGAGGGGATGGGGAGCGGGGCTGCTGGGGGGCCAGCGAGAGCCACACCAAGGCAGGCAGCGAGGCAGGAGAGGGTTTCAGGTCCCTCTCCCACCTCCGGGACAAGGACAGAGCAACACAAGTGTTTCCCCGCCTCATGCAAAATCCTCTCGGGGAGCCCCTGAGCACCCCCAGCCTGGCCTGCCCTGAGCACCCTGCAGCTCCCCAAGCTAGGGCCAGTGGCTCCGTGCAGCCGGAGCGGACACCCCGCTAACCAGGCCAGCGTATAAACGGAACTGGGCTGCGTCCCTGGAGAGGCACAGGGAGCGCGCCGGCAGGGCGTTCCAGCCCCCGAGCCCGGCACGGCCCCTCCGGCCCCGCTGTCGCTCCCCCCACGCCCTCTGGGGACACGGGTGGCTCTGAGGGGCTGGTTGCTCTTCCTACCTCGTCGTCCTCAGCTGCCCGTTTGCCTGTGGCTCCCTCAGCTTCGTCATCTTCATCACCGTCCTCTTCCTCACCTGCATGGAGAAGGGGAGGAACGTGAGACCCTCTCGGAGGGTTATAGCACCATGTGCCTCCCCTCTGGGTTTAAATCTGGCTCAGCCCCACACCGCGATGTCCAGTGTCCCGTCTCCCCAGCTGGCACAGCCCCTGCTCGGGACAGGAGGTGCCCGAGGACACGGGGGCCTTTGGGGCATCCCCCAACTGACTTGACCCCCCCAAAGGGGAAACGAGGATCGGCAGCATCGAGTCTGGCTCACACCGCATTTGTAGCGCGGGCAACGGGACGGCAAAACCAGCACCTACCGCAAGCGCCGAAATGACGGCAAAAAGGGGGAGAAGAAAAAAACCTCTAGTGGCTGCTCCACCTAACCGCTCCAGATTACTTCTGCTTCCCTTTGCAGCTATTAGTCCATCTTTAATGAGTTAAGAGAGCCAGAACGCATTAGTTCTGAGTCAGAACACTTTCTAATTATCAGAACAGCAAACAAATGCTACCAACTTATCGTACAGCCAGAGAGGAGGATGAGCAGAGAGCTCTGGGCTTTGACCCACTTTGAGCTCAACTAGGCCAGTGGATCAGAACGACCAAGTCCATCGCCTTCGGCCAGTTTTGGGGGGTCAGGGGCAAGACCGGAGGCTCCAGAGGAGGAACAACCTCTCGGCTGCCCAGACGAGTCTCTTGTGTAACAGGAGACCCTACTAAAACTTAGAGCGCTAAGGCCAGTAAGCTGGCTTTAAACCACCACCACGAGCCACACGTATAGACAGCCGGGGGATTAAGGTCAGCCCATCCTCCCTTCCCCTCTCCTCTCCCCGGCATGTGCCCAGCCGCGGCATGGCCCACACGGCGGAAAGGGCCAAGATTAGCTCCCAGCCATGGATCAACACCCCGGCAGCCATCACATGCACCGGGCCCGCCGGCGGGTCAGGTGACAGCACCAAGCTGATTGGGAGCATTTTTAGTTCTTTGAGCTGCTTTAAGCAAAGCAAATAATGAGATGGGATGGGGAAAAGGGTGAGAAAAATATACCCTCAAGCTCCCCTCTGCTGTCAAACTCCGGGATGGAGTTTGGCTGCAAGTGGTGGAAAAAAAAGCTGATGCAAGCTGCACTTGCTGCCTTTAAACCTCCCTCCTGCAGTGTTCAGCTGCAGTTCTCAGGCAGAGATCACCCGAGGGCAGCAGGCACGGACAGACAGAGCCCATGCGGGATCCCGGCGAGATGTGTGTGCCTCCCAGTGCTGCATGCCAAATCGTGCCTGCGCTCGGCGAGCTGGGAGGAGCGGGGCTGGCACTGCGGGACCGAAGCTCCCTGGGCTTGTCACAGCAGTATCCAAGCAACACTTCCACCCCGCACACACGCGCCTGCGGCACACGCATCCCCCTCCTGCCCGAGGGGAGCAGGGAGAGACGAGTATTCCCCCCCCTTCCACCCCGAAGCAGGGCTGGAGGTGGACGGGCTCAGGACAGCACACGGCAGCACTGTGCTCTGTCCCCAAGGGTTAAAATCCCGCGTATGAACAGGGCCACAATTCCCAGTTTTTCCCTAGTGAGCCAACTCCTACCAAAGGGCACGGCAGCCGCAGGCTGCTGAGAACAGAGCACTACCCCAAAGGAGGCAGCTTTGCCCGCTTGCGCTGTCTGAATAGGTGCTGGCCTAATGGTCATGACGTTTCCAGCCCTGTCCCCATCTCCCAAAACTAACCAACAGGTTAGTAGGTCAGCACGTAAACCGAAAATTCACAGGGGATTAACCCAGTAACAGCTAATCAAGGGCCCCGAGTTCATGTCAGCGTAACAAGGATGGTTTTCTCCCAGCCTTAACGAGTGATAAAAATAAACAATATTATTCATCCAAGTAGATCTTGGGAAAAAAATAATAGCAGGGAGGGTGAGAAGTGATTCGGCAAGTCACTGCTGGATTTCTGGTCGCTGCTGCCAAAACCCACTTCCAGGCTGGGTCAGGTCAGGAAACAGGGGAGGGCAGGGAGACGCAGGACACTGCGGACAGGGAAGGTTCAAAGCAAGCCTGTCCGCTCCCATTGGAGGAGTGGGGAAGAGCTGCAGGCTCCCCTGACTGCTTCCACATGGCATCCAGGCTGGGAAAGGGCTGGGAGAGGAGGGGACAACATTAGCCTCTGAGCGTGCTGCTCCATGAGCAAGGACGGTGACCTATCCCTGGTGCCAAGGCATGGCTATCCAGGGCTGTCCCCATCCCACCGGCCGGCACCCACGCCTGCGGCGGCCGTTGCAATCACAAGAGTCAAGGGCAGGCTTTACTACTCGCACGGAAGGGCTAATGCGCTTATTCAGCACCGCGGTACGGTGCCGTCTGGCCAGAGGAGGAAGGGAGAAATCTGTCCTCAACCTGCTGGAAGGGATTCAAGGCTGACTTCACTCCCAGTACCGGTGGCCTGGGCGAGCGAGGGAGGACTGAGCCTGGCTAGCGAGAGCCACCTGGCCGCAGCCGCGAGGGGGAGATGCTGCTCTCGGCTCTCTGCTGCTTCCTGGGAGTCTGCTGTCCCTGGGATGGGGGCAGGGGGAACAAAGAAAGTTACCATCACCCTCTTCCTCCTCGTCCTCTTCCTCACCACCTTCCTCTTCCTCTTCGTCTACTTCGTTGTCAGCCTCCTGCTCTCCGTTTTCCTCGTTCTCCTTGGCAAGACAAAATATCACTTAAAAAAAAAAAAAAGCACTGGGGAAGGGAGAAGGGGGAAAAGATGTTCAGCAGAAGTGCACGTCCCCAACCTTTCCTGCCTAAAGCAAAGCACGGGGCCACCCGAGCCCCAGGCGCACATCCCGCCTGCCGCCACACGACGCAGGCAGCCCAGACACGGAGGATCAAGCCTGGAATAACTTGGGGCTGCAGCGTCGAGGCCAAGACAAAGACTGCAAAGGCTCTTGTGACACTTTGAAACGCAGAGTGAAATTCCCCCAGCGTGTTAAAAATAGGAAACCAACCGGTTTACTTGTACACAATGTGTTTCCCCGCTTAACTGATTATAACACTGTAAATCTAGGGTTTGGGGTTGGTTTTCCCCCCCTCTCCTTTTCCAGTGCCTAGGAAGGAGGCGGCACTGTACACAACCTCACACAGCTCTCGGGGAGGGGATCCAAGCCCAGCCCAGCCCTTCCTTTCTGCACACCCACAAACTGCCCACAGGCTGGGCTGAACCCCAAGCCCCAGAGGCCCGAGGGCTCTGCACAGCGCGGTGCTGCCATTTGGAGGGGTCCCCTCTCCAAAGGCAGGCCTGGGGACAAGCTCGCAGCAAAAGCAAGAGGAGGGGGGGAGGAAAATAAAAAGGCGTTGGCGTAAAGGGCTGCCTCTCCCTGCAAATCTTAGCCATACTCACAGCGTTGCCATTGGCCGGTGCATCTCTGCCATTTTCTGTTTCTTCAACAACTTCCTTCTTCTCTTTTAGATCCTGGAAGGAGCAGAAAAGCAGAGAAGTCACCCCAATTCCAAGTGTCTGGGTCAAAGAAGCTGCAGATCAGGTGTGAAAAACACAGTCCAAAACGAGCGCAGGAGCTGGTTTCTCCTCACACCGATTTGCTCTGCGATTTGGTCGCCACGTTCTGGCTCCTCCTTGGGAATGGGAGAGCGTGGGGGCGAATCTCAATCCAAGCCAGCCTTGCCAGACAGCAGCTATCTAAAAAAGAGACTGCTCTGTTTCACCTCTAAGCACCCGAACACACAAGAGCTGGCCGCCTGCATATGCTCAACAGCAGCAGAGCTGGCTGATTGCCCATCTTAGCACAGTCCACGCAAGCTCCTGCAACGCCATGGAGAGCCGACAGCCCCATCCAATGCATGGGCTCCGCCGCCCCAGGGCTGCGGACGTCCACGGCTGCTCGGTACCTTCGCAGCAGGAACAAATCCCAGGGACTCATTAGCAGAGACTGCGGTCTCTGCCCTGCCTGGAGAAAATCATACGGTAAATATTACATGCCTGGTCTTTCTCGCGGCAGCAGAGAGGAGACTCCAGGATCCAGCTCGCAGCTTCAAGTGTAACAGGATGGGGTGGGGGAAGAAGTCTATTTTTACACCGCTCCAAGAGCCGTGCCTGGCTAGTTCGGTTCAAATCTCCACCACGAGCAGAGCGAGAGGAGAGCGGGAGCTTGTGTGTTTTTGCTATTGATCACTGTCAAAATGTCATGCCAAGTCGCTCGGCAAACAGGCTGAGAGCATCCAACGTTATGTTCCCGCATAAAGAACACTTGGATTTAACACTGGCATCTCTGCTTGCATCCTCCTCCCCTTCTGTTCCTCCATCAGCTGGAGCGAGATCCTTCAGCACAAGGACCGTTATCCCAGCCAAGGAAAGCAGAGAGGCCCTTCCCCGGGGCCAGCGGCACAGCAGCGACCACGAGGTGTTTAGAAGTTGCTGGCAGCTCCCTGCTTCACTGCAGCAGCGGCGGCAAGCGGCTTTGCCCCCCTCCCACCTGCCCTTTGCGGCTGCCTCGCAGCCCGCAGCCAGCAGGCACTTTCACTCCCGCTGAGCCACCGTCACTTCCCTCGTGGGAACGCCGGCAGGCAAGAGCATGGCCCTGGCCCTGCTAGCGTGACCGCTGCTCTGGTTTTGGGAAGGTTTCTGCTACCCTGCAGGCAGCTTCGGCAAGGCAGCGCAGGGGTTTTAGACCACCGGGTTATTTAAACCGCTCAGACGGGCACGCACAGATGCCATTGGAGGCACCCAGGCTGCCGGAGCATCAAGGAAAGACTTTCTTTGGAAGCAAGCTTTGGGGCGACTATACCTGTTGATTGAACCTCACCGAATGGAGCCAGCATCCCAGGAGTCTGCGGTAAAGCAAAACCACAAGCTCCCTCCTCCTTTCACTGCTCACATACAAATCCCAGGCCATCTCCTCCACGCTACCCAATTCCACCGCAGCTTTACGCTCTGAGCAGCAGCTCCCCTGCTCCCCAGAGGCTGACCACAACCATTTAACCTCTCGCGCACCGTCGCGCTGCTGCGCTCTGCAACCGCTGCCTCGCGTCAGGCGAACGGGCAGGAGCGCGACAACGCGTTTCCCAAGTTAAACACTGAGCAAGCCGAGCAGTCAGAGTTTCCACATCTCACTATACCCGACGGTTCTTTTCAAGAAGAGTCCTTCACAAAACGTAAGCAATTCTCCCGGTGAAGGAACGACTCATTCTTGGGGATTTTTAGCTGGACACATCTCCAGCCCTGACCTTTCCCGCACGGCTGAGGACGCTCTCAGTTTAACGACCATCAGGGTGCCAGGTCATGAAGTTTGTGCTAGCAACAGGGTTGCAGAAAGGCCCGCAGCTCCTGCCTTTCCCCGGGCCCAGTCCAATACAAACAGACAGACGTGTACGGCAGCCTCCAAAGCGGCACTCCGTGCGGCAGGGCTGCTTTAGCTCCAGAGCTTTGACAGAGCCTCTAATTATAGGTGTGGCGAGGCTGTTTGTCCATAAAATAGCAACGGCGTGTAGTCATACTGCCCGGGAAGCTCTGCCTTCGCTCCTGCTCCGCTCCTCCGGGGCGCGAGCGCCAGCGCTGCCGCCGGCGGGGAGCAGGATCCCGGTGGGAAAGGGCCGGGAATCCCCAGCCCCCCGCCCCGGCAAGGAGCCGCGTCCATACACACACACACACACACACCGCCGCCGCCCCCCCCCCCCCCGGGGACGGCGGAGGAGCCGCCTCCCGCCGGCAGGGGGCCCCCCCGCGCCGCCACGCGCCCGGCCGCCGTTCAAACCGCGCGCCACTCTCCGCGCCCCTCTCATTGGCCGCCCGCCAACGCGCCGGCCCGGCGCCCCGCGGGCTGCCGGGAAATGTAGTCCCCGGCGGCGGCGGAGGGGGGGGGGGCGGGGGCGGCGCGGCGGACTCCGGTTCCCAGGGGGCGGCGCGGGCAGGGCCGCACGTGGTGGGCGCCCCGCGGCACGGCGGCGGCGGGCGGGGGCGGTGCTCGGCGCGGAGCCGCCGCCCGGGCGGGGCGGGATCCCGCCCCCTCCCCCCCCGCCGCCTCCCGGGAGCGCTCCGGACGGCGAGGCGGGACGAGGGCGAACGGCCCCGGTGCCTCCGCGCTTCCCCCCCCCCCACTCCGCCGCCGCCACCGGGTGTGCGGGGGGGTCACCTTGCCGCCGTGCGCGCCTCCGCCCGCCCCGCAGCACGGACCCCCGTGTCCCCCCCTCCCCGGGAGGCCGAGGCCCCCTTCCCCCACGCCGTAAAGGGCAGGGGAAGGTTAACGGCAAACTTGGCCCCGTTCCCCCGGGGAGGGATGGGGGAATCGACCCGCCTCGCCGCTTCCCGGCTCTGGGAGAACCGGAGGCAGCGGAGACCGAGCCGCGGCCCCGGAGCGGAGGCAGGGCGAGCGGGGGGGGGCACGGCTGCGGGAGCGGGAAACAGAAGTGAAATCGAAATCTGCCAGAAACGGCGTTTTGTTGGTTGTTTTTTGTAAACCTTCCGCCCTACCGGTTTTTTTTTGTTTTTTTAATTTTATTTTATTCTTTCCCCCTCCTCCAGCCCCGCTTCCCCCAGGAGCCGCACGACCCGGTGCCGGCCGGGCGCAGGGTGAGGAGGCCCTCGGGCACGGCCGCCCGCCGCCTTCCCACGCACCCGCCCGGGTCGAGCCGGGTCCCCCCGCAACTTTCCCGGCAGCGGCGGCGGCAGGACCCGGCCGCGGCCCCGGGCTGGACGGGGAGCGCAGCCCGCCCGGGTGCCCGCCGCCCCCGGGGGACGCTCCGCCGCGGCTGGCAGACAAAGGCGGGCACCGGGAGCCGCAGCGGAGACCCCCGGGAGAGCCTCCCCCGGCCGGTACCGCTGCTCCCCAGCCGCCCCCCATCGCCCCCCGGTACCGACGCGCAAAGTTCTCCCGCGGCGGGGAGCTCGGCCCGGAGCCCCCCCAGCCCCAGCGCACCCGGGGCAGCTCCGCCGTGGGGGCAACTCCGAAAATAGCAACTGCCCCCCCCGCCTCCGGGGGCGACTCCGAAATAACAACACACACACACCCAATCCGGGGGGGCTCCGACACAGCAACTGCCCCCCCCCCCCCAACCCTTCCGGGGGGGCTACTCCGAAATAGCAACTCTCCTCCTTCCTCCAGGGGTAACACCGACACGGCCATTACCCCCCCCCCCGCATCGAGGGGGTGCAACTCCGAAATACAAACCGACCCCCCCCCACCCCGCGCCTTTTCGGGAGCAACTCCACAAGTCACTGCCCGCCCCCCCCCCCCCCCCGCAACCCTCCGGTGCGTGCTCCGGAGCCCTCCCCCCCCCCCCGCAACCCTCCCGTGCGTGCTCCGGAGCCCCCCCCCCCCCCGGCAACCCTCCGGTGCGTGCTCCGGAGCTCCCCCCCCCGCAGGGACGGGGCCGAGCGGGACCCAAGTTTGACGGGGCTGTCAAGCTCCCGCAGCGGATTGAATGAGGCGAGCGCTGCCCGCCGCCGCCATCCCCCCGCCGGAGACGGGGGCCGAGCTGCAACCGCGCTCCCCCCCGCCCCCCCCGGCTCCGCACACAGCCACGCTCCCCGAGCCCCTCCGCGGCGGGACGGCCCCGCAGCGTCCCCGGGAAGGCGGGAGGGAGCGGGCCGCGGCAGCCGGCGCGGCACGGCGGGGCTGGCAGCACCGGTGAGGGCGGCGAGCACGTTTCCCGCACGCTGTAGACAAAGAAACGGCGCAGGGAGAATCCTGACGGCGAGCGCGGCGGCGGCGGCCCCGCACCGAGCCCCGCCGCGAACTTCAACGGGGGAGGTGGGGGGGTGAGCGGGAAAAGGGGGGGTGGCGGTAAAAAAAAAATTTTTAAAAAAGCGGAAAAGAGAAAAAAATGCAAAAAAAAAAAAACGCTCGGGAAAAAAAAATGCGGGGGGGGGGGGAGAAAAGCGTCGGTCGGCGGGGGGAGGCGCGGGGCGGCGGCTCACCTTGGCGGAGATCTCGGCGCTGGTGTCCACGGCCGTGTCGGACATGGCGGGGGCGTGCGGGGCTGTGGCGGGGCTGTGGCGGCGCGGGCGGCGGCGCGGGCAGAACAATGCCAAGATGGCTTTGCGCGAGCCAGTGGGGACTCACGCGGCGCCACCGGCCCTCTTATAGAGCCGGGGGGCGGCGCGCGCGCTGCCCCGCGCCGCGCCCATTGGCCGCGCGCGTCCGCGGCCGCCGGCGTTCATTGGCCGCGGCGCAAACAATGGGCACGGCCGCTTAAAGCGGCAGGAGCCGCCGGCGCGCCGGCACTGCGGCGATGAGTTCGCGTCCGGTCTCAGCGTGGGCGAGGCGCAGGGGCGGCGGAGCCCCGCCCCCTTGTTCCCCTCCCTTCGCTTTGCCTCCGCCCCCGCCGCCTCCGCCCCGCCCCGCCCCGCCGTGTGAGGAGGCGGCGGCGGGCGGGAGGGAGCTTCCCCCCACCCCCCCCCCCCGCTCCTCCTTCCCCGTCCCCCGCCGCAGCCAGCCCGCACGCCTGCGCCGGGGCGGAAAAATAATAAGAGTTAAAAATAATAATAATAGTAATGCGGGAGAACCGGCGCTGCGCACCCCCCGCACCCCGCTCCTCAGCGCCCGGGGAGCGGTGCCCGCCCGGGGCGGCCGGCGGTGCCGGAGCGGGCGGGCGGTGGCGGGGAGCCCCGTCCCCTCGGCCGCCCGCCGGGGTAACCCGTCCCCCTCCTCCCCCGCGCAACCTGCGCCGTGTTTTCCGCGCCGCGGAAACTTCGGTGGGTTTTTTTGGTCACAACAACAACAACAACCGCCGCCCCCGGCGGGGAGCGGGGGAAGGGCGCCCAGCCCAGCCCAGCCCGCCGGGGGTACCGGCCGCCGCGCAGAAATGCGGGATTCCCACCCATTTGCTTATTTTACAATTAAAAAAAACCCACCCGGGCCGCCGCGCCGACGCCCCCCCCCCCCCGTGACCTTAATGCATGGCAGGCACCGGGAGGTTTCCCCGCACTCCCCCATCCGCAGCCCGCCGTTACACCGGGCCGCAGCTCCCCCCCCCCCCCGCAACCTGTGGGCACCGGGGCCACCCCTGCCCCCCCCCCCCCCCCCGCCCCGCCGCCGCGGGGTAACGGGGCACTGGCGAGGCGAGTGAGGGGGCTGTGCCACACTCAAGATGGCGCCGAGAGCCCTTCGTGGGGTAACCACACGGTTTTGCCACCTGCCGGGAGCTGCTCCGCAGCCCGCAACGGCCCCGCGGGCGAGGCAACGCCGCGCCTAAGCGCTCCCCGGTGCGGAAAGCGCGAAGGAAGGGGCGAGGGGGTGAGGAAAAGCACCCCCGGACGGAGCAGCGCCTCTGCCACACTCAATATGGCCGCCAGGCCGGGGCAATAGTCGGCGGCGCCTGTCCTCGGAGGGCGGGATCTAGGGATCGAGCGATGCGGATTGGCCGATAGACCTGAGCGAACGCTGTGCTGACGCTTTGCGGGTTATTATTGGCTGGAGCGCCTGTCTGTCTAAAGCGGAGTGGTTTTGAAAACCCGGAGCGGGCGCTGGGGCGGAGCGGTGGAGCGGAGCTGGAGCCACCTGCCTGGGGGTACGGGGCAGCCTGCAGGGGCGCGACCCCCCCCCCCCGAGGTGGCTGCCGCGGGCACGGGGTGCGCTTCTCCCGGCTGCTGGGAGCCGGGCTGCCCCTGGGCTCCCCCCCTACAGCTCCAGGAGAGCTGCGGAGAAGCCGCGGCAGCCCACGCACCGCCTGGCACCAGGCGTCGCGGCACGAGGCGTCATGGCGCCGGCCTCCCTCACCCCATCCCCACATGCGCCCGGCGGCGGGACACTGAGGCCACACGGCCCCGTTTCCAGGACAAAACGTCCCTCCCACAACACATCATAGCACGGCAAACAGGCTGGTCGGTGCCCGGTTGTGCCGTGGAGGACTTTTCTCCTCAGCCTCGGTGCCCTGCCCCTGACGGGAGCAGCCCTGAGGTGATGGCGGGGGGGAGGGGGGTCGGCGCCTGAGGGCTGTGGCGGGAGCAGGAAGCACCGTGGCGGCCGTGGCCTCATGTCGGCCGCTGACCCTCTGGCCGACCTTGCGCCAGGGCTGGCCGTCCGCTGGCCCGGGGGCCACCTCGCTGGCTGCGAGCCCACAAGCTGAGCGCCGCCGCAGGGAAACTCTCGCTTTGCGTCAGAGCCGCTCTCGGCACAACGGTGCCCCGCTCGCGGCTCTCGGGCGAGCCGGCGTTTGGTCAGGAGGGGCCTTTTGGGGACAACGCATTTCTCAGGTCGGATGACCCGGGAACGGGGCGAGAGCCTTTCCGTGCGCTCGGGGGAAGGACAGGGCTGTGGAAAACCGGGATTTCTGGTCGCTGCTGGCTACGCCTCTCGCTTCGGTGTGTTCAAGAGAAGGGCGGCTGCTGTCTGATCCCGGAGACCGCGCTCAACGGCGGGTTTGGGGCAGGTTTGCTACCAGGGCTGGAGGCAGGAGCGCCCTCTGCCACAGCCCGGCCCGGGGCTGGCGGAGGGTGAGCCTCTAAATGCGTCCGAAAGAGGAAAGGGGGAAAAAAAAAAAAAACCCCACCGCACACAAGCCCAGCCCTAAAATAAAACACTTCTGCTATAACTTGGCTTTAATGTGTACCAGGGATGTTCCTTTGGGCTTGGGGGTTCCCACATTTCACCACCAGTTAAAAGAAAAAGACGTGGGATATTTGGGGAAGAAAATTAGGAATCCTCAAGGGATGGTCACACCAGGATCCCACAGAAGACAGAGAGAAACAGGGGGAGAGAGAGAGAAAAAAAAAAAACCAAAAAAACCCCAACCGAGCCTGGAGTGGAAGCAGAACTGCCTTAAACCACTCTGCGTTGGAAATCCATGTATAGCCCTCGCGGTGCAGCGGGATAACCCGGCCGGTGAGTGCCCCGGCGCGTGAGGCAGCGGGAAACAGGCTCAGCTCGGCGTTTTATGCCTCAGCAGTCCAAAAAGAAACAACCACCAAAAAAACTCTTGCCTGTAAAAGGCAGCTGCTGCTTCACCTCTTCTCCACCCCTCCCGCCGGCCAGGGCTGGGGAGCGGCTCCGCAGGGAGCAGCGAGAGGAGGAGGAGGAGGAGGAGGGTGGAAGGGGACTTTGCAAAAGTGCCCGAGCATCGAGGACAGAAGTTTCCAGGGCTGAGCTCTGCCTGGGACCTCGCTCCGTCTGCGGCAGCCGATTGCTTTGGCAAAGGAGTCGAGGTGCCGGAGGAGGCGGTAGGAGTTTTCCCTCCTCGCCGGCCGTTTCCCTCGCTCAGCAAGTAGCAGCCTCTCTAATCCCCGGCGAAGATCCTGCTGCTCGGGCGATTATTTCATCGCGGCAAGCTGCTCCTCGGAGGAAATTCTCATTACGCTCTTCGGAGAGGCAGGGGAGGGGCGACTGTCACTCAGCCGCTCTGGAAAAACAGAGGGATGAGCCTGCAGCATCCCCGGGCTCCGGCGCACGAGACGTGGTAGTGTTTCTAGGTCAGGCTGGTGATGCGGGACGTGAAGCCAGCAGAGATGACATCCTGGCTGTGTCACCTTCTGTCCTTCCGTAGGCGAGGGTCGCACGCGGGGGCCGTGGCTTTGTGGACGTTTGCTCTGCGGGGCTTGGAGGAGCCGGTGGGAAAGGAGCGCTGCTGGGGGGCGGTGGGGAGGTGGGAAGGAGCTTTGTGTGTGCTCTCGGGGGGGAGCGGAGGTGTGTAGACCACTGGGGCCAGCTCACGGGTCCAAAAAGCGTCCTCGTGAGACCCTGGGGCCAAGGCTGAGACCTCGCCTCAGAAGGCAGAGACTGCGCTTGGAGAGCAGCAGCCACCCCAGCCCAGGGCAGGGCTGACGAGGCCGCCCTCCTCCCCACGTCTCGGGCTGGTGCTCCTCCGTCCATCCCCACGAACCACGTAAACAGGAGGCAGCAGGTCCCTGTGGCGCGCTTTAATTAAGGGATGGAGACACCGACTTCGTCTTTCCCCAGAGGATTGCAAAAGGCCCAGGCGGGCCCCACACTTCAGCTCACAGCCATCCCTGCTCCGACACGCGCTCTGCCCCCTGCATTGCAAAACAAGGGCTCTGACTCACCGGCCTTTCCCAGCCTGGAAAGGCTCACGGAGCCTGGAGACATTTGCAGGGATCCCTCAGAGGGATGTAGGGAGTCTGGCTGCTCTGCACCCCGCTGCCAGCACCCAGAGTGGGACGTGGCGGGCGGGACGTGGCATCGTCCCACCGATGTCCTCCTCAGGCTTCCGCCTGGAGCCCCGGGGTGAGGACAGCTTGCTGGGGAGGTTATCGCCTGTGACTGGAGGATATGGGAAAGGGAGAGTGACCTCTCCAGGTCCCCTCACCCCAGCAGGCAATGACATGACAGTCCCTTGATGTCCAAGACGCTCGCTGGCTTCTCGAGGGCTCTGGGAAGCCACCGCCCTGGCCGGCGGTGAGAGGCAGTGGCAAGGGAGAACCCTTTTCTGCCTGCCTCCACTGGGTGCTGGCAGGAGCCAGGACCAGGTTGAGGGCAGCAATACACCCCAGCGCTGCTGCTAATCCTGCTTCTGCCTACGGGCAGGGTGGGGACACGACCAGGGGGACGAGGGAAGCCTCTGGTTTGGGATGCCGGCTTTTCCAAGGGAGCCCACAAAAGGAGGAGGGGACCCAGCATCACCTCCCTGGCTGCCGAGGGCCAGCGCCGGTGATGCCGTGGCGCGGGAGCCGGCGCTCCAATCCCTGCCCTTCCCTGCCTGCGCGCCAGGACGACCCCAGCTCGCCCCTGGCAGGCTGCTGAGGCCCCACAGCTGGGTTTAAAGGCAGCAAAGCTGATTATTGCCTTTCTCTCAAGCGAAGGGTGAGGAGGGCATTGGGGCAACCTGCCTCAGAGGCAGGGGGAAGAGACCTGTGCCCCAGGGTGTGGGCTTGGTGAAGCTGGAAAACGGTTGTTTCTCTCTTTTAATGAGTTTTTTGGGTTTTCCCCGGTTTGAAGGCTGGTTGTGACTACGAGCCCGAGTGAACAACGCCGTGGATCAGACTCGGGGCAAGGGCCTATCACACGGAGATCACACACCCACACCCTGCCCCGGGCCTGGGCCTTGGGCCAGAGACGTGGTTTCGCCTCTCGGGGCTCCTGTCCCACTGCTCAAAGTGATGTGCGGAAGAGATTTAACAGCAGAGCAAGAGAGGAAGGTGGGAGGGAGGAGGCGAGGCCAGGTTCTCTTCCCTCCCTGCCTCTCCCAGCCCTTTGCAAACACGAGGCCGTTGCAGTGTCCTCAGGAGGAGGGAAAACCCCTCCCTGCACGTGCCCAGGGCTGGATGTGTGTTGGAGCAGGGATTGCTGCGCAGCGTGGCCAGCCCCGGGCACACGACCCCGATCGTGTCCTGCTCTCTGTCCCCCTTCCTCCTGCCGTCCCCAGCAGGACAGCCCCCCAGAGCCACCCCATGGGGCTCCCCACCCAACTGGGGCCACCCTCCTGCCCCAAGCCGGCCACGGGGCGCCGATGGCCATCATCCTACAGGGAGAACTGCGTGGAGAGCTACCGCTCCTTCGTCTCGTCCCTCCTTGCCGCGTTGGCACACCTGGGAGAAGACGGACACACAGCGCGCATGCACACACTCACAAAACCAACCTCAAATCTGGACCGGTATCAGAGAGAATTAATTACTGTCTCATGCATATTCAGATGAGAAACTCAGCTGAACCTGGCGGCAGTTCGGCGCCTGGGGCGGCCCTGGAAAGGAGAATTCCTCTGGAGAGATATAAATCACCGCTCCCCTCTATTGCTTTCCCCGTGGAGCACTACCTCCTGGGGAAGAACTGAACCTTGATTTCCTTTTTTTCTCCTTCTTCGTTTTCAATCCGCACAGGGCCCCTGTAATTACAATGGGCTGCTTTAGGGCTTGAGTTATTTATTGGGTAACAGCGACACACCTACCCGGCTCCAGCCGCCTGCCTGCCCGCGTGCCGCAGCTTGTCCTGCCTACCTAGCAGCACCCGCCGTGCCGTGCCGTGCCGTGCCGTGCCTTGCTGCTTTACCTTGAGACAGCGCAGGCAGCGGCAGCAAACAGGGGCCACCAGCCTTAAGCAATCCACTAAAGACACATCCATGGTGGTATAGCGCCTGTGAGCAGGGGCGAGAGCCGCGCTCTCGTTTTATTGCAAAACACCATCTCGCACACGCGTTTGTGTGCTGCTACGGTGGGTGGTGGATGCCACCAAAGCTCACACCGGTTTTGAAATCTTTGGACCCATTTTACAGGTGGGGAAGGTGAGGCATGGAGCAGGGAGGTGATTTGCCAGGGGTCATCCCGGGAGACTGGAAGAAGAACCCACCCCTCCAGCCGATGTGTGGCTGGGTGACAAGATGCTGGCCATAACGCTTGGCTCAACGCTTTGGCTGGCGGGACCTGTCCCCTGTGCCTCCCCGTTGCTTCCCGGCGGGGGTCCTCTGCCCAGCCCCGGCTCCGCATCCCCCTGCCCAACCCCACTCCCCCCTCCACAGGCTTGTGGAGGAGATGAGCACTCGGGGCTGAAGACCACATGGCTGGAGGGAATTAAATAATTGATGGACCAGAAGTCTCGAGGAGCTACCGAATCTCCAGGGGCAGCATTTGAGAGGCGAAGCAGAGCCCCGAACAAGCCCCTTCTCTCTGATACAATGCCAGCATGTCTCACTCCTTCCTGGGGCTTCTGGTGGGCTGAAGATGTGGGGCGCTGGGGATGGGAGCGCTCCTCTGCTCACCTCGCATCCCAGCTTGCCCCAGCGCTGCCGGAGCACTGGAGGGACTGGCCAGCTTCCAGCCAGGCAGGGAGGAGCTGGGGGGAAGGAGACCGCCGCTTCCAGGCTGAAACGCTCCCACATGGGCTGGTTCCCACTGAGCAGCACCCTCGGAAAGAGCGGGCTGAGCGGGGAGGAGGAAAAAAGCCTGCAAAATCAAGGCGGGGGCCCAACGCTTCCCTGTACAAGAGCATGGGGCCACCAGAAAGCAGCAAGCGCCACGCCAGTGGAAGGGACAGCTCCTCTGCCAAGCTGCGGCCTCCTTGCTGTGGGAGCATGAAGAATGGCTTAAAAATTTACAGGCAAAAAGCAACTGGATAAATTCAGCATAGAAATAGGAAGGAGTTAAATCCAATGGTCTCGCTACCGGCTCTGGAGGTCCCTGGGCTCCAAAGGAGAGGAGGGCAGCTGGGAGAGGGTCGCTGCCCGACAGCCCCCTTCCTGCTCCCTGCCCTGAGCATGACAGGAGAGGGGCCGGTCAGTCACTGCGGGCAGAGCCACACCGGGCATCGGGGGCTCGCAAGGCGAGAGGGGCAGCCCCCATGCGATGGCCGTGGCCACATGGCTCCCGGCCGTCAGCTTCGCGGGGTCTCAGGAAGAGGTTTTCCCTCCCGAACCGCTGATGCAGAGCTGCCACGGGATTTGTCAGGCTGCAGCGTGAAGCATCTCCCTGCGCTAGACATATTTGTCGATATTTAATCCACCAATAAAAGCGGTGCATGACCAAATTGAATATTTAATTTAATACACACTAACCGGGAGCTGGTTGGCATTTCACCCAATGGAAAATGTTTGCAGCCTTCTCTCTCTTTTTAACTGATTTTTCATGAAAAGTTGATGATTTTTTTTTTTTCTTGGAATTTATTCACATCTTTTTTTCTTTTAGGTGCTGCTATTATGATCTGAAAATGACAATTTTTATTTACCAGCTCAGGAGTTTAATGAACAAGCTATTTGAATAACCATTTGGACAAGTATGAAAAAAAAAAAAAAAGAAGAGAGAAGAAGAATCCATTTCAAATCCTCAGAAACATCCCCCCCTCCACCAACTTCAGTAATTTGCAGAAGAGCAGTTTCTTCATTTTTTTCCCCAGCATACCAGATGAAACAGTTGAAAGTGTTTGAAGCTGGCAAGAAATGCATTTCTAGCTACTGATGTCACGAAAATATAAATTGGCAGATTTTTCACGCTGGGTCAACGTGTAGCGATAAGCACAATGCCATACCTTTAGGAGCACTATTTGTTGGTAAACAGATGGGAAGCAGCCTATAATGTCCGTAGTCCGTAATATACAGCAAATGTGCATTGGCGGGATTGCTGTCGGAGCAATAAATCGCACATCTTCCTGGCGGAGCCTGGACCATCCTGTGTGCAGGCACTGTTGAGCCTGTTGTGGGCAAAACATACACCGTGGAGAATCGCAATGAATAATTTAGAGAGCATCCTTGTTCGTCTCTCTCTTAAACTGCCCATTGAGTCATTTCTGCTGCTCCCATTTCAAGTGGCCGGAGGAATCCTTCCTATTTTCCATGCCAAATATAGCAGTTTTTCCAGAAATGCTCAAACACACAAGCCAGGAAGTTTCCCTTCTCTGGGTGAGCCACTGGAAGTTCAGGCTGCAGTTTCACGATTGCTTCAAGCCGATCGAAATCTGTGCCGCTGCCAAAAGCAGCCATCCAGCCCTGCCCAGTGAGCGGCCTCGCTCCCTCCTTGTGCAACGAGAGCTGGATCGGGGAACGGATCGGGCTGAAAACAAATCCTGCCAGGTTCTTTTTTTTTTTAGGAGGAGGTTGATTTTCAACCAAATCATTTGACCGACTCGTCTCAGGGCTGCGCAGACTCAATAGGAGAGGAGGCTTTTCTGATCTGAGAGGTGTGTTACAGGGATGCTCCTTACACCAAAGTGACCAAAAGGGATATGGGGGGAAAATGCCACGCCCGTGGGGTCACAGATGGGTGCGTGTCCCCCGTGTCACACAGCTCAGCTGCAGAGCCAACAGCTCAGCATGGGAACACAGGGAGGATTCCTGCCTGGAAGGGATTTCCTTGGGAGCCATTTCTCAGATCCAGGACAATGATGTGATCTGGGACATCAGGACCAATCTGTATCTCAGGACTGTCCCCAGCTAGGCCAGGATGCTCAGGCGTCCTACTTCAGTGGAGACACCCATGATACGCAGGATCTCAGAGAGGAGGGGTATTGCAACCTTCTCTTTTGGGAGCAGGACCACTCTCTTCCTACTTCTCTCCTTTCCACCCTCCCACATTCCCCAGCATTTTTTCTAGCTACTTTCCACATTGGTTTCCAAAGCAAGGGAGCCTTCCTCCCATTTTTGGTGCCCATTCCCTTCCAATCGTTGCAAACCCATGGAACCAATTTTAAACAAATTTGATGGGGAGGTGAGGGGGAGATCCTAGATCTTCTTGCAAGTGTCCTGGAAACGAGTGGCTAAACAGAGGGGGGATGCTCACTAGCACCCCCCCAGAGAGACTGGCCACTGCAAACACAGGCTTTTTATTAGTCACCAGAGAATCCACACCAAGCACCATGGCTGAAGCATAGTTTTGAAGCTGCAATTTCCCCAGCACTGCTCACCCCTGGGGGTGCACCTCAGCTTCTCCCAGCTTCACCAGGCACCCTCCTGCCCCTTCCTTGGTGGGCGTGGAGCAAACATCGCTCTTGCGAAGGCCGCACCCTGACTGGCCTGGGGTTGTGGGGCTGCAGTCCGCTCCACGGGGCTTCCGCGTGGGTAAACCAGCCTGGTTTGTTACGTCTTTCCAGTGCTCTCAAGAGCTGCAGCTTTCGTGGCTGGGGGATTCCCGTGGCTCCGTGGACTGCTTTTAAGGAAGGGTAACTGAGGCCAGCAAGCGTCTTGTCAGGTGGTGTTGGTTTGCTACAAAGGAACTCGCATCTCTGGTGGGATATTTTTGGAGATCAGCGAAGCAGAACAGGTTGAAAATCCCTGTTCTAGAAACCTGCATTATTTTTTTCCTCCTCCCAACGTTTGTTCCGTTATTTCTCAGAGGCGGCGCTCGCTTCTTTGCGGAGAAGCCTTGCTGACGGGCAATTTCTCTGCCTGCTTTGGAAAGGCATCCCCGCTCGCCTCCGGTATCTCCCTCCCTCCCTCCTCCGAGGAAGCCTCATGGCCAGAGTTTGCTCCCGCTGGCCCCGATCCAGGCAGGCACTTACGCAGGTCACTGCTCCAACTCGGAAGCTGGTAGATCGCTCCCAGGCTGCCCCAGGGACTAACAGGTTTTCCTGCCCCATCTCCTGGAGAAGCTGGGGAAGGGAGGGGGATCCGAGCTAGGGCCAGGGCTGGCTCTGGTGCCCGTCTCTGGAGGCGCTGGGGTAGTTCTGCCCTACCCTCTGTGACACTGCTCTCACCAGGTGCTGGCACTGCAGGGTGGCAAAGCCACCGGGGTGGGACATGGCACCTCCTGGGCAGTCCGGGCTGGAAGGGTGCCCATGGGCAGCGGCAGGCAGCTGGGCAGCCCCAGCGCCGGGTGGGACAGCCCCGTCACGGACTGCTGGCTGCCACCAAGGAAAGTTCCCCCTTCCAAGGGCTTTGCTTCCTATCTCCAGCATTTTCCATCTGCCAGGAGAGACTGGGGCCAGGACTCACCCCTGCTATGAAAGCCTCCAGGCAGGACACGCCACCGTCCCTGCCTGCCCTCCTTCTCCCCGGCATCTCTAGGAGGTACGGCAAGGAGCAGCCACGCTCAAACTGCGACTCCCTTGGGTCCCTAGAGCTCCTGCCCTGCCATGGGGATGGGTCCCCACGCAGGGAGCCAGGGGGGCGTTGGGACACTGATGGTCCCTCCTCAGATCCGGGTGACTCAGGGTATGGGGACATGGTTTGGTCACGCCACAGTGCTCCCCTCTCCGCTGCTCGCCTGCAGCGGGACCCAGCAGCTTAGCTCAAGCAGGCACCTCGGCGGCCCTGCTGCAACAGGGCCCAGCGCCTCCCTGTCCCCTTGTAATGGGGGCCTGGGTGGGACACACAAATCGCTCAGGCTGGACACCTTGCGACAGCCAAAATCCGCAGCTGAGAGCTGCAATGGGCGTCTGCTTTGAAAGGACTTAGGGGGAGCCAGGGGCAAGCAGCACCAAAAGGCACTGCTGGGGGACAAGACCGCTCGGCACGTGCTGAACCCAGTGCAGCCCTCGCCCTGACACCTCTCACCTCCGACGTGTGCCGTCCCCCCCAGGGGACAAACCTTCCCAAGACCACAGCAGCAGGGACTCAGCACCCCACGCACACAAGCCGGGGAGCCTTCGGCACACGCAACGCTCCCAAAACCCGTCAGGAGGAGGTTGACGGGGGGAGGCAGAGGAGCAGGATGGTTCTGAGTGCTTGAAGGTCAGCCTGTATGGATGAATTCAAGGGATGCTAAGCCCTTCCACTGCATCCTTGTGCCAGATGCCCCCGGCTGGAACAGGCTCTGCCTGTGCCGGGGGTAGCGGGGTCCCCACGTGGTTCCCCCCGGCTGCGATGCCGAGCTGCCTCCTCCCCTCCGCGGCCGCCCCTGGCAGATCAGTCACAGCCTGGGCAACCGGCGCCGCAGGACGGAGCGGAAATGAGGCAGCCGCGGCCCTGCGGATCTGCTGTTTATCTCCACGCCACTCGCACGCCCTCGGTCGGGCTCCGGAAGAGTAAATCGCCTCGGCCTTCCCCAGCCACGCCGTTTCCACCCCGGCTGGGACAGCGGGGTCCCCTGCCGCACTTCCCGCACACCGTGCGTCCCGCAGCCGGCAAGCCCAGGCTGAGATCTGCTCCCTTAGCACGGCCGGGACTCCGCTCCCGTTCCCCGGCTGAGCTGCGCGGGCTTTGCCCCAGGATGTGAATTTGGGTGCTGGAATTTATCCGCCGCTGTTTTGGCTGTGGCTGAACTCCACCTCCGGGCAATGACATGTTGTTTCCATAGTAGCTAATGGACTGGAGATGGAAGGGGGAAACACATACCCACACTAAAAAGAGACTCGTGAGTAATGTGGTTGCTCCCAGCGCAGAGTAGGAACAACTTTCTAGCACTCGACGGAGCCCCTCCTTCGCCCGGCGCCTGTAAAGTGTCAAGAGGAGAGTGTGTGTGTGCAGAGCTGTGCGGGAGTGGGCACGGGGCGGGAGGACGAGGGGGCCCGTGTGGGTGCTGGGGGGTTTGGGGGTGCACGGCGCTGGGGAGGGGGCGCGTGGCGGCTGCGCAGGGGCAGCCTGTGCAAGGAGAGGGGGGACATGGCAAGCTCGAGAGCCTGTGGGGAGGGTGCAGTGCAGGCGGTGGGCACACACACGGGTGGCACGTGGCTGCAGGGGTGTCCGCACCCTTTTGCGTGCAGAGAGCAGTTCCCGGAGGGAGGGTGGAGCGTCCCTGCGCAGACTCGCACTGTGGTGGTCCCCCGAAGCAGAGGCTGTCAGAGGGAGTAGCGTGGCTGGGACAAGGCAGGCCATGGGTGTCTGAGGGCTGTGCTCACCCATGGGACAATAACCCCACCATCCCCGAGTCCCCCAGCTCTCCAGGAGCAGGGAGGACTGGATTTTCCTCCCATGCCGCAGCCCTGGGCTCCCCCCGGCCAGCCAAGCACAGCACTCCAGGTCCACCACCCTTTGGCATTTCCATTGCACTCAGCTACACCATGGACCAAATCTGCCCTCAAGGGAGAACAGCGCCGGGTGGCTCTTGGGGACATCCTCGTGCCCATCTCTGGCCGGCAGCCCCAGCCGGATCCCTGCACCCTGGCTGCTGTTACAGCATTTTTCTTCCACTTGCATGTTCCCCAGCTTGTTCGGTTGCGTAGCTCCCGCCGTGTCCGGCTCTTTGTGTTGTTTGCTGTTAAGTAAATCACTGGCAGCTCCCCAGAGCACTGGGTAATGGCAGGATAATTCCCAGCAAGACCCTGGTAATTCACTTGAAGGAAAGCAGAGCAGAGGAAAACAGCACTATTAGCCATTATCCTGGCCTCTCAAAGGCCTCCTCGCCTGCAGAAACGCCACGCGGTGCGGCAGGCATGCCTGCCACGGCTCCCAGATGCTGTGGGCCATGGGAGGGCCACAAGCAGCGGAGGAGGCCAGGTTTCAGCCTTTTCTTGCCAACCTCGACCAGCAGACAAAATATGGACAAGTGCCTCTGCCTGCTGCAGGCACGAGCAGGTTGGTGTCAGTCCTGGGAAAAGTACATGGAGGACATGAGTCGGGCTCTGCAGAAGTGCCCATCAGGCAGCGCAGACCTGCAGGACGCTATGGCTTCAGGTCTCCCGCGGAGCACACGGGGTGCATGGCAGGACCGAGGTCTTGAGCTGCAGGAGTGACCCTTCGGCCAAGAGCCGCCGGGCACCTGCCCTGCCTCTGGCAGAGGGCTGACAGCCAGAGCGGGGTGGAGGATGGTCATGATGCTCTGGCTGCCGCGGGCTGCTGCCAGCTCCTCTGGACCTGGGGGAGCTTTGCCGCTTGCATCAGCAAAGATAACGTCCATTCCAGGCAGCCTCAGCACCTTTCACACCTCCCTGTTACTGGGACATCCCGATCCTGGCTGGGGCACACTGGAGATGGAGAGCAGGGTTTCGGCTGGCGGTTTGCCAGGGGCAGCTCAAGCACTGAGCTCACTGCGCCCACTGAGCCCACCAGATCTGCATCCATATGCGGGTATCAATGCCAAACAGCTTCACCTGGACTCTCCAAAGAGCTCCCAGCTGTGTTTCTGAGTTGCAGGGGTGTGTGGCACGGCGGGGGGACGCCAGGAGGGCAGACCCTCCAAAGAGCTTGGAGGGGGGCTTGAGGCGATGGGCTCCCTTGCAGAAGCCGCCTGCTTCCTTCCAGCTCTGCAACAGGGCACTGAGCTCCTTTGCAAACCTGCCCCTGAAGTGGCTGCCAGCGTTTCTAAGAGGCCCCTGTTTGCAGAAGTGCCGAACTTCCCCCCTGAGCCTCCCAGCAGCGGGAGGGAGCCTGCAGCCGCCGGCAGCAGCCCCCCGCCTGGCTCCCCGCGCCGGCACCCGGGGAGGGCGAGGTGCGCGCCGCTCCACCCAAACCCACGCTCACACCCCTCGGCATGCTCACACACACACGGGCACCCACACACGGAGGAATGCGTACACAAAGGTGCACGCATGCTTATATAGATAGGCGCGAGTTTTTAGGCGCTTCTCGTTGGTTGGCTTTAGAGCAAAGTCCCAGTCTCGTTGGGAGCAATAAAGGCTTCCAGGCCAGGCTAGTAGTAAAAGTAGTAAACTTTAAGAGGAAAAGGGTTCTCTGACTGTTTCCGCAGCGGCGGTCGCCGTTGCCTGACAAAGGCTTTCCCTCTGTTCACGATATGCATGTGCACATTTGGTGCTGATTAAGTGTGGGACTGCAGCTCCAAGGACGTGGGGCAGCTCTGCTCCCACACACCCGCAGCTGCACCCACACCCGCCCCGCACGCCGGCTCCCACCCAGGTTCTCCTTCCCAGCAGCCAGCTGGGGTCTAGGAGGCCCTCCCCAAAGTGCCAGGGCTTTGGTTGCTCCTCCATGTGCTCCCCAGGAATGGTTAATCCATGGGAGAGAGTCGTGTTTTGATAGTCAATGCCTGCGTGCGTTTCAGAGCAATGCCCCTTGCTCTGAGCTGGTGCAGCAAGAAATGAATGGCCCAGGAAACAGTGGAGCTTGCAGGGAGATCGGGAGCAGCCTGTCCCTCTTGGAGAAGTCAGTTCCACCGTTTTGGGTGCCTGATGAGGTCCTAGCCCCCACCTTTTGTGCATTGTGGTTGCCCTTGAATGTTTTGTGTCAGAGGAACAGATAGTGGCCCTGACCTTGGCTTTCAGGCTCTACTACAGCCTCACACCATGGAGCACCCAGAGACAAGGAGAGCTTGAACTTTCCTCAGTAAAGATGTCGAAAGTCCATTCTTTTGGAAACCGAGGGCTTGCTTCCATTTCAAAGATGCAACGATCATTTCCCTAACAGCATCAAGGGCAAGCATTCACCCTCATCAGCTCGTGCGGCCTCCAACCCTGAGATGCTAGCATGGAAAGCGTAGGACAGGTTTGATGTACTTCGCATGAGTTGCTGGAGACAAACGTGGCCACACTGTGCTCACTGCTGTCTCCTCAGGGCAAAAGTCCTCATGTCCGGGGTACTGTGCTGCTGTGGAGCAGCCAGAAATGGTGGCGAGAGAGGGAGGAGGTGTCAGAGATGTGGCCACATCCACAGGGACAAGATGAAGTCTGCCAGATGGAGCAAAGCTTTACTGAGGGGATGCTTCAAGGTGTTAGTTGAAGGTGAGATTTTACCACCCCTAGTATAACCACCTAAGACTGGGATGCCCGCTTGTCCTGGTTTCAGCTGGAATAGAGTTATTTTTTTTCCTAGTAGCTGGTACAGTGCTGTGTTTTGGATTTCGTATGAGAATAATGTTGATAACGCACTGATGTTTTAGTTGTTGCTAAGTAATGTTTACGCTAGTCAAGGACTTTTCAGCTTCCCGTGCTCTGCCCGGTGCACAAGAAGCTGGGAGGGGGCACAGCCGGGACAGCTGACCCCAACTGACCAAAGGGCTGTTCCATTCCGTATGACGTCATGCTTACCATATAAAGCTGGGGGAAGAAGAAGGAAAGGGGGGACATTCGGAGTGATGGCGTTTGTCTTCCCAAGTAACCATTACGCGTGATGGAGCCCTGCTTTCCTGGAGATGGCTGAACACCTGCCTGCCGATGGGAAGTAGTGCTTGAAATCCTTGTTTTGCTTTGCTTGCGTGCACGGCTTTTGCTTTACCTATTAAACTGTCTTTATCTCAACCCAGGACTTTTCTCACTTTTACCCTTCCGATTCTCTCCCCCATCCCCCGGGGGGGGAGTGAGCGAGTGGCAGTGTGGGGATTAGTTGCCAGCTGGGGTTGAACCACGACACCGTTGCCATCAAGCAGGACGGAGAAGCACCTTCAGTGCACAGTTCATCCTCCCCTGCCTCCCGCCTTTCACCCATCCCACTGTGTTAGTGGCCTTCCACCAAGAAGGCAAGGAAAATACTTCTCCACTTCCGAGGGATGTGTCCTCACGTCATGGCCCGACTGCTCTGTCTGGGAAGCAGCCTTTCACTCCCACCTGCAAACATGATGCAAGGCCAACCAGTCTGACTCTCGTCTCCCTTATGTCTCTTTTCCTCTGATTGCTCTGAGTTTGGCAGACTCCTTCCTTCCGCCATCACAAGACAACATGTTGGGTCGCTTGTGAGAAGACAATCCTGGCATAGCTGCCGTAAGGCACGTGAGCAGCTCTGATCTAATGGGACTTCCCTTGAGCACCGTGATCTGGGGGCTCAGCCTCAGGCTGGGGGCTAGGATTTTGAAAAGGAACAAGTTCCCCAAGTTGAGACCTCCAAGGAAGGCCCTGTTTGGTCTTTCGGGTTGGTGGCAATTCCAGCCACGTGCTGAAGATCTACGTATTGGAGAGGCTCCCAGGCCTTTGCTGACTCTGGGCTGGGGTTAGCCATGCTTTGGCTCTCCGCCCTTCATTGTTTTACACTGCCTATTAAGGGATCCCTTGAAGGTAGAGAGGAGGGCAGGCTGGATGAGCTGTCTCCCCAGCCTTGATTTCAGGGAGCCCATTTGCTCACCTCCAGGTCTT
This sequence comes from Platalea leucorodia, assembly GCF_965183815.1. Lineage (NCBI taxonomy): Eukaryota > Metazoa > Chordata > Aves > Pelecaniformes > Threskiornithidae > Platalea > Platalea leucorodia. The sequence continues at coordinate 12,022,607 of NC_138830.1, forward strand.
GGTAGAAGCAGATGGAGGTGCAGTGCATTTGGGAGGATCAGACCAGAAAGAATGGCCACCCCTCCCATGTGGCTTCTTTTACACCACATGCCATTGTATTTTGCCCACTTACTCCTACAGTGGATGCCGAATCAAACACCTCTTCCAGAAGGGAACCAAGTCTTGATCTGGAGATAAACCCATAGAGTCTCGGTCTCTCATTAGCTGGTTGGTTCTGATGATTAATCATGCTTCTCGTTGAGGAAGCCTGATCATTCCTAATGTGGGTTTACCCTGGCTTTGGAATTTGGCCATTGGTTTGTTGCCTATATTAAAACATTTAGCATGGAAATGGAGACAATTAGGCTCCTGAGAGAGTTTTGACTCTACAAACTTCAACTCCTCATTAAGGTTTTTTTCAGTTACTATAAAGAAAAGAGTCATAGGACCTCAGAAGAAGACTAAGGTGGATGGTTTTGTTAATGGAGCAATAAAACAATAAATCTCTCAAGGTGTAAAAGGTGCTAGATTAAAATGAGCATAGACAGAGCAATAAGGATATTTTAGCATCGGCTATCCTCATAAGACATTAACAAAGTCAGGCTGTATGAACACTGCCTTCTTTAAGACACTTGTGAGATCAAGCACCGATAACGATACATTAAGTGGCCCTAATGCTGCGACTAATGCGGAACTGATACGAGTGTGACGTTAGCCAGCGGAGGTAGGTATCCCAGGTATGTGCTGTGGGATACCTGCTTGGGGTATGTTGAGATGAATATGTACGTTTGGATTGCTGTAGGGGATCGAAGGGCGTGTCTGAGGGTTTTGTTTCCCAGGGTGAGGTCTCCGACACCTGTGGTGCATCTTCCTTCTGCCAAGCCAGAGAGATTGGGAACACGATGAGAAACGGCTGGAGGTTTTACTCTGTTAGAACGCGTCCTTCATGTCAGCAACAGGCTATAGAGCTTGTGTCTTGTTGGCTTCTCCTCTGTAAATGTTTGGTGTTACCTACAACAACTGAAATTAGCTTTCCTGTGGCCTTAGGAGAACACTCATATACCTCTCAATCTCTATTTCATTTAGATAACCAGACTAGGCATATGCGCTCTTGTTCTCTCCCATGCTCAGACTTCCCTTCAGTGGTTCTTTTCTACATCTTCTCCCATGTTTCGCCCTCATTAAAAAAAAAAAAACAACCAAAACAAAACTCAGAAGCATAGGCAGGACTTCTGCATCAGCCATGTCATTGCTCTCTATTTAAACATCCCCAAATTACACTACTCCTTTTAGTCCCGTATCGCAGTAGAAGTTCGAGTTGAGTTGGTTGCATGCTCTGAACCTTTCCATCTTCCCGCTCGGTATGCGTAGTCCACAATCTGCTCCTTGCTCCTTGCATTTGACTTGCTAAGATGTTTGGTTTGAATGGGTTGAGTTCACCAGAGGAGCAAACCGCTGAGCAGGACTGTGATGCCCTTATCTCCTTACCCGTCTTTCTGCCATGTGCCAGCGTTATCAGCGGTGAGAAGGATTCAGGAGCATCCACCTTCCAGGGGAAGCCCGTGGGAAAGACTCCTGTGGGTCAACAGAGGTCAACTATTTCTGAGGCCCTCCTGTAGCTGGCTCCTGTAGGAAACACTTTATCACATTGTATCGCAGAGTCCTCAGTCAAAATGCTCACAAGAACGATGTTGGGATCATGCAGTGACCGTCACTTACCAAACCCTGCATCATTTTTGTATACCAAGCCTTGTTGCCACAAAAACAGGGCGATTCATTATTCTTGCCTGCTAGCTCTGTGTTGGTTGAAGCTCAGATTCTCTTCCACTCTTTTGCATGATGCCAGGTTAACAGGTCTGAGTTATCCAATGATCTCATTTGCCTTTTTTAGAAATTCTGGCAAAACATTAGCATTTCTCTGATCTTCTTGCAAATAAAGATGAGTAAGGCAGGACACCTCTGCCAGCTCTCTAAGGACTCTTCTGGGCTTGTGAGTTTACTCTTGTATGTGCTCTAATATCTTTCCAAGATTCCAGTGGTCTCTACGATATCTCATCTGATATGAGTATATCCCCCTCCTGCTCTCCAAATGGAATGACTTACCGAGCACAACAACTTTTACATATCACTGTTAGTTTTATCATCTCTGTGGTATTAGGTACAAACTGTATCAGTGCTGTCACTTCTTTTGTCCTCCATCTACCTGCAAGTCTCTCCTGTTGTCCTCACCCCGCCCAACGTGAATTTTTTCCTTGTTCTTTTTTAGCTTTCCTAATCAATATCTTAAGTTTCCATTTTATTCACTGATTTTTGGTGTCCTCCCTCCCCTCCAGTTGTGATCTGTGGCTCTTTGCTTCCCAGTTCGCCACTGAATCAGAATGGGCTTGTGGCCAAACCCGTTTCCCTCCATTTGCACTGTGACCTGCCAGCTATCAAAAACTCTTTCTGAAGAACTCACAATATTTTCTCGCATTTTTTCTAAATTATTCCTCCCAACCAGTTTCTCTCCCACTTTCTCTCAGCTTTGATAAGATTAACCCTATGGAGCACCACATGTAAGTGAGCCAGAACTGCCCTTTTTCACCCAAAACAAGCAGAATTGGATCACACTGACTGGTCCCCCGGCAACCACTGCCTTCCAGCCCAGCCATTAATTCATCTGTATCGGTCATAATGAGGTCCGGATTCACATTGGTTTGTGTCCCGCATGGCTCCTTTCACATCAGATTATTACCTACAGTTTCGGCAACCTTTGTTCTTTGTTTTTTTCCTGGTGGACGTGCCAGCCCTTCAGGATCGTCTTCATCCAGGTGTAATTTCTCTGAACAACCCGGTGTGTTTTATCCCCGTTCCAGGGCCAAGGAGTAAGGAACGGCTCCTGCTCTCTGGTGCAGAGCCGGGCAGGCAGGACTGCTCTCGGGTGTTGGAGTTAGCACATCGCTGCATGTGCGGTCCAGATCTCGCACTTCGCAGTTATCAATAATTCTAAACCGAGGAAACAACCCGTTCGTAAAGCGCTCCCTCCCACACAGCTCTCACGCAGACCGTCCTTAAACAGGCTACGGCCGCGCAGTGCGTCGTTCCCCTCGCGTGAACCATACCAGTGGCTTTCATTCCTACCAATGGCATCGAGTTGTTCCTCATCAGCAAGGGCTTCCCATTCCTCTGGCTTGGTAAGCACGCATCTAACCCTGATGGCGTTAGATGCAACCAAGATCTCTTCCAGCCATGTCCTCTGCCACACGGGCTCATTTTGTTCATAACACATTGTGTTTCAACTGCTTTTATCTCCTCAGCGTCTTTGCCTTGCGCTGTCAGCCCAGTCCTTCCCCAGACTGTCACCAGCTCGTCTCAAAGCCACGGCGGTCGCCAGCAGAGCCCCCATCTCCGTGCAGCTCAGCCCCCTGCACAGCCCAGGGCTTCCTCTGACAAAACCAACACAGCTGGTCACTTCTGACACCTTCTCCCTTTTCCTTTGGGGCTGGAAGGGTCTCTACAAATCCCCCTTGGACTTTCTTCCATAGGATGGACACCATACTGGTGTGTGTTACGCCAACAAAGACTTGTCAGATGACTTCAAAATCCCACCCAGCCTCACTGCTGCATCTCCCATCCTTTCTTCCAGGAGAAAGCACAGCATGCCCCATAGCTCCTGGGCTATTTAAACATCTCCATTTACTTTTCACCTCTCCACCCCAGACTTCGATTCTGCTTCTCCAGTTTATAATCCTTCTCCACCAAATGCCTGCAGCACTGCTTGTCTGGGTGCCCAGAGGGTCTCCGTGGTGGCTCCAGCCTCCCCCCAAAGCTGTGTCTGCTGGGCTGGGGCACGGGCACCTCCTGGTCTAGAGCATCTCCCCCTTTCCCTGGGCTGTTTGGGGGATCCTCAAATTCATGGGCTCCCTGGGCTGTCTCAGCACTGGGGATGTCTCAGACACCATGGGCACCTTGTGGCACAGCAAGCACGGAGTGTGTATGGTATTTAACAGCCACCTGGCGAGACTGTGGAGGGAGAAATGGGGCAAAAAAGGGCAGGGGCTCATTTCCAGTGTAAACCCCTCAGCCCCAAGCTGGCGAAGGGCATGTGGGAACCTCCCAGCCCTGCAGCCAAGAGGCCAAGGGGATGGGCTCTCTCTTGATGCTGCAGGCAGTCAACTGAGGGGGAAGAGACAAGGGAGAGGAAAAGCCCGGAGCATCTCCTGGCAGCTTGGGGAGACCAGGGAGCGCAGAGGAGAGCAGAGCAGTGTCCTCCGCTCTGCCCGTGCACAGGCAGCCGGGAGGCCATTATGATTCAGATCACAGCCCGGCAGGGCTCGGTGTGCCTTGGCTTGCCAGGAGAGGCCGGTGGCCCCGGGACTGTGGGCTGTCTTCTGCAAACAGGAGACGGCAGCCTAGGGCACCAGAGCCCACATGCAGGGCAGTCTGCTTGGCCTTCTGGGGGCTCCTTCCTCTTCAGGGCCAAACAGCCCCCGGGAGGGACGTCCCTCACGCCTCCCTGCCCCCTCTGGTGTGTCCCCATGGGCTGTTGCAAAGTTTCCTGCCCGGCAAAATTTTCTGCTAACAGTGCTGCAAGGGAAACAGCAAGAAATCTTTTCTGTGTCCCAGCCCCGGGAGGGGGACAGGAGGAGGGAGGGGGTCTCAGAGCAGAGAGGGCTCTTGCTCAGGGGGGACACACAGCCCGTGTTCAAGCCTGCCCGCTCCCTCGCCGTGACGCCAGCCGTTGTCCTCCCAAGCGCTGCTTTCTGCAAAGTGGCTTTTCCCGTGGTGTCCTCTGTCACCCCGGTCCTGTCCCCAGGGGACCTTTCTCACTCCTGAGCAATGCTGGTAACTCCTGGTCTCCAGGCTGACAGCCAAAGGCTTGCTGGGGTGCCTGGGCAGCACGGGCTGGCAAGGGAGAGTGGCTCAGCACGAAGATTTCTCTCTCCCTGCACTGTGCACTTCATCGCCGGGGAAGGTGAGAACCACAGTGCGCAGCCAGCAAAGCCAAGCTGGAAACAACCGCACCCATGCAAGCAGGCAGCCGGGTACAGGCGTCTCCCCCCAGGCAGCCCTGCACGGGCACCAGGCTGCAGCGTTAAAGGAAAGATCAAGCTGCTGGTAATCAGCTCAGGGCTCGGGCCGTCAGGATCAGGCCAGACTCGGAGGGCATGGTGCCGGTTCCTTGGCCGCTCGTTTCGGTTGCTTCCCCAGCTTCTCCTTCCCTTAAGCAGCGGGCACCAACCGCATCACGCAGCACCAGCAGCAGCTACGATGGGCTGCCGGAGGGTACCATGCCAGGACACCGATCCATCTCGCTACAATCTGGAGCTAATTCTTAATCTGGCGATGAGCTTCGGGGATTTCCCAGTGCTGACACACTCTACAATTGCAAGAGCATCTGAATTACAGCACCGATCCTCCCTCTGCACGAACGTGGGCCTCTGTCCCTGCAGCGGAAGGAGGTGGTTTATAGTCTAGATCCTATGACACCGGCTTCCCCTAAAGCCACCTCCTTTGTGTATCCCGGCTTCCCAGAGAGGTTCAGCTGCAGGCAGTTATTTTTATGGTCTATTTCTTGGTCCTTTGCTCATGCAATGAAAATGAGCAACCCAGAAGCCAGATGGGACAGGTATTCCTGGGTAGGAGCAACTGGCCTCTTTTAGGGGCAAAAAAAAAAGTCCAGAAAATCACATTAGCTTTCAATGTGGAGGGAGGCTTGGCAGGACACAGTGCAGCATGAACTCCAGACTGCACAAGAAGGGAAGAGAGGTAGAGTGGGGCAGCCCACGGTCCGTCTCCATCACTGCCCCACGGTAGCCAGTCTGGATGTCTCCCAGATGCGCAGGGAGCAGTGCAGGAGCAGGAACCGCAGGGTGGGATTGACCAGGTGGTCCATTAGCCTCTGGCCACCGGCAGGACAGGGGCATCGGAGCTTTTGTTTCTAACAGACTTCCATGGATTTTTCTTCCATGACTTTATCCGCTTGTTTATTGGCCATAGGCGAACCTCCGAGCACCCAGGGCCTCCTGCAGCAGGGAGTCCTGCGGGGAGCCCTTGCGTGACCTACGCTGCCCGTTTCACATCTCCACCTTCAGCGTCCATTTGCTGCCCCAATCGCTCTTCTGTTGGAGGAGGCAGGAACAGTCACCCTTCCTCACCCTTTCCTTGCCACTTGGGATATTTTAACCTTCTATCATCTTCCCTTGGTGTTTCTTCATCCATGTGGGCGTCGCAGCCATTCCCTGCACAGAACATCCTTGAAGCCCCACTCCAAGCCTCATCCAGCTCTAGGGAATCCTTAGGAAATGGGAGGACCGGAGCATCAGGGGCAGGACCTGCCGTGATGCAGGCTGGATGCAGGACCTGCAGGGATGCAGGCTGCAAACCACGTTGCTCTCTGTGGGGCAGAGATGCAGGGATGCAGAGATGCAGGCTGCAAACCACCTTGCTCTCTGTGGGGCAGAGATGCAGGGACGCAGGGATGCAGGCTGCAAACCACCTTGCCCTCCATGGGGCAGAGATGCAGGGATGCAGGGATGCAGGGTGCAAACCACCTCATCCTTTACAATGCAGGGATGCAGGGATGCAGGCTGCAAACTACTTCACCCTCTGCAGGGCACAGATGCAGGGATGCAGGGATGCAGGCTGCAAGCTACTTCACCCTCCGCAGGGCACAGATGCAGAGATGCCAAGATGCAGGCTGCAAACCGCCTCATCTTCCATGGGGCAGAGATGCAGGGATACAGTCTGCAAACCACCTTGCCCTCTGTGGGGCAGGGATGCAGGGATGCAGGGAGGCAGGGATGCAGGGATGTGGTCTGCAAACCGCCTCGTCCTCCGTGGGGCAGAGATGCAGGGATGCAGGGATGCAGGGATACAGGCTGCAAACCACCTTGCTCTCTGTGCGGCAGAGATGCAGAGATGCAGGGATGCAGGGACGCAGGGATGCAGGGATGCAAGCTGCAAACCACCTTGCCCTCCATGGGGCAGAGATGCAGGGATGCAGGGATGCAGGGATGCAGGCTGCAAACCACCTCGTCCACCATGGGGTAGACATGCAGGGGTGCAAGGATACAGGCTGCAAACCACCTCATCCTCTGTGGGGCAGAGATGCAGGGATGCAGGGATACAGGGATGAAGAGACACAGGTTGCAAACCACCTTGCCCTCCGTGGGGCAGGGATGCAGGGATGCAGAGGTGCAAGCTGCAAACCGCCTCGCCTTCCGCGGGCCAGGGGCTGAAGCCCTGCCGGGGTCCCCGTTTCGGGAGGCAGTGGGGTTTGCTCGGGGCTTTGGGAACCCCAAAGCCAGCCCCCCCCCCCCGCGCCACGCCGCCACTCGCAAGCGTGGAGCAGGGCGCCCTCTGCCGTGGGAGAGCGGGGCTGCCGGGAGCGGGGCCAGCGGTTTTGGGGCGGCGGGGGGGGGGTTCCCCCCGCCGCCGCCCCAAAACCGCTGGCCCCGCTCCCGGCAGCCCCTTTACGACAGAAGGGTGGGCAGGGAGGCAGAGCCCCCCTTCCCTCCACCGCAGCACCCCCTTGGAGAGGCTGGATCCCACATAGCCCCCTCCTCATTCCCATCCCTGCTCCCCCATTCCCAACCGAGGATGCTGTGATGAGCCCCCCACGAGTGTCCTTCTCCACCCTGCTGTGGAGCGGGACCTTTCCCCCCCCCAGGGGAAGGAGGAAAAACGTGTTTGTGCTCCCCGGTTTTTCCTCAAAGGCTCTTTCCAAGCCACGGCTCCCAGTGAGAGGTGCTTTGCAGCATGTCTGGGCTAGTGAGTTTGGCTGCCGACGACTTTTCCGAGTGCTTTTTGTCTCGTGTGGCTCCTTCCCTCGTGTCCCGCCGCCTCCCGACCCTCCCCGCACACCCCATCTCGCTCGAGTCCCTCCTCGGCAGGAGCCGAGCATCCTTCCGAGCATCCCCAAGCCGCTTTATGCACCCTGGTTTAGCAAACCGGCTCCGGCAAAGCTGGCAGCAGTGAGCTGAGAGATCACAGCGTCCAGCTGGCTCCTCTCCTCCGCTGCCGGAGGGCCCTGCATGTCCCTTGCATGTTCCCGGTCCCTTTTTTGAACCTGAACGTGGCCGTGGATTTGTACTCAGGCCCCGAGCTGCAAACTCGGGCTTGGAGAAACATCCCCTGCGGCTGCCTCCGCTTCCCCAAGGGAACGTCTGGCAGAGCCCGACACCAGCCACGGGCTGATTTATGCTGCCGCCTGAAATAAAGCGTTGCCCGTCCTGCTCTTCACGCTGGGTGAGCCGAGCCCGTTCAAAAACCAGTTTCAGGAGGAAACTTCTGTGATCCCTTGGTGTGAACCAGGCCCACGCAGACAGGTACGGGGGCACGCTGCACCCCCCGGGCAGGGCATGGGAGGGGTGTTCACAGCAGGGGTGCAGGCAGCTGCGGGGGCAGATGCCCTGATTCTGCAAGGGACCATGGGCAGGGGCTCCCCGTGGCTGGCTTAAAAGAAAGGGAGCAATGGGGCTTTTACAAAGTCCCCAAGTCCACTCCATCTAGGCAGATCTGGGTGTCACCGCTCTGGGGGTGCAGCACCCCATGGCACCCAGTGGGAAGCAGAGTGGGACATGGGGCAGCACCTACCCTGCTCATGCCACACACCGGGTGCTTGGGGCAGGGACCTGCCTGGCCCCAAATGGCAGCCGGGACCTGTGTGACTGTCCCCTTCATGCTCACACCCTCAAAGCGACGTCCGCTGCCCCCCCAGCGATGTCCTGCCCTCTTCCCCCCCCAAACCCCAGCTCCAAAACTGCCCTTTGGGGAAGGCGGCAGTGGTCTTTGTGCGCCTTTAAGACGCGGCGATGCTTTGCCAGCGCCAGCTGCTCCCCAGCCACACACGCTCCCCTACAATGCCCTTTTCATGCGCAGCGGCCGTCTGAGCAGTGAAATGCCCCTTCAGAGCGGCGCCGTGCCCGTGCCAGCTGTGACTCTCGCAATGCGGGTGCTCTCTCAGCATGGCACAGCGTCCTTGCCAGCTCCGGCGCGAGCGATGCCAGTGAATACCCCCGGACCGCGGGAGCCCGCTCTCGCTCCGTGCAAACACGGCATCGCCAAAGGTCGCTGGGCATCACAGCTGCCTGGTCCTCCCGGCATCCCCAGGGATGCGGGTGCTGGGCTCTTTTCCCCTGCACTAAATGCATGTCTCTACTCCAGGTCACCCGGCAGCTCTGCAGCCATAAATCCCGGCCACCTGCCCTCAAGGGCCGGCACAAATGCTGCCTCGTTAGGTTTAGCTCATAAAGCAACAACAACAACAACAAAAAAAAGAGCTAATCCCCCAGCGCTGGCGCTGGGCACCGAGGTACCATATTGCACCGGGGAGGAGCTGCGAGGCAGCCGGGCTGGGCAGGCTGCGAGTGGGGCGGAGGGGAGCCCGTGGCCATATGGAGCCGACCTCGGCTCTGCTGGAAATTACAGCAGTGATGTTTCCAGGGAGGAAGCCGATGTCCCAGGCCTGGTGGGTTTATTTGCAGCCTCCAGAGAGGCAGCGCATCCCCGGGTGTGAGGAAGGGGAGGAAATGGGTTCAGGAAGAGAAGCAGCATCACGGAGGATGCTGGTGGGGTCAGAGGGGCGGGTGTGAGCCCCCCCCAGCCCCGCGGGGCTGCTGCCATGGGCAGAGGGGTATAAACCCCAGAGCCAGGGATCTCTAACGGCCACCCTCGAAATGTAGAGTGTGGCTGTCCTTGATGCCTCTCTCAGCCCAGTTTTGCCCCATTAGGACCCCCCTCAGCCCCAACACCAGAGCACTTCCAGCCCAACATGCCCCGGCCCAGCGTCTCTTTCCAGCCCCGGTCCCTCCACAGTGTGGTGGCATCATACCAAGCCAGCAGATGTCCCACGGGTCACCCAGCTGCCTCCTGTCCCAAGGAATGCCCGCAGCGGTGGGGAGCAGGTCCCACGGGTGATGCTGCTGTCCCACCACTGCCCCTTGGTGCCCTGACCGCGGCTCCCCTGGACAGCTGGGCTGAAGTCAGTGTGAATGCCGCACCCCACTGGAAGGGGACCTGGCTCTTGGAGAAACCCCGGCTGCCCAGGCATGGGCTCTCCAGGTGCTTTGGTTGCTTGGACATTTTGGGAGGAAGGTCCCTTAGTATCCTCCTCGAAGTCTTCCAGATGCAATCAGCCCTGGGGACTGCACCCATCTCGGGCTGTGACTCCTACGTCTGATGTGAAGCCACGCAGATGTCCTCATTGTGTGCCCCTGCCTTCCTCTCTGTCACCCTCCCCTTCTCTCGGGAAAGTCGTGGCCCACATCCCTTGCTGCTGAGCGTTGTGCTCGTGTCCAGGCTGGGAAGCAGAGCATCCTTACCTTGCTGGTCAAGGCGGAGCATCACTTTCAAATGAGCCACATGTGCCTGCGACAAGGACTGGGGTGTCCCAGCAAGGAGAAGCTGCTCTGCCCTTTGAGACAGCAACGTTGGATAGAAACACTCCCTAGTGCAACGCACGTTGGGTGCTGGGACTCACCGGCGAGTCTTAGATGCCACAAGCATCAGTGGATTTGGGCATAAAAAGCCAAAAGGAAGCTGGTACGTCATGACTGCCTACCAGGGTGTTTGATGAGCCCATTTGGCTGCAATGCTTTGCAGCGCTGAGGCTGTCTCCCCTTCCTCACTGTGGACAGACCTGGCCACCACACTCCGTCGCTGGCTTGCTGCTGGCAGCCAGCCTGAGAAGGTGTTGCAGAAGAGTGAGACATTCAGCATCTTGGCTTCTCCCTCAAAACACCGCCAACCTCAGACGGGGGCTGAAGCCTAATGGGATTTGAAGCTAAGGGAGCTGAGCCAGGAGAAGGAGCAAGGGCTGAGACAACCTTGAGCGAAGGGAGATCAGCAGCGGCGGATGCGGATAAGGAATGGCCTCTCCTAGGGGTGCGTGTCTGAGCACACGCACAGCCACTTGCCTGGGGTTTGCAAATCCAGACGGATTTATCCTGCCTCCAGGACTTTGGCCAAATAACGTCTTGGCAGGAATTTCTTGGCCAGATGCAGAGACAGCTCTGGCCTTGGCAAGGCCAATGCTGAACGTTTCAGAGAGGCCAGGACCAAGAATATCTCTGATTGCCTTAGACTTCCAGTGGGATGCAGGTACCAGGGCTCCAGTCATCCCTTTTAACTGACCAAGCATCCTCCTCCTCTGCAGCAGCCCGTTCGTGGAGCTCCCACAGCACCTCTCGGGTAGCTCCCAGCCGGCGAGCAGAGCAGAGGGATGCTCCCAAGCCCTGGCCTGCTGTGCTTCAGCTGGTTCCCATTGGATTTCCAGGTCGCTTTGGGTCAGGGTCACCTCTGTCTGTCACCCACCCAGTCACCACCTTCACCAGCTGAATCGCAGCCTCCAGTCTCACCTGGATGCAGTCAGAGCCCTGTCCCCCACTGTCCTCTCCAGGAGCTCAGCGTCTGGCTCAGCATCTCAAATTCTCTGTTCCCAAAATGTTTTGGGATCACACCATTACCAGCAGGGCCAAGACCTGATCTCTTGGCGATGCTGGAGATTAGCTCCAAGGCCTTGAGCTGGCAACAGAAAGAGAGGCAGAGGCTGCTTGGGGCTGTTTCCAACTGGGCCAGGCAAGCAGCCGGCGGTGGAGGTAATCCCTCCCCAGGGATGCCACCGACCCTGTGCCCACAGGGAAGGCGATCGCTGACAATCACAAAACAGTTATGAATGGACAAGACTTGCAACCTCCGAGGATGCGAGCCCAGCGGTCTCTGGACATCAGACCATGTAAGCCGCCCTTGCCGCTGGGCAGGGACTGCAGAGCCGAGCTCGGGCAGCCGCACTGGCCTGTCACTCCTGAGCGCTTCCCGGGGTATTGATGTTGTGCGACAACGTTCCTCCATCCAGATGATGCTGTCCGATGACGGTCCCATAGCCCCACCAATTCAGAGCCAGGAGCAAACCCTGCGGGCTCACCCGTTCCCAGGGAGTTAACCTGCCTCGTCCCACCGCGCCTGCATGATTTAACCCACCGCCTGCTTTTCCCAGCTGATGCTGCTTCGCTCCATCTTTCCGAGAGCTCCCTCCCTCTCCTCCTCCTGTCTTGGGGGAAAGTGGTTCCCAAGGTGCTCAGAGCAGCGAGGCCAGAAAACCAGGGCACTTCTTCAACTCACCTAATTGTTGGTTACTGTCCCTCTCCCTCGGTGCCTAATTAAATAGAGCAGGAGGAAAGCCCAGGAGAAGCTGCTGAAGGCACAGGAACACGTGTGCACGTTACGGAGAGGCTGGTGAGGGGCCTCATCCAGCCAGGCTGCTTCAAAAACAACAGGAGGTGAGCGATGCCAGCGAAGAGGCAGGAGCAGAGAGCAGACCTAGTGTCCAGACCTGGATGCGCACATACGACGCGACGCCTGCTTCACATACGCTTGCTCCTAAGTGATCTGCAAGACAGCTATCAGGTTCACAGGAGCAGAGAAGAGAGCTCATCGCGGAGCCGATGCGGTAGGGATAAGCATGTCCAGGGCTGGTGGTCAGGCTCCCTCTCAGGCTCCCAGCTCCCATCCGGAGCATCACCTTGCTTGTCTTCCACCCCAAACTTCACACCAACCCTTTTCTATTGAATTTTCATCACAGCTGGCTTGAACCCAGTCCCAGGAGTGCATGGGACATGAAAGACCATCTCCAAACTGATTTCCTGGCTGCCTCAGCCTTGTAATCCCTCAGAACCGTGGGTGGAGTTGGGTGCTGGCCTGGGGTCTGGCTGAAAAGCCCTGAGCAGACCTGACTCCTTCCCCCGTTGCTTTGAGAGGATTTCAAAAGACCCATTTCAGCTTTGAATGCTTGACCCAAATTTGCTGTAAGCCAGGGCTGCCCAGCCCATCCGCCCAGCTGCGGAGGGGAGGAATCCCTCTCCATCAGTGCAATAACTGCAAAGCTGCGGTCCTTGGGAAGGCGTCGCTGCAGGCAGAGGAAGAGCCAAGCTGGTATTACAGAGGGGTCTGTCCCAAACACGATGCCAGCCCCAGCTCCTCACTGCGTTCCCATGGCCAAACCAGCTCTGGTTTAGTTCCTACTCTTGGCTGGATGAGGACAAGCAGCCAGACTGCTGAATTCACCCGCAGTGTCCTAGTGGAGGTGGTGCACGCGTGTGCACGTCGCTGCGTGCAGGCAGAGCCTCACCTGACGCATGCCCAAGCCGCGCAAGAGCAGCGAAGGCAGGAGCCTGAGCGCAGGCAGCACGCGGTGCTGGGACGCTGGACCCCTGCCTACACTCGTGCCTGCCTGCTCGCTGGCGAGCGTGGGACTGGCTGCCTCGTGCTTTTCTGCAGCCTTTGGCTCTCCTCCTGCCTCCTGCCAGTGACATCACGTGCATTTTTCCCAATGACAAATAGTCCCTCGATGTCACCAAGGGCTGCGACGCTGTTACACTTCTTGCTGAAAGAAGCAATAAGGTCCTGGGTGGGGTCGGGCCTTTCTGGCTCTGCATCTCCCTCACGCAGCCAGCCTGGCCCCGCAGGGATGCTCCGATGAGCGGCAAAGCAAACTCGCCAGGACCCCGGTTAATAAAAAAAGGGGGCTTCGCACGAAAGCTGGAACAAACGCTAGCAGGAGCATTTGCTTTGCCAGGATGCTCTAGCCAGCTCCAGCCAAACTTTCCCTGCTCAGTATTTGTGTTTGTTTTCTCCCCGTTGCCTGGGCTATTGTGGGAGATTTATCTTCAGGAGAGAAAAGGCAGCTGGGTTTGGTGGCATCCCTCTCCTTCAGGCTCCAGCCCATTTTGGGCCATGCACAGATGGGGATGAACGTAATGTGCGTGGCCTGGGCTGGGCAGTGACTTCCATCAGCCTTGGGAGGGTTTAAGCAGTGAGGTGAGCCCCAGGGATGGATGGGGCATCCCGAAGCACCATCCCACCCTTCCCTGCCTGCATCCCTACCCAAGCAGAGCCCAGGACCCTTCAGACCCCCAGCACCCGCCTTGCCTTCTCCTGCTTGTGCCAGTGCCGGCAGCCTGGAGACCCACCATAGCCACCGAGGAGGTTTTCGGATGCACTTCTGGGCAGGTCTGGTTTCACACATAGGCACTGCGACAGGGCTGCGTGGTTTTATATACACGGCGATCTTGTTAAAGTGTGGGTTTTAACAAGTCTTGAGGCTGATGCTGTGTCATCATTAGCGCTGTCTGTCGGGAAGCCCCGAGCACTGCTAACCCAGACAGTTCAGCTCCGGGGTTAATTCCTGTCCCTGAGAAGCCAGCCTGATCAAAATCCCTCCATGGCTTTACCTACCTGCAAAGTAGCAGCAGAAACCCAGAGCCGGGTCAGGTTCCCTATAGGAAAAGAAAAAAAGAAATCAAAGAAACAGAGCCTGGATACAGCCTTATTATGATGTGGCCTTATTTTTTTTTCTGTATACCCGCTGGTCTTCCAGGTGGACTTGCCACGGATGAGTCTGCCCCTCCGTCAGCAGCCGCAGGAGCCGGCTTGCCCTTAGTGGGGGTCCCTCACAGCACGGGGACCAGTACAGGGGCTGGAGGGGGAGAGCAGCAGGGAGGGCTCCTGGGCCACTGCTTTGAATTAAAAACCATGGTTTTTTGGTAGGTGAGCAGGCTTGACACAGGTTGGCTGGAGCCAGCCTGGCTTCTGTGCCTCAGTATCCCCTCCGGAGGATACCAGCTGCTCAGGCAGAGCTACCCATGAGTCCAACAGAAGATGCGCAGACAGAGTAAGAGGCCACACTCTGTTGGCATTGCTGGGGGAATTCTTCATGAGGACGTGAGACGACGGCCATACAGCATGGTATCAAGAGAGGAGTCACTGAGTTAATTTGGCTGCCAAATTAACAAGGGGAGTCATTACTGAGCAGCTCGTGGTTCTCCATCCTGGCTGGTGCATTGCTGTCCAGGGCCCACGGAGGTGAGCAGAGCTCAGCGGCCGGACAAAGAGGACAGGTCAAGGGCCCCAGCAATGTGTTTGCCCTGTGCCCTGCAAACAAAGCCTGGTGCAAGTGCTGCCATTGCAGAAATTCAAAGAAAAAGAGGGGCTTGGGATTGGTGTTCCCAGCGGCACCCACCCTCCCGCCTGCACCAGGACCCCTCGCTTCCTTGGCGAGCCCTCCCCTTCCCGCGGCCATCCCCAGAGCATCCATCCTGCCCCAGCAAGCCCTGGGTGCTGCTCTGTCCCGCGTGCACCTGCACAGGTACACACACATACACGCAGACGCGTGTGCCCATGCTCCCCGGCCACGTGTGGACACCACTCAGTGCTTCCCCCGTAGCTTTGCTCCTGCCAGAAGGCTCCCAGCACCAAGGGGTGATGCTTCATATGCAAATCCCAGAAATGATTAAAAGAAAACAGGCCACGAACACTTCACACTCAAACCTGGGAGACTTTTTAAAGCACCTAGGCTGAAGCACGATGGGGCCGGAATCTGTTCTCATCAGGGTGGGATTTTGCAAGGTTTTGGACACTGGAAAAAAAAAAAAAAATTTGGTTTTCCATCCTTCCTCTTCCTCTCTGCATGGTAACAGCTTGAGGCCCAGGACACAGGAGGGACATTGGGGTGAAAACAGCCCCAGCCCTGCTGCTGGGATGAATCCCCCAAAATTCTTTGGTGCATCCCTGGAGAGCCGAGGCTGGTGGCCGGCCCTGCTGGGGACTGGATGTGCACTGGCCCCCAAGGCTGGGCAATAAGAGGCTGGTTAAAGCGGGGAAGGCAGCGTGGGGGTTCTGCAAGGAGCACAGCTCTGCTCTGAGGGGCTCCCGGCTGGGGATAGGGATGGCAACAGGGGCCTGGGGCTGTCCTGGGATCTCTCTGTGTAAAATTATCCCTGTGCCTCAGTTTCCCTCTCTGTAGCTGGGTCAAACACGTGCCCAGGGCCCGTGAAAGCAAAATAACCCTTGGCCAAACACACGGCTACTGAAAAGGTGCGACACACCAGCACGAGCATCCCTGACTGTACCTGCTGCAGCCCGGGACCGTGCTCTGCCTCTCTGCAGCAGGCAGGGCCGTCCCGCCACCCCAAACACTAAACGTGCTCCGTCTGGGCCACCGAGCCCCAACACGTCCCCCTCCCACCCGGTGCCCTGGCAACGGCAGGAGGGGGGACAACGATGGGGACCGGGATGGGGGCCAGCATCCTGGACAAAAGGGCTGGATTATTCGGTACAAGCATACCCCCTGCCGACGAGCTGGAAAAACACAGCTCCCCGGACAGCCCCCCCCCGCCCCCCCCAACCCCTAAAACCGGGGGACAGAACCGGGGGGACCGGGGCGGCGCCGGGGCGAGGGGCAGCACCTGGAGAGGGGCCGGGCGCCGGCGAGGGGCTGGGGCCGGGCGTCGCCGGCGCCACGCGTGAACACCCGCCCACCCCCGTCTCGCCAGGCCCGGCATTTGCAAGTTTTCTCCACAGCAGGTTTGCGGTTTCCAGCCTTTCCCGGCCGCGCAACACGCGGGGCCCCCTGCGAGCCCCCCCAGCCCCGCAAGCAGCGGGGGTGCCCGGCGCTGCCCTGCCCGCGGCATCCCCGGGGTTGGTTTTTCCGTTGCTTGGGGTTGGTTTGCACTTTCCCCTCCGGTGTTTGCTTTTTTTTAATTTTTTTAATTTTTTTTTTTTACTTTTTTTTTTTTTTTTAATTCTTCTTCCTTCCCCCCCACCCCCGGCGTGGGGGGCCCCCCCCCCGGCAGCGCTGCCCCGGCCCGACCAATCAGGGCCCTGTGGGGTTGGGGGAATCGGGCCGTGGGCTTTAAAAGCGGAGCCCTTTGTGCTCCGCAGCCCGGCGGGACCCCGCACCGGCAGCCGGCGGGGCCGGGATGCGGGGCCGGGATGCGCGGCCGCCCGCCCGCAGCCGCCGCCGGGAGGAGCCCTGGACCACGCTGCACCGGCGGCCTCAGGACCCCAGCTTCCCCCCTCGGCAGGTATTTCTTCCCCCTCCCCTGCACCCAAATAAACGTGTGGCAGCCCGGCTTGCTCCTCTCACCGTTTTGCCGGGTCTGGGGTGTTTTGGGTTTTTTTAATTTGGGTTTTGTTTTTGGTTTTTTTTTTTTCTTTAACCGTCTTGTTTCCTTCCTCCTTCGCACCTGCTGGTTTGTTATGGTAGGGTCTACCGGGTGGGGCTGGGTGTGTTGCGCTGGTGGTGCGGAGGGCTGAGCAGGCTGGGGTGATGGGGGCTGCTGGTGGAGGTGGTGGGGCCCGCTGGGGACAGCTTGGTGTCACCTGGCTGCTTGTGGGGATGGGGTGAGCATAGGGCTGCTCCCTGGGGTCTGTCTGTTATTGTAGGGTCTCTCGAGGGGGTGGGATCAGCACTGCCCATTACTGCTGCCCCAGGCCGGGTGCTGTAGGTGCACCTCCAGGCTCTCCTCCCAGTGCCCACGGACAGACCCCCTGCTCCATCCCAGAGCTGTGCTGTGTCCTTGAAAGCAGAAAAGCTCCCTCCTGGCTGAATGGTGATGGTTGAAGCTGGCCGACAGCACCACAGGCACTGGATCTGGCCTATGTCATGCTTTCCTCCATGTCCCTGACCCCTGTGCTGGGCTGGGAGGGGATATGCTGTTGGCCCAGCCTGGAGGTGGGAGGCAGGAGAGGGGTTGGGTACGTGGTGGCTAGCCATCCCACCTGGGTTTGTGCTTGGCTCCTAAGGGAGCCCCAGTCCTGGTGTAGACCCAGGAGTGGTGGGGAAGCAGCAGGCTCAGCTGGGAAGCATGAGAGGCCCCAACCTTTGCACCATGGGAAAGCACCCAGTGAACTGTGGTGAACTTGGATGCCGGAGCAGCACTTCTGTGCCAAAGCCACTGGCCTTGCGTGAGCAGAGGATGGAGGAGACGTCGGTCACAGCCACCCCACAGAGCCACCTCTTCTCGCCCCTGCTGTTACAGGGATGCGACCGCCCTGATTGCTGGCTGGAGTGTGGCTGGGCACCCACACAGCTCAGTGCACCCCAGTGGGGCTTGCAGTCTCCCCTGCAGCACTTGGGATAGGGATGAGCCCTGGCTGGGGACAAAGGGCAGGCGCTCACAAGTCCCCGTGTGCAGGCAGCCGTTGGTGCAGCCGTTTGCATGAGCAAGAGCGAGAGCCGGGGCTGACCGCAGGAGCCTGTGGTGGCTGCGGGGGGCCCGGTTGCTGCAGGGGGCCCGGTGGCCCCAGGGAGCAGCTCTGGGGCTGTTACGCAAATCAAGAGGAGCCAGGAAACTGGTCGAAGGGCTGCAGAGGGCAAAGGAGTCAGTCTGAATTTCCCTTCTCTCCTCTGAGTCACCAGGGCTGACTTCCCTGGCTCCAGGATGCTGTGGTGGTGCCTGCTGAGAGACTTGGCCGGGCTCCTTCCAGCACTGCATGGCTCTTGCACCTGGGCACCAGCTGATCCTTGTCCCTGTGGCTGGGCAGGGCTGGGCACTGGCAGTCCCCCTGCTCCCAGGCTCAGTCCCCATGTATGGCACAGCCCCATGGTCTCCACGCTGGCTCTGTGGCTGCTGCAACCACGGCCAGGACCTACAGCCGTTTTGGGAATGGGCTGGGAGCAATGTGGGGTGGTGGGAGGCTGGTGGTGGGATAGAGTGGGGGCAGTCTTGGGAAAGGGCTAATTCTGGCTGTTCTCAGCTCAATCTTTGTTCCTGGCGTCATTCCACACATGGCTTCGTATCGATGTCCAGGAACAGCGGGACTGCTGCAGGGCCCTGATGGAGGGGACCCCCCTGTGGCACCTCTACCTTGGGATATGGATGGGCAGATAAGCTCTTTGGGAACAGAGAGGCTGGAAAAGGGGCACTGGTGGCTGCAAGCATGAAATGTCCAAGGATTTGATCCTGGTACAGTCTCCTGAAAGTCACCCTGGTTCCTTCCTTGTGGCATATCACTGGGGGTACTGGGGCTTAGCAGGGGGCTTAGGGAGGCTGCCATCCCCCAGGAGGGCAGGGGCTGGTTCCTTTCTACTCTGTCCCAGGACAGTCCTCTTGCACTGTGTCCTTTGTCACAGCCCCCTTGGCAACAGCAGGGGATGATGTCCTTGCCTGCCCAGGCTTGAGAGAGAAACCCCGCACATCCCCAGGTACCATGACAGCAACACTGCCACGCTCTGCCCTGTTTGTACCCTGGTGGCCCAAGCGATGGGCACAGGCAGTGGCTGTCCCCTGGGAATCGGATGCTGGGGACCCTGTGATTTCTCATGCCAATGGTGGCCAGGCTGGAGGCAATTGCCTCCTGTCAGATACAAAAGGCATCACTTTGCCTGCCACAGAGGAGGAAGAGTGTGTGTGTGTGGGCATGCGTGTGAACAAGAGTGGCCAGCACCTGCGGCAGAGCACACCCGCGTTTCTGCCACTTCCTCGCCCCACAGGAGGTGGGCCAGCTCTGAGGGACGGCCACCACCAAGCACACTACCCCGGTGTGGCCATCTCGGCAGCGTCCCTCCTCCCTGCAGACCAAGCCACAGGTGAGCACACGGGATGTCACCTGCCTTGCACGGAGGAGCAAAGCCCAGACCTCGGAGCAGCCCCTGGTATGTTGGAGGGGGACAAGCTCACCCAGAGCCTGGCCTGGCCTGGGGAAGAAAATCAGTTCATGGCAGCTGAAGGTCCCCATCACCGCATGCTCTGCCCCAGTGCCTGCTGGAAGTGCCCTGGCAGGCAGATTTTCCCTGGCACCAGAGGGTAAATGACCTTGCGCCAGGGGAGATGGGCATCCCAGCAGGATGGGGCATGCACAGCCCCCAGGCTGCTCTCTGCAGGCGAAATGCCCCATAATGATCCTGAAAGCACCTTTGGGTGACGGAGGCCAGGCACCATGTGGCCCCGTGGCGCTGCCCACAGACTGACACTGTTGCTCCAGTGGGACAGGGTGACCGTTTTTGCTGCCTCGAGGCAGGGTGAGCCTCTGTGCCGCTCTCTGGACTCTGGCTCCTGCTGCAGCCACCGTTTGCCCCGTGGCCTCCTTCCCAGCCGCCTTCCCGCGCTGCAGGGAGGCAGAGCGCAGCTGAAACTACACCCACCGGGTCCCCCCCTTCCTGCCTGTTTGCTTCCTCCCCTCCTGGCCTTGCTTTTCAGCATGGCTTCCTAAGAAAACAAAGGTCACGCCGTCACGCTTTGCCTATACACACACACACACACACGTGCGATTGGCGCCCTTCTAATAAACTTTGACCACATTTCCATCCCGGTGGACAGAGGGGCGGCAATCTGCAAACATGCTTAGGTCAACAGGGCTGGCAAAAATGAGCAACTGGGGGAGGGAGAGAGAGGCTTTCCTTTCCTTTAGCCCAGAGGCGGGCTGCTCTGCAGCTCAACCCCTTATTAGACAGCGGAGAAGCCACACATGGGGCACCCAGCACACTCCACCTGCAGCAGGGTCTTTGATCTGGGTTCGCACCTGAGCCATGCTGCTGTGGGAGCTCCCTGGGGACTGATGGCATGACTGCCAGCCCCCTCACCTGGGCTGAGCCCTGACAGACTCATTCCACAGCTGGGGAGGAACTGAGGTGCTGGATATAGGTATAAAAAAGATACTTTTTTCTCTGAGAGGCATCTGCTGGTATCTAAAAATGCCAGTTTTCTTTTGTGCAGAATGGGAACGTGGCCCTCCTCGCTCCCCGGCCACTGCCTGCACCTTCCCTGTCTGCACCAAGAGCCTGTCCTCTCCCCACCTCTCCTCAGATGTGATTTAAGCGCCCTCGGGCAGGAGCGCCAGGGGGCTGTGCCCATGCCCAGCCTGATTCAGAAAATCCCCACATTGAACTCCGGCTGGGAACGGGGCGATGGGGCACAGGCTCTGAGGCCGGTGCCAATGCCGCAGCCCAGCTCCTGAACCCCCTGGCAGCCCCAACCTGCACCCCACGCACCCCAGAGATGCTGCTGGGGGGAAGCTGAGCTCTGCCAACCCAGAGGCAGCAAGCTGGCACCGAACGTGCTCATTCCACAGCTCCCCACTCCATCTTCCCTCTGAAAAAGCCCCAGCTGCCCAAAACCCACTGCAAAATCTACCCGTCGGTATTCAGGTTGAGAGCGCAGGGATTGCAGTGACTTATCTGCTGTAGTTTTCCAGAAACTTCCACTCTGGACTTGGCGTTACCGCAGTGTTTCCGTGCTGTCTCAGCAGTGGGGTGCCAGTGGGGACGGTGGCTTCAGCCTGCACCGCGCTCGGCAGAGCTCGGGGCAGCGCCGGAACTGCCTGTGGGCTGGTGACAACGAGCGAGTAACCTGCGATGCCCCGTGGGCCATGCTTCCTTCACCCCGTTCAGTCTAAAAAATAGTTTAATTATTAAAATACACTTTCAGAAGAGCTTTAGGTTGAGCAGGTAAGGACAAAACCCTCCCAGCCTGCACAGCAATGGTGAGTCTGGAGGATCAAAGCACCCTCCCTCACTGGTCGGTGGAGGTGTGGGTGGCTTGGGGCAAGTGTCCCTTTCTGTCCCCAGGCTGCAGCCGGTTGCTCAGGGGGAAGCACTCAACAGGGGCCAGGCTCCTCTTCCCGGGACGCTGCTCCTCCAGGGCTGTGCCCCCTGCTCCCAGGCAAGCGGGGGCTGCCGGGCACGGGGAGACGGGACAGCCATGTGCTGAGCCCTGGCCCCCTGGCCCCCCCAAACCCACCACTCCACAGTGCAGGCAGCTGCCACCTTGCCCTCCCTCCGTGGCACAGCTGCCACGCGTGCTGCCCGCAGCTCGGCACGCAGGCGCCCGCCGTCCCACAGCAGCCGCCCGGTGCGAGCCAGCCATCCCTCCGCCCTTCTCTGCCACCACACGGGTTCCACATGGGGTTTTATTGCATCCTGTTTTGCAACGGCAGCGGGGACGTGCCCATCACGGGGCTCCGGCAGGTCCTGTCCCTCCAACCCCGGCGGGACGGAGCTGAGCTGGGGTGGGAGGGGAGGCTGTGGCTCTGCCAACTTCCAGCTTTGGCTGCTGACCGTTAACGCTGTTTTTTTTTACACTCAGTATCACCAGGACGTGGTTTATTCCCAGGAAGGAAGCGGGGCGAAAGCACGCTCTTAAAATGCTCTGGTGGCCTTTGCAGCGGGAAGCCTGAGGGCTTCGCCAAGCAGCTGCCTGAAATTAGGGTAGTGGGCTGCAGGGAAGTGGCCTTTGAGCACCGCGAGGCTGCCCCAGTGCCCCCCATCGCCTCCCTCCCCGCTTGCCCCAGCCTGGGGGGTCCCCTGGGACGAGCAGGGGGCTCGGCAGCTCCCCCGTTGGGTGGAGGCAGGAGGGGGCAGATTGAGTTATCTCCTCTGCGGGGGGGGGGGAGCTGAAGGCGGGCGCTGCTCTGGCACCCAGCCTAGCGGCAATTACTGCGGCGGCATCGTGCGCAGCGATGATGCCACGCTGCAGGAATGGCAGAGGTGGCTCGCCTCTGCTCCCGGAGCTCGCGGGAGCTGCCAGGCTAGGACGGGGCTCATCCAGCCATGCCCTGCATCAGATCCTCCCAGCCCTCGTGGGGGGGTCCTGAATCTTCCCAGCTGTGACCCCCCAGCCTGGTGCTGTCCTGGATGTTTCCCCTCCTGGCTGCAAACGGGGAACTTCTGCCTTGCAGTAAGCGGGTACGTGGGGTGCACCCCGTGAGGACGTTCCCATGACCTGGTGTCCTACTCCCCTGCATGCTTTGGGCCCACGAGCAGGATGCGGGTTCTCATTTTGACCACGCACGGCACGTTCCTGGTCTTTGAGGTTGCAGAGGGAAGCTTGAAAAAGGACCTGAAGGTGAAAAGCAAAGGAGCCCCTTGGGCTGGTGCTTTCTCCCAGGGATTCGAAGACAGCCGTGGTGGTGGGACCTAGTGTGACGCTTTCCAGCCTCTCCTCAACCAGAATTCACTGCTCTTTCCCCAGCTATAATGTTTCTTTCTCTCTGAAAAACACTCCTGCTGCCATCGTCACCCTTGGCCCCGCCGTGCACCCAGGCGGCAGGATGTGGTCCCTGCCCCACTGCAACGGCTGCTTCTTCCCACCGCCCTCCCTCTGTCCCTGTTCAGTGCTGATGCCCTGGGCTCCCAGTTGCACTGGTGGATACTGGGATTGTGGCTCTTGGCCAGCTTCCCTCCCTTGCAGCCCGGGGTGCTAGCTCAGGCTCCTGAGGCTCCCCATCTCCCTCCATCCACAGGCACCCACTCCCCATTTCTCTCTCCAGCCTTAGCTCTGGGTTGGGGTTTGGTGCTGCTCTGCCCCAGAGAAGGGACCCCAGGACCCAGCACTTGTCTGGCGCTCAGGGCTGACCCTCCCCCAAATAATATTTCTCTCCTTGCAGACCCCCATTAGCTCTACTCCCCACACCTGCCAGCCATCCCACGGGATCTCAGCAGGGTGACAGTCACCCACCACCCAGCCCGCGCCCGCTGGGGCACACAGGGACTCCCTTACCCCCTGTGCAACCTTGTTTGGGGCCCGATGGTTATTAATCCGAGCGCAACAGGTGACTCGGTGAACAGGGCAGCTTGCACTTGAGGGGTGGAAGGAAATGAGGGTAGGGAAGAGGGAGCAGCCTCCGGCCAGACCCAAACCTGGGGGAGAGATGCAGGGAGAGCTGGACCCCGCGTTGCACCAGGCGGATGCACAGGAGAGCAGCCAGCGGGGGGGAAGGTGACCCTGGTCCCCAGGGCCATCTCTCAGCCGTGTGCTGGGGATGCGGCTCTCCTCTCCTCTGCTCCCAGCTGCTTCTGCAGGAGGCTGGCACGCATCATCCTCCCAGACGCATCCCGCCGGCGCAGAGGGCAGGCCAGTGGGTTCATTGCGATGCTCAACTCCTTCGCAGGGAGGGGATGGAGAAGGGAACTGAATATTTAATGCTGGCAAAGTGCATTGACATTGGTGGTTGGAAGGCACCGGGGAGGGGACAGGAGCCGTGATCAGAGTACCGCTCATCACCGGCAGCTCGCACGGGGCAGCCAGCAGCCACCCGGGGCAGGGTGCCACTGGCGAACCTGCCGTGTCCTCTGCCCTGGCTTTTTGGCTCTCTGCTGATGAAGGCAGGGGTTGCTGGCCCTGCTTGGCACCCAGCAAGAGCAGTGTGGGGTAGGGGAGGGGGGACACAACAGGAGCTGGGGGGTCGTGCACACAAAAGCAGGGGCTGTGGGGCTGAGGATGGCACTGGGCTCTGGCCCCAGCCCGTTTGCAGGTGAGCTGCGCCCTGCACCGCTGCTTGGTGATTTCTCCTTGGAGGGCTGGGGGGGGGGGGGACGACGACTATACAAGCCCTATGTGGGGGGAGATGTTTTGGTTGCATCCAGCTTAAAGCTTGGGTGGTGCCAAAAGCCAGGGAGAGCTGGGAAAGGCTGGTGTGCAGTGGGAGGCAGAAGAGACGGGGCTGTCATTGCCGGGACAAGCCAAACCTGAAGGGGAGAACGGAATCAAAAGCAGGAAAAAGATGAGCGAAGGAGCCGGGAACAGCGCCTGCAGCAGGGTTTCGGGCGGGCAGGATGAGGCCCTTGCAGGCGGGTCCCCGAGCGGCGGCGGGGAGGACTGGGCAGGGGCTGGGAGCAGCATCCCGGCCGCCTCCCCTCATTCCCGGGCCTCGCACGCCCTCCAGCGCCGCCCGCTCCCTCCTCTTCCTCTTCCCGGCAGCGGCCGGGGGCCGCCTCCAGGCGGGCCCCGCGGGAGCAGGACGCGGCAGCGGAGCCCCCCGGCTCCCTTCCCGGCCGCCCCCTCCATTCCTGAAGCTGGTTTCTGTGGGATCAAGGAGCAGGGGGCACGGCTGTGCCCGGGCCGTGCCCCCGGGAGGGGACGGCAGCGGGAGGGACGCTGCGCCCGCAGCACCCCGCTGCGCCCGGGGACCCTGCTGCCTGTCCCCGCGGGGCGTCGGGGCCGGGCGGGCTGGGGCTCGGAGCAGCCTTTGCAGCACCCCGGAGCGTGTCTGGGGTGTCCTTCCATCCGCCGCCTGCTCTTGGGCGTGCACACGCACACGCACACACGCACACCCACCCCTGCGCCCTGACACTGAGCCCTTGCTCGCACACCGGGGAGGACATGGGGGGCACCGCCCGGACACACAGCGTCGGTGCCAACTGTGTGTGCCCCCACCTGCACACTCACCCCCCACACACACCCTGAGCTACACACAGTACATGTACGCCCCCCCCCGACGCTCATGTGCACACGTGCACACTCACACGCGCTCTTGCTGTCACAGCCCGGCACACACAGCCATTTGTGCAGAGACACGCGTGCGCTGTCACACGTGAGCGCACATGGCGCCACGCGTGCAGGCTGTCGTGTGTGCGCGCACCCACGTGCACCCATGTGCATGCAGCCACGTCAGCGGTGTCCCGTGTGCAGAGCATTTACACACAGTGCCACACGTGCACACGCGGTGTCCTGTGTGCAGAATGTGTGCACACACAGTCACATGTGTGCACACTGTAACGTGCAAACTGCCATGCGTGCACAGAAACGTGCACTGCCACATATGAGCCCACGGTTATGTGTGCTGTTGCACGTCATCACACCCTACACCAATTCGCGCGCGCGCACGCTCTCCCATGTGCACCATCCCATGTGCACAAACTGCCACACGAGTGCCCAAGTCATGTGCACACGCGATCACGCATACACACATCGCCTGTGCACCTCTCTCCTGTGCACACTCAGCATCTCTCCGTGCCTCCCTTGCACACGTGGCGTGTCCCTCGGGGACCACCGCGGCCCTGGGGCAGCACCCCGTGCCGGGCTGCGGTGCCGCGGCAGGATGAGACCCGCGGGGGGGGACACGGGAGGACGGCCCCAGTGTTGCTTCCACCAGGCTGAGGCCGGAACAAACTCATCACACGTGGGTATGAGCCAGGCCTGAAATAACACGCCTCCTCAGCTACAACCCGGACATGGCGGGGGGTGGCCGTGGCGCGGGAGGGGCCGGGGGGGACACGCGTGTCCCCCGTCGTGGGGCACGGGGCGGGTGGGGGCTCTTTGTTCCTCCCGCCGCCGGTCCTCCATGATGTGGAGAGGGCGCGGGCGAGGCCGGCGCTGCGAAATGGCGGCCGGGGGGGCGGGGATCGTGGGGGGGGGGAGGAGGAGGAGGAGGAGGAGGAGGAGGGGAAGGCCGGGCGCCCTCCCCGCTCACGCCGCCGCGCACACAAAAGGCTGCAGGGAAAACACGGAGGGCAGCGGGGCGCCGTGCGGAGCGGCCTCCCGGGCCCCCCGGTGCGGGGCCACCCCCAGCCCGCAGCCGGGGGCGCGCCCCGGTCCCGCCCCTCCCCGTACCGGGGTGCGTGTGTGTGCGTGTCCCCCCGCGGCGCCCACGCCCGTGGGGGGTGAGGGGGTGAGCTCCCGCCCGGGACAGCCCCGAGTGAGGGCGGGGGGGGGGGCGTGAATCGGGGCTGGGGCAAGGAGGCTCGTTGGGCGGGCGAGCCGGGAGCAGAGGGACGGATGGACAGACGGATGGGCACAGGGATGGATGGGAAGGTTGCTCCGTTGGCCCAACCGGTGCTGGCAAAGTGCCCCCACAGCCCCCGTCTCTGGGCGCATCCCTTGGCCCCCCCAAGGGGGAAAGAGAGATGCCTGGCTGGCTGGCGTCCCGCGCCCGGTGCGGTGGCCGGGCGAGTGCCACCGGGAGCAGGATCTGGCCACCTCTGCAGGTCCTGCACCCCGTCCCGGCGGGCACCGCGGTTCCCGTGCCCAGCGCTGCATCCCCATGCCCACAGGTCCGTCCCGCTGGGGAGGGCTGCGGGCCCAGCACCGGCGCAGCGTGGCGGCACAGCCATCGAGCGGGCGCCAGCGGGCACCGGGACGCACTCGTGCCCGCACACGTCCCGGCCTCTCCCGGGGCAAAGCCGTGCTCCAGCAGGCAGGGAAAACTTGGCAAGTCCAGGCACAAAGTGGCTTTGTGCCGGGCTCTTTGTCTGAAGGGGTGCAATTCCCAGGTGGCCAAAAAAAGGCCCCACGGCTGGTGCCCCACAGCTGGCACCCCACGAGCACCCCGGCAGCACGCCCCCTCCCAGCCCCAGGTAAGGAGGACGCGTGTTGGTGCAGAGGCTGGTCCCTGCAGAGGTTGGTCCCTTTGCTTTTTGGGATGGGGCCCTTCCTGGGGAAGAGGCTGGCGGCGGGGAGGGAGGGGACCCGCCGAGCGGGGAAGCCTGGGTCCCCCAGCAGGTCTGGCCTCCTTGGCAGGTCGGGCTGGTTCGGAGGAGCTGCGGGGACGGGGTGGCTCCCAGGCGGCCCTGAGCCTCCCGCTCGTGCCAATGGCAGCTCCTCGGGGCCCATGGCACCCACAGCAGGCAGCTGGTGGGGAGGTTGAGACTGACCCACACATGTGGGGCAGGTTGGCAGGGGCTGTGGGCACTGAAGCCCATAGAGCTGGGAAGGGGCATGGACCAGAAATCACCCCTCCATCCCCCTTGCTGTTAGTCCTCCCTGTCAGCTCTGCTGTGCCCATGTGTGATGAGTTTGTTCAGGTCTCAGCCTCATGGAAATGAGGACGGGGGCCAGGCTGTAGCCCCCACCCCACGTGCTCAGGTGTGAGTTGAGCATCTCCACCTCTGGGGAGGTTTGGAGTTGCTGCCCACCCACCCAAACCATGTACGGACCCTGCAGCTTCCGCACAGTTTGCTTGTTTCCCTGCAATGAGGGCACCCCCTGCGGCAAAGCCCCCTCCTCCGGTGCTGCGAAGGGGCTGATCCACCACCCTGATCATCTCAGTAGACAGCATTGGCACTGGCAGGTGTCACCGTGGCTGTCACCCGCCCCTGGCTGGGGGGGGGGGGGGGGCTGGGGGGGGGCTCTGCCTGGCTGGAGAGGCCAAACGTCCATGGGCCAGCACCGGGTAATGTCATCACCCCACAGAGGGCAACGTCCTACCCCATGTCCCCTCCACAGGGTACAGGTTTGGGTCCCCAAAAGGTGACACGGAGGCAGGGCACCATCTGGTGGTGCCTGGGCTCAGCACACGCCAGCCCACACGCACGCTGCCCACCCACACGCTCCCACGCCCACTCACACAGTGGGGCCCCCCCACACATGTGTGCACGCACGTGTGTGTACCCCACTGCCCACGCACGCATGTGCATGTGCACACACAAACACGTGCACCGAGCACACACACACACGCACGCACAGCCCCACATGTGAATGCACACCTCCGTGCTCGCACACCCAGTTGCGCGCACCCACGGTGCACACGCGTTCACCCACGCACAGGTGCGCACGGCTGCAGGCACACGCAGGGGGGTGCACAGGCGAGCCCCCGGTTGCACACACAGGGTGAGTGTGAGGCTCAGCAGGACACCCGGACCCACGCGTGGGCTGTGTGTGCGCAAGCACACGCAAACACGTGGGGTGATGGTGAGTGCACGCAGGCAAATGGTGCCGCACTCTCCGATTTTCAGGCAGGCGGGCAGCGCTGACGGGCTCAGCACACGTCCTCCGGGGCGCTGGACGGGGCTTTCATTTCTTGCACCCAGCAGGAATTTCCCTCCTTTCCGCCTCCATCCTGGGGTTATTTTCAGCTCTGCCACAGCTTCCCTGGGGGGACCTTGGGCATGTCACTTAACCCTTCCCATCCGCTTACGCAGGGTGGGGGCTGGAGCTGGGCATTGTGGTGCTGGGGGGGTGTCGTGGTTTAACCCCAGCTGAGAGCAGGACAGGGGGTCAGCCACAGGGAGCAAGGACAGGGCACGGATCCTTCCCGGGACCCCGAAGCCTCGCAGGGCAGGCAGCCACTCTCCAAGGGGCGCGTATGGCTGCGGAGGTTTTGGCTGCCGGCCCAGCTCGCACAACCGGAGACGGAAGAAGAGCTAAATTTAAAGGCGTCTGGGGCGGGGGGGCCGGCTGGCGCAGGGCTTCTCTCCGGCCGCCTGTGCGGGAGGCGTGGGGCGCGGGCATGTTTTCGGCCGCCGCACCCTCTTTCTCGCTGGGAAGTTAGAGGCCTGGCAGGGAGAAGCGCCTGTTTCATCAGTGGGAAACGACGCCGGGGGCCGAGCGGGAGCGGTGCTGTGCGCCCCGGCGGGGACGTCCCTTCCTCTGCGAGGCCCGGCGTGTTCACAGCACGCACCCACGGACACCCGCGCCCTCCAGCAGCCCTGCGGCGCACAGCCGGCCGTGCTCACGCACAGCCAGACGTGCGCGCGCACAGCTGGACACGCACACACAGCTGGACACGCGCGTGCAGCTGGACACACACTCGCGCTCCCCCATCGCAGGTGCTGGGTGCACACGCACCCCCCCCATGACCCCCGCTGCCCCGGTCCTTCACTCCCCCCACGGCATTTTGGGGTAATGAAAGTACCATTTGAGGGTGCTTACAACTTTTATTTAAAAATCCCTTTCCGAGATAATTCTCAGGGCTGTGAGCCAGGCACGAAGTGTGTGCGCGCGAGCCTCTCACAGACCCGGGGGGGGGGGGGAATCCCACAGCCAAAAAGTGGGGGCCACATTGGGCCCCAAAAGCTGCCTTTGGCCACATTGGCCTGTGAAGCCAGGTCAGCAGGAGCACCCACGTTTTGGGGAGTAGGGAGGCATCGAGCCAGCGGGGTGCCCACGATGCCACCCCGGCACCCACAGGCGCTGGGGCAGCTACGTGGGTGCTCCGGCCCCCCCTCCCCGCCAGACCCAGGACCCGGCAGACGCCGGCGGGCTTGGAGTTGGCTAAAATGAAAATAGAAAAAAAAAAGCAAGCCTGGGACGTCATCCAAAATTGCTTAGCGTTAATTAATTCGTACCCGCGACGTGATCTGCCCTCAGCCCCAGAACATCCTAACATAGTCACGGCCGCGGCCGCCCGCCTCAGCCCGCCTGCTGGCCGCTGCCTTATTTTAGGGAGGAGACGGTGCGGCCGCTCTCCTGGCCCTTGAATACAAATTGCTGCTACCCACTGGGCAGGTTTCCAGTGGGTGCCAGGGGCTTTCGGACACAGGTGGTGGAGGGAGGGCAGCCGTCCCAGTGTGTATGGCCTTGACTATGGGGCTACAGCCCCACTTGCCCTATGGCAGCCTGCCAGCTCCCCCGAAACCACCCCAAAAACCCCATGGGGACTGGGGCAGCACAGAGGTAGTGCCACGGTGGGACACCCCATTGCCCCTGGGAGGTGGGATGGGGTCCCGCTCATCCCTTGTCCCCCCACGAGGTGGGACGAGGGCACCGATGTGCTCGGTCTGGCAGGCGCCCGGCGCCGACACCTCCCTCGAGGGCAGGGCAGGGCAGAGCTGCCTCGTTTCCCCATGTCCCACCATTGCTGTTACCCCAAAACCCCCTTCCGCTGCTCATACACCCCATTCCCCTTTGATGGGATGAGGGGGCTGGGCACAGCACCCCAGTCTGGCCCTCGCCACGGGGTGCGAAGCGGCTCTTTCTGCCTCTGCCAGCTGCTGCCCAGCCATTTTTATCCCTGGCAGCGGGCAGGGGCTGTGCTGGAGCCGCAGCCGCCGGCAGATCTGGGGGTGAGGGCTGTGGTCGTGCTGGCAAGCCAGGCATCGCTTGGGGTCTGGTTGTGCAGTGGGGAAGCAAGGGGACGTCCCAGTGTCACGGGGTTGGGGACAGCGATGCCAGACTGCAGAGTTTGCTCCATAAATCCCCAGCTACTGGAGTCCTGGGATGGGGGAAAGTGAAGACAACCCTGAGTCTGGCCCTGGGAGAAGCAATCCCCCATAAGCGGGAGCGGGGCTGGTTTGGGGGACACCAGCTACCGCTTTTGGGGCTGGGGGTGGGACAGAGGGGGAGGCAGGGGCGAGGGGAGCAGGCAGCGCCGTGACTCAGCCGGGGGTGGCAGCCGGTGAGGTGTTTGTGTTTAGTTTCTAACGTTACGGTTTCCACAGCACCGGGAAGCAGTCCCAGGGGGCCGTGGGGGGCCCGGCGGCACCGAGGGCGGGATGGGGCAGCAGCGGGACTGGAGAAACTGCTCTGCTGCTAACGCCACAACAGCTAAAAATACTGCGGGCTATTGTCACCGGCAACAAAGCGGCTGGCGTATTTTTAGCATTATCTTTGCTGCCATCGGCTCTGCTGCCCTACCGGGAAGTGCTGTGCCCGCTCCACCCGGGCACTGCCCTCCGGAGAGCCAGGCAGAGGCTCCTACTGCCCCCGGGCGCAGCCGCTGTGCCTCAGTTTCCCTCCTGTGCACTGTGCTATGGTGCCATCCCCCATCCCGCTGCTGTCATCCAACTCCCTCCACCCCACAAATGGCCCAGAGCTGTCACGTTCATCCCCTGCATCTCCACGGCGTCCCCTGCCCCTAACGAGTGCCTGGGGACGCGTGGCTTGCAGGGCAGCCATGTCCATCTGGGCAGCTCCAGTCCAGCCCAGGCAGCTGGAAGGGGAGGGCAGAGACCGGATGCAATGAGTTGGCCGAGTATCACCAGGAGACTGGTGACGGTCCCTCCTCCCTGCTGGGGCACCAGCCCTCCTCCTCCTCTGCTCATTCCAGCAGGCAAAGCCAAGGAGGCTGCTAAGCCTCCCTGTCCAGCCCCGCTCAGCAGGGAGCTGTCATTGCTCGCCTTGGGTGAAATGAGTTGGCACGGTCTCAGTGCAGCGGCCAGGGAGGCAGCAGGGAGGGCTGTGCCAGGCTGTGTGGGCTCTGCCAGCAGCTGGGCACAGCCCCAGCCCCAAAGCACCAGGATAACACTGGATTTGTGCAGATTTCCCCATCAAAACAAGGAGGGAGGGAGGTTTAACTTGCCTTTTCCCCGCCAGAGTAGCTCGGCTTTCCGTCCTTCCGGCAAGTGCTTCTCTGCCACGGAGAGAGCAGATCGGTGTGGCTTGTCCGCAGCAGCTCTGGGGCAGGGACGGGGTGCTGGCGATGACCCAGAGCTGGGCTCCGGAGGTGGGTGGCCGGAGACAGGTTGGATCCGCGGGTGGGCTGTGGCTGCCAGCGCGGCTGCCCAGGGGCGCTTTGCCGGGCAGTGGGCACAGCCAAGGCAAGCAATGAGCCCGTCTGGTCGCACTTGGATTTCACAGCACAGCCCTAAGCTGGGGCTGCTGCGGCCCCGCTGTGATCCCTCCCCAACCAGCCGGCTGCACCCCGCATTGCCCGTGTGGGAAGCTCGGGACCAGGGGACCGCTCTCACGTCAGCACAGGGCAATTAATAACTCACCCAAGGCCAAGCAGGAGGGACTGGTCACCCCTTCCCTTGCTCCTCAAGCACCCACTGCTCTCCCCTGTCCTTGGGACAGTCCCAGCGTGTCCCTTACTGCACACTGGGAGACCCTTCTGGTTTGCGGGGGGGGGGGTGGGGGGTTGGCTCTGCGCCCCTCTCCCCTGCTCCGTGCTCCCTTGGCATCCTGCCCCGCTCTCAGCTTGGGGCCCTGCTTGCTCCAGCTGCAGAGCCCCAGGCAGAGCAACCTCTCCCCGCAGCACAGACGGTCGGGGGGGTCCCTATTGCAAGGGGAAAGAGGGGTGAAACCTGCTTCGGAGGGGTGGGAGTCCCCCTTCCCGGGGGAGGGGGGACGATGATGGATGGGGTTGTGTCTCTGCAGCGGGACTGAACGCTGCTGCTGGGGCATCTGTGGCGGTGGGGGGTGGTCATCTGCACCCCGGAGAGGGGAGATCTTGGGGGGGGGGACCCTGCCAGCAGCACCCCTGGAAGCAGAGACTGAAGGGCGGGCAGAAGAAAGGGATCTGGTAAGACCAGAGCTGAGCACGTATGTGCAGGGAGCGGAGACCGGGGATACATGAGACAGCAGCACCCAGGGGAGAAAACATTAGGGGGGGGACGACAGACCGTGCAGGAGCGGGGCGGCTGGGGGAGGACTGCAGGGAGCGGGGGTGAGACCGCATCCCCCACTGCAGCAGGGACTGGGGGGGCGGGGGGGGATCGGGGTCCTTCCCCAGCTGCAGTCCCGGTCCCCGTGCCCCCGGCAGCGGGGCGGGGAGCAGGCAGCCCCCCCGGCCGGGCCCCGCGGTGGCGGCCCGGGGAAGCGGGAGACAGCGGCGCAGGGCGGGGAGGAGCGGAGAGCGGCGGCGCCGAGACCGGCTCCGGCGGTGCCGGCACCCGCCCGGCTCCGGCACCGGCACCGGCACCGGCACCGCCGTGGGTCGGTACCCGGCGAGCTCCGGGCTCCGACGGCTCCGATACCGCGGTGGCTCCGGTACCTCCGGGCGGCTCCGCACCCGGGCGGCTCGGTACCTCCGGGACCCCTGGGAGGCTCCGGTACCGCGGCGGCTCCGGTGCCCCATGGCGGCTCCGCACCCCGGCGGCCCCGGCGGAGGCGAAGGAGGCAGCGGCCGCAGGCAGGCAAGCGGGCGGGGGCGGCCGGGCCGGGGCTCAGCTCCCCCCACCCCGGCACCCCCCGCCCGCGCCCCCACCGAGGGCAACGGGGCGCCCCGGGGGGATTCACCGGGGGGGGGGTGTGAATCCCCGGGGGGCCAGGGGGGTGCATGCAACCCCCTTGCCGGGAGGGGGCCGGATCCGGGATTTGCAAAGAACAAAGGACCGGAGAAGGGGGGGGGATGGAAAAATACCGGCGGGAGGGGGGGGGTGTTCGGCTGCAAAGCGGGCTGGGGGCGACGGTGCATCGTGCGAGGGCTGGGGGGTGTCAGGGCACCCTGCCTGCAGCACCCCACCGGGCTGGGGGGCTGCTGGGGGCTCTGCAGGGGACAGGGGTTGCAGCCATCCCGACGATGGCTCCCCCAGCCATCCTACTGCACGTTTTGGGGTACAGAGGGGCTGCAGGATTTGCACATGGATTAGGGGGTGCAGAGTGCACAGGGTGCAGTGGGGGGGTGAATATATATGAGGGCATGGGGGTGCCCTGCAGGGGCTTTGCGGCTCTGTATGAGGTGGTTTTAGGGGTGCTGTGCTTGTAAAGGAAAGTAGGGGTGGCAGTGGGGAAAAAGGGTGGCTGAGCAGGGGCAGATGGGGGATTCACGGGGCTGGCATTGCCCCCTCTCTCTGCTGGTGGCAGAAATGCCGCCTGCGCTTGCCCGCACGATCCGCCCGGCGCTCTGCCAGTCACCTCTCCGCTCTGCACCCCAGTGCCCTCGCCGTGAACCTGGAGGTGATGGGGGGACTCCGGGAGAGCGGGCTGCGCCGCGCAGGCACCGAGGCTGCAGAGGACTTGCACGAGGGCAGCGCTTCCCCTTACGTGATCTCGGCTGCGTGACCGAGTCTCGCAAAAGGAGATATTTATAGTGCTGCTCCGCCAGCCCGAGGTTTGCACGGCCTGGAACGGGGCTGGCAGCTGCCGCCCTCCCACCCCGAAGCCTCTGGATGCAGCTGAGCCGTTTCCCCGGCGGGGCTGGGGTGGGTGGGATCCCACAGGGTTAAACGGGTTGCGTGCAACACGCTGGGGCTTGCTGCCAGACTACAGGTCCCGGCGTGCTCCGCTGCCTGTTCTGCTGCCTGCGTGCTGGGTGCTGCAGAGGCCTCGCAGGGACGGCGCGGGGAGCAGCTTTTCCTTTGGCCTGGGCCAGGGAGGCTCTGGCAAAGGAGGAAGGTGCCGTGCAAGGATGGGGACAGGAGGGAGAGGCCATGTTTCGGCTTTGCCATGAGATAGGTTGGCCAGAGCTATTGCAGCCTGTGGGAGGAGGTGAGAAGACAGGCTGGACTACATGTCTGGGAGTGTTTGCCACATGCTTTGTCCCTGTGGCTCCAACCACCACGTGTCCCCAGGCCCCAGCAAAGGGAAATGGGAGGTCCAGGAACGGCCCTGAGTTGATCCGTGTGGCTCCACACCTGGAGCAGCCTTCTCTTGGGTCCTCCCAGAGTCACCAGCGCGTGGGGTTGGCCAGAGCCAGAGCCATGCTCCCTCTTTGTGTCAGATGATCCTACAGATGTGGTCCTCTCCTGACCAGGCATCTGCTCTGCTGCTGTCCCCGGGCTCTTCCCTCCCCTGGCACGATGCCCCGCAGTACACGGTGACGCCCCTGTGCGTGCCCTGGCTCCTCTCCCAGCCCCCCAATCTGCACGGTTTGCACGTGCCAGCCAGATGCCGTCGCTGTGCTGCCATCGCTGCCACATCCCGGACCCCCCTCTCCCTCTTTTTTATCCCCTCTGCTCTAAAAACGCCGGCGCCGGGCCGGCAGCTGTTTTCCATCCTCCCGCCGCGCTCGCCGGGTGGGTGGCATCTGCTCACCCTTGGGTGGGGGGGAGGAGCGGGGCAGGGCGAGGCGGGAGCGGGAGATCAGGGCGAGGGATAAAGCTGGGCCTATTTTTATACTGCAAAGTAATTACCAGAGCTTTCCAATCCTTAATCTGCTGAGCGCACCCCGGTGCGATTGGATCCCTCCCCGAGCCTGGCAACAATTCTCCCATCACACGTCTCCTGCGTCAAAGCCCCGTAAACTCCCACACTTGGGCTCACACTGGGATGCATGTGCTGCGGAGCTGCCAGCACGTCTGCCCCCCCTCCCCGGTAGCCCCTGGCCCAGGGATGGGGACCCCATTTGGGACCCTGGTTTGCGGCTTGGAGGGGGGATCTCTCTGCCGACCCCATGGAGGTGGGATGCAGCCTTGCACCCTTGGCCACCGTGCTCAGCTGCCTTGGGCATCTCTGTCCCTGCCCCTTGGCTGGAGCTGGTGGGTAGATTTGGGTCCCAACCCTGTGAGCACACTAAATCCCCGTTTTCCCTTACAACTGCCTCCCAGGGTTTTTTGTCCAAGGTTAGTGGCCCACACAGCACCCTCCAGCACCCATCCAGCTCAGCTTCCCGCCAGCATGGCCGGGGTCCACGGGGCCCCTCTCCCGGCGGCACACAGGGCGGCTCTGGCCAGCGGCGCCAAGTCTTGGCTGGCGCCTTTCCCGGCCTCTCCCCGTCCTGTCACCGTGCCAGGGGGTTGCTGAAGAACCTGTTCCATAGCTCCCGCCACAGAGGAGGAAATGACGGGTGCTGTTTGCGGCAGCACCTTTCATCCCGGGGCTGGGGGACTGTTTTGCCTCTGCCTGTATGCAGCTGGCTCAGGGGTGGAGCACAGGAGCTGGTCAGCCCGGGGATGGAGGCGAGGGCTTGGGATGGCTCTTGGCTCCCTCCACCCACCCTGCCCCTGATGCCCATCAGCTCCCTGACACCCCACCCCAAAGCTGGACTGGGGTGTTCAGCCCTGCTCCATGGCAGGGGTCTTTTTGTGCCACAATTCCCCCATTCGGGACCCCATGGAGTTCACAACACCCTTGTCGAATATTTGGGAGTATCCCTCGCTCCATCCATCTCAACGCATGGCAGCAGGCACAAAGTAAACTTGACGGCGTGCTGGACGCGGTGCCCCCAAAATGCTGCTGTGCCATGGCAGGACCCGATTCCCCGGGTTATGGAGGGTGAGCTGCCTTCGGGGCATCCCCGGGTGACCCCACCAGTGTCCCTTCCCCCTGCCTGGCAGGGACCCGGCGGGCTGGGAAGCCACCCCGGCTTCTGCCCTGCCGGAGCTGATGGCCATAA
Organism: Platalea leucorodia; assembly: GCF_965183815.1. NCBI lineage: Eukaryota > Metazoa > Chordata > Aves > Pelecaniformes > Threskiornithidae > Platalea > Platalea leucorodia. The sequence goes on from NC_138830.1 coordinate 12,058,772, forward strand.
AAGGCCCTGAAATGGAGGAGGCGGACGGGGGGGCCGAGCTGCTTCTTGAGCCCGAGCTGGATCATCCGGTCTTCCCACGCGGGCCAGGCTTGCCAGGACATAGGAATGGGGGGCTGGAGGGAGGAGAGCGGCCCCAGCAGCCCGAAGCAGAGTCAGGGAGCTGGGGCACGCCTTGCCCTGCTTCCCTGAGGGACACGTTTGGGCCATGCCCCAAGACGCTGGGGCTCTGCATCACCTCCCACGGGGGGCTCGGGGTGGGGGGATAAAGCTGCCTTTTCATCGGGCACCTGAGCTGTGGGGCGGCAGGGGCCGGGGGTCCGAGGGGCACGCAGCGGGCTCCCCTGCCGGCCCCCCGCCGCCTCTCCTCAGACAATGGCCACCCTTTGTTGAGGTTTTATGTGCCTGGCCCCCTTCCCCGCAGCCCAGCTGGTGACATTTTACCACCTCCACATTCACATGGGGATTCAAAGGGCACAGATGCACCGTGAAACCACAAAGCGCTGCCTCCCCCCGCTCCTCCTCCCCAGCGCCTCAGCATCCCCAGGGAGAGAGGGTCGGGATGCACGCACCGGGAACCTCCCTCTGGGACTATTACAAGGGCGACCCGCCTTGGGGCTCCCTCCACCCTCCTGCTCTTCCCCTGCCAACAGCCCTTCCATCCCTTTGGGACCCTCTTGGGGTCCTTCCTCCCCATCCCTGGCTCCAGGGGGGGTTGGCACGCCGGACACCCACTGATGGGAGATGAAGGGAGGCAGCGTGGGGACTATTTCCAGGCTGGTGGCACTTGACCTTTTGGAGACGGAGCTGTGTGGGTGGTACCCACCTCTGCCCCAGGGGCGCCTGGCTGCCAGAGCGATGCCAGGCAGGCTGGTGGTGCCAGCCCCGGCATCGTCCTGGGCTCCTGGCTGTAGCCAGTCTGTGGGTGTAACCAGTCTGTGGGATGCACAGTGGCCTCCATCCCTTCAGAGAGGTCCCAGTGTGCAGGCGTCCAACTCCTGCCCCTTGCCTCCCGCTCCCAGACCTCCAGGAGGGGGGGTTTCCCTTGAGGACCTGGGCAAGCAGCCCAGTTCCTCCCAACTGGTCATTGCCTCCACAGGGGCCTTGGGAAAACAGCCTGTAAACAGGCAGCTGGCGAGCATGAGTCACAGCAACCGAGAGGGAAATAAATGCATGAGGGGAATTTGCAGCATGCATTGGGTCATGGGGATGAGCCCAGCTTCTCCTGGCGATGGTGCGTGCCTCGCATGTGGGTGCTCCCCTGCGGAGCCGGCCATCCCAGGAAGGGGTCGTTATCCCGCTGACGGGACTGTGTCCAGTGAGCTGCAAAACAGAGATCCAGCCCTCTCCCCCACCAAAAGCATCCCCTGATCCTGCCCGCTTTCATCCCAAGGGATGAGCAGTCACCACCTCGGAGTCGGCTACGTAGCACCCTGCCCCTGCAGCCATGCAGATCGCTTCCCCGCTGAAAGTCACCCCGCCATGGTTATTTTTGGCTGGCGGCAGGGCCGGAGGAGCTGGCTCTCTCCCAGCCGCTGCAGCACACCCCGTTTGGGATTACATCTTGTGTGGTGGGTAGCGCTTGGGTGAACAGGCTGCCTTCAGCATCCCCTCTGCCTGCTGCCAAATACCTGCCAGCTCCCTCGCCCGTGTGTAAAGCAAGAGTGCTATCTAGTGGCTAATGCCACTGGGGACACCAGTGACGGTGGGGATTAACTTCTGCAAAGGCCTCCGGTGACACGGGTCACCTCTATGAGCATCGGTCACCTCTGTGAGCATAGCCTTGCCCTCCCAGTTTGGGGACTGGTAGTCCAAGGCGGTGAGAGGTTTATCCAGGCTCCAAAAAAGCTGCTCTTTTCCCCAGCCTCGCTTGAGGCTGGAGGGGCATCCAGGGCTCGGAGCCACGGGAGAGGGTGCGCAGGGCCTGGGAGCGTGTTTGCCAGGGTGAGGGGTGCCCAGATTAGGTGGGGGGAAGGATGCGCGCATGTTTGCTTGGGGTGCACGAAGCATCACCCGCCAGGCGCTTCGGGATGTGCTCTCACCCAGCTGCACCCCGAGGAGCACCTGGCCGAAGCTTTTTTGTGCTTCTCCCTCGGGACCCCCCGCCACCGCGGTGTCCCCCACCCTGCAGCAACCCCGACCCCTCCCCAGCAGGGCGGTGGGCAGGGGGGAGCGTGTCGGGGTTGGTGCCCCCCGCCCCGGCAGGGCTGGGGTGCGGCGGGCGATGCTGGGGGTTTGGGGGGATGCACTGCCCCTTTTTACCCCCCCCCACACCCCCGTGAGGGCCGGCCGGGGCTCATTTCCTTATCCGCCCCCCCTGCGGTTGGCTGCAGCGGGGCCCCGCTGCTGACGTCACTAAGATATGCTGATTTATGCGCCTTAACCCTTTTCTCGGGGGCTTCTGGGAGGCGGCGGCTGCGGGTCGGGGGGAGCCCGCCGCTGCCCCGGCCCCCCCCGCCCCGGCCTGGGGTCCCCCCGCGAACGTCCCCCGCCTCCCTCCCTGCCCCGCGGGTTGCCGTGGGAACCGGACCGGGCTTCTGATGTCACCGGCACGGTTGCTACGCGACCGGTCCGCTCGCCCGTCTCCGCGTGAGGTCACTGTCGCCATGGCGACGGGCCGGTGCGGCGGGGGGGGGCGATGCGGGGCCTCCCGGGGGGCGGCCGGGGGCCGGGCCGGGCGGTCCCCGGGGCCGGAGCCGCTGCGGTGCTTCCCTCACCCCGGGCGGGGGGCGGGCACCGGCGGGGGGGGTCCCCTCCCGGGGGAACAGCAAAAGCTTGGCATTAAAATAGTGAAAAAAGGAAAATAAAGCTTTTTTTTTTGGCTCGGCCTGCGTTGTTATTTTTAGAAATCCTGGCGGAAAAGCTGCCCGTGTCGGGAATGTCTTCTCATTCTACGGGAAATGCGGTTCCCCGTGGAAACAGGCAGCGGTGGGGCTGGGCTCCGTGGGGAGCCGGGCACGGGTGGGCCGGGGCGGTTGGGGGCGATGGGGCCTGCCAGGGTGGCATCGGCCGCGCACCGGTGCTAAAGCAGCAGCAGCAGCAGCCCAGTTTCTGCTCTGCTTCCAGTCCCCGTGGCCGCTGGGAGGCTCTGGGTTTTACATTTCCCCCAGCTCACGTTCCTGCTGCAGGCGATTTATTCCTAAGCCCTGACATCTGCTTCGTGGAAAGCGATGGAGCTGCTCCTTCCAAGACACAAATCCCTGCTCCCCTCCGGCCGCCGGCCTTGTGACTCTGGCTGGGCCAGGCAGCTCCACAGCCGGGTGGCTTTGCTCCGCCGGGCTGGCAGAGGTGGACCCGTGGCCGTGCCCGCTCGCTGCCCCTTTTCCCTGGGGACCTGCCCTGCCCTTCGGCCACACCATCCCCGAAGCTGCCTGCCGCCCCGGCGCTGCCGGGGATCCCACTGGCCACGAAGCCGTGGGGATTAGCAGCTTCCTCTGGCTGAGGATTTAGCCAAAGCTACTTAGTGAGAGCCGCTCAGGGCGGGCAGTGGCCGGCTTGAGGATATAGGGAAAGCCAGGATATGTGGCCTGAGCCCTCCTAAGGATGCTGAGTGGGAAAGGGGTTGCCTGGGGTTAATAGCTCAGCATCTCTTGGTGAAGGTTCAGCCAAACCAGGTGTCCCACAGCATCTTCCTTCGCTCCAGTGAGCCCCCAGCCTCCGGGTTACTTCCAGGGCTTTGTAGAGACCTTCAGGCCAAATCTCAGTCCTGCGCAGGCAGGACAGAGGGACGGGGAAAGGGCAGACCCCGCTTGCAGGGTGCTGCCAGTTGAGATGTAGGACAAGAGCTGGCAGATGGAGGCAGGCAGACGGAGGAGTGTGAGGCTGCGCCGAGACACTGTTTGCTGTGACAGGATCTTGGCTCGCTGCTGGTGAAACAGCTGCTGGGCTTACTGGGGCTGGGGGGCTGCAGGGCTGCTGGGGAGGAAGGGGATGGAGATGGGGAACTCGGGTGACTCCCCAGCATGGGGGGCCAGCTGGGGAGAAAGCAGGGAAGGGCTTGTCTGCTTGAATCGCGGAGAGGAGGGGTCTGGCTGGAGCTGGGGCTGGGGGGGGAGTAGGGGATGGAGGGGCTTGCAGCCCGGTCCAGGACATGTGCCTGGCTTGCCGATGGCACAGGGAGTGCTGCATGCATTGCTGCCATGTTGGACCCCCTGGACCGCTGTGGAGATCAACAAGGAAAACTCCCCACCAAGCCTACGCAAACTTTGCAGCAGGCGAAGCTGTGAGCAGCAGAAAGCCCCCACCCTGCTGAAGCACACAGGCGAAGGGGGAGCTCCATCAGAGGGACCTTGAACCTGCTCCGGGCTCCCCAAAGCCCCCTCTGGAGGCCTCATCCTCTACTAATGCATGTTGCCTTATGGGAAGAGGCTCAGAGGAAAACCTGGCTGGGGCGGGGGGGGAGGAAGGACCCCATATCCCATGGGAAGAGTTCAGCAGGTGGAGGAGCGTGGTGGATCCTGGCCTGTAGCCACCAGCCTGGGGCACAGGGCTGCGCTGGGGATGGAGGAGAGCCTGCCCAGTGAGAGGTTTAGGACCTAATCCTGCTGGTGCTGAGCCTGTGCAGGATCAACTGGGACCCTTGCATAGCAAGTGGTTTAACCCAGGTGATTTGTAGGGATGCCATCATTGCAATCATTACGCTCCCAAGCCCTCTGTGGTGGCCTCCAGCCTGGCCCCTTCTCCTCGCCCAGGCTACCATGGGACGGGAGAGGATGGTCAAAGCCTTCACCTGCCAAACCCGGAGCACCGAATCCTGGTTGCCACTGAGCAGCCCCCAGGTGCCCTGCCAGCTGCTGGAGCACAAGGCAGGATCTGTCCCTCCGTCCCCCGCTCCCTTGCATCCGCCTCCCCCACCCGCTGCCTCCCTCCTTCCCAGGGGAGGGGGCTCTGGTTTGGCTGGGAGGGTGGGGAGGGGGGAGCTCTGCCCCGGCCCCGAGGAGGTGTGGGCCAGGCAGGGGGGCTCTGTGCACACCTGGGCCAGGTGAGGTTTGTAGAGAGAGGTGGCAGCAGATGAGACCAGGAGATGGAGCAGAGAAACAAGGAGCAGGTTTCAGAGACCTCCCTCCTGTTTTACACCTGGAGCAAAAGCAGGAGCATCCAAAGCCGGAGGGATGCTGAGAGGAGCTGCTGGCAGGGAGCTGTTGCACAGCCCTTACTCTAAGTCCCCCAGAAGCAGGGCACTGCCAAAAAAGCCGTCGCCTCTCCCAGGTGCGGGGTCGCAAAGCCCTGAGGCCCGGGGACAGGGTCCTACCAAGCCACCCCGGCTGGGGACATCGCTCCGGGTCTGGTGCCATCGTGTGGACACATGACACTTCCACAAATCCCTCGTCCCCATCCCTGCGCTCCACAGCCTTCCCCGGCCGGAGGGCCGGGGCCTGGCAGCGCTGCTTTCCCAGGCCGTCCTGAACACCAAGGGGGTTTATGTACCCCTCCCACCACCCCATGTCCCCCAAAACCTTGCCCACTGCCTGCCTTTCCCGCTCAGCCACCGGTGCTGTGCCCTCCCTCCCCACCCCGTCACCCCCACTGCTGTACCCCACCTGCTCTGGCCACCCCCAAACTGTAGCTGCATTAAGGAGCCAAGCTCCTGCTGATCTGGTGAGGAACCCCCGCTCCAAGTCCCCTGGGCAAGAGAAAAGGGGGGCAATAAATGACCACAAATGGCCAGACATGGAAGGATGTGATGGGGCTGGGGGGATCTGCTCTGCCTGCCCCAAGCCCTGAGAGAGGCTCTCCCCTGCATGCCAACTTTCTCCCCCCCATTTCACACCCCTTCTCCCCCCGTTTCACACCCCTTCTTCCCCATCTTCCACCAAACCCCACACACCCCTCCGTGGACAAGCCCAGACCTGCTCCAGGCCCCCCCTTTTCCCAGGGGGTCATGTTCCCTGCATGTTCCCAGGGTGCCCCCATCACCGGCTGCACCCGTGCCCTGGTCCCTGGGGGCTGCAATGAGCGGGCACAGCGCGACCCCCCCAGCCCACCACGGCGGTGCAGCGGGCAAATGCCTGCTCTGCCCGGGAGCCTCGCACCAGCGGGGCCAGCTGGTGGCCGGTGGTGGCCAGTGGTGTCCCGTGGCCTTGGGACACGCCGGAGCTCCCACGTGTTACCACCAGAGGGAGCCAAAATGCCACGAAGCGTGGCCACGGCACGGGCATGGTCGCCCATCATTGCGGCGTCGGGGCGCCGGGCCGCCCCACAGCCCTGGGAGGCAAAACGAGGAGTGTCACCCCTCCATGTGGCTTGCAAAGCCAGCCTGCCAGGAAACCCCCTTCCAGCTGCCATACACCCCAGGAGAAAACCCACATGCCCCCTCCGTGGGCTGGCCGGGGGGCTCCTGCTCCTGCCCGGGGGGGCACCTGCTCCTGCCCGAGGGGGCTCGCAGCCCCTGTCCCGGGGCGGGGGGCTGTACCCCTCTGCCAGTGCTCTCCCCAAGCCCAGCTGCCTGTGCAGTGAATTTGAGGCCGGTCGCGTCTGGAAACAGCGACTGCAGCAGCACAGAGGCTGTTCCCGGCACCTTGGCGTCGCCCCGAATCGCCTCTCTGACAAGTGGGTTTCTCCCAGTTCAAATCATCACCCAGCACCATGCCCAAACCTGGAGTGGGGATGAAGAAACTCTGCTTTGAACACTTTGTAGTGGACATAATTAGTCTAAATTAATGCAGACATAAAGCACCAGAAAGGGAGGGTTTGAAATGATGCTCATGGTGCTCTTGGAACAGCAGCTCATGGCATCTCACCAGAAGCTCTTTCCCGTTCACACCTCGCTGTTCCCCAGGTTTGGGTAACATCGGACACATTATTGGTGGGGAAAGGGAGCGGGATGGAAATAACCTGCCAGATGGGGATGGGAGGCGGGTGGAGGGAGAGTCGGAGAAGAAATATCGGAGGCAATGCTGCGCGGTGCCAGAGGAAAATCTCTCCCGTTTGCCCAGCATTTGCTCGTTTATTTAAAGCCCATCATTAGCAGTAGCCACGTGAGATAGGATTCACACCAGTCCTGAGAGAATCAAGTGCCACGTTTTGGCCATGTGTCTAATCCACCAAAGTCCTCTCCAAATTCCTGCTTTCCACTGAAAACTGCCACTTTCTGCAGTGGCCAGGAGGTCTGGGGGTCCCAGCCCCTCACCTGCACGAGGGAGATTTTGGGCACATCCGAGGCTGGGGCTGAGAGCAGGGGGCTGCCATGGAGTCAGCAAGAAGGAGAGAGGCTGTAGGCCAGGGAAAATCATGGAATAAATGGGATCTGGGCCAAATCCAGGCAGGCAGTGCCAGGCTGCCACTTGGCACTGCTGCCAGAGCAGACTGGCACGGGCGGGAAGAGGAAATCCCAGCCAGCTCCGGCGTTTAATCCTGTCTTCCCGGTGGAGTGGCTGGAAATGCCCAGCTCCTGGGGACTTTGGGACACGGGAAGCAACCGGAGGCCAAAATGCTTCTTGGGAGGTCACCAAGTCTGGCTGGGAAGCCCCATCTGAGAGCTGCAGGGCAGCAGGAGGGAAACGCTTTTAGGGGTTGCATTGGTGCCCCAGACCCTTCTCACCGGTCCCAGCGATGCTGGAAGCAGGGTGTGCATTCCACAAGTCTTGTGGCGGGCCAGCTGGGATGAGGAAAGATGCCTGCCTGTCTGGGAAACACCTCAAGGGGGGAAAAGAGGAGAAAACAAGAATTTCCTTAGAACAGCAGCAGCAGGCAGGGACACAGAGGGAAACTGAGGCACGGGAGAGTGGACTGAAGGCATGGTGTGGGACAAGGCAGTTGAAGCCCATGTGCCAAATATACACAACTGTCCCCAACCCTCTCCTCTAGAGCTGCTGGTGAGGGTGGCATTAGGCTGGTGGCTGGCAAGTAGAGGGTTAACCCAGCCCACCCCTTCACCTGGGTGCTGCCCAGCCTGGCCCAGCTGCAGGTGCTTCCCAGGGGTATAAAGGGGCTGAGGGTGGGGGGTGGATCCCTGGGTGGGCTGGGGAGAGGCTGTGGGAAGGGCTGGTAGGGCAGGAAGGGCAGGAGGGGATGATGCTGCCTCCAGGCTTGGAAAGGGGGTGGCAGCAGGGCCATGCTGGGGTCTGGGCAGAAGTGGGAGTACGTGCAGTCACCCCAGACCCTGTTTCCTGGTTTGGGACCATGTCGTACTGGACAGCACTGGGAGTTCTCCTGCAACGAGGCTGTGCCAGCCTGATGGCTTTCACCTGCTGACCACTGTCCTGCCGGAGAGGGGAACTGGACCGGTTGGATCTGCTGTGCTTGTGAGATGTGGGTTTGGGGTTACCCTCAGTGCTTGCAGGTGGGATGTTTAATTATTCATTCTAGTTTCTTTCTGAGTGTGGAAATCAGGCTGAGAGTCTCTCATCTCTATCCCTCCACTTAGAGAGTTATCATCCCTAATCTTCTTCCGTCCCTTGGGTGTTCCCAAGGTCTCAACTAATGGCAGGGTGACTTTGGTGTCTTGATGTGGTCCCCCAGGGTGGGTGTCATCTGGACCTGCCACCCTGCACGTGTCCACTTAACCTGTTAGTGCCCGTGTCCCCTCCTCTGGCTTCACTCCACCACTGTATGTGTCACACCATAATTAAGCTGATGTGACTTGGCCTTGTGGCTTCTCGTTCAGCCCATCCTGTGCCACACTGAGTGGGTGGGTTTGCCAGCATCCCTGGGTATGGTTACTATGTGTTTTATGGTGATGGTAGACACAGGTTGGATCTTTGCCCTGTGCCCCAGCCTGTATGGATGCAGTGAAAGAGGGGACAGTGAGGGTTGTGGAGGCAAGGAGGATGAGATGGGTGGTGGGGTTGTGGCTTTGGGCTGAGGGAGGTGTGTTGCAGCGCTGATGGGTTTGCTGGGGTGGGCAAGCTGTGGAAAGCAGCATTGGCCAAAGGCAATTTCATCTTAGAGGGCTGACTGGCTGGCCTGAGACGTGGTGAGCTGTCACCCTTTGGGGCCATCGACAGAGGCAACTCCTGCCTGCCCATTTTGGTGACCTCTGCTCGCTGCTGGAGGGGGTGAGGCAATGCCAACAGCCCTGGGAAGTGCAGGTGAGCCCTCTGCAAAGCCCAGGCCCTGGCATTTATCCCATTTCTGCCTCTTGCCCATCCTCGTATGATATATCTGATCCATCCCAGAGCAGAAATCAAATTTACTGGATGCTGCGGTCTCCCTGGCCTCTGCGATGATCCCTTCTCCCTGAACCAAGGGGACAGTCAGGCAGGTTATACAAGGAGCTAGGAGCTCACCCTGGAGCTCTCCTCGTATCCAGCTCCAATTGCTGGCAGCAAAACACTACAAGCTTCTGAAGGGGCTGGATCGACTGTCCTGCCTGGTGGAGCCCAAGCATCCCCTGCTCTCTAGCATGGCAGCCGTCTTGCAAATTGAGGTGCCATTTGCTGCCTGTGTTCAGGGATGAACCCTGCCAGTTCCCTCAATTTGCTAGATTTCTTCTCAGCAGGCAGGAGTGTTTCAGGCTGTTTGCTCACATTTGTGGTTTTTTTCCTCCTGGGGGCTCAGGCCACTTTCATTCACGCTAAAGCTGCTGCATTGGCATCCCTGAGAGCTTGTGGTGTGCCTTGAGCTTTGATTCTCTCTAGCTGAAGCACAAACTTTCTGCTGGAAAAAATGAAAGTGCATGCATGTGTCCCACTTTTTTGAGTTGAATTCATCTTTTGGATGCAGAACAAGCCTGGAAAAGTTTAGCCCTGAAGTTTATCAGTGCCTGGAAAGTGAGGATTAGAGTAAAAACCTGTTGCAGGACCTGGAGCAGAGTCTGGTACTTCTTGCGTAGAGAAGGTGCAGGGAGAGCATCTTGTCCCATGCCTGTGCTCTGTGGCTGTGTGAAAAGGGCTTTGAATGTGGCATGTGGGACAGGCAGGTCTGTATGGAGTATTGGCAGCATCCTTGGCTGCCAGCCGGGTAGGGAGGTGCTGGGGCCTCACCGGGCACCCCGAGCCCAGCTCTGCTGGGAGATCCCCGCCTTTACTATCAGCCCCAGGGTCCATACTTGGTTGAAATGCTGTGTCTGGGACTGCTGTGACATTTCAGGTGACAGGGTGACCATCAAGTCAGTGTCACCCTCTCCAAAGCCTTCTCGCCTCTCCCGCCTGCCCCATGCAACTTTTCCTGTGCCTCATGAGAGGATGCTGCAGATATGGGGGGGCTCCCTGCTCTTCTCCCTGAAGCAGCCACCCTCTTACCCCCTGTCCTTTTTTCTCCCAGTGAACCAGTAAAGGTGCCAGCAACCACTATAAGATATTCCCACTACAGACCCCATGATGAGTTTCCCCCTTTCTAGCCTACATCTCTATTTGCTACTACGTTTGTGTTTTGTTGGGATGTTGTTGTAGGTGATGGGCCTTTTTTTATGGCTGGAGGGTTTGATCTAGACTCGGAGAATGAGTCTCCATGTGGCAAATGGGATCCCATCACAGAGATATTATTTCCTTGCCCGGCGTTCTTCGTAAACGGAGTTTTGCAGAGCTCGAGCAGCTGCTTTTCCTTCTAGCTGAAAACCTCTTTCCAGTCCCATTTAAAGGCCTATGAATTGGGTGTGGAGAGCAATGTGCAGGCAGGGAATGTATATCTACCACGGGCTGGGTGGGAGAGCTAATAAAAGTCATGGCAATCAATCCTGGGAGACCTAGAGGGCACCTTAAATCAATTTGCAAATGCGAAGTGGCTCTGAATCAAAGGATGGGGAGAGAGGCCATCCCCATGCTGTGCCATGTAGTTATCTGTCTTTGATAACTCGCAAAGGAGGAGGTTTGGAAGGGAGTAAAGAGAGACCATAAAGTGACTCCTTTATGCCTGGGAAGATGCCCTGGATCTGTGCCCCAGAGAAGGTCTCACTGTAGCTGAGGTGATCCCAAGCCCATTATGGGTTGGCTGGGATATTTTCAGCTGGTAAAATGCTCCTTTGGGTGTCCCCTGGCTTGGCTGCATTGCTGGGTGAAGGCAGGGCTGGTTTGGCCAGGCACTGAGCCTCTCCTGCCCACCGAGCGTGTCGCAGCCTTTGCCATGGAGCAGCTTTGAGCCAGAAAAAGGGATTTCCATCATGGCTTGTTTGCTGCTCCTTGAGCCCACAGAGCATAATGCCACAGCCCCAGGATCTGCTGTGGGCTGCCTCTCATCCTCCCCAAGACGGGATTTTCCAGGTTAAGGAAAATGTGACAGTAGCTGTGCCCTGAGCATGGGGCTGGGGGATGCGAGACCGCCCTGCTGGAAAGGGGTACAAAATGCCATCTCCATTGCTGCTCCTGGTGCCAGCATCTGTTCCACCACCTCTGCCAACCCCACACAAGCCATGGGGCAGCATCAGACAGGAGCTGAAGGAGATGGTGAGGGGGAGGTAGGAAAATGGTGTGTTATTAGTAAAGCCCTGGCTGACAGACATATCTGCAGCTTGGGGAGAAATAACCTGATGCTTTTTTGATCTTGGGTGATTCATCCTGTCCTTGATAGAAAAACCTGGTCTCCAGCCTTGTGCTGGATGGGAGATGCAGCGCTGGGGCTGTGTGGCTTCTCGTTGGGATGCCCTGGCTGCAGCCAGCCCTCATCGTGCTCCATCACTGCGTGGGGGGCATGGCCAAGGCAGCACCCCTGGGCAACTCGGCCTGATGGGGACCTGTAACAGCCCAGTGCTCCTGCCAGGTGAAAAAGCATTTCAAGTCTGTGCTGGCCCTGATTAGCAAAATTATGGTTGCCATGGAGCCTGAATACTTGCTCAGAGAGTGCCTGCATTCCCTGTCCCCCCAGCAGACCTGGGGGACACATGCCGTGGAGCAGAGGCCAATTTTGCTGTTCCTTAGAAAGCTGATTGCTTTTATCCCAGTGAACATTGAAATGGTCCTTTTTTTTCTTCTTCTCTTCTTTCTCATTTCAGCCCAGTTTGGGGTGGAGGAGAAATGCCCCTTCCCGGCAATTTCTCAGGTGAGCTGTGGGGCTTTAGGTGCAGCAGTTGCTGAAGGCAGAAACCCCGGGCCATGAGCAGGGTACCCAGGGTACCAGCCCTGCATCCCGCAGGGATGCAGTTAGCTGTCCCAGGGGAGCAAGGGCTCCTTGCTGGTTCCTTTGCTGGGTGCCTGCACCCTGGAAAGGGTGCTGGCAAGTTATGTCCAGCTCAGAAAAGGGGACAGAGGTTTAGAAAGAGCTGCCACTACTGGGAGAGGTTAAGATGTCACCTGCTTGGGCTGTGTGAGAGGGGATGAGGAGGTAACAATGCTGAGATGAGATTTTGGGAGTGGGTACAGCTTTTAAACAGTGGAAAAAGGCCTTTGGAGAGTTAGTGACTGGAAACGCACAGGGTAGCGATGGCCAAGAAATTACTAGAGGAGAGTGTCCCACACCAGAGTAGGATGTGTGGGTGGGCTCTGCTGGGTAAATGACAGCAGCGCTGCTTTGGGAAGGCCACGCCACTGACCTGCATTCACCCCGAGCTCTGTTACTGCAAAATTACCCAGATCCAGGTCTGTTTGGTGCCCTGTGGGTCTGAGTGGCCCTTCCTCACCTTGAAGACTGAAAGGAACATCCTCCTGCTCTGTGAGATGCATCCTCTGGACATGTCACCTCCAGGTGACCAGAGGGGTACGTTTGAGTAGGCAGCTCCCAGCAGGGAGAGAAGCCCCTTTTACATTCCCATGGCCAAGAGATTTGCTTGTTCTCCAAGGGGAGAGGGTTCATTCTTGTCCCAAAACTTCAGAACCCCATTCTGTCTGTGCTGCTTATCCCTGCCTGGGAAGATTTGTTGCAGCAATACCCTGTGAAGGGGCTACTCATCTGCTTGCTTCAGTGGCAGTGAGGGATGCACCCCAGGGGCTCTTGCCTCCTGCAGGATGGTGTGAAGAGGACAAGCTATTGTCTGTGCCTCAGTTTCCCTCTCAGATGAAGTGTCACTCTGTGGCTCAGTGGCTTTTTGCGCTGAGGAACAGAGGGTGTTAATTAAAACTGCAAAGCAGGGGAAGAAATGGGGGGACGGAGCACAGACAGCTCTGTAAAAGGCTGTGCCGGTCTGCCCTGCAATTACTGTGAGTGATGCGCCCTTGAAAAGAGCCGGGAGTGGATGCAGTTGGTTATTAGGGCTGCAGCTCTCAAGCTTCAAAGCTGCTGTTTGTCTTCTCTTTCGCCCTTTTAATTCTCCTGGCAATGCTGCAGAGCCGGCCTTGCTCAACCTCTGTGTGCCAGCCTTAACCAGCACATGGAGGGACCCAGCTCTCGGCAGGGAAAACCTCCACACTGGCCGGCTTGCTGGGAGGGATGGGTGCACAGCAGGGAGCAGGAGGATGACCGGGGGAGGAAGGTTGGAGAGATCCCTTGGGCTGGGGTTATGGAGGGAGCCTTGTGGGTGTCCCTGGCTTACTCACTTGCTGCTGAAATTTCCAGCCCAGCGATGCTCTGGCTGTGGAGACGGCTGGGCTGTGGCTGGCAGGTCATGGCAAGGAGCGGGTTTTGGTGTGCTGCTGGCCATCCCCCTGCTGCCTCCCCAGGCAGGGTTAATACAATAGCAGGTAGGGTAGAAGAAGCTGTGGAGGCCCCAGTTATTGGGGATGCTCCAGGGCTGATGCGAATGGTGGAGGAAAAGGGGAGGCAAAGGGAGAAGGACCCCCAGTCCAGTGGCTCTGGTGTCCCAGCAAAATTGGGGCTGGGAGAGCTGGACGATGGGCGAGTGGGACAGAGAGGTCTGTTGCCACCTAGAAGCCAGGATCTGGCAACTTGTGGCAGAGTGGATGGACCCATGGTTCAGCTCTGAGTGAACCAAGCTCTCTCTGGTCCTTGCTCCTTGCACACCATCCTTACCATGTGCCTGTTGTCTTCAGCTAGGAAGGGAGACTTCAGGGAAGCATGCTGAAGTTTGGTAAGAGCTCAGCAGCATCTCCATTGCTTTGCTCCAACCCAAGCGACCTCCAAACACCCCAGTCCCAGCAGACATCCCCTCATCCACATGGGGGTGCAGGACAAATGAGCCATGGGGGGGTCCCTGCAGGGACAAGGACATGGGTGCAGAGCTCAGGGGCTGCCCTGCAGCAAAGCCTGGGCAGGGGCGAGGAACGGGACAGGGGTGGGAGGCAGCGTGGCTGCATGCAGGGAACAGCCTCTGCCCCAGGGATGGGGGAGATGGCTGTGCCACAGCGCACAGAGCCCGGGGAGCAGGTGGGACCGTGTTGGGAGCCAGCTGTGTGTGTGTGTGTGCTCAGCAGGGTGGCCAGAAAACAGGAGGAGAGAGATGAGGGATGGAAGGGAGAGAGAAAGGATGGAGAATGAGAGAGAGATTTCCAGGAATGCTTTATCCCCTGATGCGATCTCTCAAGTGGGCTTTTGCTCAGGCTTCTGGCATCTCAGCGGTACAGCACAACCTGCCCCTGCGCGGGCATGGGTCTGTCCCCTGCCTCGGGCATCCCCCAGGGAAAAAGCAGCCTGTGCTCCATTCGGGGGGACAGAAACCTGTGCCCATCAGCTACTGTTTCTGGCTCTGCCACCCAGGAGCTATGGCCTGCATGTGCCAGCTCCCAGGCACTGTTGCCCACCTCAGCATCTGCCAAGCCAGACCCACTGAGCCCCTGCCAGCATCGCCCAGCTGCTGTCCCCATGTCCTGTCCCTGCCATCACCAGCCCTGTGACAAACTCCTGGCTTTTAGCGTGTCTCCATCCCCAGAGGGGATGAGATTTCTCTGCCTTCATCACTCCTGTAGGAGCGGGCAGCACCTCTTCTCCCTCCCAGTTTCAGACACTATTTCCAGCTTGTTCGTTTTTTCCCTTGCATAATGCCTTGTTTACACCCATTTGCCCTCCAGCCCTTTGGCTTCGGTAGCTCCTCTCCTCTGCTGCAAGAGATGATGTCCTGAGGAAAGTCATGTCCCAGGGCAGCCCTGAACCCTCCCTACCCTCTGTGTGTTCGCTCTGCCAGCTCCCCTCTGTTTGCAGCCAGTTTGCTGCCAGGAGCAGAGGCAGGGCCAGCTTAGAGCCACCAAACTGGCCCAGAGCTTTGCTGGTCTTGTCTTATCATCCCTTGCCTGCTCTGAAATTTCTTTGAGCATTGAGATCTGCTACAGTCCCAGACACGCAGCCCTTCAGGGCTGGCACTGACATGCAGTGCCGCAGTGATGGCTCCGTTGGCATCCCTGTGGCCTTCCTTCCCCCCCCCCGCTATTGTCACCCAGTGGGGACAGAGCTGGGCACAGATCCATTGCTCCAGCATAGCAGGCTGCACTCCAGGGAGGCTGTGGGCTGGTTTTGCCTTTGCTGCCAGCCCATGTGGAGGGGCAGGGTGTGCAGAGGCCAGGCACTCTCAAGGCTTTCAGGACCTTTGTGTCGTATTAAAATGGGTAGGAAAAATATCTCCAGGGCTTTGGGAGATCAGTTCCTGCTGTGTGTGTCACCCCTTGGGTTGGTCTGAGCATGCTGTCCCCACCTGCCACCCTCTTCCCCCAGGTGCTGTCCCCTGCTGCTCTCCTTTGGCTTTGTTTCACCAGCCAGTGGGGAAATGGGGTGCTGCATCCCCCCCAGCATGTGACTGGCACCCCTCTGCCCAAGGGTGCTCTGGAGCAGTGTGCTAGGGTGTGCGGTCCACGTGGGTGGCTCCCGAGCAGGGGCTGTGCTGGGTGCTCTGCCCCAGCGCCTGGCTGTCCTCAGTGGCCCTGGGGACATTTGTGCCCACCTGTGCGCTGCCAACCATCTCTGGTTGCAACCAGGCTCTATTTGCTTCCCTCTGCAACAGCAGTGAGGCAGAGCGTTCCTGCGGGCACCGAGCCTCCCGGGAAGGAGGGCACCAGTGGGAACTTGGTGCCTCAGTTTCCCCCTTGGCCTGTGGGAGGGAGGAGAGGTGAGCGGTGCTGCTCCCGTCTGCTGTGTGCTCTGGCATCAGGAGGAGGATTTGGGGGTGCAGGACCCCAGGGGGGCAGTGTCCTGATGCTGGAGGCCACCAGATCCAGGCAGCTCCTCACGGCCTGGCCACAGACGCTGGGCTTCAGTGGTGCAGCGAGCTGTGCTGGGGCTCAGCCCGGGTGGGAGTGGGGGGTGCAGGGCTGGAGGCAGGTCTCTCCCGACAGGTCTCTCCAGGCTCCTTCTCCAAGATCCCTGTCCCACCTGCTCGAATCCAGTCCCGCCAGAGGCTCTTCCAGCTCCATCCCACCCGGCTCAGCCGAACACCTCTGCGCACAGTGAGGATGGTGCTGGGACAGGCTGAATCGAGGAGGGTCCCCGGGGTGCCAGAGCCCTTCAAGCTGTCATCCCCCGGGGGGGGACCGGGTCCCCCTGGGCCCTGCCACCCTCGGAGGGGATGAAGGGACCGATGCGTGTACCCGTGCCCACGGGTGCCAGCCCGTCTGGCGGGGTGGCAGTGCCCTCTGCCGTCGCACGGAGCGGCGGAGCGATGCGCAGCCGCCTCCCCCCTTCCTCCGACCCCTCCCCGCCAGGCACAGCCCCCCCCGGTGTCACCCCCGGCCCCGCCGCCTTCTCCCCCCCTCCGGGGGGGGCTGGGGAGCCCCCGCCCCGCTCCGCCGGCGGGAGCGGGCGGCAGCGGCGGAGCCCAGCGTGGGGCCGGGGCGGTGAGGAGGGGCCACCCGTGGGATGCGGGCTCGGGGGCGGGCGCCCGTGGGCTCCGCCGGCTCCGGGCTGGGCTGGGACCGGTCAAACCCGCAGTGGAGGAGAGAGGAGCCGCGGGTGGAGCGGGGACACGCAGCCCTGCCAGGCGTCCGTGGGGCGCAGGAACGCGTGAGTGTGTGTGCGTGCGTGTGTGTGCATGCATATGTGTGTGTGTGCATGCAAATGTGTGTGCATGCATGTGCGTGCATGCGTGTGTGCATGTCTATGTGCACGTCTGTGTGCATGCACAACACGCAGCTACAGAGCAGGAGTGTTGCCCTGCGACCGGGGGCTTATCAGCAGGACAGGGTGCCAGCGCAGAAGCGCAGACAGACAGACACTGGGTGCAGGGAGGGAGCAGACCCCGGCACGGAGCAAGGGGTGACGCTGCGAGCGCAGCAACTTCCTCGCACCAAAGTGTGATGGGAGCCGGCTGGAGCCACCTGCTCCATGGAGGAGTGATTTGGGCGACCCAGAGGTTGCACATCTGGAAGTGGGGAGACCCCAGGAAGCCGCTGGATCCGTCTGCATCTCCCGCAGATGAGCCCGGACAACGGGGCGCTGCACGGGCCCCCGCGCCTGGCAGTGTCAGGCCGGCAGCGGGGCCGATCGATGCCTTGCTCACCACGGAGGCCACGCAAATGGCAAATCCCTGCGTTGCGAAGGCTGCTGTTAGGACTGGAGACGGCCGCACCGCCCTCCTCCGGGACTCTCTTAGAGTCAATGGAGTTTATTACTTTAACGTATTTCCTCTCTCTCTCTTTCTGAAGAGCATCTTTTCGGCAGCATTGCTTTGCAAACCAGGAGCCAGCCCCCGGCAGGGGTAGGGTCTCAGCACCAGGCTTTGCTTGCCCAGCGGTTGGAGACGAAGCCCCCAGCACCCCCTTGGCTCGCCCACCAGCCTCTCCACTGACGGAGGACAAGAGGGAGAAGGTAGATAAGGCCAGGCAGCTTCTCCGAGCTGAGCTCTGAGGGGAGAGCAGCGGCAGGATTTCATTAGCCTGCCTCTTAAGGCAGTGAAGTCTCCATTCCCTCCCACGCTCCCTCCCCAGCCTGACCCCGTCTGGCGCAGGGGTAGTGGAACCTCAGCCTTCATCTGGAGCTTCCCAACAAGCCGTAAGTCCTTCTTGGGTTGGAAAATCAATTTTCCTTCTGGCTGTTTTATGGTCGCCCCGTCAGCCCCTCTGCACGGCTGGTAGAGTTGGAGCCGGGATCGATTTTTGGGGTTGGCTTTGGGGCTGTGTCCTGCTCTGCTTTGGGAGGAGGGAAAGGGGACAGCCCTGCTGACATCCCCCCGACAGCGGGGCCAAGGTGGGCTGGGGAGCTGTCAGGGTTCTTTGTGGATGGGAAATGGGGCAAGGAGCACTTGGGAACCCTGGAGGGAGGCAGGGTGCAGATTTTGGGTGCTATCCCAAAGGAAAGTCTGTGGCTGGGGCAGGATGGGTGCAAGGGTGCAGAGCCATGGTGATCAGCATCATCCTGGCACCCTGACATCAACAGGGAGAGGGGCAGAGGAAGCAGGGGCAGCAGAGGGGTTGGGAAAGCATCCCGCAAACCTCCCTGTCTCTCTGCAGCCATGAATCCCTACATCAACTGCTCCAGCCCCGGGTTCCCGCTGCCCCAGCGAGACTTTTCTGTGGAGCCCATCAGCCCTGATCTCTGCAACAGAACTCACCCAGAGACCTTGTTTGACCCCAAGGATGCCAACCTGATGGAGGAGCAGCTGCGAGATAAGTACCTGGGACCTCGACGGTCCAGCTTCTTTGTCCCTGTCTGTGTCATCTACCTGCTGATCTTCGTGGTGGGGGCTGTGGGCAACACGCTCACCTGTATCGTCATCCTCCGGCACCGGTTCATGAGAACACCCACCAACTACTACCTGTTCAGCCTGGCTGTCTCCGACCTGCTGGTGCTGCTGCTGGGGATGCCGCTGGAGCTGTACGACATGTGGAGCAACTACCCCTTCCTGCTGGGCGCCAGCGGCTGCTATTTCAAGACGCTGCTCTTCGAGGCCGTCTGCTTCGCCTCCATCCTCAACGTCACGGCCCTGAGTGTGGAGCGCTACATCGCTGTGGTGCACCCGCTCAAGGCCAAGTACGTGGTGACCAGGAATCATGCCAAGAGGGTCATCGTCACCATCTGGGTCTTGTCAGTCATCTGCTCCATCCCCAACACCAGCCTCCATGGGCTGCAGCCTCTTTATGTGCCCGGCCGAGGGCGGGTGCCCGATTCGGAGATCTGCACCCTGGTGAAGCCACGCTTGACCTACAACCTCATCATCCAGATCACCACCATCGTCTTCTTCTTCCTGCCCATGGGGACCATCAGTGTCCTCTACCTGCTCATCGGCCTGCAGCTCAGGAAAGAAAAGATGCTGGAGGCCTTGGGAGCCAAGTCTGGCGGCAGCCACGACTGCCACAATGCTCAGGGGCAGAAGAAAGTCAAGAGGAGGCAGGTCACGAAGATGCTGTGTGAGTCCGATGCTGGGGAGTCCCATGCTGGGGATGGGCAGAGCCAGGGAGTATCTCCCAAGGCTGTGTTGGGAGGGTGCTGGGGGGGAAACTGAGGCACAGCCAGTCCAGAGCTGGTGGGTCATCCCAGAGTAAGGCTGTGGGGCTGGCTTGTGGGGTGCTGGGGCAAAGGCAGATCTGGTGGTTCTGGTCCAGTGGTGGGGACTGCTCCTGCAAGCTCCCTCCTGGCTGCAAGACCTCCCCTTCTCCAGGAAAGTGCTGGGTAAGAAAGGGAAAGGAGGTGGGATGGGGTGGGATGGGGTGGGGTGGGGTGGGGGAACCTGCCCCCCGTTCCCCAGGCCAGACCTTGTGTGCTGGTGATGGTGGTGGTATTTCCCAGAGAGGGACCTTTTCCTACCCAGCCTCGCAGCCTCTGGGACCAACCTGGGGCAATGATGCGCTGACCCAAGGCTGGACTGGAGCATCCCTCTATCCCACCGCTCTGTGTCCTTGCTCCCCTTCCCAGCCCTATCCCCACAGCCTCTGGCCCCCTTCCCAGCAGCAGGAGCTGGCTGCCCTTGGGTAGCCGTCTCTCCCCGGCACGCTGACCTCCACGTGCTCCCAGCCCCGTGACAGCACAGCGATGGCGGGTTGCCCAGCCCAGTCCATCGGCAGGGCCAGGGCTGCTTCTCTGCCATGTCCCAGACAAGTGGTAACTGCTTGCCAGCTTCGCCTGGCACCGCGACTGGGAGAGGGACAAAGGGGGACTTGGCCCCGCGTGCCACAGAGATGCAGCATGGCACAGGTATGGCATCATGTGGGTATGCATCAACAGAGCTGCGTTATAAAAAAAATCAGCAGAGCACAAGGAGAGGGTGCAAATAGCTCTTGCTCCTTGGACTTGGCTGTGCCCCATGGGTTACCCGGTTAGCTGGGAGCGCTTTTGCTTTGCTGGCAGAGGTGGCAGGGTGCCCGGAGGCTGGATGCCTGCAGAGGCATCCCTCAGCCATGCCGTGGGGCTGCGGTGGGGCCGGCTGCCTGCTGATGGGGAGCAGAGATGTGTGGCACAGCAGCACCTGGAGCAGCCCTGGGAGGAGGTGGAGAGAGGGAGACCCTGCCCAGACATACAGCCCTGCCACAGCAGGTCAACAAGGCATCGGGGCCCCTTCCCCTTTCCCCCTTCCTCTCTTCCGTGCTTTTTTGGGTGTTCTTTGCTATGGTTGAAGCAGGGCAGTGCTTGGCCAGGGACTGGAGGTCCCCAGAGGGGTGAGCCCTGCCCCCCAGTAACGCTGGCTCCTCGGCTCCCCACAGTTGTGCTGGTGGTGGTGTTCGGGATCTGCTGGGCCCCCTTCCACACCGACCGCCTTGTCTGGAGCTTCGTCTCTACCTGGACCAGCCACATGCTCTACATGTTCCAGTATGTCCACATCATCTCAGGCGTCTTCTTCTACCTGAGCTCGGCTGCCAACCCCATCCTCTACAACCTGATGTCCACCCGCTTCCGGGAGATGTTCAAGGAGGTGATGTGCCACCCTGGCCACCGCCCGCCACGGTCACGGAAATACTCGCCCAGTGTCACCCGCGCCACCACCCGCAGCACCGAGTGCGAGCCCATGCCCGGCACCAACGGGCTGCCCCTCTCTGATGCTGAGGAGTACGAGCTGGAGGAGGTGGAGGGGGTACAGGCCACCACGCACACAACGTCCCTCTGCTGATGAGCAGGAGGACACGGGGGGACCAGGACTGGCTTTCCCCACCACCAGCATCCATCTGACTGTGGCACCCATCCCGTGGTGGGGAGCGGGGCAGGAGTGATGGAGGGGTCCCCGCCTCTCTGTGCCATCCCACTGGGATGCGAAGGCTGGTTTTCTCGGCAGCACTGCTCCGGGGACACGACAGTGGTGGCCATGCTGTGCCCTGGATGCATTGTACCTGCTGTGCTCAGCACCGGGGCTGGCCAAGGCCAGGGCATCCCTTGTGGTGTGGGGACGGCTGGCTTCTATGTCAGGGATATGCCAGCAATCCCCAAAAACATCCCATCCCTCCCGGCCCAGCGGGGTGAGCCAGCGGGTGCAGGTGTCAGGGGTGTCAGGCACCCTGGGCTGTTTCAGGACATGGTGCTGAATGGGTGCCCCGAGAGGTCCTCGCACCCAGGCTGAGACCCACGGGGGTGGGAGACGTTTGCGTGGGATGGAGTGGGTGAAAAAAAGGTCTGTGGGTGCCTTCTCCCTCGAGACCTCCCCAGGGCCCTCTGGCACCAAAGTGCCCCTGAATTTCTTGCACGTCCCTTCGGCGGTGCCAGTCGCTGTCTGGCTGCAGAGTGCCGGTATGGCTCCTTCCTCCCAGCCTTCATCCCGCCCCAGCCCCTCAAGGGCAAGGGAAGGAGCACGGCCGCTCCCTCCAGAGCCAGAGCCTGCAGGGGGAAATACAGGGCAATGGGAGCCCCAGGCTGCCTGCAGCGCTGAGGCACAGCTCTGCGCCTTCCCCGTGCCCCACAAACACACCCTGTTCTCCCCCCTCCAATGCGCATCTGGCGGGTGCCACCCTCCTCTTCCTCAGCCCACCGTGGCCCCCTGCACCCCCGGAAAATGCGGGGAGCCCTCCTCCATCCCTGCCCTGGATGGGCTGCGCTTCACTGAGAATTAAAAACAGTTGTTGACCTGATCTGTGCCCTGGTTGCGTCCCCCAGCTCTGCTCCCAGCATGGCACTGAACCTGGGCCATCCTCCTGGGGGGTGACTGGCAGGCCATGTGCCAGGGTGATGGGCACCGGGGGTGTCCCACTGGCTCTGCCTGTGGGCTCTGCTGCCATGGTGGGTCTGCGGGGCCAGGCGGGCTCAGGACACTGCACAGCAGGGAAGGCGTGAGCGGGATGCATGCACCCTTCCCAGTCTCCAGGATGCTCCATCTGAGCTGGGGCTGGGGCCATTGCAGAGGGGGAGCTGCCTCTGGAGCGGTGGCGATCAATCCGTCCCCAGACACACGGCTCGGGAAATGTCACGAAAATGCCAGGGAGCGCGGGCTGGCTGGTCGTGCTCCCCCAGGCTGGAAGGACCCATCGATTTACTGTCTGAGATCGATGCTGCTGACTTCCCGGTGTACGCCAGGTCCTCCCGCAGGATGAAATATCGAGGCTCTGATATGCCACTTCAGGGGCTGTCTGAGCAGCTTGAGCTCTTGCCTCGCATGCCTGCCCCAGTTTCCCCCTGGCCAGCCGGGGAAGTTCCACTGGCTCAGCATCCCGCGGCCGTGCCTCTGGGCAGCGTGGATGTGCCCGCGGGGCTCACCTGGGGACGCGAGCAGAAATACCTGAAGAGCAAGCCCCAGGCAGAGCGCTGGCAGGGGCATCACTGCCTGCTGCTGCTCGGCTTCCAGCCCTTCCTAAGCACATCACATGGGGCCGCCACCAGGCCAGCGACCACGAACGGGCAGGATTTGGGGCTTGCAAACTCCCTCCTGCCCCCATCTAACCGTTCCCTGGCTCAGGGGCAGTGTGGCTGACTCCCCCGCACTCCCCATCCCCTGTGGGCAGCAGGGCTTGCTGTGGGCAAAGCCCTTCCTCAGCCATTGTGGGGTCCTGCTGGGTGCTGCTGGGTGAGGGTGGGCATGGGGCTGCCGTAACTTTGCATTTCAGGGTGCTGCCAGCTGCTCGCAGCCTCTCTCTGGAGGATGTCAACGTGGCCAAGAGCATCGAGATCCATCTATTTCCTCCCCTCTCTGGCTCCCATTGCTGATGGTCCTGGCAGGGGACAGCACCCTGGCAGCTGTGCAGGGCCCCTTGTCACTGCTGCGCAGGTAGACGTGACTGATGCCTCTTTGATGGCCATTATTGCCCCATCTCACTTCACCCGGCCGCTTCCCTGGCCACAAATCTCCAGAGAATGGCTTTTTAATAGGTGGTCAATAGCATTTTATTACGCGGCAACAGCTGCCTGCGTGAAGGTTCGGGGTCCCTCGTTCTGCGAATGAGGAGGATGCCTCCCCCTGCTCGTGAGCAGCCAGGCTGTGCGAGGATACGGCTGGGGGGGTCCTGGGGCTCAGCACCGCTGGAGTGGAGTTCAGAGCAGCCAGAAAGGTGAGGCACTGGCTTTGCCTTCATCCAGCCTTGTGTCCCCAGCTGCCCTGCCATCCCCTGATCTGGGACTCCCCATCCTCCTCGGCTACCCCAAATTCCCCTCCCTGAGATGCAGGGGGGGGAATGTGCTGCTGAGGCCCTGGCGTGTTGGGCAGTGATGCTGGGGGCTGCCCCACCGCCCTCTCCCCCCAACAGCTAGGCCAGGGACCGCCCTGAAAAGCATCCCGAAGGCTTGCCAAAGCCGCAGCTGCAGCATGGCCAGTGGCATCTCCTGGGTGGAGAGGTGCTGGCAAACTTTGCTCCCCTGGACAGGGTTTTGTGACAGTGTGTGGAGACAACCCCAAGTCCCCGGCTATGGTCCCAGCATGCCAGCTGGGCTCACGGGAGATGCTGCAGTCAAAGGCTCCCGGGCAAGTCGTTTAATCTCATAATTAATTTTAGTAAAAGCTGCAGTCAGGGCATGAAACCTAATAAGAAAGGAACTGATGTCCTGGGGGAGAATGGTTTCACAGAGAAGGTTTTACACCTCTCCGTCACCGGGAAGGCAGTGGCTGCCGCCTCCTGCCTGCCTCAGGCTCGTTGCAGCCCCCAGGAGAGGAGCCTGTTTGTTCCAAGGATGATGCTCCCCACTGCCTTGTGCCCTCGAGGTAGGCTCGGTCCCCTGCCACCTTCCTGGTATAAATTAGAGGGATTATTCCTGCCGGGGAGGTGGTATAGATGCAAAGAGCCCTGGGGGGGAGGGGGAGGCAGCAGAAGCCAGGGATGGGGCCAGTTGCTCTCAGTGCTCCCACCCATATAACTGGCCAGGGGGATCGACCGGCGCTTTGGGGTGGCCATGGGGAAGGAGGATGCCAAAACACTGCCTGGGAGTTCTCACCAACTAAATGATCCTTTCAGGACATGAAGGAGCCCAGAGGGGACAGAGTAGAGGGACATTGGGGGGCCGGGAGCCAGGGGGAGTGTGCGGATGCCGTTGCTCCAGGTCTTTGCTTGGAGCTGGGAGAAGCATCTCTCTGTTCCTGCAATACAGAGCATGTGGCTGGGTCAGGCTCCATGCCACCATCTCCTCTTCAAATGCTTTGTTTCCAAAGAGCCGTTCCCCAAAAGTTGTCCATCTGTCCTCCCAGATTTATGGCAGCATCTGTCCAACGGCCAGTTCCTGCCTAACCACCCGCTCCTGGCCCCGGGGGAACCCTCCTGCCCGCCCGTGCCCACTCAGCACCCCCACAGGGAGCACCCATCCCTCCTCCATCACCTCCAGCCCCGCTCCCAGGAGACTCCCTCTCTCCCAGCAGCTCATGGAGCTGTTTTTCCCCCACGCTGCCGCACGCCCTGAGTGACACTGTATCTCCAGAGCTTCCAATAAAAAGATTTATCACTGTAGCTTTGGGGATTAAAAAGCAATCCATCTGTGAGGCTGCCCCAGCCTTGTAAGGCTTTTTTTTTGTGCTGTGGCTGTTTGCAACAGGCACGGGGTGGTATTTTTTTTCCTTTACGCACCCAAACTCAAGTTTTACGATTGCCTTGTATATTTGGAGCTGTGATAGATGGCTCTAGAGAACACCAGCAGATTTTTTGCCGCCCCTCCTCAATAAGCCAAGGGAAGGGTTGTTTTTTACTTCCTTTGCGCAGCTGTGGTATGGGGAAAACTTGTACATTGTGAATTTGGCAAAGCCCTTGCATGCCTGGGAGCAAGCGGTCCGTGGCTGGGGCTGGGCGGTGGGGTGGATTCGGGCTGCCTGGCCATGGATATAGCATGGCAACCTTTCGCACCGAGCCCCCAGCCTTTGCGAGGGGAGCAGGGAAGCAGGAAAATGTAAATGCCAGGAAATCTCAGGGATGTGCTGGGTTTGAGCTCGGCACTGATTTAGGCTGCTTTTTGAACAATATTTCAATTATTCCTCTTACTCCAGGATAGTGGTGGTGGTGAAAAGCTAACACCTAGTGCCCACAGACTGGTGATGGGCAGCACAGAGGTGGGCAGGAGGACAAAGGGACAGGCAAGGGAAATATAATATATGTAGGGTTTGATTCTGCTCCTCAGGGCCACTCATGGGCTCAGTTTTTAGCTCCACGCCGAAGGCAGCCCATCTTCCCACCCGGCTCCTTGGTCGCTTCCAAAGGGGCAGGAATTACATAGGAAGCAGCTTTCCAGGCAGCCGTGCGCTGCAGGGAGGCTGGGAAGAGGTGGCGTGGGCAGCACAGCCCACCCCAAGGGCCTGGGATGCAGGAGCTGAGCTGCGGCTCCGGATGCTCGGGCTGACTCACAGCCATGTTGCGGTGTGACTGTCACCTGCACTGGGGATGGTTTTCTCTACGTCACAGCAAACCCAACAGCCCTGGAGGGGCCGGGCCACGTGCAGGGAAGGGATGGGCTCCCCGTACCCCACCTCTCCCTCCTTAGGGCACGCAGAGAGAGGACATGCTCGGGCTAGATGGGCAAAGGGCATCTCCAAGAAATGGTCTGTGTGTTATTTAAGGGTCCCCCTGCCTGAAATCCCGCTGTCCTCATGGCAGGGTGATGGGAAGGAGAGGTGCAATGCACAGTGCCCTTCCCCACAGACTGGCAGCAACGTGCAGGGACAATTTCAGGGGCAAAGTGGCCTATTAAAGCCACTGGGCACCTTCACAAACATCACCTGGGGCTGGGTTAAAACCCCACCACAACGGATTAGAAGAGACAGACTGTCTGCTTAGCCCACGCCTTCTCCCAGTGCAATGTGTTGTTACTAAAGATGACAGAATTGATGTCAGAGGAGCCTGCGTGATGCTTAATTTGGTTCATTGGGACACTTCGGTTAAGAAATGAAAGTGATGCGTAATTAGCACGGCAGTAAGTGGATTAAAGCTGTCTGGATGGCAGAGCTCTGGGCCAAGTGGGGACTGCTAAAAACGGGCTGCGATTGCCAGCGGGGTTGGGGGGACTGGGCTCAGCCTAAGGCGCCCACATTGTCCCTGAGCATCATCCCCCAGCAGGTCCCCGGGGCTGGGGGGGTGCAAGTGGGGGACCCCAAGATTGGCCTGGAGGACAACAGTCTGCAAAGGGCTTCCCCACAGCCCACAGAAGCCATGCTTGGGGTCCCCAGCACGCCGGCACACGCGTCTCAGGGGTCTGCCCTGGTCCCCTTTGTGGATGGTGATGAGGGGACACTGGCTCTCTGGTTCTCATGGGGGTGGAACAAATTCCAGCATGAAGAGGAAGACCGGGATGCCCAGACTGGAAAAAGCTAGCTTTTATCTAGTTTTATATATATTTAGGACCAGTGAAACGTGAGCACAAGTTCCCAAGGGCAGTGGCGGAGTCCCTTGAGGGGAAATGCCTCCGCACGATCAGGTGCTTTTCTACAAGGTCAGTTCCTCTTTGAGGGTATTTGCTTCGGCTAAGGACCCCGTCTGTGTTACAGTCAGGCAGGGAAGGACAGTCCTTGCTCCCTCACTCCACCGTGCCCAGGCGGCATCTTCCCCTCCCTCTCGGCACCCAAAGCACCTGGCGGTACCTGGGCTGACCCCCTCCAAAATGAATTTGCGATGAAAACAAGTAAAAACCTGAGACATGGACCTGCGCTTAGGGCTAGACCCCAGCTGTCCCTGCTGCAATATTATTATAGCGGTAGACTTTAATTACAGGGTTTTATCGCTCTTTGTGCTTATCATGGCAGCCAGGGCAGGTTTGCCGTCTCAGTTCGGGACTATTTAACATGACACATTGGAGAAAGCTGTCCGAGAGGCATCTGGAGGCAAAACACATCTTTCTTGTTATCTTCCCTGAGCAGGTAGAGTGACTGTCTCGCATTAATGACCGTCTCACGTTAATGATCCTAAGTCCAAGAGTGAGACATCCCCTCCTGCCCATGGAGCTCACATCATGTGCAGGATGGTCCCAGCTGGCCCTGGGGCTAAAAGCCAGGCCAAAAGCTCTATTTCACCCAAGAATCAGCCTGGGGATGCCAGGAGGTGAGGACATGGGTCCCCAGCGGGCATTTGGCAGAGATGGGATGGAGCGGCTTTCCCAAGCAAGCCCCTCTCCATGCCCTGGCAGGCAGGTGCCTGCAGGCACAGGACCTGCCAACAGCCAGCAGAAAATAAAAACACAGAAATAAATCTGGTTTTCCTCAGCTCCTGTGCCTGACATCTGCGGGGACAGCTGATCAAAACCCTTTGCTGACTGACACTTGCCGGCTTGGGGGATGCTCCTGGGAGGGGGGAAATCCCCGGCGGGGGGGGGGGAATAGGTTTATGGCAAGTGGTGGACAAAGTTCTGCTTCCCTCAGGGCAGGCTTTTGGCTTGTTGGCCAAGTTACCTTCAGCCAACTTTCATCCCAAAAAGCATCCCTACAGGTTGCTTGTCTCTCTTGGCAGGGCCAGACCCCACAACCCGTCAGTCTCCACGTGACCTCTCCCGTGGCAATGGCCTCAGCACACACATGGGTGTCCCGTCCCCAGCCAGACCCCACTGTGTCAGGCACTTTTCAGTGCCCTGCTTGCAGGGAGAAACACAAGCCCTGACCCCACTTCTCCCTTCCTGCCATCTCCCACGGCCCCATTACTGCTGCCCTCAGATTACCACTCACCCAAAGCACCTCTCCCTTGCACACCAACCCATCCAGCACTTGGCTTGGTTTAATTCCTTTTAATTTCTCATCCTGTGCTTAGAACAGCTGAGACCAATTCACTGCTGCTGTCACCAGAAAGAAATCAAGTTAATGACAAGAAAGTCATTACAATTTAGGAGACCCATCAAGCCTCACCGCTGTATGAACAGGGGATGCTATTGCTGCTGTCTGCCCTGCTCTCCTCTCCCACACCTACAGCTCCTAGCCATCCCAGGAGCCTGTTAGCAAGCCCAAGCTCAAGATGCCTTTTTCCAGGTACTGTCTTGTATTTGCACCATGGTCTCGGCCCCTCTGTTTAAGAGCTCTTTGCTCTTCCTGGTGTCTTCAAGTGATTTCTCCTCCAATTAAAGGAAGATCCAGCTCTTCAGTTGTCCAAACTAATCCTGGCCCCAGCTCCAAGCCTCTCTGCTGGGGCTGATTTAAACAACCGCCTTACACAGATGGAAAAGCAAATGGTTCGAGCTGGGTTTCATTTCTATTTTTCTGTGGCAATCCCAGCTCGCAGGCGGTGAGTCCATCTGGCAGGAGCTTGAAACACAACAGCAGCAAGCGCCGCGCAAAAGCATCGTCTGCGTGAGCTGGGAGCTCTGCAAGATGAGGGCTGGGTGAGGACTTCTTCAGCCCTCTACCATGGAAGAAGGGAGAGAGATGAGAGTGATTTCTACAGACTGTGTGGTGGGGGGTTGAATTCAATCTACAGCAGCAAAAAAGCTAAAAGAAAGAAACACAGTAAATGGTGATAACAGGACTGAAAAGCACCCATTTGCGCCCAGTCAGGGTGGTGAGTGTGGCAATTGCAGCATTTAAAGGTTTTTCCTCCTGGGAAGAGGATTTGTGTCTCTCTGCTGATCGTCCCTGTGCAGATGTAACTGGGAGACATAACAGAGCTGAACCCTATTCCAGAAGCCATTGCAGCAGGAACCCGCACATCCCCGGAGCTGAGATTGGTCTGACGGGTCATATCTGCAAGCATCTCCTCCCTTGCTGGGAGCACCAGCCTTCGAGAGGTCTCTGCATCCACTTGCTCTTCCTCCCAGATCCCGGCCTGCTTCCTTGCCCTGAAAGTTTAACATCCTCCCTGGCGCAACAGCTCCAGAGCCGAACAGGGCCTTCGGCCGACATTTGTGCATTTTTATACGGCACATGTGGGTTGGGAGAGGCTGGGGTTAGCGGTGAGACACCCTGTGTGTGGCTCATGATTTTCCCCCAAAACCTTCTAGAAACAGGTTTGGGGATCTCCAGCCCCATTCAGGGGCTCCCAACACCCGGCTTTTTTGTGCCAGTGATAATTTTGGTTACAAAGCCTGACTGCACTTGAGCCAGGATTTGGGAGAACAACTTAAAACAATAGGAAAGACCAAGCCAAGCAATCTGGTATCCTTTCAATTTAGTACCCGGAGGGAGCCAGAGCATCTCCAAGTGCAAGCTGCAGGGAGATGTGGTCCCATCACAGCCCCGCTCTGCCAAGGGGCTTGCTTCAGCCGCGTCCCCTCCTTGACGGTGAGGACGGGTCCTCTCCTGTGCCATGGCACCAGTGAGTGCAAATTCACTGGTCACCCCAGGGTAACTGTTTTTGGCACCTGGGATGCTCGTGGGTGTGATGTGGCCGACGGGTACTTGCTGGCATCTTCAGGACCTTCTGGTCTGATTTTCCCTTGTCCAAGAGGCTGCTCTGTGCCCGGTACCAGCCCCGCAAAAACAGGTTCATCACCTAAGAGAAGGATTTAATGTTTTTTTTGCAGAAAACAGCCGGGTACTTTGCCACAAACCACCACGTTGCTGCTGTCCTCTCTGAACCCCCCTGGTTCGCTGTCTTCACTCCAGCCTCAGCAGTGGCAGGAGGAGGATCTCCTTTCTGCAGGTGAGAGCAAGGGCAGAGGTAGAAAACCAGATCCTGATTTCAGGCAAATACCCCCTTGGGTCCAAGGCACCAGGGGAAAAGGGAGAGGACTGAACACGAGTGAGCGAAGCGGGACACTCCCTGCTTGGTGCATTTTTGCACCCTCCAGTCCTCTCAGTGCTAAATGTACCTCTTAATACCTAGAAGATGAAGGTTGAGGCTACGCAGCACTGCACAAATGCTGCACTAATGACAGTGCAAGTACAGCTCGGTGCTCTTTTAGATCCATTAAGGTTTGCCTTTAGCTAGTTTTCCAACAAAGTTGGTGTCCGGGGCTGGGACCTGGGATGTGCTCATCTCCCCTGCCTTTGCTGGGGATGGGAGCAGCTCTTGGCCCCCCACGCTTGGCTGATCTGCAGGATCATTTCATTAGCCCGAATGCGGTTTTTGGCCAAGGCTTTGGTAGAAGGTGGATGGTGAGACCAGGATCTGTGTTAACCCCTGCACTGCCACTGCCCCGGTGTGCAGGAGGGCTTGGGCCAGTCCCATAGAGAAATTGCCTGTCTCCTCTCTGTGCACAGGCAGCCTTCACCCACAGCGTGATGGAGCCTCTTGAAAACTGAAGGCCAAGAAAAACCCATTTAAACAAAGAAACCTAGCACAGCTGTGGCTGGAGACGTTTGGGCTTTCCCTGAAATTTCCCCTTTCCTTTCTGGACCTTTCTCCCAGCGTGATCTCCTTTTGCAGACAGATTTGGCCCCTCCCAGGCTCTGGCTCATCCGCTGGGCGTGTTTTATCACCTTCAAGGTCTGGGCGATGCTGGCCTGGCGGCGGGAAGTGCCTTGCGTGAAGGAACTCAGTTTCCCCAGGAGCGATGCTCCAAGCCAGGGTGAGGATGCAGGCACAGGGCGAGCCCCAGCGAAGCAGCGAGACCGGTTCGGGTGCTCCTCAGCCGAAAGGTGCAGGGCGATGCCACCCCCCTTGCAGGAGCCCCAACTGATTTCAGCAAGTTTAGGCATGAGGCTATGAGGCTCACAGCCCAGAGGGTGCTGGGTTTGGCACCCATAGCGGTGATGATGCGTTCTGCTCCCAAAAAAGGGTGCAGAGCAAGCACCGCTCTATGGCAGAGACCCTGACCTCTGCCCATAGCTGCACGGCCATGTCCTGAAGCCTAGGAGCAAAGGGGTGTGGAGACCCAGCAACAGCAACGCGCCTCCCTTACCCTCACAGCCTCCTCAGGAAAAACCTTTTGCTCCTAATACCCCAACAAACCCTTAGCAGGGCTTTTATACATGCATACGTACCAACACAGGTATGTATTTAGGCTAACCTTGGTCTCAGAAAGGCTTTTCTAGATGAAATGCAGCAGGTCACCCAGTCAGGGCTGCCTTACCAGGCGAGGTGGGAGACTGAGAGCATCAGGCACTCTTCCTCACCTGACTCAGTGTCCCTCTTTGGCCATTCCCAAAGAGCCAGAGGCACCTTCTTCCTCATCTCTGGAGGCTGTAGGAAAGCATCTTCCATTCTCTTTCTTTCCAGCCTTATTTATTTTTCGAGACTCTTTAAAGAAATACACTTAAAGAGTCTGGATTTCAAGCCGTGAATCAAATCTTTGGGAAAAACGTAACTTCACAAAGCTACATCAAGCAATAAACAGTGCTCAGAGGTTACTTACTTATCTTGCTCAGAATAACTGTAAAAAATCCTCTTTTTCTAAGCAACAAGGTACCCAGGGAGTCTGCTCTCCTGGGCAAGGCAGAAAGTGCCAACTACTTGTAAATTATATTAATGGACCTTTTATTGGGCAGATGCTACATTATTGGACTATGACATGGGGCAGAGAAGGTAATGAAGGCAAATGGTGCAGAGTCACCAGAGAAACAAATCAAATAAGAGTTTGACAGCATGATCTGCTCTTGTATTTGCTCAGAGAAAATTGCAAGTGCTTTTGGTCTTCATGCTGGAGGCCAGGAAGAGCTGTGCCATCTCCCCTCATCCTTGGGCAGGGGGTTGCTGACATGGATTTGAGAGCTTGGATGGAAATTGTGCCTCTGGTGGCTTTTTGGGCCATGTCTTCTCTGTCCCTTTGTCGTGGTTGAGGGTTGACACCCTCAAAGTGGCTGCAGGTGAGCTGCTGGGTTAACCCAGCATGCCATGGCTGGAGGGGCAATGCCTCGCTCATAGGGAGGTGGGAACAAACTCAGCAGAGGATGGTCTTGAGAGGGGTCATCATCATAGAATCATCACAGAATCATAGAATGTCTTGGGCTGGAAGGGACCTTAAAGATCATCTAACTCCAACCCCCCTGCCATGGGCAGAGATGCCACCCAGTAGACCAGGTTGCTCAGGGCCCCGTCCAACCTGGCCTTGAACACTGCCAGGGATGGGGTGTCCACAACCATGGGTCCCCTCTGCCCATGTGGCTGCAAGTTCTTCCTTCCTCCACCTTCTGTAAATGGGCCTTATCCAGCCTGCCTGGCCATGGGACATGGGACTCCTGCCACGTGCCAGGCTCTGAAGTCCCCGCAGGTGGGATGCTGTGCAGCCACCATAGCAATCTCCATCCTTTGCTGGGTGAGAGCCCTCAGGGACCGCACAGTACTCGCTGCCACACCACGTTCTCAGAGTCAACACCACCTTTCCCAGCAGCCAAATTACCCTCTCTGGCTTGGAGCAGCGCTTGCTCGGCCATGTTTTAATATGATTAATCCCAGGCGGTGTGCAGGCTCTGCCCTGTGCTCCACATCGTCTGCATAATGAATAGGCTAAAGCAGCCAGCTAATTATTGGGAATATAGAGCCTGGCAGGAGGTGGGCAGACCCTGATCATGCCTGTGCCATAGCTTTTTATAAAAGGATTTCTCTGCTCAGATTTAGCTTCCTGACCCCATGGCTCACAACATCCCAGGGCTGTGCCAGGGGCGGCACTGATGCTCGGAGCCCAGACCCCCATCCCCACTGCCCATCCATTGCGTGCCCAGGGGGGGGTTTCCCTGGGGCAGGGGCTGCCTGTCCCCTCCATGGTCTTTTAAGCCCTTCCCTGTCCCCCAAGCTCCCCGGGAGAAGCTCTCGCTCCTGCAGGTCGTCACAGCACTAATTCAGGCCCTAAGGTTTTTCACTGCGAGCTCTCATCCCACGTAACTATCATGTTCCTCGGGGGCAGCTCGTGCCCCTTCCTCGTCATGATATAAGCAATTATTAATGCATTAGTGTTGGGCTGCTGAACCATAATGTCTTTATAGTCAATAGCCTTAAGCATTTAATTACCCAGCGGGATGAATCAATGTGCTTCTTTCTTTGCTCTACAATTAAAACCGAGCAGGAGAGATGCAGTGTAATTTTCAGTCTGCTTTAAGCTTCCTCTGCCGTTTCATGAGTGGGGAGATGAGCTGATGACTTGTAAGGGATGGGAAGGAGAGGACTTTTCCCCAAGAAACCATGTTCTCGCCTCCCTCCCAGGATGCGGACATCGTGATCACACATTCGCCCGGCTTAATGAGACACCACTGGGTCGTTCAGGACCAGGTTTTGGGTCTGACAACACCGACAGTGGGAAAATTATTGCTCCGAGTCTTATTTTTAACTACAGCCATAGGAAGTTTGAAAGCAGTGGTTTTAACTCACACCCTGCCAGTGAGAATTTCTGCGGCAGGAGCTGGTGAGTGAAACAGCCCGATGTGCTGCTGGGATGAGGCACAAACAGCCCGAGAGCGGTCCCGGCTGGGAAAGTACTTTCGGCCCTTATTTCTAACCTCCTTTTGATGGAGCTCACTGCAGAGGCCAGGGCAGACAGAGGGTGAAAGCTGGGGGAGCTCAGCATCCCTGGCACCACGCTAGTGACTCCTGAGCTCTGACCTTCCCCGGGCTCTTGGGTAATCTATACAGCTTGATGCCAGCCTGGGTTGCTCAAGCTCTGCAGGTACAGTCAAGTGCAAAGTGACCCTTTCCAAAAAGCTCGGCTCATGGCTGGATCTCCCGATGCAACCATGAAAGCCCTCGGGGTGGCTGGTCCTTCGTGCTGGCAAGTTGGGGCAGGAGCTTTGCAAACCTTGCGGATGGGGCTCAGCGGGCAACTTTTGCTGGGACAGCACAGCATGGCAGCTCCCGGGGGAAACATCAGACCATTTCCCACTAAGATAAATCAGCCACTGGCACGCTTGCCACTGGCACGAATTCCTGTTTCCGAGGGCAGTTTTGACTTGGCTCTGATGGCAGGGACCTGCCAGCTCCCCTGGCAGAGGCTGGGACACATTATACTGGGGACATGTGTGTGTGTGTGTGCCTGGAAGCTGTGGCTCTGCTCTCCCCAGTTGCATTTAGCTCTGTACTGGTTTTAGAAGTAAGGACATAGGGAAGCCTTGGGTTCACTGTGCCACGCTGCTCACTGCCTTCGCTGAGCGGTGGGTGTATGTGGCTCCCAAGGCAGGGCTGAGCTCACCCCCTCGCTCCAATACAAACACAAAAATAGAGGGAGCGGAGGGTGACTCCTGCTTTTCCAGTTTGGATTCAACAAAGATTCATTTTTTTGTTTGAGAAGGAAAAAAAAAGGAAAAAAAAAATTCCCCTCGTTTGGGTTTGTTCCAGGCAGAGCGTCTGCCTTCTGCTGGCCCCGTGCCCAGGAGCTGCCGTGAAATGGAAATAGCCCAACACAAGCCTGTGAGCAGAGGGAGCTTCCAGCAGGTAAAATGTGAGCGAGGGGAAGCAAAGCCCCAGGTCACTGCACGGTGGGCCTGTGCCAAGGGGCAGATGTGCTGAGCCACAAGCAGTTTGCAGATGTTTTACTTCACTGTCTCGACAGTCATCCTGGGGACCTGGCGCTTGTCTGGATCCCATTCCCTATTGCCCCGGCTCTGGGAGATGAATAGGATGCACCAAAATGCCTTGTGCAAAGAGGAGCTTCCCCCTCTGGGCTGTCTCCACAAAAGTCCTGCAAAGCCTTCCCGAGCGCCGCGGGGCAGCGCAGGGAGATGTGCAACTGCGTGGGGCGGTGACGGGTGCGCTGGCTGCTGGCCTGGCATCGCTGAACTGGGATCATCTGTAACTTCTCCCCAGGCTGACTTCCCTGTGGGTTATAAAGGCATTAGCATGTATTGCTTCGAAACACCTCCCTTTTCCCATCTCACCAACTTTCTCCATCCTGATGGAGAGAGTAGGGCACTCCCAAGCTCCCCTCTAACCACCCGAATTATTCCACAGCTCCCTAGCCTGGTTTCCCTTCTTCATCTCACACCTAACCCAAGTCCTCTTTGTTTCAGTCCCACTTCTCTCCCTCATAACTTTTTTTCCAGGGCTACACTTGTTCCTCCTGCTGAGCAGAGCCAGAGGGGAGTCCCGCCTGGCCCGGAGGCTCAGGGCAGCTGCGTGGGCTTGCTGGGAGCTCACAGGCAGGCTGCAAGGTCCTGCTGCCAGCTCCAGGCAAGGGGTGTTAGGGAGAGGAATCGGGCTGGCAGAAGGGACAACTCGGGGGAATCAGCTTCTTCTGGAAATAGAAAAGCCCTTTTTCTCTGCAGGGTACCAGGAATGATTGCTTCAAGGGATCCTCGGAGACCACGGGGAGACTAAATGCTGCATGTAGGAAACTCCCCATGTGAGCCACCAGGACATTTCCTTGTCACGAATCCCAGAAAATGGCACAGCTTTATCCAGGAGGAATGTGCTGGGTTGTCACCCACCATCGGCTGGATGCAGAGAGTGTGTCTGGCTCCAGGGGTCCACGCCAACCCCCGCAGCATCCCACCTCCAGAAAGGATGCTCCCCAGAAAACAAATCCCGTACTCTGCCAGGCACCATTGACTTTCATCCCTGCAGCCCACCAGGTCCTGAGGTGCTCGTTTTGAGG
This sequence comes from Platalea leucorodia, assembly GCF_965183815.1. NCBI lineage: Eukaryota > Metazoa > Chordata > Aves > Pelecaniformes > Threskiornithidae > Platalea > Platalea leucorodia. The sequence goes on from NC_138830.1 coordinate 12,094,145, forward strand.
TGCAGGACGTGGGCTGGCACATGGCCACTCAAATTAAATACCGTTTGTGATGGCAAACCTTGCACCCACTTCACGCTCATCATCCTCGAGGGCTGTCCTCTCCGCACGGCCAGGTGGGTAATGAAGAAAAGACTTAATTAGGGTAGAACACAGACCTGTCTCATTTGATGCCCTGTATTAATCAGGGCATGGGGAGAGTTTTCTCCATCCGCTGGGTATTTAGGTGAAGTGTGTGGTTGGGAAGAGAGAGCACAAGTCCTGTGTGGCCGGCGCCGCTGGGTTACCATCCCTCAGCCACTCTGCGGTACCCCCTGGGGTGGCTCCGGCTGGCAGCAGGCGATGGGCAGGGGAGCAGTGTGACGGGGTGAGATGGGCACTGGTGGCAGGGGAAGGGGCTTTGCTGATGGGACATTGAGATGCTCAAGAGGTTTTAAGCAGCGCCTAGACCTGGGATGGGTAAATTTGCTTTTTTTTTGCTGTCACTTTTGCTGTGCCATGCGCACACCAGGCCACTGCTCAGACCACGCAGCAGCTGAGCCATGATGCCAGGGGAGCAAGGCAAGGGAACTCAGGGCCACATTTGCAGGCTTTCCTAGCTTGTTTCCCACCTCTCTGGGCACCCACAGGGTGTTTGGTTTGAGGTCCCTGATGATTTTCTGGCAGCAGATGCCTGCACAAGCCACAGGCAAAACTTTTCCTCTGCTGACTGCGTTTGGCTGCTGCTTTTATCTGGTGGGTATCAAACGTGGGGCTTGTCTCAGACCCGCTCCGTGTCCCGAGATCTCCCGGGAGCCATGCAGCAGGCAGGGCGGGATGTCCCGCTCAGCTGCACCCACCGAGGTGCGTTTCGGGGAGCCAGGGTAACCCGGCGGGCTCCCACTCGGGACAGGAGTTGCAGCCTTTTGTCACCATCTAGTGGAAACACCCAGCCGCGACCAGGCACAGGCTGAACAGGACATCTGGGGACACTCACTCCCCCAGCTATGGAGGTGTCCCCCCGGCTGGGCACCCATCTTGCCCGGCTTTTGGGGAGCCACATTTGCCCTGCAGCTCTGCTCACTCCCAGCCCTGGGCACCAGCAGCCGGGCAAGGTGTCCCCAGCACTGCCACGCTGGGGACGAGCACAGGGGATGAGTCTCTGCTGTGCCAGAAACTGTGAATCCTTGGCAAATCCCTCCTGGGGTCTCCATTAAACCAGCTAAATTCCCTTTAACTGTGGAATTAGATCAACGCTCCCAAGGTGCAGACATGCTACAACAGGAGACAGCTGTAAAAGCACCTAAAATACATTTACTCCACAAATAGTGCTGTTAAACCTGCTCTTTTGGCCAAATTACTCCCCACGGATTCTGCTCTGCAGATCTCCCTTGGCCCTGAAATTTCTGGCCATGCCTGCAGAGGAGCAGGGCTGTGGTGTGCCACTGGGACAGCCTTGCAACGTGGTGTGTCCCCAGAAAAAAGGCTGGCCTCTGCTGCTCTGGCATCCTCCTGCCCAGTGCTGGGGCTGCCCGGAGGCCCTGACCACAGCTGGGATACAGGGAACAGCCCAGCCTAAATGCCAACGCCTGCAGACCCCTGGCTACTTCTCTCCCCGTGGCAGCCCTGGCCCTTTAGGGCCACAGCAGCGGCTGGCAGGGTCAGGCCGTATCCGGACCTGCTCAACGGTGCGTGGATTAACATGGTGCATGGATTAACACAGCGCCGCAGGCAGTGTCAGTTCTCGCTCCTCCGCACGCGGGTCCAGCTGCAGCCTCAGAGGTGCCAGCGCCGAGGACAACCTGCCAGCACTGAGGATGCTGTTGGGAGAAGGGATGGAGCACAGGCCATACCGAGATGGCCCCTGCCAGGGCTGGGAACTGAGACTGGCCAGCTGCCAGCCCAACCCTTTGCTGATCCCACCACTGGCACTCTGTTATTAGACACACATAGTGCCCGGGCTGCCAAAACTGCCCCTGGCTGAAGGAACAGCTGTCCCTTTCCCATGGCAAACCAGCCCTCCTGCAGTATGGAGAGGAACCAAGGCCAGCCCCGGCACTGGCAGCAAAGCTGTGCGAGCAATGATAATACAGAATTTTGTTGCAGCATGTGCAAGCATGGTAAGGAGGGAGCAATCAGCTCTTGCTTCAGACAGTTAAAAATTCCTTCCAGGCCTGTACCTCCTCCATCTCCATCACCCGGCATCCCCACGGGCCACCCTGGGCTGTGTCGCTGCTTCCCTTGGATGCTTGGGGACAGCTCCTGCTGTGGTGGGATGTGAGCCAGATGCTGCTGTTTCACAGGCGGAGTCCAGCTGCCCTATAGAAGGGGTTTCCCCAGGTGGGATCCCTGCCTGCCTGCGTATGTGACCAGGGCCAAGACGTGGGCAGTGTCCCCCCCGTCCCAGCTCCCTCGCTCTCCATGCTGGCTGATGGTGGCAATTTCCCCACAGGCTGGCTTACTCCAGGGGAGACTGACTGATCCCATCGCCTCTCCGTGAGCAGGTGCCCTCAGCTATGGCTCTGCCTGCCTGGGAACTGCTTCTCCTCACACAGCGGAGAAAGAGGCACTAGGACAGCCTGGTAGCTGGGTATATTACCTCACCCACAGCGTGTCCCTTGCTTTCAGGTGGCACTGAGCAACCCAAGGGGCCTCAAGGCCATCAGGGCCCTGCAGGACTGCATTCATCGAGAGTCAGTGTTATTTTTTTTCTTTAGGACTCCCTAAGATCTTGTGTTCCCCAAGTTAGGGGCTTCTTTCAAGCAGGTCTTGGAAGGGCAAACTGCTACAGTCACAAGTGTGTGTGTCAGGAGCTCCCAGGAGCCGGCTGGACACCCAGCTTGAAGTGGGAGGGGAGGTAAGGCAGCAGGGAAGCCCCAGCAATAGAGGCCGCTCAGGTCCTTGGGGCACACAGTGTCAGGCACGGGCAAGGCACCATTCAGCCTTGCCAGCAGACCGGCAAGTTACACAGGGGTGCTGCAGGCTGCCCTGCAGTCATCCCTACCCCGACTTTATAGCCACTGGGGTAACACTCCTCAGGGAGAAAGCTGGTGCCTTCTTTCAATGAATGAATTCAAAAGCATTCGTCAGGCAAGCACAGTTTTATTTTTTTCTCCAGCATTGGGCCTTTTCTCCCCGCCGGGAGCCAGTGGAGGGCGGCAGCTGCATGGTGCTCCTGCGCCAGCTGCACCCCAGCAGCTGCACAGCGCCCCGGGGATGCTTCAAGCTGTCCAGGGGGGCTCAGTGCCTCCCGAGGGGATGCCGGGGGAGCAGAGCGGGGTGGCAAAGGCAGCGCTGGGGAGGCCCCAGCCCCGTCCCCTTACCAAGGCCAAAGGAAAAGGCAAAAGCGTGCTCAGGCTGCCTTCTTCCACCCCCGGGGCCGAGCTGCCGCAAGGCCGGCCTGGAAAGCCGGCCCTGGCGCCGGGCACAGCGGCTGGCAGGCTCGCTCCCGGCCCCGGGCTGCCCGGTCCCTCCCCGCCCGGCCCCGGGACCCCCAGACCCCCCCCCGATCCCGGACCACCCCTCTCCCGGCCCCGGGACCCCCAGAACCCCCCCTCCCGACCCCGGGCCGCCCGGTCCCCGCCTCTCCCGGCCCCGGGACCCCCAGACCCCCATTCCCGACCCCGGGCCGCCCGGTCCCCGCCTCTCCCGGCCCCGGGACCCCCGGTCCCCCCCCTCCCGGCCCCGGGCCGCCCGGTCCCGGCCTCTCCCGGCCCCGAGACCCCCAGAACCCCCCTCCCGGCCCCGGGCCGCCCGGTCCCTGCCTCTCCCGGCCCCGGGACCCCCAGAACCCCCCCTCCCGACCCCGGGCCGCCCGGTCCCCGCCTCTCCCGGCCCCGGGACCCCCAGACCCCCATTCCCGACCCCGGGCCGCCCGGTCCCCGCCTCTCCCGGCCCCGGGACCCCCGGTCCCCCCCCCTCCCGACCCCGAGCCGCCCGGTCCCTGCCTCTCCCGGCCCCGGGACCCCCGGTCCCCCCTCCCGACCCCGGCCCGGCTCCACCACGTGGCCCGCCAGTCGCCACGTGCTCTCCCGCGGCCCCGGCCACGCCCACCCTCCCCTTGGCCCCGCCGCCCAATCAGGGCGCAGGCGCCGGGTTGCCGCTCTCTCATTGGCTGAGGCCGATTTCTCCCGGGCGGACAGCGCGTCCCCCCGCTCTCGCCCCCCACCTCACAGCCGCGCTCTCGCCGGCGGCTGTAACGCGCTTTCCCGTTGGCTGATCGCAAAGCGCCGGAGATTGGCGGGAGGGCTCGGGGGGCGGAGGGGGCGATTGGCCGGGCGGCGCGGCGCGCCCGGCGATTGGCTGAGGCGGGGGCGGAGGGGGCGTGGCGCGGCGGAGGGCTAGGCAAGCGAGCGGAAGGGGCCTGCGCTCGCTCTTTCGTTTCAGTCCCCGGTCCGGGTCGCCAGCGCCTCGCCGCCGCTCCCGCCGACCGCCCGGGGCCCGCTCCGCTCCTCGCCGCCGCCCCGCCGGACGCGCCTAGCCATCTCCTGAGCCAGCTCGGCCGCCGCCCCTGCGCCGCCAGGCACCGCCGCCATCATGGTGAAGATCGCCAAGGTGAGGGCGCCGGGCGGGGCCGTGCGCGCAGCCGCCAGGCGGGAAGCGAGCGGCCGCCGCCATGGCGGGGTGGACGGATGGCGATGGGGGGGGCGGTGAGGCGGGGGGGGCAGCCGGGCCGCCTTCCCGCCGCCGTCTCCTCAGGCCGCGCGACGGCTTCCAGGCCTCCCCGCCCTCAGCGTGAAGATGGCGGCGAGGGGAGGGGCCGCGGGCTCGGTGGGAGCGGTTCCAAGCCCCGTCCCGTTCCCCTCCATGTTGTCGCGCGCGGGGGCCCGGTGGCGGGAGCGGGGAAGCGGGGGGGTGGGCGGGGGGGGGTGCACCGCGGCGCGCGCCGTGTGCGAGCGCGCGCAGGCCGGGGAGGGGGGGGCGGGGCTACGCCGCCGCGCGGCCACGTGGTGCGGCGGGGAGAGCGAGCACGTGGGAGCGCGGGGCGCCCCCCGGCCGGGCCCCGCCGAGACGGAGGAAGGGGGGGGGGGGGGGGGCGGCCGAGCAAGGCCCGGCGGAACGGGCCGAGCGGCCCGGGGTCCCCCGTCCCCGCGGGGCTGCGCGGGGGCAGGCGGGGCCGCCACGTGGTTGGGACAATCGAGCGCCGGCGGGTGGCGGGGCCGCCTCCGAGCGGCAGCGTGCGGCTCGCTCCTGTCAGGGAGACGAACGCCGCCTCACAGCTCGTTCTCTCTTTCAGACTCCCAAGAATCAGACCAAACAGAAGAAAATGGCTCCTCCCCCCAAAAAGGTGGAGGAAAGCGAGGAAGAAGAGTCCTCCGAGCTAGAGGAAAGCAGCGGAGAAGAGGTGATCAAGCTAGAAGTGGAGGAGAAGGGATGCACGTGTTGCAAAAGTGTCGCGAGGTTTGGGGGGCACATAGTGTGTGACGGAGGATCAGCATTAACTAACGATTGGTGTCTGTCAGTTAACTGTGGCTAAAGAATGAACTGGGTTTCCTAAGAGAAAAGCAGCGTGGGGAAAACTAGCTGCTAAGTCTTTACTTCCAGGCTTTGGAAGGACTGCTAGGATTTTAAAGCTGTCCTAGTACTCATGAGCAAGTGGATGATTAATTACTCTAGTAGAGCATCAGCAGTAAGTGATTTATCACACACGAATAATATGCAAGACTAAAAATTTCAAGCTGCCGAATGCCCTAGAGATGTCACTGGTCTTGCTTCAGGACCAGGGAATTTGGAGATGCTTTAATGTTCCATAAATGTCTGTTAAAAGCATGAAAAACCTGGGTTTGAACTTTATTAATTCAACAGATTAGGCAATTAAGGTAATTCAACAGAAACTAAGTCTATCAGAAGGATATGCTTTAGGTTGCAGTTACTATATATTTGTCTGACATTGAAGTAATAGTAGCTTAAAGGGCCAGCTTGAGTCTTACACTAATGTGTATTTCAGATGATCCCTCCGAAGAAACAACAAAAAGTAGCAGTTACACCAGCCAAGAAGGCTGCTACCCCTGCAAAGAAGGCCGCTACTCCTGCAAAAAAGGCAATTACACCCGCCAAGAAGACTGTGGCTACTCCAGCTAAAAAGGCTGTTGCTCCATCACCTAAAAAAGCCGCTGTCCTAACCAAAGGAGCGAAAAATGGAAAGAATGCCAAGAAGGAAGAGAGCGAGGAGGAAGATGAAGATGATGAGGAAGATGATGATGAAGAGGAGGAGGATGAGGAAGAAGAGGAAGAAGATTCTGGTAAGTTAATTCTGAAATATGTGTTCATCCTTGTATAAGTTGACTAAAGCTGGTCCAGTCAAGTCACTGAGTTTGAGTACCTTTGGAATTGAAAGGTTAGTATGATTTAATACTCTGGAGAAGGGGATTTATTGATTAAAAGGTGGTGAGGAAGGAAAGGTGGGGAATCAATGAAGTTTGGAGGACAACTTGGGTTACAGCTGCATTACACGCAGCATGTGAAGCATCTTGTGGTTTCCTGATTGTTCTTTCCTGAATTTTGCCAAAATCTTGTGGAAAAAAGTATGAGTAAAGTTTGTAGGCTGAATGGTATGGGTAAACACTTGCTGTACTCTTACTGTAGATGAGGAAGAGGAACCCGCAATGCCTGTGAAGCCTGCAGCCAAAAAGCCTGCAGCAGTACCAGCCAAAAAGCCTGCAGTTGTACCAGCAAAGCAAGAATCTGAAGAAGAGGAGGAAGAGGATGATGAGGAGGATGATGAGGAGGAAGATGATGGTACGTGGGATTTAAGAAAACTTTGACTCTTTAAAAAAAATTTAGAAGATGTTAAACTAATAAATGCTTATAGGGAGCTAGAGGGTGGGTAACTTAATGGACTAGTGGGAATGATGCGGGGCGGGGGGTGTCTCCATTTAGTGCCCAGCTGATCTTAGCTGGCTACCAGTGTCCATCAGATGTGGCTGAGTGGGTGTTTATTTCCCTGTTGCTAGTAGAACTTACTACTTTTGGGGAACAGGTATTGTTTTTTAATGCAGTAAAACTTGAGGGAGAGGCAGCTTTTATAAACACTATAAATATATTAAACTCCTTTCCTGAGAATGTACAAACTTAAGGAGGCAAGAAAAACAGTTTTGCCTCACAAGATTTTCTTTTCTTAGTCTCAAAAGGAACTTAAATCTTGAACGTGTCTGAAATCTTTTGCTCAACTTCTTTCAGAGTCAGAAGATGAAGCCATGGACACAACCCCTGTTCAAGTGAAGAAACCCACTCCAGCAAAGGCCGCACCAGTGAAAGCCAAGGCAGACTCTGAAGATGAGGAAGATGAAGAGGACGATGAGGAAGATGAGGATGAAGAGGACGAGGATGAAGAGGATGCCGAGGAGGAAAGTGAGGATGAAAGTGAGTTTAGATGTTTTTGAGACCATAACTCTCTAATAACAGGAAAGATGCCTGAGCAAAATTTTTGTCTTATCATGGTCTTTTGGGCTGAGGAACAGTTGCTGTAGTGACAAGAGAAGGTCTTGTGTATGACTGGTGTAAAGGTTAATGCTCCTGCATTGATCCAGTATAGGAAAAGTTGTTCTGTTCTTCTGTTTCAGTGTTGTTGTTTGTTCTCTATCACAGAACCTGTCAAGGAAGCACCTGGAAAGAGGAAGAAAGAAATGGCCAACAAAAGTGCACCGGAGGCCAAGAAAAAGAAAACAGATGGTAGGTGGTGTGAGATCATCAAACGGTGCTTGTTTGATGGACTGTTGGGTGAGGCACATAGCTGTGAAGGGACAGGATGCTGAGTGGGGCTTTTTCCAGCACAAATGATGATTATAAGGGACTTAATACTGAACTATGATGTCACTTTTGATGAGAAACTGATGTGCTAAAGCTGTCTGGAGTCTGGCTTCCAGTTCTTTTAACTGCCTTAAAAAACCCACTTGATTATCTCTTCATTTAAAGGGCCCACTTCAGCTTTCTCCCTCTTTGTGGGAAATTTGGTCGCCACCAAGGAGTATGAAGAACTGAAGACTGGCATCAAAGAATTCTTTGGGAAGAAGAATATCGAAGTTCTGGATGTCAGAATTGGTGCTTCCAAGTGAGTTCATCAGTAGAATTTTGCTGCTTATTTTAATTGGCAGTAATTTGTTTGGAGATGTGATGCTGTGCTGATGCTGGTTCGCTTCAAGATGCTGGGTTGGTTGCTTGATGGCGTATGGAAGCTGGAAGAGGCATGGTGCTGATAAGGGTATAATACTTGCCTGGCTTACAGCTTTTTCAGACAGCATCTCCCTACAGGGAGAGCTGCCGCTTCAGTACAGAGCTGTTCTCTGCTGTTGTTTTGGTTGTGTGGGCCAGTTAGCGTTTATTTTATTATTGCTAACTTGACCAGCGGGGACCTCTCTGGTTCTGGGTTTCTGTTTGTGTTCTCTGCTACTGGAGATCGATCAGCTTGAATAGTAAGGTTACTCTTCTTTCAGGCGATTCGGCTACGTAGACTTTTCATCTGCTGAAGATCTGGATAAAGCTCTCCAGCTGAATGGGAAGAAGTTAATGGGTTTGGAAATCAAACTGGAAAAAGCAAAGAGCAGGGAAACGATGAAAGAAAATAAGAAAGGTACGGCCTATAACTTTGAATACCTGTGCACATCAAAGAAGAGCTGTCACAATCGGGCCTTGGAGCGGGCTTGCCTATATCATAAACAGTTTTTCAAATGCTAACATACGGATAGGCAAGTTCAGACTAATATAGCTGGAAACGTGATCCCAAGAAACAGTGCGTATTGGGGGGACTGAGGAGGAAACGTGGCTCTTTCTGAAGCTTTAGGACCTGTTTTCTGAACTTGACACGCTTAAGAGAAGTACAGTGGCAGCCTAATTAACTGTCATGATAGCTGTTTTTTCAGCTTCTGAAAATGTGAACGCTTATTCTGGTTTTATTTTCTGCTGGATCAACTCCTGGTTCTCACTGAACTGGCAGTGTAGATGAGAAGGGATTTTTAGCTGGTAATGTGAAAGTAACGTTTCTCTCTTTGCAGAGAGAGATGCTAGAACACTGTTTGTGAAGAATCTGCCCTACCGCTTAACTGAAGATGAAATGAGAGATGTGTTTGAAAACGCACTAGAAATCCGAATAGTAATGAACAAGGAGGGGAACAGCAAAGGGTATGTAGCTGAGAGGACTGTTGGATCTTGGCTGTTCCGAGATTCCTGGCATATTTTCATAAGCTCGTGTCCTTAAGCTGCCTTAGGTGTACTGAAAATGCTGATTTTTGAAGCATTTTTCTTCCACATCCTTTCCCCCTCACACATGAACTTAGTCATTCCTGGAAGGAGGTATTTGCTTATGCTCTTTTCTGTGCTGTAGGATGGCCTATATTGAATTTAAAACAGAAGCTGACGCAAACAAAGCGCTGGAGGAGAAGCAAGGCACAGAGATTGATGGTCGTGCCATGGTCATCGACTTCACTGGTGAGAAGAGCCATCAAGACCATCAGAAAGGTACTTTTCCAGACCAATAATGTGCATGCAAATGATACTGAGGATTTAATTCCACTTGTTTCAGAAGTTGGTTGGGGATAGACCAACTTGAAGCTCTGCAGGAGAACTGTAAGATATCAGGAAGGGGCCTCTTGCCTAACTTGTGCTCTGCATCCTATGCATTTAATGTCTCTACTGCATGTTTCAGACAAGGGGGGACAACGAGTCAAGGTGACCAAAACAGTGTTGCACTTAGCCTTGTGCCTCACCTTGAGGCAAGGAGGGAGCAACAACTACTCTCACCCTAGAGAGGATGTTGTGCCTAGAGGAAGAGAGAGCTCTCCTTCTCCAAACTTGCACTTACAGCACTGAGTTTTGTCCACAGGTGGTGGAGAGAGGGAATCAAAGACCCTAATTGTCAACAACCTCTCATACGCTGCTTCAGAAGAGACTCTCCAAGAACTGTTTAAGAAAGCTTCTTCCATCAAGATGCCACAGACCAACCAGGGCAGGCCTAAAGGGTATGTTGTGCCTTTCCTGCTTCCTGAGTTGATATTGCACATGACTTAGCCTCCACAGATCCCTCGTGCTCCCAGGCTGACTGAAATCTCCCTCTCCGAATAGGTATGCGTTTGTAGAATTTCCCACGGCTGAGGATGCCAAAGAGGCGTTGAATTCCTGTAACAACACAGAGATCGAAGGCAGAGCAATCAGACTGGAATTCAGTTCACCAGCGTGGCAGAAAGGGAACATGAACGCAAGAGGAGGATTTAATCGTAAGTGTTCTGTATTTGATCATTTGATCTTGAGACAGCTGCGGCCAGTGTGTACCATCCATGCAAACTTAGGGCTGCTTTTACAAAAAAAAAAAAAAGTATGCCTGTGGAGTGAAAGACTTGCATCATAAGCGAGTGTGCTGGATATGATGACTGATTATCTGAAATACTGATGAAACTATTGCCGAAGTCCTCTAGATAGTCAAGTGCTGATCCAGCAGTGTCTGTCCAGTTAGTATCCCTATTGATAAGATGCAAGCATCTATTTTTAAAAAAAAAAAAAAAAAAAAAAAGGAAGAAAAGAAAAAAAAATTATTTTGACAGTACCAGGTTGGCTGATGGAGATACTTCGACATCAGGTTCTTAACTGCAGTCCTGAAAAAGTTTTCAAGGGATTTAAGTGCTTGAGCTGTTACTTCAAAACACACCTCTTGGCTCTCTGAACTGTTCCAGGTTCCCGCAGTGCAAGCTGGCTGTGATGTTAAGAAACGGATGGATGCCTTGCTCAGACATAATGATCTCTGCATGTATTCTCTTTCCATAGAACAAAGCAAAACGTTGTTTGTCAGAGGCCTTTCTGAGGACACCACAGAGGAGACGTTAAGAGAATCATTTGAAGGCTCCATAAGTGCTAGAATAGTCACAGACAGAGACACTGGATCATCTAAAGGGTATGTTAAACATCACCTGGGATTAGTTCAGTTGCTACAAAAAGCCTCACTTCGATTTATGCAGTGCAGGGTGTTTCTAACGCTCATGTGCGTGATTCTTTGGAGCTAGTGAATTGCATGGAAGCGGAGAACAAGCTTACAGCTTCGGGTCTGTTCGTAGAGGGCGGCGCGCGCTCACTTCTCAATGAGCTCCTTCCTGCCAACAAGCCCGTGGCAGCCTATGGATTCGCACGAGAAGGATATTAACTGTTCAGTACTGGCAAACTCACAGTGGAGCTCCCATCCATCGTGATTAGCCACTGCTGTTCTACAAGTAACAGGGTCCTGATCCCTGTGTGGTTGCAGAAGCGCAGGCGTTTTCCAGAGGGATTGCTATCGAGTGCCTGTAGGTGGTGCTGCAGCTTGTGGAGTTTGACTGTCTTTCTCTTAACCGGTTTCCTAGGTTTGGGTTTGTGGACTTCAGCTCCCCAGAAGATGCCAAAGCAGCTAAAGAAGCCATGGAGGACGGAGAGATAGATGGAAACAAAGTGATCCTTGATTTTGCCAAGCCAAAGGGTGAATTTCAACGCGGCGGTGGATTTGGTGGTCGTGGCGGCAGAGGAGGAGGCCGAGGAGGAAGAGGTGGATTTGGTGGCAGAGGTGGTGGCAGAGGATTTGGAGGTAAGAAGAGACAAATGCTGCTGTTCTGAGGGCGCGTGCTTAAAAATTAATTCCAAGCCATTCTTGGGATTATGGTGTAGTGCTGCCACAGAGCGCTTGATGTGAATCGGGATGGGTTTGGAAGGGCAGTGCTATCTGTGCAGGGATACCTGTAACTCTGCTTCTTGGCCTAATTTTCTTTCTAGGTAGAGGAGGTGGCTTCCGAGGAGGCAGAGGAGGAGGTGGAGATCACAAGCCGCAAGGGAAGAAGATAAAGTTTGAATAAACTTCCCCTTTTCTTTCCCTTCTCCTGCTCTCCGAGACTATCTGAAAGGACTCCGGGGGTTTTTATTCTCCTTTTATCTTGGCGGAGCCTTCGGAGGACATTCCAAGATGCGAAGCAGTACTGTGAGCCACTTGGAAGATACAATTTTCATTTCAAGGAAGAGAGAGCAAGCCATTTTGACTGCTTGCCTATTCAAATGAACTTTTTAAAAAATGAGCGCTAGATGTGGGAGTTTAGCCCTTGTCTGTGAGTTGTCTTGAATTTAGAATGTTTTACCCATGTACAAAAATATTTCCTATAAACTTCGGTAGCATTTTTGCTGTAAAAATGCAGAATGTTTTATCATTTGTGCTTCAGCACCCTGTCTTGGACAGATTAAAGGACCTAAACTGGTTCGTGTTACTTCTGTGCCGCTAAATGAAGCAGGGCTGGGAGAAATGGTCTGGCTTGAGCCTTCTCTCTCTTAAGGTCACTAATGTCACAGGCGGCAGCTACTGTCCTGCTTCTGCTCTAGCCTGCGTAAGCTCCCAGCAATGTACGTGTGCTGTGCTTAAAGTGCTTGCGGGAAGGAATAGGGGAGAGGAATGTGATGGCTGAGGTAAGCCCTGTGCCTACAACCGTGCTTTTTTTTTTTAACTGATGATGTATGTAATGTTGCATGCTATAGCCCATTGCTTTTTTTACTTTTTTTTTTTTTTAAAAAAAACAAATGAGTAAATTGGATCTTGTACCAAGGCCGTGCACCTCAATCACACTCTTCCAGGCATTGCCTCTTGTCTCCTCTTGACTTATCCCTAAGTATGAAGCAAATATGTTGAAACATGGGGTCAGGGGAAGTAACTGCGCTTGCTCTACGCCTGCCGTATGCTTGGTGAGGGTGATTGCCCCTGGCAGCGTGGGGACGGAGGAGCTGGGTCCCGCAGCAGTTGTTACTGCCCTCTTTTTCCTGGTGTCCTGCAGCGGCAGCTGTCAGGGGACAACGCTGCTCTTCAGTGCCTGCAGCACCTGGGCGCAGAAAGCACGGGGGCAGCTGCTGTGGTTGCCCGCGGGGCTGCATAGCTGTGGGCTCGCGCCTCCCCTGGGCGCAGGCACCTGCAAGCTCAAGTGGCAACTGCTGCGCGCTCCTCGGCCAGCCCCTCCGGCTGTGGGCTTCCGCTTGCCCGCTTGGTGGGAATGACCTGAGCCCTCAGCGCTGGCTGTGGTTGCAGACGGCTCCGCTCTCCTTGCCTATTATAGCAACACAACTTTTTCATGGCCGTGCAAAGCGCTCGCTACACAGTCTCTTCTGCATACGGATTCCCAACACGCAGCCCTTGGAGGCGGGGGAAAAGGGGTTTCTCTACAGATAAAATGTTTTATATTAAACCCGTGGGGGAGCGGTTGTGCTGCCTCTGCTGGGGACCCGAGGAGGGGGTGTGCGCCGTTTCCCCCGGGCGAGGGCTCCTCTCGGGCCCTTTCGGCATCAGCCATTTTAGAGCCGGCGCCGGGGCCCGGCGGCAAATGGTCGGAGGGCGGCGGCGGGGCCGGCCGCCAGGGGGCGGCATAGGGCCGCGCTGGCGGGGCCGCGGCGCGGGGCCCTCGGGCGGGCCGGTGCCGGGCCAGGAGCGGGCGGGGCGCGGGGCCGCCGCCGCTGGCCTGCGGAGGAGCGAAGGGATCGGGGGGCTCCTTCCCACCCCGCCTCCCTGCTGGAACCCGCCTCATCCCGCCGTCAACCCCGTCCCTGCCCCACGGGGCCCAGCCTTTTCCTCTTGTGCCACCTGTGAAATTCCCACAGGGAAGCTGACAGGGCGTCCCTCCTCCCCATCGCCATGGTGCCAGCCCTGGAAACTGAGCCCCCGGTGCCCAGACAGCGGGGTGAGACCCGTGGGCTCCTGCATGGCTTTCCTCCTCCTCACCTCGGCCAGATTCAAACCTGCTTCAGGTTTGTCCCTGCAGCCGTGGCTCACTCTGCTCCGGGGTCAGTGCCGCCCCGCGGCCTCTGTATCCCATTGCGCTATGGCCAGGGGACGCGGTGGTGCTTCAGCGATAGGGACAGCGAGGTGCCGAGCTCCTTCAGCATGAGGGGGAGAGGGTGTTCGCCAAAAGCTTCCGAACCTGCCGAAGTGGCTTTTGCCATGGAGGTCGAGGTGAGGAGCTCCTCGCTGCAGGGCGCCGGGACGACCTGAAGTTTAGCTGGGTTTGAAATGCAGCTGGAGGAGCGCATGGAAGAGAGCAAATATCCGCTGGCCCCTGTTAAACACCGCGCCAGGCTCCGCAAGGAAGCTGTGCCAAGCCGGAGCAGGGCAGCCACAGCCCCCAGACGCCTGCTCCAAGCAGTGGTTTTGCCACCGTAGCCCATTACCAGGTTTCATTCCCAACCAGCCAGACTGTCTTGGCCAGCAGAAACCCGCTAGCAATGACATGAGGTGAGGGTTTGGGGTTTTTTTTCTTCTCCTTCTTCTTTTAACCTTTATTTAGAAACTAGGATATTCACCAAATCTACAAGGTTTCTCTGTACAGGTCCCACCAGGTGAAGAGCAACACTGAGCGATTTCTGCACGCAGCCCTGGCTTGCTGTACGCATTGCTACAGAGAGCGAGAGCTGTCCCCTGCATATAGGATAAATATACAGCCCAATGTACTGTACCTGCCATAAATTACGGAGGTGTCATTTTGGAAAGTATTTCTGAACTCACTCCCATTGGAAGGTGGGAGGGGACGGGAAAGCGAAGGAGTGTTGTGTGCTGCCTAAGCCCAGCGGGCAGCAAAAATGCCCTTGGTGCTCTGCCCTGCGCTGCCAGCACTTGCCCCAGGGACACGGTGCCACTGGGTGCATCAAAAATCAAATTTCACAGTATCGCCACCAGCCCCAGTACCAACGGCCAAGCCCAGGGCAGCAATGGGCTCTTTTTCTTCCTCCTCTTCAAATTTCTAGCTCATCTGAGCAGACATGGGGCATTTGCCAAGAAGTGGCGTGGCTTGGTGGGAGGGTGCCTTTTTTGGCTGGTTTATGCCCTTTTTTTGTTTGTTTTCTAACCTGGGGAACATACAGACTTGGAGTAAATGAACCGGGCCCGTTTCCAAAACACATTAAGAAAAGGAAAGGAAAAAAAAAAAAGGCACTGCACAGGGGAACCTTTGAGGTAGTAGAAATTTTTTCCTTTCAATGTCTGGCACCAGAGAGGGAGAGAGGGAGCGAGCGCACATGTGCCTGCGTTTCCCAGTGTGTGGTCAGGGCCATGGATGCAGCTGTGCGTGTCCACCCGCGCGCAGGGAGATCTGGGTGTGCAAGCCCTGCGCACGGGGACACTCGCGTGTGCAGAGCCCCTTGCCTGGGAGCTGGCGCGCCAGTGCCTGTGCCACGCGTGTGGCTTTGCACGTGCCTGTGGCTTTGCTCATGCCTGCAGTCGGTGGCTGGAGAGCAACCATGGCCATGTGCATGGCCACGTGTCTCTGTCGGGGGTTTCTATCACGGCAGCTGGCTCGGGGCTCTCCTCGGCAGCTCCAGTGGCCCTTTCAGCCCAAAGAAAAAGGGCCATGTCTCGTGATACCACTCCCTGTTGTGCTCCTTGGCCTCATCCTGTAGAATAAACACTGCAACAACCCTGAGAGGAGCAGATATGGTGCAAAACACCAGCCCTCCTTCACTTTGTCCCCTTGGACCCTGCTCCCTGTGCCAGGGTGGGACCAATGCTCTCCAACCTACCCTGGAGCATGGCGCTTGCTGCAAAACCGGGACTGAGCCTGAAGCGGGCACACATGGGGTCTTTGGGGGCTGTTGTCCCCCTCCAAGGCAACCCCACCAGGGCAGCTCTGCAAGGAGAGGGTCTGCTCGCAGCAAGCCGCGGGGACTCCTGTACCCGAGCCGGGGTCCCAGGTATGATAAGCCCCCTGGGCCACTCCTGCCAGGGCCAACCGGCTTTCTCTGCTGCTTCCTCGGCCTTGGGCAAGGGCAGCCTGCCTCATCCCTTCCCTTTCCTGCCAGGAGGAACAAATCCCTGAGGAATTTCGGCTGGGTGCATTCCTCTGAGTGCACGCACAGCGAGGCCAGCAGAGGGGCTGGGGAGACAAGCACAGCCCGGGCTGGTGCTGGGGGCCACCATCGTCTGGGACCCTCTGTCAGGGACAGAGACCTCAACCCCCTGACCACCTGGCTGAAACCAGGGGGCTCAGGGCTGGCGAGGTCTGGCCTCGAAGGAGAGCCCCTTTCCCCAGCTGCATAGCGGGGACACAGAGAGGACTTTGGTGGGGATGAATCCAATGCACACCGGGTCAATGTCACTAAAAGCTCACATGGAGGAGAAATTTGAGATAACAAATAAAATCCCCTTTGACTTTTGAGTCGTGGGGGGCCTCACGCACTTGTAAACTGCTCAGCTCCCTTGGAGCGGCTTCCCTGGATAGCCAAACCCTGAACATCTCAAAAAAAAAAAAAAAAAAAAAAGCCTCTGCCACATCCCTCCCTGCCTCCCCCCCCCCACCCCGCTGTTCACCGTGCTCCACTGGAGGTGGTACCTAACGGAGAGCACAAACCCCTCTTCCCCCCCTCCCTTTCTGCCCCCCCCCCTTCATTTTGTGCTAGATTTGTTGTGGTTTTCTTTTTTCTGTCTTTTTCAGCAACCCCCAACCCAGCTGGAGATAAGTGAACCACATCATTACAGTACAGGACAAACACTATCACAAATCCTGCCCACGAGTGCAGTGTCTCTGCCCTCCTTCCCCCAGAGGAAGATGTCCCCAAAGGACTTGTGTGCCACCGGCAGAGGCTCACCCCATCCCGGAGCAGGGATCAGCTGTCCCGGCCTCTCCAGTCCCAGCTCTCCAGAGAGACTGAGCTAAAGGATGTTGAGTTTTCTCGAGCATGTCAAGTTACTATGGACCAAGTCCCACATTTGGAGCAACTCTGGAGGCAGCAGTTTATGAACCACCAACATACTCCGGAAAAAACACGGCTCCTTGTTCATCTTGCTGTTCTTGTTCTTCACAATGCCAAAAGTTTTGAAGCCCTCGTGCCCAACAGGTGATACTTTAAGGACTTCCAAGCACATTCCTAGGAAGACATCGTCGATGGGGTACAGCTCCAACGTCTCCGAGACCTTGTGCAGCCTCCTGGCCAGGGGCCCATCCATGATGAAGCCCCCACCCCCTGCATAGGGTGGGTAGTTGCTTTTGTTGTAGAGGGCGCTGGGGACGTAGTACTTGTTCTCTTTCTTCCGGATCGGCTTGGCCTTATAGAGGACATCCCCCACGAAGAGGTCCTCTCCCTCCTTCTTGTCCTCCAGGAACTCCAGGATGTTGCTGGGACTCACAAACACGTCGTCGTCACCTTTGAAGATGAAGTGGACATTGTCACAGTAGATGTTCAGCCACTTCAGGAAATGGACCTCTTTGAGGGTGAGGTTGAAGAAGCTGTCCAGGAAATCCCACTGCAAGATGTCACCATAGATGTGGTTTTCATAATCCAGCAGTTTCTGGTAGTTGTCTCTCTCCTCCTCCTTGGAGGCTGTGCCCAGCAAGAACAACGTCCTGATCCTCTTGCCATCCACCTCCTTCTCCTGGCCCCAGGTCCTCCGGATGGCCTCGCGGCGGTCGTGCTGCGTGATGATAGACTTGACCACGATGAGCAGGTAGACGTCCCCGCTGCATTTCTCCGGGTGGTTGATCAGCATGGGGAAGTAGCGGCAGTGCCGATAGAGCAGGAACTGCTGGAAGTTGGGCTCCAGTCCTTTGAACCAGTCCGCCTTGCTTAAGTTCTGGTTGGCCGAGCAGTTGGTAGTGGTGATGTCCCAGGATTTTACTTGCTTTGCCATCACGCTCTCCTCCTCCTCCTTCACAGGAGCTTTCTCTTTCTTGCTCTTCCAGAACGTGCTGGTCATGGAGAAGGCGTTGTTTCTCTTCTGCGTTTTCAGGGGCTCGAGAGGGGGCAGCTCTTTCTGCTGCTGGCCCTGCATGAACTGGCTGGGGGCCATTCCCTGTTGCAGCAATGTCACCATGATCACCAGCAAGAAGGAGAGGCAAACTGTTTTGTAAATGGTCTTCTTCCTAAAGGGACGAGACAAGGGGGTTAAGGAGAGGAAACTGCAGCCTGCGAGAGGCTTGTCTGCAAAAGCACCTCCTGGAGAGGTCGTGGGATGCTCATAATCTGTGTCCCATCACAGATGGGCAGCAGCACTGTGGGAAGAGCTGTGGGACACCGCCACGCATGCTCTTCCCACCTGCATCCCGCTTGTGGGGTGGCTCTGGGGCCACACTGAGCCGCAGGGACAGGCACAAGGCACGTGGCAGGTGGCTGCGGTGTCAGCTGGTAACCTCGGGTCTGCGCAAAGAGCTGGGAAGGGTTCACAGGAAAGAAAAAATTGGGCCGAGAGAGAGAGATGAAGTCAGAATGAGAGCTTCAGCAAAGCATCTGTTTTGGAGGAAAGTCCCAAGGGAAACCCCCCGTTTCAGCCATCTGAAGATTGCCGTTTAGGACAAGAGCAGAAAGGAACTATCTTTTCCACAGAAGCATTAGCTCCAAAGCACGGACGTACTGCCGTGGCCCTAGACTGGCATCACAGGTTACACAACACTGACAAACCGGAGCCAGGAACACCACGGGAGTCAACACGAAACAGGCATCGCCGTGTGATTTCAAAATGTCAGATGAGGACAAAAAAAATGTCATTTGAGACTAACTTCAAGGTTCAGTGGGGAAAAGACATCCCTAACTCTGCATCCGCCTCGGGAGCCAGCATTTCTGGGAGCACTGCTGGGCATTTTGGCCAGCTCTCAGGACACGTCACTTTGCTTTGCAGTGGTAAGGACGGCAGATGCACGGCTGGGGGTTTGCATCACTGCAGATCTCAAGTTTGGGAGCAGATTTTCCCAGCCTGCAGCAAACCAGATATCTGCCTGTCCAAGGTGTGTGGGGGACAGGGGGGACTGAGGGTGGTAGATCAAACCCAGCCCTTTGCGAGGCCATCCCACCCCCTGCCGCAGACCCATTGCCCAGGGAAGCCGCGGGCTCATGGGACAAACCCTGGAGCTCGCCAGGGGCTTGAGAGGGACCCTCCTGTGGCCCTTGGGACAGCGGGAAGGCTGCACCCAGAGATTAGTGATGCACCAAACACCCCCCCAACCTGCTTTTCCACACAGTTAAAGGTGGGTTTCTCACCCCACTGCCATGGAGGAGAGGAGCTGCCCACTCTGCCCATCTGCACCATGTTGGCCCCAGGCACCCAGCTCCCCTCCGCAGCTGGCACATCTGCACCAGTTTCCTCCCGCCTCAGTCCTGCTTGCTCCAGCTGCCTCGGGCCTTCTCCCCGTGCAAATGAGCACCGGGCACGGGGGCGGCAGCTGGGCTCCACGTGCCCACCGGGGTCCGATGGCTTCCCCAGGGCAGCCCCATCTCCAGCTGCTCCCACGCGGAGGGGACACGCAAGGTGCTCGGCAGCCCCCGAAGCCCCTTTCCCGGCCAGCGGGTAAAGGGGACCTCGGCTGGGGATGTCCTCCCAGCCTCCCCTGTGCCTGTCCCCTTGGTGACAGAAGCATGTCCCAGCCCAGGTGCCACCCATCAGGGACAGCCCCTCGGCCTCCCACTCCCCGTTAGAGCCAGAAAGAACCAAGGTCATCTCTACCAGGCAGGTGGCACCTTCACTTCAGGATAGTCCAGAGAAGGATCTTGGGGCTGAAATCTGAACCATTTAACCCAAGTAATTTCCAGACAGCAAAAAAAAAAAAAAAGCCTTGAAACTCTCCTGGCCCTGGGGGCCAGACTGTGATCAGCGCTGCAAGAAAGCTGCTGGGGTTTTGGGGCACAGGCTGCACCAAAGCACCTGCGTGGTGGGACACCCCAATGCCCCTCGGGCTCCCCAGGGCAGGGGCCAGCATGGCGCCTGGGGAGTCCGGCCGCTCTCAAATGCAGGAGCCCCAAACGGGAACCGGGGGAACCAGGAGCTTTCCGGAGCTCCTGTCTCTGGCTTCACCCTCAAGTACAAAGAACTTTTCAGCCCTGCATTGACGTGGGAAAACTGTGACCACTAGCGTGGACTGTGAGAGTGAGCGTGGAAATAAGTAATTATGGGTAAATGGATCGATATTCCCCGTCTGGTTTTATATGTGGTCACTCATCTGCGACTGATGAGGGAGCAGTTCTGATTAGATCTCACCATTCCCTTAACCCTCTCCAGCCCTGGCCACACAGCTCTGAGGCTGTTCTTAGAAACCCTTTGGTCTGATACAGTGGCAACTTTAAGCCCTGCACAGCCAAGGAACGTTTAAAACCTCTCATCAATACCTGGCACTGCAGCAGAAATAAACCCGGTCATCCCGTATAGTAACCCCGATGGTGCTGATCCCATCCTGACACCCCAGCCTTGCTCCCATCCCATCCCATCCCGTCCCGTCCCACCCCAGCCTTGCACTCCCCACCACCCCAAGGACAACATGTGATAACACATACAGCCTGAAGGATGACCGGAGGTTTCCCAGAAGCCATAGGCAGGGAATTACTGATAGAATTCCAAAAAATTTGCATGGATAGGGCTGTCGCTAACTGGCATGGATGGGTCCCACCCTTGGCAGGTTCTGCCTGCCCTAGACAGGAGCCGCATGGAGCCGCTCACCCCCGTTACCCTCCCCGAGTCACTGCTTTTTATGTCAGCCCAGGCAGAAGACACTGCCCTGGGGGTGAGGGGAGAGCTCCATCTTTTAGTAAGAGGTGGGTACATCTAGGTATAGCGGCGAGGTGTTGCACAACAGCACAGAAAAGTTTCTTTCCTCCTTCTTTCAGCGGACAAAGTTTCCCAGCTCTCACCAGTGCAACGTCCAAGTTTTGCTTTGTTACAAAAAACAGTTTGGGATTTTTCCTATAGGTCTGACCCTGGAGACCACGGGGGCACCATGCCCTCCACTGGCAGGAAAGCGATGGGGACTGGGGGAACCCTGAGCCACAACCGCAGGCAATTCCCACTCCAAACTAAGGATTTGGGGGGGCAAAGGAGTGACAATCATTTTCCGATCTCGAGCCTTTCTGCTCTGTGGTCTCCTCAGCTGGGAAGTACTTTAGGGGGGAGAAACCAGGTCCTGCTCTCTGGAGACCCCAAGAACCAGCGCTTTGCAGGAGGCAAGGGCGAGGGAGGTGCTTCGGGTTTGCTGCCGTCACAGGGAAGCCACCCTGCTGAGCCCCAGCGCCCTGCTCTGGGGCACAACCCCAAGAGCTGGGCAATGTCCCCAAGAGCCTGGGACACCGGGTGCTGCGGGGCTTGGGGACAGCAGCAGCCCGGGGACAGCAGCAACCCGTGCCCCGTCCCAGCTGGGCTCCCACCGGCGCCAACCAGGACCGGCTGCCCCAACCACCGGTGTCAGTGCCATCAAGAGAGCTTTGGAAGGGTCCCAACCCGCTCCTCCTCTTCCCTTTTCTCCACCAGGCAAAGCTGAAAAGCCTCCCTGTGAGGGAGGCTGTGCCCCGGGCGGTTAAATATAAACCCCCAAATTAGGGGTGGGCAGTTTCCCTTTCAGGTGGTGATGCCGGGGGCAGGCGAGGCCCCGGGAGACTGGGGGCTCTCTGTCCCAGGAGAGGCACACAGCCACTTTTGATCCGTATGAAAATCTCTTTGATGGGCCAGGGCTATCTATTTATTTGGATTTTTCTGGCCCCTCAATTAGACCCAGTCACTGAGCCGGCGGAGGCATCGCCAGTATAGAGCCCTTTCTGTTGGCCGTGCCAAGGGCCTGGGAGAGGGGATCTCATCCAGGAGCAGACCCTGGGCAGAAAGCACCCAAACGATCGCCAAAAGCAGCGGGTGCTGGCTGGGTGCAAGCGACAAGCGGGGCCGCGGCTCAGGACGGTTGTCCCCAATCTCCGGGTGCCCGGGACACGTCGCCTTCTTATGGAAGACGTCTGGTTTAACAACAAGGCAGTAAAAACACGGGGCTGGGGAAGAGGGAAGAGGTGAAACCCTGGCTGTTTCCCCCGCCGTGGGCATCTGCCCGCAGGCTGGTGCTGCCGTGGGACAGGGACCCCACGGGCAGGCCTGGCCGCCCCCCCGGCTCTCCCCCGCCTCGCCGCACCACCCAGCCCTTTGCAGGGAAGGGCTGGGAAAGGCATCCCCAGGGAAGGGGTGGGGGACGGGGCTGACCGCCAGCCCCTGCCCGGTGCCCCCGGCCCGGTTCCCGCCGTGCCGGAGCTCCGGCGCCCCGGGATGGGGCGAGGTTTGCGCCGGGAGCGGCCACCCTTCCCCGGGGTACCCCGGCCCGGGGGCGGGAGGACCCCGCCTGCCAGCTCTCCGTAGAGCCGGGGCGCGGCGGGGAGCGTCTCTCCCGGGACGGGGACAGACGGACAGCGGACAGACGCCGTTCTTTGTCCCTTCCCCATCCGCAGCCTCCCCCCCCAAGTCTCCCTCGCCCAGCCAGCCGCTCCCGGGGCATCCCTCGGGAGGGAGCCGGTGGGATGGGGACCGGGGCGCCCCTCGGGAGGGGCCCGGCGGGGAAGGGACCCCGCAGCCCCCCGGGCTCCGGGCAGGACGCAGCGCCGGGGCTCGGGCGGGGCAGGAGCGGGGCAGGAGCGGGGCTGGGTCCCCCCGCTCCCCGGCCCCTACTCACCACTGGAACATGCTGGGAGTGGGACGGGGCGGCCGCTCCGCTGCTGGCCGGGGCTGCCCGCGGTCCAGGCGCTTCTCTCTGCCCTCTTCCTCTTCCTCCTCCTTTTTTTTTTTCCCTTCCCCTACTTTTTCCCTTTTCCCTCCCCTCGCTCTCCGAGGTGGAGCCAAGAGGGATGGCAGACCAGGTAGGTTTAACTCTTGCCCTGCCCCTTCGCCCCTCCCCAGTCGCACCAGCGGGCAGAGAGCTCCCCAGCGCTGGCAGGGGAAGGGGACGGCGGGGGTTTAAGGGTGACACCCCCTACCCCCCACTGGGGACCCTCCCTGCGACACGCTGCTGATGGGACACCCCCCCCATCAGCAGACTGGGGGTCCCGCCCCAGCACCCCTCAGGGTCTTCTGCACCCCGGGCACACTGCCCTCGCTGTGCCCTCGCTGGGGTGCCTCAGCCCTGCCCCATAGCTAACTGCAAAGGATCCCAGTTATGGGAAAGGAAAGGGATCCCAGTGCTCACCAGGAGAGGTGCTTTTGGCAGCTGGGGTTTGATCTCTGGAATAAGAATGCGGGTCTTTTCTGCCCCCCAACATGGGCAGGTCACTTTGGGATGAATCCCCATCTCACAGGGACACGGAGATCCCAGCTTTGCCTCTGTGTTTGGGAGCACGGCATGGTTGGGGATCCCTGGAGCAGTGGAGCCGCACCTCTCCTGGGACCCACACCTGACCCAGGACCCCCACCTCTCCTGGGACCCACATTTCTCCCGGGACCCACATCTCACTCAGGCTCCACACCTCATCAGGGACCAACACTCTGCCCAGAGCTCCCACCTCACCAGGCACCCACGCTCTGCCCAGGACCCGCACATCTCCTGGGACCCACACCTCACCTGGGGCCGCGGGGAGTCAAGGGGAAGGGTTACTGCAGCAGGAGGCTGCTGCTGGGCATGCCAGGACCTGTCCCAAAGGTCAAATTTCCACCAGCACCACAGGCAGGTGAGGTGTCCTTCCAAACTCTTCCTTCAGCCCTGGAAGCAGTGTTTCTCCAGCAACCATATCAGCGTGGGGCAGCCCATTGCCCATTGGGAAGCAGATTTAAGACCTTCCTTTCCACTTAAAAGTGTAGCATTTCAGTTGAGGGTCTTTTTCAGCCATGAAAATCAGCCCCCATCATTTTTGATGTCTCGCTTTTTGTCATCCTCCCATCCCCACCAGCCGCTTGTATCAACCACGAAGCCAGGCTGGGAAGCCTGCAGGAAATCCTTTGGGATATTTCCTCTCCTGCCCGGCAGAGATATCCCAGCTCCTTTCCCCGCAGCCTCTCTGCATTTTGCACGAGTGCTGAGGGTCAGGGCCTCCCACAGCTCTCACAACCCCTCGGACACATTGTGCTTGTCATGGGAAAGGCTCTTCTGTTCCAAGGCTGGACACGGGGTGGGACCTATGCAACCTCTGCTAAACAGCAGCATTTGGCCCTGAAACTCCCAAGTCCAGCTCAGTTTGGGGAGGAAAATTGCATTGCTTTCTCCAGACTTGCTTCTCTCTCCTTATCTCAGCTATCGCTTTCCCACCGCAGCAGCTCAGCAGATGCCCTGCAGCTCCGCGTCCTGGGGGCTGCGAAAGCTCCCCAGGACATATTGCCCAAACAGGCTGCGCCAGTTCTGCAGCACCCCACAACCTCATCACCACGAAAGGTCCCCACGCACCCTCTCTGATTTCTTTTTAGTCTGTTCCCACTGCCCGCAGGAAAGTCTGTATCTGCTGAACGCATGGCCCGAGAAAGTCACAGCTGTGAGATGCACAGAGAAAGGGAGTCAGGGGGACCTTAAAGACCCACACTGAGCATCAGCTTGACGGGAGTGGGATGCAAGAAGGACTCATCTCATCTCTGTAGCACAGGGATGGTGGGTGCACACCAGCCCATGGCTGAGAAATCACCCCACTCTGCACAGAGGGGCTCATGGTGGAGGGTGATCCCACTGGAGACTCCCCCCTTCACGAACAACAGGCACAAAGGGATGCAAACAGCAAAGCCCCAAAAGTGCAGCCACCATCTCATCCTTGCAGTGTGCCCTGGGGCCGTGATGGGGAGGGGACAGCAGCATCCCTGCCATGGGGAGCCAGAGTAAAACCCAAAACACAGCCCTGGAGCAGCTGCTGCAGCCGCAGGGGATACCCAGATGCTGTGGGTGTGCGACACGCTGCCGGGGCTCTCTGAGTCCCCCATCAGCCAGCAAGCCCAGGGCCGGCTGCGGTGCAGCGTGCCCAAAGGCTGTGCTGCTCTGGCATGGAAGTGGCACTGCTGCAGGGCGAGGAGGGCTCCTGGCAGCCTGCGGCAGGGAGCTTTGCCAGCCACGCTTCCAGGCTCCCGCCTCTCCCACGGCTGCTTCTGTGCAGGATAGCAGCAGGGCCCTGAGCGCACGGACTTCCCGGATGGTTCCGCGCTGCTGCGCAGGGTTTCGGCTCCAATAACCCGCTCTGGGCAGGCAGACCCTGCTCCCACCTCCCCCTGCGTGGGAGAGACGCACGTCCCGCTGCGTGAGAGCGTTGCAGACCTGGGGCAGGATGGCTGTGCAAAGCTTTCCGTCTGATGTTCATCAAAGACTCAAATCGTGTCAGGTCTGGGGCTACTAGTGCCAGAGATAAACACTGTCCTAGGCACCCTGGCACTGCTAGCTCCTGCTTCCAGGCTGAATCTTATAATAAAGCAG
Source organism: Platalea leucorodia (assembly GCF_965183815.1). NCBI lineage: Eukaryota > Metazoa > Chordata > Aves > Pelecaniformes > Threskiornithidae > Platalea > Platalea leucorodia. Next base: position 12,119,188 of record NC_138830.1, read on the forward strand.
TGTTTTTTACATTTGTTTCATCATTACACAGAAAAGTTTAGGACAAACCCAAGTTTTCATGCTCTCTGGATTCACCCTGGGAAAGCAGAAAGGCGGCAGGAAAGCTAAAACCAAACTGAAAACATTTTTTTTTTTTTTAAAAGTCCTCCTCCACAAACATTCTCCTTGCCTCTTTCCAGCACCCGGTGAGAACAGGCTTTATCTGAGCTGCCACAACCCTCTGCTGAGAGCAAAACCTGAATTTTTTTTTGTTTGCCCAAACCTGGAGCTGAGGGCAGCATCACTTTGCCGTGAGCAGACCCAGCCCCCAGCAGATCCCTGCCTGCCCCTGCCTTCAGCAAAGCGTCTGGATCCGTCACCCTGCCCCTCCTTCGCTGCAGCACCCTTATTTCTGAGGTCTGAGGCATTAGGGTGAAATTTGGAGGCACCGAGTGCCTGTTTAGCACTGTTGGCAGAGCTGTGGGTGTCTGGAGAAAGGTTCTTGGGTGGCGGGTGCTGCGCAGGCATGGCAAAGCCAAGCTCCTTCGCCTTGCGCAACGCTGGTGGCATTTCGAGGCGCTCCAAGCCACTGGGGTCCCATGAAAGCTGGCAGGGGACCTGCGAGAAATGACACTCGGGCACGTTATCGTTGCATTATATGGAGAGGCAGAAGGGGAAGGTGATGCACGGACCTCCCCGGGGGACTCCCCAGCCACAGCCAGGGTGACATCGGCTTCCTCCCGACAGCAGCCATCTCCACGGCTGCCAGCTGCCAGGACCCGTTTGGAGACAGCCGGTACCAGTGCCACACACTCGCCTCCCGCCCGAGCATCCCTCCCGCTGTCACCGCTGGAGGTGGGGCCAAGCGACCGGTGGGGACACGAGGCTTTGGAGCTGGCATCCAACGGGGCTACGGGGCATCGTTTGGGGCAACGGGAAAGGGCGAGGACTGGGGCGATGGCAAAGTGTCTCATTTAGTTGTTCTCAAAGCAAACCGCAACGCTTTTTTTGTTTCAAGAAGCCTCTTTTCATTTCAAAGTGGACCTGAATTAAAATGTTTTATAAAAAAAAAAATAATTACAAAGAAAGATGTGAGCTTTTTTTATGAAGTTTATGTAATCCCAGAAGACAGGCTTGTGGCAGGTTGACCCAGCCAATGTTTTCCCACTGATGGTTTGGGTTTTGTTTCACTGAGAAAAGCTGACCCGGTTTCTTTGCTAGGGCTTTTTTGGTGTTGTTTTCTGATTTCTTCCCATTCCAGCAAATTATACATACACAGAAAAAAGTCTCATCTCTTCTCCCAGCAGCTCTCACACCTCCTGGCTACTCGTGCCAGTGCCGTGGTCCCCGGGCTGGGTTTCCCACACAAGCCAAGGTCCAGGCACCCCGACACCTGCGGGGACACCCAAACCAGCCCTCACCTCCCCAAACCTCCGAGCCCTCCCCGGACCAAGGGCTCAGCCTGACTCGCGACCGGCAGCACAGGGTGGTCACACATTTAGGTTTTTCCTTCGCTAAAGGTGCTCGCCTGCGATGCACCCCGGGGTGGGAGGGAGGCCGAGGCTGCAGCGTCCCGCCAAGGTCTCTATTTGTTTAGCTGAGCCAGACTCGCACTAGCACGTCAGGGCTTTGCACGTACTCATGGGCAAACATCCTGGATGCGATAGGACAGAGAATGCCCCTTTCTCATTGCACATTTGTTTTCTAAGCACTTTTTGTGATACTGCTTGGGCTGTGCCAGCAGGTAGAAAGTAACCCTGAGAGGCTCGCCTGTCACCGCTGCTCCCACGCAGGATGCTCAGGGCTATGGCCAGGGACTGGCACTGCCTCCATCCCAGCCCTTGCTCAGAGAAAGCCCCCCAGGGCAGTTAGGATTAATTATTACCCTGGTTTATTGCCAAGTGAATGCCACCAGCTTCCAAGCTGGGGCAGATGTCATTGTACAGGCCAGGTCTGACGTGGGATGCCAGGAAAGACAGCCACCTCCCCCTGAAAGCTCCCTCCACTTGCTCATCATTAACAGGGCCATAAACCAGACCAGGAGCAAGGCAGGTGGTGGGTTATTTTACACATTAACCTCAGGGCCCTGCGGCCATTTCCATCCCAGCGCCTCTGCCAGAGCGAGGCGGTGCTGGCTCCTGGGCAGAGGCAAGAGGAGGTTTCTGCCCTCCCAAAGCCAGGCTCTGCCTCCCGCTCCATCGGCCTCTGCAGCTCACACCGAAACACCAGAGGCTGCCAAAACACCTCAAGTCATGGCCAAAAGCAATGCCCACTGCTCTGCTTGGAATGACCCCACCTGGGATTTGCATGATTTCTTCCAAAAACGGGGGAGGAGGGGAAGTTGCTTTGCAGGGCGACGGCCAGGCCAGCCCCCCCCACCCCCCAAGATGCTGTGGCCCTCTGCAGCCCCAACCTGCCTCTGGGACACCCCACGAGAGTGCAGTGCTCGGGTGGGCACACAGACCCCCTGTGTTGGGGAATACGAGGATGGGGTGAGACCCGAGTGCCACGGGCTCATGGAAAGGCAGGGGACAGGGTGGTGGCATGCTGTCGGTGGAGGCGATGCTGTTGCAGTTGCGTCCCCAGGCGGGACACAAGCCAGCGCTGGCATGGAAGCGCTGCCCCAGCCTTTGTGCCAGGAGCCGCAGGAGCAGGGCAGGGAAAAGGGCTCAGCAAGCCTGGGGGAACAAACCCCCACGGCCAGATCTACCCAAGGGTTTGCCTCCTTGGGCTCAGGGCTCCTCAGTTTCCCCAGCGAAACCTCCTCCAGGGCTCCTTCCTCAGTTTCCCCAGCAAAAAGGCCCCCCCTCCGGCTTTGGGGCTGTTGGCCAGCTGGGATGCTGCCTCCTCTCCCCCGGCATTTGTGCCCCTGGGACGCCTGGGTCTCCTGGGGAGCCCGGTGTGGCCGTGCTGTTGCTTTAAATCAGCAGCTGGATTCAGCTGTGACTGCGAGTAACCCTCGCCGCAGCCTTGCCCAGGCCTTTTATGCATTTTCCAGCGGTTCCAGAGGCGCTTGGCGGCAGCGTGCAGGGGAAAACGGACTCACACTGGCGAGCAGGGAAGGGAGGGGAAAGGGAAAACATTTCCCTTCCCAAAGGAGCAGGGGGAGCCCGATGCTGTGGCTCCGGCAGCGGGCACGGGGGGAGCAGACGGCTTGTGGGGCTGCCTCTGCGGCGTGAGGCGAATAGCCTTGTGGTTGGACACAGCGAGCCAGAAGCCCTGGCTTGGCTCTGCCAGCCCAGCGTGCCCCTGCGAGAAGTGCTTACCCCCGCGTGCCTCAGTTTCCCCCTCTCTACTCACTCAGTTCGGCCTCATGCAGAAAGCTCCGAGGGCTGAGTTTGTCCCATGAACCTGTGGCAGGATGGCATCCGGGCACCAAAGACAAGAAGCCTGTGAGGACAGCAGGATGGAAAAAGCCAAGAGGGATGGGAACATGGGGTTGAGAAGGGAGACGTGTTTGTGCTGCGCAAACCCAGCAAGAAGGCTGTTGGTGCGCTTGGCTCCGGAGGGGAAGGGAAGGACCCGTCCTGCTGCCGGAGGGGACCACTCACGTCCTGGACCCTCCCAAAGAGCCAAAGTGGAGGAGAGGGAACCAGAAGGGAGATGTTCCCAGGTTGGAGGGCTGGGAAAGCAATGTCACGCCAGCACTGAAGCCGGCAGTCCTGCCCGCAGAGATCCTCCTGCCCGCTGCAGGGAGCATGGACCCGCCCTGCACAGCCTTGCCACCCTGACCGTCCCGCCAAGCTGGCCACGGGCATGGGCTGAAGACGAAGCCCTGGTTGGGCATCAGAAGCCGCTCTCCCAGCTCCAGCCTGGGAAGGGCTGGGCTCGGGGGGCTGGCACGCTGCGCTCACAGCCCCGGGAAGCCCTGCTGCCAGGGGGCTGGCACAGACCCAGAAGCCATCAGCTGCAAGGCGCCGTGTTTTCCATCGGGCAGGAGAGCGCTCGCGACGTCTCTCATTGAGTCAGATGGAAAGGGCGGCTCAGGAGTCACCTGAGCCCGGCGGCTGCCTGCCCGCGGCCCCTCTCCAGCCCAAGTGGAAAAACATACAGCCCCAGGGCAGCGCATGCCTGCCCAGACCCCGAGCTCCGGCCGGGCCCCCTCCCGGGCCGGCAGACGCAGAAAAGCTCACGTTAGCCTTTTTTGGCCAAATCGGTTTAGGAGGGAGGCAGAGGCGACTCAGACATCCCTGGCCCTGCCGCTCTGCTCACCGTTAATCATTGCTCTGTTGCTGCTCATCACCTGTGCCAAAACCTGGGCTCTGCTACAACCACTGGTGGGTCTGTCTCCAGCAAGAGATGGAGCAAGGGAGACAGAGGGCATGTGGCTCTGAGTTTTCCCCCCCTTGGCTAGGGCTACTGGATTAAGGCCACGGCAAAGCTTCTTGCTTCTCCATGAGCAAGAAGTGAGGGGCAGCACCCAGCACCCACAGTGCCACCCCTGGGCAGGCACCCGCCCGGCACAGGGGCTGACCCTCACATGGGCATCGCTCCCCAGCCCAGCTCAGGGAGCTGGTGCAAGAGGTGGCAACAGCAATTTGCTAGCCTGGGAGCATTTTAGCCATGCGAGAGCCCTCGGGAGAGGGGAAGAGAGCCGGCACACCCAGCCACATTCCTGAGGTTTGGTTTCCATGGTGGGATGTTCACCCGACGGTGAAGTCATGCTGTGGGCTGAGATGGCCAGTGAGTTAATGCATGGATCCAGCTCCTTCCCTGATTCACAGCAAGCGTGGCTCCAGCCCCGTGCCATCTGCCGGGCTGACGGTTCTGCCGCGCCGCCACGGCTCTGATGTTTCAGCATCTTCATCCAGGGAGGCTCCAGACGCCACTGCTGGGTTGATCCCTGCCTCACCGTGGGAAATCAGAGCCTGCTGCAGGGTGGAGGGAGAAACTGATGGCTCTCATGGGTCCTTCCAGCCCATTTGTATCATCATGCTGTGCTCCCTGTAATGTGCTACTTCTCCATCCTACTGCTGCCGCTGGTGACAACAGGACAGAAAAGCACCACCCTGAGAGGTCACTCCCGTGGGGGCAAAGCCTTGAAGATCTGCCCAGTGTTAGGCAGAGGTGGGGAAGGATGGAGAGCCGGACAGCATGGAAAGAGCAGGATGGAAGGCGCATCGGTCCTCGGGGCGAGGTGGCAGGAACGCTCCCTGGTAGCGCGTGGTGCCAACGCCTGGCATGTGGCCATGGAGTTCAGCTGCGGGGCCCCATGGATCAATGAACCAGAGGTCTGGTGGAGGAACCGGCCCTGGGACAGCGGCCAGTAAGCCAATAAGATTATTCCAGCCTCTGGAGTGGTTTTCCGTAGGTCTGGAGGCACAGGAGCATGGCAGGGCTGCCCAGGGCCATCAGCCACCCTCCCCATTTGCTCGGCTGGCAAGACCCAATGCTTTTGGGCTGTGGTTATTTGTGCTAGAGGGAAATGGCTTAGTGTGACTTTTCAGCAAAGATCAACTCCTTTGCAGTTCAGTCAACTAAAAGCCCATAAAAAAGCATATCTGTGTATGATGCATCTCCTATTCAACCACCGCCGGAGCGCTTTCTGCACACACCCTCTCCGCATCGATCCCAGCCTCCTGCTGTCCCCAGCAGCTGTGGGCTTGAGGATGGGGGCAAGCTGAACCCCAAGGGGCCTCTTCTCTCCTCTTGCACACACACTGGTGTTTCACACAAGCCCATGATGCCTCTGGAATACAGTAGGACACAGCTAACCCTCAGACATGTCGGGGGGGGGAACCTCTCCAGGTACAGGCACCCCCGTGAGCAGGGCTGTTTGCTTTTGAGATGGACCTAGACCTTTCCACACACGTTTGTGTTCAAGCTAAACCAGAAAACCCTCCCTGCTTCTCATCTCACATGCAGCCAGATGCGGAGGTCCTAGCTGGGATGTCTCCAAGAAGCCAGGCTCCCTTTAGGGGCTGGCACTGAGCCACCAGCAATGACCCCTGCTCTGGGAGGGACACGAGCCACCTCCTGGGCCTGCCACTGCAGGTGACATCCCTGGGGACCGGGGAGATGATGCTGAGGATGTGTAAGGGGCTGGCACAGCCCGGCAGCCGCCTGGGTGTGTATCAGCCAGACTGGGAAGTGCGCAGCCAAACTGAGCCCAAGCTACAGCCAAAGAAAACCGTCGACTCCAGGGCTGTTTCGCACCAGCCAGGATGGAGCGCCAGCCCTGCAAGCCAGCGCTCGGGGCACCAAAGGGTGACACAAGGCAGCTCCCTGTCTTGAGGACACACAAAGCTTTCCAGGGGTCTCCCAGCCCTTTCCCAGGTTTTGTTTCATTTTGACACCCAGAGCCACACGAAGATTAAGCAACATACCTGGGGGCCAGACTCATCCCTCCCCATTCCCATCCCTGACCCCACACCCCCCTCCAGGTCCCTCAAACCCCTCTGCCCCTGGAAACGCCGCCTCCCAGCCTCCCTCTTTCCTCGGGCCCTTCTGCCTCCACTCCACGCTAATGATATTCATTTCACCGCCTTTTCCTGGGGTGCCGGCCTCTCCTGTAGCGACTCTCTGCTGTTCTCCTCCGCCGGCTCCCAGCTGCCCTCCAGCCCGGGTGACTCACGCTCAGCACACACTGAGCCCTTTCAGCAGCCCTCGGCCCCAAACACTGCCCCAGTCTTCCCAGCGCTGGCGTGCCGAGCCCCCCCCCAGCGCCCGCTGCCGGCGCAGGCTCCTGGCCAAGGGGAGACATCCGCGCCCTCGCTAAGAGAGCGGCTTTCATGGCCGAGAAGCCGAAGCCCTTCCCGGCGTGATCTGGACCAGGATGAGGCGCAAGCAAGCGGTCGACCAGCTGGGATGGACTCGCAGCCCGAGTCCCTTTGAGCAATGGCCAGCAGTCTAAAAAAAATAAATAGGTGTATTTGAAAAGAAAAAAAAGGATCACAAGATCCTAACAAAAACAGGACCGTTCTTGGCTCCAACAGACGAAACCTGCCAGGAGCCTTTTCTTCACTTCTGCCTTCACCAACCTTTCTCTGACCAACAGCAGGGCTCTGTCTGCTGCGCAGGGATGGGGACAGAGAAGGGGCTCCTCTGTTCCCCCGCTCCCGGCCGGCAGCGGGGTGGTCACCGCTGTACCTACCACCCCTTCACCTGGAAATGTTGCAAAATCCTCCATTGGAGGAGCTGCTGGAAAATCCGTTTGCAGAAGGAGGTCCCGGGGGCCAGGGCTATGCAGAGAGCGGGCTGGAGGCATGCTGCCTGCGGGACAGCACCGTCCCCTGTGCTGCACCGGGTCCTGCTTCTGCAAGGGGACCCGTCACCCTCCAGCGGCTCCAGCAAGGTGCGCACACCCCAAGGGACACAAAGAGAAAGGTGAACTCTTATGAGCATGGGTGACACAGCGGGGACACGCACCAACCCAGGGGAAGCCTCTGTGCATGAGTATCTATCTCCTGCCTCTCTCCTTCCTGCCTCTTGCTGCCTTTTTTGCCTGTGATTTTCTGTTCAGTTTGCCAAAATACCCAAACTACCTGAAAAACCAGTCACCAACTCCTCTGCAGCAGAGGCAGAAATGTGTGTGTGTCGCAGCGGGGGTCACCACCATTGCAGCTCTCAGCAAAGCGAAGGGGCTGACCCTCACACCCCAGGCAGCATCGCAGGGTCACCGACATTGCCGAAGCTGCGCCAATTTACACCCGCAGAGCACACGAACCCGCATCAAACCCAGGTCTGGGCTAGGGAACAGGGCTAAGAGAAAGGGGAAAACCCCATAAATCTGACTGTCAAAAGCCGCAAGAGGCAGGCAGACAGGCTCAGAGGGGAATCCCCGCCTGGGGTTTGCTACCGACTCTCTGATGAGCCTCCGCTCTCCCCCGGGCATCTCCCCTTGGAGGGGACAGCAGAAGGATGCTGCCCAGGGGCCAGGCTTGTTTGTTCTCTTCCAGAAGCGGGGCCAGAGAGGTGAAATCTCAAAATCTTGGTGGGAGGAATGCGGTGTCTGAAGGGCTGAGATGTGCATCGCAGCCACCCTCCCCTCTGGGTGTTTGCCAGGTTTCGGTAGCAGTGAAGTCCCTCTTCAGCTCCTATCTCCAGTGAAACTGCCACAACAAACCAAGTGAAGTTGCATTTTACAAGCCCAGGGAGAATGGTGAGGGTTTTACAAGCTGTGCTTAACCTGGGAAAGGTCACCCAGAAGCTGCAATCCTGGCCGTGAGGTCAAGCCACCGGTGTGCGGACACCAGCCACCAGCAGCTGCAGAGAGCCCTGCGACGGGTGGCAATGGTCCCGCAGCCCCAGCGCAGGGGAAGGACGTGGCTCGCCGCCAGCACCCTGCACATCGCAGCAGCGAGCGCAACCATGGGGCCGAGCTGTCTCGGAGCAGAGAGCGAGTGCTGCTGCATCAGGCTGCGGTGGAAACAATGTCTGGCAAAAGTTTTTCCGCTCCTTTCCTCCCCGGTTGTCCTTCCACCATCACTTGATTTGTTCAAGATTGAGAGGACGGATCCTACCACCCCCTTAGCACAGCCCAGGGAGTGCGCGACGAGGACGAGCCCCACCGCGGGGGGCAATGGCAGCTGTGGCAGATGTTATGATGCCGAAGGGAGGTGACGGCAGCCACAGGGAAATGGTTGAGGGATAAGGCTTAAATGTATACTGACCCCTGGGAGTCCTAGAGCCCGAAGGGACCCCATTTCCCAGGCCCAGTGTTGCAGAAGTGAGGAAAGGGCCGGTGCACATTTCCCACGCCCCAGCACTGGGCGCTGGGGTGGGCAGGGAAGGAGGGGAGCCCTGCCCCTGCAGGCAGCTCCATCCTGGGCTGCTCCCGCATGCCAGGTGGGTCCCAGTTCCCTGGAGCAATCCAGAGGCACCCACCTGCCGCTTGCAGGGCTGAGGCCAGTATCTCCGCTGCTCCAGTCAGCCTTGGGATCAGGCATCCAGCAGCAGAGCCCTGGGCCAAGCCGCAGCGCTGCCAGCAAAATTATCTTCATTGCTTGCAAAGGGGAACCAATACATTTCACACCCAGGAAATACAGAGATTCTTTTCTCAATAATCTGAGAAAGCAACTGATAGACTTGTGGAGGAAGGGGAGAGGCAGAAGAATGTACACTGTATTTATGGAGCTTTTATTTGTCACTGGTTCCTGCACGGCCAGGCCGGACAGCTCTAACCTGCTCTAACCTGCTCCCTCCTTTGTGCCAGAATAAATTGTCTAATACCCAGCAAACCCACTGAAGCAACAGAAACCTGATCAAATGCTGCCTGCATGAAATGGTGCGGCAGGAAAAAGTGAAATTCAGGCTGGAAGCAAAAGGGAGGTGCATTCGTCCTTGCAAGGAGGAGACGTGTTGCACTGTTACTTTGCACCCTGTTAGCTGTGGGTGGTATAACAAAGGAAAACCTGGGCTGGGTTTACGCAGCCCCGATCTTCGGCGCGGGTTGCATGTTCAGTAGGTGTGGAAGAAAAGCCAGATCCCGTGTAACAGCTCTCAGCTGATGCAGGTACAGCATAGGCCAAGTTTATGCAGGTGCAGGATCAAAAGTTTTGCAATTTCACTGTGAAACTAATAGGACGTAGGAGCTGTCCCCCGCTGCCTCCCCCCGGGCAGATATGCGGTTGTCCTGACAAACAAAATCTATTTCTAGCCCTCAGGGTCACAAATACTAGCTTCAAACTGTGCCCAGAAAAGAGAATAAGCATAAGCTAGTACTGACCCTGAGCCCCAGTCTCTCCAGGGGGTATACCTGCTGCGGCATAGGCTTATCCGCAGCCAGAGTCACTTTGAGGTGCTGTTCCAGCGTGGCCATCTCCATGGGCCACAACGCCTTCAGAGACAGACCTGCTCCAGCGTGGCCTTACCCACAGCCATGGTCCCTTCAAAAGTAAACCTGCTCCAACGTGGCCTTACCCATGGCTGCAGCCCCTCCCAGGGGACCTGCTCTCTTGTGGGCTTATCCATGGCCACAGGCTTTGAGGTGCTCCAGCATCACCTCATGCACAGCCACTGATGCTTCAAGGTGTACCAGCTGCAGCATGAGCTTATCCACAACCACAGATGCTCCGAGGCGTACCTTCTCCAGCGTGGACTTATCCTTGGGCCACAATCCCGTCAGAGGTATACCTGCTGCGGCACAGACATAACCACGGCCACAGATCCTACGAGATGTACCTGCTCTGGTGTGGGCTTATCCACGGCCACAGATGCTTCAGGGTGTCCTGCTCCCACGTGGACTCACCCACAGGTCACCGTCCCTTTCACTCCAGTTCACACTGGGGTTCCAGCCTGTCCAGTACAGCAGCACAGGAACAGCAGCGATGCCCTGGCCATCTGCCAGCCCAGGCACATCACCATTGCTGTTATCAAAATGTTCCCAGGCACAGCACAGTAAGATGATAAGCAGTACAGCAGTACAGCAAAAAGCAGCCACTAACGAGCACTAGACTCTGATACACAGTGAGGTAAGCAAGCCCCATGGCAAGCACGGGAGCCTGTTGATTAAAAGCTAGACAGCAATAACAGCTATAAATTCGATCTAGCACATTCTAATCAAACCTGCCAAGCCCCACGTCGGGTGCTAAAAGGACTGTCATGGTTTAACCCCAGATGGCAACTAAGCCCCACACCGCCGCTCGCTCACTCCCCCCAGGTGGGATGGGGGAGAGAATCGGAAGGGTAAAAGTGAGAAAAGTCCTGGGTTGAGATAAAGACAGTTTAACAGGTAAAGCAAAAGCCGTGCACGCAAGCAAAGCAAAACAAGGATTTCATTCCCTCCTTCCCATCGGCAGGCAGGTGTTCAGCCATCTCCAGGAAAGCAGGGCTCCATCACGTGTAATGGTTACTTGGGAAGACAAACGCCATCGCTCTGAATGTCCCCCCCTTCTTTTTTCTTCCCCCAGCTGTATGTGCTGAGCATGGCGCCATATGGTGTGGGATATCCCTGTGGCCAGTTGGGGTCAGCTGTCCCAGCCGTGTCCCCTCCCAGCTTCTTGTGCCCCCCCAGCCTGCTCGCTGCTGGGGTGGGGTGAGGAGCAGAAAAGTCTTTGACTCTGTGTAAGCACTGCTCAGCAGTAACTAAAATATCCCTGTGTTATCGACACTGTTTCCAGCACACATCCAAAACATAGCCCCATACTAGCTACTGTGAAGAAAATTAACTTATCCCAGCCCAGACCAGCACATGGACGTTTTAAGTTTCCAGGCAATCTGCAGCTGCAGCCCCCTGAGCACACCATTGCAGGCGTCCCAGCGCAGCGGCGCGGGTTACCCCGGCTGCACCCTCCCCACGTGCAGCGCAACCCTTGCACCTTCACCCCGCACGAACCTCCTTGCCCTGCTGCAAGAACACATGCGACAACACCAAGGGATCACAAGAGTCATCCCTACCAACAACAAACGGGAACCTCAGACTAAATAATACAGAGTAAAGCAGGACCTAAAACTAAAGATCTAAAACTCACTGAACATTTTCGCAGCACTCCCACCCAGAACCTTGCCCAGTCGCAGCTGCCCACGCTCCAGCGAGGCTCAGAGGCAGCCCCGCGTCTCCCCTGCTCTGCCTCTTGCAGTCTCCCTATCTACCCTGAGGCGGGTACAAAGCTCTCTCAGGCTGGAAGGAGCTGAAATAAGGAGACACTTTTAAACTACGACATTTGTATTTGAGACAACCACCCCCAACTGAAGCCACAAAGGTATTTCTCAACTTCTTTGCGAGTTCAAACTCTGAAGGTGGGTGTGGTGGCAGTTTCTATTCCTGATTCTTGCGTTGTGAGGAAGAACCTCAATTTTATGTTGAGTCAATCTTTACTGCACCTAGGCTATCGTATGACCTTCTCCATGGTTAAGAGCCTAGCAGAAATTAATTGGTGCATATACATTTAAAGGCGTACAGGTCAAACTCCAGATTTGAGCTGCTCTAACAGAATCTATGCATAAAAACGGCACTGGGTAATAAACCAAGCTGAAATACAGCTTTCTTGCCAATCTGGTGTTACACTAGCAAACCAGAGCTTTTAGCTTCTTTGCTTTCCCCTTCCTTTTGTTTCAGAGCACAAGTCTGCCTGGAAAGCCGGGCATAGCAGCCTGTTTCGGGGGCAGGTGCCGCTCTGTTGCATCAATCCATGACAAGACACAGAAGAAAAACTCTTCATGATTACAAAACTGATATCCTGCTTCTTAGGGCTGAAAAGGAGCCTGCAACAGCTCAGGCGCAGCCAGGCAGCGACAGCCTGACTTGGAAGAGCCGCTGCAGTAGCAGGAACGTTTGCTGAGTGGCGAAAAGGGAGCAACACCTCCCAGCAGAGTTTTGCTCTCTTTGATCCAGCTCCGGTGTGCAAGGGAATGACCGACAGAGCAGAGATGTTGGGGGAAAAGCCTTCCCCGGAGCCCCTCACAGCTGGAAGCACAAAGACCCCCCCATCCCTGGTACCCAGTGCTGCAGGGCGTTTGGGTATTCTCTCCTCCTGATCAAACTGGGGGTTTAAAGGTGCCTGGTGGGAACTCCCTGGAGATGGAGCAGGGAGAACTCCTTCCAGGGCTGTACGCCACATCCTCTCGGATACCCCCACAGGCGCTGAGGAAATCCCGATCTCTGCTCTCAGGCCAGTGCCTGTGTCCAGTAACCGGGTGCCAGCCCCGCACCAGCCCCTGCTGCCACCCATCCAGCTCCTCCGGTGTGCAGCTGGGCTCAGAAGAGCCTCTCCTGAGCCTTACTGTGCTTCTGCCTGTAGCATGCTACGGCCTCAGCGCTTCCACACAAGCCAACGCACTTGCACCCTGTCCTGGTTTTGGCTGGGACAGAGTTAATTTTCTCCGTAGTAGCTGGTATGGTGCTATGTTTTGGATTTGGGACCAAAAGAGTGCCGATAAGGCAGGGATGTTTTAGCTATTGCTTACGCAGCGTGAAGGCCGTCTCTGTTTCTCACGCTGCCCCGCCAGGGAGCGGGCTGGGGGTGCACAAGAAGCTGGGAGGGGACAGGGCTGGGAGAGCTGACCCCAACTCACCCAAGGGATATCCCAGACCGCGTGATGTTGTGTTCAGCAATAAATGCTAGGGGAAAAAAGGATTTATAGTGTCTGTCTTCCCACGTTACGGTTATGCATGGTGAAGTAAATGTTCCTGCTTTCCTGGAAATGGCTGAACACCTGCCTGCCCCTGGGAAGCAGTGAATGAATTCCTTATTTTGCTTTGCTGAGTTTGCTTTACCTATTAAACTGTCTATCTCAATCCACGAGTTTTCTCACTTTTACCTTTCTGCTTCTCTCCCCATCCCCCTGGGGGGAGCGAGCACATGGCTGTGCGGGGCTGAGCTGCTCACCAGGGTTAACCCACCACACACCCCTAAGGTCGTGGCAACAACACCCCCTCCGTCATCTCCAACGCAGCACGTATTTCCCCAGGAGCTGGTTTTCTAGCGAGGACAGGGTATTCCCGGTACAAACCACACTCAGCCCAGAGGAAGGTCATTCAAAGAAACACGTGGGCAACACCAGTAACCATGCCAGGCAGCAGGACCAGTCAGCTTCACAGAAGATAAGGCAGTCTGCAACCTGCTGCTTTGCCCAGCGCAACAGCCGGTGTTGTGAGAAAGCAGCAAAATACGCTGCCAGCTCATCTAGCAACCCCCTGTCCCGCTCCCATTGCCCAGGAACGGCTTGAGAGGCATCTACCGAAGCACGGAGGTCTCACTGTTGGCAACGTAAACACTTCAGTGGCTGACTTGCCCTAAACTGTTCTCATTAGGAAATGGTTTTGCATAAAGTACTGGCGTCAGAAGTCAAAAGGTAAAGCTAATAAGAGATTTTAATCAGCCCCGGCACAAAAGGAAGGAGATTCCTGCATAATACCAGAGACTGAAAAGCTCTCCCTTGGGATCTCTTTAAGATCAGGTCTGCACTGCAGGAAGAGGCTGTGGTCCAGGTGAAAGGAAAGGGGCTACAGCCGGCAAGCGCCAAGCATCCAGCCAGTTTTTGGAGAGCTCCAGCCTGGGGTGAGCACCTTTCAAAGCTTCCTTTGCCTCTGTAACGCACGAACACAATCCAGCCCGCTGGAATAATTCCCATTGCAGGAAAAAATAAGGCAACTCTCCCCAAACAAAACAAATAGAGCAAGGGAAGGAAGCAGAGACGGGAAGCTACATGGACACTCTTCAGAGAGGCCACTGCTGCAGGATGAAAGGCCACATTTTCATGCACGTGCTGAGGTTCCTTCTGAAACTCATTTCAGGCACCTGAACAGAACAATCAGCTATCCGTGAAGACTCAAACCATCCCCTGCTGCCAGCGAGGAGAGCGTGCTTGCAGAAAACTAGCTGCTTCCTCACAGCCGCTCGGGGGAAGCTGGACTGGGTTGAAATAAGTTCATATTTCTATCTCACCAGCAACAAGTAGTGAAAATAATGAGTCTTACAGCAAGGATATATCTTTTTTCAGACTGGATTGCACAGACACAAATGTGTTATTGTTACCAGAAATGTGTAAGATCACCTGGGTTGGTTTTGGTTAAAAAGCCTTGGTCTCTGCCCCATGCGTGAACACGATCAGGAGCCAAGACACCCTCTTGGCACTTGAGATTAAATCAGTTCTCATTGATGCCATTTCTGGGTGACTTGGGAAGTGACATACCATCGCTGACACTGGTTTCTGCTTTAGCTGCTGTAAAGGTGGTTTTGGAGAACCTCGGAAGCCCCAACAAGATTTGTGGAAGTTCACAATCGCATACACCCACCTTCCTGCAATGCTCAGCACAGCTTTGTGAAAACCTGCATCCTCACCACTGGCATCTTCAGAGTCCTGAGGATAACAAGGGTTAGAGAGGAAAACCACTCTTACAATGATCTCTCCTTGCCCCTGCCCAAGGCACGCTGACGTTTTAAACTATGGTACAGGAAACGGCCATTTAGCAACTCAAAGTTTTTAAATCTATGTGGAAAATGAATCAACAGTAAATTCCTTCTCTCCCATTCTGCACAAATGGGGAACCATGCTCTGCAATGGTCAGGTCCTGAAGTTGAGTGAGAAGATGACACTAAACTTCAGGTCAGCTCCATGTATGCATGACTGAAAACTCAACCAGCCCAATTTTTAAGTTTTGGGAGAAGCAAGCCAAATTCTTCTTGCTGTTACTGTGTATTGTGGTAGCGCCTAAAAGCCTTAGTTACGGGCCGAGCTGCTCATGTCCTCATGTCACATAAGCACTGAGGTTGACTATGAGCTATGGGAGCAGTTGTGCTGGCTCCCGATCCATTACTTGCCCCCAGCTGCAGTGTGGCTACACTGGCACAGCCGCTCCGGACAGTCCCAGTCCCTGGATCTGGGCAGAAACAGGACAGCGACGGCTGCTGCAGCCAGTATTGCCAGGGCACGGCTGGGGTGACGGGACCCTTGAGAACTGCTGTTGTACTTTGCCTGTGGCCCACTCCCTGAGGTGGTGGCTCGCGACCAGGAGCTCCCTGGCATGGAGCTTTTGGTGCAGTTAGTCAGGATGGAAATTCTGTCCGTTTCAAACAGCCCAGTTTCCACAGGGCTTGAGGATGGAAGGGGCTTAATCGAAAGAGAACTTTTTTCCTCAAGTCCCAGAGCTGTCTCATTTCAGTTCCCAGCTGCTCACTTGGAAGAGGAGGGGAGAAAAAAAAAAAAAAGGGAGCCAGTTTTGTGGAAAATCATGGTAGGCCATGATCTGCTGAGTTAAGAAAAAAAAAAGTGTCATCTGCTTAATAGGACACAGTCCATTAGGATACTGCAAATTCGATTCAGGGGAAAAGCAGTTGGAGAAAAGGGTAAAAGTTTCAGTGAGACATGCTGCTTGGCAAAGAATTCATTTGGTGCTAATGGTCCTGCTTCTTGCTACCAACACGAACCACGCTCCCAAAAGGCAGTGCATGAGCAGACATAAACAATAAAGTGATTTGTTCTCAGGAAGCATTCAACCTCTGCCAACAGTCAACCGGATCCAGACAAGGGCTAGGGCAGTCAGGCCGGCACATGGCAGACCAAATGAGGAACTGTATCACTTGGCACAGAGCTGCTATTTCCAGCACTTGCATCCCATCCTCACGTTAGCTCAACTTTTTCACTCTTCCGAGGAGGAGGGCTATGTGCCTGTAATGAAATCTGGATCTACAAAGGCCAGAATTTTCCCTTGAGAGCAGCAGAGGGAGGTGCTTTCACCTCCTAAAAGCCCTCAGTAGGTGGTCTCATTTTTGGACGGCCTCTGCATTCATAGTTGTTAGCTACAGCCTAATATATAAGGCACCTTAAACATCTGCAGGATGAATGTTACTGTTTCAGGTATCCACTCCTCTTTGTCATGTTTATTAGCTCTCAGCATCATTAAAAGAAAAACAAATAAAATGAAGTAACACTTTAAAGACTTTTAAAACTAAAACCAGCAATACATACTGGAAACCATTTTTTAAACTAAATACTGCGCTAGGTCACTCGCACTCAGAGTGACCAAAACAACGGACAGTCCCCAAACCTGTGGACTTAAAATCGTATCAGAACAGCACTTCGCATATTTGAAGAAGAGAAGATAAACATTTCAAGCTGTCACCTGGATTTCTTACTGTTTGTGTGAAGCGTTTTCACTTTCACGGCAATAAATTACTGCCCTAGTTTCTTGGAAACTTGGCCCATATGCCAAGGACTGCTGAGAGAACTTGTAATAAAAGGAGGACATGTTCCAGAAAATTATTAGATGTCCTGGGGTGTGCCACTCAGCCTGGTGTTTGGAGAGCATCAGATCCTTAAAGAGCGGAAATTTGGATCATGATCCTGTAACTGAACACAATGCCCCTCCACTGCAGGGTAGAGAGCAGCCTGGAGTTGGGAAGAAACTTGCTTTGAAACGTCAGATCCCAACCACTGACAAGATGCCAGGCTAGAAGAATTACTGGTCTGATAACGCAGTAGGACAATGTTCTATGTTCTGCACCCAGAATTTGGTTTCTTTTTAAAATCTATTAGCAGCAGATTCCCATACAGCTTGGCCAGAACAGTCTGGTCTTAAAGTCTGTTTTGCTTGCCTTGAAACATCTTGCTGTTTCTCACCCATCAATAAATTCTCAAAAGTCCCACTCCTTTTACAATTTATATGAATAGCAGAGGTTAGGAAAGTGCAGCATGGCCTGGAGAAGCCCACGTGGCTTAGTCACAGAGGTATTTTGGTACTTAGGTCCCACCAGGGCCAGTGGAGGTTTGCAAGGCTACGGCCCTATCCTCTTTGCTAGCCATGCCCACGCACCTTGAGCTCAGCGTGCTCAAGACACACACAGCCAGGTGTGTCCAAGGTGGCCTGCAGGGCTCTCACACTCCCTGGTTAGATTACGCTCGCTGAGCAAGGCGCACCTCCCAGCTCGCCAACGTTTTCTCTCTTGGGAAAGGGCTTGTTCCAGTGTTGAGCCAGACTGCAAGTGTGAGGATGGTCCAAACTGCCACGAAGTTCTGGCTCAGAGATGAATTCAAGCCGCAAGCTAAAAGGTTAAGTCTAGATGTACTTAAACACCTGGGAGGAAAGTAGCCTGTTTGCTTTTCTGCCACCACTACTCAAAGATGTGCACGAAGGCAACGCAGCGCTTTCTTCTCTACACTGTAACCTCCACCATGATTTATAAAGACTAGTGGAACTTTTTTTAAAGGAAACAACTCAAAGCCAAACCAAGCAACCACTGTCCCTCCCCATCATGGCAATATTTCTCCTCCAGAGAACTTCCTTGCTTGTCTTCCCCTACACACTTAAATCCTCCAACACATAATACTTCTGACACCAAACCAATGTCACTGGTGGCATCCCACACGCTCTCCTCATGAGAGACCACGAACAATGTGTGGTTCCTGCCCGCTTTGCAACACTTCTGAGTAAACAATGCTACCTCAGCAGAGGCAGGCCGGGCTGAACAGAAGGGAGCTGTGTTTTCAACTCAGGTGGAGACAAAAGTGTTGGGGACAGAATTTGTCGATAATAAAACAGAGTGAAATGTAAACAAACGCACACCCTAAAGGTTCATGAAACCCCAAACAAACCTATCAAAAAGAGAAAGGGAAAAAAAATCCCCTTAGAAGTGTTTTTACCCAGTCACTGCCAGATAATTTTAAAGCACTTGTACAGAATGAGTTCTCCATGCAAATTTAAATAGACTTATGCAGTTTACGTCTCATATAACATGGTCCATAAACAAAATTACACTGAATATAGAGAAGTTATATCCAAAAGGCATGCTAACACCACATAGCACTTTGGATCCAGAAAAACTTCCCTTGCAGATCTGGCATATGCAATAACTGTATTTGTTTATTGTGAACAAAATCACAGCCACCTTAAGTACAATCACACCCCTCTCATTCAAGCAGGCAATTTCCATGGCTTCCATTATGAATTTGCCAGGGTAGCGTTGTATCTAGCAGCAGCCTCTACATGGCATATACAAAAAATACCTAACAACTTCTAGGAGTGAGGTGCAGAATTTGCTATGTGTGTGTTACTGACCTCTATATCCAAGGACCTTTCAACCCCAAACAGTGGAGTCCTATTAACAAAGGCAGAATCAACATTTTTCATTAGCTTCAAAACCTTCTGCCTGGCATCACAGGGGCTTTTTGTGAACAAGACGGAGAAAAGGAGGACACATTACTTTGTTGGCCTCTCAAATTACTGCTCAGCTGATAATTTATTTCTAAGCATATCCATAGTTTCTCTCAAGTATTTGGAAAAGGAAGTTTCTCAAGTATTAATATAAAAAATAATCTCAGTTTTCAAACTCTATATTCACAATCCAAGACATCTAAGTGTTGAACATGGAAAAATGTACATGTAGAGTTCCGCATTGCAACAGGTCCGAATAAAAAACAAACACACAAGTACATAAACTTCAGCTTGTTCCTTTGAGTCCAGTTCTTCAAGATGCATTTTGATTTTCACGAACCTTGATCTGCTGTAGCCGTACCTACCAACCACCTTCAGCTGACTTGTAAGGAGTGATACAGTTTTGACCTTAACTAACTGTGAAGCCAGTGAGGTTTTGGGGTGGTTGTTCCCCCCTCCTCCCAAAAAAATAGTTTGCACTCAACACTTCTCAAAAGCTGCTCTGCATTTCAGACAATCAGATCTGCTCCAACATGAAACTCAGCACTGCTGTAAAATAAATAAAACTCACCTGCTGGAGCACTTTGTGTTATCTGCATATGCAAATGTATGTGCTTAGCACTTTAGTGTTAACAACTTGGCCATTGATATTACACCCTGGAAAAAAGACAGCATTTCAGAGGAAAAAGAAAAGCTGCCTACCCTGGCAAACCACTAGGTGAGTTTTTATGGCTGTTTTCTATTACTGCCCTTTTGTGAACCAGAGGACGTTTTTCCATTAATTGTGTTTATCAACTCTGAGAGGAGGTGGATGAATCTGAGCACAAGACAGAGATTTTCTGTGATTTCTTTGTCTAGTGTTGAGATCTATGCGACAGGGGCTATCAAATGTCTGTAATCACTTTATGTCCTATGTAGTTTGGGAGTTAAAGCAACACCCATATCTGCCTGCTTTGTGTTAGGCCTATGGACACCCTGAAGTAACCGAGCTGTAAACTGTAACTTCCATATGAATATGACTAGATTTTAAAATGGGGGATGTCTTCTCCTACAAAACATCCTGATTCCAATTTTAAGTCTATTATCCAAAGGGGTTACCTGAACTTGTGCATGGGAGCCCTTTCTGCAAACATCTGACACAGCGTGGTCTTGTGGCAACTACATCACACAAGGAAATGGCCTTGGCTTGCCACCACATACCAAGAGGCAAAATTCAAGGTCTCAGCAGAACCATAAAGCTTTCTTCCGGTCCTATGGAAATGATTGGTGGCTTTACAACTCTTTACTCTAGGGGAAGGTAGTGTCACTATTGAAGTTGCTTTACCTTTCAGGCTGTGTTCCACCTGTTTGTTTCTCAAGGTGAAACTCCAAAACAAAAGCCTTACCTTTTCCCTTTTTGTATCTGTTAAAGCATTCGCTTTTGAAATCTGCCTATGGCAAATACACTCCCTGCTTTTTGTGCATTTCTGCCTCAGCAGCAACCAAGGTCCAAGGTAAACTGCATTTCTGGAAAAGTTGTTGCTGTTGTCCTAACAGCTGTGTCACACGAGGGGATGTTACTGAAAAGCCAACTCCCAATAACGACTTTAGTTTCCTGGTCACTGTTACTTTTGAGAGAAAGAACAACAAAGAGCACTAGCTTCATAATTCACTGGCAAAACTAACTGCTGGGTTTTTATGCAGAGGGCTTCCTTATCTCTCTCGTCAAGCCAGCACTTCTTATTCACCGAAGACCAGCAGAAATTCCATCAAGACATAACCAGTCATTGCTCAGAAGTGAAGAACACAAAAAAGCAATGAAGACCAAAGAAGATTGTCCACAGCCACGTGTAAAGAGAAAGTTGCTTCTGATCTGTTCACATTCTCATGGTTTCTTCTATGAATGAAGAAACAAAGTGCTTCATTCCAGTGGAAGAAACGGATTATTAATTCCATAAATGTTAAACAGTAGAATTAAAAAAAAAAAAAAAGTAGGAAAAAAGAATAGGAGTAATTGCTGCAGATAAAGCTGCTGATCGGATTAAACAAGGTGAGCATGGATGCTGCCTTGGGCACTGGCACAGTGTTTTTCAACTGCCACAGGTCAATCAGAAGTTGATGAAATACTTTCTCTCCAGTCTGTGGTGGCCAAAGACAGATCTCACTCCACACAAGACTGCTCCAGGCAGTGAGGCTCTGCACATATGGTGTACATTTTCCCTCCTAGTGCAGATCCTTTGAACACAGATATCCCCCAACTCATTCACAAAGGCATAATTTAAAAAAAGCAAGTGGCAGGCTAGTTCAGCACGCAATGTGTAAACAAGACAGTTCCTTGGTCAGACTCCTGTGCTGAGCCCTACATACCATCTCCAAAGGCTGTTTACTCTGACACAGAAGGCAGAGAGCAAGAGTTTCTTCTCAAAGTGGCAATGTCACTTTAGAGTAAACTATTGGAGACATTGGGACTATATCCATCTCCCATACCAGTCCTGGGCTGCTGCTGAGACCTTGAATTGTAATAACAAGGACCTTGTCTTAGCCAGCTTTAGAGACGATGACAGATGCATCCCATCAGATAATCCCTGAATCACTGTGCAAGAGGTATGCCGTGCAATGTCAATAACCTCACTCTCTTCTCAGTAGGTTGCCAGTAAAGCTCATTACAGGAAGCTGGCTCTGTCCTTCAGCAATGCGACAGGTGATTCTCGAGGAAAGGAACTGTTCTCACTTCCTGTAGGACTGGCTGCCTGCAGAAAAACAGCAAGAAAGGGTCTGTCAGCTGAAAGCAGGATTTATTACAAGACAGGAGCTGCCTGAGGGCAACACTTGTTCAACCTGTACAGTGACACAAACACCACAAAGAACATGCACAAAGGCACCTTAACCACTGGTATTGCAACTTAAAAATGTGGAATTTATGGCAACCACTTGTCAGGGGACACTAGAAGAACTTGTGGAGGAGCAGGGAGTCACCAAGGGCCAGTCACACTCCTGACAAAAATCATTCCTCGTTCTTCTGGTAGAGTTTTTTTGTACTACTCTAGCTCCACTGTGCCCTAGACAGAACTTGGCACACTGCAAACAGCTTGAGCATGCCCATGCAGAGGCGCTTGGAATAGATGCAGAGTAAGGAACAGGATAGATTAAACAGATTAAACCATTCAACCATGTCCACATGGAGAACATACATGCAGTTGGAAAAGGTCCATCCTATGTTCTAGCCATGCTGCCAGTGTCATGCCTGTACCAGCTAGGAAGCGGAATCCACAGCAAATCCCGGCATGGCTGGTTTTATTTGTAAGAGCTTGGTTCTGCTTTAAGGTAGAGCTTTAGAGCTCAGCTAACAGCAGCGGGCTACATCTCAGGCAGGAATCTGGCCCCAGGCCTGTAGCTGCACTAAGTACCTGGGCTTCCTCTGCATTCCTCGGGCATTCCACACACTCCATGCCCCAAGAGGAGCAGTCCAGCTAGTTCAGCTAGGTTTATGTAAAAGCAACTTATTTCCAGAAATTATACCTATAATATTAAAAGCAAGCTAAAAATGTGTCTCTGAAATAAATAAGCACATCAAGTTAAGTACAATCAGAAACTCATCTTTTCCTCATCAAGCCCATCAGCTATAAAAATTTGTATTTCTCCAGAAATACCAAGAAATCCACAAGCTAAAGACAATCTTCCACTGGGACAGAGTCTCTTGATATGTAAAAACCTACATACCTATGGAGCAGGCAAATGGGAGACAGGAATTGCTGAAATCTACTGATTGCCAATATCTCTGCATCTGATACCATTTTTGATTTACAGATAAGCCAGCTAGGAAATTAAAGGAACAGTAGCACAGAGCTTTACTAGGGAAACATTAAGGGCTCACCGGCTTCAGATGCCTCCCTGCACCTTTAAGTAACAGCTGGGAATTTAGTTACCTTTGAGAACCTCAGGTTTGGACATAGGTGCTTAAAGCCCTTTTTAGTCCTTTAAAAATCTGGTCCTTATCACCTTCCTCTCACTTTTCCCAACCATAAAAACCTGTGTGAGAGGCCCTGCAAGACGGTGGGTGCTCTGTGACAGCAGACAACCATGCAGGATACGTGTACACAAAGTGAGTGGAAGATAACTTGTTTGCAAAATAATTTCTTTGCTATTTTTAGCAGGAAGATAAGAGTTTAACATTCAATTGCTGACACCAAGTCTATCTCATGGCACATGTGGAGAGACAGAAAACAATTACCTGGAACCCCAACAGAAAACTCAGGAGAAAAGGTAAATGGACACATAGTAAGATGTGATGCCCGCAATACATTCGGCTTTAGGATGCACAGACACAGCAAAGATAAGAGGTATATTGTAAGACAAATCCTATCCAATAAAAGTTAGAAGAGCTCAAGAGTCTGGGCTTACAAATTACATATACTGAATCAACAGAGAAACCCAAGTGATGTAGAACTCTGATCACGCCCTGCTTTAATGGCATTTCAAAATAAAATATGTTATACACTGTGCCACTGGAAAAGGAATTTACTCCAGAGCCCTATGAGAGCCACACACGTATGTTGCATCTTTCATAGGACACACACACCCAGGAGTGTAAAGCTGCCCTGGAGAAACTAGAAAATGCAGAGGAGTGTCTGTGTGCGCACACACACTATGCTTTTTTCCCTCCTTCAGCAAAGCGGCTCCTTTTCAATGGGCTAGTGCTTTTGTAAATGAACCGAAACAGGAACCAGGGACAGACTCTCGAGTGTTAACACCACACTCAGTCAGGGCAGAACAGTGCTCCTATCACAGGAAACAGAAAGCACTGATGTCAGAGGTAAAACACAGGGCATATGCAGCAAAAGTAAAGCCAAAAGAGCTGGCAGTATTACCAAAGCACAGGACTGTTAGAGCAAGTACTCTCTAGGTCAAAACCTCCCTTAACCACCAGGGACATTCCCTTCCATTGCCTCACCTGTAGTCCCCGAATGAAACCACCCCATCTCCCTGCACATGCAACTGTGTGGAACGACAGTGAGTGAGCAACACAGAAGACTTAGGAAGCACTTTCCAGCTCTTTTGCTGATTTACTAGGTTATTTCAATTCTCTGCATTTCATTTTCCCTACCTGTAATGAGGAGCTAACAATATACACATACCTCAAATTTCTTGGGAAGGCTTGCAAGGTATTATGAGTTACCATTTTTTTGTGAAATGTTTAAAGATAACAGTTACAGCTAAAGAATAGAGGTGATGTTACATTGTGATCGAACAATCATCACTAAACCTCTTAGGATACATTTGCAATAAGAATATACAGCACATAGCTCCTGCCATTTTCATTGATGATGGACCCAGAGGTGTATTTGAATCCAGCTAGTCTTATCCACACTCCAGAGAAAAAGCTTATTCATTACGGAAGAATGCATCTTTCTTCCCCTCCCCTGCAAAAAAAACCCCACAGCTTACACACTACACACGTGTTTACTGTTGTGTGAGCACCCAAGATCAACATTTCCACTTTATTGGGCTTGTGTTGGCTGGCGTAAAGCAAGCATCCATCCTTTCCCCCTAACCTCAAGTCACGGCTCTCCTCTCTTCTGAACCCGCTGCAAATGAGTACTGCTTAAACCTCTTCAGGCAACGACACATCCATATGGTTCTTAAATACAAGTCTCCAGTAGAATGATGACTGCCACAAGCCGCACACCAGGTTTGGCTGTCTGCTTACTAGGCTGCCCTGAGCCTATGTTCTGAACTGCCTGACATCTGGTCTATGTTCAGTTGCAGTGTAGACACACCCAGGGATCCAAATTCAAGAACATTAAACAAGTTACACAGGGGAGTGAGCAAGTGTCTAAAGAAAAGGAAAAAGTTTAATGACATCTAGAGAAAGTCTAATTTGAGACTAGAAGTTCCCCCCCAAACTTCTGAGAATTTGGGCCACTTTTCTCCACCCAGAGAGAGGAAAAAGCATGTCTCAACTGCTCACATGACAGCCTGGAAATAGGAGCAGCGTTCAGCAGGATATAATTACATGGTTGTACATCCTGCAGGTGACAAGTACAATGTCATACACTCCTGGCACATTTGTAGCATACGACTTCGTTCCTGGAGAGCTACGCCAGGCTTCCCTCCTTTCCCACCCCAAGGACTGACAAACAGAATGATGACTTTTTCCACTTACTCTGTCTGCTCCTTGTGGATGATCCTGAGGTGCTGGGACGGCTTGTTTGTTGGGGTCCAGACTGAGAGAACTGGGGAGCAATGGCTGGGATCTTTCCCTTTCTGGGGCTGGCACTCGGCACTTCAGGAGTGCGTGGGATCTTGGGTTTGCTGGTGAAGGCTGTGGGAAATTCGCTGTAGGAGGAGATGGAAAGGGTTAGCAATGCATGGAGAAATATGTATGCATAGTGAGTCTGCAACCAAGTGAAACCTGCAGTACATGCTGTGACAGCATGACAGACTGCTCAAAATTCAGGGAGACTGCAAATGGAAAGGAACATGGCACCACAGTTACTGCCCTGGGGCATGTACTTACCGCACAGCCTCTCAACCTGGCTCTATCGACCTGTCTACCCTACTCAAACTTGGTTCTTTGGACAACATGATTGAACAGGTTCAGTTAAGTCCCCTGCAAACAAGTAATAGATCTTTAGCTTTTCCCTTGTCTTTATCACAGAGACTCAATCTGAGGTGTGAAAACCATATAGAAATGCTACAGCACAGGAATACATCCTTTTAGGGCACAGGCACTATTATTTCTCCTAGGTATAGGTCACAATCTGGGCGGACACAGGCAGCCTCCCTGGCTCCCAGCTGTGATAAGATTTGTAGAACTCCCTGAAGGCTTTGTCAAAAGAGCAAAAAGCTGTGGAGGTATCTATGAAATAAATTCCCTAAGTACACAGGTTCCTTATTCCCACTGAGAACATAAACCAGCTGCTGCTACTTCACAGTCTGCATGTGCTGCAAGAACACCATTCTTTACAATTTAGTCCATGACTATGTGACAATATACTGTCGTTCCTTGCCACCAGCATCAATATATTCTTTCCCAGGTACAAAAATGGAGGCTACCAGGAAGTAGCAAGTCTCTAAAATAATTCTGAATCTATATTCATGTTCGATCTAGTGAGTCAATTTTCTCTTAAAAGGAGAAAAGAGTAAACTTTAAGAACAGCTACATGAAAAAGCTCATTATATTTAAAAAGGAAATAAAAGCAGAGCCAAAGGCAGGAGATCGAAAAAGGTGCCACCTAAAGACAGGCGATTAAAGTGTAAAGTCCCCGTGTTTTTATCTCCATGAAAGAACCCTTTGTGACCATCAGAAACGGTGATTAGGAGGATTTTCAAGACCTTCTTTAATCTCCCCTCCTTCCCTGGGAATGCTGCTGAGTCAGTGCTAATTAGCCCTTCCATACCCCTGCTTCACCTTGCAGGGAGATTTGAGCAAGTGTTTCTTTTGTATTTTAAATAGCATTAATTGTCTGTATTTTGCATATGTATATGCTAACTATTAAGGACCGAGACATGCTAACTGGTCGGCTAAGAGCCATCTCTGCAGCCCTCTACCTATCTCTGAGTATTACAAATACTACACTTGTCTCATTTCAGAGGAGGTGGCAGATGGCAGCAGAAACATACTAGCAAAATAAAACCAAAAAAGAAAGATTGGCTAGATAAAACCCCAAGCCGTGGACCACAGACATATTTAAATATCTCTCTCCATAAAATAGTCTCATTGTTATTGCTTTTTTTGTCATTTTATTCACTTTGGTTTAAGAGCTGGGTTTTCAGTTCACTAGTGCTCTTCATGGTAATTTTATGTGTACTATGATATGCTAATGTGGATGAAAAAGAAAGATCCAACAGCCTCACAGCAGTTTTTGAGCCATAAATGAGCTTTGCTTTCCTTATTCAGCAATAGATGACAAACTCCTGGATCTGTATTCCCATACACTAAAAAGTGTTTTTATAGCCATCAACAAGTTTCACTGCAGTAATCTAGGCAGCTAGACAATAGGCACTTTGGAGACAAAGGAAAGTCATCATAGAAGCATAGAATCATTAAGGTTGTAAAGGACCTCTGAGATCATTGAGTCCAACCGTTAATGCAGCCAGGGTCACTTTACCAAAGAGAGAGATAACGCAGTGGTCACACAGGGTGGCTCACATCTTTGCAAACTCTTCAGGAAAGGATTATGGGAAATAAGCTGGTAGCAAACACTGTAAAGTTGAAAAAAACTGCTGTTTTTCTGACGGGATGCAGAGCAGATCTCGGTCTCCATGTGCCCAGGTGTCACAGAACCACCTCAACTTTCACTACATCAATAAATAGGCCAAGATCAACAGAGAAGAATTAATCCTCAGAATAACACAGAACACTGCTATTTGGCATCCTTTAGAATTCGATAAGATGAAGAAAGAAGCAGCAAAATCTACTGTGGGAAAATGTTCTGTCTTACTTGGTAAAGAAGTCATTTATGACAAGATGTGGTAATTTGGGAGCAAGTGCTCAAACAAACAAAAAAAACAACGAACCCAAAACAATCGAACAAAAAAACCAAACCCACAAACTCACACAGAAACCTACATTTGCAATGAGAAGAAAGAAAACTGTTTACTTAGAAAAAATGGAAATAATTGTCTATAAAAAAGTGCACAACAGACTGACACTGGGATTGGAATAATCAACCAGGAGATGCAACAGGACTTGAACATACAAAGGTGAGTTAGACCATTTTCTCCAAGACAAATACACTTGGACTTTTGGTCATATTTACCAGATTATCAGAAAAGCAAGACCATTAGAGACCTAAGAAGGCCCTGCAGAGTTTAAGCTCTTTATTATGATGACACTGGACATAGTCACAATAAAAAAATAAGGGCTTTTTCAGCCAGCCACAATTGTAAACTCAAGTCTATTACAAATTTATCCTTGATTACCTAGAAAGCACAACAGATCTATATTCTTACATGATGAAAATGCAGCAGGGAATAGCAATGCAGGGGCAGCTGCCAGTCTGACATGCATCAGCTAGAACAATAATTTGTTCCTCTGGAAATAAAACAACTGCATAGACATGTCACTACTAGGGCCTCGTTCTTCTCTCATACTGATTTAGCGTAATTTCACTGATCTCCGTGCAGTTAAATTCCCAGTTTATATGGCTAAGGAAGAGGGGAAATAGCAGTGACTGCTTCATCACCACAACTCAGCCCTTCTTTTCTCATACATACCTCTTCTAGGCAGGTCTTGGTATTTGTCTAGTAGGAAGGAGATCTCTCTTACAGTGGTCAAAATTATGACCAAAGCAGCGATTTATCTGCTCTGTTTGTTTTCCAAACAAATTAAAGTATGCTTCCAAGAATGAAAAGGCAGGTCTAGCTATTGCAACACCAACATGTTAACAAAAGACCCTTGACACAGGAAACCCTGTGTTCACTTGGACTGTGACAGGCTACATTCCCATATCCGTAACTCGAGGCTGCATTTGTAAATACAAATTACTGTATGCATGCTAAGGAAGCACGCAATGAAAAAATATTAGCTTTTTCTGCAGGATACTGCACCTGTGCCTTCAGTTAGAGATCCATCTATTACCGAGATTTAGACATACATTTATGAAGAAAAATTAAAGATTACTGGGGACACATCTTTTTAATAATAGATATGACTGTAGAGGAGCAAAACCTCTCACCAAGGCAGGGGGCAAGATGCTGCCAATTTGGCTCGATTCCTACAAGCCAAAGCCTGAAAAATAATCTCTCTCTCCATCACAAAGCAAGCAATTTGGCCATAAAATTCTAATGGTCTATTTGTATTTGTAGCACATGCTTAGCTACTGTTAGGACAGGCAACAGAAATAAAACCAGTCATGCTGGTATAGGGGTATGACTACTAAGCACTTCAGCTGCTAACCAGTGAGAATTTGTTGACAATATATAATTTCTCAGATCTCACCACGGAAACAGTGCAACTGGGGAAAAAAAATACCAAAACCACAAAACCACACAAACCCCCCCAAAAAACACATATAGAGATCTGTAGGCCAGAAGGAAACAAAGCTCTAAGCAGAGAGTCCAGTTTTCAGAAGTGCTAGAGCTTTAACTGACACAAATAACTAAGCACTTCTGAAAACTCAGATCCATAAAGAGTTGGTAAAACCTTTCCTTTAACACATCTCCACCCATTCTGTGTTTTACTTCTGGAATGTACTTGCTTTTAAAATTTCTCTACACTCACTGTTTAAAACTTGGCCCAATCAAATTAGCTATAGGAAAAAGCTGTTAATGTCTGAAGGACACATGCGGGCCCTGAAAAACTTCAGTAAACCTTGGTCCAATTGCTAATGAATTCCTAGTTCTCATCCAAGATATAACATCACAGTCCTGCATATTACAAAGGCTTCACAGAGGGCTCAAGGTATGAATAGGAGAAGGAGAGCAAGATCTTTCAGCTTCTTTTGACAGAAATTGTTTCAAGGAAGAGTTGAAACCCATTGCTGGGAGAACTCATAATATTGCCTCCCTTGCTATACCCGTCTAGTGGATAAATCAGGGACTCTGGTCAGCAGTGCTAGCAACTCAGCATGTTTAAACACTCTAAATCCACTTAAATGCTTAATTTTTCTTCCTTCTGCAAGTTAATTCCTGCCCTGTTTCCACAATCCTACCTATTTCTTTACTAATAAATGATTTTTCATGGGTTAGAGGCGAGTCATCTAAGGAAGCAATCAGGAAGTTTTATTTGCAGAAGACTGCATTGTGCGTACACGTGAAGTTCATTAATAATGTCTTGCTCCAGAATCTCCCATTCTGGATCAGATGCTTAGAAATTGAACAGCTGCCTCTGGCACAGCTAAGGGTATTTTTTTTGGCAAGCACCACCACAGCTGTCTCAGACCAGACTACATCATACATCAAATGACTTCACAAATTGTCTTTACAGCAGCACGGAATTAGCTGGTAAGTCCCCTCAGACTCGTCTTGCACTTTTAGGTACTCCTCTGGATAAATCATACCTATGCGATTGCCCGTTTACTTTGTCCTGGGTGAAGTCAGCACATCGGGAAGACAAGATATCGTCATCAGCTGGGATGCTTCGGTCCATTCTATGGCCTGATGAGAATACTTTAGATGACTTCATTTCAACTGCTATTTAAAAAAGAAACACAGTTCAGTGAGGAGTTGTCTCTTTACAGGTTTACTAGAAACACAATCAAGTCACAGTGCCTGTTGTATGAAGGAAACCTTGAGATAACGACAGGCTACTGAGTTAGTGTGGCAGAGCGCATTACAGCTCATCAGCTGAGCCAAGCCAACTGCAAGCGTGCATACTTCCAGCCCTTTGCAGTTGGAAAGTAAAACATACTTGGATCATTTTCAAAGCAGCTACACTCTGCATTTGCAATAGGCTAGAAGCATGCAGACCATCAGTTAACGTGTATCAGCTAACGACCGATAGCTCATTGGAGCCTCAGGAATGCAACCACTTGCAGTTGTCTGTACATATCCATAATAACAGGCAGCCACTGCGGACAATAACCAGTGTTTTACACTTCTGTCAGACTTCAGGTCTATTACATTTGTTCAATACACCTCACTTTCTGCTTTGCACTAATGGAGAAGGGAAGAAGAGTCAGTTTGCTGAGACACACAAGGCTACCAAGATGTGCATGTTCAATAAGAGTTTAGGGAACATCCCTAGCTCCATTCCTCCCATGCTCAGGACAGGCTGCCCTCCTGATTTGCTCTCACATGCTGATATGGATGCAGATCAGGTCACTTTCGGACAAGCATTTGGCTGCCCAGCACATGTTCTGTCTGACGTTCAGCATAACAAGTGGAGTAAGATGGCCAGGGTTCATCTTTAGTCCACAGGTTTTCTGCTCACAGGAGACAAAAAAAAGAAAAAAGAGCCAGAATTATTGATTCTCTACCAAAGTGATAAAAAGGGAAGACGGACCCAGGCAAAATCAGACCGATTCAAGAACAGCTGAATATATCCAGGCATGGAGGACATTAAGAACCGCTCTCATTTTTAGAAAACAAAAGAGGATCAAGGTTTCTTGAGGCTAAACTTAGCTTCCTGGAGGCTAAACTTAGCTTCCCGGAGGCTAAACTTAGCTTCCTTGTGATATGACCTTGATGATGCTAACGGTTCACACGAAGCTTTTATTCTAACCGTTTTTTCACTCTTGGTCTCTTACTATTCATTTCACGATTTGACTGCATGAAACTCAAAATCCCACATATGATTCTGGAAAACACATATTCCGAAGTGAGCAGGTTCCTGGTACTGCATAAAGACCATCAGACCAAGATCAGAACTCAATAAACTGTGTATTTATTTCACAGCAAAGATGTCTGGCAGGACATGATGACAGTCTCTAGAAGCAGTACAATTATTTTTACACCTTTCTGTTAGGTACTGTTGACTGGTGCATCTTAGAAGGCACTAGAAGAGAAAGGGCTTATTTTCCATTGTTTTAAATTAAAGCCTTTCCAATTTGAAAATTACAAAACCCACTGCCTTTTGGAAAACAGGGGATATCCAAAGATCCAGTCCAATTATCATTATACAGAATGAAAGTCCTGTCACTGAC
Organism: Platalea leucorodia; assembly: GCF_965183815.1. Taxonomy (NCBI): domain Eukaryota; kingdom Metazoa; phylum Chordata; class Aves; order Pelecaniformes; family Threskiornithidae; genus Platalea; species Platalea leucorodia. The sequence continues at coordinate 12,150,265 of NC_138830.1, forward strand.
ATGAACAACCAGAGGATCCAGCGGTGCAGTCTCTCTTTTCTCTTCTCTTTTCCTACTCCTAATTTCTAAATCCCAAAAGGTAAGAAAGACAAGCATGTATTTCACTGGCTACTTGCAAAAACCTGAAACAAACCTCTGGCAATGCTTCAAGTAGCTCAGTGTTGTTTTATAGCCTGGATTAGTGCTCGGAAGAATTGTCTCTGCCACACACTGTCTTTTTACATGTATAATGCATATAAACTTGCAACATGCTGTATATTCTGACCTCCAAGATTTTTCTACAAGAAAAGAGTATAATCTAGTCATCTTATTAGGATCCGCCTGCATATAATTTTGACTGAAAACAGCTAACAAACCGTTTTAGACAGAAGCTACAAGCGAAGTTCTCACAACATGAAACATTAAAGTTGGCAGGAATTTCTTCAGCATGAAGGCTTTAAATCAATATTTGCCATCAATAATGAACAACATCTACTTTGCTGACTTACTCAGGCTCCCTGTTTAAACCTCCCCACAAATCTCTTCAAGCAAACTGTCAGACAGCATCAGCAGCACAGAAAGAGTGACAGAGGTGAGTGAATGCATTTCACTGGCAAGGTATTATCAAAATGTGATTCAGAAGGCACGCTGGGCTCCTGGTGGCTGCATAATGCCTTAGAAATTGCATCCAATTACACTTTAAAAGAGCAAATAGGAACACCTTTGATACCTGCTTGGCTTAATTTCCTTTACCAAGCACGAGTACGTAAAACTCCATTTTTTTTCTTCTATATAGGAAAACTGTCAAGTCAGTATGCTTTTGATTAGTTTAACACCTCTGATGTTCTCAGTTGCTGCCCCTGGCCAGCTAACCTCCGCGCAGAACAGGCTCAGCTATACTCAAGCTGCTACTGCGCAAAGCGAGGCTTGAGGACAGCAGCTCTCATTCCTACACAACGGCGAGAACCCAAGTGCCCATCTTGAACAGGAGCTTCATCTGCTTCTATCACACGGCCTTCATTGAGCATGTTATATTTATCAGCTTCAGGCATTACGCAAGCAAATTCCTGTCTGCAAGACCTTGGTTACTTTTCTCAGAATCCTTTTAATTTCCTCTAGGAAATTTAAAAAAATAGAAGAGAGAGTAAAAAGTATTCTATTCCTTTACTGCTTCAAAGCATATTTTTCAGCAAAGGCATGCTTTCTCTGAAGTTATTAATAATTCTGTACTGGATATGCTGCAAGATCCTTTATCTAAGACTGCAGAACATTTTGTCTTAAATCCCTAATTGGAAACGTTAATGAATCCCTGCAAGAAGGTTGAAACTCCCACATCCGAAGTTCCATGATCCTGTGGATATCAGAAGTTTAGAAATAAAGTATTTGAGAAGCCTATAACCTTTTAAATTCCATCACATGCTTCTGAGCTCTCAGGTCCAGCTGAGTTTGCATTAATTTCAGTTTAAGTTGCAAGGACAGAATCTTTAACAGCATCACCCACAATGCAGCTATACAGCACAGGGCTTCCCATCCTCCACAACCTTTTATGGTTTGAATGTAGTTGCAAATCTAAGCAGATAACTGCAGCTGCCTTCAACTTTAATACAGAGGTCCAGCCAACAGAGCCTGCAGGTGCCAGCAGACAGTGATTCATTTAGATACAAACAAGGGTATATTTGATCAAGTAAGGGGCTTTGCCTGTTGGGAAGTGCACTGTCTCTGGGCTGCAGCTCTATCCCTAGGCAGAGGACATTGCGGAGTGAAATACAGGATACTTTGCGCATCAGAAGCCTGGGTATGATCCTTGGCCCTTCCACAGGAAGCGAGATGGAGCGAGGCAAGTGAAGCCATTGGTCTCTGCTGACCACACATTACCTTCTGTCGCCATTCATTCAGCTCGAGCCAAAATCCAACCATGCGCCCCAAGGTCTTGCAGACTGCCCCAGGGTCTACAAATGGAGGGCCAGTTCCAAGGCTACATTTAAAAAAATCTACAATGCACGAGCTAGGCCCCAAACGCCTGCCCCAGTCAAGAAAGACAGCAATAGTTAACAACAGCATTCACAGAATGTCCTTACATGAAGGGGAAATGCAGAGGTCAGAAATGCTGGACCTGCTCCCACCACAAATGGGAGGACGACCACTCGGCAGAGACTGCAGCTTCTCATCCCTATCACGACAAGAATTGGTATCGTTTTCTGGCCTGGAGGAGGAAGGAGAATGCAGGGTGATGAATGCTTGCAGTATAAAAAGTTGCATGAGAGTAAATTATAATTTCTTCTAATTGCCCGTAATGACATAGAAGATATTGAAATTATTTTATATTTCATATTGCAGACTAGTGCTAAAGACATAATTTAACTGCATGACTGTAACTCCCCCAAACCAGCTGATGTTGGACATATTTGAAATTCACATTTTTCCTACTGCAATAAAAGAGCCAAGGAAAGGAAACCGTAACTCCTTGCAGTCTGAAGACCCCAAATACCAGCAGGACACTTAAAGAAAAAGACTGTAGCAGCGGGACTGAGACATCTTCAATACTTAGCTTTTTCAAGGATTTAAGATTTGCTCCTGAATATTACAAGGATTTCACTTTACAGAGCAATATGCAATACAGGCTTAAACCAAAGTAGATAAGAAGTAGAACTGTTGATTTCCTAAGTGAGGTGGATCAATGAGAAACTGAAGTAGCTGAAGGACAGAACACGGACAAGATTGCTTAGTAATAAGCAACAAAAAACAGCAGAAGCAAGAAGAGTGTGAAAAGAAGTTGGCAGACACGGAAAGTTTCCCTGCCCAATATCAGATTAAGGTAACTAGACTATATTTCTAGTTAGAAAGGATGTAGTCCAAGGAGGCAGTTAATGATTTCACAGCTAAATCAGTTTCTAAGGAAATAGCTAGCAGAATATTAAGTAGTTCAGTCCCCCTTGAGTGATCTCAGCCAGTGAGTCTTGGGGGGGGGGGGGACGGGACGCGGGGGGGGGGGGGGGGGAGAAAGCAGCTTTCCAGTATTTCCTGGCTCCCTCAGCTCCTTGTCCATATTGGGACTCTGTGACAATTCATCTGAAGTAACTAGAGCCTTGTCTGCACTGGGAAGTCATAGAAAAATTAGCATGGAATAGCTGCTACATGTGCAGTGGCTATTCTGCATTAATTTTCTGTGTGAATACTTCTATTCAGCACTAGAAATCTGCTCCCCCCACCCCCCCCCCCTTTGGAGGTATGAACCAACAACTCAAAGAGATACATTATAGTATCGCCATCAACTGCTTCCTCTTTCACGACGTTTTAAAAATTGAATATGTTACATTGAGTCTCACATGAAGAGCTTCAAACAAGTTATATTCACTTCAATTCTGAATCCAAGCATTTACACAATTTTTTAATGTAGTTTAACTACTCTGCTGAATCCAAAACTGCAGATAATTCAGATCAACTGTCCTGGATTGTCCCTGGGTAGACAAGCTGCATACGAGGCTAAAATGTCCAGTATTTTTCATGCCATTTCATCTCACACAGACACAAGTCACTTAAATTATTTCAGATATGAAATACATACAGAACAGATATTGCTTTCAAATTAAGGCAGCTAAGATTTGGTCACTTTTATTGTCTTCCTCTTGCAAGGCCTCCTAAGAGAGTATTTCCTCATTTTAGTAAATGAATTTGTACTAAAATTAGAACAGCATAAAAGCCATCAAAGCTTGTCCTTTTCTGCTGTAAAATCTAGTTCAATAACGTCTTCATCTATTCACTGCAGTTTTCTTGCACACAAATAAGTTAGATATATAAAATACAAACTTCTCATTCACGGTGGTATCTCATGCTTCCTACTTAAAACATGGGAGCACCAAACACTTATATTATTTCTACCATTTGGCCAGAGCAGAAGGGAAATTAATTTTCACATATTTTCACCATGTTAGATTTCTGCTGTTTACATTTTGCCTCCCTAGTTTGCACAGTAAGGCAATCTGTAAAGACCGCTTCACACCATCAAACTCACACTTCTCTTAGACCCAAAGCTACCAGAACCGGTATGGTAGAAAGGTGTTTGGAATTTGTATCCAGCAGTGACCTGAAGCCATCTTACAGAGGCATGAGCTGCACAGCTGTTCATAAGGAGATTCAAGTTTTGAGAAAATACAGGACCAGCGTCACTCCGGTATCTCGGGATACTGTTAAGTAAAGATACTGCCTGGGTAGATGGTGGTAAAGAGAGGCATGCAATCACTTCCAGAGATTATTTTTGATGTATAACTTGCAGTGCGCTACACGGCACCAGGAAATAAAAGCCACTTTTTGGTGGGTTTGCCACCGTTTTCCTGACTTCCCATAGGAAAGTCACTTCACTTTCACAAGCTTATTTTTCTCTCCACTTCTAAATCAGGAATGTAATGCTTACACACTCCAGTAGTAACTACGATTTATTCCTGAAAAATACTTTCTAAATAGGCTGTAAGACCTACCCTAACGGCCGATTCCACAGAATCAATCCAGGTCTCCTAGCCCACCACGGGCAAAATACTGTGCAGGGAAAGTGGGACTTTGAACTCGGTAACACTGACCCCACAGAACAGTGGTACTGTATATTTAGTCATGTGTTAGCCAGTTTAGATTTTTAAGGCCTGCAGTTCTTTTGGAGGACTGCAGGAAAATGATTAGATAATCACTACGCTACTAATAGGAGCTTATATTAATTAGTTGCTGTTTTCTTCTTACAAACACACACGCATTTAATATACAGGGAGAGGGCTTGCAAAAGCTGTGGACATTATGATGGTGCAAAAGTTGACCACTGTGAGAAAGGACACAAAGTAAAAACTCCAAATCCGCATTCAAGCTATACCAGGCAGAAGGAGTAGGCACCAGGCTCAAACAGATGCCATTTTTTCCAGGCTAGTATTCAGAAGAAAAATCAAGACTCTGCAAGACAAATTCTGCCCTGGGATAGCCAAAGGTTCTTTTTCTGCTTTGGAAGTGTGCATTTCATTCATCTTACTTTTCTAAACAAACAAACAAACAAACAAACAAACAAACAAACAAATAAATAATGTCTTCCAGGGCTTTTTTCCGTGCCCAGATCTGGTATGTTACACTTGTCCATTCTAAGGCCCTGGTAACATAGTCAATATAATCCCCTATGAATGGCATAGCTGCCAAAAAGACATATTTGGATGACTGAGGAGGGCTCCCAGTCACATCCCCTGCTTGTATGAATGCTAATGCCAGCACAAGACAGTGGTGGGGAATAAACACGGGCAAGATAAAGCTGCAACCACTCCCTATCCAAAACAGTAGACTTTGATCAGATTCAACTAAACCTGTGTAACTACAGCCTAGATCAGTCCTCACTGTTTTCTGTATGGATCTTCCACACTAAAATGGGGACGAAATGTATTTTAAGAAATAGAAAATACAAACATGAAAGCAAAGAATGGCAGGGGGGATGACACGGGACAGTCTTCAGACATCAGGACTGATACCACCTCTACATTCTAACTTCATTACACTGTTGTATTTCAGGTTACCCATTCATTTTACCATACTTAGCTACACCACTACTGTGACTTTTGAGTACTATTATCTATACATTGTTAGAGTGACTTGCAGTCTCTCAGCTTAAGTATCTGCAGAAATGAAAACATTAAATCCTCATGATAAACTGCTGCCTGTATTGTAGCTACCTGGACTTGATCAAATTCAAAACTATGCAACTGAAAGTAAAAAAAAATCATTTGAATTTGAGATCTCATTGGTATTTTAATTCCTCAGTCAGGACAGTGAAAAGGAGAAGTCTCATCTCAGAAATTGAAAGAGTAAGATACACTTGTTCTAACAGAAAGCAGCACATGTTCAAGGAGCTCTATACTGTAAGATTTCTTTATTCCATTTACAATGCAGCCTTCTACCTTTGACGGCAATCACTCCAAGAGCAAGGTGTCACAGACCCCCCCGCTAGCAAATGTATTTCTTCCAAAGCAGGAAATCCAACATAACAAGATTTTTGTCTTTCCTGTTTTCTTTTTAATCTGTCCTCTTACGGGTAGCTAGCAAATCTCCCCAGAGCAATATACTTTCTTGCTTATAAAGTGGAAGATTTTTAGACACTCCATGCAACTTACCAATAGAATACATTATGAGAAGATGAAAGGACTATGAACACACAGGATATAACACAAATTTAAATCAAACTGATCAGTAAACACTCAACTATTCCAAGTATGTGACGTCAGCCAATGGACCTTTCTGTCCACAATATTCCTCTCCTTTCTTGTTTTGAAATTATCTTTAAGGAATGAGAATGGAAACACACTTTTATGTAGGGGAGGTTTATTTATCAGGCATTGTTGGGGTTTCTTTTGTTGTTTTGTTTTTTAAAGGAGCTTAAAAAAAATCCAACTTGGTCTCATTTGTTCGGACTTACATTAGGTACACAGTTCTGTGATAACCTGGCGTCACAGGTCTCTGAAGAGGCTCATCTATACTCTGATGGACACCAGGAAACAGCTTCTTCTTGGTTTTTGGAGTATGAGTCATTATCTGATACACGGGAAATAAAGAAAAGGGGAAAAAAAAAAAAAGAGAAAGCAGTGGAAAGACAGGTAACTGGAATCATAGAGAAAATTCTATAGAAATATTGCATCAGAAACTAAGTTGCATTCTGGTGTCACTAGATAAAATTGCCTGGAATCACTGTAGGCTGTTCCACGACATCTTATCTCAGGTCATATTTCCATCATCAGCATTGCTAGACCTATGGACTCCAGGATCCAGAAGGCATACAGTCGCATTTATCTCAAATTAGTCACAGCACACTAAATGGCATTCATGCAAACTTTATGCTTTTTTACTTAATGGCTTTTTGCTGCTTCAGGTAAGACATACAATACTTGATCTGGCATAACGCCTGCAGGAGCACTTAACTTTTCAACTTTTTTTCCAAAATAATTTCAGACCAGCTGAGTGTTCCAGCATTAACTTGCTCAGCACTTTGCTTTGTGTGCCCACAGAGTCTCTGATGTAGCACTAGAACCCTAAGGCTGCCTTTAGCTTATTATTAAGCTGCAGCCTAACCACCTGTGAAAGGGTAGCTACCTTTCTCAAACTTATTCTACTTCTTCTGAACAGCAGCTAATAAAACAGACTGAAAGATTTGGACTGCTATGCAGGTAGAACCTGTCTCTTTCAATTGAAGAAAAGATTTAGAAAGTGATGAAACTACTGAAATTAAACACTTAATCCAGCAAATTAATTTATTTCAAGATCCTGATGAGTGGTACTCACTCCCAAGTACTCTGTTGTTAGCAGCTTCTCTCCTGCAAGCTCTCCCATTTGAGGTTGCAAAACCTCATCTTTGTCCAGATCAGCCTCCATGATGTCACGGTCCTCCTGCAACAGCAACATGCATGTTATTTGAGCTCAGGTTCCAAGAAGTTTTCATTTCACATTTAGTTCTCACTTCAGTAGTCACTTGGATGATATGTACTGTCCAGATAAATGACTGTTAGTACTGCACATGTAAATGGCAATGTACAAGCATTTTCCACCAAAAAAGCAGATGCCTAAACACAAACTCACCTAAACTTTTAAGATAACCAGAAACTAAAGAATCCTGAGAAAAGAAAAACCCCACCCCCTTTTCCACAAATGCTATGCCAAAAAGTACAGTATGCATTTCAAAAGTCATTCTCCTTCAAATTTCCAACCCCAAATAATTATTCCTTGCTTGACCTAATAAAGGCTCAGGAAAAATCTTGGTCATTAGTATCTTTGTAGAACACCACATGCTAGTCTGAAGAGATGCAATGCTCCATCCTTAACAAGCAGCTGGTATGAAGTCTGGAGTTCTAGTTTTTGCAGATCTGCCCAAGTCAATCTAGTCATACATTACAGACTAAAAAAAAAAAAAAAAAAGGCACAAGAAAGTTATTATTCAAGCAAAGAGGATGGTAGGAAACTTGACAGAAAACTTGTCTGGATCTTGTTATGTATCAGTATCATCTGACATTAATAAAAGCATAAATTTAAGTTAGACTATTGCAACTAGCAGTGAAAATAAAGTAAGCGCACCTTAAAGCAATTCATAATCTTTCCTGAACATAATGCTAGCATTCCATGAGATCGAAAGGCCCACACCCATATTCAGCACTTTGGGGTACATCCCTCTACCTTGACAAAAACACTGAATATTGCTGTTTATTCCTCAAGAAGGGAAAAAAAAACCCAAAACATTTTATTACTCATTTTCAAGAAAGAGAGACATATTTTTTAATCACTCAAGACAAAAAAAATCATTATTGCTGGGCATTCAAAATCCCTCCTCAAGCAGTGGTTCCTGAAAGGTGAGACCACGGGTGTCCAGCAGCAGCTGTTTTTAGAGCAATGTGAAGCAGCAGCAGCTACTCAGGTTTGCAAGGAAGCGATAAAGCTGACAATATGGCGCGGGTACAAAATTCTTGGAATCAGTACTTTAGGATACAAATATACAAGAAGGCAACAATCCTCTGTTGACTTTATTCCACGAAAAACAAATGTAATCAACTTCTCAACTGAAAAGTACCAAGAATTCACTCGCCTGTGCCTATTTCTAGTATAGCTATGGGTGATTCATTTTTCATGGAAGTTCTGCAGCTTCGACAGATCTACAAGCCAGGAAGTTTTAAAGTTTGAGGGATTCCTCCAGCAAACCAAAAGTAGTAATACAAGAACATGATCGTATTTTTGCTTGTGTTTTGCTACTGAAGAGAATTCTCTTTTCTCTCACAAGATACCCTAAATGTAAATGACTGTCAGAAAAAGTAAATGAATCATTCTAATAAGGTATATTGTAATAGTAATGCAGAAAGCCTGGCATAGACTCCATTAAAAACAATGGCCACCGAACTTTGATGCGGAGCACAAAGAAAATGAAAAGCAGTTTTGCTTTAGTGAGATTTAGACTCAAATAGTTTTAAACAGCCAAAGTAAGAAATACCCTCTGCCACAAAGATGAGCCAATAATATGGATGCTTGGACAGTGCCCTACAAAAACAGCATGAGCAAAAACAACATTGGAAGTGTGTACAGGGAAGGTATTTCCTACAATGGAAATGGCCGACTGATTCCAGTCTTTGTCTGGTGCAAAATAACGAGTCTACCATCACTCAGACCAAGTTGGCGTTGGCTTCCCCAGAACTCTACGGGCTTGCCTTTTTGCAAGTTCAGTGACCTCTGCACCAAATGGCTTAAAAAATGTAATTTTTGTTTTGATTTAGTTATTCTCATTGCTCATCACCTCCTCATTCACAGGCATCAAGCAGAGATAAAAAGTACAGACACGAAGGGCTCAATTCAGTAGCCCACAGCACCATCCAGTTCTACTTCGAAATATTGTGCTTGGTCTTCCACTGTGGCTCTGAAAGAGCACAAGCCTCCCACAGGTCCCAAGCCATATCCGACAGCTTTGTGCAGGTGCTTCTGACGCTGTAGGTAATCTTCAGAAACATTAGATGCCTGCGTGTGAACAACTGAAGCAGCTACAGTATAATAATCCACAGAGTATTCTAAGGTTTAGAGTAAAATTTTTCCATAATGTATTTGTTCATGCGTGGATTTAATAAAAAAACTAGTTTTTCTGTAAGTGCTTTGAAGATACCAGATTGTTAATCCTCTTCATTCTCCCAAAGATTTATTCTCTAGACACTCAACCATAAAAGATAAGGCTGTCTCTGCCTCAGGAAGATGCTCAATCTGCCTCTCTCTCCAAGGCAAGGTAAGCTACAAACAATTCCTAATTACCTGGGAAGCTGGGTAGGTGTGAAAAATAACCCAGATAATGGAAAGACACTTGTAGACTAGGCAACAATCATCTGTACCAAGCAAAACAAAAAAACCCCCATACTCCAAATGTGACAATATACTGTTCTTTGAAAACAAAAAAAAGTTGCAAAGATGAGCTTTATAAATAGTCTGGTGGAATTTTTTTTATATGGTATGTTAATGCAGCATCAAGAGCTAACAGTTTTCTTCAAGGATGCTTTATAGAAGACTGCCTACACTGTGCCTGGGTAGAGTATCACATGTTACAGTCAGAACATCAACCTGCTCTTTCATCCAGCTCTCTGCACGTGTGATGTATTTAAACTTCTCCTCACAGATTGCCTTGGTTTCCCCAGGTTCCACCTCTTCCAATGTTCTGGTTGACACGTTTTGTCAGACAGGGACCACCACTTTCTGGTTTCTGGGAAGTACCTCTCCCTGCCAATCTTGCTCCCTGACATTATTTAACATACCAGGTAACTGAGCCTGAACAAGTCCCTCCTCTGCCTCCTTGTACAGAAAAAGAGCTTTGACAGACATGCCATCATTCCACTCCTGACATAGCACAATTGGTGCCCTGTTCCCCACTGCTCACAGGCTGCAGCAGACATTGGCAGCTAAGTCCTTTAATGTAACAGCTTCAAGTCCTGCGATTAGGTCTGTGATTAAGTCTGTGATTAAGCTCTCTTTCTTTTGATGTACTCTCTAGATGAAGTGTACTTTCACACTGCAGTTTACTGATTTTATTGCCAGGTGCTGAGTGACGGAGGATCAGAGGGTGTCTAATAAATTGCCACTGTACAGTTATCTCAAGTTTCTAACTAAACTTTTGAATTAGAGCTAAGATATCACATACTCACTTTTACAAGCAGCTTCTAAAGATGGTCCAAGTCAAATAAAAAGCAAATGTAAAGATCAAATACTGAAGATAAATTAAGTTAGTATTTAACAGAGCAGTTGAGAGAATATTAAGCATCAGAAAATATGCACTGTGGCTGTGGGTGTCAGCACACCCCAGATGGCTAACTTAACGAAGGTGGGTAGGTACTCCAGAAGCCATCCTGAGCTCTACACTAGTTAATTTAAAGCTCAGCAGACAAACCTGAAAGCCAATTTATTTCTGAATAACAGTATACACATAGCCATTTTTTTATTCAGGTTATATGCTCCAATGTCACACATTACAGAATCCTAAATTTCTGAGTGTATGATGCCCTTAGAAATCCCAGAATTATCCTCCAACAGGCTAAGCCACATCTTGGCGGCAGTGTTTAGGAGAAAGTAGTCATTACCACAAGATCTGCTCAAAGCTAAGACAGAATTCAACAACTCTAAATTAAACACAGATAAAAGAAAAAAAAAACAAAACCGTGAAAGGTAACAGTAACAGCATGGGGAACCTTCGCATGCTCTTGGAAACAATAAAAAATGGGGCAAAACCTGCAAACTAAGTCTGCATAAAAGAGTCTTTTTGTTGTTTCTTAAGTTGTGAAAGTATAAACATTGATATTAAGTAGATCAACAACAAATTATAATATCAGTAAGCAGTATGAACGCAAGTCATTAAATTGTCAATATACGGACATATTCTGAAATACATTCACTCTGCAGTAGTTTTTAAAAGTTACGTAAAGGCAAGACTTCTGATAAAGTTTTCCAAAACTTTCTGTTGCCAGATCACAACATCAGATGTTATCACAGAACCCCATCAAAGAACAATAACTCACAGCATTTCCAAAACACAAATGGGCTCCAAGCATTGAGGCCATGAGTCAACAAATCTTCCTTATTTAACAAAGTAACAATATGCGTTTTGCTGCCATGCTGCTTGTATACTGTATTTTCTAAACTGAGGGACTAAGAAACCAGGCCTCCTTGCAGCAGAACAGAATTATAGTTCCCAGCAGGGTACAATAAGGATTTAGAACGTGCCACAATTGATGTTACACTAAAAACAGTTTTAACATTGGCTTAATGAGATTTTTTTCTTTTCAGTATAATGGCAAAGCTAATGAAAAACTGGAATCTGACACTTTCCTGTTTCAAAAGCCTACTGTTATTTTTGAGTCAAATAATAAGAAGTGACAGAAGTCCGTTTTACTTACATGATGGTTCAGTGGTAAAAATGCATTTCAAAATGATTTGACCTAGAGCCTTGCCTGGGATTGTGAGCAGCAGCAACTCGTCTAGGGGGTAGGAATGAATAGGAGAATTCACCTTCCTTTCATTCCTAGGGGCAGGTAAGGTAATGAAAATGTTCAACGCTACCGTGCAATTCGATGCCACACCTTTCATGAAGGAGTTCTTTATCTCTGTGCTTTCCCAACAGGACACAGTATCCTTCAAAAAAGTATACTAGAGTTCAAGCAAAAATATCACCACCTTGGATTCTCACTATACACCTAAGACACTCAAAGCCCTGGAACATCAGTTAAAGGGTATTAAGCAGCATGTTAAACAAAGGGAAGTTAAAACGATTAATCCCCAGAAAGACCATCTTGCACATCAAACATTCATTTTGGGTGGGAGGAGTGGAAAGATTACTGAAAACTCACTTCAGGAACGCAGAAGGTGAAACAATTACAATAATCTAATCCTATCAGAAAAAAAAAACAGTTTACTGTACTACCTTAGAACAAAACGGGGAGAGCCGATTGTTAAATAAAACTTCCTTGTAGCTCTAAACTTAGAATTTCCACATAGCTCTAAATTTCGGCAAAGTCACAAGGGTAATTTGTTCACATGTTCACCACCTACTGTGCCACAACACAGAAACTAGCTAAATAATGCAACCAGTGCAAAACTTCCCTGGACACTGCCAGGCAAAGGCTGGATCCTGCAAGGTGCTGCGCTTCATGGCAGCTGAGAGCACACCACACCTTTCACAAGCGGGATACTTAACATTTTTCTCTGCTTTCAAAACATACAAGACTCAATGTGCACTTGAAAATGCACTCAGTCACCCTGCAGTAACAAGGCAAGCCTTACACTATAGCATGGTTGTCACCGTTCACTAGCATTTGCGTTAACGTGCAACAAGCTAGTAGAACGTGGACACAACTGACTTGGTAAGTTTTATGTGTTTTATTCTTTGTTGGTTCAGGAAAAAAAAAAACTTACTTTTTGCTAAAAACTTGCTTTTTAGTAAATGTGTTCTCCAGTAATATTTCTAATACAAGAATGTATCAGAGAGATCACTAACTCTCAATGTCACTGACCTCTTCAGGGCAGATATACGATATAAATGTATGTGCACATATACACCCATCTAAATCTGTCCAAACACTATTCCAAGGACATCTACCGTAGCTGTTGTTTTAAATTTCTCATGCAAGACTTTTCAATAAAAGAAAAGTGCTACGTGGTAGACTTCTTTCAGATAAAACTCCCACGTAACTGCCTACACAGTGTATTTTCAACCCCGCCCCACCCCGTGCACTTATGGCAACGTAGCAATGGCAACATCACCAGTGAAGGCTGCATTTAACATTTCCCTTGCATCATTTACTTTGCTTTGCTAATTTGCCTTGCTTGTTGATTTAGATGATCAAATATGCTATGTTGTCTGCACCTGGGATCCCATTACTCTATGCAGACAACTTCTTAAAAAATACTGAAGTATTAGTATAAAATGCGTTTATTAGCAGAGCTAGAAATACACAGCTAAGCAGTTTATATTTACTATGCCATAGTTTCTCATGCTTACTTTTTTTTTTTTCTTTTCTCTTTTTATGGAACTTATTTCTTCATTTGTAATTACTATTTTCCTTCATTACATACAGACAGTTTATTAAATATATTTTAAAGTTTCTAAAGAGCAAAAGAAGTCACACCCTGAACAGATCGTGATACCTTAAGAGAAAGTAACAACCTGTTTATAAAAACTATTCTGGCAATATACAGGTTAATTTGCTTCCTTTATTTTTGACTGCTGAAATGGGTCTGCTTGAAAGCAAGATTTGTACTGCTACAGTAACTCCTCATCTCTACTTATTTCAAGCTATAATCCTTTATTTATCATAGAGGTGGTGACTTGCCAAAATAAAAGAGCAGGACTTCAAATGAAGATAAGGTAATGGAAACAGATCCAATTTTCTTGGTAATACACCCTGGTAATTAAATAAAAGTTATAAAAACAAACCAAAACAAAACAAAAAAACCACCCACCCAAAGTCTGGCTTATTGACACAAATGTTTTCTGTCTAGAAGGTTAAGGATTTTTCTAAAAGGTGCCTGAAGGCCTTTGAACTTACTTCCTCATCCTCCTCTTCCTCTTCGTCGTCAGACACAATACTATCATTTAATGGCTCTTCTAGAAAGAAGCAAAACGAAATGGTGTAAGAGTACCTGTGCAACTTAACAGAATCTCTAGTTATTGCCCCTCTTTTACAACAGTAAGATTTAGCTTGCTTCTCATATAGACATCCCATTCTTTTCAGAACAACTACTGGAATTATTTGCTCCTATAAAGCATTCTAGAAATCACTGAAATCAATTCACATTTGGGAAAATGGCAGAAGCAGAAACACTCTGGAATAGTTCTTTTCTCATAAATCCCACTATGATGTCTCGGTGTATTTACTGACAATACTTGAATGAAAGTGTGTGCACTTGCAAGTTTGTCTATTTTTCAATTAATTTTTAATAAAAGAGTCTGCTTCTCCCTGCAAACAGTTCAATATTATACTGCTTTTATACATAAAAAGATAGTATTCACATAGGATACTTATTGTAACTTTTGGACAAACTCATTTCCTTAGAAAAAAGCAGCCAGGCTTATACTGGAAATCTGTATGCTCAACTTTTACCCACCAGACAAAACCTCTTAAAAATACCACTCCCAGGTAGAAGAGGAGCGATTCTATAATCTTGATGAACAAATATTGCATAGTGGTAATATAGCGCTTAAACACTTTATTTGTTCTTTTACAAGCTAGGATCATAAGATATGCTGTCTTCTGCTCTTTCCAAAAGCCAAAGAAAGCAGTCAAACTTGTTCTATTTTTACAGTACAGAAAGATTTAATCAGAATTCACCTCCTTTTCATTATTTGTTTTCTCCAGCCTTCCTTTCAGCCACAGGGAACAGAAAATACAATAAATATTCCACCTCCTCATACTTGTCTGTATTGACACAGCATCTGCAACTCCTAGGACTCATCAACATACTCTCCAAAAAGGGTGGTCTCTGCCCCCTGTTCAGGATAAGCCATTTCAGTTTAACAAAGCTACACTGCTCAAGAGAGCAAGAGGTGAGACCTAGTCCCTATATCCTGCTTTACAAATTGTATCACCTGCTTATTTTTGCAGTTGACAGCACACTCTCATTACTGTGAGGCCACTAGCATGAAAGAAAACAGTCAAGGTCATTCTATTTACAGTCCCAAAACTTTGGAATTTAGACCTACTCAGCCTTTTATTTCTTCTTTAGAATTGTAACACAAAAGGAAATTTTAAAATACATTTGACATTCAAATCCTGACATTCACTATTCACCCTCTCTCAGACCATCACACTATTGTTATTCTTTGAGAGTTTCAATGCCAAGTAAAAACATGAGCTTTCTTATGGCTTTTGTGAAAGATTTACAGCTCAGATAGCTGCATCTGTTCTTCTGACCTGAATTGAGCTGCTTGATAATAAATTCAATCTGTCGGATCATCTCTGCATTTCCTTCCTTGATAAAGCAGCGAAGAATTTCTTCCATTCCCTGGATGTAGTGGAAAACATTGCTAGATTAGTATTTCATGTGACCACAGTGACAGAGTTTTGTTAGCCAAAATACCATTTTTTTGTCAGGAAAAGCAAAAGTAGTGTGAAACAAACCACCGTGTCCAGCTCTAAGCACTCCAGTTTGTCATTATTCTTCCCAAAGACAAAAGAAATAAGCTGTCTAGATTGCTTCTAGGTTTAAATACAGAAGTATCCATGATGAACAGCAAATTTTGACAATAGGTCTGCTGCTTCTGCCTTCTGAACTCAGTACACAGTACCCAACAGAAAAGGGCAAATTTGCATTCACAGATAACAGTGCAAGGTTCAGAGAAGGAAAGCAAAAAGCAGGACCAATTCTGACCTTCTCTTAAACCCAATTTCCCTTTGTGGCCTCTTATAGGCTTGATGTTGTGTCTTTAATCATTTAAGATGACTTCCAATCGCCTGTGCTTTGTGAGGTAAAACATCGGACAACAATTATGTCTGCATAACTCTCCAGGTTAATCCTTACGATATAAAGATACACTGCTATCCCAGGAATGGCTTCCTCAAATCCGGAAGTCAAAACACAGTCATTACCATTAGGCTAACTTTCACAGGAGATCAATTCCTAGTTCTGCTAAAACCTTCCTCATGCTGCCTTCCCCAGCTAACCATGTCTATACCAGGCAGAAACAAAAGCAACAAGAGGAACTCATCCTCTTAGTGGCTATTCACTGGTGCAGAATGAGTTAAATAAGGGGAAGTAGCAGCATCTCCGGGGCCACATCCTGTCTACAAAATGCTAGATGGACAACACTATTCTAAAATAACACCTTTAATTTATAATCTAGATAGAATCCTTCACGCTGCTGGGGTTCTGCTTCTGGGAAAAGACCAGCAAATATGGCAAAAGTGTTTGAAACACACATTCGTACCTGCCTGAATATCAAAGGTGGAGGGCCTCTTGTGGATTCCCTTCTCAAATGCCATGGCTCCTACCTCACCACCCTGCTGCACACTGCTCGGCAGGTACCTGTGTGCATGCCATCTTTGGCATATGCGTTGATCTTTGTGCTATGCAAAGCAGCACTTCTTACCATTGCTCTGGCTTCTTCTCGGACAGAAGGGATGGCAAGAATGCTATACAGTGTTCCATTCACATAAGGTTGTATCTAAGAGGAAGAAATAGTCATACCACTGAGAAAAACTCTTACATTCACCCCAGTTGACTATAAGCAAAATTTAAGAGCGAAGGTGCAGAACAATGATGTTCAGAGAGTTTAATCAGGCTAGCCTGCACTTGCAAATATTCCCACTCGGGAAGCAGTTAACTTTTAGGATGCAAATATACCGTGATATGGCTGATCTAAATCAGTACTGCTGCATGCAGGTTTTCCCCCCACCCCTTCTGCAAATGTATTCTTGCAAATTGACCTAGCCCTAAAAAACCAAACCAAACCCCCAAGAAACCCCCAAACCAAAGAAGGTTCGTTTCTGACAAACACAAGTGGGAGTACAAAAATTAGGACAAAGAACAGGGACAAGACTGTGTCAGCATGAGCTCAAGACAGGCTTCAAGCATTGTAGCCTTAGGCAGGACGGTAAAAGCTGTAGTAGCTTCAAACATCCTCTCACTCTGCTGCCTGTTACTGTCCCTCAGCAGAGGAAAAAAAAACCAGCTTGCATGAAAGCTCTGTATCATCGTTAGGGAAAGCCACCACATCTGTCAAACTAGTTTTATCAGCACTTACGTGACCCTTTGTATTGGCCAGTTACTGTTGGAGCACTAAGATTTCCAGTCATCCTCTGTCTATACCCTTGGAAAAATGAACAATGAGCTAGGCTGGGAGAAGGGGAAGCAAGGAAAAATAAGGGACTGGGATTTACACAAGGATTCCACAGCTTCTCAGAAAGCTCTCCTGGCACCCAAGAGCATTGCCTTCTACTTTCGACTTTGAAAACAAGACTTCTATCAGCTGTGCTGGTGCAAACTAGGCTGTAAGAATGCACCCTCTAAGAGAAATTTCAAGGCCATTCTAAGGCACAGACTTCAACAGTATGATAGCATTTTCTAAATACTTCAGTCTAGGGGCTGGGATGTTATGTTGTATTATTATGTATTGTAATAACTCTCATCATTCATAAAAACAAAGCTAGTGAAACAGTACAATAAAGGTATGCCAAGTTTCATCTTAGTCAAAACAGGGCTAGTAAAGAACTGATCTACATCTTCTAATGAATTCATAAAACACAGAGTAAACACTTCATTCGAATTTATTCTCTATTTTCAGTTTAAGTGATAAACAAAAAAACCTGGTGATACAATCATTGTGTATAAACATGAGACACCAGAGTTTATATTTTGTTGCTCCTTGCACAATCATCAAGGAATCGATCTAGAATACCCTGGTAAAAATTCTGCCTCCCTATGATTTCAGCTTCCTACAATATTTGCCTGCATTTTCTCCTGCCTTGAATTTTACTCCATGGTTAAAGAAGTGACCCTCTGCAGAGACAGCTGAAGCAATGCTTTATACAGCAGACAGCAGATATCAGAGTGATGTGTTGAAAAGTCTTAGGTAGAAATAACTAATAAGTTTTAGCATTTTCCTCTGAAGTAGTTTAATTTAGCACCTAAGATGCAGCTGTGTGTGGAGATACAAAAGAAACTTGAACCACAAAAGGGTTAAGCAGCAGGTTAAATGAAGTGGTAGATAAAAACATATTAGGGCTTGAATGTCACAGGTGTACTGCTTTCTTATAATATTCCTTAAAATTACTAGCAAATTTGCTTCTTTGCCCCTGATGTTTTGCATAATGGCTTGCACCACACATTGTTCATCTAATGAACTAGTTAAGCTTGAGATGATTTGGTGTGAGATGACATTTAAACAGCAACAGAAACTGCAATCAAGAAGGCACATGGACTGCATGATAACTATGCATCTAAAAGACTTCCATACCTAGCTGCCAACATTTGTGAAAGGAAGACATAATTACGTCTAGAAAGACCAGTGCCCAATGAAAAAAAAATTACATAATTGTATATTTTAGGAAAATTTCATGCAACTTGATTACATGAGGGTCTAACAAGTGAAACAAAACCAATTTACTTTTTCCATTTCTTCCTTTCTTGCTTTTTTTAATCTTTAGTTTTTCTTTCCACCTTTACTTAACGCAAAGTTTACTGCACAAATACCTCATGATTCTCATGGCCAAGAAGATCAGAGAGAACTTTGAGCACATGGTTTGCAATCCTTGCACACATTTTCTTCCCTGCAAAGGGAGAAAACATAAATATGCTTGAAAAAAATATAACAGATTAGAGCAAGCTGCTTACTTCTTAAAATCAGTACTAAATCTAATTTACACAGAGCAATACCATTCCTTGTCCCTGCCAAAGGCTGCTCAGCATAACTGAGCTGAAATTAGTAGATTACAACTGTATAAATCCAGAGTAACTCCTGGACAGGATGCAACACAAAGGGGTTTTTAAAAGTTTAACAAAGACATTATTTTGCTTATGGAAGCAGTCGATTTTTCAACCTTACCTTACTTTACTTTTTAAAAGAAAAGTTAATTTAAGCTTCTTTTAAGTCTCTTGGACATAGACAGAACCTTATTTTCTTGGGGGGGAATTTCTGCGTTGTAGAAGCAAAACATGCAAGTATTTCACTCTACAAGGTGAAGGTTAAGCTCCTTGCCATTACTGATCAACTCAGTTCTGACTTTCTTTTATACAAACAAATCTCTTACATAAGTAAGAAGTATCCTTTGAAAAGTGGGCCTGGAATGTAGGAATGGCAGTCCTCAAATAAGGATATGAAAAAAGAATCAAATCTTAGAGGGTTCCATTGATTAAATATTTTCTTAATTCTTTAGAATTTGGTAAAACTAACCTCCATAGTTTGGGATTCTTGTGAAAGAGATCTTCTCAAAAGCATTGGTTATAACACTCAAGTATCTCTGGTTATGTGAGTCCCTGCTACTAATTATAGTCACTTGAAAGAATCCAGGTATATCAGAAAAAAAGATTCACAATCTTCCCTATCCATTTCCTCGAATAAGTTTGTAATTCAAAATGTAAGACACCTGCACTCCGCAGACAAAGATTCATGAGCAAGGCAACAGAATACTCCAACGTGTAATCAGACAGGCAATCTGTATCTGTTAGAACATCAACCAGCCAGAAAATGAGCCCATCTTTGATCATTGCCGACTGCAGTGCACGCCTAGGATTAAAAAACAAAAAGCCCACAAAAATCAGACCACATCATAAATAGCTTTCAAATACATCTATAGCTAATATAAGCACATTAAAACCCTACTTCATCTACCTGCTATACGCTAGCCTGCCAACAAAATAACCCAAACCTACCCATTTTGGCAGAATCAATTAAACTAAGGAATTAACAAAGCCTGAAGAAATTGAAGATGTGGATTCCCATAGGGTTAGAGGACTAAAATGTTGTTGGGTAGGTTGGGATTTTTTGGGTTCTGTTTTGTTTTTTTAAGCCTTCAGAATGCTGAGGTAAGTTTCTTCATTGTTTTCTAAGGCTTCTAACTTCATCTAAAATTGCATTTTCAATTGTCTTAAAATTGGTAAAAAAAAGCCAGCTACACACAACAGACCCATAAAACAAATTAATTACTTCTTCTGCAACAGGTAGCCATAGCACTATAGCACTTTTGTACTGTTGATTTGACAAATGAGATTTCTTGCTTAAATCTATTTGCTCTTTTCTCTAGAGATTCTCCAATCACGTATTCTTTTAACTCAACCTGTAGTTGCCCTCGAAGAGTATACTGAGTAAAGTGCCAGGTGGTCAACTGTGATCTCCTATAACAGAAATTCCTCGCTTTACAAGAGAAAAAGAAGTATATACGGGTAGAAAGGTCTTACTGAAGAACACCATTTTTAATCATATTATTTCCAATGGGCAGTAAGTCTAAATTACAAAGATCAAAGCAAGTATTTTCCTGGTCTTAGTACTTGGGATTTGGATTACTCCTGAAAGCTCATACACTTTCTCAGTCCTGGATCTTGCAGTAGGTCTATGGCATGGATTGAGCAAAACAAGGGAGCATCTGACCACGCTTTTTTTTTTTTTTTTTTTTTTTTTTTTTTTTTTAAAAAAAAGAGTCCCTCATGTCAATTATCTGGAAACTTCCGGTAGCTTAGTGCCTAGGCCCTAAAATTCAAACTAACTTGTACTATCAACAACTGCTTTAATAGAAAGTAATTTTCTCTAAGATTGGTTTAGGATTTCAAGCAGTAAGGTATGAAGTTTTATTCTCATTCATCTCAAATACGTATAAGGTATCATGTCAGGAAGCAGTCCAGAATTTTACCCAAAGCACATTTACATATCCTGCATCCAGACAAGTTCTAAATGAGGCAAATCCAAAAGCAGCCATCATTCTTCAACAGGCCCAAACAAACAAATAAAGAAAACCCTCAACAATTGCAGTCTTAATTTAGAAGAAACACAAATGAAAGTAAGAGCTAAACACATCCATCTACCTCCTTACATTTAGTTAACTATTCAGGGCTGAATATTCCTCCCTGTGTACTGTGAAGAGAGTTCTTAGATCATATTTATTTGATAAATGGGAGCTACATCATGCCCTTTACTGCTTTTGCATGATATTTCTTTTGTGGTAGGCATTTGAGTCAGACTGCTAATACAAAAGTAAGAAACAAGACAGCCCATGCATAGACAGCTCCAGGAAAGAGGATCAACTGGATGAGGATGAAATCCCTGAAAAATGTTTGCAGAAAGGATAATGAAAACCTTATGCTTTGGAATGTAATGCAACCGGTTTTTTTCTATGTAGGATCTTCAAAACTTTCTACATTAAGATTTTCACCTTGTTCAATCAAGGAATACGTATAGAGCACACAAGGCTATGACAGATGTACATTTACTTGAGTCTTGACAGCTGGTAGGAAGTCAGGTTAATTCAGTCAGCAAAACTGAGTTCTCCTCCATAATAACGACGCTGCTTTCATCAGTCGTCAGAGGTTCTGATGATTGTTATGAGAAAATCAAGTGCTCTTCTTTCCTCCCTGAACAGAGCCTAACTAGCCTGCATTTCCTCTCCTGCTGTCACCACTGCGTGCTGTGCTTTCATCACCTGAGGCTGAATTTCTGCAGAGCCCCCAGAACGTTCTCCCATGTAAGGGAATCCTTGTCTTCAGCTTTCAATCTCTCCTCCAGCATTCGCAGCAACGTTGGGTTCTGAGAAAGGTAGACACGACCTGGTGCAAAAAGCGATGAAAGAACAGATGCTGAGATACCAGCTTATGACAGAAAAGCTCCCTCTCCTTGGAAAAGTAAGCAGGATTGACCTTAGTTTCTTCTTGACAAGCCACAATCTTGTGCCAAGACCCAAACAAACCTGCACAAATGAGTTGTCTAGCAGACCAGTTGCATTCAATCCAACCACCTGAGGCATTAGAGACCCCCACTTGCCAAGTTAGTACCACCCAGAATCCACTATTCCTCTTTCAGTACGTGCTTTCTAATCTAGCACAGTTTTGTATACTCTAGGAAAAGAATAGAGATGTCCAAAGAGCTCAGGAAAGTAAGGTGCCCTACTGCTATTGACTTTAAATGGGATTTCAGTTCCTAGCAATAGTTAGCTTCTTAAGTAGCACCAATCCAAGGGCTAATCTGGGACAGGCAGAGGTACAAAGCTGCATATATATGTAAACAAACAGCAGTGATGCACAAAGATTTATTCAGGTGAGGACCAGGAAGATGCAAGAGCAGCTGAACTAACTACTGTTGCACAGCCTGGTAGCAGGTCTGCCCGCAGGACCTCTAATTAACAAGGATTTTTCTTCTTTTTTTCTTTTTTTTTTTTAACCCTCATGAACAGACTGAAGACTATATTAAAGGCAGCACCTGGGTAAGTGCCCACGTAGACCACAAATCATCAAGTCAGAAATGCTGAATATACAGTGTCAAAAAGAAAACTTTCCAGATACTGAAAAACTGTTTTGAATGCACGTAACAAAAGACAGCAAATCCCTAGAAAAAGGCTGCAAATAACGCTCTAAATTTCCACATGCAGTGACATGCACTTGTGAAGTACCTACAAGCCAGCCTTATATGAAAATGCTGTCTTTTTTTCTTGCAGCAAATCTCTTACCTTCTGCCAGTGAAGCAAAAGCATTGATGAGCCTTGCCATATACTGTCTGACTACCTCACTCTTAGAATGTAATAATTTGAGGACACTTCTCTGAAAAAGAAAGCAAACATTAATAAACACTCACCAAAGTAGGAAAAAAGTTAGTTTTCCATGATGTTTTAAAAGCTTCATTAAATTTTCACAGCAAACAAACTTTGAATGCTATCAATATCTTAAATAATGTCAATATGATTTTCAATTTCCCAGTTTCTTTTTTTATTGGGAGAGGGCTGAGGGAGAGATGGAAAAAATCAACAAATAAGCAAATCAGAGCTCCTCGGCTCAGTCTGTTAAAACACCCTTAAGCTCCATGGTGTAGGGTAAGAATTATAATGAACCACTACAGTTATTAGTTAAAGCTGATATCTAAACTAATATTTAGTCAGTGACAAAAAAAAAAAAATCTGTTAATTTTGTTGATGAACTTAAATGCAGCAGTTATCCAAATAGGAATGCTTTTGTTTCACAACTAAGAGCGTGGAAAAGCAGCTCAGTAACTTACCAAGAACACCACATTGCAAACTATTTTAAATCTGTTTTACTTCAGGCATTACATATACTTAAGTTTTCTCTTACAGAAATTTACAGGGAGAAAACCAGATCATTGATTTAATAATCCTTTAACTTTTCTAGTTAAGTTACTGTTGCAATGATAATGGCGCCACAACGTAACAAGTAGGCCCACTGCTTCAAACGACTGGGGAACTCAACTATGCACAAAATTCACTGTTACAAATGAAAAAAGTTGCACTTTTGTCAGCAATAGTATGGGATTATCAGTGACTGCAGCAACCTTTCAAAATCAACGTACCAGCAATTCCCCTTTCTAAAGAAAGGTAACAATCCATTCCAAATTCACGGAAATACTGTTGAACATGTTATTACAAGTGCATAATCAGATATTCCATAGAGGTATTGCGACTGAAGTCCTAGTTTAGTTCTTATCCTAGACCAGTGAAATGGATTGAAAGTATTATCTAACAATATATAATCACTCAAAAAGAGACGTAGCATCTGATAAGCAAGGGCTAACTCCTAAGGAAGGGGCTCACAGCAGGCTTCTGCTCAATTCATGGGCACCAAGCACCAGGAGAGGTGACCAACTTCCACTTGTCCACAAGAACTCTATCTATGCTGAGAGCTCTTGTAATGCAAAACTCTGGCCATCACATTTAAAGACTGGGATGCAGAAATTAAATGTATCATCACATCATTTTGGCACTACTACTTTTTTTTCCCCTTCCAGAGAGCGATAAATTTTTCTGATTAGCACTTCATAGAAACAAATGAGCAATATCACATACAAGTTGGAGGAAAACCCTTTCCAGCTGACCTGACAGTTGCTGTGGCAGTCTAGGAGGTCATTACTGATGTAGGCTTGCAGGACCGTGTCTCTCTGTTCTCCAGGATGTGATGTTGTCAAGCGCTAAAATAAATAACAACATAAATAAACCAGTCAAATAAACAAATGGTAATGTGAATTGATGACCACTGAAGATTTTAAAGGTGCTGATACCCCATAGTTGAGAAACCTCATGGGGAGAAGGAATTCAACCTCAGCGATCTAAGGGAAAGATGAAATTAACTGACCTGACCTCAGCTCAGTGATCCACTACAAAACTGTTAAGTTGGGAGCTGTCATCACTGTCCGTACAGGAAGGATACAGCATTACTTCCCATAAAGTTAAAAAGCCCCTCTAATAGCTGCAGATGTGGTGCTTTTCTAAAACATCTGAGACAGAGTACTGGGCTAGAAGAACCGCTGGTCAGACCCAACGAATGTTTTTTTATGTGAAAATGGATATTGAAGCTTGATCAGAATTCCACTATTATCACCTTTCTCGTCTGTCACTTTGAACGCATCAGCTTCCTTTTTACCAGGAAAAATGTAACTTCCTGTTGTCACTTCTAATTTTTCTGAAATATCATTACATGGTCTGAGCCAACCAAAATGTAGGCTCTTGTAGAATATCTTGATAATAAAAGAAAACTGGTGATTAGAGTCAGGTATTTCTTTGACACAGCAATTTTTATATAAATCTAAAACAGGGCAATACGTGGAAAAAGGAACTGCCTAAACCAACAACAATTTCCTTGAAAACACATCAGAAATTACTTCCACTGAAGAGCCCAGGAATTCCTATCTGGCTTTCCTCAGATGGGGAGAGTACTGCTACAAATACACACCTACTTTCTAGGCTTTCCTCATCATCTCAAGAGCCTCAGCAAGCTTCACTGACAAAGAGAGAAGTTGCCTATACTGCTGAACTGATCACCAGAACAATCATCTTGCTTACAGGATGGATTTTAGTTCTGGACCCCTCCAGCAGGGACCTATTTCTTTATTTCTGCAGGGGCCATCTCCCTTACCCAGCGCAGAGCCTGCAGCAAGAAGGCCTTGAGACGATCATTTCCCGTAATCAAATCTTTCTTCAGCTTCTCATAATCCAAAGAGGGCAACAATGGCACATCCTGCATCTTCCTGCAATGCAAACGGGAAAGACATTAATCAAAACTCACTCTTCTTATTCAGTGCAGCTGATGTTACTGAGGTGAGAAGAGCCAAAAGAGGAAGTCTGCTTTGGGAAAAGAGCTTCCACATTTTTACACCTTTGTTACTTTTATTACCATTGCCATGTTAGAACAACAGACATTTTAAAACTTGGACTTAATTTTTCACCATGCATGCAGCTCATTTACCATCGTAACTTGCAGACACTAAACTCTGACAACTAGCCAAGTGATGAGCTGAGCTTTTTAGTGGCACAAAACAGTACAGTAACATCCTTTTTTGCCCTGTGTGGACCACAAGGACATGAGGACAGCAGCTTGTGGCTCTTAGCACATGGTTATAAACAGACACAGTAACAAGCTGCAGCTCCAACTTCACCTCTAAGACCTCATGCACACAGAAATGTCTTCTCCAAGGCAAAGGTGGTAGGCTGAATGGATTTTTACAGGCTGGTTTAACATAAGACTTAATACAGGAGCACTTTCTGTGCACCAGTACTATCTTGCTATTTTGAGTTTTAACACTGCAATAGAAGTTTCCCTTAACAAAATTGCTTCCAGTAAATGCTTTAATTTTAATATTTAAATATATTCCGCTAAAAAATTTTTACTCCTATCTTCCTATCCTACCACTTTTCAAAACAAATTTATGTTATATGTACAATTGTCCCTTTAATTATCTTGTAAATAACAGAAGGATCAAAACAGTGTCTCAAAAATTTAATAAAAACTTCACCTCAGATATACCATCTCTGTTCGATCTTATAAGCAAGTCAGTCACAAAAAAAATTAAACTTGAAGCACCCAAAAATCCACGTTACCAATTCCCCCTTTTCCTGGATTTGTGAGAAGCAAACCAAGTAAAACAACAGTACTGTATTGTGCGGAAACAGTAAAGAAAATACAGCAACCAACTCACAGGTGTGGAGTGGCAAACTTATTGGATTAGCAACATTCCGCTGAAATTGGGATGTTACTGAACCTGCCCAGCGGAAGAACACGTATCATCACACAATATTTGCATACAATGTTCACTGAGATCAGAGGAAGCACACCATTTGCAGACAACTGGCAGTGCACTTCAGTTTACAAACCCCTCCTCCTCTTCTCTACAGATATAAATGAAACTCAGCAATAAATACTTACACAGGGGCTAAAGATGCTCTTAACATTGTGGAAGCCTGGATCAGAAAAACAAAGAAAAAAAAGAAATCACAAGAGATTAGTCCAAATTTCACTCCAACAGTGTTACTAATGAGGTCCACAGTGAATTCTTTCACTGATGTTGTGCAGTTCTTTTCCTATAAAACCTATGTTGCAAAATAGAAACACAGCTAATGAAAGAGAGGACTTCAGTGTTTATCCTTCTTTTCCCTTAAAGTGTTTCACAGGTTAAAACCTCTGTTTTTGTGATTTGGCTGTATTATCTTCACTGTCATACTCCAAAAATTACCTGCACTTGAAGCATTTTAAAAAAAAAAAAAAAAAAAAAAAAAGGGGAAAAAAGTGAGTAGAAACTACCATCTGAAGCCCACTGAGGATGATTAAGAACTTGCTGAACACATTTATTGACTTCAAAAATTTTCATACCTTAAAAGTTGCAATATTTCACTGGAGACCTAGCACATATTACTGCACCCAAATTTGCTATAATTCTTTGTTTCAACACTAATGTTGACAGAGTGTCTGTTGCTACTAATATATACCCTTATATATAACTATTAATATGTAAAGAAAAGACTATGTATTCTAGTATGGATAAAACCAGTACGGAACAGCATGCCATTTCTCAGTGGTTCTGCCTAAGGTAAGTTCAATTTAAGCCTGGATATTTCCTCTCTGATGCAGTGTGACACAGAGCACATGCAGGCACCACTGCTCAACAAGTCAAAACTTAAGAGTATCAACACCATATCAAAGTTCCATATAAAAGTTCTCTGCTTCAGTAAATATTTTTTGCTAGAGCTAATTGTAGGTGAGCCAAGAAGCAGGAATTCTGGCATAAGAGTGCTTCATATCATGCATTCTGATGTCAACTACGTGCCATATTCGCAGAATATTCAGTGTCACCTCTTTGTGTTGATCTCCCTACTCACTTTCTAAAAAAATCTCTCATTACCACTTATGCCTTTAAAACCGGTCTTCTCTTCTAACCTAGCCTCTTTCAATGGGAGCTATATAATTGATGTCTATTGTCAGATTTAAAACTGAGGCATTTAGGAGACAAAAAGCATGAAATACCATAGAGAATATTGAATTACACCAGCTGACATATTCTTGAACACACTACCTCACGGGTATCCCTCGTAATACAAGGAACTGCTCTCTTAGACGTGAAATAAGCTTATACGCACATTGGAAAGCATTTTATATTACGTTTAAGTCAATGAATGACTTGTACACAATAGACAATTAGCAGGTCACACACGTCAAAATTAACCTGTCTTGAGAGCAGTTCTCAAACCATAGTTTATTTTACACAATACAAAAGCCTTTCGAAGTATCATATCTACCTAAACTGTTTTCCCCTCATTCATTTGTATTCATTTTCCTCGGCATTTTTGATAAATATCAGAAGTTCACTTTTGTTTAAACAAAACGGTTTTCCCAGTCAAAACCTATCATCTTGTACCTGAGTGCGCAATGAAATCACAAATCATTCTCATTGCCTTCCTCAGCACCCTTCTCCATTAAAGGGAACTGGGAAGAAAGTGACTATAGCGCGTTAAAGCAAAAGAAATCACAGAGCCCTTGAAGATGAGAAGGTGAGGCAAAGAACAGTAGTGAGAAAAGAAACAGAGCAGGTCACTAAGAGTAAACAGATGTATATAAAAGCTCTCTGCTTATCAGCAAATTCTTTTTTTACCACCATTTCTTTGCTGCCCTGGAAAAAAAAAAAGTGTGCTCCAACCAAAATCTAACTAAAGGATATATAACTGGTAAAGATACATGCATCATCCCTCCACACAAATAAAACTTTTTGGCAAGCGTAAGATTTTTCAAGCTTTTATAAATTTCAAACTACAGAAACTTCAATAGGAAAAACATTCGGATTTTTAAAAATCAATCAGATCGAGCAGGACAAATTCCTATTAATTCCCAAATTACTTTTTAAGCCGGCAGATGGAGCACAGCAAAGCATTTAGTATGGTTTGGCTCTGCAGTCTACCTACACCAAAAAGGCACCACGCAGTGAGGCCGACCCTGTGCTGGAGCTCTGAAGGCCGGACCACCGTGATGGAAAGCCGCCTTGTCGAGCACTCACTTTTCTGACCAGACCCGAGTTTATCAGTCTAGAACCTGCACAGGAAGAAGGAAGCACTCTCAGGCTTTTGCTGTTTCTGGGAAAGCAATAAGGATACAGTTCATATTATGTCAAATTCAGTGAGGCAAAACAGAAACGAGGAAAAGCTTTTCAGGGCCAGTTTGTCCTTCGCTGCACCTTCATTTCTGAATCTGACTGACTACAGTCAGCACCTCTGATAAGCAGAAAGAACGCAACCATATCACAGGCAGAGATTTCCTTTCTTCATCTTCATCTACATGATTGCAATTAGTCTTAAGTAAGCTAATCTGTATCCGTCCAGTACAGCATACTGAGTAAGACATTGGCTTGGGTCTCAGGAGATACGCTTCTAGTCCTGACTCAGCTACCAACCGCAGACAGAATTTAAACATGTCATCTCACATCTCTGGGCCTCAATTTTTCTCATCTGGAAAGCAGATACAGGCATCCGTCTCTTGAATAAGCTATTTTTTGAGATCTACCAATGAATGGCAGTGTGCAAGAGCTAAAAATTATTATTTTGCAATTAAACAATCAAATGCTCATGGCACAACCACCACGAATACAAACCCAACAGATTTAATGTTTGGTTATGACAAAATAATTCTGCAAAATAAGTTAACAACAGCTAATACAGTATAGTAACAACTCTGGTACAAGTATTCTCCTGTTTTGGAATTTATTTAGGCCTCTATTGTAAGTAATTTTATGGGAACAAGAACTGCAGTAAACTATTGCTAGAGAATTCTATTTCTTCACGGGGCATTTTTTGGCAGTTAGGCAACCCAGCAGCTCTCCTGTGGCTCGCAGGGCTGTGACGTCAGGGTGCGCACCACTTCGGGTCAGACAGCTGAGGCACCCTGTGACGCACACAGCCACGCAGCGTGCCGCGGGACAGCATCACACGCTCTCCATCTATTGCTAAATGTGTCTGAAGAGATTTTCAATCAGTTCAATTTTCAAACAAGTGATCCAAATGCAGTACCACTGAGTCCTGGTCGTTCAGTTTAACATCTCTGGCCATAGGGGCTCAACTTTTCACCTTTTTATCCTCATTTTTAAAGAGGAAAGACATGTGGCACCCCAGACCCTCAAAGCCCCACTACCCTTCCTCATACCATAGCCTCCTTCAGCTCTGGCTCCCAGACCACTGTCGGTCTGGCCAGCACCACCTCCGCACCCATTCCTTGGCTGCTTTTGCTGCCTCCTCCAGCAGCAGCAGCATCAAGGGGTGCCTGTCCCAGCACAGAGCTCCAGCTGATGGCCCGACAGGCCATAACGGTTTGTGACAGGCCATAACGGTTTGTACCAAGCCCCACGCCTCATTTGTAATGCTGGCAGATTTGACCGGTTGGAAGCAGCCAACTTAGCAATAGGAAGCACTGGGTTATGGACTCGGGTGGAAATTAAGCCTGGGGAATACAACCCATACTCTGCCAAAAATTTCACGGCTTCCTTCACAGTAACGTTTCTAACTAAAAGAGTGAAATATAGACCTGTCCTAACATTTAATTTTAACTTGGTTTAATACTCCTATTCCTTAAGCAGAGTGCTCTTCACCTCACAAAGCGCCTTGCCCCACACAAGCAGGGAAGGGTAAATGCGCGTTACAAATTCCCTAGCAGGCAGCTCACCAAAGCAAATACGCTTCCGCCTCAGCACCTCCTTTTGCATTTCACTAGGGAGTATTTGTATGTTTGTTTCCCAGATCTGAGATGTCCCAATCTCAGGATATTTACCCAGTTAAATACCTTTACATAACCTAACCTCCAAAAGTTGTGTTACACTCTAGTTCCTGGCTCACGCATTAGCTCTAACAAAAGGAAAATCACACCTCAAATACACCTGGGTCCTACAAATCAGCTCGTGGGCTTACTTACATCAGCACGCTTACTTCGTTTGAGACATATAATCTAGCCAGTGGAAAAATGTCATCATCTTCACCACTGTCTCTGTACCCAGCAGATCCAAAGCCAAGCTGCCACATGCATTACTTCTGGTGGGAGAGCCAGCTGCAGCAGCCTTCACCCCTCTCATCACGTTGCTACCACGGAAAGCAAAGGCAAGAGATTCTCCGGCACAAAAACCTGCCCTACCACCAAATTAATAACAAAACTTTTTTTAAGTTCTTTGCAAAACTTTAGCCACAGGCTTTTAAAAATGGACTTCTACACTGCAGATACATGTAAAAACATGAAGCCTTTTAAAATTATTTTTAGGAACAAAGGGATAGGCTTAACTGAGGAAAAGGTTAATATTGAAGTCTGGAAGTGAACAGAGCCCACTTTGGCCTTTTGGTTTTTTGATCCTTACAGATCCTTTCTTCTCTTTCCTGGTGTTCATTCTCAAATCTAAAGGCTGAACTCTGATATCTTATCATTTCTCTAGCAATAATGCAAAAACTCCAACTGTACTGTGGTTTTGAGAGAGAGTATTTGAATGCTGGAAAGTTGGGACGTACTTATAACAGCTGCTTTTAAATAACTGGACAAGAGAAAGTAAAACCATCAGCACTGTGCATTCACAGCCCTCAAAGCACTCTATAGAAAGTAAACTCTTAATATTCTTACAAGGTTAGTAGAAACATTACAATCTTTATCTCTAGGTGATGAATCCAAGGCCACAGAGTGAAAGGCAAGCAGAGTCAAAGGCACTGCTGACAGGTAACTTCCTCATTACACATCCATTGTGTCAACCATCAGACAATGCCTCAGTTGGCCAAGCTTATGTAGCTCCTCTTTACTACCAGTTTTCTTAGACTAAAAAGCATTTATTTCCTCAGCATTTTCTCACAAGCCCTTTCCCCAATCTTACCTTTTCTGGAACAGGTTTAATATTAATTCAAGCTTTTGAGTAACAGTATTCCTTAAATTGCCAGTCAATGAAAAGAGTGTGAAGAACATGGGGCGTACATGACTCATCTGCAATACATGACTCCCAACATTCACGGATTTAATCTTGAACAAAATACTTCTCATGCAAAACCTATCTTGGGACAGAACCATTTGTCATCATTGAAACACATGCAGAAACTAGGTGTCTTAAGGAGGAAAAGAAACAAGCACAAGAAAACAACAGCCCAAGCATAGCTCATTCTGGCAGGATCATGGGGTATGACTTATGCTTGTGTTGGTTCTTGCCAAAGCCAAACCAGGTACCATATTAAGTCAAGTAATTCTGTCACGATGCAGATTAGCCACAGATGGCAGCCCTTAATTTTTGAATGAAGCAAAGCATGAATATGAACAGCATGGAATAAAACAAAGTTCAAAGCAGAGCGGGGAAAAAAAAAAAAAAATCAATATTTATAAAAGAAAACAGATGCATTTCATGTGCAAGCCAAAACCACAACTGATTTTATCAATTACTGTAGCCCTGTATTCAAACTAACTCCACTTTGCTATTTAATGTCTATATTCATAATATGCTGAAGGCTAAAGCTGAAAGCCAGATTCTGTCCTCAGTTACCACTCTGAAAATGTGCTATAAGAATTCAGTGTAAATTCAATGCAGATTCAGAATTAATAATCAAAGATACGTGATGAATATGTGAAGAGTAAAACCAAAGTCTGAGCAAATTTGTACGTATCATTAGAACTCACAAATTTATGTTGAGCTCATTTGTTATATGCTAATGACAACAAGACTGCTACATGCAGCCTTTGATGGGTTAGACTCCGAGCTTGTGTAACCTGGCAGGTCTATGGGGGCTATGCAAATTTATTTCATAAGAAGATCTGCAAATGTTTTTAATTAATTTTTTTTTCCTTACTTATACTAGAGAAACGCTGTTATGAAAACTTCCCACTTGGCATATAAAACAGGTTCTCTAAGACATCTGAAGTGTACATAAAAAAGTCACGCTGTAATACTATGTGATAATGTAATGACAAGACAAAATGTCAGAAAAAGTATAAAACACTATATATGAACAGTGAGGGGAGGCTGAAAGCTATCTATGTATTCAAGAAATACCTCAGAATTAGAGTCAGATAGCTTCACAAAAATTTTATAAACAACTCTGTGTTCTAAGTTATTACATTCTACATTGTAAAAAGCTACATTTAACTAAGGCTACCTGTATAAGGGCAAAACTTTTCTTTAGCAAAGACCACCTAATTCATAATTTCTGATCTGTAATCAACCTTTCCTAATCTCAAACCAGACAATTATAAGGGAAGAAAATGCTAAATGTCAAGCAAAAGGTGTCCGTTATGACCATTCACATCATCAACAGGAACAGGTTGATTGATACAGGTGATCTTTTAACACAGGTGAATGTGGGTAGTGTTCTCCACATCAAGATAAAAAGAAGCACCTCAGGAATAGTCCATTGCATTCAATAATTCTATGACTATTTCTCAAAACAAAATGTCGTTTTAAGCGGGAAGTTGAGTGCCCACAGGGGTTACTGTAATTCCAGGTGATGAATATGTTTTAAAAAAAAGTATAGTTTTTCTTGAAAGGTGAAATCTTGTTTTACCCAAAAAAAGTGATAAAAATCCAAATTTGGATTACTTTAAAGTAGAATACTGACTGACATTTTTCAGAATTGGTGTCAAACACTTTTATGATATGATTACAGACCGAGTTACTTAGAAGTAAACTCATTTCCTCTCTTTGCAAAGAATGCACTGACTATGGGCAAAATTAGATACTTATGGTGTACTTGTAATATTGCCAGAATACAAACTTCCATCTGGGTTACAGAAGTCACAGGCAGTACACAGAATACCATTCTGCTTTTTCAGTTTTCAGTGAAAGAGGATCCATTTTAATTGTTTGAAACAATTTGATAATCTTTACTACAGAAAGAAAGTTTCACTTTAGAAATTAAAAATATAAATGCATAAAATACGATGCACCCCTGAAGAGCACAACTCAATTTGCTGTATTATCTTAAGCAATAATATTTATCTGCTTACTCAAAGGTGTTGTGGGATCAGCTGGTGTTGGCACACTTCAGAGACATCGTATGCTATATACACTGATGTACATGTGGAAGAAACAATTGTTTTCTGCACGTTATAAAGAAGCTGTGTTTCATGTAAAACTTGTGGACAAAGCTGGTCTTCTGTTGACATGTTACATGTATTATGAAGCCATAAGGTTACTCAGAACTTCTATTCTGTTCTCCATGCAGAAATCCCAAGCCTTGAACATTTTTTGCCTCTTTATAAACCATACAGTTAATGTCATGACAAGTTAAAATGCATGGAAAATTGTTACACATTGTGAAATGAAGAGAAATAGACTGTGACAGACTGCAGCAGGCAATGTGAAAGGATATAAAGATATAGACACTTACATATCCGTCATCACAAGGGCTCATAGAGTAATATCCCTTTATGGGCAAACAGGCACACAATAAAATAAAGAAGATTAAAAAAAAACAAGTTAACAGAAATAAATCAGAGAAATGCACAGTTCTAAAAAAACAATAAACCAAAATTAGCTAAAAGTTAACAGACTATTAGCTTTGAAAAGAAAAGTATAAGCACCTTCTCCCAATCCACATACTTGTATGTTTTAGGACTGAACTCTGTGTGTCTCTCTTGCGATACGTACACATTACAAGTTCCCCTTTCAACACCTGGCAAACTACCTAGTCTGCACATTATTCCATTGTAACTGTCAGTTAGAATAGCTATGTACCAAGCACTGACGCATTTATGTCAATATATGACTTCTGTTGTTCACTACACCGAAGCAGCTAAGAGAGAGATACCAATGAACGGGAAATCGATCAGAAGACCTCAGCTTCTGAGAAAGCAGCTGCAAGTATTCTCCATGCTTGCTTTGGTTGGAGTTTCTCACCAGCACATAATGAAAGCTGAGAGAGACAGTTTAAGGTGTTTCAGCAATGTTATCAATTCCTCATCCCAAAAGGCAAAAAGGATAAATTAAGGAAAAGTCTCTGGAAGGAAACCTGAGATTTAGTTACTAAAATAAAAAATTGTGGTAATTCATGGTTAGAGTCATTTAGTACAGTTAAGTGTAACTTAGTAAAGTTGCCTCTTTAATTAGACTAAAATATTTAACTCAGAACAGCTTTGTATCTAAAAAGAACAGTCTTAACTCAAAATAAAAGTACACAGTTCAACACAATGAAATAAGACCAATATTAATTATTCTGCTTCTAGTGTTTTTGTACAAACCTGCCAATACTTTAGAGGACGTATTTTTGCAGATGAATAAGTACATAAACACTGTATTTAGCAGGTTCCTCTTTAACAGACACATACAGCCTTATACAGAAGTATACAAAGGTATATGAAACTTGCCACTCTTCACTGCGAGCAGAAAATAAAGTTCTTTCTATTCTTTAATAAATTTTAAAAATCTGACATTATTCTTTTTATTACCATCACATTCAGAATTCCCTGATGTGAATGAGTATTTTAACTTTCACGGTGCTATACACACACAGAGAGACAGCTCCTGGCAAAGACATTTTATGACTAAATTTAAGACAAAGGACAACATCGATAGAATCCAGTAAGTGAGGAAAAGAAACCAGGAGATAATCTGTGTCAGGATGAGAGGACATTTCAACACACACATGACCTGAGCCAGTAAAAATGTATGTAGGCATCAAGACAAAGATGACATTAAAGGAAAGTTTTAACATTAAAGGAAACCACAAAAGGTTGGACCAGATGACCTTTCAAGGTCCCTTCCAACCTGGACTATTCTATGATTTGAGGACAATAACAGGAAAAGTTTGTGGAAATGCCTACCAACGGCAACACCTTACCTTTAGAGATGAGGAATTTATGCAAACAAAAAAAACCCGCCCAAGTTGCTGCAGGTAGTTGTATCACCTGCAGCAACTTGTGAAAAAGACATCATACACTGCATCAGCAGAAAAAAGAACTTCTCTTTGCTTCCATAAAGAGGTAGGTTTGTTTCTTCTTTACCGTATGTAAGTGGTAACATATAAGAATCACCCCATGGACAGGGATGGAGAAGACTGATACATTTCATCCTAAGAAAAGCTTGCTTAGGGAAGATGCTGTTTGCTGTACTGTGCATATTATTTTTAAATGGAATTATTTTTACATCCAGATAATGCTTGGTGAAACCACTCTGAACGGTTCAGAGTAATTAAAAGAAACAAAACCCAAGACAAAAACCACCGAAACTTCTGCTACCCTGTTATCCTGTCTCCTAGGTTTCATGTGGTCTCCTGGTGCAGAAAACTTTCAGAAGTAAGAAACAGAATACCTGCCTCCAACTGTTACAGCTTGATGGCATGTTCACATTTGCAGTAAAAAGCGTGTTTGAAGAAAAAAGCACAGACCAGCAAATTAAAAAAATTCCTCCTTGTTTACAGTTTGTAAATGACAACTTAACTTTACAGAAGTGCTGGTGCTTTGTCCAGTGACAGAACTAAAAAAATATTTTTTCCACAGCTTCAAGAGTTGTGCCAAAAGAGATCTAGAACTTGCAAGGGACATTAATTCAACTAATGGTAGCTACAGTAAATATAATCAGAGTGAATAGCAGTAAAAACATAATGGGCATTTATCCTATTCCATGACACAGGAGCAATATATGCAGACAACTGTACAGCTTTCTAGTCAGAGAAAGGTTCTCCAGCGGTTAACACACATCTTGACTATTGACAGAGACTGTGCATCTGAAGAAGCAGTTTCTGTTTTCTCTTTAATCCAAAATTTAGAGAATCATATTACATTATCCCTAATCCAAGAAATTCCAGGAAGGTGTACATCTTACTTGAATCAGAAAATCTATTCATGGTTTTAAGACTTGAGCCTATGCTTAAGAGCTACTTTTGATGGGGAACGAATGTACAACGCTTCAGTGGTAAAGAGCCAGAATCCTCTCGGCTTCATGACATGTGTTAAACAGAAAATTGTAGGCATCAAAAAACTACAACCTGTGCTTCTTACCCACCAGACAAATCACTATTGGAAAGAAAAAAAAAAAAAAAAAGAAAAAAAAAGTAAAACTCAAGTTATCTCAAGAGTATTAAAGATATAAGGGACTATGACAGATCACTGTATTTAAAACTATTCTTTTCAAACTTATGATTACCCACATCAATTCCCTGTCCAAACGAACATTAGAAAGTCAGGAACCTGATTAAATCTTCAAATGAATGTTTCCTCAAGTTGTCAGACCTGGTGCTCTGACCTCCTATTCTTAGATCCAGACCTTTTGCTTTGACAATTCTCTCAGGTTTCTTATCTCCCAATTCAGGACCACGCATGTCAAATATCATGATGGAAGAAGGTGATAACATTCAACCGCAGCTAGAAAAAAGCCTTATGGTAAAACAGGGCTTTAGAGAAGCCTTGGAAACATCTCCCAACTGTAACACAGTAGTGTGGCCTCTCTCCCACTATATGCAGCAGATGCATCCTGTTAATGGATTGTAGATCAGGCTCACAAGCTGACCCAGGAGGTCACAGAGCTGGCAAGAGGCATGAAGTTGCTCTACGAAAGAATGAGATCCAAGCCAGCTTGCCGGAGAGAACAAAGCAACAGCCAACACCAGAAGCCCTTGCTAAGTAAGATTTCGTGGGTGTGATTACACTGGGAAAGCCTTTTGGGTAAGAGACGTCATTGCCTCAGGTCTTAAAGCCAGTTAAGAAAGACTTGTTCTGGGATTTGTCCTCCCAATCCGATTTTCTTTCAGTCTGAAAGGCCTTCAGCCATGGGGGGTAGGGGGACAAACCAGGACGTTGATGTTTGTATAATAACAGCACACATTAGTAAGTGATACATGCTACCTGTATTGTCCTTTCAAAGCCTGAGACCTCAAGGCTTTATATTACACAATACTACTTTCCTGACATTAAAAATTGAGTACAGGGTACAATGCACTGGGAAAAAAATCAAGTTTGCAGACAAATAACGCTACCAAGGATATAATCCAAGGCATTCTCTTAATTTCCTTGGGCAACACTTCATTTTGGTTACAGCACTGGTACAGTCCTCCTTCCCAGTATAACTTAAAACTACCAGTGTAGTGTAGCTGATTTAACAAAATATACTGTAGAGCTCAAGTACACATCTTGGAGAATGATGCAGCTTTAGCATGTTCTGCTCTCAGAACCTGCTCCCAAACCTGGATTGTCCCCTGAGTTGCGCCAGTATAGCTCACTGTGAACTCAAGCACCTCCTCTTTCCAAACTACGTAATGCACATCCACTGATTCCCTAAGTAAAAGTGGTAGGAATTTAAGGCTGCGCATCAGTACAACAAAAAAGTAATTTCCTTGCTAATGATTTTCTTTTCTGCTCACCTATTTAGAGATATTGATCCACCAAAACTGATTTATTGAAGGGTCTGTTCCTGACATTGGTGATGTCAGTGAGATAGGGTCAAATCCTGAATACTCAAGGTGAAGTGGGGGAAAAAAGAAAAACCAAAACAAATCACCATATTTAATGTCTGCCAAAACTCTGTACATTGATTTTTTTTTTTTTTTTTTTTTTTTAAACTCCTCACTTACCTTGCCTACACCGTGACCTAATGGTAAGGATGAGCAAAGGAGCTGCCCCTCTGCTAGTCTCTTCCCTCTGCAATTATACAGGTGACTGCCCCTTACAGTAGAAGTTGAAATGGAAGTAGTACAGTGAAATGGAGTAGCTGGAAAGACGACACTCTAGTGTCTCTAATTAGTTATGAGCAAAAAGCAAAGGGACCTTCCAACACAAATCAAGCACAGATGCTGCAAACTCATACTACCGCTTAGTCTGGGTCACGATGCCTCCAGCTTTATTCCAAAACTTATGTGAAAACCTGAAACCACTTAATGATAGAACAATAACATCTAAGTGTATAACAATGAGGTATTTGGAATCCTGGAAGAAAAAGTAATGGGATGCCTTAGTGGCCTAGTGGCAAACAGTCAGAATTTGGTTTTTAGTCTCCTCTGGCTTCCTGGATCAACAGAGTCAGGGAGTGGTTAGAAGTATTTTGGGATGATGAGGAAGGAGTCTCATCTTCTCAGAAGATGGGCTATATATATTTTTTCCTCTTACACTTATTTGTGTTTCTACATGTTTGCTATTCATGTATAAAACCAGAACTCTCTACATAGGAAAGAAACAAGAAAATATGATCAATCAAGTGTGGACAAAAGGATAAAATGAAGAAACCTGGTTATGCTGCAGTGAAGGGCTACAAGCAAAGACTGTGATTAGCCCTCCAAAACTTGGCTCAGACAGCCTGAGTGTGTGGGTGTGCTTATAGAAACATTAGATTTCAACCACAGTAGCTACTATAACCTCACTGTCAAGGAGTGACCTAAACCAGTCGAGAAACCCTTAATCTAAACAGTCTCAGTGCTATAGCTGTCCTGGTCCTTCACGAGAGAACTTTGCTGGCACAGCAACTACCTCAAATAGTGTGGGTAAAGGAGACAAAGTCACACAGAAATAGGTATGCTAGTAAAGCCTAGTATAAAAATAGATACTAGTATAAAAGCCTAGTATAAAAACAGATGTGCCAGAAGAACACAGCCTTACTCAGCTTAACCTGGCTAATTTGGGACAGAAGGGAGGCAAAAATTTACTTCCAGGAGGGAAAAAAATCTACCATCACCACCAAATCCTCTTTCTCTGACCTATCTACATAGCTGGAAACTGTGCTAAAGTGGCCATAGTGGCATAGTTACAGTGGCAAAGGTGCTTCCGGAGCAGAAATACTTTTAGAGAAGCAGGAGTAAATAAACAATACGTGAGATCAACAGTCATTTCACAGCTGAGCATCTTTTAGTAGAGGGAAACAGAGGAAGTATGGCTGCAAGAGATTTTGAGCGGTCACCTAATCTGTCCTGGAGGAGCAGCCAAGCATCAACCATTCCTAGTAAATGGTAATCGCTTGTCTACCTTGTTCTTAAAAACCTCCAGTGGCAGAGACTCTGGCTGAAATACTGTGCCTATACACTGCTGCTTACCCACTTCTTCAATGATCACTTATCATTCTTAAAGCTCTTAAACGTTTGTTCGGTTTGTTTTTTTTTTTTTTTAATGAAGAAAGAAACAGATGCCTATACCTAAAGGCTAAACCGTACAAGGACAGATGTTTATGCTAAAATAGCATATGTGATAGGGTTACAGAAAGACATATGCAGTCTAGCAATAATCCACACAGCTTTTATCACTGAAGACATAGCTTCAGCCACTTCTGCACTCTCTGCAGAGCAGACAAACAAATCAGCACCTTGTATAAGGATGACACTCCTCCCTCTGCTCACTTCCCAAAAGTGTTCAAGAAATCAGCAGATCAACTTATGATAAAAAGAAAAGAAATATAGTAAGAGTGAAACCCTGGGCAAATGGAGCACCTTGAAAGCACAGGAGAAAAAGAAAAGCTTGATGCAAGCAGAGAGCATGTGGCTGTAGAGAATGGATGATCTCAGTACAGGGAAGTGGAGCTAGGAGACACACACAGCCCCAACATCAGATGGCAAAAATGCGGAAGACTACTGGGGTACATGAAGCATTATCTTGGAAAGCCATTGGCAGGGAAAGAGGGAAGACCCCTGAAAATTGTTGGTTAGAAGAAAGATGGGGGGGGTGTACATTATGGGGTGGGAGATGGCATAACCGTGCACCACGGACATGGTGTAAATCAGAGGAGAGAGGAGTTACAGACAGCCCCTAGCGTTGAGGTAGCAGACAAACAGAAATCCTAGGATATGCTGCTAAGACTGCACCTTCTAAATACATGGCAAGTCAGAGAAAGGAATTCTGACCATTAACAGGGAAATGAGGGCATTTAAAACAGCTTAAAGAGCAATGAGGAATAATATTTATCTCTGAAAATATTAGCACATAAAGAAAAGGGAACATTTTTATTATCTCTTCATCTTTCTGTAACAGATTTTCAAGAGGAACAAACGGTACCCATAGCGTCATTGTTATTAAAAATCTTGGCTAGAACAAGGAGCAAGAATCTTATTTTCTTCTCCTTTTCCTTTGACACTTCACAAAGCTCTCCTACTACAAAGTTAAGTATACATGAATGTCTGCCACGGCAAAAACAATAACCACAGTTCATGACTTTGGCTTGTCTTTGTAAAGCAGTGGCACACAATATTTTAATATTAAAATGTTTTAATGCAGTTTTAATGTTAATGCTTGTTTGAAAAATTTGAACACGCTAGGTATTACAAAAGGTTGTACCACTGAACAGCTCTTACACTATCGTTAAGTCATTTAAAATTTCATACCCCCAGGCACAGTTTAACAGACACTAGAAACTATCCTAGCTGGTTCTGCTGCTGGGGGGAAAAAAAAAAAAAAAAAGATCTTTCTCCATTTAGGCAGAAGAGATTGAGCAGAACATTAATGGGCATAAGCAGCTAGGTGTGCTGCAGCCATGTGAAAAGAAACAAGAGGCTGGTGAAGTGGGAAGAAAAAAACCTTAGGGATCCTTAGCTGCTTATCAATAAGATCAAAGATCCTTAGATATCAGGTTAAAGCCCATCATGTAAATCAACAAGGTGGCTTCGGTGTATCACCTAACTGCCCATCTATCAAGTAGCTCTTACAAAAAAGGGAAGTCCTCCCTGCCTCCTCTTTTCCCCATTTGTTCTCATGATCCTGTCTGATGCTTCTCCTTTAGCTGGCTAAGCCAATTCACTCTAGGGTTTTAGGAGCACCACTGACAGCAGAAAGGAACAGAGCATGTGTCCAGAGCTGAGCAACGCCATCAGCCCTTTTTAGCTAAATTAAATTGGCTAAGATGTGCCATCAAACCACACTTAGGACATTAGTTTCAGGGTTTGTCTGTTTTTTGTTTGGTTTTTTTTGTTTTTTTTTTTTTTAAAACATTCAGTTAGCATTTTAACAGATATACAGCTTACTGTTATCATAACAACAGAACTAATCATACTTCTGCAGCTATGACTGTGTAACCGTGACATTCACCAGCATTTGAGATCAACAAAACCTTATGTACTGCCATATTCTTATACAAGCTTGGACACATTATGTTTTGTCTTTACTGTCTCATGTTTGTTTATCAATATACAGCTTAAGTGGTATTATCTTTTGAGATAGTTATTGTAAAAAAACCAAACATTAATACTTACAGTTCCAGGCCTTGTGAAGTCAATACTATGTGCTACACTTTGTCTCATCTGATTGCTAAACAAGCGAACACAAACACTTTGAAGATACTCTGGTGTGATCTAAAAATTAGGAAACACAAAGAGAGAACTGAATTATATAAAACTTACACTTTCTACCAGACAAGTGTTTCTATACTAAAGGTTGGGTTTTGGGTTTTTTTTGTTTTTTGTAATGGGGCAAGAAATCACACACCTGAGACTAACTGATGCAAGCACAAGGTATATACTGCAACTATAGTTCTGTTCAGAAATTAAGAAAACTGCAAACTCGCTTCATCTGGGAATAGTTATGCTATTCACAAGACTAACGCTAAACACTTTCAGAGACTCTAGAAGAAAAACAGAATTTGCCACACCTGTTTGCAAACAGATTTTCCTCAATCAAAAGGCAAGTTGTCCAACAGTAGGTATGAAGCAGTTTTGTGCTTTAGACTCAGACAATGATATGCTGATGTGTTGTCTAGCTAAAAAGCAGAACGTACACAACTGTCTTGTACAGCAGAGAGAGTAACTATGAATTACAGAACACAGCGCTTTGTGTTTCAATGCAAAACATCTCAGCGGGTTTAGTTTTTTTGTTTTGGGAAATCTACACCATAATAGAACTGCTTAATTTCAGAACAGTTATTAACTTCCCCAGAACAGAGGTGAGAGGACTGAGATTATAGAAACGCGAATGGGCACACTTCTGATACTCTCAGACCTATAGCAAGACAACAAACCCCTCCAAATTCAGAATGTTGTAACTTCAACATTATTTTATTCAGCACCCAACTCCACTTTGGATGCAGAAATGACAGAAATCAAGATTCACAACGAAAGAGCACCCTCAGCTGGACACACTTGGGAGGGATCAAATGACTGCCTAGCACAAGGCTTACAAAGAAAATTAAACAAGCATCCGCAACAAAAGATAACCAGTGCCTGGTTCTTCCACCACAGAAGGTAAGAGGATATCACCTTGGAGAGCACTGAAGTGTGAAATGGGAGGGAGCAAATGAATGACTATGTGTTTCTTATTGTTACCAGAGTGCATGTGAGGAGATACCTTTCCTAATCTGCTGTAAAGCAAAATCCACACCTACAGGCAAATTCTTCTAATGATGCGAGCAGACGGTGATCCCAGATGCAGAGTAACAGACTACAAGACGTT
Organism: Platalea leucorodia; assembly: GCF_965183815.1. Lineage (NCBI taxonomy): Eukaryota > Metazoa > Chordata > Aves > Pelecaniformes > Threskiornithidae > Platalea > Platalea leucorodia. The sequence goes on from NC_138830.1 coordinate 12,193,009, forward strand.
CGTGCTGACGACAGGAGGAAGGTACATACTGACATTTCAGCAGGCAGCACAGGAACTCCTAGGTCATTCTCCCTGCTTACAATTCATAGCCCCTTTAAAAGCATCTAGAGGCCACTAACATCTGCCGTAAGAATAATCTTCAGGTTATACAGAAGTTATAGTACAGAGGCATGCTCGCAGAGACAATGGCGCAAAAGATGAAGCATAAAATCATCTTTGCGTAAAAAATAAATACCTATAAGAAAGTTGTACCTTCTCCAGTCACATATGAGTGGCCCATTTCACACAGTGAATAACGCATTCATAGAACCATAGAATCACAGAATCGTTTAGGTTGGAAAAGACCTTTAAGATCAAGTCCAACCGTTAACCTAGCACTGCCAAGTCCACCACTAACCCATGTCCTCGAGCACCACATCTACACGTCTTTTAAATACCTCCAGGGATGGGGGCTCAACCACTTCCCTGGGCAGCCTGTTCCAGTGCCTGACCACCCCTTCAGTGAAGAAGTTTTTCCTAATATCCAACCTAAACCTCCCCTGGCGCAGCTTGAGGCTGTTTCCTCTCTTGTCCTATCACTTGTTACTTGGGAGAAGAGACCAACCCCCACCTCGCTACAACCTCCTTTCGGGTAGTTGTAGAGAGCAATAAAGTCTCTCCTGAGCCTCCTCTTCTCCAGGCTAAACAACCCCAGCTCCCTCAGCCGCTCCTCATAGGACCTGTGCTCTAGACCCTTCACCAGCTTCATTGCCCTTCTCTGGACATGCTCCAGCACCTCGATGTCCTTCTTGTGGTGAGGGGCCCAAAACTGAACAGAGTATTCAAGGTGCAGCCTCACCAGTGCCAAGTACAGGGGGACGATCACTTCCCTCATCTTGCTGGCCACACTATTTCTGATACAACCCATGATGCATTTGGCCTTCTTGGCCACCTGGGCACATTGCTAGCTCATATTCAGCCATATGTCAACCAATTCCCCCAGGTCCTTTTCTGCCGGGCAGCTTTCCGGCTTCCCCAAGCCTTCACTCCTACCCCAGTTCCCTTTACCAATTACATCAACAAGTTCAGCTTGGCAGAACAGAGAGCAAAGCTTCTTCCTCACCAAAATTTTGGAGAAGATTGTTTCCACCACAGTGTAACATACAACAGATCTGGCAGCAGTTTTAAAATTACAAAAACCCCTGATGGGTTAGATTGCAGTCAATAATCACAGAAATGCCCTCTCATCACTGCTGATGCCAAAGCTCAAAAGGGGACTCTCACAAGAGATCTGGATGTCTTGTGAGATGGTGATACTTTCTTCAAGATTTCTGAGCCAGCACAATTCAACCCATCTTCTGCACTACCTTTATCCTAGTACACACGGGCAACAGAAGAATCTCTCATCCACAGTGCTGTGTTTCACTAGTAAAGAGACGCTACTTACAGAAATGCTCATAACTACCAAGTTTAATTCACATTTTAGTGGCATTCTCTCTCCATTTTCTGGGGGTGGGGGAAGCAAGTACACATCCGAGTCATCTCTTACCATCTTGCCATTGACTGTGGCCTCCAAGGAATCCACCAGCTCTGCAGTGACTCCAATGAGATTATGGTAGTCTGCCTGCATTTTGTTAAATCGTTTCAGGTAGGTCATGGTCCTGTGCTCAGATTCCACTAACTGTTGATGAAGATGTTGCAACATTTCTGTCAAGAGAATAATAAAAAAGAAATAACATCACCTTTTCAACTGAAAGACAAAAGAACTCACAAGCTTTTTTACTGCTCTGAAGGGACAACTTCAACTGCTGCTGTGGAATTACTTTATCCAAGGGGCTGAATTTCACTGCAAGGATAATTCCACACTACTAGTGTGATTTCATTTCATAGCAACAGCTACACGTATTTATTTTGTCTTAATTCCTCAAAGAAACAATTGCTTCACAGTTACAGCAGCAATACAACTATTAGACAGTAAACATCATCAAACACATTTGTAATGAGGATACTGTTTTAAAGGTCTGTTAATACAAGAAGTTCCATGCTATCAGAGACAAAATGAGGCTGTGGGCACCGAATCAGAAGAATATATGACAATGCAGCTTGGACTTAGTAAACTGAACTTGTTATCTGCAGATGAGATTCATGCACTATCATCTTCTACATTCACTAAAGTAACAGTGGGTAAACAACATTATCACACAGAGCAACTGGAAAGGTCAAGCAGCCACTTCAAAGATTAAAAAACAAAACAGGAGAATGACAGTACCCAGGGATTCATGACAGTGTTTGTTAGATTATACTGTGAGGCTGGGTGTTTTCTCCAGTTAATTTATAGAAATAGACCACTGATATTTAGGTTACGTAGCGCTTTGCTTATTTTAAAGTAAATACTAAGTCTTCTATCTTTTAAGGAAAATGGTACAACTCACAGAAAACAAACAAACAAACAAACAACATTCAAGTTATCCAGTTCCTCATCTGCTATTAAAATATTCACTCAATTCTTTGAAGTTGCAGGGAATTCTCTACTTCATTCTCTACTTCTACATGAAATTTTTCAGGTGATTCCATCATTTACCGGTTGATGGTAAGCGATATTAGTTACTTTTAGTACCTTCAGTTTCCGAAAATAACTCCAATTTGTCTTTTATTTCTGTCTAAATTAAAAACCAAGCAAACATTCCTGATACATTTTGTTCCTTCGGGTTCATTTACTTTAGAGACGAAAGAAGCAAACTAAGCACCAAAATCTGTATCCTCCATCCCAGTCTCAGACCTAGCCAAATTAGCGTTCTACATGGAAGTCAGGCATGGAATCTGGAGCTGTGTACCGCAGCGCACATCTTCATGACTGGACAAAACTATGAAGGGAGGCACAATAATTCTATTGTTACTGCTGATGTTTATGTATTTTGCTAGAACATTATGCTTCTAATTACTTTGCTGAGAAGCCAGTATCGCTCTAGTGTTGTGAAAATGGCATTGCGCCCATCTGCAAACAGACTGAATATTTACCATAGGACTTTCTGTTAAACAATGTGCAGGAATCGGCTTGACTACAGGCTTTCAGACAGAAGTAGGATTTCTTTTCACAGATTTAAAAAATTTTTGGGTTAGAGTAGAACATTCCAAACAGCCCAATATGACACAGTTTAGGTCCAACCAGACCCAGAGGGAAGAAAAACAAAATAAGTAGCTAAGATGCAAAATTGGAAACTAGAAAAACTAGTTCCTATTCCTGGCTTTGAACAGATTTTGCCCACAATCTTTGAGGAAACCATTATCGTTTTTCATGATTCACTGTCTCCTTCCATAAAGATGTAGATCATATGTTCCTGTAACATAGAAGCTTTGGGAAACATAACTGATGTAAGTAGAAATCTTTGGGATCTTCATTTGGAGAATCCTAAGCAGTACAAAGTTTCACTGCACAGCTATGCTCTGTGTTTAAGAAAAGCTCAGCATATAATACCTTGCAGCTATAATAAACAAGCTCTGGAGAATTCAGGTGTAGTTATTTAAAAACTGTCCCTTGCCATTTGCTCCCCTGCTCTCCGAACTCAGGCACGAACCTCTGCTGTCCCATGGCAGCTGGCAGAGGGGTGGTAATCTTAAGCAGAGGGGAAAAGTGGGGAGTGGAAGTGCCATATTAGCACCACGGCTTATCTGGTAGAGCCTTCACAAGTCGTCTTCTACAATGGTGATCTAGTTATATTGCAGGTAGTGACGTACCGATAGCGCACAAAGATCTGCCAAACAACTTCTGACAAACTGCTTCAAAAAGCAATAAACACGTGAACATAAAGAGACGCAAAACTGCCAGAAAAATACCATTCAAATAGAACTGTTCATAAAGCTTGCATTACAAATGAGAAAGATCAAAGTCATTAGATAGCTCTATGCATTCAGATGTTGGAAATTGCTTTAAAGGCTTGCCACATCTTATGGATTTTCAGGGTTTCTGAAATAGGCTGCTTTCAACTCACTTATATGAAAAGCAGTAGATGGCAGAACAGCTTATTTTTACTTTCAGAAAATTTAGCAAAATTATCTTTTTAATGGGATCTTTTAGAGAGAATGTGCATTAATAGACTTCAGCTATAAACCTTAGCTATACACTAACAGTCTTAAAATAAAGCATGGAATACAGAGAAAGTACATTTTTTTAAATTCTAATCTGTATTTTTTCAAAATTTATGAGTTAAGGGGAAAAAAAAAAAAAAAAAAAAGGACAGTTATTTTACTCTCACAGCCTCCTTCCCTCTAAGAACGGCTGCTTTCTGAGAATCATTCATGAATCACAGCATTCTGCACCTGCAGGATTTGTGACTGACACCAGATATCAAACTGCAAATCAAGCCACCCTTATGATATTTTTCTTATACTTTCTAGGAGGGAGTGAAAACCGGTGTGAAATAACAATAGAACCTGAGACAAGCCACAGATCCTGTTCAAATCCAGCAAAATGCACTTGAAACAAAAAAAAGAAAGAACACTAGAACAGCTCCCAGTAACACTAAGTAATCGTTCTGAGTGCGCCAAACCTTTTACAATTCTTTAAGCTGTTAAAATCATCTCAGCTGCAATCAATATTCATCAACTTAAAAATCAGAAGAGTTAAGATCGCTTCCAAAGACAACCCAAATTATTCTTCCTTGATAATAATAACTCAACTTTGATTTTTTATTCCACAGCCATCATGCTAAACTGCCAGCACAGCTTTAATATGAGACAGCTCCAAAACAAGAATATTTTTCTAAACTAATAAAGATTCTGAGAGCAACCATTGAACAAAGCTAGCCACTTTTCAGCACTTTATTCCTTTGCCTAGATGAGCAAATTGGAATACATTTTATTTAACTGCGATACAACACATTTGATTCAGAAATTTCCAGTGGATGTATCCAGAGTGTGACTTTCACTCAGAGGAAAGTTGGAAGCACCAAGTCATGAAACATAAACCTACTCATAATTTGCTTGCTTTTCATAGCCCAGTGGGGAAAATTTCCAGTGATGAAAATTTGTCTTCCAACTACAGTCACCGGGAAAAACTACATAACCAAAACTCAATGCAGCTCATGAATGCTATCTTGGCAACTAAGAATCAGGGTCCAGCTTACCCCTTGCCTGTTAAATCCTGGGATTATCAATTATAAACACTGGTCTTTACTGAGAAAAGACAGTCAAACAGAGGAATCACAAAGTCTTGACGTATCTTGCATTTTTTATATCACTATCTTCTCACACATAAGTAATTTTACTAAAAAAGGAAAAATACTTAATTAAAGTTTCTCTTACCAAGAGGACAGGAAGCTTTCATCATTGACATGTAGCTGACTTGGAAGAGCTGGTCCTGCGCTGCCCCATTCCCCCCTTGCTTTTCTGCCATATCCCCATAACCAATAACAGCATTTGCGCAGACAGATCAGGGAGCTACCAGTCCAGGTAAAAATTAATATTTAGTTGCTTGTTTAAAATGTTAAATCATTGTCATCTGAGTCAGGACAGGGGAGAAGGAAAGAGAGCCTTTCAGGGGCAGTTCACATTTAAGTCACCTTGCAGCAGCAATCAAACTGCACCTGTAATAGGTAGCAGAGAGTAACACAACACATTTGGCTTCTCTCTTTCCCTCTCCCAAACACAACTTCCAACACTGACAAATGCTTTCTACGTAGGATAAGCTTATAGAGGTGGGGGGGAAAGCTCTGGACCTAATACCTACCAGAACTGTTATTCCTCTGTGGAGGAAAAGAGGGGAAAATAAAGGACAGAGGACTAACCTCCTGGTTTAGGAAGATACAGCGTACAGTAAAGCTTGTGACTCTGCCAAATGAAGATGCTGGCATTCGGCATCACCTGAACTACTGCATGTTTCTACCAGTATTCTTGCCTGCTCTCTCATGTATGTAATTGTCAAGTCTTTTTAATGTTTTGACTCCAGTTCCTACCATCAGCCAAGGACTTACACATATGCACATAATTCCACAATAAGCTTTTCTCTCTGAGTAAGAGATTGGTCGCTGTCCTTTACCACAACTTACCTACACGTCAAACATTCTTCCTGAACTTGTGCTTGCTCTCTCTTTGTCTCTAATCTCAGCCCACCCTCACATACTTTGCTAGAAGCACTGACTGACCAGGTTGAGTTCCTGCATACAATGCAGCAGAGCTCTCAGCAGAGGAGCTGCAGGTCCCAAGGGCTGCTGTCAGACCAGGACTCCTTACGTGACACCCAAACCTTGCTCTTAGGAGAGGCAGTAGTTGCCTTGTCTCCTTCTTGCTTACCTCATGTCCATAAAAGTTACTACCCATATTCTAAACTGACATCTTTCCACATTAGTAGTCGTTCAGATTATAGCAAATCTTGACAGACAAGTGGGTCACACTTCACCTTCTCTTGTGCAGCAGCCTGACACACTTCCTCCACTCCCCCCTTTCCCAAAACGGTGGAAGAGTGGCTGTAAACTCATCCACAGATTTGTAATGAGGCAGTGAAAGGGACAATAGTTGAACACACTTCCAAATACTTCATTCTCTCCGTTCCTGTAAGCACAGAGGACACACGGAAGGTCTGAAGCTCTCTGTGCAAGATGCCAACCATTCTGCAATTCTTCTCTTTCCAGCCAAACTGAAAACATACAGGAGAGCTGCGAGTTAAGCATAACTGCCACACAGATGGCTTTGAAAGTCATACAGGTATTAAAGTTTTTTAGCAAATGGGTAAAAAGCCAGACTGTAGCAGGTTAATCAGGAAAGGTAAACACACTAAACTCTCCAGGACACTCTCAAGAGCATATGTACCACCTCACCCAAACTTGAAGTGCTTCAGTATGTCAGACTAATGACTGGCAACTATTTACAAAAGACTGTTTCAGAACTCTCTGCCATACTGGTCTTCATTCATGTGTTGCCTATTAATTTTCTTTGCATTTCTCCTTCAATGATAAAGTAAACATTCTCCAACAGCAAGTATGTACTGTGGATCCCATGTGATCTGAACAGCATACTGCAAAAATAACCTCCCAGATCCAAAACTTTCACACAAGACAGGCCTCAAGTAACCTTTATGAAAAATCCAAACCAGCTCAACCTCCAAGGCACGTAACAGATCTACAAATTAAGGCTGACCTGCATGGATTCAATACCATGACAGCCCCTGTACTTGTACAAAGCACAGAACCTGCCCAAATAAAAAATAATTACGCCCAAAATAATTCAGGCCCAATCGTGTAGTTATTTCTTTTTAATCAGAGTATGAAATTATTGCATTCAGGAAAGTCCACCACAAGGAAAAAGAGTAACTTCTGGAAAGTAAAAAGATCTATTATTCAAAGAAAGTCTAGTGCAACACAAAGCACAAAATAACAAAGAAAATACTTGGAACTCACAGTGGGAGATGAGCCTAACTTTCTCCTTAATTCAATCTACAAATAGTAAATCTTCAGTGTAAAATTAAAGATTAAAATAACTCAAGAGGAAAAGTCGTTTTAGGAACCCAGCTGGGCTCATATAAATCCCTACCGATGCAGTCAACACAGAAAGCCAAGTGAAAAAACGAATGCAAGAGAGCGGGGAATCTAAGTTCTATTTATATGCCTTTTAAAAATCAGTTCAATATTTCAAGTACCATCAGTATCTAACGGGATTCAGTGCTGAAATTAGTATTTTTTAAAGGACCCCAAGTCACTTACACACTTAAGTGTGTATGAACAGCTTACCTAAAACTGCAACACATCAGAGAGTCATACTTAATGCGTTCTTATTCAGGCGATACCAATATGTACTAATTCAGGAGTTTAAACAGGATGAGTGAATAGGAAAAAAAATCATCTTTGTCTAAGATCATCCAAATGTCTAAGAGCAACCTGGTCTAGTGAAAGTTGTCTCTGTCCATGGCAGGGGGGTTGGAACTAGATGTTCTTTAAGGTCCCTTCCAGCCCAAACCATTCTATGATTCTATGATCAGATAGTCATCAGAACAACTGAATGAGATTTGCAATATCTGGAAGATGCGGATTAGCATAAGCAGGTATGGGAAAGGAATATGAGGAAACTTACTTTCGTCATAACTAAAAATGGAGAGCTGGTATGCACTTTGTACAGAGTTCTCCACTTGGTTTTACCATATTTCAGGACAGAATAGACTTAAAATACAAATCCTGCTACTAGGCCCCCTCCCATTTCTAGGCCTATGCTCAACCCTACTGACCTGAAGCAGTCTAGCAATAACTATCACTAAGACAGGGGTCTGGATTTCAAAGGACTTTTTAACCCTGCATCACTAGTTTCCCCGTCATTGCAGGCGTACTTTCCACCATTATTATAGCCCCTAATAATCTTACAGAATATCCTTACCACATCTCAGCATTTACCTTTGTTGCACTGTCCATTCTCCTTCTGTTGTACGAGTAGGAGCAGTTCAGGAAAACATGTGTCTTTTCAGTACGTGTTTGTTCCAGAGACACAGAATGAGAAATTCAACCAATTGGCAAACCCAACTAAGCCAAATATTCCTACTGTCCCAGGCAACAGCCAATGCCTGATGCTTCACAGGAGAGCAAGAATAAATGAATCAATAATAAATACATTAAAATCTCATAAGTGCACAATGTACAATGTTGCATGGAGGCTTGAGACTTTTTGCTGACTTTTAAAGATAATGGATCCAGCCCTGAAGTATAAGATACGGTAACTCCAGTCTAAATGTATTAACACCAAAATCAAAAGTCAAACCACTAATTTTACATAAAATACAGGCAAATGTTTCAGGGCAAGTGATGTTTTATACCCAAGAAACATTCAGGGCTCAATTAGGATCTAGTCCATTACTCCACGAAGACTAAGCAGAGAGAAAGTTTTCTTCAACTCTTCTATGCCAGACTCCCACGCAAACAGCCAACAGCAAATGTGGGAGGGAAAGCAACATTTTGATCACTGCTCCCCATCCTGGCAAATGGCCAGGAATGGAACAGCAGGAATATAATTTCCAGCTCATCATTCACTACCACCATGACAAGATGCTGCTTTAGAATAAAGTAAAATATAGCAGCAAAAGGACTTTCAACTTCTCCTGCTAAAAAAAAGCCAGAAACAAAGACTCCAGTTCAGTTCTCTCTACCTTGCCCTTAACTGTACTGGCCAAAAATGGAGAAGATCATTTGTCATATAGCTAGTTAGTTTGCAAATTAGGCCAGACAACACAGCTTAAACAATATTGTTAGAAAAACAATACATTCTGAAGCACAAACAGCACAAAGTAAAACAATAATTTCTGGAACCCTTAAAAGCCCTGGAAAACTTTCAGCTAGTCCCTGAAATGGCTTTACAAACACTAAGAAAGAAGTCAGGTCAAGTCGGTGCCTTGGGTATCCTGTACTTTATATATGGAAGCAAAGAATGGTCATATGATAAATATGCAGGTTCATATGCATCTACACATTGCCTTTATATAACTTTTTCAAAAGGTTTTTTTGAATATGGTCTATAAAAAAATGTTTCCTACCATAAAAACACTGAACTGCAATGTTACTGCAATTCTGCAATAAATCTTAGCAGCACACTCTTCCAATAAATTATACTGCCTCTTTATAGTAATTCTAATTATCTTCAAAGTGTTTTCTCAAAAGGATACAAATAAAGTGAGAAGCTGGGGAGTCTGTCTGGCTTTGAGAGTCAGAGACAGGAACTTTTCCAATCTTGTCCTTAAATCCAATGTCCAGGAATCCTTGAAAAGAAAAACAAATTATGACAGTTGTTCACCAAATATGTACACTCTGCTGAAAGTACTGTTGGGGTCAGAGCAACCTTCCTCTAGTAAACAAGGCAGCCAGCATTGTATTGAAGAGATTTTCCCTTCACTGTTACTGAAGTGAATGTGTTTCCTAGCTACCCATAAAAGTGTACAGAAGTTAGAAGAGAGTGCAGCATTATTCCTAGACGAGAGTACTAAAACCACGATGTAGCTTTATTTCAAGTGTAAAACTACCATATAGTGTCGGTGCCTTGTATGTACATGCAACAACTGCCCCTAAATTAGAAGTACTTTTAAAATATAAGCAACTTGAGAAAAAGATAAAAAGAATATTAATTTTAAATTTATGAAATAGAGTACAAAATGAATAATTTTCCATTGCTCAGTTTTCAAAAAGTAATCACTATAGTCATCTTTCACTCCTAAAAGATCCGGGAATTGTAAATTTTGTCAGTAACTATTGCAAGCATCATGACATGACATCAGTGATCAGGGTACAACATTTCTAAAATAAGGATTTGGAGAAAACAATTCGTACAAAAAATAGACCAACATATCAGCCACTAACTGGAATACTGCCTGACATAGTGTCTCATAAGCACAAAAAAATAACAGTTAAGGAAGAAAGCCAAACTACACCTAAGAATTCACTGAATACTCATTTCTTCTACTTCAAACCTTCAGTTAAGCTAGTTTCTGCTTGACGAAAAGCTAGCCAACAGATGAAAAAGCAGTATCTTCCAACAAGCAGCAGAAGCTTCCTAAATTTACTGCTGTATATGTATATGTTGCAAGCTGTTCTCACAGCTCAGATTTGCCCTTATTTCACCACGCTGGAGAGCATACGGTATTTACTTGCTGCATTTACCAATCCAGTGTCCAGACAGTGGTGCGCCACAGTACGCTGTATATTACCAAAGGAACCATGTCTCCTACAGAGAGGAGTGTATATTATTTTTCAAGATGTATTACACAAACAGACAGGAACTCCAGCTATATAAAGCATCAGACGCCTGAGAAAAAAAAATATGCCATAAGAACACTGCTTAGTAGACTAGTGAGTCACTGCTGTTCTTTCTCAAACATAAAACAATCTGTGTTTCAACACTAACATGGAATGAGCTGTACAATTCCCACAAGAAAATATGAGTGACTGTGGACTAAGAGCTTGGACACTGGGTTACTATGAATAAACCTGAGGTCTCGTCTTAGATAAGGTATTAAAAAAATAAAAAGCTGCTAAGTATAATTAAAAAAGAGCAGTCATATCCCATCTCTGAGGTCAACCAGTACATCTCATTATTTATAGCTAGTCCCAAAGGAAAATGGCAGTATATGCCTTTTTTGGTGTTAAACCGGAGCTCCTCATCAGCTGGTACATCCAAAGTCAGCCCTAGGGCAAGTATCACTTAAGCTTTGATTTGATATCAAAGAAGGTGTGGCAGCAATGCAGGCTGAAGATATCTTCTCCCACCACAACAACTGCCCGCAGCTCCTTAGATAAACCAGCACAACTGTCCACGTGGTAGGAGAGTGAAGCATTTCAAGCATATAACCTTGCAAAACAGTATACAGATTTTACAAAAAAAATCATGTATGCACATGTGTGTGTGTTTGTGTACATGGGAGCTGTATACACACACCTTCACAGGCACTAAAGCAGATCAGTTCCTTGATCCAGTCCAAGTGCAACCACATAACCAGCCATTTCCAGCACAATCAAGAAGTTAAGATGCAGTTTTGCACCGCAGGAACAAGTCATCAGCAGGTGGAATGGTGGCTGTACCCTCCCCACAGGAATTGCCACCAATACTTCGGAACACCAAACCACAGCTCTGGACATCTACCGCCTACCTAACCATCTACCTGCACGGTGCCCAGAAAGCAGCCAACGTAAGGGTGTTTTATTACCCCTTCATCAATAGAATAACTGTAGATCATCATCACATTGAAAGTGCACCTGCAAATGAGATCTATTCTGAAGTTCAAACACACTAACTTTTACACTCTCTTCTCACCTTGCACGTGCAAGCCTAAGAACTGAACTCTGAAACAGCCATTCAAAGGTGAAGGCTAACACATATTTAACAAAAAAATTAACCAGGAAAAATGCCTGTGGCAAGAGTCACCAAACCACTAAGCACAGCTATGCTCTTCCAGCATTTTTCTGGGGGGATGAGGGGTGGGGAAGAATCTCAGAACACAGACAACATTGACTCATTTTCTGTTACAGGAGGATTACTTATAAACTTGACTTTCTCTTTTCCACATTAAATGAAACCGCTTCAGTCTCCTTATGCCTAGCTATCATGTTTTAAATCCAGCTATATATACACAGATAGTGGGGTTGGGCAACAACCTCAAAGCAAGTAAATGGACTTAAACTTCTATATAGCGATTCCCAGAAGCATGCGCATTTCAGGGTTGTGTGGAAAGGAAGAAGAGACAGCAATTCTTATTTATGGATGCAAAGCTGGCGTACCATTTAGGAACTCAAGCAAATATAAAATATATTTAAGATGGTACCGTGTTATTGATAGCACTCTCACAACTCTTCCTCCATCAAATATACATTCTTTTATGATTGTACAGTTTCTGTTAAAGGACACAATAAAAGCAATCGCCAAACTAAGCATCATTCAATGTCTATCACCCCATGAGAAAGTCACAAATACCATCTCTGCAAAATAGATACTTACCTGGAAAAGTTCTTTAAATGAAGGATGAACCATGGGGTTTGGAACAAAAGGCAAAGCATAGAAGGGAAGAAACTCTGTAGTTTGGCTCAGTGCAGCTCCTTTTGTTTCCAGGTACGCCTTAAAATCAGAAATCCTTTCCTCAAGTTCAGCTTTGTCCTAGGAAATAAAGCAGCATATTTATCTGGAAAACTACCACTCTGAATGCACCGTAAAGCTGGCAAATATAAGCAGAGACCTAAATACATTAATATCAAATTTGAAATCCTAGAATATTCGTTATCTAAAAAGCAATATTTATTTAACTAGAGAGCATTATATCTTGTTTTCACCGCTCAAAAAAGAAAATTTAACCCGATGATGTTATTTGTGTTGTGCAGGTCCAACAAAAGAAGAGAGGGACAATTGCTTTTTGAATGTAAATTATCCCTGCCCACTTCAAGCTAGACTTCTAAAGCACAGTGCCATTTCCACACTCAGGGCAGAGAGGAAACACCTATTTTAGACATGCTTTATTTCAGTGATAAGTGCAGAACCGTCAAATCCACTCACACAGCACCAGGAAAGGGAGCTGGCACACGGAACAGACCAAAAGCTCCTTACAGGATGGAAAACACACTGAAAGCATCCAAATACTCCTGTAGCAGCTGGCAGATGTAAGGCAGGAGCTATTAAGCCCTGGCTGATCTGGCTGACTCCAGGCTACTTAAATGTCTCTTCATCATAAAAGTCCCATGTAACACGTATTTTATTTTATTGCAGCTTGGAAATAAAATTTTCAATATGATATATTGAGCTAGTCAAGATTCAGCTTCCCCATTTTATAAGAAGTGTTTATATTTCAACACATAGCTTCAGTCTAAACTGGAAGCAAAATAAGTGTTTTAAGAATTTCCTATGGACTACAATTAGAGGTGTGACAGTATCAGCATGCTGGTATTTTCCAAGTTAAAATACTTCAGGAGCTCCAGGATAAGGATATCTACAAATTCCATCTCTGTACTTCACAATACAAGGGTCTGGTTCCACTAAAACGCAGATCGCGGCCCAAAAACTGAATACATATTCTGGGAATTCTCCTTACTAAACATCCCATCCTCATCAAATGAACGAAATAAATGACAAATAAATGAAGTAAAAAAAACAAAAGCAATTTGAAGTTTGAACCGTGAACTAAACTTACAGGCTTTCCCATAGAGTGTTTTAAGAGGTAGGTGGCAAAGTGAATGTGAAGATAGAACTCCAGCTTCTGCGCAACTGGTTCATTGTCCCGGACTGAAGATGAAATATGCTCCTCCCAGAGTTGGAAGAATACTTTTTGCTCACCATTTTCAAATGCTGTAAGCAGATCTTTCTGCAAACGGGAAAAGGGGAAAACCAAACACAGAAGAGTTACATTTATTCAACAGTAGGTTTGTGAATGAAGAATTCAAGGGCCAGCTGAACACTTTGAATGAAAAGTTTTACCCAAGATCTCTCACCATTCAATAACCACCTAAATATTCTTTCTCTACCTATCTTTAATATCTTTGAGAGCCTGAATTAACCATCAATACAAAAAGTAAAGCCCAAACTTTCAAGCATGTCGATCTGGGAACCCACCTTTACCATAAGGGAAAAATACATGCCTACAGTGTGTGAAAATCAGTCTTATCAATGTACAGCAAGCTAAAAACCTAAAATAGCGTGAACCAAAACCACTGTCTCCAGTTCAAAAGGACTGGAGTTCTGAAAAACAAACAAACAAACAACAACAAACAACAAAAAAACCCCACAAACAAACTTGAAGGTTCCTGCACTGAAAGAAGACTGCTAGCAAACTTCTTCAAATAATCAAGAATCTGTTCAGACAGTTCAGATAATCTCACCACTGTAATAATGCCCACGGTGGTTAGTGGCCTTTAACTGTTTTTAGTATTACTCAAAGTAAGTGTAAATGATGCATTACCTGAACAGGCAAAGCTTTTGAATCTCTTGAGGAAACACCTGCTGGTTTAGGTAGTGGCTTCCCTTTTATTTTACATTCCTTTGTAAATACTTTCACTGTTTCTTCAAATTCAGCAAAATCCAAATACTACAAGACAAAAACATACAGGAACAATATTTTTTTAGATTATTAATGCTTCAGTGAGTGATCCATGAAGTGCCAAAATCCCTTAAACCTTCTCTGTAGCAGGGTCCATAAATGCCAAAGGCTGCACAGCAACAAACCAAGAACTGGTACCTCAGGTGGTATGAAAATACTGTCTCTCAACTAAATTTCCTCCTGCATCCTAGAGAATAATACTGACAACCAAGCACATCCTTTCTGAAAGAATGATGCCCCTCATTTAGCCAGTAATTTCATTCAACCAAAGAAGAAAAAGAACTAAAATCCATTAATGGTATACCTTGGTTGAAGAAACAAGTAAATAACTTCCTTGCAAATAAAATTCTCAGAGGGCAAAATTCTTAAGTGTGACTCTCATCTCCTTAGCAGCAGTCAGACAGCTTGAATTCTAAGCCAGGTCACTCATCTGAAGCTGTGCAAGCCAAATTAATGAACAGCTAATCAAGCACTATTCTTCTGAGAAAGAGATAAACAGTCCTGCCTCTTCCTCCCACAATGTACAGTCACTATATTACACGCTACTTCCCCTCCTTCCCCCATTTCAGGAGTCTTAGTTATTGGTTGCTGAGGCAAGACATCACATTTCATTTTGCAAACTCTATCTGGATACCCAACATTGCCACAGAGAACAAGAATCGTTACTTTCTTCACTGTTGACATAAACAGTAGTACAGTAGTGATTACTTAAACCTCTTTCTGTATTTGTTTTCTGAGACCCACAAAAAGATTTAAGTTGTGTATGATTTTGCCATTTGGTAGACTCTTTAGGCAGAAAGTAACTGTCCAGGCTTTCAACAGACAGCCTGGTGAAAGCTGGGCACAGCGAAGGCTGACAGCTGCTCCTGACCGCCTCTCCGCAGCACCGGCATCTGTGGAACCCTGCAGTACGCTGGGTCGCACAAGCACACAAGGCAGGGGGGTTAGGTTGTTGGTTTCGTGTTCACTTAGGGCCCTAACTAGGCTACCAACACAGCGTCGATCAAAGGAATGAGGCAGTAACAAGCAGCAGAGATCACAGTTTGTGTTCTTGTTCCAAACCAGAAATATCCCATTTTAGTCAATTTACCCAGAAGGCTGAAGCACAGACTACCAGAGAGACACCCGCCCTTGAAAGTTTGTCTCTCACTGTCCTTTTCACAGGACCGTTTCACACTTTAGAAAATCTTCTGATTACCTCTTATGGGCCATATGGGTAGAGGAGCACCTAGCTGGAAAATCCTGCTTAGGCATTAACCCACGGAGATCAGTGGCCTCAGGACTTCAGCCTAGGCTTTGTCAGCTCTAGGGTTTTTATATGCTTGTATGATTCTATACACATATGAAATGAGGTGGCAGCTAAGCAATGTTTTAAACATCTCACCATTTTCACAGGTTGGACCTGAGCCCCAAAGCTGTCTGTGGATCTAATTAACTTAACTGTTCCTTTAATGAACGCCTCATTTGAAATGAACAATAGATAATTCTAGCTTGATTTGATGTTTGATTGCTGGCATTTAATGGACATTGAGCCCTTTGAATCTACAGAGCATGACAGGAGTCAATATGATTTCAGGGTGTAGCACTTAGCCAGTTAAATAACTCCAGAATTTAGACCACAGTTACAATGCCTGGCTCTGAATACAAACATTATGAAATTTTGCCTTGCTCATTTCAACCAAAAAAAAAAAGAAAAGAAGAGAGAAAACCAACCTCTCTCACCAGTCCGAGTAACTCAGCTTCATAAGCTAGAACGTCACCCATCGCTAAGTGTTACTGCTACGTCTCATCGCCGATAAACCTAGAAAATTGTAAAGAAGGGGGCTGTTAGCAGGCAGCCCCGCGGTTCGCACAGCCCATTAGCCACCTCATCTCCAAACAAACCGCATGAGGAAGATATCCCCCCTCCCGTAAGGCACCTCCAAAGAAGTTCCGAAGCCGGTCCTCGCCGACCCGAGCCGCTGCTCCCGCCAGGCCGCGGGGCGATCACACCGGCTCCTCACACAGCAGCCCGTCCGCGGGTGCAGAACGCCAACGCCACCGCCACCGCCACCGCCCCCCCCCAACCCGGGCCGGGGCGATGCGGCCCCCCCCGCTCCGGGCCGAGAGCATGCGGCCCTACCCGCTCCTGAGCCCACCGGAGCGGAGGGAAGCGAGCAAACCCCGAGCGCCACCGGCACCACCGCGGCGCGGCCTACCTGCCCCGCCGCCCCGCCGCCTCCTGTCGCCTTGGCAACCGCGGCCTCGCTCCCCGGCACGCCACGCCCCCTCCCGCCGCACATGATCCCGCTCAGCCAATCCCAGGCCGGGAAGGGCGCGTCACGTGACGGGGGAGGGTTCTCCACGGTGCCGGCGGGCAGCGCCCCCTGGAGCTTCCCCCTGGTTGCGGTGAAGAATGACTTGGCGGTTCCAGCTCTCTGACGTAACTTGAAGAGAGTTTGGCGTCAAGTTAATTTTTTTAAATGATCTACTGTCTTAACGTAAATTTTTGTACCCCCTAGCCATCCTTGGGCAGGCCAGAAGTCTTGTAAAAGCACACCACGCTGTGTGCTTGTCCATAGGCCCATAGCTTTTAGTTGCACAATTATGTGATTTCTTAATTACAGTCGTTACAGCCATCCGGCAGTATTTCCCCCATCGCACCTGCCACTGAGCGCTCTGAGGGGATGGAAAGGCCGGGAGTAATTCCCTTGGCCCAGGCTGCCTGCCCCGCTTACCCCCCAGCTTGGAAGGTCCGTTTGAAAAAGATGTCGGGCAAAAAAGGCAGAGCCCTGTCGCGGCCGAGCGCTGCACGAGGAGCCTGAATCACAGCCCCAACACAGCCGGGGTGAGGGACGCCAGGACCGGCCCCCTGGGTCGTGCACGCACGGCTCCGGCAGGCACGAGTCCGACATGTCGTCACCTCATGGAAGCCTGACCAAAACAAACAGGAGGATTGGCCAAGCCCCTTAGCGAGGCTTTGTCCTGTTTTTAATTAGCAGTGGTGTTAATGAACCTCTCACCATTAACACCAAGTTTCTAGCAAGCATTTGCTAGACACAGCAAAATGACGTTGGCTCACCAGTGATGTCCTGCCCGGGGTTTCAGTCTCACCCTGTGCAGCCTTGTTTGCCACCATGAACACCTAAGAAGACCCATGTCCTCCGCACGTCCCACAACCAGACACAGCACGGCACCATCTTTCTTCCTCTAAAAGGCTCCTAAAGTGGGCAGCCAAAACGAAACGCAGAGCTGCCCCGCACACATGGATTTAGACCCTTAATAACCTCACAAAACCCAAAAGCTAATCTCACCAGCCAGCTCAGAGGCACTGCTCTCCACTGAGACCATTTCCCAGTCAAACCTTAACTTTCTGACACCGGTGTGGGTGAACACAGTTCAGGGTACAGTCTTCTCTTGGCTTGTGATCTAAGGGTATTCTTCTCCTTATGCAATCTAAACAAAAATTGAAGGAACAAGAGAAAAAAAAAAATCACCCTTGAACATTGTTGCCAGATCTGAAATTATCAGCCTGATAAGTGAAACTTTGGAAGGAGCAAGGTGATGGGAAGCAGAGTTATGACAGATGGTGAGCAGGCACTAATGCTCCATCCATAACCCATGGGAGTTATTTCACCACTGCTCCATGGCCAACCGTGGAGGTGCTGCCCAGAGGTGAACACCCACCTGCTGGCCAGTGCCTGGGGTAAGGTCAGGAAGACACAAAGCTTGTGCCTCAAGCCTGAAAAGCAGGACTCCGCTGCCCTGTGTGTCCAAGGGAGACCATTCATCATCGCCTGGGGCATCACCCCAGCTCCATAGTTTAGGTTTTTCTTGGGGCAGATGTCACCACTGCCTCTGCCCGGGGCTGAGCATTCCTGCAGCTGGGCCACCGACTCTGCCAGCTGCAGGTCCCGGGCTGGATCATAACCTGTTGCTTGAATAGAAACAGAAGGCTACTCTCTGTGCCCAAGTGGAAGATTTTGCAGGAAATGTCTTCTTGCAGTAGCCTTTCCAAGTGGTTGCACTGAAAATAAAAGCAAGCAGGCAGGAGAAGAACATTTTTCAAAGCTTAAACATTCTGTTATTTTCTGTGTCAAACTTCAGCTTTTAGTTGCCAAAAAATATTTTGGTTTGGATTTTCAATGAATATTTTGAAGGAGCATTTAGGCAATAAATAAGAAGTCATTTGAGTTTCTAGTTGATGACACGTTGTTGTTGGTTGGGTTGGAGCACAGACTGGCTCCTACTGGGACTGGCTGGGGGGCAGAGGGGTTTGCTTGGAGCGACGTCCTGCACTTGGGCAGGGCACTTGCCCAGCAGTTCAGACGCTGCTCACATTACACAGCAGTGAATTACACAGCAGTGCTTCCCCAGGGCCCTCTGCAAGGAAAACCAAGGCAATGGAATTGCAAAACCTCTCTGCTCTCCCCAGTATCGGGCTATCATAAAGCTGCTCTGTCTCCCTTGGATAGGGCTTGTTTAGCTGCTGCTGAGCCTCAAATTTCACCTTGCCCCACCTCTCCCCAGAAGGATGCGATCAGCCTGTGCCAGGCTATTTATTTGCGGACCTTTCTTGAGTAATTTCCTGTAACTAAAGGAGAGGCACAACGAAGACTTTGATTTTGTGCCATGGGATGCATGAACTCAGCTCTCCTTGAGATTCAGAAGCCTCTTGGCCTGCTCAGTGCAAAGCAGGGAGGGAGGAGGGACTGACGGGTGGGTCCCCAAAAAGCTCCTTTCAGCTCCATTGCAAAATGGTGATGGAGGCTCCCAGGCACCTTGCAGCCCAGTGTGGAAGGAGCCAGAGCTTTCTTCTCCCAGTGGGACTTTGCAGATGAGGACAGAAGCATCCAGGGCTCAACCTATTGCCCTGAAATGTCAGCCCCCCCGTGTCCCTCAAGTGCCCACCTGGAGAGGAGATGCTGCTTTCTCCAACCTCCGCAAAACCTTCTTGCTGCTGCCACCACCCTGGTGTGGGCTGGCCAAAGCCCAGCCCAGGCTGAAGGAGGGAGGGAGTCCCCCAGCACTTTCTCTGCTCCTCCATCCCGACAGATCAGCCCATGGTACCTTTCCAGCTGTGGCAGAGATCACCCTTCAGAGATCCCTACAGGGACCGAGCTGACAACCAGGAGAGACCGACTGCCTTTGCGGGGCGGGGGTGCCTCCGTGGGGGATGACGGCAGCTCAGTGCCCCGGGCCCGAAGGGGGCCCCAGCTGGGCTTTCTGGCAGGTGCTCATCTAAGACATGGGTCATTAAGCCCCCATCAAGGCGAACACCAACGCACGAGAGGGCTTGGCTTACAGTAACAGCAAGGCTTTCCAGCCAAAAATGGCAGGGGGCTGGGAGGAGGGAAGAGCTAGAGATGCTCCATTAAAAAAAAATAATATGGAGAAAATAGTGCACAGAAACAGCAGGACAGAGAGCTTCATCATCAGGAGAAACGTCCCCCGTCCCAGCAACAGCCCTAGGGAGCCTCACTGCCTTCACCGCATGGGCACAGCTTTGATGCTGCCACCAACACAGACCAATGGCCATCCGTCCCATGCCACCGATGCAGACTGATGGCCACCTGCCCGATCACTCGGGGACAAATTGCCAAACCTCTAGGCCCACAAGAGGAGCAAGCAGCAGGTTTCATCTATGAATGAGCCCATGAACTCTGCTGTCTGATGCAGATGTTTCCAGCAAATTATTTTCAGCTGCTTCTTGGTCATGCCTGAACCCCAGATTTCATGCTTAAGCTAAATATAAAAAAGATCTCTGGGTGAAGTTAAAGTAAACAGAGAATTTGCCCAGCCCTACAGGAGCTATCTCAGCTTCTCCTCTGGGAGGACAAGGTGGGGAAACAAAAAGTTAATCCATCTTGGTTCTCATTGACATGGAATGGAGAAAAACAACTAAATGGGAGAGCCAGCCTAAAGCTGAGAACAAAGGCACAGCACCAATATTTCAGGTCTTTTTCCTTCACTCTGAAGGGGAAAAAATTGCTCCGCACTTCATCCCTTGCAGGTTATCTTTGGAGGAACAATGTCCCCATAATTTCTGCTGACAATTAACCTCGCCTGTGCAGCAATTCTTCCCTGGGTCACCAGAGGAGCTATTTATACCCTTGGCCAGGGATGCTGTTGCCACCAAACAACTGCCCTTCCCCTTGGCCAGCCCTGCACCAAGGCGGTGGGCAGCGAGCTCCAGGGTGTGCCCCTATGCACCCTGCCCTGCTCGCCAGGACCTGCTTCACCTGGACCCTCACGGTATAGTCCCTCCACCGTCCATTTTCTGCACACGCTTTGCACACACAAAGAGAAAAACCAGACATAGGTGTTGCTTAAACACACACGTGCACACAGGTGTCAGGCAGCAGGGTCCATCAGACCAAGCGCACAGGGTTGGGACGTCTGGCGTTACGGTCTCCAGGACCTCTGATTAGCTGGTCTCCGAAGGACTTGGGCAGAAACGGGATTTATCTCGAGTCACGTCTCTGCAATATGTGGGTAACGCCGATTCCCCCGTGTGCTGGAAGAGACACTGATGGCTCACCTGAGTACCTGCACAGTACTTCTGAGCAAAACCCAGAGCTTTAGTTGTGCAGCCAATGCCAGGAATTGGAGTACAGACCTCAAAACAAAAGTCCGGACCTGAGCTGCTGCCAGCTGGACTGTTTGCCCACACGGAGCGGGATTTCAGAGGCCAAGTCAAGGCAGTCCTGAGCTGGAGCCCAGCAGCAGGGGCTGGGGCAGCTTCTCCTCCCAAGGCACAGAGTATGGGCCAGCCCAATCCCACCACTGCTGGAGAAACACACTGAACCAGGTCTGCCAGAACCAGTTATCTTCACTGAGGGAGCGAAGACCCTCGCTCCCACGTGAAGCCACTCTGAGGAAAGATCAGCACCCTCGGGTGAAGGCCTTCAGGCCCACTGGTCCCATCAGAGGTTGCAAGCAACCACCACCCACCTTGCACAGTCCTGCGATGCCTGTGCTCCCCATCTCCCCCATCCTGCCACTGCTGCAGGGTTAAGGTGGGCCCGGAGCTGGGCTGAAAACCCAACCCTGCCAAGAGCAGCAGGCAGAGGGAGCCCGGGGCAGGCTGGGGTTTGGCAGGGGCGAGGGTGGGGGACGCTCCAGGATGCAGGGAGATAAATGGCCAACGTCGTCATCGCTATCAGCGGTGCCCAACCTTCGTGTAGAACGGCGAGGAGGAAGAGCTTCGCCTGGCCCTGGAAGGAAGGGGAGAGATAGGGAGGGCGGCACCGTGCTGTGATGGGGAGAAGTGGGAGGACGAGACCTCCTGAGTGCCCGCTGGGGCAGAGGAGCGATGCTGGGGGGCTGTCGGCCCCCTCCTCAAAGACCCCTTGCCCTGGGAGCTTTACCTCCGACATCTCCATCTCCGCTTTGGTCCCCAGCACGGTGCCAAGCAGGGGGCTTGTACCTGAGTTAACGAGTGGAAAGGAGAGACTGAAGACATGTCCAGGGCCTCCTGGAGGGACTCTGGGATCTGTCAGAAGCAGCGTGCTTTTGAAGTGATTTATTTCTCAGCAGGGTTAAGGGGGATGAGGCCCATTAGTCAGGAGGGACAGAAGCATGCTTCCTGTCACCTCGGCCTCACCCTCTGGCAAACCCAGGAGCTGTAGGTCCAGTTAGCCCCTGGCAGACACCCCAGGGGTGGGTCCCTCCGCAGCATCCCCAGACAAGCCCAAGAGAGCAGCACTTCCTAAGAAATCAGCGCTAATGAGTCACTGTGGCTAAACTACATTATTTAAAGCAGCAGCAAAGCTTTCCGGGCTCCCACCATGCCTTCTCCAAACTGGAGATCAGAAAGCCAGCGGTGGCCTCCATCCCCCAAGCACAGCACTGAGACGGTCCCGCAGTTACTGGCCCCATCTGTCCCTAGGGAAACTGGTCAGACACCTTAGCATGGGGGCAGGATCCAGTCCAGGCTTTCCAGAGCCTTCTCAGAGGTTTTCTAGCACCTTTCCAGAAGATTTCTGGATGATTCCTGGCCATTCCCTGGAAGTTTTTCTAGAGGTTTTCTGCTGCATCTCCAGAACGTTACTAGACTCTTTGTAGAGGTTTGCTTGAACTCTCCTGGGGCTGTTACAACCTCTTTGTGTGTTTTTTTTAACAAAGTCACAGGTTGGCCATTTCCAAATTTCCCAGGTGGCATCTTGGCAATTGAGCAAAGCTCAGCACCTCAGCCAAGCGCCGGGCAACACCTCAGGTGGTCACAGAGCAGCATCCTCAGCAGCCTGATTAGTGAACTGAAGAAATATTTAGAGGTTAGAAAAAAAATTCACATGTATGGGATCATTCTATAGTCAGGACGCGTTGCTGTGTGCAACAAACTCTCAAAAACGCCCCGCAGGAGGGCCTGTTGTCCTTGTGCTGTCTGGAGTCTTTTAAGCAGTGTCCCCTGAGTGAGATGCACGTCTCACCAAGGTACAGGACCAGCATGCTCCCAAGCTGTGGCGCGGGTGGAAGAGGTTTATCCTTTACGAACTCACAGGGCCTGAGCACACGCACCCGAGGGGCTGCCCACTGCGCGCGAAGCCAGGCAGGACCTGGACGCTCTGCAGTGGATTGGGCTCCGATTGCAGAGCTCAGCTGGGGAAGTCCCCAAAGGGAAGCCCCATCTACTGATACCAAATGCACGAGGAACGGACGAGCTGTTCATTGCACGCACGGCCTTCTCTCCGGAGAGAGGGGCAAACAGGCTGAAACCCCTGGAAGCCACGTAGGGTGCGTACTCCTGCCAAGAGAGGAGCCGCTTCTCAATCATCGGCCCTCCGGCGAGAGGTCGATTTGCACTTGCTAGAAAACACTCCTCATGGTTGTTCCTCCCCCCAAGCACCATCCCACCGAGCTGCCCCTTCCCGCTCCCCCCTCGGCTCACAGCAACTCAGATTTGCGGTGTGGCCGTCGCCTCTCCTCCTTCACACTGCTCATCCATTTGCTTCGCCCTTTAACCAGCTGCCACTTCTGTCGATGCTCTCCAGCTCCTCTCCCCCCTCCCCTGGACTCCCACCCAGGACATTCTCCCGAGCAGGAAAACGCAGAGCCGCCGGGGGGAAAAGCCGAGACAGCGGATGCTTTTTTGTGTGCACTCTCTCCACGGTGCCAATCCTGAACCGCGCAGTTCCCCTGTGTGTTGACATAGCGAAGACAAAACACAGCGAGTGGCAGAGCTGGGGAAGTGAGGACAGGCCAATTCCCAGATGTCCCTCCTGGTGTCCCCAGCCTGGCACACATGGCCTTTTTCTTCCACAGCCACCAAAAGATCCTCTAAAGATCTGACTGCCCAAGTGTAACCTTACCACGTGGCCCCATAGTAGCAGCTCAGAAATCAGTTTGGGGCTATCTGAGGTTTTTACATTTGCTGGTGCCAAGGCAGCTCTGGGAAACATCGCTGCCAGAGGCAGGATTGGTCTTACAGGCACAAGAAAATCATTTAGCACAAGGATCGAGTCTCCTGGACGGTGCCCCAGGCAGTACATGGCTCAGTGGGAACTGCTCGGTGCATACAGATTTACACAACCGCACTGAGAACCAAACCTGTAGCAAGCGCCAGGAATATACTGGCTACCCTGAAACGTCTGCTACAGTACGAAACAACAAGGCTTGGCAACAAGTCCTGTGAATAGAAGCAGGCTGTTCACAGCTCGGCCAAGGCATCAGTGTACGACTTCAGGTCCTTCTGAGCCAGCTATTCCCAGCATTCCTACTCGGACTCTAGAAATCTCCTAGCAATATCTGGCTGTCCGGCAGGTTGCTGAATGACCTGAAATGATTTATTCTTTTCTCCTCCCAATGTCCTCCCCTCGACATGGTATTTTGTAAGATGACACAAGGCATAACTAACAAATTACCAGAAAAACACCACATACCACACTGGTTGGCATCAGCAGAACATGCAGGAGCACGGGATACAGGTGCCCATTCCCAGGGAAGGGATTCCAGCACCAGAAAGTCTCACATAATGTACATTTGTCCAGCTTCTGTTTCTTGCACCACCATACCAGGTCTCATTTTGAAGGACCATGGGATTGGAGCAGTGATTCCCTCTTTGTTTCCATTTTCACTGGCAGTAACGTTGTCTGTAGCCATTTCAGGTTCATTCTTGGCTCTGCTCCATGGGAGAACAGATCTGGATCCCGCCGAGAACTGCGAGCTCTGACCAGCACCCTTACTGAGACAGCATTTTAACTTCAGGAACTTCTGACTGAAGGCTAGGACTCAAAACTGGCTTTCAGTCCCATACCTCTGCTCCGTACCGCTTAAGCTCTGCAGAGAACAAAGGCAGACTATTCTATTGCTATAGAAACATTCACCAAAATAAACCATCTGCTGGAAAAGTTCCCAGGCACTACATGCAAGATTTGTCTTCCATTATTACCGACGCACATGAGCCTGTGGTATGTTCACATGGAGCAAAACGTTCCCAACATACATACAATAAAAACCTCATTCCGTTTAAGCGCTGTTTCAAATGATGGAGCTTCCCCCAGCATTTGGCTTACAGCTGCCCAGAGCCGCGGTCTCTGGCCCACCGGTGACGCACCCTTCGAAGCGTTACAGCCCAACAGGTGAAGGGCCGGCTGGGCCGACAGCGAGCGGCCGAGCTGCATTCTTTCCTTCTGACTGCTGCTCATTCCATACCCCTGACTGTAAATCCCCCCTTGGCTAACGATGCACAGCAGCGTAACAACTTGCATGTCTGGATTCACCCCATCTAGGCCTGTAATGTGCTTCTAGCTGCCTGCTCACATCAGCTATTATGCTCATATTTGGTGAGCGCAGTGAAAGCACACGGGGAAAAAAAAAAAAAAAAGGGATTCTGTGAAACAGAGAAACATGCCCCATTTCCCCATCACTAACACTCAGAGCCCTTCTGTCGGCCCCAGTCACACGAATACCAGGATGAGCAAGGGGGAAGATCAGTGCAGAGTCGGTATCACAGAGGTAATTTGGAAGCAGCCCTCCTCTGGACAGCTGCTGGCAAGTTGAGACCTGCCCTCTCTGCAGCATCAGAGCTACAGCTGGGCCAGGCTGGAGCTGGTGACGTACTCAGCCGAAACGAGTGCTAGAGAAAGCAGAGATGTGCACAGATCCTGACAACTCTACAGAGGAGCAAAGTCAGTCGAGCTTTGCTGGAGGAAGACGCATGACTTGAGTCTAGTTTTTAAAATTTGGGGAGAGCGGAAAAGAAGGTTGTTAGGCTTCCTTTTTGTTTGTTGGTTTTTGTTTTTTTTTTTAAAAGCAGCAAGTTTTCTGTCAAGAGTTTTTAATATATTTATTTGAAAACAAGGTTTTGTGAAAGAGTACACTAAATAGCATATATCTGTTCTTCAGCCATAAAACACGGACTATCAGCTTTAGCTCAGCACAGATTGGGGCTGCATGCACTGAACAGCAGATCTCGAGAGGAAGGTCTTCATGCCTGTCTTTCTGATATCAAGCATAGTGTCTTCTTTAGAGGACAGGATCCTGGAGGAAGGGGAGAGAGAAACCAGAAAAACAAATGTACTTAACTAAAGCTTCTTGTGGTTGGCCCCACACACTCACCCAAGCCTGCCACTGACGCAGCATTTACAGTTTTTAGCAAGGAGTTTGTTTTCCTGCCCATCCACCGATTCAAGTGCATAATCTTTGCTCTTGGGAGCACTGGGACATGCCAGCCCATATTTGGAAATAAAGCAACCGGGTTTCTGCCTCTCAGTGAGAAACTTGCACATCAGTTCAGGCACTTTAATGGAGGAACCTGAGAACTGCACCATTCATTCCCTGGAACAGATCTATAAGTATCTTTATGTCGGGCTCAGAGAGCACCACAGAGCCCATGACTGGAGCGTCTTTAAATTCTGCTAAGAACTGCTGGGCAGACAAGACAACCCCAGAAAGCAGAGTAGTAGTTCTCTTTCAACCAATCCTGCCACACTGAGGTCAAGTAGATGACAGCTTCGCTACATAAACCACTTGCCCCTCTGGGACCGGCTTTCATGAGCTGGTTATTCCCAGCTCAGCTGTTGCCTGTGACCCCATGCACTGCTCTAACTCTGCCCAGCAAGGCTCTACTCAAGAGCAGCCAAGCCTGCGAGATTAGAGACCAGATCCAGGACGCCTGGGTCAGGCCTGATCTGGAAGAGTGGACTTCTCTTTTATTGCTGCCAAACTCTTCAAATTGGGACAGAGCATGTTCCTGAATCTGGCGCAGAAGCGGTCAAAGAGCTAAAAGAAGAGTGCTGGGTGCTGGTAACTGCTTCAGTTGATCCAAGGAGGCTTTTCCTTCATTGGGATTAATAAAGGTGACTCTATGCACTACACTGTACCTCAGGTCTTAATCATCAATGTACTCGAAGGGCTCTGGTGGTTCAGGTTCCTGCTCCTCTTCCTCGATCTTCGGACCGTGAGCTGCCACGGGTTCAACCAGCTCCTCCATATCCTCACTGGTGTCCTTCAGAATGATGATGCCTCCGATGGAAAGCTGCAAGACAAGTGCAGTGACCATTAGAGCTGCTTGTCCTCTGCCTCGTGGTGGAGTGTTTGTGGCCACAGCGTTTATCCTAGGCCATATGAGACACCTCAGCAGGAATGAGTTTCAGAGAGCAAAGTGTCTGCCACTCACCCGGATCCCTGTTTGATAAGGGAATGGAGCAGACAGAGCCTATCCAGGCTACCTTTTGTATTTCCACTATCTAAGTCTCAGTTCGATAGAAAACGGCATCTGGATTCACAGCTTTACCCCAGTCCCAGTCTGGAGCTTTCCACACGAAAACTAATTGAACCATAATTACTTTATAAGGCTCATCTTTTCAGGGCAACAAAGCTCAGTGAAGCCTCTCTGTGAAGCTACCTCCCAGGAGGCTATCAGAAACAGAGACTAATCTGATCACCAGCTTCCACCGACTGAGGAATCCTATTAGCAGAACCTCGTAAAAACAAAGGGGAATTAATTACAAAGATCACAACCAAACATCCTGACAGGCTGAAGCAAATCTGTGCGTCTCCAGGACTGAAACACAAGGTGCGAAGAGGCAGTGCTGCGTCATGCCTGGCTGGGATCAGGGCTTTGATCACAGCAGGATTCCAGGCTATAAACAGCATTTCAAAGAGGCCTTTTACTCTGGCATTCCCCAAAGCAGAGCACAAGTCCAGAACAGCTCCATTTTGAGAGCCTCCTTGGCTACACACCCTAATCCCAGCAAAAAACTGCACTGTTCTGTTCTCTTCAAAACCTATTTATGGGGGTTTAAGGCAGGAAACTGCACTCCCTTCACCAAGGACTCTGCTTCTTTTGAAACTGAAGCAAACAGCTACATACGTCCACATTTCAGCTGCATGAGTGGACACTTACTGGACCACATAGCAGATCTTCCCAATCCAAATACCAGTTGGGTCACCTCCTCTCTTTAAAGGGTAGAAAATGAAAAATTCTTCCACAGCTATGCTAAAGGAGACGTTTCAAAAAGGGGACAATGCACAGAGAATTCCCATGTGCTGATGGAATTCCAGAAAATGCATTTATTAAAAACACGACTATTTTCCCGGAAAAAAATTACTACTTCTGAACACTGTTTTTCCATGTATAATCCTGCAAAAGGGGGAAGTCACGGGTGTTATTTGTTGAACAAAAATAAAGGCCAGAAGAATTTCACTCAGGAGATTTAGAGGTCAGGAGTGAGCTTATTAGCTTTGCAATATATTTGAGCATCTCACAGAGAAGTTAGTTACTCCTTGGGCTTAATGCTAAAAGACCTTTTTCATTCTCCATCTGACAATCACATGCTATCTCTTCTCTATGTTAACAGAACATGAAGGCTCTTTTCTACGGTCAGGTGTAACTGAATAGGAAATCTGTTTAATGGAAAAAACCCCTCCATTTAGGTATAAATCCCACTGCAGGACAATAAAGCTCCAGCACAGGTCCTCCTGTATTTCACTGCTTTGACAATGAGCCTGTACAACTTCTCAGCCCATTGTAAAGATCATGGCTCAGTCTTTGTGTCCCCATCAACGTCATTAATACACAGACTACGCCCAATTGGTTTCCACGTTGCAGCGTTTGACGTATGTAGAAGAAGAAAGGAAAATAAAGCAGCATTAGCATGGTGAAAAGGCTTGCAGCAGCTCTGGCTTTGCCCCCACTAGAACTGCATGTGATCATCTGGAGAGAGGGACATTAAAAAGCAAATATGAAAACAGTGAAGTTGCAAGTCTCTGTAACACATTACAGTGATGTACCAGCTGTGAGTGGCACTCTCACGTACACACAGAACTTCTGGGTCCTTACGCACAAGCCCAGCACTGGGAATGCTCTGTCAAGCGCACGGACTAGGAAGGTGACACTTACTGGTTTGAAAGGCTGATATCGGCAGCTCTCTGTCATAGTGAGAACTTTGAGCTGAGCAGGCATGACTCTGGCTGGGTTGTCCAGAAGCTGGAAGTTGGGTTCAGGCTCTTTTTTCTTTTCTTTTTCATCCTTCTTTTCAGTCTCATCCTGTGGAAGGGGAGGAGAACATCAACATGATTTTAACAGTAGTCTCTAGCCCTTTCACAATTCAGGAGGGTAAGGTACAACCTGCTACTCTCAACACAGGCAGCAATTCCAGAGCATGGCGAGAAGCCATACTCCTGCTGAGGAACAAGCTAACACATCTCTATAAGCTGGCACAGGCAATGCCAATGTGGATTGAAGTACTCTCATCACGAGATGAGAGCTCTCAACTGCAGGTGAAATTAAGTTCAACAAGAGGTGGCAGTGGAACAGTTTATCTCTAGCTTCCCTTTCTAATACTTCCTCTGTAAACTCATCACTTTTTATTCACAACTGAGGATTCTTTAATATCATTACTAAGCACATGAAAATTGCCAAAAGCTGCCCTTGTATCTTCGCAGCTATACAGCCGTCACTGACAGCAGCTCAACCAAAATGACTCGACCTCAGAGACTCCCTAGGGAATTGCAGTTAAACCCTCCTTTACTAATGACTCAGCAGCTGGAGGCAAAAGCTCAGAAGGAAAAAACACAGCGATCCTTTACATACTTAAGAACACGGATCATGTTTTCCCTCTTGCTTGGGAACATCTGAGTTGCAAACAAAAAGGGACTGCAGAAAAGATGGGAACAGCCAATAGGAAATGATCAGGAACACCACCAAACGCACGGCACGTCCTGTAACAGCAGGCAGGACTTTCTCTGGCACAGTGACTGCTCGTCGCTGTGCAGGTCTCTTGGAAGCTATAGATTACTAGTCATATAACAGGCATAAAAGAAAAACAGGAAAGCAATTATACCTCTAAAACATTAGGACAATGGCAAAACACTCGACTCAAACACAGCAGGTGGCAGCAAGCTGCCTTTTTACTATCCTCGTTTTTCTGCTCAATTCAGCCAAGAAAACTTTGCAGACATCTGGAGCGTACACACACACGATACGCGAATCCCTTCTAATATATTGCTTCCTCTCAACACCTGTACTTAACTGTAAGTTGTAGCAGTTTTAGAAGAAACATGCATCTGTTCAGCACATTTTGCTCCGTATATAGTGCTGTAAGAATAACTCAAAGAAAAAGCAATGTTTGATGACATGATAAAGGAGCAAAAAGACAAAAAACATTCTACCTTGCACGCATGAGATGATTCATTTTCTTAGCCAACTGTACAAAGCTCAGTGCCTACAACATGGCCACATTTAAGTAGGTCTCGGAAGGTTATTTTACACATATATCTTTGGTCTTATGCCACACTCCCTTCACATACCATTTGTGTGTTTCTTTTTAAAATTAGAGGGGCAAAAAGTTCTGTGACCATGGTGCTTTTCTCACACGGATGTTAAAGGGGAATCAGAAAGGTTTCTACTGAGCTTGTCAACGTAACTCAGCTTACAGTCAGCTTACAGTTGTTCTTGGCATATTTGCATCTATTAGCAGAGTACAAAAGGAAAGGTTCTTTGTCAGGGTACAGCAAGAATTTTAGCTGCCATATGTTTTCCAAACTACAGCAACCACCAAGAATTCATTATCCAGCCATTTCTCTCTCCCTCAGCTTGCCCCAGGATGACACATTATTCACAGATGATGACGACAAGTTCCAGCATCAGGTCTATGAGCTGAAAGAAACCAGAGGACCAAAGGAATCACCATAACTACTGAGCAGCATATGGATCCTGTGCTCAAAGCTCAGCTGGTTCTGAGCTGGATGTGGATTAATGCTTGGCATTTTGATAGATGGGCAAAGCACGTAAGAGATTGCTGCCAAAAAGGTGAACATTTCAGAACAGGGGGTTAAGCATGTGCAAAACCAGGAAGTTTAAACTCTTCAGTGCTCTTAACTGAATTAGACACCACCAAGCAACTGCTACAATATTGAGTCTTTTTTAAAAGGTCAGAGGTACCATGGACATGAAATTACTAAGACTTTTTCCACATTAATAAGAAAAATACATGGATAAGAGATACAATTCCCTTGGTCTAGAAACAGCAGGTAATGAAGTAATGCACAAAAGGTTCACGCAGTTAAAAGCACATAAATTTGTCAAAACAAGCCTTTAAGGAAGTCAGGTACTTAACAATATTGAGGAAGATTTATTTCTCAGAAATAACGGATTCATGAATACCACCTCTTGCCTTTAACAGCGTGCACACATACACAGAGTAAAGATGCTAACCAGTGTATGCAGCACACTGAAACGTGTCTTAATGCTTTGCTCAGAACTAACACAGGTGGCAGGCGGGACAGTGTTAAGTGGGTGCCAGCATTCACGACACACCTTCCACATTTATAAGGGGGGGAGGAAGACATTTAAGTTTCAATGTTTGCACCCACCACTTCCATCTTCTCCTCTTCCTTCTTCTCTTTCTCCTTCTCCTTTTCCTTCTTCTTGGCTTTAGCAGTGATGGACAGCACAGCAGTGGAAACCTGGATATGTCAACAGAGGAGGCATTCAGCATGACCGCAACACTGCACGCTGTGCTTCAGCTCCCCAGGCAGGGGAGCAAAGGGAAATCAATGTTAGGTCAGTTCTCCGTGCAGGTGTCACTAAGATCAATTCTACTTCCTACCCACTGGTCTGTTTAAGAGACAAATACACCACCATCAAAGCAAATAAATGGCACAGACGGGACAAATAAATGCCATGAATGCAGACTGGGTCCCGCCACATATGCAGAAGGAGAGCAAACTTCCTAATTTAGAGACTAATCATTACTGTCTGGGTCTCTATATGAGAGGTTTATTTATTTATTTATTTATAACAGAGCAACAAATGGAATTCTTTGCCAGATTCTCCAAAGTAAAGAAACATGTATATAGATACTCTTCAGAATGACCTACAGCTGTTCCACTGTCCTAATCAGACAGCTGTGTTTCTCATTGATCTACAGAAGTGGATATGCAAAATGCCCTATGGAGGCGCGCTCAGGAGGCTTTGGCACTCCTGAGCCAGAAAGTACCCAGAAACAACACTCAAATACAAGAATTCAGCACAGCTCCCTTCCAGTGAGCACATCTCTCTATCCACAGCAACTGTCTCTCTAAGGCAGTAACTTTCTGAGAGGGACAGGGATCAACTGCATTTGTCACATTGCCGGTGAGGCTTTCTAGGCTAAATGTGGGCTTTTGGCACATTTTAATTTTGGCCAGGGAAGTTTAAAAGAGAAAGAATTTGTCCAATTCCCATCCTATCCCAAAGGCAAGAAAGCAGCTATGAGCAGTGAGCTTTGTCTTTCATCAGAGTTCATTTCTGGGTTCCTTGGTGGCTCAGACACCTTTCCTGCCCAGCATTCAATTCTGGTAAAATGTTTTACAGTTTTCACACAATGTCTTTCATCAGCACGACGTGCCTGAGGTCTCCACTGCTGCAATTGCTCCCTAAGGGCTGCTCTGCCTGCTGCTGTGGTCTGCTCAACAGCTTTTACCATCTTATGCCAGGAGACAAATTGCTTCCACTATTGTCCCGCTTGTCATCCCACAGGTCTCATCTCTTCCTTTTCAATACCTAGATATTCTCAGTTCCAACACTTACCTTTTTGCAATCCACGGGCCCGACAGCTATTATTCTAGCACATGGGCCTGCTGCCCTGAGCCCCGGTACACTTCTGTCCTTCCATATGGGACTATTTGAGAAGCGTCCCACCTAATATTCTCAATGTTTGTACTGCAGTAGCATTTTGAAGCCCAAGTCATGAACAAGGACCTCGTTGTGCTTGGTGCCGCACAAAGATGATACATACAAATCAGTAGGGCATGGAAAACAGTTTTATTAATCAATGCTTCTGCTTGACCACTGGAGACAAGGGAGGTTCCAGTGACTCAGTAGCACAGCAGTTGTATGCCATGATCAGCAATAGTCCCAGGCACAGCAGGATAAAATAGCTAGAATGCTCTTTCAGAGAGCGCCTGCCAATTTTTCTTTCGCTCTTTAGATTCCCTGTTAGTGCCATCAAAGCCGACGTTTATACTAGGAGGGAAAAGGGGTTAGTCTTTACAACAGAGAAAGCTAGCCCAAATACCTTTTCTTTCTCCTTTTCCTTTGGTACCTCAAGAGGTGGGGGGTAGGCAAATGTGGACGGCTTACAGTTGGACTTGTACTGGACTTTTGGCATCTAAGATAAACAGTTAAAAATATTGTTAGAGATGAGAAAAGCGGGGGGGGGGGAGGGAATCCACAGCAGAATAATTACTTTAGCTTAATTTTCCTTCCAGCAGAGACAAACACAGATCCTCTAAAGAATACAAGCTTCCCCTTCTCCCCTTCCGGAAGCTGAGAAACTGTTATCAGTGGCAACAGTTCAACTAGAACAATGTTATTTAATTATTCAATAATTTGACTCTGGCAAGCTCTCCTAGCCTTCTCCATACACTCCACGCTATTCACACCATGCTCTGTTTTCATTGTTTTGAAGCTTTTGTGGTTTTGATGTTGTTGCTGTGCCTGCTCGTATTAACACAAAATTGGTTTAAGATCTAAGTGAAGATCTGCTCTGTCAATGCACGCTAGGGCAAACCAAGCACTGCCTGACATTCACCTCCTGCAAAAGGACAGTACGTTTTGGGGGCGGGTTACCAATGTCACATAATCTCTTATTCTTGGCTACTTAAGCAAGGGCAGAAAGCATCTTTTGACAGCCAATCCAAATTCTTAAACTGAATTCATTTCTGCAGTATCTCAGCTCTCTTCCTTTACGACACATCACAGAGCAACGACAGAAGAGGGACTGCTCTGAGGAAGCAAGGCGGGTGTGGTGCAGCCCATAACATACATCCAGCCGGTAGCTGGCTTTAGTATGCAAGCCAAGTTACACAACATAACCTCACCTACAGCCATTTGGGATCTCTGGAAAAACTAAGGGATGGGGAGAGGGAGTCAAAATGGCAGTACAGCCAAGCAGCCAAAAAGGTGCTGAGCCTGTCACCACCGGGGAGGTGCAGAGACAAGCAGCAATGCAACCCCTGTGAAGTATTCAGGACGGGCTGGGGGGGAAGGCATTTTCATGCAAACCTCTCTTCAAACAGAGTGAGAATTTTGAGCTCTATGTAGATTGACTTGATGCTCAGCCCGAGACAGGTGGAGAAGAGCAACCTAGAGCCCGAAGGTTTTGGTCCAGGGGCTGCAATCCAGCGAGCTGGCTCAGTCCCACAGAGGGACTCAGAGCAGCCCAGCCCTATGCATGCTCCGTGCGTCGCAGAGTAAGTCTGCGGCAATGACAGGAGGGGGCTGCACACCCCTGCGCCACCACATTCAGAAGTTTTTTTGTGGAAGTTACTAGCTCAGTTCTTCAGCACAGGTGACCCAGCATGGGTCACCCAGCTTGCAGGGGCCACGCCACAGCCGATCAGCTGGAAGAACAGATGCATAAGAAAAGCGCAGTACCTATGACCGCTCGGTTGAATGTTTACTCCCTAAGAAATCCATACAAATCCTGTTTTCCCACTGCTAGTTTTCCTAGGGGAGAACATCAGATAATTTATATGGGAGGGCAGGGGGGGCGACACTTTTTTTTTTTTTTTTAAATAACCTTGACCTTCTGGAGTGATAACGGGGTGGTCTCTGCCCACATAAACTGACTAGAGTTCCTTTCTTTGCAAGCTACTTTGAAGTAAAGGGGTCAAAGTCTGCTCTTTGCATTTTTCCTGTCCCTATTGCCCACCACCAGTTCTGCAATTTAAGCCTGCTTTTCAGACTTCTTCCAGTTAGCGCCTTTTCTGGCACAAACAAGCTGGAGACATGCAAAGAAAACCACCAAATCCATGCACAGCCCTCCCAGACCACTTAAGTCTTCCAAGCAGCTATCAGCACCTCTTCTCTCTGCTCATTACGTACCTTAAGATCCTTGTTAAGGCCAATGACACAGGTTGGGGTAAAAGCCAGTGACAAGAAGTGTGACAGGGGGAACCAGAACCAGAACTGGGTGAAGACCAGAACCCCCACCACGGAAGGCATGTGAGTATGTCCCGTCCTCGACTGCAGCGAAATAGTTACGTTATGGCCCCCTGTAAGGAATCATAAATGAATTAAGTTTGTTAATGCATTCCTGGGTACTCCACAAAGGCACCCGAGCGATGCATCTCTAAACCAGCTGCTGTGAAGCCCCACAGCGTGGTCAGCTCTCTCCTCTGGAATACACCTCCCTCCTTCACTGTGATTCCAGCTTACACGGCAAAACAGACGGGCAGCGTAACAACCAAACTGCTCTATTTGTTAGATATTTCCCAAACACAATCAATGAATACAACCCTTCCGTGCTCATTTTGCCACGATACAGGTTAAACAGAAGTACAATTCAGAAGGCAGGGAGAGGAGGAGAAAAAGGCAAGCCTTTGCCATAAGCAGGTTCAAAACATAGCATATAGATGATCCACAAGACAAGACTCACAAGGAAAACAGTGCATATAAAGCACCGCATACAGAAACTTTTCTTTCTGTGGCCTCTCTGAACTGTCAGTTATTCAGAAGAAATATGCCTAGGTTTTTATCCTACACCATCTCAGTAGAAAAAAATGTAAACAGCAGCAACTTCAGAAGTTGCTTCTTGAGGTTATCAATCTAAGCAGCAAAGAGACAAGCTCCTGCAGTCTTTGCAGCAAAATTACATCTCTGCCAGACAACCAAGTCATAGCTTTGTTCTTGCAAAGCAGAGACCAAAACAATTCCATATGTTGATGTAGTGCAGAAACATCCAGCTAGAAACCAAATTGAAAGATTGGGTTTGCAGACAGAGTGAGAAAGTGTGAATCTGATCTTCGGTCTTCTGATGAACACAGTGAATTGAGTTGGAAGAGGTCACCAGGCAAGTCTGTTGCTGCTGACAAGACCAGGTGCAGGGAGGTTAACTTTGTTAAAATACAAACGCCACTCGTTGCAAACTTGGGGCGCTTTATAGCTGAAAATCCCAAACCAGAGCAGCATTCCTCTGCCTTGCACAAACAGCCACCTCGATAGGGCCAGGCAGCAATGGAGCTGTCTGAGTTTTAAAGACAAGCAAAATTAATTTTTGCTGTCAAAACTAATGAAAGCCCTGAATGAAGTAGTAATCTCATCTTGGGTATCCTATCACTGTTAGCCCCAGGAGAAGGAGTGGAAGATGGAGGATTTTGATGCCCTCCTGTAGGATACTCTGCATACATACTACCTCCTTGCTTTCCCTTTTGTGGTAGCAATAGATCTCTTGCTGTTTGACTAGAGAACTCCTTCCAGCTGCCTCTTTGAAGAAAGGCAATGATACAGCCTTGTTTTTTACTACTGCTAGGTCTGCTCTGCTTCTCATTATTTTCTCCAACACCAATCTCTCGCCCTTACACTTGAATTTGCCACAGCACTAAGGAGGCACTGCCTGAGGTCTTCTGCTATTCTTAACCATGTCAAACACTGCACACTCAAATTTCTGGTCTCCCCCATCTTTACTTTGAACTTTTGTTCATTGCATCACTGTATAAGGGCCAGGTCAGTAATCTGCAGATATCCTGGATCAAGCAGCCCAGTGGATGTTGCACAAGCAGCTTAACTAGACTTCATCAAACTTTTGGACTTCAATTTTCAGAATTTATTTTAACCTTTATAATGATATTATCCCATCTCCGGAATTTCCTGGATGAGTAACAGATTTCATATTCAAAAGATGCTGTCATGCTACTTCTTTCTGCTGTTTTACACCCACACACAGCCCACCCTCACTCCCGGGGTTTCATAGGGAGCAGGAAAGGTGGGGAGACATGATATTGCACAACTGTGATTTATCTTCATGATTAAGTAGCAGCCCTCATGGCCTGGAAGGGAACACATTCCAGATCTTTGGCTGGATGGATGAAAGCTGTAACATGATGCCTGGAAAAAATAAAATAAAAGAAGAAAAAAACCAAGCCAAACAACTCACAAGAAAAATGTTCAGGGCTCCTTGGGCAGTGCTGTAAGGTCCATCTCCCAGAATTCACACTGCCACCGTGGCAAGGTTTGCTGGAATTAAAGTGGCTGTTCTAAAGGCTACGAGGATTTGCTGGCTCCAGTTTAATTCCAATTAACAAGAGGGGGAGTGCAGCAATCAGACGCCAATGACTTATATACTTTGATGAACTATAGTCATGGTGGCACTTGGTAATACTCTGGCAGTGTAGCCCAGGAGAACACACCAGCACAACAGTCATTAGATAAAGATGCTTTGTGGACCTTGGAAATTAGTTTCCAACCCTGGCCTAGGCAGCATCCCGTTTTCAAACAATATCATATTGTTTCTTTCTCTATCAGCAAAGACTTATAATCCGCTTCATCTATGTAGTGAACAAAGATGACCTGAACTGTTGGCAGCAGCACAGAAAAGTCAAAATCTCACAGGACGAGCCATCAAAACTCCGGCAGAGTTGACTTCAGCATGTGCCATCGACCTCACTCACATGGGCGATGAAACACAAGGTAGCTCTAATGTAATGGACAAAAACACTAGCACAGGATAATAGCTTTTTTCCTACCCACCAGAGAGTTAGACGCAACTTTACATGAAGAGCTCATGAACAGGGACAGGCAGGAGAAAGGTGTGAAACAGTAGCACTGAATTCAACACATGGGAGAGCAGACCTTCTGCATCAAAGCTTATTTTTTGTAGTAAAGTCTTTAACATCCAAAATATAACACATCACGCGAGATGCATATTTGGAGAGACAGCAATGAGGAGATAGACAACTCTTTCCTCTGTAATTTGGATGACACTTTCTTTTTCATCACTCATTACAAAAGTCTCTGAACTACGGAGAATCCAGTACCTTCACCATCAGGCTGTCACAGCTTCTTTGGCTTTAGTCCGCACTGCCCAGTGCTATACTCTGTCCCCAAACCATTGCACTGCTGAGCCCACCCAAACCTTTCCTAAATATTGAGAAAAGGATTTTCCAGATATAATATAGATATTTGTGTAGTGACTGCCGCTTCTCCTCTTTTCTCACTGACTGAGAAATGTGGCATTAAGAACCAGAGAAGATACCTAGAGTCCAGAGAGCAAAACAGTTTTCAAGCAGGTAAAATGGTGGCATCTAATTCGATCAGTATATCCCTTTTGTAGCTCACATTTACAAACACATACTCCAGAAAATAAAGCATATTGATTTTGGAAGGAAAGGAAGTCATCAGCCTGGAACAAGAGAGCATGTTTGTACATGAAGGGGAGCATTATAAAAGTTCAGAGGTTTTGGGGGAAAAAAAATCCCTAAGTTAAATTTAGAGCATCTACATTTTTCTTATTTTATTAAAGAAGGAAAAACGTAGCTGCTGGGGCCTAACAATTAGACAATGACCAAGTTCTTCATTTCCACTTCAGTGCTCCCAAGGTACCCTGCTCCTTCCATGAAACCACCAGTCTAATGACTGCCTCATTGTCAGAGCAAAAAACTCACCTCCAGTGCATCATTTCCCAGTTGTGCACTGGAAATCTCGCACTTTTAATCAAAGCCTGTCATTGGAAGAGAATTATACTTTTTCTCCTTCCCCCCGCCCCCGAAAAAAAAGCCAACAAAAAAACCCAAACTCGATTGCCCCACCAGTGGCAGATGACACAAAGAACCTTTTCTTCCTGGTAGTGATGATTAAATTCTATAGTTCATTGTTTCAGATAAGCCCTTGTAGTTCTATGGGAGAGATAAAAAGAATTTATTCTTTTAAAAGGCTCTAATCTAAGTGGCAATAGGTTAAGAAAGGGTAATTCACAGCCTTCCCCCAGCCGCTCAGCAAGAAATAAAGAGGTTAAAGTTGGCACAAATTCACATGTAGTTTATTAAAATTGGATGCTTCTGGTTTCCAAGTCATTATACAATACATGAGTGACACAGGAAGCAAATAAGGTTTTAGCTGCATTTTTATGATTTAATCTTAAAGGTTGGAATTCGAAGCAGGTCTGTACTGCTGAGAGAAAAAAATCTCTGAGCCAGCTGGGCTCTGGCTTTCCAGCAACGCAGTATGAGTATGGGAATGACCAAAATTATTCTAACAGTCTTGTGCCAAGAACATTGCTCAGTCTGAGCTCCAGGAGGGGTACCTGGGAGGCAAGAAAGATAAAGAAGGTGGTTCCTGTTGCTTTCTTCTCTAAGTAGCCCTAGCCACACAGCACAGAGCAGCCTGACTGCTACATGCCCACTGGGAAGAGAGCTTTTTAAGCATGCTTCCACTCAGATAGGTGCAGGCAGCCCTAAGTTCTTCTCCCACCACCACATGGCTTGGAGATGTAGCAATTTCATACGGACACCGTGTAACCACAGTGCATGGTGCTGTGCTTAAGCCATGCCACAGAGACAAATATACAAGACTCCTTTGTTAATGTGACTTCAGGTTTAACCTTGATCTCAGACTACAGGGAAAACCAGCTTGTTTCTACATACCACAGGGAATAAAGAGGTGCATGGCAAGAAAAGGCCACAGCACATGAGACCAGATGGGAGAAACTGTGTTTGGAAGCTTGGAAAGGGGGTGCTATTGACACGCACAGCACTGTGCAAGTCTTAACTCCGGCAGAAGGAAAAATTCAAAACAAAATGTTGCCTGTCCTCTTTGCTTATGGAAGCCTTCCTTAATAGGCCCTGCAATTTGGCCCTTACGAAGTGCTAATGCCTTCAGAGAATCCTATCCCTGGCTCAACATCCAGTCATTAACACTCATGAAATGATGTTTCCTCTGCTAGAAAAAGGTAGCAGTCTGTGAAACTAACTGGGTCTTCTGAAGTAACACCGATGCAGTTAACTATGCTTCCCTCTTTGTGCAACACCTCTCTTACTAATCAGGAAAGAGGCAAAACCTAGTTATTAAAAGCATATTTAATACATATATATACACACATGTATTTAATACATACATATATATATTTTAAACTGGTTATGTCAAATTTTAGCAGGAAAAGCAGAACATGAGGACTGGATACCACAAGGTTTCCAAATTTCTGGAGCAGGTGCTTACTTAGAAAAACAAAGCAACAACCTATCATGCTATAAATCAACATTCAGGGTGACAAATTAGACTTAGAGCAAAAAGATCATATTTGTCCAGACTTCTGAACATGAATTCTGCCCCAATGACTGGGCTGAGTCTCTCCTAACAGAAGCATGCTGATACAAGCTGAAACTACAAAACAGGGTTTATTTCTTTAATTAGCTAAAATGACTTGAAATTTGAGATTTCTTGCTACTATTACATGACAGGCATAAAGCCAGCACCTCATCTCCCAAATGAAATTTGCTATCACAGCTATTGTAGCCAAAGAAGTTTAAGAAATTTTGACTGCTTTAAATGTTTGGGGAATTACCTGCATCCAAAATGCCTTGTGCCAGGATTGCTCCAAACTTTGCCATAACATCATCGTGCTTATCATTGATCACTTTGGAATAGAGCTGTCTGAACTGGCTGACCTGGATAAAAACAAAAAAAAAAAAGAAAAAAAAAAAAAAGAGAGAGATTATAAAACTGACTGCATGAGTCAAATATTCTGTCTTTAATAGAAGCATCCTGGATTTCTGCATCCTAGGATGACATTTGTCTTTTTGACGGCTTTAGTCACTGGTGTTACAAGTCTTCCCCCTAATAATGAATTACAGAGGTTTTCCCCACTTGAAGATACCCATAGAGCGATTTTAAAATAGTCAGGATGGACATGCATTTCCAAACCACATTTTGCAGGCCTTACAGGAATAGCCTGAGAACCTCTGGAGTGTCACTGGAATAAAAGACCAACTGATGAGCTCGTAGCAAGAACTACTATATGTTCTTAGGTGCGTGACACTGCACTTTATTAAGTTTCCTCCAATTCCTACTGCTGAAAACCTCAAACCTATTCTGTTTTTTCTATACAATATTTTTGCTGTATTGGTAATGCCCCTATGGTGCATCATCAGCAAATTTTGCTATTGCACTCCTACCTTTTAAGTGAAAATCATAAATGAAAATATTTAATGAAGTAACAGTTTATGTCATGGTATGTTCACCACAATATCTTAAGCGCACAGTAGTAAGGGAAATTGCTAAACCTTTGCTTATATTGTTGTCATTCCTTTGAACAGCTTCATCTTTCACGGGTTCTCTAAGTGTTGAAGAGACAGAACAGTATCACATCCAGCAATATCCAAGGCTTTATCACAAATTAATAATTTATGTCTTTTAATATATACAGTGGAGCAACCATACAGATCAAGTAATTTTTATAGCTGAAAAAGCAGACCAGGAAATCCCCATCTGCAACCCAGTCAAAACCTGGGAAGCTGCATCCCATCCACAGCATGTCTGGAAGAATGTTTTATACCTCTTCCCTAAATTAATTTTAATCTAGATATCCATGTGACATTTTGTTTTCATTTTTTCTGTTTTCATACTAGGCCTTCACTCAACATGCTCAAAAGCAAAGGAGGTCTTTTCAAATAGGCTCCTTCCAAGATGTCTTGAACAAGCTTCTCCCTGCTACTGGTCCACTTTGTTGTTGGGATTCCAAGTCCTCTTCCTACATCTGCAGCCACAGATGAGAGGACAAACTTCTGGCTCAAGGCAGCAAGGCCAGACACAGCCACCAGAGACACAGAGCAGTTCCTAGTATTGCAAACGCAGTTGAAGTTTCCAAGTATAAAACGCTCAGAGCAGACAACCCCGTAGCTACTTTTCACATCTGAAGAGCATGTGCCTCTCCAGGGACACCAGAGGTATTTGCTCCGTGACCAGCGTCTGAAGAAAGGTCCTACCTTTCAGCTATGAAACACAGTTAGCGTCTGCTGTAGGCAAAGAGGCCAAGCTTCAACACCACCACTAGGAATGTACTCTTGCACAGCCTCTGATGCTCCTGGTGCCTAATTGTACCAGTGGCAGAGGCTTAAACACTTGACTACGACACTCAGGAGGTCCTTCTGGCTGATAACAGCACCCAGCGAACAGCCAGTACCCCATCCAGGCAGGTCACCACAAGCTCCAGAGCTGTGCTAAGGGTGGGCAGCACTGAGCACCAGGAGCAGCTTTCAGGCATCACTCCTAGCACACATGGCCTGTTGTGGGGCGCGCTGGGGAATCTCAAGGCGCTGACAGAAAGAGTTTTTGCACCCGTGAATAAAACAACCATTCATACAACTGAGTCAGTGACATGAGAACTGTGCTGGGAATAACATTTTGTTAAACTGGGATTCATCAAGGTAAAAAAAAAAAGATCAAAACAGAACGAATTGCTGACTGAGGGGATAAATCAAACTGCAGGGGTTTCTCAGCAAAGTATGAGATCAGATTCCCCAGTAAAAGCACATCAGAGCCATGAGGTAATCCTGCAGCCGAGGTAATGCTAGCAATAAATTTCACCACATTTCACGTGTGAATTTTTGACCACAGGCAGCGAGAAGCTGAGACTCCACCTTTGAGAGATTATGTCCAATGCCTGGGATGGAAAGATGACAGAGGTTGCCTCTCCAACCCACGAGCATTATACCCAAGAGCCACAACGCTGCTTGGCAGCCCTACACACTTAGTGAACACTTCCGACTAAGACCGCGTGTTTTCTACAAAATAGTTCTCGATGCACATTAACTCATCACACCGCTTAAAACACAGGTGCCCTAAAGGAACAGACACTCTCTGGTCGATACCTTTCCTGACTTCGCTTTTTCAGCCACGAACGCAGCTGTACCATTTGTCACCTCAACTCCTTCAGCGCCGATGGCATCTAACCTGATGAGATTTAAACCAGTCTGTGACAGCGAAAGACCCTA
The DNA here is from genome assembly GCF_965183815.1 of Platalea leucorodia. Taxonomy (NCBI): domain Eukaryota; kingdom Metazoa; phylum Chordata; class Aves; order Pelecaniformes; family Threskiornithidae; genus Platalea; species Platalea leucorodia. The sequence goes on from NC_138830.1 coordinate 12,235,697, forward strand.
ACATTCATACGAGTAAATCATGACCTGTTAAACACAACTGTATTAAAATTACTTTATTTGTTTCACACAAATGGACAGTCTCACAACCATGAAGCACCAGAGTAGCCAGCCACTTTTAAACAGGAGCAGTGAAGCTGAACAAAACAACACTTCTCCGGTAGAGCAGGAGGCATTTATTAAAAGTGACAAGGGAAAAAGAGCAGCAATCTCCATTTTTCAGTCTAAGTCAGTCGACCAATGTGTGTGCTAATATTAGTTCTCTATTCACCAATTCCCCTTTGCATTAAGAAGTTTTTAGTTACTAGTCCCTGTCCCTAAAAGGAGGTGACTTACATTTCCTTGAATTTATTAAAGGTAATAAAAAGGAGCAGCGTACATTTTCAGGGCAGCCACGCAGACAGATGTGCGGCAGGGAGATACTGCACACACAATACAGGGTTTATTCTGGATATGCTGACCAAACTCTGCTCTTGCTTCATTCCATTTAGGCTTTTTCACGCTCTCCCGATTTTTATTTATAAAAACTTACACTGAGGTTTACACGTTTAATATAAATAGTTTGTTTCTTACGCCTGACCTCTTGCACACTGGAAAAATACCTTAGTTTGCATTTGCAACTTGGGACGGGGCCTCGTGCAGTGTCAAGGGCAACCACATGCAGACTAGATGAACCAAAGCCTTCAGAGATTATTTGGGACAGACACACAGAGACACAGAAGCAACATGTAAAACTATTCCACTGGTTGAGCTGAGCAGTAGGATTCCAGTGCCTCTGTTTAGAGCACATCATTCCCGTGACTCTGGGCTCAGCTTCTGGGTTTGGAATATTTATAAAAGCAGATGGATGTTACAAAGCTCGCTCGGTGGACTGTAATCTGGAATTTACACCGTAATCAAATCTTCAGAGGACGAACCCCTGGGTGAAGCGAGAAGACATTCAGCAGAACTGCTAATGTTCACGCTGGCGTCTGAAGTCTGATGGAGCAGGACCTCGGAACAGAGGGCAGAAACGCCTCGCTCGGGAAAGGCGAGGCAGGGCTAGCAGGGGAAGTCATCCACCTCCCCTGGTCGTGGCGCGCTGCCCCTGGGAGCACCCTTTCCCTAATGTCTTCCACAGCTCCTACTCACTTGTAGGTTAGTCCAGAACAGATGAACAAAACACCCGGGCAACAAGCCCACCAGGAACCCACCAGCTGTGGCCCCAGGACACCGTGCGGGGCAGCGAGCTAACCGGGACACCCACAACTGCAAGGGACCGAAACCTGGCTGCTAAACCTGAGCAGACCAGCTGCCACCTCTCCAGGTGACACAGACAGCTTACAGCAGGGAAGCAGCTGAGAGCAGACGTTCAATGAACAAGCGCTGAATAGCTACAATAAGAAATAGTCCTTATACCCTCTACTTATAAAAATACAAAATATGTAGTGCCATATCAAGAGCGTTCTGCTTTCAGATAAATTCTGCATACCTGTGCATCATGAGCTGTGGACCACTGCCAACCCTGGAAAATGTACTGAGCAAGCGTGCCCTTTCCAAAGTTTTACTTTAACATCAGTGGAAGCAAAACTGTTCTATGAAAGGGTGGGAGACTACCCTTCCTGGCCTCAGGGACCAGGCAAACCCCGATCAAAGGACTGCCTCAACACTCGAATGCATGGTAGGCCTGCATGCTTATTCAGGCTGTTCCTATAAAGCTAATGCTTCACAGGAATGGGATTTTTGGCTGGATTGGGTCCCAGCTGAAAACCTTCTGTGCTGCTGGGGAAAGCCTGCTTTGTCAGCTCTAGCTGTAGCAGTTCAGGAAGGTATCGTCCTCACGTGGAGCCACTGCTCCATCTCTTTGGAGAAAGCAAGAGCGGTACAGACAAAAGCTCAGTTCTGCCTTCGCTGTTGGGGCACTCACCTCCTACAGAATGGAGCAAGATGTCAACAGACAGTAATTTCTTAAACTGTTGAAGGAAAATCTGCCAGTTTGTCTAGTAGAGCCCTTTAATCTGCTACTGTTTTTCCGTCAAACCACAGCAACAAGTACATCCCAAACTACTGAATAGGTTTATTTAATATGCTTTGAAACCCATAAGCTCTGTTTCTCCCTTGAAATCTTCAAGCACTTTAAAAATTTTATAGCATTTAGAGATGCTATCAAGAAATTTATTTGGGTGACTTCCAGGAGGAACACTAAAACAGAGGCAGTGACTTATTTCATCTTTACTAACAATACACACACACCCCCATTCTGATAATTAGTGCTCGTCAAAACGACATGCCACTGACTCCGAATGAAGCCAAACATGCAACCTTGGAAACACCGAGGAAACAACACAGGCTTTAAGACACGAGAACAATACAGCACCATTTCCTACTACAAACCCGAGGGGCTGTCATTTCTCAGGTTGTTTACCACTTCTCCCTCCACCAGTCAACATTCACGTACATGAAGCCCACGAGATTGTTAAGAGTAAGACTTAGTAAACAGTTAACTACGGGAAACAGTGGCAGGTGATGTGCATGATGCTTTTTGCAAATGCGAGTTCTTAAGAACAAGAGTATTTAGCAACCTGTTTTTAATAAAAGAAGTTTTAAACTGTTTGCATGCTTTATCTACTTCAAAAGTTGAGGTTATTCTGCATACACTTGCTCTCTGGAAAGAGCACACAGTATGCAGAAGCATCTAACAGTAACAGGCTTACATGAAGGAATGTGAAGGTGCTACTAGAATATAGCAAAAATCATTCTGGCATCCTAGCAAGACCTAGTATTTCATCTAAATGGGGAAAAAAATAAGAAGAGCAATCTGGTCCTGGTTTCTTCACAACATCTTAAAGGCCAAGGTGATCGAAGAAAGATGGAGGAAAAGCCTTGACCTTGCTTATTATCTTCTCGTTTTGCCAAGATGGCTATCCTAACACAAAACCAGGAAAAAGTAAAATCAGTGCAATATGTTAGACATGTAGTTGTCTCCAAAATTGCTGTCTTAATTGCCCTGCAGGTCACAAATACGTAATGAAGTTGTCATTGATTTCTGTTACAATGATCTCATCACATCTATAATTTAGGATTCCATTTCACAAAATAAACTTGTTATTGTTCTATATCCTGCACTAATATGGTTCTCAAATGTAACAACAGAGGTCAGGAAAAATCATGCTGGCTGCACATGGACGAATTGTGTTTCAACGGCAAAGAGGCCAAATCAGCTCTACACAAGATTTGCTACCCCTTTTGGCACTTAAGCAACTTGCAAGTTCAAGGGACCTCCATATAATGACAATTCTTTATTTAAACTCTTTATTTAAATTTAAACTCTTCACATTATTTGTTTAAATACAGAGTGAGCACAACAAAGAGGTATTTAAAAGACGTGTAGATGTGGAGCTTAGCGACACGGTTTAGTGGTGGACTTGGCAGTGTTAGGTTAGCGGTTGGACTTGATGACCTCAAAGGTCTTTCCCAACCTGAACGATTCTACGAATCCAAGACGAATACAAAGGAAAGAGGACAGCAAAGGTGATTCAAAGGCATACATCTACATTCTCTCACAACAAAAATGGTTTCTTTTAAACCAAAATACTTTTATTCTTAAATCTCTGTTTATTGCTGTCATTTCAGCATTGCAACGCTCAGCTCTCAAAACTCTGAAGTTATTTTATTCCTGAAAAATCCAAATCTGTTCAAGGAAGATTGTTTGCTACCATCTTCATCCCAAATTATCACCAGAGAATTTAAAGTCCTTCTAACCCAAAGCTCACAAACAAGAAGTTTACAAAACAAAATAATCCCAGAACAGACTAAACTGAAAAATAATGACAGGAAGCTGGTCAGACTGTATGTCACAATCTTTATTAAAATCACCATCTCTCACATGCAAAGCACCACGAAATATTTAGCAGCAGTGAGATGATGATACGTAAAATTTAGCTTCTCTATACCCCCATCAAGACCACACGTACAGCTTGTGGGATATGAAATCCATCATGCTCCTCTTACTAGCTGCTTATCCAGCAATGCAAACGCTCACATACATCAGGTTAGACACTGGCACACAGTGCACCAGTGTGCCACTTAGGAATCTGATCAGATCAAAATATGTCACTGTAATCCAAAAATGGGTGGTTTTCTGAACTCCACCCTTTCAAATCAAAGTAAAATAATTCTTCTTCAGACTGGCAGAGAGCTCCAAAAGTTTCCCATAGATAATATATAACTTAATTGGCAGCATATTCCTCAAAATATTCCTTTTACTTTTGAGCAAGAAAATATGATGGTTATAACTAACTTTTGGGGTGTTCAAAAGAAGTAAAACTTACATCATCTGTGTTCAGTTCTTAAATTAGCAGAATATTTCAGGGATTATTTATTAGTTTATAATCTGTAGGGGTTTTGGGGGTTTTTTGTTTGTTTGTTTTCTAACATCCGCAGTGCTTCTATGGCTGGGTAATGAATTGCCTTCTGTATCTATATTATGTTACACCACAAATTTTGGCTCAAACAAGGCTCTGGCATAAAGCTTTTTCAGTTCCTCTCCCCATTTTTAAACAAACCTCTGAACCCCATACTATACATCTCATCTTGTATTTGCTAGCCAACTATTTTAATCACCCATTTAACGAGCCTAAGTATTACATGTACTTCTGAAGTCAAGGTTACCAGACCTCTTTGGGGAAAGAGATCTGACTTTTTACACACCTCAAATAATCTGTATTTTTGCTAGCTTTTTTCCTGTCTGCACTTTTCTTTAGGACACACAGACTCTCACCTATCATCTCAAAAAGACTGAAACTCCAATAGACAGACTCAGCAAGTAATCCACAACAGTCTCAGATGTCTGACTGATTCATAGCGGCCTGCAATTCCCATCCCAAGAGGATTAGGGTGCTTTGCAAACCAAAATGAATTTATTCTCATAATATCCTTTCATAGAAGAAAGTATCATCCTTATTTCTTTCAGGTGGGAAACTGAGGCACAGGAGAGCTATACAATTTGCCCAACATTAGAGGAGCACAGAATGATTAAACCTGATCTCCTATATTGAGGGCTGGCATTCCAAGCACCTGACCGAGGAAGAAACAATAAAAGCAACAAGCAGTTTCCTTCCACAGAAAGATAATTCAACTTCACATTACAGAGACTTTGCATCTTGGAAGATGAGGGGATCCAACAGAACTCTAGTGTTCTCCACTGGCACAGTGGACAAGTCCACAGCTGAACCACAATTCTGATAATATAATATAATATAATATATATTAATATAATTCTGATAATATAAACTGTTTTTTTGTTTGTTTGGGTTTTTTTAATACTTCAAAGGAACAAACTGTCTGCCAGCAAATCTTCATGTTCCATGACCTGGAAATACCCAAACACCTGTACTTGTAGATTTCCTTCGCTGACTTTCCCAAGTAAAATTTTCCACTGGACAAAGAGGTTTTTTTCTTTTTCCCCCATCCAAATGCAGTAAAAAGTGGCTGTTTCTATCACAGTTCAATTTCTAAAACAACATCAGTAAAAGCAACCCATATACACCAGATGAGTAGCAAAGTACCAGCTACCGCTCTGCCTCAGCACTCACCAGAGCAGATGAAATGTGGAACCTCAGAGCTTCTATTAATGTGGACTTTTAGTCTGTACAAATGTTTGCATATCATCATCTGTCACATATTCACAGGGCAATCTATTTTTAAAAGCTAAACACAGCACATGCAATCTTTTTTGCCTTCTGAGTGGAAAGAAAAACTCCATTAAAAAAATGTATTTGCTATAAAGCCACTAAGCCAGTTCTGACAGCAGAAACTGTTTCACCCGAAAAGTGTAAGACTAGCTACAAAAGAAACATAGTTATAGCAGGACTTCCCTGCAGGGTGACCACATCCAACACTAAGTTTACTATCATCAAAAAACGACTGCTTTACTAAATAACAGTGTTCACATAAATCATGAGCATACAGGCCTCAGTGCATGTTAGTGGAAGAGAGTCACTTGCATATCATTACAAGATGCTTTTAGACCTTTTAAGAAAGAGCATTTATTCTCGTAACGCCTAGAGTCAAAATGGTGTCATCTATCAGGCAGGTTTCGATCAGCATGCATCGCTCCCCCATTCAAAAGTGCCTGCTCTGATCCATGTGGGAGCTTCCTGCTGTGCATGCAGCTCTGGCTCTTTACCAGGCACGTACGCTTTCTTACCAACGCTTACGTGCAGTGCCAAGAGCTAAAGATTTGTCATCCGAGACCATTCTTCCACCTAACAAGCCAGTATGTAAGGTATGCCACATTACCTTTGGGCAGGTAATCTCGGTCTGCTGGATCATGATAAGGGCAGATGCAATCAGAGCTCCTTGACGTACATAGTTCACAGGATCATTCGTCATTGGCTCAAGCAAATTAATTGCTTCCTAAAAAAACAAAAACCAAGAAATAAGCAGTCACAATGTTAATACTATTATTTTTAGTATCCCAGGATTCAGTACTCTAATGGAAGGTTATCAGATTGATGCTATGAGATATACTTTTTAATATATTTTTCCTATTCTTGGTAAATGAAGCAGAAAACTGTATTTCTGTGGATTTTCAATCAGGAAGAAAAAAACCCACAAAAAACAAGTGATGGATGGAACAAGATCTACCTGCAGAAATAGGGCAACAGATAAACAACAGTTGTTGTAAGCAAGAGATGCATTCAGCACATTAAAACTACTGACAGGCCTTAAATAGTACACATAAATTATTCATACACTTCCTTCACCATTCTTCCCAACAAAATGCATCAGCGTTACCTTCACTTTCTGCGTAAGGAACAAATGCACCAGAGATATCAAACAACGTGTTGGAAGTTAGAAAACGAGATGGTAAACCAAACCAAGTCTAAAATTCTTGGCCTCACACTTTATTGTTAGAACCTGTAACATTTAGCATCACATGAAAGCATTTATTTCAAACCTACATCAAGTGGGGTGGCCTCTGAGCACCCATAGAGTAAATCTAGGTTTTGAAAACACTTCAAAAGGCTCTATTGCTTCTTCAAATTCAGTAACTTCCCAGCTAAGCACAACAGGAACATGATCCATGATGATCTATCAGAAAGCATTCCTTTCAATGCCGTCATTGATTATGAAAAGCTATACAAGAGTCTATTGTAACAATAAATGCTGCTTCGATGTACCCAGGACCAGCATGTGCAATTTGAGGCATCTCAGACTAAATCATATCTTTAGGCACATTTTTTAATTTCCATTTACAGTTCTGCCACTTTGCAAGCCATGACTTAAACATATATAGAATTATTACAGACACAAATTAATTCCTAACTATGCAAGGTCCTCAGCGCACATTACACAGGACAACTGAGCTCATCTAAACTCACTGCTGCCAAAAAGAGATCCCTCTCCTTCCTCAATTTCCCTTCAGCCATCCAGTCTCTCCCCTTTCCCTGTGCTAGCTGCAGCCCTTGCCTCACCTCTCAGTGAGCTTTTCCAGCTCGATAACTCGACAGAGAACTGTTCCCTTTTTCGTTGCTGTTATCTGGGTCAGTTTTCTGTAAGTTTGTGTCTGAGTCAGCTCACTAGGGAGCTGGACATGAGACAGAGCAAAAGGTGGCAGGAGGGACCAAGACTACCCGATTCAACAGCAGCAAGTTGCTAGTGGGCTCAGCCAGCCTTGATCAACCACGCTCTTCAGATTTAAGCAGAATAAACCTTAGATAGCAGTTTGTACAGCCATGGGCTGCACAGATAAATTTGGTCTGTAGCAGTGCAAGGGCTTTCTAAAAGCACCCTGAAATTGCATGTGGAGCAAGCTGTTAGATACCCTTTGGAACAGGAGAGAAAACAGACACCCTACAAAGCCCAAAGAGCTCTTTTAATGTATTATGTGATCTTCTGATTACAGAAGTCAGACAGAATCACTTGGCAATCTCTTGTATGGAGCTCTCTCCCGTCCATACCTGAACTGAGGACATGAGCAAATGCAATTGAGCGCATGAGTCTCCCAGCACAGACCCCTCTTGGTGTCACTTCCGTCAGGGTGAGGCTTTTAAAAAAAGCTGATTTTATACAAAACACTATTTCTAAGAACCACTTCTAGAATAATATCATGCCTTCGCTTAGACTACTTTTGCCAGCTGAGCTATCTTGCAGGCTTTGCTTCTCCACCTGAAGGTGACTCATTCATTCTTTGGCATGCATTCAATGCCATGTATGGAACATCCACTATGACAAAAAGCTGAACTTTCCGATCGCCAAAGCTGAATATATTTGGGCCTTCAAAACCTACTAATATAAGCTCTGGAAGACATGTCTGCATATAATCAGATGGTTTCGGTCTTTATCACACAACGTATCTGGAAATAAAACAGACTTCTTTGTGTGACTAAAAGCATTTCCACCTAAATCAACCTGTCAGATGCAGCAGGTTAAAAATAATTAGCTCCTTGATTCTACTTTCCACTTGAGAATAAAGCAACCTGGATAAAAATAGGTCTTCCAGTTTACTTTCAAGTCCACATGCTCTAGATACTGAAGATGGCAGGCAGCGCATGTCAGCATTCTGTGCATTTCACAACACAAGCGACGCGCTGGGGAGCGCTCACTTGCAAGAGCCACAGACCAAGGGTTTAATACTAGCTGAGGAAGGGATGATAACTGATAAGCGTGAGATTTATCAAAGACTTCGAAGCACGAAGTATTACTTCCCACATGGACAATCTGTGCAGCTGTTTTGAAACTGTGATTCAGTACCAGTACAGATTATATACACATGTGGGTGAAGTAGAGGAAGCTTATCCCCAAGTTTACTTGTGGCTTGTCCCAATGAGCACTCACTTCCCACAGCAGAAGTGGGAATCCTTCTACTCTAAAAGGTCCCTGTTATCATCTGTGAGAATTATCCTTCACTGATAAAGCGAGAATAAAATTTACTGGCTGTGAATCATACACCTGAAACTACAGTAAATTTCATTAAATTTCATTGCACTTGGCTTTACTACATGGATCTTCCATAAACTGTGTATCACAGAGAAGAAGTAAGGAGCTAGAGGTTATGCAGAACACCTGCTGTTTTACTGTCACTGGCACCCCCCATTTCCCCTAAAGCAGTCTGTAAAAGATCAACTCCAAGGGCAAAGGAGTATTGATTTTGGAGCAGTGAACATACATTTAAAGTTCAGTGGCAACTTGACAGTAAGAAAACTCTAAGAGAAGTTTTGAAGACAAAATTCCAAGAATATGGCAATAATGTATAAAAACATTCTTCTACTTTAGCTATTGTGTACAAGCAGGAAAAGAATCTCTATGCCCAGGACAGTTAAAGAATTTAAAGTACTGCTCTAGTCCAGCTGGCTAGCAGCGTACATGTGTGAGGAATCTGATCCACACAAATGTCTCTATGGAAGGAGAGAGCAGAAAGTCTTAGCAATGGATGGCTTCTGGTCCTCACCTTGTTTCCAGTGCCCGCACAGCAGATACCCAAAGCCATGGCAGCCCCATAACGCACATGGGGATTGTAGCTCTCTGACAGCAAAGAAACCACGCTCGGACACTGCTCAGGAGTCCTAAAGAAAGGCAAAAAAAGAATGTTGTTTGTTATTATTGTTCTTCAAAATATGGAGACTTCACCCGGTTCATACTAGGAAATCTAAAACTGTCCTTCCACACTGTGTTTTGCATTTCTCTAAATGGACTGGGTCAGTTTTCTGTAAGTTTGTGTCTGAGTCAGCTCACTAGGGAGCTGGACATGAGACAGAGCAAAAGGTGGCAGGGGTGGAACAAATGGACTAAGAGCAGAACAGGGAAGTGCACAAATGAATAAAGTTCCCTATCACTGCAGATATCACAGTTCCCACTACCAAAGTCTTCCTTTTTAGTGCATGTTTTCTGCCTTTAAAAGATTACTCAGCAGAATGATATATCTATTGAGATGGAGGTCTTTATCTTTAGAAATCATGCTGCTGTGACAGACTTCCTACCGGCAGAGGTTTACTCTCCATGAGAGAGGCAGTACTAAATCTCCCATCAGCAGACACAAAACCCAACTCCAGTGTTCAGCCAACCTTCAAGACTGGTGGGACCCAAACTCCCTTTCGCAATCACTGCTTCTCCTGACTCTTCCTCACCTCCACCTACTGCTGTAAATCAAAGCATGTGAGGAAATGCTGATGCAACACACACTTCCAGCCAGTCTATCAGCAATGTCTACTGTTGCCTCCTTACAATATCACGCTGTGATGTTGCTGCTTTTTAAGAGATCTGAAAAGGGAGCATATGCTCCATCATGCCTCACCCCTGGGAACCAGCGTCCTGTTGGTCATTACAGCAACAGAACTTCTAGCCCAGCGCTGGGGGAGAAGAAAGGGAACCCTTATTTTCCTACAGCAAGAAGCACATGTTGCTAATGCATACAGTCTTATGAATATTGAGTATTTCTGAAGTAGGGCAGAACTCACTTGCAGGTGTGGATATATTAATTTCCCTCCTGTCTTTGTAGTCATATTTATCACTCTTAATTTTGATGCCACACAAACCACTTCATAATATCTTATACTGCCAATTTCAACATTTCTAATGCAGCAAAGGCAAAATTATTTGTAAAATAAGCATCTCTGTGTCAGACAAGTCTGCATTCTGAACTCATTGCAAGCACAACCATCAGAGCTAACCTGTTAAACTTACAATCTCATGACACCATGAACACAAGAGCAATGCACGAATGTGTTTGGCGAGTATATGCTCATGAAAAAGGAAGATGGGAAACTATAAATTGCAAGTGATTTAATTACGTCTGTTTTCAAAGTGCACATCATCTGGTTATTCACTCCATCTCACTGTGTCTTGCAGCCCAGACTGGCTTTTTAATTGTCACATTCACAATCCTAAAAGCAGTCTGGCAAACCATTTACTTTGACCATAAACTGATTTCAGTCTGCAATGTACAAAGAGCCAAGAACACCTTAGTTTTAGTTTCCCGTCTTACGTTTGCTATACTGAAAGATGGAGGTTGGCGGGTAGCAGCAGTACCTGTTGTACGCAGGAAATATAGCATCATGTAGGATCATTGTCTATCAAAGCACTCAACAGCTCAAAAAGTAGAAAAACCATTATGAAGTATGCTCCAGCATTGGTTTTACTTAAATGAATACCTGAATCATAGAAAACAGAAGTAAAAAAGACCTTAAGCAATAATCTAGTTCATTCTCTTCTTTCATTGTGACTGGGGACCAAAGACATGCTGATATAACCACACACTCATACTTGAGTTATACTCTACACACAAAATCAGTTAAATTTCTACTCTAGCTGTTATCTCTTCCCATCTCAACCCTTCTCCATAGTCTCCTCCGATAACTAGTCCTAAATTCCTCTTTACACTCCTCTCTCCTGCTCCAGCTGATTGCAGACAGGCAGCACCGCCAGAGAGGCTCCAGTCCTCCTCCAGAATTGCTGAAGGGACCCGAAGGCACCCAGGTTGCAGAGGCTACCCAATGTGTCAGCAGTAATGGCAGCAGGTACCCAGATCTCCTACCTCACCCCTGCTTCCAACAGTCTGTTTCTTTATGTGTTTTCCTAAAATATCCACATGGGGAAAGAATCCCATCTACCACCACCACCTTAACAAAAATCCAAACAGCCGCAAAAAAAAAATACACACGAGAAGAACAAATACAAAGTCGCTGTAAACTTTGCCACCTCTAAGATGCAGCTGTGATGACAAATTTTAAGAAAGAGGTGAAGAGCTGGGAAATGGAATGATTCTGTCCTGCAAGCAAGCAGTGGGAGTGAAGACTATAAACTAAAAGCCACATTTAAAACTACCTGTCAGTCTCTTGCTCAAGTAACAGCTTGGATGCTGACAATGTTTTTTTAAAAATGAGCTGATGTGGAGACCAGGAATCACAAATCCTGTAATAAATGAGCCCCAGCATTCAGTTGCACAGAAGACTTCAGCTCTTGCACAAAGACTCTTAACACCTTTGTGTTTGCTTTACTTCAGCAAATGTTGAACAGGCAGATTGTGAGCCAAAGAAGAGAAAAACATCTTGTGGCAAAGATGTGATTATGCACTTTGAAGCATTAATCATTAAATTCCTGTTCAGAAAGCTGGATTTTATAGAATCATTAACTTGGACACATCTTTGTGTCTGAAGGCTCTGAAGTTCCAACACAGTTTTTATTATAAAATCAGGATTAATGTACACTAATTGATTTTGGAATTCTTAGCCAGATTTACATTATTTGTGGCCATTATTTTAAATGCTTTTATCTCAACTCTATCCATAAAACGGTCAAATGTTTTGACAGGGGGCCTTCTATAAATCCACTTTAGGAGTTACAGATACTTAAAGGGTCCCACCACTTTTCCCAGTAACGCAGTCTTCTCAAACCCGCAATCGTCAAAAAGTGTTGTCCCACGTAACAGAGAACTAGAAGGCAGAACCACAAATGGGTTGAGGAAGTCAGAGCCTTGTAAAAACGCTTAATAGAGGAATAGGACTTCAGTACACAAGAGCACTGTTGGCATCAATGCTTAAGCAATAACATTTGCTTGCTCGCTTTATGGGTGAGACGCTTTAAAGTCCTACACACAGTTGCCAAAGGTTAGCCCATATAAACCCAAACCCACACTTAATAACATTCATAAAATTAAAAACAATTCTGTCAAGTGATCAAAATTAAAAAGCCCTCACAAGCAGTTACAGGCTGCAATCGTGCTCCCGTGGCATTACTTCCAACTGGCAATCCAGCTGGGGAATATGTTTAAAACACGACCACATTCTCCTCCCCCTGGCCCGAGGCTTTCACCCTTCATTTCGAGCACAGCCACGCGAGCTGCTGACTTGGCAGTCAGCACAGCGGAGGGGCAGGCCCGCTGCTGACGGAGGAAGTTCCCACGTCACTGGTACCAAGCCCCACGCAGGTTCCCAAACAAAGTCCACCCCTCTGGCTCCCTGCTGGAGACCTCCACCGCTCCGTTGTGCTGATGGCTGAATCAATGTGGTTATTGAGTAGAAACCTCTGATGGGAGAGGGAGAGAAGTGACAAAGTGTGAGAAAGCTTAAAAGCAGTACTAAAAGATAAATGGTTTATCAGAAGTCACACTCAACAACAGGCTACTCCTAGTCAGTCCTAATACGGACATCTGTCATTACCTCAAGTTCAACATAGAAGATAACATCACATGAAATACCAGGATAACACCTGGAGATTTAGGGGGCAAAAGTTTCATCTCCAGACACAGTTCCCCCCCACCTCTTCAAAGTCATAGTAAAAATTCTAAATCTGGAGTACACTTGATATATTGTGAGGACAGAAGCAACATACAATAGTCCTCTAGTCTGACCTTCCCATAACAGAGTCCAGTAATTTAATCTAAAAATTCCTGCATTAAAGCCTAAGGCATGTCTCTAAACTGGGTTGTGTATCTTAGAAAGATAGGCAATGTCTATTTTTAAACCAAATTATCTTTAATGCACTGGTTCCTTCCTTTTTTCCTAACACTGGTTTTGCTCAAGCAGTTTGCTTTTGCAATTACATTTTACTACAACAGCAAAACGACGACAAAAGAATGACCTGATTATTTCCTTCATTTTCATCTGAAAATTGCTCAACTGCTCCTACATAAGGCATCAAAACAGACGTCAGTGAACCCAGACCCATATACAAAAAAACAACATCGCAACTAGCTTCAACCTTGTTCTCTGTTACCAGGAAACTAAATGAATCAAGAAGCCAAAAAAGGCTAAAAGTTTCTTCTATAGGACTTCAGCACAGTAGCCAGCTACAGCTTTGCTTCCACCCTACACCAGGGTAAGTCCTACTGCTGTGATATATGGGCTGCAGGTGAAGGACTTCCTCCAAGACCCAGTTTGGTTTGTTTCAGAAGTCATTAACAAAACCGTAAAGAAAAATAAAGATGCCCCAAAACAGCAATAAGAGATTCTCAGCAAAACATAATAGCTAGCATTTTATTAGTTTTACTCACCAACTGGTTGCTCTCAAAACCTCCGTGAGAAACAAATACCCTACGTGGCTAATTTTGAATCTTCCCTGAAACCAGAACCAGAGAGAACATAAAGGAGCTGCCTAACTCCTGCTCAATGTCCTTAGCCTTAGCCTCAACTTGGATCTCATTCCTGGGGATGTTCGTCTCCTGGATATAATTGAAGTGACATTTATAGGCATATAATATATATATATAAAAGCTGATACTTAGCTTGTAAGCCCCTAGAATTTCTGAGAAACCAAAGACAGTTTTGGATTCTTTACTACTTCCAAAGAGGGAGGAAAGAAAGTTCTTCTTAAGCCTCCAGTGCAACAAATTCACAAAATAAACCCCAGGATGTCAACTGTTACTAACACAGACTAATATGACAAAACCACCAGAACAGATCAGCTGGACAGGGAAGGTGGTCAGTTCTGCTTTCAATCCACGACGTTGACCATGGAAGGTTCTCCATAGTTTGGAGAGAACCCTGAAATTCTATTTCCTTTTCACCACAAAACATTTCTTACAGCAGCGTTATTAGGAATCTGTAAGGAACCTAAACTGGGTTTTTTTCTGAAGGTAATTACAACTGCAACATCTGCAGATACTGTAATTCTTCGTAGGCTTTGCCTACAAGAGCCTTATTGGGCTACTGAAAGTTGAGGAACACTGTTAGGTACATCGACTCTGTTTAACAATCCACTTTAATCTTTTTTTCCAAGAGGCATGCAACAACCCCACAAGACAAATTAAAAACTCAGATTGCCATATCTTGAAGCATATTCCACTTAGTTTCTTAGATCACAGCCCAGTTAGAATCACATCCAAATACCTTTGCGCAGTTTATCTCCAATTCCGTAAATTGCATATCTTGAAGGTTGCAGGACTATTGCCATTTCTCTTTACATTTCAGCAATATTTAGACATGAAACATGTATATGTATATAAGGTAGCATCAATAAGTAAATAAACAGAATATTGAAAATAAACCATCACATCTTGTGATTGAGACTAAAAATGGAAGCCTCTGAAGCATCACTAACACACACTTATTTTTTTAGTCTAAATATTTAAGGACTTTACAACTCAGTAAAAAATGAAATGTCAGAGAATTAAAGAACAATGTCAAATATATCTTTTAAATTCCTCATTAAGTCTCCCCAGTCATATTTCAAAAGATTCTAAATATTTATGACTTTCTAAACTATTGGACATGAATTAATCATTTGAGAGAGAACTATTTCCACAAGTTGCTTTGGCAGTGCGGTGACAGATAAAAAACAGAAAGGCTTCATTTCCTCCATGAATGAGTTAATAAAGGAGGAATGCAGATATCTAATTGCACAATTTGCAGTCATTTCTGAAGGGGGTGTGTATAGCAGAGGGGGGAAAACATAGATGGAAAACGCGCAGAGAAAAATGCAACAAACGGACATATTTCGGTGTAGACTAAGCATGGGTGTAAACCCCGTCTCCTTCTCTCTCGACAAAAAGGATCCGAGCTATTCCCGTGCCAGGAATTTCCTGCAACTCTCTCATGCGCAACACAGCCTCCTTCTCCACAATGTTTTTCTCTGAAATGCCTCCTGGTTGCCTAAGCAAGACTTGCTAAAGAATGAGAACTTCTAGGAGGCCTCCCACTGTCAGGAGAATGAGGCTGAGTGTTCAGCAGGTGAACTTGAGGGATACGCACCGATTGAACAACACTGTCACCAGCGTCAGCTCACATCTAATGTAGACGTGGCTCCATTCAAATAAAATAGTATTGGCAATTTGAAAACAGAAATAACAGCAAGGGGTGGGAAAAAAATAATATCTATGTATGGTTCAAATATTCCAGTTACGGTGGACTATGAGTGGGGTCTAGCAAGATTTAAGATTTAGCATCATTAACACAGGAGAGGAGCTGGACATGGGGGCAGGACAGAAGCCTGCACAAAAAGCCTGGCCAGAAGCACGCAGTGAAGAACCCACCGCAGATCTGTAATAGATATACAGGAAGATGTGTTTCTCAGAAATGATTCAAACCTGGGAAAGTTCAAAAAACATCACAAAAGACAGATAAGTTTTCTAGCCATCTGAAATGAAAAAACGCACCAAGCAGGGATACATGCTATGCAAGCCTACATGCAACCAAACTAGTATCATCTTCCTCTGCAAGTTCCTAAGAAAACTCTGTTTTCATCTGTATTTAAAAAAATCATTTCCTTTTCAATTAGATACGAATGCGTTTACACAGCTTTCATCAGAGCAATCTGCAGGCAACAGTACAGGCTTCAGCTGGTGCTTCATCACAGTGCCTCCTCCCTCCCAATTTATTTAATTTAGCCATTCTAGTGGCTAAAGAGATTATTTTGGTCATATAAATGACATTATAACATCCACTGAGGCATTCCAGAGAAGTGGGAACACTTGATTTTCACTTTGACCAAAACAACTCAACTCTTTACTGCAGTAGCCAGCAGTGGTGCTTCTCAGATGGTAAGGTCTGTGAAGAAAATTTGTAAGAGGTAATACAGAACTCTCAAGTTGACAAAATTACACATCTATAACTCTGATACTTCCCCCACGCTGAAGTAATTGAGGGATAGTATCTACTGTGCTGGGAAAGAGAAAATGTGAAAAGTAAAAAACAAACCAACAAACCCCCTCTTTCAAGATAATGCTCCAGCTCCAACACAGGCTTGCACCAGTAACTGATGCTGATGATTAGCAGATGGTTCTGATAGATATATTGTCTGTTTTTTTTCCCCCCAGAAGTTTTAATTCTGTTCCTTAAATTCAGAGATGTGACATGAAGATCTGCATGTGGCATACACCCACAAGTAGACCACTGAACTCAAAGGATTAATCTAGCTTTTACTATACATTGGTGGTTTTACTCCGGAACAATTTTTTTTTCCATTTATGATGCAGACATACCGCCAATAACTTCATCTCCAGAAAGCGGTAATAATTCCAGCCACCTTTCAACAAGGAAAAAAAAGAGCTCAAGTGTCAATGATGAAGGAAAACAAGCTTCATCCGTACAATCAGAAAGAGTGAACACTGGCTGTGTTTAAGCCAATGGAAATTTTGGTAAAGATTTGATGTACAGTTAGATTAATGCCAGGAGAGCCTTCAACATTTATAAAATAAAACAGAAGTTGATTAGACATAGTTGAGCTTAAGGAAAACTGAATCCAAATGCTCATTAGCCCAACACAGCGTTGTCCTGTCTCGATTTCTGCTTTTCGCATGTTTTCGTGTGCTCTGCTCTCTCAGTACTGTCAGGGGTGACAATGGGGAGGCGGTCAGAGAAGGAAACAGAACTACCATAGCTGGATTAATCTTTATTTCCTAATATACACTTTTCTGAAGAATAAAGATATCAAAAGTCAATTGCAAATGCATATAACATGGAATCTTACCAAAGGCTTCCTTTAAACAGGAAAAATAAGGAACAAGTGAAAACTACTTTGCTGGAAATTCTATTGTATGATTTGAACACACTAAATCAAGTATTTAAATAAATTTCTGGCTGCAGCTTTCTCTTTTTGGCCCCAAAGTAGTTGTAACCGAAAGATATGAATGCCTTTAAAAAAAATAAAAACAACATTGATTCACAGTTCACTGAGGACCCGATTCCCAGCTCAAGCCTGGTGAGCACCAGCAATTCACGGAATGTAATGGCCGGTGACATACAGGGGGCCAGACCATGATTTCGTGTTCTCTTCCAGCCTTAAACTCACCACTCTGTTACACACTTGTCCAGCTAATGTCCTTGGAAGTGAACTCTATTTCCATTTTAATGTAGAACTATAAGACGATGTTAGAGACCATACACACATCTGACTGAAAGTTGGAAGGTAACAAAAGAGAACACTCATAATAATAAAAAGCAGCTGCATGAAGAAAGATTTAAAGTAACAGCGCACACACTTAAGACAGTATGCTAGATAATACTTTTATAAAATTAGTCAAGAAAAAAATTGGAGTGTTTACAGGGCAGCAGAACTTTTTAGGGTTAACTGTGCTTCCGTCCAGAGAGCCAGCGAGCGCGCAGGCATACGCACGCTACGGTGCATATAGCTACCATATTGTAGCGTGGAGGGTCGTTTACAGGATCTGCACATCCTGATGCAGCTACACGGAGCATTCAGTACTGGAGCACTGAATCAATTAACCTTCTCTGGCTCTTTTCCAGCCAAACCCCCACTCATTTACTTCCCTGCTTTTCAAGCACTGGAGCTGGATACACTGGAATGAGTCAATCAACAAACAAGGGCAGCAGCAGACTGAGAGCTTTGCTAACGAACAAAGAGAAAACTGCACATAGACTCTGCTAATCAGTTAAGTAAAATCATGCAAAGAATGGAAGAGAAAGGACAGCAAAAAAAGAACACAACCTTATTTCTGTCTTTTTTTAAATGTGGCAAGAATGATTCTTCTCCTCCATTCAAGAGCTGGAGAAAATACCTGAGTAAGAAATACAGTTTTCCCAAAACAGAAATTCTTAATCTTGGTGTTAGAAGAAACATAAGTGCTAAACAAAAGCACACAAAATTATAAAAACCAAAACCATAACTTGTTTTCCAGAAAGTAGTGAAAAAAAATCTTATCTTAAAATCCACCATGTGATGAAAAAGAAAATTACAAAGGATCTTCCTGGATGCAAAGTGAACTCTACTAAAACGCAAGAGAAAGAGGTAAGGCTTTCTTCACCTGAAAATTGCAACACATCGAATCTTCTCAGTAACTGAGCATTTGTTCAGCTGAACGCGGTGACAGCTGTTTTAGTCTCTGCTTGAAGGGGGAAATGTAAGCGTTAAGTCTTCAGCAGAGTTGAGAGAGAAAGAGAGAGAGAGAGAAAAGGCTGTGCTTAATAAAAGCCCTGCTCAGATTACAAAAACAAGCGGTTTACTCACCCCCCCCCTCCAAGTAATGGGTAAATTTAGATGTCTCAGTTCCATAAATCTTTACGGTCCCCTTGAGACTGTCACCAGTGTTTTATTGTCTACAGCTTCCTGACCCTCACCTGATAAATAAGGAGCTGTAGACGTTAAAACGGAAACCTCATACATAATTTCTGAAGTTATTTTTGGGGTGACCCTCTGTGGAGAAATGGGATTCTTAATAAGGGGAAATATGGGAACTGCCGTCTGCCTACGCACACGCTGCTGGAGACTAGACACTCGGGAGAGGAGGAGTTGCATACACACAACGTGAGCATCTGCCTTTGCATCAGTTTGTACTTATAAAGAGCAAATCTACGTACACTGTATCTAAAGGGAGCCATTTGGCATCCAAATTCATCTATCGCTTTTTACTGCTGTAGGGAAAAAAGAGGAAAAAAAAAAAAAGGCAAGCCAATGCATTGCTTACTTTTCACAGCTATTGAATTGTCTCCTATGATCTTCTGAAACCTGAGCCTCGCCATAAAGGGGAGACCAGACCACTGAACCCTACCAACCAGAGATGGACACAAGACAGGACTTTAATTTTTAAGACCTAATTGCGCTCAGCAAGGCACAGGATAAAAAAATTGCATACCAGCTCAGACATGGTTACAGTATCTCAAAATAGCAGATGACCAGTTTACCATACTGACCATGCTGGCCTTTCTTCAGGACTATCCTGGACCAGAGAGGAACAGTGAACTCTTGCATCGTACACAATTCCTGCGCAAAATACAGCTCCTGGATACATTCTGCTGGACACAAAAATGTCCTATCCTTTACACTTCTTGAACAGGTCTGGAGTTGGCAATGGATCTTTGTCGCCTCTCTCAGTAACAGGAGAACCCAAGCAGGACTACCCAAGTGACGAACAAGGAAACAAAGTGCGTTGGGCAGCTTTACTGATCCTCCTGGTGATCATCCCCACCATTGGGGGGAACATACTTGTCATACTGGCGGTGTCTCTGGAGAAAAAGTTGCAATATGCTACCAACTACTTTTTGACGTCCTTGGCGGTGGCAGATTTGCTCGTGGGTCTGTTTGTGATGCCGATTGCCCTTCTCATGATATTATTTGGTAAGTACAGCGCGTTTGTTTCATCAGGCTAGCGTACGGGGTGCAATTTGGGGAGGTCTCATTTAAACAGAAAAACCATTTGCTTTCCACCATTACAATTTTAAAAATCACTTGGATCCCAGTGCTGCTAAATCTTCTCTCCCTCTCACCTTAATATAGCTTAATGTCTTTATGGGAACTATACCCACTGTGGATATTCTCTGCTTTGAAACAAACCATTCAAAAATCACCCGAGACTTAGAACTGATAGTAAATTGGAGCTGGACATGGGAAATCACATTTTGTACAGTGTAATATTATTTTTAAAAACATCAGCACAATGTTGGTATCTGTTCTATTGGATATTACACTAATTGGAGGCAGTCTTCTCTTAAAAAAAGGTGAAATGAAGACTAGGTATCTGTTCAGTACACTGAACATGTTTTTAACTTTCTAGGAGTCAGGCACCTGCTTTTACCTCAGTATTGACTCCAAGCTCCATGAGCAGTCAGAGATGGTCCCTGGGACCATCGGTGACAACAAACTTTACCAGTATCGGTTTCAGAGAAACCGATTTTCTCCCACCCTGGGGGAAGCGGCAGGTTCGTAAAGCATCCCAAAGAATTAACTCATCTGTCAAGCCACGGAAGCATCAGTCTGTGTACCTAATGTCTGAGACTCAGATTTACCATTTAGTCTGGTTCATATGGAATAAAATAGGTATTTTTTTACATGAACATACCTTGGGTGTGACACTTTCTTTCTGATTAGTCATTACAGAACAAGCATGACTTTTTCATATTCTCTCATGCCTAGCTTTATTTCAGATATTGCTTTTGACAACTAATCAGAGGCAGCTCCATGTGAAAGTCTCTCTCTTTTACTCCTAAGGTTTCTTTAAGAATACATTTTAAAAGGTCTATTTTTGTATCACACAAATGGAAAAAAAAAAATCAATGAGATGGGTTTTTCAATAAACTTACAGATTTACACAACTGTCTTTAAGGTATAGATACCACTGGGCCCTAGATAAAGAAAGGCTGCAGGAGTTCATTTTTTCCTCTGCTAGATCTCTAAGAGTTGCCTGAGCAACAAGCAAACACAATCATAAACTTTATTTCAGAAAGGCCCTCAGTAGCTTTTGTTTGCTGCAGAAGACTGGTATCACTTTATTAACAAATGTCTTTATTCACTAAATGCCTTGAGACTGAATTTCTGTATACTGAAGACTGCTTCTCCCTAAAGAGAAGTATGAATTGGAGGTCAGAATTCAGTGCTGAGATCATAAAACAGTTTATAAAAAGAAAAATGAACGTACATGACCGGGACAGTGATTTCTAACTTGAAAAGAACACAGTCACTTATAAAGACCCTTGGTATGTCATGTATGTGCACGTGTGTGGAGGCAAGAAACAGATATGTACATACATACCTACACACAGATACTGTAACTGCTTAGTTCCTGCCAAAGGCCTCATTAATAATAAAAATAAAACTATTCACCATAAAAGGTACTAGTATTGGACTAGCAATCAATACAAAGGGAAGGCAAGTTCTGGATTTTCTGGAGTTGTTTTTTGGTGCTGGTAGAGTTTTTTTGTTTTGGAATTTTTTGAATTATTTTCATTTTGCTAGACTAGTAAATCTTTTCTTTTTAACTTTATAAAGAGACTACTGCTCCTTAATCTCTCAATCAATCCAGTGCTAAACCCTGGTTACAACAGTTTAAAGCATGTTAGGAATCTTAATTTAAAAGTCAAAAGTATCTTTCATGTTGCAGGAAGCTTACAAGAAACTAGCAAAATTAGTTATAATTAACTAAGTAAGACTGCGACCAGCCTTTCACATCGCAGTGGTTAAAACTGACATTTCTTGCATACAAGTCTCTCTTTGGCAGCCAACCAGAAAAACTGCTTTGCCTCTTCACCGACTGGGAGAAGATGCTGAGGTGTTTATAGAAGTTCAAAGCATGAGCAAAACATGAGGAGTTACTGGAATGAAGCTAGAACAGGCATTTAAATACACGATAAGTCTAAATCTTGAACCTACATTAGCCAGATAACTACTTGAACACGGAATAACCATTGATAGCCAGAGAGCCACTTAAATCCAGCCTCCTGGCACCTCCACACAGGAATGTTTCCATAATAATGAAATAGCTGGGTGCAGCTTCTAGATATGGAATACAAATATTATGCTTCCGATTTGGGACTGATATCTAATTATGTGGAGGGTATTTGAGGGAAAAGGTGCGAACTAAAGTGCAGTCACATTAAATTATCCTGACTGTAAAAAACTAATGTGTCACACAGCGTTCAAACTCAAAACCTACTACAGAGATTGGCTCCGTGCCCTGATGGTATGCTTACAGAAAAATCTTCAGAAACAGACTGTCTCTGTAATAAAGAGCCGCTCCTTTTAAAAATAAATCAATCAATCTGTAACTCACTCACAGGTATAATACCATAAGCAGCAGATTATTTGTTCTCAGCAGAGCGATCAAAACGTACTCTGGTACAAATACACACTGCAATTTTAATTTAAGAGTGCGAGTGTCAGAATATACAAACAGTTCATTGCTTTTATTGCTTGCTAAATTCTTCTCATTTCTTCCAAAAGGAGGAGGGCATGTTACGAAGTAATTGCATTCTCCAAAATCTAGCTTTCAAAAGAGTTATCCAAATTTCTAACACTCAGAACTATTGAAGGAAAGCAAAAACGTTGGTGTTCATCGGATAGTGAAATTAGAAATAAACCTTGAGAGATCCTCTCATTTGGAAAGCCTGCAGCAGGAAGAAGTCTGTTGTCCACGGCTTGGTGGGCAATGGGTTACCTGGAGACCGTGCACGTACTATCTTTTAAAATACATTCTCTATTTCTGATATTTATCCACTTAAAAATCAGAAGGTAATGCTGATCGTCCTAGGCTGCAAACCATTATTTTAAAAATCTATCACAAGCAATCGCCATCTTAATCTTCCCCCACTACTGATGACAAACCACAGCAAATCTTCCCTTCTTGCTTGTGCAAGCTACCAGAGAAAACTACTTTAGTTGAGAGCTACTTTCCAAAATCTCAAATCTAAAGATAAGACAACAAAGGTTTATTCCTCACAAAGCAATTCTAATAAAAAAAAAAAAAAATTACTTCGGCTAAATTAAAAAAACTACATGACAGTGAACAACTACTGTTGAAGCTATAATTGTAGTAGAGGAATAAAGGCAGGCAGCCACGGGGGTGAAGCAGCAAGACAGCCTGGAAAAGCCAGGCCTAAGCAGTCCATGAAGCTGAATACTGACACGGGGGCAAACGCCACACGCGCAGGCTACAGGCACACGCACACCGATTTGAAGATTGAAGCCTAGGCTTAAGTCAGCTAGCGATTAAAAATATCCAATTTCCATCTCAGTAAAAGCATCGTTATCTAACGGCAACAAAACCCTTTACAGGCAACACATTTCAGCAGCCCGTGTAGCAGAAGAACAAACAGTTTCCAAGTCTATTTAAAGACCTCTCTTAATCATGCTTATACATGTACACAAGCAGTGCTTTCTCCCAAGCTTTCATAAAACCTTTTGGCTTATAGCAAGAGCAGCTCTTCTATACCGTACTTTGTTTTAAGGATTACACATTCCCAAGGTATTTCTTATAAATAAAGCTTTTGTTAAATAAATATTAATCAAGGGTAGGCAGTTGTGGTAAAAGCTCATTTTACTGTTCTTCAGGTGCAAGACAAATCTTAAAGCATATATTTGATCTTGTATTGACTCAAAATAAGGAAAATAATCTGCAACAGCAGCACTGCTGCAGTGCTGGGAGGATCTGAGGCAAGGTTTGTAGGAAGGAGGAACATTTTTATCTTACACCACCCAACAGTTGGAGAAACCAGACAAGTTTTCAGGTGGGCACGTTTGTCAAGTAACCTAGGCATTTAAAAAAAAAAAATTAAAAAATCCAATCCACTAGCTTGTTTAAATCAGCATTTCAGCTCCCAAGGATAAAGAAGGTGGAGAATCCCAGTCAGCCCAGTAAATGCTCTAGTCTGCTCCAACGGTGTGGATCTATACTAGGAGAATCAGAACTTCTAACGACCCAAACCAAGCATGACCTGCTAACGGCTTCATATCACGGCTTGGCAGGACATATTTCACCTTCAGTCTGAATTATAAAGCAGGACAACAAACAAGCAGGTCACCACCATGTTCAAGGGTCAGAGATGCTTTCTGAGTCCTGAGGGGAAATAAATATTCCATCTTTCCCCTACTCCCAAACTAACAGAATAGGCCAACAGTGATACATGCCACCACCACTAGGAAAGCACAAAATCTCAGCCCAGAGCAGTCCCTCCAACACTAGGCACAGAGCTTAACACAGGTATAACCAACAAATCAAAACAAGTAAAAGCAAAATACACCATAGTACGAATCCTAGACAACTATGTGACTCTTCTGGACTTTAAGGTATCAGTTTCACAATATTTGTTTTGTTTAAATAATAACCATATTCAATTCTTATCAGCTACTGCATTTAAAGTCTACTCTGATTTTGTTTGGATAAAAAACATCATCTCATACACACAAATATAATAGTACATAATGCTATAATCATGAATGTGATAACTTACTGCCTTCTGCACCCAGTTCAAAACAATACAAAAATAAAGACAAGACAAAGCTTTCTCTGTTCAGTTGTACTTACGAACTAACAAAAGCTCTTACAACTCATAAAAACGTACAAGGTTGCTTTGCGTAAGACAGCTGTTTAAATGCATCTATATTTAAAAGAAGGAAAAGAGCTTTTTGTTGCAAAATATTTGAGGGTTTTCTTCTGCAAAGAGTAAATTAGCTACAAAAGGAAAGAATTTATGACACTGCAATTCTCCAGAAAGCAAAGCAGTTATAATCCAGGGAGTGGCATGTAAGTACTCTCCAATGGAAGTATTAGCTGCTCACTTGAAATCCAGCTGTGTTACCTGCCATCCTTCAAGATGCAGAATACACCCTCCATTGTTCACGTTTTATCTAAACTAATCCTTCATCACAGAGTCAAAAGTAGTAGCATTATTTTTCTGGAGTGAGCAAAAACATTTAAAACCCATCAAATAAGTTATTTCTCTTAACTGTTTTTTCTCGCTTTTTTTTTTTTTTTTTTTTTTTTTTTTACAGCTGGTTACATGAGCCACAAGACATTTTGGTTTTCCTTTTTCTTTTTTCTTCAGAAAGACACCATACCTTACTGCCAGCTGGAAGTGTAGATAGAAAAATTTAATATGAGTAATCATTTCACCATGTACTAATTACAACTTTCTCATACCTGTCTGACAGAATAATTTTTTGAAGCATAATTTCAACCATGATATCTATTTTAGGAAATATGCAGCTAGATACTAAAATTTACTGGTTAATGATTTGAAAATAGACCTCCTCTCTCCCTTCTGCCTCACTGCCTACATCACCCTCACCTGGAGTCCACTGCTTTGGGGACGGGTGAGGTTCGCTTCAGGGCTCCATCCATCCGCTCTCTTTGTTTAACAGGCGAAGTTTCCCAACATAGGTAAGAGCACAGACAAGTACGTGCTATGTCTGACTTTATAAAATTTTCCGTCCTCTGGAGTTTATAATTCAAGCCAAGGCAGCACCATTATCATTTCTATCTATCAGTCATATTACGAAAAATTGTTTTAATCTCAAACTACTGCAACATTACCACATTGATAAGACTGGGCATTACAGCAGTCCAGCTCATTTGGCATTTTGAGCACACAGATCTATTTATTCAGAGCAAGGAGATTAAAACCAACCTGATTTATTAGAAACGTTGTTGTTTTTTTTTTTTTCTTAATTGTGATTCAACGAAGAAATAATTTCTCTGGTAATACTATTAATGTGCCTACCGATTGAGTACAGCTGAATTTTATAAGGAAGGAGAATATATTTAGTAGATCAACTTCTACCAGTAGAAACAGAAAAAACTTCTGCGTTCACACATTCTTTCCTAGCGCTACAGAACATTCTTATAGACATACAACAGTGAGGCGCACCTCAGATTGAACACTTAGCACTGGACTATAATACAAACTACTTGTGAGTGAAAATAAAGCAGTTAAGAAAAAAAATAATCAGAGTTTAATTAAAGTTCATTCGGTTTGGTATTGTAAACATTGGTGGGTAGACCCAGCTCTCAAAAACACAAGCCTTTTGGAAAGTTGAACACTACAAAACCTTTATCTTGGACACAATGCAGTTGACAGACCCTATGTTCGTTATGAAGATTAACATGAAAGACAGATAACTACTGTAAGAAACAGGATGCCAGACTGAAAATCCAAACCATCGCTCTTGGGGAAAGGGGGGGGGGGGGGCGCGGGAAAAGACACGCACGAAAGCCCTTCAGTTTTTATAAAATCATTGCTGAGACAGAAGAGCCCTGCTTTGCCACATCAGTGCTCAACTGTATCTGGTCAAATGACACAGTAAACTAATTTTAAAACTGTGTGCACTAGATTCTTCAAGATCACCACTAAGATTCAACCATGGTTCTGCAGTGATTGACTAATACATTGGTTACGACCCATTATCTCCTCCATTTAATACAACCTTGAATCATAGAACTACCAAGGAGACATAGCTGAAAATAATCATTTAACAGCAGGGCGCAAGGACCAAGCAGTCATGGCCTATTTTTTAAAAACTTTTTTATCCAGAGTCCTTGCCACAAAGAGCTTATGATCTAAAAAGGACAAAAAGACAGGGAAAGGCTTATGATACACAAACAACCTGATCAATATGATGCAGCAACCATGCCAATTAGGGGCTAACTGAAACCCAAGACAGAATCCAGCTGAGGCAGTGGCAAAGCTCGGTTCCTGTAGTATTATGAACTTCTCAAAGGTACTGATGCTGAGGGAAAACGACACACTGAAAACTCTCAAAAAGCTTAGATTCTAATGAGTTTTCTCTTCTCTTTCAGACAATGCCTGGCCTTTTCCAACTGCCTTGTGTCCTATCTGGCTCTTCCTTGACGTCCTCTTTTCCACAGCTTCCATCATGCACCTCTGTGCCATCTCACTAGACCGCTATATTGCGATTAAAAAGCCAATCCAGGCTAGTCAGTACAATTCGTGGGCTACAACAATCATCAAAATCATCGTGGTCTGGCTCATTTCAATAGGTATGCAAGACTCGGAGACTAGAAAAGGAATGCAGAAGCTTTTCATGTCCAAAACAATAGGTGAAAGCTGGGCAAAAGGGAAAATTTGGCCAAGTACTATTACTTAGCAGACCCTAACACCTGGGCTGGCCTAAGTCCACATCTTGGATCATACATAGCTACATCATAAAATCTGCCTGAACCGCTGCTCCTCATCAGGCTTACCAGGAAGGGCAAGGATTGAGTAGGGATAATCATCACTCTTCTTCACGATCCTAAAAATCCAAAAATCAGAAGGCAATATCTGCATGCATAACATGTCTCCTGGGAAAGCAAGATTTCATGTTCCTGTGGTAGTATATTCAGTCCCAAACACAATTTTAAGCCTTGAGCAGATGCTGCTAAAATCTGTGCCTTGCAATTGTCTCATGAAGCAAGTAAAAAAAGGTTAATTACTTACATCAAAGATTGAAAGATAAATGAGTGGCTGGTGACATTCACACTGAAGACTGAGATGCACTGGCAATATAGCATATAGAAAGGCTAACTTCTAAGCAAAAAAAAAAACAAAAACAAAAACAAAAACAAAACAACCCAAAAAACCCACCTGAACAGCTTATATAAAGGATGCCAATGTATAATCTTTTATGATATTAGCGCCTCTGTGATGTGCATGTGGCACCTCACCTGTCTTTAATGCTTAAAAAAAATAAATCTGTTAAATGAGCTAAGGAGGAGAAAACATTTAGTTCAAATAACTTAATGCGCACTGCAGGCAGCCATAGGCATAGTGCTGTAGGTTCTGTGTGCAAGAGAAGGAACAAAATGATTCTGGATTATTAAGGCCAATGATGCACAGGAGAATGGGTACATCACCTTCTTGGCTGAGGCATACATGCCAAAACCCAAAAATTCCAACTTGAAAAAAAATTCTGGAAGAGCTGTGATGACAGGAGAAAAGATGCTATCTCTATTTAATCACAAAAAAAGGAAACTGTTAGCATGACAAGACACACACAAGTTGACCTTTTAATGCCTGATTTATTGTTATTAATCAGTGCTGTACTTTTTCATTTCTTTTTTATCTAACACAAAAGTACTCTGCAGCTGAGCCAGTGTTCTCCAAATCAAAGGTTAATTTGGTTCAATCCTCATTTTAAGTGTTTCCTGTATCTGAAGGTGTGCCTCTCATTAAGAAAGGGATCAAGTGGCTGAAAGGTAAATCATTTTGCTCTTGCTGCCTTCTACCAACTTCAGTAAGCAGAGTAGCAGAGGAATACAGTAAATCCCTAGATCTCATTAAGTGGTATCAGAAAACATAGCACAAATACCCTTCACCAGACAGCAAGGAACCTGTTGTTTTTGTTGTAATGTCAGACTGCTGGCAAATGAAGCACTGACTGTAATTTAGTGGTTATAAAAAAATCATTTAAAAGACAAGACTGCTAACTTTTTTTTTTTTAAACGAGTGGTGAATTACAGAGCTAGCTAGCCTCATTTAAACACTCTTAAATATGCAAGAGACTTTAAACAACAAATCCATCTCAAACACACACTGCATAATTCTGGCATCTATTTAACTACTTGTATATATAAAAGAGTCAAGCAAGGTGAAAAAAATCAGCTGTCTGTATCCAGTCACTTGATGTGGTTAAGATAAGAGGGAAAGACAAGTTTTATGTATTTACAGAACCACCCTTCAAAAAGTGCAAAGGTTACCCTGGGGGGCGGGGGGAAAGCAGATGGCATTAGGGAAACACATTTCACTGGAGGAAAAGCCATGCTAATTCTAACAACTAGAGTCAAAGCAATTCGTGTGTTTTACACTTGAGAAGCTGGCAACTTTATACTGCTTCCTCAGTCACTAAGGGTTAGGCCCAATCTCCTTAGAGAGGGCACTCTGTTAAAGCTGAGCTTGCCAAGTCTTACAAAGTTCTATTTGCCTCATTACCCACGTGATGCTCTCAACAACTCACGTTCTCTCCGTCACCCTGTGCCTGCTCCAGAGCTCAGGAACCACCTTTCTTTAGAGACCCTGAGGCTTCGGGCCCAAAAAAGAGATTGCAAGCGATTACCATATGCTGAAGTACTTGATTTTTCTCCTGTAGGCATTGCTATTCCGATCCCTATCAGAGGCATTGAAGATGGAAATGGCAACTCTACAAACATCACGTGTGTCCTGATGCCTGATCGTTTCCATGACTTCATTCTGTACGGATCAGTGGCTGCGTTCTTCATTCCCCTCACTATCATGATAGTCACTTACTTTCTCACAATCCAAGTGCTACGCAAGAAGGCCTACTTGATCAACAAGCCACCTCAGCGTTTCACTTGGTCAACAGTGTCCACAGTATTTCAGCGTGACACAACACCTGCCTCCTCACCAGAAAAGGTGGCCATGCTAAATGGCTCCAGAAAGGACAAGACTTTGTCCAATGACATGCCTATCTGCAGAACATCTACGATTGGGAGGAAGTCCATGCAAACGATAACGAACGAACAAAGGGCGTCAAAAGTTCTGGGGATTGTATTTTTTCTTTTCTTGTTGATGTGGTGCCCATTCTTCATAACGAACATAAGTTCAGTTCTGTGCAACTCCTGCAACCAGGAGGTTTTTCAAAAGCTTATGGAGATATTTGTTTGGATAGGATATGTATCCTCAGGAGTGAACCCCCTTGTCTATACACTCTTCAACAAAACATTTAGGGAGGCTTTCAGCAAGTATATCACTTGCAACTATCGGACCACAAAGCCTATCAAGGCCCTTCGGAAGCACTCCAGCAGAATCTCTTTCAGAAGCTCTGTGGCAGAAAATTCCAAGCTCTTTGTCATGCATGGGATGAGAAATGGGATTAACCCCATTATGTACCAGAGCCCAATGAGGCTGAGGAGCTCACCCATCCAAGCGTCATCGGCCATTCTGCTGGATACATTGCTGCTCACAGAGAATGAAGTTGATAAAACAGAAGAACAAGTCAGCTACGTATAGTGGAATGGCAGCTATGTCCGTATCATAGTATTACTGTATGTATTATTCTAGGTAACTGTGCTATAAGAGTGTATAAATACTATTGTTTTTGTTATTTATGCAAGCAATATCTTATAAATTTATATTAATTCCTCTCCTCCAAAGTCTCCTCTACTTTAACCCCAACCCCATGGTGGCAACCACAACTTCATTCCATGATAAATGACTAATGCAGAACTGTAGCCTACAGGAAGAGGGAAATAAATAAAAGCTAAACCAGTCTGAGTATCTGACTTCAGTTCTCATCATCTTCAGTCTCTTCAAAGTACATTTTTATAAGAAAAGCATCTCTGTACAAACACTTTAACATTCATTCTGGGAAGAAGACAGAACACTGTAGGCTGATGCTCTGCGATGAATTTAGCAGGGGGATACAAGCTTGCTGGTTTCAATTTAAATCCACCTTTACTCTGTGTAAAGAAAACAGCACACAAGCTCACTGCATTGCCTCCTACAGATACGTTCCTCTGCTGAGACTGCATATCCAAGTACCAGCTTTCCTTGTTCTCTGAGGGTTTGTGTATCACAAGCAGAATCACTCATTCCAGAGACCAAAAGGTGTACGTCCCCATTCCACAAAGGGTAAAACCCGTTCTTAGCAGGGTCAGAAAAAATTCCATGTGCTGAAATGATCCCTTTATGGTTTTACTGTAGGGGTGGGTAGAATCTCTTATCCACCTGAATTTCATCTCCGTTACTCTCACATACACATAAGCCTGGTATTGTCAGAGTTGTCACAGAAAACTGCCCTTTGTTCTTTTCCTACTAAGAAAATGAGAACATTTAACCAAAATAGGACAATAGCACATCAATAACCATGAGTAAAACAAGACAGGCAGTGCCTGGAACACCCCTTTAATTTACATGAACAAACTTCCTTGTGTATGACCATTGGAACTTCAGTGAAAGCCTTCCCTCATCCCATATAGCTCACACAAAGTAGAAAAATCACAGACAGAATAGGTATTTCACTTGAAAATAAGAGCAAGTGTTTAAGAGACAGCAGAGACAACAGTACTGTCTAGACTTGCACACATTCGCAGTTTAGCTTAGCTCAAAATAATTTCATTGGACTAACGGCATAAGACTACAGGTCCCAATCTGCACTCTCTCAAACATGCTCAAGCCTTCCATCAGAGCACAAAATTCATAGAAAGAATCGCTCCTCACCATCCGTAAAAGCTACCAGAGTCTATCGCCTGGGAAATCAGGAGCTTCTGACAGCTCCAGACCATTTCTCTTTGGGAAAGGAAATTGGATTTCCCCAAAGTACTGGAGTTCTTACAGTAAGCAGGCAGCTCAACATTTTTTTTTTTTCAATAGTTTCCATTTACAGTAAAATTTTCAGCTTGGGCTTTGTTTTCATTTTTAATGTTTTCAGAACTCTTCAGTTACACACTAAAATTATGTACAGCAAAAGGCTTAGGTTTTTTCATGCACAGAACAGAAAGTACTAAAGATAACATATCCTTCCAACATTTATTTATATATATTTAATTTAAAACATATGCAAGTTCGAAACAGAACCTAATGTAACAACTGCCAGAGAATTCCAGGAGAAAGTATTAAAAATATTTCTGTGGTACTTACAGTAATTTGTCTCCTTCCTCCCCTTTTTGGTGACAGACACTAGCCACTTAAGTTAGAATAAGCTCTAACTGCTCCTACTCCTCTTTCGTTAATCAAATTTTGATTTGTTTAAGAGGATCCCGTAGTTAAAAGCCAGAATTGATGGATTGCTATAGCTGTGAAAGATGCCTACATCTAAAAAGTATTTGAGAATCAAAAGCCTTTAATAAGACAGATTATTTCGAAGCTTAAGGAAGGAGGGAGTAGGAATAAAACAAACCCCAAAACCCCCAAAACTTCCAGGTACATAGCAGAAAACATCAGACACTAGTGTCTCATTTAACCTAAAGCAGGCACTCTGGAACCAGGTAAAAGTGCAATCATGTCCACGCACCGAGTGATCACCACAAAAAAATTAAAAGAATCATTTGCAATTCAGGAACCAGCCTTCACGAGGAATAACACCACGAGGCAAACGGGCACAGCACTGCTCTTGAGGGGTTATTTCCCAGCAGCCAGAGAGCAAGAAGCAGTCACCTTTGAAAACTCTCTTGCTACTTAAATAAATCCATGCCGATTAAACAAAACCCATTCATACAGCAGGCAGCAATCATCTACTTTCAGCAACAACTTAAAATTTTCCCTTTCCAGCAGGAACACCACAGCTGGCTCACAGCATCTGGAAGGAGCAAGAGGTAACTTAGTTCTCTTCTGTCTGACCCGGTCCTTCTACAACTGTCAGTCTGCAACGAGCAATGACACGAGGCATAATTTGCCGTAAGTGTCCCACAGAGAACGATTCTGAGGCCTCTTCGTAATCAGTGGTCAGACTCCACCAGCAGGAAACAATCCTGAAAAAAGTCTCACCCAGCAAAGATGTATTTTGTCAAACCAGCATATAGATTTCTCAATTTTAGTAACCTTAAATAGAAGCTCAACATGTTCCAGTGACTGCATTTAGTCAGCAACAATAAACCTCAATCAAAAGGACTAGTGACTAATCAAAAATCCAGTCTTCCTACAGAGAAAGGAAATTTCTCCATGGACAGAAACACATCATCAAGAAAACATGCACATTCCATTTAACACACTAAGCGTAAAAAGAAATTCCTTGTCCACTGACAAAGCAAACAAGCTAAGAATTCAGATAACAGTCTTGAAAAGCATAAGGACAGAGGGAGAAGTAAGAGAAGATGCAGAACTATGAAACAAAAAGACAACATAATGGACAACAGAGATCTTGTTTTAGCAACTGTATCTACAAGAACAGATTTGAACAAAGACACTACCTTCATTAGCAAGATGTGATTGAAAAGAAGAGTCACTGCAAGCTACTGTAAGAAAGCACAAGTTTGTTGTATGGTAACGAAGGACAACACTGCTCGTGTAGTACTGAGAAGCGAGACAGGAGGCTCAGGACTACATCCACGAGCATCATCCTTAAGTAACAGAAATATATAAAAAATATTTTTACATGCTGGCTGTGAAGTGAGAGTATTTTTATAGCTTCCAGCTTCCTTCATAAAGATAGCAGCCTAAATAATAATGGATGAAAGGTTTGCAGTCACTTGCTAGCAGAACACAAGACCTTTTTACAGGAGAAAGGGGTCACGCATTTCCCATTTAACAAAACAATACAAGATATTCCCTTCTCTGGAGTGAAATGCTCTCATTCTTTCAGAATCTGTCCCATGCCAAACCAACGACCTGGCCAGCTCTATGGCCTCTATATATTACATAAAAGAACAACTTACACAGTTACCTAGTTCAACTTTCCTCATTACCACAGAAACTTTTAACTGGCATATTTCATTTCTTTTTAAACTACTAGAGAAGCAAGACAGACAAAGTCAAAGCTGATTTGCGACATACAAGCACTATGGGAAGAAATACATTTTAGAAGAACAATGGACAAGTATGGGGAGTTTTGTTGTTTAATTATTTAAAATACATTAGGAGATATTCAGTCAATGTTCTGGCTGCCTATCTAATTAAAAATTACAGCAGACATGGACATAAGGACTACCTATAAATATATCCACCCCAACAGTCATGAAGAGAGGAAAATAATGGAGTTTGAAGCCTAACAGAATGAGTGCCTTGAAATGCAAATAAAGGCAATACCTTAAAAAAACCCAAACAAAACAACAAAAAAAACCACAGACAAAACCAAGAAAATACAAACAAACAAAATCCCAACCTTTAAGCCACCCTAAGACACAGAGAAGCAAGAAATTCAGCTAGTCTCAACTGTGGAGATATAAAACACATTTCATGAAACCAGTCCCAAACCATCTGGGGTTCTATAAGCTGCAAGCCTTTAGTTCGGATTCTATCAGAAAACTTTTAGGCAGCCAGAAAAATTTATTCATCACTTATCTTGTATTCTCCAAGTGTAAAACTCTTCCGAATCTCATCACACCTGGCCATACTAGCATCAATTTTCAAATGCATCAAAATAGTTAAAAAATCCAGCGTTAAGCAGAAGTCAAGGCACTGAGAAGAGACTGATGCTATAAAACTGTTCACTAGCATAAAAGATGCACGCTGATTTTTTTTTTTTATGGCGCTTCATAGAAAATGTCATTTTCCTACACCATTTTCTTATTGTGGAAAAATCCACAGCACTGCAAGCTGGTATGAGAAAGCAAAAGCATTACTCCTCTAAATCTTTTTCTAGGCTGTCATATGTAACGTCAGCCTTAAAAGGTAAAGTAATGCAAGCACAGTGAACCTGGTAAAGGCATACTGAACAACCTGGGACACCAGAGCCCAAAGAGGCAGGATGCTCGCCAGAGCTCTTCTGGCTCTTTGCCTTGCAAGCTGGAGCCAGGAGTCCCAGAGTTCTGGCCAGTTCTCAAGACTGATTTAATATCACCATGAAGCATTAGATTTCTTTCATCAAATTGATAAAGATGCCTACATACAACTGCTAAGAAGCACTCCTTTGTTTCACTTCCCCTTTGGCTCTCTACATAGTCATCAACATGGCAAAAACAAAAGTCAGGAGAGAAGTAACTTCCATATTTTTGCTTTGGCATTTGACACCATGGTGTTTACTGTCAGCGTCCGTTCCCATGAGACACACTTTTCTCCAGTTGCAAAGAAAGACTTTTGCCCTGCAGAACAGATTAATTTCTAAATTCATTTTTAAATGGGAAGCTAGTTATGAAAATAGGAAAGATGGCTCATCAAAATGTCCATTTTTACTCTTATTTTAATAATTCATGTCAAACCCTATTTGTCTAGCCACATCTAAGATTCCTTGCATCCAGATATCGATGTCCTTTCTAACCTCTGCAAAACAGCATCATCCTCTTAAAAACTGGGAGCTTCTTGCTCTCTGAAGGATCCTATTTACAAATGCTCTAGACAGGTGACAGCAACTCATTTTCAAATTCATTAAACCTTGCACAACAAATGAGCCGTTTATCCTGCAAGATGCACATCAATATTCCCTAATAAAATCCAACAGGAAGTTTTTGCTGTAAAAAAATAATTCATCAATTTCATTTAATGGCTCAAAGAATCTCAGCATTTTTTATGACTTAATTTGAAACTTCAGTTGCTGAACAGTAGTTTTAAAGCAAATTCAAGGTTTTGGTCAGGCAATCAATTTAGTTACAAATCGCGCTGCTTAAAATGTTTAGCTACTCAGTTAAAAAGCCTTAGTGTGTATAATCTGAGA
This sequence comes from Platalea leucorodia, assembly GCF_965183815.1. Taxonomy (NCBI): domain Eukaryota; kingdom Metazoa; phylum Chordata; class Aves; order Pelecaniformes; family Threskiornithidae; genus Platalea; species Platalea leucorodia. The sequence continues at coordinate 12,271,097 of NC_138830.1, forward strand.
AACTGAAAATATTTTTCTGGAATTAGAGGTGTGGAGGGGAACATACTAGCCTGGCTTCTCTCCCTCTTCTCATGCACGCTGTGATTTAGTGATCTGAAAATCTTTCTATATAAGCTTATAGGCTTATTATAGGCACTATAGGCAGTATTTTTAGGCCCTAAGGAGCAAGTGACTTCCTGAAGGAATACCTTTGAGTTTTCAGCAGGGTATAAGCTAGGCTAAAGAAACTATCTCAGATTTAAACCAATCATATTAATTTACTCATCTGTGTAAAGATTCCAGTTTACAGTAGGAAGTTAAAACACTTGCTGAGGTTTTCAAAAGCTCTCAAGTGATATAAGGCTCTGAGCCCTGTTTTCCAAAGTAAGTAAAATCTCATGCATACAAATAGTCTAGAACAAAAATAAAACAATAGCAGGGAAAGAACGCAAGATGTCATAGTGTATCATTTGGAACAATGAAGGTATTTGTGCAATCTGATTGTACAGCTACAATTTTCATTAGAAGTTAGATTAGTTTTGCCAGAGATGCCCAGGGACTTCTCCAATGCACTACAGTTTGGTCGGTGAAGACACACAGCTCTGTTTCCAGTTTCAGACCTGCAGATGAAGGCATTTTCAAATCCAAAAAGACTTCAGTGAAAGTCTAAGGCTTCTTCTGATTATACTAAGAAGATAATAAGATTTCTGTTACTATTAACCTTTCACTGAAAGGGACCCTCATTCTCCTCCCCCAGGAAGACTGAATAAGACAAAATGGGTTGGAGGGTAAACAAAACTCTTTTAATCTTTCCTACCTAAGAACTAACAAGCAGGTATGTTTCACTGAATTCCTCTTCTTCACAATTAATGCACTGAAAAAGTCACTGGTACGGATCATGTTAGAGTGACTGTTAGCCTCATACTCAATTACGCAAAACCTCTGCCATTTGCCTATGGGATAAAGGTAGGCTGTAGGAGTTAAAGAAAACAAACCGCCCCAGTCTTCCTGGAACAAAATCCAAGTATCTGATCTGTGTTTGCTTTAAAACAAATATATTGCCTTAAAATATCAAAGGCTATGTAAACACAAAGAATACAAAAGCAGGAAACATTACTATTTTGCTTGCATCATCCTAAAATGAAGAACTGAACGTAAGCCATGCAGAGTTCTCCATGTTTGGGTAGCCGACACTTATCAGCCGAGACTACATCTTCCTTTTGGGACTCTCTAGAGGCTGCATTGTTCCCTCTCCTGCCCTTAGCTTTTTCCCAACAATACTGCACCAAGGCAGAAGCAGCATCCCACAACTGAAGTCCTGCTTCCCCATGGCTCTTATTCCCCTGGACTTAACAACTGCTATGAGAGCATTAAACCTTTTCAGTTCAGGCTTTCAAGCACTGCTGCATCCCACACTGAAGCCTTCTCCCTAACCAGATTTGTTATATCTATATCATCTACCTCCTCATTTCATACATAAAGTGTTTAGATACGCTGCAGCATTGCTCTAACATATAACAATATAAAAATAAAGCTGACTACATAAACCAATCACATCTCACTCTGCAATATAAAGATCAGTTCATGATCTAAAGTGGTAAAAATTAAGATAAAAATAATTCTTTCCATTTTTAGAAAGTAAAACACTTTAAATTTATCGTGTTTTCCATCTCATCATAATAGTCTTAAAAAAAGAAAGAGGCTGACCAGAAATCACAAGCACCTTAAATGCTGTTTTCCAGCAGCCCTGATAAATATTTCATAAACCACTTTAGTAGAAAGAAGGACTAATATACAAACATCAACAACAAGGTAAGTTTGCCATCTGTGATCACTGGCAGAAGTATCAGGACTGGGAGAACAGAGACACGTACAGCACCCAAGTCAATACATCACTTCTCTTCTTGCTATTTCACAATACAGCTTCTTGTACAGCCCTGCATCCGCACTACAATCTCCAAACATCTCAAGCTTTATTCATCCCTCTGTACCATTTTACAACAACATTTTACTTAAAAGTGTCTCCTGCAAGAGGTGGCCATTTTGAAAAAGAGAGAAGATGTAAAAAGTCTCAGGTTTTTATTCTGTACTATTTTGCCTGTCTTGCTAGTTGTGAAGAGGAAGAAAGGAGGAGATAGTTTTGAAACAATTCTCTTGCACCAGAGCATTTTCTGATAATTTAATATAGTGGCATGAAAACGATCAGTCGCAAAATACATAACTGGTGCCTAATTTTTGTAAGGCACTAAGCCAATAGGGAAAAAAGCCATACCAAGTCCTATAGTCAACAAGCTGTGCTTTCGATCCCCAGTCTGCAGACCTGCGGACTGCTTCTAAACAGTCAGCAAAACCAGAATCAACGGCGGCGGCGGCAGCACTGCTGGCCAACAAGCTTCAATTCTACATACGTGGCCCCCTGGAAAGCTTTAGGGAGTCCAAGAGTAGAACAAGGAAGTTAGTTTTGTGCTGTATGAACAGGACCCCGCAACGTACTCTGCGGCTCAAGCAGTATGATTGCTACTGCTCTGCTCCCTAAAGCGACTTGCCTGCAGACGTTCACGCAGCCAGGCAAGCGTGCATCCAACATCCAAGTGTGTAACTGCTACAGCAGCATTGATCTCTGCTCCCTGAATCCCTTCAAAACTCTTGCATCATAGCTGATGTTCTGAGCAATGCATTGAGTCCATCAAGTGTTCCTTACGTGGCTTACCCTCAAAGTACCACAGGATTTGCTGAGCAAATACAGCTAGTGATCCTGTCGCAGAAGCAAGAATTTCACCAACTTCTCACCTTTGCTCCAGGCAACAAAGACGCTTTGGAAAAGAACGTAGGAAGAAAACTCCTGAACATTGCTGAAAGTGCATTTTAACATTAAGTTATCTGAGAAGATAAAAGGTATTGGAGTTACAAAAAAACCCAACTGATACTAATATAAAGAGAGCCATAACTACAGACTGTTTTCACTTGATATGTTAAGGAATATAGAAATTCTCTTAAGGAATGATATGCCAAGGAAAGTACTGAATGATGTAACTGGGTAATTTGATGTCTTTCGTAACACACCAGAAAATTTAATCTTGCAATTCTTAGGCAAAACTTAACCTAGACTGGAACATCCTATCTAAACTGTAATTCATGAATTTTGAACAATGAAGTAGCCACACACATTCTTTTGTAGACTTTTCCAGTAATTAAAAAGATGAAAAAAAAAAATCTAAAGAAATTTGTGCTTAAAAAAAAAGTTAATCTTCAAGTTAAAGCAAAACCTTGTTGCTTTAAAAATTAAATGGCATGTTTTATTACATTATGTTCTATCACATTTTACTGTTACTGTGCTGCTTTCATTAACTCTAGCCATAAAAGCCAAGCTGTGCTCTTGAATGTACACAGGGTTCCATGTATGTGCTAGCAAGGAAGACTCACAGAGGTAAACAAGGACAGAAAAGCCTTACAGAATGTTCTGCTATGCAAACATACTACCTAAACATAGCTGGCTTTGTGACATTTATGACACTTTTAGGTCAAATCCAAGAGGAAGAACATTTATTCACAGATAGCTGTAACAAAAGGAGAAAAACTAGGTATTTATGACACAAAGTAGATTTGTGGGCTCCTAGCTGTCAGGAGCTCTGTCATGTTCACCAGTGGTGCTTTTAAGGAAATTACCACCCTCTGACTGTGTAGCCTCCACCCTTATATGGATTTTATTATTCCTATAGGAGCAACAGACAGAAGCACAAGTCTGTGCATACTCCTGCTGCTGTAGTGTACAACCCAGCAGATGAACTTACACCTCCAGCATGTTCAACCCTACAGCAATGGCATGAATTCCCCAAGAAAAATGTAGACCGCATTAAACAAATTTATTCTCTTATTTCAATCCTGACTTCACAGTTCCCTTTCTGGAACCACATACAAAGAATTCAACGAGACCTCTTCTCACAGAAGTTTCAGTCATGTTCCTTCATCTAAGTTGAAATTAATTTCTGGGGCTTAGCCCACCGTGTTACAGACCTGCTCACCTCCCATCACAAAATGCTTCATTCAAAAGCTCTGTATACCTAGCAGCTGACAGATCACCAACTCTTGCCAGTATTCAATGCTGTATTAGTAGCCTTTAAGACAAGTAAATCCAGTTAGACTTCAACAAACAACAGTCCTAAGAAAGAGATGTCATTTTAGTCAAGAAGTCTGACAAACTCACAGCCCACTTGATGTCTCTGCATGCCTGCAGTGCACAATTAGTGCTAACTAGCAGTTTTGGCAAACAGGAAAGGTAAATGTAAAATTAGCTTCTAGATCCCTACACCGATGGACAGTATTTCTTTCCATCCATTGAAACATGGGTTTTGGTTTATAATTAGAGAGAGCAATGCAGGGGGTAATCTGTGGGGCCCTCTAAGCAGAAAATCCCTTCCACTGGTGTATGTGAATGCAGGGGTCTGGGCTAGACAAACCAAGGGCTCCCTCCAGAACTGTGTCTTTAAGCAAAACAACTGATCACGTATTTTATGACAGTTATCAAGTGAAAACTGTTAGCAGCTATAACAGCCTAACACAATCCTTTTGCCTCCAGAAGCCAGGGATAATCAGCTAAAAAGTTTTAGTCCTTTGCTACCAAGTAAGGTGGACACTAGAATTTACAAGGAAATGTTCCTCCCTATTGTCCAAGCAGGTTTTGGACTGTACCCCTCCAGAAAGGGACGGGAAGAGGCAGGATAAGATCTGAACCACTGCAGAGCAGGTGAAAGAGTCAAAGATGATGTCACTCATTTCCTCATTGCTGGATATGTAGAGAACAGGCCCAGAACTGTCTTGCTCCAACACGACGCCAGCACACGGTAAATGGTTTAGTTCAGAGCCTTGAAAGATTCTCATTTTGGTAGGAGCTATCAACGTCCAATTATGTTTTGCATTTGTTGAAAAGAAAAATTACATTGAAACCAGAGATCAAAAATGCTTTGTCACAACCTGTTTGGAAAAAAGATGCCTGAAACTATGGAGAGCCTGCATGGAATTTTCCTTCTGTACACAGATGCAGAAGCCAGTTAAACAGACCCTTTGGCTTGACGAGAGACACGGATCGCTATGCAGCAAGGAACGATCTGCGCTCACTGAAAGCAACAGAGCAGAAGCTCTTGGGAGACGCCTGCTGCCCACAAAGAGAATTTGTTCTGTTTGTAAACCACATTTAATTGCAGCCAGAATATGCTTCAGATAAAACAGAATAGAGTGGAGCAATTTCTACGTGAGGACAATGGTTAATGACAAATTGACTGGTCACATCAGTAATCCAGTTTTTTAATACCAGCTTTAAGCACCTCTTATCCAGCTTTTAGGATGAATTTACAGACTGCCACTAACCCAAAGAAGATGCGAACAAAGATTTTTAAATTACAGTCCTGGATCCAAGTACACACTGCCTCCTCTCAAGCACACTCAAAGGCTGCAGCTTGGCTCAGTACTTGGACTACACAGATTACTGTATTAACAGATGAAGTTGCAGTCCTTGGGGAGCCTTCTAATTCCCCGATCTAATAAAAAAAAAAAAACCCAAACACCTCTTACCTAGGGAACTATAGAGCACCACAGAGCACTACAAAATACCAGATCAGCAACAGATTTCACTTTAGAGAACCAAAGCAAACATCATGATTATTTTGTGATGGGCTTATGTTACCACAACGTAAGCCCAGTAACCTGTCAAGGTTTAAGAGTGGGTACTTAAAAAACAAAGACAATTTCGACATCCTTCTTCAGGATATTTTTACTGAAGTGACAACCTCCAGGAACGTTTTGGATAGCGATTAGGCAGACATATTTGTCTGAGTACTGCTGCCTTTAAAAGGCCTGGCACAAGCACTGTATATTTAATTTTTAATTAACTCTCAATCCTACAAATATTAATTTTGCATTCTATTTGTCAACTTCATCTAACTCTATTCAGACAATTAAGTTATAAGTCCAGAAGCCTACAGAAAAGCTCATTAAGCATCTGCTGAACATTAAGGAAGGCTTCTAATTTTGAACCAAGTTTTATTCTCTCTCAATTTTTTGACTTTTCAACCTCCATTCAGACAGCAATTGAGTCATTTTGTGCAAGCACTAGAGTACCACATTTCCTGAAAATGTAACAGACATCTAATTGAAGGCTGTAGAAGTGACCAAGGAAGATATTGTACCTGAACAGAATGAAACCAAGTGACTCAACGGCCGCCCGCCTCACGTCATCATTCACATCACTCACCTACAAAAGGGAAAACAGGATGTTCAGAATATAGTTAAAACACTTGAGGACTCTGCAACGTTTCAGGCCAGGTGTCAGGCACACAAGTTAATCAAGACGACAGGATTATACAGGAAGAAAGTTGACAATCATGTTCAGCCTTAGCTGAAACAGCTTCACCCTTGTTCGTACACTGTGACTGCAAGCCTATCAAAGAGCAGACAGACCTCATCTTTTACAGCTTAAGTTGTTTTTTTTTCCCCAGCCCATCATTACGCAGACTATTCACTGCAAACCCATTACCAACTACTTTAGGATCATGTTTTATTTTTTTAATAGGTTCCGTTTTTTGTGATACTAGGTCAAATATTCTCTTGCTGAAAGTCTACTTATCCTAATGTCAGAAGACCCTGTTATTTCTACTCATACTGTTAAGGAAAGCTTTCATCACTTCACAATCTCTGATTTGGACCACAACATTAACACCGTAGACGCGAAGCCTGTCAAAGCGATGTGCTTACTCTCTCACCACAAATTTCTTGCTATGTGCTCCTAAGCCCACAGTACTTACAGCCACATGCAGTAGGCGTCTGATAGCCTTGTTGTTCCCTGAGCCACAGTATGCCATAGCAACAGTGTACATGCCAGAACGACGGAGAATTGGATCCTGGAGGAGAAAGCATCAATATTTAATATCCATCCAAACAGGGACTCAGTAATTCTGACTCTAAATCTGTTCCACTCTTGGGCCTCGAATCTGCACAGGTAGCCCCACTGCTTAACTGTTTATTATGGATGAGTAACAGGACAATCACCAAAGCAGGGCTGTCATTACTAATTTCAGGGGGACAGAAAGTTGCTATGCCACAGGCTGCCAAAGAGAGTATCTGGCAGATGTGTCATTCTGCTTCTTATTCACTATCTGCTATTGACCACTACTAGATCCTTGAGAATGACCCACCTACAGCGCACCTCATCTGTTTTTAACCATTACACCCTGTTCTGCGCCTTGTTGCTGCTCACAGGACTATAGAGACTGAACATAAGGCTGAAGAAATACACAACTAAGCACTGTTGTTCTTGTATTTTTGATCAGGGTGAAGCAACCTGTGAAACTGCCCCACTTCAGACCTATGTAAGAACTTCCCCGGTTCGAAACAGCCAACCCACCGTAGCTGGAGGGTTCACAAAAGGACAGGAAGGTCACCGGTGTAACAAAAGGGCCAGGGATTAGGTCCTAGCTAAGCTTACCTTATCTCTGCAGAGACTCTCAATGAGAGCATCTGCCTCCTCCATCCTCCCGTACATGACCAGAGCAATTCCAACGGCAAGGCCTCGCAAAATCTTTTCATGCTGGGTTTCCTGTGCGTAGCCAACCATGTCCTCAATAGCCTGAGCATTTTTAGATCCCAGCATAACCAATCCCAGTGCCAGGCCAGCTGCCTCACCTGCACAGCACAGAAAAGCAAAAAATCAAGCAAACTCTGTTCCCAGAAGCAGTACAATATTATATCTAAAGAATCACACAAGATGCAGGCCAACGGATCACTTCTGGACGCCACCATGCCCAGCAACCACATTATTCATAGCCAAGTGTGCTTCTAATGAAAACCTACCAACCACAACTTAGTGCTCTTCCCCACCAAGTTCAATTTTCTCTTCCTTGGGCCACTGCTGAGGCAGTTTTCCTGTGAGACCCTGCCAATGCAGCAGTAGCCCCCCCCAAACTTCTCCAAGCCTATCTCAGCCAAAAAGGGCATGTGGCTCTGGAGATCAACCACACTAAATAAAAAGCACATGACAAAGGCAAGAATAGAGCAAAATAAGGGACTGTTTAAAGACCTATCATGTTTTATCAATATTTGGCATAGTGCCACAGACCAGTCCTGACAGGACCTCCGAACATTACTGCCACATAACTAAAGAACCATGCTGATCAGGAAAAGGTCAGTAAATAAAACGCAGCTAAGGCAACCTAGAAGCGATCTGTCCTGCTAACAGAAAACCTGAAAAAAAACCCCACACCAACAAACCCCAGATGCTTGATAAGGCCTCAGATGGTTATTTGCTTTGAAAGCAGAATATTTACCTGTCACTGCATCATCCTGGTATAGATTTGTTTTCAGCAAATCGTACACATCTTGACGTGCTGTCCCCATGGCAGCCAGACCCAAACCCAGGCTGCCACCATGTCGGACAATCTAGAGAAGCATATGCAAGTTCAGTCATCATAAAACAGGGAACAATATGGCTTCAGCTGAAGTAGACGTCTTTCCATCAATATAAAGCCACAAACTTTTAGCCCCAAACCACCCAAAATGACCACTTAACCTGTTAGAAATACCACTTTCACCATCTCAGGCAGTAACTCTGATGAAAGAGGCAGAAAATAGAATAGAGACAGCCGTTCAAAAGCCCATAAACAATGAGTATCAGAAGCTTTACAGATAGCACAAGAGACTTTCTAGTATCTTTAAGGTCTTTTTCCCCACTGAGTGATTTACATAAAACCATAAATCTGTGCCATGTGTAAAAACTGCTGCCGAGTAATAGCTTTTGAATAGAAAGGTAAATCAGTACCCACTTAAACAGTCTACATCCTCTTTTATTCTAACAACAGATACAGGAAAGGCAGTACATTTGCAATAAGATGAGTGGGATGCATTCACAGAATTTTTAAAGAAGTAGTCTGAAATTCCCCAAAGAGAAGGGAACATTCTGGGAAAATACTAATCTATTCCTAATTTAAAAAGAGACTTTTCATAGAGGTCTACAAACAGTAAGTGGTGAAGTAAAACACTTCTTTTTGTATAAACTGCATTAAACCTACAGGGCAGCAGAAATATTTCCTTTGACAGCTAAGCTGTAAGCGATAACAGTGCCTAAATACTGCAGGTTTAGGCACTAAACACTAGCAAAACAAAGTAGATACAGAAGCAGTAAGAAAGATGAAGCTAGATTCACTGTCAAATATGTAAGAATTTCCTAAAAATCTTACCTAAACGTTGAGCAATAGCTTGTTAAAACCAAACTTTATATTTAAGGCCGACAGGAAATGTAAGTATCACACTACTGCCACGGTCTTAGTTGCTTCTAACCCCGACTTCTATACCAGCTAGCTCCCTTCTGGATATTCCCAACAAAACAAAGGTTCATTACTGAACCCAGTACATACATCATTACTGGCATTCTTCAGCTGGTTCAGCAAATAGTCAATGATGTCCCCGCCATGGTTAGCATGAATGAGACCCAAGGCATAGAGACCTCCGCCTTCCTGGTAGGCTGACCCTGGAGAGGTGTCCTTGGGTAGGTATGTTGCCATTAGCTGTAACGCTTCTTTCTCATGACCCTGCATGTCCAGTGTCCATCAGGAAGGGAAGACAGTGGGAAGTGAAAGGTGAAAAAACAGTGGATGCAAACATTTCACGACAATATTTAAACAAGTCAGAAGAAAACATGTTATAGCCATTACTTTCTCCACAAAAATCCGCCTTTCAGTGCTGTACGATCAGCAAAGAATCATTCCCAATCAACCCCCTTCTGTACTGGGGTTTTATTAACCACAGTACACAAGTATTCATCAATCACTTGGTCACTGATCTAAACCAGGACAAATCTGGCCTGAAGCTACACCAATTCGTTCACTAGAGCACTTTAATGAGGGTTGAGGCACGCAAAACCATCATAGAATCATAGAATTGTTAAGGTTGGAAAAGACCCTTAAGATCATCAAGTCCAACCGGTAACCCAGCGCTGCCAAGTCCACCGCTAAACCATGTCCTCAAGCACCACGTCTACCTGTCTTTTAAATACCTCCAGGGATGGGGACTCAACCACTTCCCTGGGCAGCCTGTGCCAGTGCCTGACTGCCCCTTCGGTGAAGAAGTTTTTCCTAATATCCAACCTAAACCTCCCCTGGCGCAGCCTGAGGCCGTTTCCTCTCATCCTATCGCTTGTTACTTGGGAGAAAAGACCGACCCCCACCTTGCTACAACCTCCTTTCGGGTAGTTGTAGAGAGCAATTACAAATTACAAAAACAATTACAAAGACTTCTTCCTATTTCAAAACAGCTTTAAACAGACCCTCCCTGTGAATGAATTTGAAGAAAATGACCACTACTCAGGTCACCATTCAAACTTACTGAAACTTACTACAGTAAGGACTTTGGTACTGACACAAAACCGTTTAGGAAATACACACCTGCAATTTTCATAGCTAGAAACTATTGACCTGTTCAACTCACAAAGGAAGAGAAGAGCTACGAAGAAGATTCTCTCCTTGAGCTATGTTATCCTACCACCTTTTTGATGCTCAGCAAAACATGCCGTAAACTATATCGGGTATCAGATAAGATGGACTTGATAAAGCACAGCTTTTCTTTAGTGCAAAGACACAAACTATGTTACAGCTGTGCCTTGCAATAGACCAGGTAAACTGGAGTGCAGGCATCATTCAGAATCCCCACGTCAATGTCTTCAGTGTTCACAAGTCAGACATTTATATTGAACAGAAGGAAATGAATGCAACATTACCTTGTGTATAACACCCAAGCTGGCGGTAGCAGTAAACTTAGCCCAGTTAGTGGCCCTGGCCAGCCACTCCAAATTGTCTCTGGAAGACGAAAAGAGAAAGGTCATACAAAGTTTTTCATACAGCCCGTTCCTCATCCTGCAAGCAGGGTTTCACAGCACTAAAGACTGCTTTCAAACAAGAAAGCAGCTCCATAAGGCAAGAAAGCTAACCACATTTCCACTTTATACCTCTCTCGCCCCTTCATCAGCCCTGATTTTTGGCTGGTCGTAGTCAAGCTTCTAGATACTGGTAATCTCAGTGAAAGATGGATGACAACTGCTCAATATGCAGCCCATCAACTCTCTGGGAGAAACTCTAGCAGAGTTTCTGGAGCTTTCCTCAAGTCCCTGGTAAGGTCAGCCCTGACATTTCCCTTCCAAGAGTCATTCAGCACTGTCAGTCTACCAAAAAAGATACATCATCTCAGAAATTCTCCAACTAGCAAACAAAGAGAACAGAAATTGCAGATCTCCACCCTCCAAACTGCTCATATGGTTAGCAGTCAAATAAAGCCGGCTTGTGAGGATAGAGAAAAGAAAAGAATTCCAGCTTCTTCGCTCTGCCTCCACATTAGTTTTCAGACCCTTTGTTTATTCTTCTCTAAGCCGATCAGAGTTCTGCAGCCACCCTTTTGGAAGTATCAAGCTAAGTAGGGCAACAGTGTTGTTCAAACACCTCTAAACGACATTGGAGCTTCCTTGCCATAGATTTACCTGAGGAACTGGTCACTGGTTGTACCACAATGCATAAAGGAGTTTGCTATAACTGTTGCTGTATGACACACAGAATTCCGCACTGCATCCTGAAAAAACAAAAACAATCAGTATTACCAGTCAGCAAAAGATATGCCCTAGGTCGCTTAACATGCTTGCCAGTACACTAGAAAAACAGATTGTAATTATGCTCCACTTAACTGGCAATTTCCCTTTAATCAAAGTTAATAGGTTGTTAATACATTTTAATATATCCTCAACCCATCTTTCCAGTGCAAACCAATCCTTTCTAGGAGTTTCTGTCAGAAATGTGATTACTTCAATTGCAGCTTAATTGGAGAACCCCCGCTTCTGGTTCCCAGAACTGAGCACTGCAGAGCGTGTGCTGCTGACGTTTTCAAGCCATCCCTGGAGCACTATGCAGGATCGCTCCCAAGCACTTAACCAGCAGATGGAAAAGTTTTTCCAATACATTTGAAGCGCCTCCTGAAACAGACGAACCCACTGACAAGCATCCTCTACCATTTTTGCTGACTATGTGCATCTCATTTCACATATAAAAAAGTTCTCCTACAGTTTCTAATAATCATTTAGCTTAAGACAGTCTAATTTACCTCTAAGTTTTCATTTGCCCACCCTTGAGTAACACCTTCCAAAACAAAACCAGTTATTCAATTCACTAGCACTGCCTACATTACAATATCTGATCAGTTTTGTCTTCAATGTGGAAATATTAGTCTCTGAGCACATATCAGGATTTCTTTAGCCAAGCTGAAGGTGTGGTCTCACATAACAGCTCAACGTAGATACCAACATACTGTAACCTGCAGTCCTGGCTGACTCCCTCCCTCCCTCCCCAACCAGCAGCATTTGCAACGGATCAGTCATGGAGCTGGGGGGTGAGTTCGTCCATCTTACTGACCAGATGGAAAACAAACCCACCAAAAAATGGGGGGGAGAAAAGGATTAGTTTCTATAACCAGTTGGGGAAAAAGAAAAAAAAAAAAAAGAAAAAGAATCAACACACTAACAGCAGCCTGTCATTAGGTCATCCTAGCTGTAAGCTGAAACAATCTGATTATATGGTGGTGTTTGGGTGCAATCGGCTCTTCTTCAGCCTCACAGGTTCAAGTTTTAAATGTTAATTTATCGTGACTAAAACACAGATTTGTATCCTCAAAACTCAGGGAGGCGATGCTAAAACATAAGATGATGTTGTAAAATAACAGCAACATGGTCAAAACAAACACAGGATGAATCAGATGAATCCAAGACAACCAAATCTAACAAAGACTCTTACCTTTGTGTTTTTGAGGATCATGAGGTCTGTATTGTTGTTTCGTATTAAAAACTGCAGATGTAACTCAATGGCCATTTCCCCACTTAAAATTTTAATCATTTTTGAGATCTGGTCCTTAGGCTCTGGGTTCTTCAAACACAAGCAAAAAGAAAAAAAACTTGAGAACCCAACTACAGCTCTGTTAAAATACAGTTCATGAGAAGTCACTCTGGTATGTTCCCATCACCATATTCCAAAATCTATCAGGTTTTAGGACTAAAAGGACATTGTTTCTGCCCTTGCTGCACAAGCCCAAACCTCCCAGATAATTAAGCCCCTTCATGCACAACACTGCAGGTGGGAGAAGAGACTCTCTGAAGAGAAATATATTCTTTCACTGAAAGCAAAAGGATATGAGAGACATCTGATATTCTGCAAGCTCCTGTTTGGCCCTACAGATACAATGAGTCTCCTGCAAGAAGCAACCACTTTTAGAACTGTGAACCTGTATTTCCACGGAAGTTTTAATGGAGAGGACCACAAAGCCACGACACTTTGCATGACCTTGCTGAGCTGCAGCATCATTCTTGTGAGCTACAGCCTTTATTTAGAACAACAGCTAGTAGAACTAGGAATCTCTAACACATTCATCTTCCAGAGCTCTTTGAGAAAGCCTCCTTCCTCCTTGCGATGGAACAGCTTCCACAGATTAAGTTCCAACTGAAGTCACTTCTGAGCAGGGTGAAAAGTACACTGCAGCTCTTCGTACTGACATTGTTAGCTGGTCAGAGACCAGCCAAGCATGAGTAGTTCAGCCCCTAAACTAATCCCCTCAATTATTTCTTTGTAGTCAGCATTCCGAATCGTGGAAGATTAAGCTCAAGAACACATAGATCTATGTGCAATGCCAACAGAGCAGAAGTGATTCAAGACACCTTTCCTGCACAAAAGCACTGTTTACAGGTTCCTTGATGGGGCAAGAAACACAACCTCTTGTGGAATATAATCTCAACAAAACACTTCTGTTTGACCTTGATTAATTTTTAAGTGATCTGCAAGAATCTCTCCAAGATTCCCAAGTCTAGTTTGCAAACATGCACCATGGGGAAAAAGAAAAAAAACAACAACTTCTCTTGGGTTTTACTTTCCTCTCTAGTAGCATTTCATTTCCTCAGCATTAGAAGTGTCAGAATTGCATTAGCTATTCTACGTGCTGAAATGCAACTGTATGTGCGTGTTAGAAGTGAACTCACTTTCTCCAATACCTGGGAAAAGAAATTAAACAAAAAGATTCTAACCAGCTGGCCCAGCAACACAGCCACCATGCTAGCCAGGGGCAACACCTTCCTCCTTCATGGAAAAGAAACTATGTTATGTCAGCATCCCCTCCCGCCATTCCTGCAGAACAGCATCAGTTCTATCCAGCCAGAACTACAGCCAGATGACAGGAGAAGAAAAAAAACCACATTAAGCTAATTCATCAGCTAAGGTTCTCAGCAGCAGTCAAATTTCAGGCCCTTTCTTTCAGAATGAGTTACTTACTTCAACATCAACAAAAAGCAAACACGTGAGCCAGATCGTTCTGTCCCCTTTTTTGGGGCTCAGTAACTCCCACTGAAATCTACCCACTTCCCACTCTCCCCCAACTTTCAGTATCTGAACTGCTGGACTTGCAGACTGTCAGATATTTGGTCCTCAGAGATCATCTGTCACCTTGTCCCCAAGCAAGACAGAAGTAGAATTCCATTCTTCATTAGCCAAACCAATTTAGTAACCCCAGAGATTCAAAGAGAACACATAAGAAAAACTAAGCAAGGCGTATTTTGGAAACGGCACTCACAATTTCTGCAGACTTCCCTGCACAAGTGCTTCCTGGTTTCTCTTCTGCTTCCATAGCATCACTGAAATAAAATAAAAATGAAAAATGCAACCCAGTTCATCCCTTGTAAGTAGTCAAGCACCGTAATTATGGCTGAACACTGTCCTGAAAGAGTAGCCTGGGATTTAGAGATGATGACTGGAAACAGGACTGTGACAGGACAAGGGCTGACTATCTGGAGGTCACTGCTGAGAAGCAAGCTCCTCCCCAATTCAGTTTTCAGGGATCTTGAAGACAAAGGCCCAAAAAACCCCACCCTCTTATTCCATCTATATGGACAACAAAAATAGAGATGCTTGTAGGGAACGAACAGGCAGAGACATGTGAGAAAACAAGGTCAACAAACAAGGCAGCAAGGATAATTATATCCTCACCCAGAAGCCTTGAGCTCCACACTATCAGGACGGATGCTAGAGTGTTGAAATGGAAATGAAACCTGCTAAGCTGTTGTTAGCACCTTGTCCTAATGCTTCACAGGCTGGCTTATAAACTATTCTGTGCTTTTCCTTTTATTTCACTGGAAAAGAAGAAAGGAGAATGCTTGCTATGCCCGTATCACTGATTCAAAAGCATTTAGACCCAGTTCCTCACAGCTGCATAAGCCCTTACATTTAACCAGCCTTAATCCGGGCAGTATTCTCTATCACACGCTATCAAACACAGTGCAGGGATCAGGCTGTGTACAGACACGACAGCTCTGGTGATTAAAGAGCAGATGGAGCACAAACTTCTTCCATGCTGCCCCCGAGCTGGGCAGCACCCTTAGCATGTATTGGCCAATTCTCTAAAAACAGAGGTTTAAAACAAAACTATCTATGTCAATTACCTGTAAGCCATCAAAAGAAGAAATAAAGAAAACGGAATCGTTAGTGCCAACTTTGGTTTTCTTCATAGCGGCTTCCTGCAGCTAAGATCCAGTGATGTTGACCACCGAACAAGTTTTAAATGTCAGGACTTTAACAAAACTCAGATTAGATTTGAACTAGCTCTTTTTAACTGCAAGTCCAAAAGGGTCTATAACACAACAGTATCATCCGAGCTCACTCTTCCCACAAGCAGGTAGCAGACCACAAGCTATGATGTGAAACCAAGCTTGCACATAGCTGCGATGAGCTTTTTGCTTGAACTCTCCTCTTCCTTAGCTTTACAAGCTGCTGCAAAGACCACACAACATCAGAGTGTTCCCGAGCAATTCACACTATGGCTTAATGAATTCCTGCTCATTAGCTGAGCCACAGTAACTGCACCATGCTCACCTCAACTGCAAAGGAAAATGCATTCTTTCAAACAGTGGATTCTGGTAATACACAATTTTGCCCTAAGCAAATAACATGTCTTATCTATAATTCTGACTTAAATTAAGGGGAGTAACTCGATTGCTTGTAATGGGCATCCATGCACAGAACAGGAGGCTCCATCAGAGCAGGACTGGAACCCAATAATGACACCTCTTCTCAAGCCAGTCTCCCCACCTGTCTTTCTCCGATCCAGGGACGGTGCCGGTGTTGGTGGATCCAGGCACAGAGGCAATGGGAGTGCCAACTGTGCGGAGATTCTGGATCACAGAAGACAAGAACTGCTGGCTAGCACTTTCATACAGATCAAAGCAAATTTGGTAGGCCATGAGAAGGTTATCTTCCTTCACCAGTTTTTCCAAGATGTCACTTACGGCTTGTGGGTCATCCAGGAATATCAGGCACTGAGCGGGAAGAAAGGAAGAACAGGAAAAAAAAAAAAATCAGGAGAAGACATTATATACTTCAGAATGATAAAGTAACACTACCTGAGGCCACACTACATTTTCCCCATTCCCTCATCTGCTGCTTCCACAGAACACCCCTTCAAAGAAAGAAAAATTCTCTCTCTCTCATAGGAGACAATAGAAATCTTTGAAGAGTTTTCATAGGTCAGTTTAAAAACAAGACCGAGTATTACAAATTCAAGACACACCATTCAAGTCTTCCTATTTCCACAGCTTTATCTTTGGAAACTGACAATGTTGTCCTACTAAACACAGAAATTTCAAAAGCACATTAAAGAAACATCAGTCTTTTTGTAGGGACGTCTCAGCTGAAATGGAACAGGCATAACACTCCTGAGCCCCATGTACATGGCACATCAAGACTGGCAAAGGCCTGAACATCTGAGTAACTTCATAAACGGTTGTCCAAACACTTTCAGACAATGGCTTACCAAAAAATAAAGCACTGTAAATGTTCTTTGGAGGAATAAATAAAATTTCAAGCTATGAACCTACCATCTGATACTCCCTACAGAGGCTTGAAATATTCTGTCAGAGTTGTCTATGTCCCCAAACTGCCTTTGAACGTGTTTCTTTCTCTATAAATTGACCCAATGTGCAATATTTGCATCTCTCTTTCAAGTTGATCTCACTTTGATATATATTTGAAGCACACAACAAGGAAAAGATATTTCATTTAACTGAATAAAAAACAGACATCAGGTAGATGTCAAGTCAAATACATGTAAAGAAGAGTAACTTTTGATTGATCTTTAAACATCACTCCGAGAAGTTTACCTGGCACACATTGATGAAGTCTGGTTTCTCCAGATTCATGTAGATTTTAACTAGAACTCTCAAGACTTTATTACGGAACTGTTTATTCTGCATCAAAGACATACAGAGCTTCAAGCTGTAGGCTAGCATCCCAGGAACATCGTTCTGAAATAAAATTCAGGGATATCAAGTCTGAGTTTGAACTGACAAGCAGGATGTAGAAATTAAAATAAAGCTACCTCCCTGCTATTTTAAAAAGCAGAGGAAAAAGACATGCATATATAAACCTTCACAGTTTCCCGTTTTCAGAAAAGCTTACATGCAGGTGTATTGCAGTTTAAAGAAAAAATACTACCAAAAATGTACAGGACCATTATTTAATTCAGTAGTTAAAACATGCAAAAGGTTCATTTAGAAGTTCAATACCTATTTACACTTCTTCACCTTTCTTGTTTGAATAGTCATTCTTGAATGCAATGAAATTCCCTGCACTAACATAAAATGTCAGCAAAACAAACCATGCACCAAGAAAAGATCCCCAACAGACCTACTTCTTGCTAGAGACTGAGGAACAGATTTGGTTACTAGACTTCAGAACGATAATTTGAAATGAGGGATTTATAATGAGCAATTAAGTTAGTAAATGCATAGCACAGCAAACAGAACAGAGAAAGCAAGATGGATGCCTTATGATTATCATTCCCATATACAGAAATGGGAGCCATCCAAAAACATGGGAAAGCTGTGAACTGAAAAGTGGTAAAATTTAAAGGCTTTAAATTATGTCTGGCATACGATTGAGATACTGCAGCATAACAAGATTACACACAACCACTGAGCTGCTGCAAATGACTACAGGCATGCTTCTCTTACTGCCATTACTAGGTAACATGACTTAACTTTAACCCTCAGTGAAAGATGTTAAAGCCAGACTGTACTGCCTTGCAGTCAGGGCAGGCTAAGGCTGCACACAGCCACTTATTGAAAATCAGAGCAGCTCACCCAACTACCGAATTTTTTTGTTTTTCCTGCCACAAATAAATCACTTACCTAGCCCTAAGGATCCCTTCCCACAGTGAATTACAGCAGATGACAGGCACAACAAAACAAAAGAGCTGTTCTTACGTTACGCCAGACCTAAGGTCTGCCTAGTCCAGTATCGTATCTTTGCTAGTAGCTGACAAGGAATACCTTAAGAAGAGGGCACATAGCCAAGCTTCCTGGGAATATTCTCCCAGCAGTTTGCAGCTCAGAGATTTCTTAAAGGTAGGGGTCTCTCTATACTTGATAGCCCTGAGTGGCTCTGCCTTCCATGAACATATTGAACCAAACACCCCTGAGGTTCATCTTTTATTCTGTTCATACAAAACAGGGCAAGTTCCATAGCAACATGGATTCTTGTACTTCCATTTCTGGACTAGCTACGTGCACCTCCTGTCTCTTGCACATACCGATTCGAGGATGGTTTTCTCAAAGATGTCCAGCCTGCGTGTCTCTAGAGCAATACCGATGGCCTGCTTGTACTTGTGGTCATCCAAGCATCGCTGGAACATTTTGTTCACTATCCCTTCTAGCCTTTCATCAACAGGTTTCTTCTCCCCTTCTGGCAGCTCCGCATTCTCCACACACTGTTTGGTATAGTGGTCGATACATTTTGCTGAAAAGATATTGAACAAATACGGGGGGGGGGGGAAGTCAGCTTCCTAGATGTTTGCAGTTTTTTACAGATGAAGAGACCAGTATGTGCATACACACATTCTACCAGCAAATACAGCATATGGGAAACTACACAAAGGGGAGGCCCAAGAACTATTTGTGTAGTCACATACAGATAGTAGTGGAAGATACTTATATTCTCTCCTAACAAACTCTGCTTTTAGTGCTGAAACCAAGTAGGTATTTTTAAAATGGAACCAAAGACATGACCTTTGTTCAAGTAGCACGATATTTTAAACAAATGAGGAAACAGCAGTAAGAGACTTCCTAGCTCCACTGTAAGCACTAGCTGGGGAGACTGAAAGCCAGCCCTGGTCCATCGTATCCTGTACAAGGTAAGTGATACCAGCAGACAAGACTTTTAAAAGACATTCAAATCATACAGGCATTCAACATCTGACTTGCTATCTTGTTAAGGGTGGGTAAAAAAAATTGTACCCCTCAGTTCCGTGTGCAGCTACACTTATGAGCCGATTATTTCCAAAATTATGCTGAAATTGATACTAACATTAGCACACAAATGAGAGAAAGGACAATAAACAACCAAAGCAATTTTCCTATTAGGAACTCACAATAGAATAAGTGTTAAGAATAGGAAAAAAATGCCAGAACTCCTAAGTCAGTTTCATTACAGAATCGCAAAGCAGGAAAAAGAAAGCACAAATAAACTGGGTAAAATTAGCTGCAGCATCAGTTTAAATGAATACAAGGAGAGGAAGAGAAATATGGAGAAAAGCAGCTAAATCAAGTAAAATCTCAAAGTTACAGTAGTTTTGACAACACAAGAACTTTTCTTTTGCAGCAACAGTTGTTTACCAATGATCGTCTCCACATATTCCGAGTTGTCGTTGACATTGAAGAGGTCACCTGCTCCCAGGGCATAGTTCAGCGATTCTTCAAAAGCTCCCAGGTGGTAAAAAACCTTAGAAGCAACTAGTGCAGCAAACTGCCGGCTCCGAAAGCCCTCATCTTCATAGAGAACTTCACTGCAAAGACGAGAGAGAAGAGCGTCAGCTCTGTGTGCTCAGTTCTCTTTAAGGCCACAGTACAGCTTGATCGAACTTGCATCTTTGGGACTACAGCTCCAACCCCACACCCACTTATATTAGTGCTTTCTGGAAAATATAGAGCTAGATGCTGTACTAGCCAGTACCAAGCAACTAGAACTACATCCACTTTATATCTCATGTTCTTTTTAAGCAGCACATCCTGAAGTAATGAGTATCTTCTCTTACATTTTGTCCACTGACTCAGAGATTTCTGCCCAGAAGTCATTGACAACAGCATTCAACTTGTGAAGAGCAAACTCCTACAAAAAATAAGAAGTTATATTACATTAAAAATGCATTACCTTTCCCCAGTAAAAATGAAGTACCACCCAAGACTGACATCATAAACACTGACCCATTTCAACAGTAAATTCTACTTTAAAAGATCTTTGCAAGCATTCATTAATCTTTGCAAGTCCTTTGCAAACAAAGGGCTGCTCATTTAACAGGTAAGACAACCTTGATGTTCCTTCCCATGGCCTCTCTGTGATGAATGACTGGCTAAAATGACCGATAGCTGAAATTCCTTAAAATACAAAGTTTTCAAAGTCTTTATGGCAACCTTTGTGTAGCACATAGAATTGGCCTGTGGGCTAGGCCAGCCAACTCTATTTATTTGGACACAGTACTTTAGCAGATAAACAATATCTGGACTAGAACCAGCCCACTTGTAATCAGTTCAGAGCAAAAGCAGGGCTCATTTGGATCTATCACCACCTATGTCTGTTTCCAAGCAAAACATTTAGGGGATATTACAATATCACAAGATGCACTTCCCCCTCCTAAAAGGGGCTACCTTAACTGCTCAAGTAACTAGCAAGTATCATCAATACACCACCACTTCGAGTGTTTGGTGTTGTCCTATGGATTCATATACTCTGTGGACTGTAAGGTTTCTGTTGCTGTTTTCTTCTCCTACTACTATTGTGATTTTTTTTTTTCCAAGTGAAAACTGTAACTGTGATTTTGTTTTACATCATTAAATTATGCTAAAATCTTGAGATGTTCTTCAGCTTTGACTTTTACACAGTCAAAATGCAGTCTCTGGAACACTTTGAAGTAACAAAGCCCCATTATCATCAGAGAGCTGGGAGCTTTGGTGAATAGAGATCTTTGCATGTGAAGCTCCAGTTTGATCCATGTTCAAAACAAGGAAGTTTGCCATCTGTTATCATGTTATTCAAGCCCTTCCTTTCAGCTTTCAGGCTAGATAGGATTTGGGGCCCACCTGTTGCTGTCCAGCCATTAATTATTGAGATCCACTCATTTCTGATTTTAAGCTCTCAACATAATACATTTGCTGTTATTTGCTCCCAGATGTAAGAGCTTACCTTGAGCTGTGGCTCTTCTTCATCCAGAAGAGAGATAATTCCAGCTGCAAAACAAGATCAGAGTCAGTTTTGGACTCTCTCTGTTTCACAAGTGAACATGTTATTCAGTTCAAAACGAACAGAACAGGAAAGAAGGCTGTCTCTGGAATACTGGTTTAAAATCTTCAGTATTAAAATTCAAAGATCCGATCCAAGTTTGTATTAAACATGATAAAAGATAGTTCAGAATTTATAACTAAAAAGGTACACTGTTTATAAAAGATGATCCTTCTTAGAGGAAAACATATTAGACAGGAACCCAGAGAATATGGGATTTACTTCCAGTTCCATCACTAGTTTGCTGACTGCTTTCTAGCAAATCACTTCCCACTTCCCCAGGTGGCAGAAAGAAGTTCATGTCAAAACATCCTAACTTTTTTCATGCCAAGGAAACAGGCCTCATGGCTAAGAGAAGATGTCATATCTCACAGCTTTGGCAAGACTCCTGACGCTGTCCCAGAACATTTGTACAAACAGCTACAGAAATATCATTCAACTGACATAACTGAAAGAGAGATTCACAGTTATTTGGGGAGCTCAATCTGAAGAACGGTTATAGACGGTTTCATTGTCAGACTGCAAGGACGCAACCGAAAGGGCTGGAATAGGATTCGATCAAAGTCCAACACAATTCACTGCTTTTAATCTTTCATTTCTTGTATAGATTGATAACCCTTTTAAATCTAAATAAGACATCAAATTGGAAAGGCCAGCAAGCCTACTGGAGGGTTGAACTGGGCTTTCAAAAGATCTTGACAAATCTAAAAGAAGAGTGTGCAGGTCAAAACTAAAATGTACAAATATAGAAAGGAATCTGAATAGTACAGTGGGTTAAGATGAAACATGACCAATAATATCACATGGCTGCAGTGGGAGGCAGACAACCCAAACTTCACACTGAGATGTGTAAGTGAGAGCGTTTCTTGGCAGATATATGAGGCAATCCTTCCCTTTGCTTGGCACTGACAGACCAAAGCCAGATGCTGGGTCCAGTGCTGGGCACCGTGTTTTAAGAGTTATGAGCAAACCAGGGTGTTCAGAACTGAGCAAGAA
Source organism: Platalea leucorodia (assembly GCF_965183815.1). Lineage (NCBI taxonomy): Eukaryota > Metazoa > Chordata > Aves > Pelecaniformes > Threskiornithidae > Platalea > Platalea leucorodia. Next base: position 12,293,452 of record NC_138830.1, read on the forward strand.
GAACAAAGAGGTCCAGCAATTGGGACTTATGAGGGTTGACTGGAGGTCTGTAACTGGTTAGTCTATGGAAATCTGGGAAGGGTACAGAGTCCACACATGCACAGGGCAGCTGACAGCAGAAAGAGAATAATCTGATTGTTGTGTCAGATATGAACAGGAGTAGTAAGACCAAGCTTTATTTGGAGCTTCAAAGACTGAGGTTTGATGAAAAGAAAAGTTTTCTGACGGTAAGACAGTTATTCACTCTTCATTATCAGAGATTTTTTAAAACCAGGTTAGACACATGTCCGTCAGCAACAACTGAAGGAGCAGTGATGCGGCCCTTAGGCAAGGACAGCAGGTTCAGCAGCCCACCCCACAGCGCTCCTCCCACCTGTTCTCTGCAACTCTACTCCAAACGTATGATTTCACTTTTTTTTTTTTAAAGAAGCTCCTGCATTTACCTGATCTATCAGGAGGAAGCAATCTCACTCCTATTCAACATACCATTTCTACCTTTTTAAAACCCCTTTGAAATGAATTCCTACTTCTCCTCAACTAAAATAAAACTTAAACATAACACAAAGGGTTCAGAAAGAGAAAGACAGTTGCAGCCTATTATCCTCTGCCCTGTTTCTCTCACAAAGCCACAACCAGTCAGATATTAACTTCTGGCCTGAGTACTTTTGGAAATGTTTCTCATATTTTTTTACGCTATGAAGTTCTCCATAGCTCCAGAAACAGCCCTTAGTATCTAATTCCTCCCACACTTCATTAGCCTGAACCCTTCAGGCTAGCTTTTCCTCTGCAAGGCACTTGCATTTCCGACCCCCCCCCAAAGTTCAAGTCTGCCTCTTCCCCCTTCCTCACTCCCTGCTGCACCTCCTATAGACCCCTGCTGCCCGCCGGCGTTATTCCCTTTAAGCAGGCGAAGCCCTTCAGTTCACAACCGCGGCGCAGGAGCACCCCCGTGTCTGCCAGGGGGCTGCCACAGCCGCCGGCCCGCCCTCAGAAAGCGCCGGCGGGAGGCGGACGCGGGGCCGGGCCGGGCGGGCACGCAGCCGCCTCCGCCTCCCCACCGAGCCCGCCGGAGAGCCGGCCCCGCTCGGGCCGCCACAGCACCCGGGGGAGGGCGGGCGGCCGCCCCGGGGCACGGGCGGGCGGCGGGCACGGGGCAGCCCCCCGCCTCCCGCGGCTCAGGCTTCAAGTGCCGGTTGTGGCGAGCCGCCGGACACCGGGGCGGCCTCCCGCTCCCGCCGGGGCTGCGCGGCGGCTACCGGCCAGGGGTGACCGGGGCGGGGGGAGGCCCCCGTGACGGGCGGCCCCACGGAGCGCTGCGGCCGGCGCCCCCGCGGCCTTTGGCGGTGCCCAGTCACGGCCCTGACTCAGCGAAACCCCGGCGGGCAACGCTACCCGGCGCCGCTCCCTCACCGGCCGAGGTGATCATGGTGTCGCCCGCCCGGCCCGCGGAGGGAGGTGGGGTCCGCTCCGGCCCAGGTGCGGTGCTGCCGCCGCCGCCGCCGCCTCCCGGGGTCCGCTCCGCGCCGCTACCGCTCCGCCGCCGCCCGGCCCGGAAGTGCCGCGAAGGCCCCCTTCCGGCAGGACCCCGCCGCTCCCGGGAAAGGTGCCCGTGGCGATCGCCTGAGCGGGGTGGCGGAGAAACAGCCAGGCGTGAGGAGGACAGCTCTGCCTCCCGGGGCCTGGCACTGCCCGCTGCCCCTCACCGCCGCCCCGGGCCGCCGCGCGCTCCCCCGCCGGCCGCACGCGCTCGCGGGCCGCACGCCGGGCCCGCAGGGCACCCGCCCCGTGCGTGGCCGGGGAGGGCGGCAGCCCTGGGGGCGGCAGGGCGGGCTGCGGGGCCAGGGGCTGCGGGGTCATGGAGTCCTAGCACGCCCCGAGTTGGAAGGGACCCGCAAGCATCACCGAGTCCAGCGCCTGTCCCTGCACAGGCGGCCCCGGAACTCGCACCGTGTGTCCGAGGGGGCCGTCCTAATGCTTCTTGAGTATTGTCGGGCTTGGCGCCGTGACTGCCTCCCAGGGGAGCCCGTTCCAGTGCTCCAGCACGCTCTGGGTGAAGAACCTTTTCCTCATGTCCAACCTAACCCTCCCTTGGCATATCTTCCTGCCATTCCCTTGGGTCCTATCGTTGGTCGTCAGGGAGAAGAGATCAGCGCCTGCCCCTCCTCTTCCCCTCGTGAGGAAACTGTAGACCATGATGAGGTCTCCCCTCGGTCTCCTCTTCTCCAGGCTGAACAGACCAAGTGACTTCAGCCGTTCCTCATACACCTTCCCCTCTAAACCCTTCACCATCTTTGTGGCTCTCCTCTGGACACTCTCTAGTAGCTTCGTATCCTTTTTGTACTGCGGCGCCCAAAACTGCACGCAGGACTCGAGGCCGCACCAGTGCAGAGCAGAGCAGGACAATCCCCTCCCTCGACCGGCTGGCAATACAGTGCTTGATGCACCCCAGGACACGGCTGGCCCTCCTGGCTGCCAGGGCACACTGTTGGCTCATGTTCAACTTGCTGTCAACCAGAACCCCCAGATCCCTCTCCGCGGGGCTGCTCTCCAGCCTCCCGTTCCCAGTCTGTATGTACATCCAGGGTTGCCCTGTCCCAGGTGCAAAATCCAGCACTTGCCCTTGTTAAACTTCATATGGTTGGTGATTGCCCAGCTCTCCAATTTGTCCAGATCTCTCTGCAGGGCCTCTCTGCCCTCGAGAGTGTCAATGGCTCCTCCCAATTTTGTGTCATCAGCAAACTTTGATAACAAACCTTCCAGTGCCGCATCCAAGTCATTTATGAAGATGTTAAAGAGCACTGGCCCTAAGATGGATCCCCGCAGAACCCTGCTAGTGACTGGTCGCCAGCCTGATGTAACCCCGTTTACTATAACCCTTTGAGCCCGACCTGTCAGCCAGTTGCTCACCCATTGCATTATGCCCCCATGACCCCACGAATGCCCACGTTTGTGCCCAGGAAAACGGCTGCCCCCTCTTGCCAGCTCCCCCCTGCCAGGACAGGCTGCCCGCAACCGGGTGGCATCCTCTGGAGCAGAGGTGTGTCCCAGGGCACTGCAGGGATCGGGGATCGTACCGCATGGATTTACCAGCTCTTGCAGGTGCCTCTCTGGGCCCCGACTCCTCTCAGATACCTCATAGCCACGGGGAAAGGTCTCACCCACACCCATTTCTCCCGTAAAAAGGGGGGCACGCGTACAGATGCGTCTGACAGCCCCTCGCCAGATCCTTTTCCCCATCTGTCACTTAGCGGCGCAGGGCAGCATCCAGATCTCCCACACATACGGGTACCTGAAGGTGCCCCAGTTGTGGAGGAGCATGGAGTCATTTTGCTTCCAGTACGGACAGATGGGAAATTCAGGCTGGTGGATTTGCACCAAGGAAAATCCAGCCGAACAGCAATGGTGCTGCACAAGAGATCAAAGCGCTCAGACTTCAGCGGCATTGATTTCTACCTGTTTCTACTAAATAGGAAAAAATGCTTTCTGAAGGGCTTGAATTCCTCCAGGAAACCTAATGGCCTCAGCTAGTGAATGTTATTAATGAAAGTTACCTGAGCCCTACCCACAACGCTGAGAGGGTCAGCCCCACTCCTCTCGGCAGCTGAGGAAGTCTCCAGCCTTCCCCACTGCCCACAGGGGAGCAGCTGACCTGAGCTGCACACAGACCAAGTCTGCTGATCTGGATGCCATATACTGGGGTCACTTCCATTCCCTCCCAATATACCTTTTATTTAAATCAAGAGAAATATCAGTTAAACGATGCATAATGCTACTTTAAGGATAACACCATGGCCAAGAAAAAATAAACTGAAGCACGTTCCAATTCAGAAATTAAATGTCTTTATGCTTTACAGCAAGCACATAAGGTTAACAGCACCCTTAAATTATTAAATCAATTAAACATGTAAGACTATCTGCTGCACCTCCACATGCCCAGCTAGTGAAAAAAAAAAAAAGAAAACAAGAATTCAAGTCACTTTTATTCCTCAGTCAAAGGAAAACAATACTTCTGGTCGAATGTATTCCCACTCACCCTTCCTAAACCCCGGGCAGGCCATCCGCTTCCACAAAAGTCTCACTTCAAGGGTAAACTTGCATGATTTACTTAAAAATTACCAGTAAATAAATCCATTGGATTTGTAGCACTAAGATAGGTTAACTGCAAATCTGTACTCTTGGGCCACCTCTTGATTGGTAAATTCTAGGCAGCAAAGGTCAAATACTGCAAGAAAAGAAAGATTCTCCTGATTGTATGTCAAGTCCTACTGGACTCACCTAACCAAGGGCTTTATCGGGGAAGTACGTAACTGCCCAGCGACCTGGGCTCTGCTGTGAAGACGAGCAGAGGGACTCCACCACACGGCAGCCCTACGCACTCACACCAGGGACAGAGCAGGAGGATACCTTCATCTCACTGAGATGCACTTACTACTCAGTGGTGAAGCCCGGGGTCACGAATACAGCCACCCACATTTGTATTTTCCACCTGGTCATAAGCAAAGGAAACCTACAGAAAACCTGCAGGCTGGAAGGAGAGAGCAACACGCTCCGCCAATGCCAGCTGCCTCCTCGGTTCGCTCTCCCCAGCCCACACCCACACAGGAAAGTGTTTCTGCCATGAAGAGATGTGACATGCGCTTCCCCAAACGCTGCTCACAGGGCCTTGGCATCCACCTACCCCCTCCCTCCCACCTTCTTATGGAGCAGCTACAGCACCTTACGGCTGCATTTCGGGCGAAGCTTTCCTATGTAGACCAAGCCTAACTATCCAAACACATTCAAACGAGCAGTGTGATAACACAGAGACTTGCTGAGCACACCTGGAAATGCTCCCTATCTCTCCCACTTGACCCCCCCACCATGCCCCGGACACCCTCAGCCACTCCCTCCCAGCCAAAAGCGCAAAGCACCATCACAAAAGGGACCGACTCTAAACCCAAGAGCTGCTAAGCTCCGCTCCAGCATTACTGTCATTACTCCAGTGAGGTAGGTAGGTGTTGCTGTCCCCATCCTGCTGTTGGGGAAACTGAGGCACAGAAAAATGGTTTGTTGAAAAATGTTGATGATCGTGATCATAAGCAGAGCTGGGTAAAAAACCCATCCCCTGCTCCAGGTAAGAGCTGGAGAGGTGCCAAGGGCACACTGCTGGGAGAGAGTGCTGGCCGGAGCTGGCAGGACTGCAGACACTTCAGCTGCCACTGAGAAAAAAAGGAGCGAGAGAAAGGACAGACGTGCACGGAGGACGTACTGCCATAAATGCAGCAGCTAACCCAGAGAAGAGGTAGGCAGGACACGATGAGCTGAAGTTTCTGGCCTGCAACTCCAAAAGGACAGCCAGTGCAAAACAAAACCCAGCTTGTGCTAAAAATAAAACAAGACCTGTGTTATGTTGCATTAAAGTAAAAATAAAAAAGGTATTCCTACCATTATAATAATATTCCTCATAAACCAAAGATTTGTAATTAATTCTGTTGTCCCGCAGGCTACAGGCAGCCCTTTGGAACTACTTAAATAGATTATTTTTATATTTTTATATTTATTCATGAAGCAGCCACGTCTTGTTGAGAGGAATGCTGCAGGCCACCTCCAAGACCTGCCACCACGTGGCTGTGGAGATGTCCCAGGTAAGAGGGGCCTCTCCCGTAACCCCACCTCGCATCAGCCACACTGTAGTGTCTGTCTGCCACCCCCTCCAGCCCCAGCAGTCCGTCAGTCAATGAGCACCAGGAGAAGCCAGAGGGATGGATCGTGCTCCCAAATCACACTCTGCTCCAGCTGCCATTACTACCAGTATCTTTTGTGTTATTCTTCCTCCCCACGGTGGGCTGTTATTGCATTTCTTCACATTACACAGTTACATTCAAGCCTTTTCAGCAGCTGGTACATCCAAGATCTCATATTTAGTCCCATTGCAGTCTCCACGCCGCTGTGTTATTTGTCTTTTCCCTTTGCCTCATCAGAGAGAGGGCGGGAACTTCAAAGCAGCAATAAAACAGGAAAACAAGGCAGCAGGATCTGTTTGCCAGGGAGGCCAGCCCCAGCAATCTCAGCAGGGAACTTTGCCCAGAATTAGAAAGCGTTGCTCTTTCTTCAAGCCGGTGGCTGTATTTCACACCCAAAGTCCCCACGCCATCTTGCCCAGGACGTGAAATACATCCCCAAAGGGTTTCTCAGAAGCCCGGTGTCCATCAGCAGCTCCAGGCACCCCCCGGCAGCAGGGCGCAACACGGGATGGCTCCCTGGCATGGACCTCAGAGGCTGTTGGCAGCTACAGGAGACCCTGGAGAGCTAAGCCGAGCAGCTTCTCCCCAGAACGGTGGGTCCTCGGAGGAGAGGGTGAGTGGGCATGCACCAGCTCCCCCTCCCACTACTCCAAATCCACTGTACAGATCTGGGACGTGGACTGTGCTGGGCGCCCAGCAGCTCTAGGTGCCCGTGCCTCCAGCAGCTTCTTCATAGTTTCCATTGGGGGACAGGGTGGTCAGAGCCACTTCTTCCTGGGGGTCCTGCAGGTCATCTGCAAAGAGCAGAGAGAGGTCAAGGGAGATCCGAATGGGAAACCCTTCTTCATGCAAAATGCAACTTCAGATGAAAAGAAAGCACGGGGCGACGCAATTGATATGCACTCACAACCTAAGCACAGCTGATTTTTTTCATAACTGATTTTCAGTTTGTTTTACAAACTCATCATTGCTTCAATAAACAGGGGTGATCTATGAGCAAAGGAGCACAGGGCCCAGCTCTCTGGCCTCTTGCGGTCTCAGTAATCTCAGAACGAGCTGCGTGGCCATGAGGCATCACCTGCCTGGCACTGACAGCAAGATCAGGCACTTAAATTTTCTGACCCTAGAGGACATATCTCAAATCAGGCATTTCAGTTGTTTTCTCCAACCCTTATGCTTTTTAAGCATTTTATGTCTTTAAGAGGCATCTGGACAATGCCCTTAATAACATGCTTTAAGTTTTGGTCAGCCCTGAAGTGGTCAAATAGTTGGACCAGATGATCATTCCAGGTCCCTTCCAACTGAAAATATTTTAGTCTGGTCTGGTCTGGTCTATTCTATTCTATTCTTTTTACAGTGAAGGAGCTTCCCATCCTCTACCTGCTCCTTAGAGCAGTCTGGATCTCCACACCACACACCCTGTAGCCTCCCGCATGGGGGCTCTCTGCAAAAAAGACAATCACTGCTGGGAAAGGTAAGCAGAAGTGCCAACGGTACAGCAAAGGCTGAACACCAGGCTATTCATTACCTGAACCATTTCCTTTAGAATCAGGGAGCCCAGGGCTGACTGCCCTCTTCCTCCTCCCCACCAGTCCCAAATGCAAGCGGTTTGGGAACACTCCTTCCAGCTGTGTTTGCAGAAAACATCACGTAAGATCAGGGTGATGCTTCCAATTCGTTGTTTAGACAGACAGCAGTTCTGCTGCCAGAAGCTCCAGCAAAACGCAGCTGAGTTCAGCAGTGCTCCCAGGGGTGTAGTTGGGCACCGGACCGAGCGTGGTTTTATTTAGACAAGCAAAAGGTCAGAAAACAGGAAGATGGCAACACAGCGTCCAGATGTGCACTGGTTGTCTTCAGGTTCTGGCCAAACCACAGCCAAGGAAGAGACGTCAGCTGTGGAGCTGGAAAGAGCTTAAGGAGGCCACGCAAGGGGTTTGGGCACCAGGGCCAGCAGGTGGTGGTGAGGAACCTCTGACAGCCACAGCAGGAGTACAAGAGAGGGAGCTGGGCATACCTTCATGAACGTTGTTTGCAGCTTTTGCTTCGTGACCTTTTCTCCAGCTCCTCCGGCTCCAAGAAATGCACCGCAGGAAGTACGGGAGCCTCCACCTCTCCCTGTCTTTCCCATCTTCTGGATAAACCAGAGAAGATGAGTTCAGACCGGCAGCGGGCCAGCCCTGCTGCTCCCCCACCTGCCCACTGCTGGCTCGCAACATCTCCCCTTCATGAGCCCAACTCCTCGCAGCAAAGCTGGATCCACTCCACAGAGCCCACTCCCGGAAAGCACAGAGCAGCTCCTGGCAATCCTTATTTCAGGCTGAAACCTCTCTGCTACCTTGGAAATTTGTCCCTGGTGTCGGTTTCTACTTTGCCACCTCGCTGCCAAAACCATCCTGGATGCGGCAGTCCAGAGCGAGCAAGAAACCTGGCAGGAGCTCAGGTGGCACACGCGTGGCGAGGCTGGGGACTGACACGGTTAGGGCATTCTTGCAGAAGGAGATTTTTCTTTTGTATCATCACACAGCTTCTGCCACATCAACCTATTTACTGCTCCCTGCTTTATTAAGCAATTCTTCCCTCCCAGGGAGACCTGCTGGACACGCAGACTTGCAGCACACTGAAAACTACAGCTGTAACTGCTTGCAAAATGCAGTGAGCACGTGGCCTCCATTGACGTATAGTATTTATTCTGGATGACAACGAAGGTCACAGCAAGTTACTACAGGCTTTCAAGCCATTATAGTAAAACACTACACCAGTGTATTTTATATGGTCTCCAACAGCCGCAGTTCAGCGTTTCCATTGAAATATCGCCCAGCCTTTCACCTCCTGATTGGATAACAAATAATAAACCACTTCAGTGTCCTTCAGCTTATCAAACCGTTGCGACACTAAAGTGTTCACAGTGGCAGTGTGTCCTGCCAGTCAACAAACCAAAACCTCCATCCACAAACACACCCCCTCCTCACAGTGTGTGGGGACGCTGGACACCACTGAGGCATGACAGGATGGCAGCCCAGCACACTTCTGCTTCGACCCGAAAGATGCAGGAACCCCACTGCGGTTCCTGTCCCAGCTCCACCACACGAGTAACGGTGTCCAGGACCTTCCCAGCATGGGGGGGCTGCAGCTCCACAGCAACTGTCACGGGCAGAGCTGAGCAGCCATGTGTGTGGGAGAGGAAGAGGCTTTGAGGCTGGGCTGAAATAAAAAGGGCACAAGCACAGGTACACAGAGCCTTAGACTCTGTACGCCTCCCAGCACCCTTATCCAGATGCAAGAGCATCTTTTGTCAGCTTAGCACAAGCCCCTGTCAAACTCAAGAGGGGGAACAAGACAAGCTCAGCCCTGACCGAGGACATCTTTATGGTGGCATCCCTAGAACCTGCTTTGCAGGGTGCTCCGCAGCCCCACGCCCATCTTTCCCACAGTCCTCCCTCACATTACATTAAAGATATTATTCCCCTTGCATTTTGCTTGTGGGGAAAGCCATGGGGTGAAGGAGACCAGGCTGCAACAAAGCTGGTGCCTGGCACTGCCAGGTCCCCAGCTCTCCAGAGGCACAGCTACACCTGGGATCCCTCTGGCCACATGGAGATTTCAGAAGGTAGCGCTCACAAGGGGCACGGAAAGAAGCTGCCCCTGCCTAAGGCTGAACCCTGCAGCTGATGAGCGTCCTCATTACACACACAGGTCCTGGGACACTTACATGACTAAGAGCACCAGGCAGCGCATCAGAGGTGAATTAAAGCAACGCGCTGAGTCCTCCCACCCACCATGCTTCTAAAGCCCACACAAACAGGCTGCAACACCTGCTCTGGCTCCTTCTGCTCCTCTTGCTCCCCTGCTGGCTGCTATGCTGCTTCCGTGTCTGCACGAAGGATGAAGCCACAGCTAGCCACAAAAATACATGTACTGAGCCACGTGCCCGCAATGTGCAGAGGCAGGAAAAGGTCACGTATGCAGAGATGTTTTTCTGCCTCTGCAGCTGCTGTCCCACCAGGCTGCTGTGACCACAACTGGAGGGCTCACTGGTGTCTGCAAGCACACCAGAAATTCTTGCAGCAGGAACAGTGTGAGGAAGACGAAAGCCCATGGAAGGAGAGAAGCTGGAAAGTACAAAGGGTTGGCAGAAGAGAGTCCTGCACCTTCACGGGAGTCCCGGCCATCTCAAAGCTCCTCAGTGTTCAGACCCAGGATTCTGGACTGAGCTGATGGAAAGAAGCACCTGAGCTGCAGCAGCTCTGGGATCCCAGAGGATCCGTCAATGTGGTGCTGCAAGCAAGCGCCAGGATCCCTCAGGGTAAAGGCAGCAAGAGAGCAGAACACCAGAGCCCCTGGAAATGATGAGGAGCAAGGGAAAAGTGGGGAAAAAATGAAAAAAGGGAGGAGGAAAGGGAAACATCCCACAACAGGCAGTGCCAAAGATTAAAGCGAGCCCGTGCTCAGCTGCCCAGCACCCCACGTTCGCACACAAACATGACTCGCCTTTCGCCCCAGGGCAAGTGCTGTTCCTCAAGGCCTGTTTGACACCCAGCTGTCATCCTGCCATCCACATGTTGCTTAAACTGGCCACCGACAGACGCGTGGTTTTAAACCCAAGCACCCACTTGCTGTTCTTACTCATTATGCAAGGCCAGCACAAGCACCTTCCTCCTGCAGGAAGGTCAGGTCCTGCCTGCACCCTACAGCACGGGCTGCACCCCAGTCCTGCGTCTCCGAGAACACACACCCATAAGCATGGATGGCCACCGCACCACAGCTGTCATCTGCCACATCCCTGCTATCCAAGAGCTGCTCTAAGAGACCCTCCCAACCCGCTGGGAATTTTGTCCTCCCCAGCTGCCAGGACTGGGAACCCCACCAGAAAGAGGCAGATCCCATTAGGAAGGCTCTGATCCCACCCGCATGAAAGAGATCCCATTGGGGAAAGCCAGATCTGATTGGGGGGGGTGAGGGAAGACCCCATCAGGAATGGTGAGCTCTCATTGGGAAAAGCCAGATCCCATTGGGGTAGGGATCCCATCAGGAATGGTGAGCTCTCATTGGGAAAAGCCAGATCCCATTGGGGTAGGGATCCCATCAGGAATGGTGAGCTCTCACTGGGAAAAGCCAGATCCCATTGGGGTGGGGGAAGATCTCATCAGGAATGGCCAGATCCCATTGGGATGGAGCAGATCCCCCTGAGGAGGGGACGATCCCACGGGAAACCGGGGCAAGTCCCACTGGGAAAGCCCACGGCCCCCGGGTGAGGGGAGGAGGGAGGGAAGGGCCCGGCCACCCGCCGCCCCCCCGGCCGGCGCCCCCGGTACCTGCGGGGTGCTGCAGGGCGGCCCGCAGGGCGCGGCAGGCGGCGGCGCGGCAGTCGCGCAGGGCGGCGGGGCTGCCGGGGCTGTACCGGGCCCCCTGCACCGTCCCGGGCGCCGGGAAGTGCCGCCGCAGCGTGGCCTCCAGCACCGCCGCGTCCTCCCCGTCCCCGCCGGGCAGGAGGACGCCGACGACGGCGGGCGGCGGAGCCGGGGGCAGGCGGCCCCGCACGTCCCGCACCACCTCCCGCAGGCGGGCCCGGGCCCCGCGGCGCCGCGCCGCCCCGCCGCGGCACAGCACCAGCAGCAGCCGCGCTCCCAGCGCCCGCCGCCCGCCGCCCGCCCGCCGCCGGGAACGGCACCCCGGCCCCGGCCCCGGCCCCGGCCCCGGCGGCGCCTCCTCGCCCAGGAGGTCGCGGGCGAAGGCGGCCAGCGTGGTCGCCGCCGGGGCCCCCTCCGCCACCTCGGCCACCAGCAGCACGGCCCGCCGCCCGCCCGCCCGCTCCACCAGCGCCCGCAGCTCCTGCAGCTCCGCCGCCGCCGCCATCCCCCGCCGCCGCCGCCGCCGCGCACCCTGCCCGGCACCGCGCACCGCCCCCGGCACCGCACCGCCCACTGGCCCCGCCACCCGCCCCGCTCCTTCGCACCCCGCATCGTCCCTACCCCGTACCGGCTCCAGCACCGGCCCCCCCGCCCCACGCACCACCCCGTGTGGGGGGGACCAAGGATACCCCGGCAGCACCGCCAGCCCCCTCCCGGGACCGGCGCCCCCGGCTCCCTCCGGTGCACGGCCCCTGCCTGCTGGGCACAGCGGAGAGGGTGCTAGCGGGGAGCTGGGCTACCAGATCTGCCACGCTACCAGCCCCGGAGCCCTCGCACAGGCCTCCTGCGAGGCTGGGCCTGTTACCGATTGGGAGATGATAAAATTCGGGCAAAAACCAGGGGCTGTGGAGGAGCTAGGAAGCTGGGAGAGGGCTGAGCGAAGGCTGTGGTGACTGCAAAGTGGGACACACACAAGACCTTGACAGAGGAGCAGCTGATCACACACCCCAAGGGTATAACGTGCCCCCCAGGGTGTAACATGCCGTACCCCAGGCAGTGATGGAGTGGCCTCTGTGGGCATCGTGCTGCAGGAAGCACGATGCTGCTGCACAGCCCGGCCAGGCTACAGCCACCTTTGGGCAAGAGTTCCACTTTGGGAAACAATCACCCCCTCAAAGGCCATACCCACCCCACTGGTCACAAGTTCCCCAACTCATGCACAAGCACAAAGCCAAGCTGCAGCCCGCGAGTCCCTGCCCAAGCCAGTCCCCTTTGGCTTCCCCTCCACAAACACCACGTCCATCCCCTTCCACGCAAAACACAGCCCATCGTCACAGCCCCACCAGCATCGGCAGCGCTCCGCAGTGGCACACGTGTCCCGTCAAAGCACAAAATATTTGCAGGGATAAGTACGGAGCTATTATCAGAGCTGCGGTGCTGGCACACGTTACGCAGGCCCAGCGTGGGAAAAGGCCCGTATCCCACGAGCTAGCTCTGCCAGCCAACGGTGAATGAAAGCCACGTGACGGCAGCCGCTGCGCCTGGCCCTGGCTGTTGCTCGGTGTCGGTGTGCCTGGCAGATGAATCAGGAAGCTCCAGTTCACGGCATGTGGTAAACATGTCCCGTTCCACATGAGAACGGGCTCCTCCAAACAGGTAACGTCTTACCGCAAGAACGCAGGAGGGGATAAACAGCTCAAAGGTGCAAACGGCCAGAGTCACCTTGGCCAGTCGCTCTCTGAGGCCGTTCGGAGCCAAACCACCTCTGCGGGAGAGGCGGAGGAGGCTCCAAGAGCACTGGAAGTGAAAGCAGAGCAGAAATCCACGTGCCTGCCCTGGATCAGTGATTCCCGACATGTGCGTTGGGGCACGCTTGCATGCCACGAAGGTGGCTCAGCCAGCGTGCCTGCTCCCTGCTTGTCCTCTCGGCCACCCGTCCCCAGAGCCTCGCAGGTCAGCAGCCGCTGCAGGGAAGGGACATGCCACAGGCTGGTCCCCAGGCACAGCAGAGGTTTGGCAGCTCAGGAATGTCTCTGTGCCACCAATTTGAAGCTAGGAAAATGTCTGACCCAGCTATGAGAGGCTTAGCAAATGCTGTCCTATGCCAGCACTGCAGGGGCTGACAGCCTGGGCAAGGGTTTCAGAGAGACTTTCTGCCCTGGGTCCTGGCAAAAGTGACTTACACATTGACAAGGGCTGATAAGCAAGTCGGGGGGAAATAAAACAGGAGGATTAGGCTCCTTTTCCAAAGATCAGGGTCTATAGTCACAAGAGGCCATGCTTCCACAACAGCACGGTAGCCCTGAGAGCAGCTGTCAACATGGCAGGGCTACAAAGTCAGACATAATTCAACAGCGAGGTCTGGCGTTAGTGTTGCCCAGATTTTTTATTTACAAGGATTTTTTTCTCATCTGGTCAGAAACCTGCTCATGGTCCCGTGGAGAAAAGCCCTGGGTGTAGTCAGCACCATGAGCTGTGCCAGCAGCAGCAGGAGGGGACAGGAGCGGGTGCTGGTCCCCAGGAGCCCTCACCTTGGGGTTTCTCTGCTCATACTTTCCCCCACCACGGAATTTTGGGTACAGCCCTCACACAGATCTGTTCATAAGCCAGTCACAAGCAGAAGGTCTCTGGGAAGGTCTTGTTCTGCAAGGAACAAGCCAAAGACAGGCACTTGCTTCAGCCAGTTTGACCGGGGAAGCCCAGGTCTCTTGAAGCTGGCTCTAAGGAGGCAGGATGCTCCCTGCAAACCGCCACGACAAACCCCGCTGCATGTTTAAACTCCCCACAAGCTGCCAGCACGGCCTGTGGTGTGGTGGGGCCACTTACACCATCTGATGTGCAGAGACCATTACAGCACAGGTCTCGCAGGGCTCTTTTCAAGCAGTGCCGTGACTCACATAGAGATGGCAAAGTGCCTCGGGAAGCAGGCTTTCAAGCAGGCGATTCCCCAGATTTATGAAGATGATTCCTGCAGAGGAGGTAGAGAAAAAAATTGAAATGATCTTCCTAACCCAGAAGGAGCACCACTGCCTATTTCTCTGCAGTGGCCCCGATGTTTAAACTGCCAGCACAGCCTCTAAAAACTAATATTTGGGACCAGATAGAGCTGCTCTTCTTGGCCACTGAAATTCTCTAGTTAATTTTGGGTACACATGTAGCATTGCCAGCAGACGCTGGTTGGAAGGGTGAGTGTCACCCACAATACCCAAACAACCTTGTTTACATTTCTTTACTGATTAACAGAGGTAAGATCTAATAGCAAATACAACTTTATCGTTTTTCATGTTACTTAAAGAGGTACAGCTCAAATAGTTCAGAGGCAGCCGTGAGCTCAGTAGTATTTGTAGTCCCCGACAAAGTGACTCCAGAGCTCTGGCAGGCATCTGAGCAAAACACAGATGTATTTACAAGGCCTGACACTCCTTCAAACATCCATCTGACAGTCACATTGGTAGAAAATCTCTACAGATAGCCCTAAATGAGGGTAATGACATCTCTTACATATGCCCATAGCTGTTCAGAGCAAACACAACATGTGCTCAATTTTGGACTTCAAAGGAGGAAGAAAAGATGCTTTGTTCAGAGAAATAAATTTATCCCGTGTATTAGTAGTGCCTTGAAGTCTAAACAAAATCAAAGGTCCATTGGATTAGGCCCCTTGAGAGATGCATTTACCAAGATTGACTTCTCTTCTGAAGAGAGTAGAAAGAGGACGGGAAAAAGGATTCTCGTGCCAATTTTGGTGATAGGAGTGCAGAGAGGCTAAATGAGCAAGAGAGAATCTCTGGGAGCAGCTCTGAGCCCCCGTGTCCAATGACCCAGCTCAGCTCCTTGAACTCTTCCTCTCAGCAGCCTCGGTGCTCACAGGGGCACTTGGAAAAGCCTCTGAGCCAGCTAGGAGTGGGAACTGGCTGCTGACAAGCTAAGCCTTAGCAAACCTTTGCACAAGTGCTCTTTCACAGACCCGTTGTTCAAATCTGCTTCCACTTAACTGCTTTGGAAAAACACATCATTGTTACAAGATGCTGGAAAGCATCTGCTTTGCTCGTGCAGTGCTACCAGCTGCCACCAGGAGCATTGCTGCGGGGCACCGGCACTCACTGAGCTCTTCATCCATGGCGGTCTTCTTGGGTGTCCCAAAGAAATATCAGAGGAGGTAACTGCGAGTGAAGAAAATATCCCAAACCCCACCTATTCCCTTGCCCTGAACATCCCAGTCCCACTGATCGGCTTCTAGCCCCTGTCTCCTGTTCACTCCTCCATGGCTTTTCCCATCTCCTCCACTGACCTTCCCCAAAACTCCCGTCAAACTTTCTAGCCCCTGAACCCAGATGCCTCCCCACTTTTCACCTGCTGAAGCTTGAACTGTATCAAACCAGACATGGGTCCTTCCTGTGACAAATTCAATCACAGCTGAATCCAAACTGGGTGGCCACTTTGTTCTGTTCCAGCTCCCCACAGCCCAGACGCAGCCACCTCCAGGGACCACTGAGGCAGCCCCAGGTCCCCTGGCAGCCTGTGCCGACTCAGCCCCGGCCTGGATCCATCCAAGTCATCACATCCCTCTGAACTCCGCTCAGCGGAGGTTACACCCCATAAGCAAATAAAGCTGGGAAGTCCCTGGCTGCCCCATGGCTTGGACACAGCCTGGCTTCCTGACGGGGAACCCCAAACCTTTCCCTGCCTCTCTTCTCCAAAATCCCGTTCCCTTTGAAAGCTGTGCCTCATCCTGCCCATCTCTGCAGTTGTCCTAATTTTCCATAGGTTTCCTTGAGTCACTATCCCTTTCTGGATGGCAGAGGGGCATTGGAAGGTATTTCTGAAGAGGAGGATGGGGAACTGGCACAGGACTGTGTGTGGAGAGCCGGTGGTGTTGGGGCAGTCCCGATCACACAGTAGGAGCGGTGCCTCTGCCTGTCCCCTTGGAGAGCAATGGAGGCTGCCCCTCAGCCTTCTCCACTCTTTGCTCCTCCACTGGGAAGTTGTTCAAAAACTGGCTGGCGATAGACATTAAATCAGGCCCAAGGACCAAGCTGCCTCTTCTGGCCTTTTTCCAGCTGTCTTGCCAGAGCCTCAGCTGGACCCTTGCCTTTCCTTTGACAACAGGACCCAGGACTGGTTCACAGCCACCAGCCTCCATTTTTTCCCAGTACACATGTGCCTCTGACACCAGCGGTCCAGCTTTTTGTGTGCTTGCCCTTTGCAGAACCTCTTAAAAGTCACACAGGACCCCACCGAGCTGGAGACCTGTGGTTGGGGACCACCACATGCAAATGCAGCCCCTCCTGCCTCCCTCGCACTCCCTCTTGCATCCTCCTGCCTCCTTCCCACAAAACCCCTTCTTGGCATGGGCCAAGCCCCCAGGTTCTCAGACCTGCTCCCTTTATAAAGACAAAGAGCAGATCCATCAGATTTCCCAGGCTGGAGTTGCTCCAATGGGCAGAGCAGGTGGGTTTGGATCTGCCTGGTTTGACACTGTTGAGCCCTGAAGAGGCCACAGATAACCAGCTGGCAAGGTGCCCTTCTGGCACACTACAGGGCACCAAAGGGCAGTTGGACTTTGCCATGGCATGTAGACATGATGTGCCAGATCAGTGAGGAGCAGGGTTTGGCAAGGGTTTTTTGGAAATGGGCAAAGCTTGGTCTGGATGGCAAAGCTTGGCTCAGGTGCTGTCTTGATCAAGGTGATCTTCCAGAAGCAGTATTCAGATGCTCATGTGCCAGGAGCCCGCAGGATGGCCGCTCTGCTGCTCTCACAGCGTGTGATGCAAGCTGAGCAGAGCAGGTTGTTCTCCTCTGTCCTGGGAAGAGACCTGTTGCCCTTGGCAGACTTCTGGGCCATGCAGCAGTGCTCCTAATGTTTGCTGGTGCGTCTCCTCCTTGGGCTCTAGCTGAGCTGGCCCGAGAGGTTTCAGGCCACAGCTGCTTGTTCCTGCTTTGCTGGATCACAGCGCTCCTGCTAGCCTGGCAGCAGAGCTATCGCATGAAAACTCACCAACCCTGCACTAGTGAAAACGAGAAGAGTGTTCAACATTTAAAGAGCAGATCTCCCATGACTTGCCTTTGTCGGACTGCAACAGGTTGGGGGAGCAGTCACAGCAGCAGAGCAGGGAGCTTCAAGACTCCTGTATATCCACCCAGGATTAGCTGGAGAACAAAGCATGGATGCAGCTTGAGAGCACCCATGGCCTTCTGCCTCCTCTCCTCCTTGGCTGTCCGGGTGACCACACTCCTCCCTGTCCCAGCCACACATCCCTGTGGCTACATCCCTTGCCCCTGCAGGGCATCCCTGCGCTCCCAGGTCCTGGCCAGGATTTCACGTGCTTCAGAGCTTCCCCTTCCACCAGCAGCACTTGGCAGCGCCACACATCGCCCCACGCAGAAGTGCCTGGACACAGCACAAACATGCTGCCAGAGGAGAAACTCGAGAGCGCTGCATGGGCTGTGCCTGGATTTGGATGGTTAACATCATGCTTGAGATGCTACAGGAAATAATGGAAACACAGGACCTCATCATGGCTGCTTGCTTTAAGGATGTCCTAATGTGCTGATCCAGAGTCTCTTAAAGCCAAACTTTCTGCACTCGCAAACAGCCTGAACTGTGCACATCTTGCATTGACTCCAGGGAACTATTTCTGTATTAGCTTGATTAAAAAACAAAAAACAAAAAACAAACAAATAAAACAAAAGTGTCCTCTAACAAAAGGGGGAATTTATCTTAAGATGCCCAGTTGCTCATGGAAAGTCTCTTCCACAACAGCGCACTTGGGTCAAGTGTGTTATAATTATGTTTAGACAACCGGACAAGGTCATTTTTCCCCCCATCCTTTAAAACAGGTTTTTTCACAGAACCAGCACCTCATCTAAGAGGCTGCCAAGCATCAGCACCACCCAAACACCTACAGCAAGGTTGTTGTGCTTCATAAAGCCACACTGTCCTTAAGGATGTGGAAAGAACCCATATTTGAAAAACCACCTGGAGGATCCTTTCCCTGAGAAATGTTGGTTCAGAGGCTCTGTACCACCCTCAAATCCCACCCCTTCCATACTACGCTGCATAAAGCTGCAGCTTCAGCAGGAGTCTCATAGTCTTTGATGTATGGCTTTAGAGCTTATAGGTACACACAGACACACAGGGAAATTAAATAAATACCAGGGTTTTAATACTTCTTTTGGTCATAGTTAAGATTTCAGGTGGATACGAGATCTGTAAAAAAACAGAGAAGAAATACATGTAAACTCCCAATGCAAAAATGTGCAGCTAACCATAGTGCCTTGCCATGCCCAGAGAGGACGAGAAATGAGTTCAGCTATCATATGGGCCATTGGCCTTAGAAAGAAAAATAATCTACTGCTCCCACCGTTCCTCCCACCCAAAATAACCCATCCCAGTAGTTCAACCTGCTGGATGCCTACTAGTACCCACCTGTGTGTAAGGTCGGTTCCTTGCAATAGCCCCTTTAATGGGCAGTGGGCTAAATGTTAGGTTTTCATCTGTCTAATATTTTTTTTTTTGCCCAGGAATGAGGAGGAATGAACACAAATGTACCGTTTTACTTGAGGTACCTCTAGTTTGAAGAGGATGCTGACTGATTCCCTGTTACAGAAGGACTCAGCAGCATCAGCCTGCACTCGGGCACAGATCAGGACCGTCCTCACTCCAGCTGATTCTTGGCCCTATACACGCTGCGGGTTCAGCTCACGCCACTCTCCATCCTCCCACAAGAGCTGCGCTGACACCTCCGTCAGCCGGCACGCAGACCCTGATCTACAGATCTCAGTGCAGTTTGGGTCAAGATAACAGCAAGCTTCTTTCACTCATCGTACCGAAGGGACAGGACGTTCATGGGCTGCTCAGGCAGCAAGCACAAAAACATAGCGCGAATGAGAGCAAGGCGTCGCGTGCCCAAACACACCCCGCTGAGCGACCATGCACGCCTGGAGCGGCTGCTGGCGAAACAGCGAGTTGCAGAGCACGCCACGCACATAGCCATCCGTGGGTCCTTCCATCGGGGTAGGTGGGAAGGATCCCATGGGTGACTGTAACAAGTTTAGACAGCTCATCCTGGACCCTTCAACTATTCTGGTGGGAGGACAGCAGCCTGAGGAAGGCCAATGCACTTTGAGAAAGGCAAACAGCACTGCAACGGGAGACGGACCTTCATCTTGTTTGCAGCATCTCATCCAATAAGTAAGAGGGGGCAGCAAACTTTGCTCTCCCACCATCCCGTGACTACGAAGAAACCTGGGGAATTTCAGGTTTGTGCTGATGAGAACTACCAAAGACCCCTGCATTCAGCCTCTCCTGGGAAAAAGCGCTCTTAGGTCTTACCTCTGGGTTTCTTTCACTGTCTCAGTTTTGGGACAGTCGAAAACCCAGAGGCAGCTGCCCTGCTCTCACTCCCTCTCTGCCGACAGCTGGTTTCTTGGGGACAGCCCAGCAGGTTTCTCGGGGACATCTTGATATTCGAGCAAGGCATTTCCTGCAAAGCAGAAACTCGGTGATTTTTGATAGAAGTTTCCTGGGGCAGATCATTCAGCCAATGCAGCAAAGAAATCTGAGCTTTGTAGCAAGGACGGTGATACTGAAGGAGCAGTGTCCCCTTCTGGCAGCAGCCACACACTGAATCATGTCCGTGCAGAAGCACCGGGCAGACAAGCAAGGCACCAGGAGGGAAGTATTTCTACAAAGGGACATGCATCCAGGTGAATGCCGCTAAAACCAACCTGCCAGATCCTGCTGCCTAAGGGAATTCATTCTTCGATACCCTGTGTCACATACGTTCAGGCAGAGCACAGCAGTAACTGAACTCGGGGAGCGAAACAATAAATGGACCCTGGGAGTCGGCTTCTAGGGAAGGAAACGCACGTGATGGAAGAACAGCAGGCCTCATCCTGGTCAAAGCTTTGGCCTATGGCTCACCCAGAGAAGCTGGCACATCCCTCCAATGCAGAACGCAGGGTCAGTGGGACCGCGGAGCTGTTAACACAATCACGGAAAGCCCCAGCGGTGGAGTCAGGACTGCAGTTCTTACACCGAGCAGCATCTCCACAGCCATGTGTGTTTTGGGGCAAGGAGCAAGAGCCACCACTGTCCAACTCAGAAGACACACAGTTGGCTCAGACTTACATTGTCCATCCCAGCACTTCAGTCCTTATTCTCATTTCCAGCTCGCGTTGCCTGCAAGGTCCAGCTTATCTTCCCTCCTGTACCTGAACCCGGCCACCGAGCACTTTGGTCTACGCTGTCCCTCAGACCCTTCCGTGCCCCACCCTGAGCATGCTTTTGTATCCAAAAAGCCTCTTTGTCCCTCGCCCCTGCGTTCAGCTATGTCCCAGGACGCCTTCACAGCAGTTTAAGCCTTCTCTCGGTGCTCTACACGCAGCTCTCTTTGCCTCCGAGATACCACCAGGCTGGCCTGGGCTGTAGGGCGCTGCCTCCAGCACCACCAGTTGCCAGGCCCCATCCAGCAGACACTGCGTTCTCCTAAGCGCTCCCACTGCCTGGGCCTGCTGCTCCCGGGGGTCCGGGTGGATCACCGCAAGCACCAGCACGTACACCAGGCAGGGAGGAGGTTCCTCACATCCCAGAGGGCCTCATCCAGGAGATTCCCCTTCATGAGCTGCTTCAACACAGTGGCCTGCCACAGCATAAAAACCAGATGCGGCCAGACCTCATCCTCCTCTTCCATCCTCTCCGCCTGCTCTAGTTTAGCCCCGATGTCAGCTGTGCCACAGGTCCTGGGCAAAATCCACCAGCACCGAGGGAGCTCTCACATTGTCATCGTCCACCTCCATCACCAGCATCTGCCTGTTCCACCTCCCCACTAAGTCCAGCAGGTTGAGCAACTCCCAGGTGGTTCATTCCACAAAGGAGCAGACAGACCCTATTTTGGGGCATCTTACCTCAAACTCAAGAGCGCTTATTACCTTCTCATCAGCAGAATCCAACCACATGAGAAGGACCACCTACCAACCTGCTGTTACGGTCCCATTTGCCCATTAC
Organism: Platalea leucorodia; assembly: GCF_965183815.1. Classification (NCBI taxonomy): domain Eukaryota; kingdom Metazoa; phylum Chordata; class Aves; order Pelecaniformes; family Threskiornithidae; genus Platalea; species Platalea leucorodia. The sequence goes on from NC_138830.1 coordinate 12,314,529, forward strand.
CTCTGGTAATGCCCCAAACTGGAAATTCCATTGGTATTCCACCCCATCCTTCTTGGAGTCCTATGTGTGCAACTTGTTGGTATTTGCGGAAGACCAAAGCCCTGCTTGACGTGAGCCAGCACCCCACAAGCTGCAGTTTCCCTCCACATTAAAAAAACGCACCTTTCCACCACGCGCGCCGCTGGAGACAGCGGTAGCAGCAGGTTTAGTTCTTGACGCAAGTCCGTCGGAATGATTTCATACCAGAGCCGAGTAGCCAGGTCCAGTTTTTGTTTGAATTGCCATTCAAAAGAAAGTCTTAATTTACCCAATAACGTACTCCGAATACACGACTGCTCCACCTCCTTCAGAAGGAGGAGGATTAGTTATGAAATACCCGCCCGCAGCAGGAGAGAAGCCAGGCGGCGGGGCCAGGCAGGGAGAGGGACGCTCTCCCTCATGGGGAAGGAGGGAAAGCGTGGGACAGAGGGAAGGCGAGGGCAACGCCTCACCGACTATGGACACCTTCCCAGTGACTGAACTACATGGAATTGGTGGCATCACCCACCCAGGGTATCAACCGGTCACTTTGGGACTGTGACATCAGCAGTAACCATGCCAACCTCCCTTAAAACTACCCAGTATTTTTGAGGGATGTACTAAGAAACTCTTAGACTTGCACTTTAAGAATCTTTAAATTAATTTTTCACCACCTTCTCATTCAACAAACCATAAGAACTCATGGAAGTGATACGCCAGCCCGATGTACGGATCCTCCCCACCCCACGTTACACGCTGCGGCAAGGCTGGCCAGGAAACCAGCAAGCATTAACGCTCAGGCACTAGAGTTGTGTGATGAAACGTGTCTAAATAAATGTCACAGAGCAGATGCTGCAGGCACGCGTGCTGCCCAGGTACGCACGGTCTCGTTCTTTGGGATTCTACTAGAGCCACTGTTTTCAGACGCAAGGACTTACACCTGCTAGGATTTAGTGTCCCAGGACACAGTTTTGTCTCAACAGCAGTCAGCGCCGAGTACAAGAGAAATGGGAATAATAAGTTTCCCTCTAGAAGGCAGGCAAGGACGCATTTCTCATGGTCTATGTAAAGCTTGCCTGCACAGTTTATGAGGTTGCAGACGTTCCTTGTTTAGCCCTGCAAACCAGTCAGATTCCACGATGGGAGGCACAGAAGGTCGCAGTAAAGGTTGCCAGTTATTTATCTTTAGAATGTAGCCTGCTCTACAAATTTCATCGTCTAGCTTAGAGTCACTACTCCAACCCTGTGCTGTGAATTCTGATACGCTACTGAAAAAGAACAAAGTCCCTCAAAAGAGGCGAAGGGAATAAAAATAGAAATGTACAAAAATTAAACAGATTCTCCATTTTATTTCCAATAAAAATTTAGATCCTAGATGGATACAGCATCTGTAAAAGACAAGAACACAATCACGTTAGAAATCCTGTTACCAGACTGTACGACTTGAAACATAAGTTTTGCAGTTACAATCTAGATCACTGATCTCTTCAACTACTATAAAAGCAACCCCCCCATTTACAGAGAAGAGGTGCAAGAATGACAAATTGTAGCAACATCCCTCGGAAGACATCGCATCAGAACTCTGGGCGATGGACCTAAAGGGACAGTCTCACTGCAGCCTTGTGGCTGAAACAGATCAAAACATTTGGGAGGCGGGAGAAAAACCTGTCAACAGGTAGGTATGGGAGTAGAAGGGTGCAAAAATAGTTGTACAAGATCTGGGGAAAAGAAATCAAGATAGCTTTAGAAGGAAGCTGAGGAAGAGTCCCGGAACTCGAAGAGCCTGTCCGGACAGCCTGAGCAAGCACACAAAACCCTTGACAAGGAGACAGCCCCCCTCAGCACAAGAAGCCAGCGACAAACCTCTCCTCGCTCCAAAAGGAGCGATTATCAAAGAGCGATGCTGAATACACAACAGCAACAGAACAAAACCATAGCTCAAGTTTTCCCTCATACTATGTGGGGTTAAAAGGCACCCCGAAAACTGCCAATAAGTATCTTGTTGCTAAAATAAATCTGCTTACCACCCGGATTCTGTGTCCAATGGCCTTGGCAGGAAGGTTGGAGCGGAACTTGGCACGAACCATGCCGCTGTTCCCATGGGCGCGCGTTACCTTCCCCCAGATCACTCGTGTCCTGTTGGGCTTGCCGCCGGGGGTTACGGTGTTGCTGAGGGAAGAGAGGAAAAGAACCGCTGAGCACGCCAGCCACAGCTCCGTGCGGGACTGACCAGTCACGGGCAGACAACACAGCCTCTCTAAGGCACTTCCGTAACTTTATTCCACAGCCATCTTTAGTTGGACCACATTCCACTGATTTACCTGTGAAATCTGCTAGACCTGGGATTTTCACTATGCCTTCCAAATAAGGTAAGTATCACAGCTTGTAATTTATCAGAAGCTCCACTGGAGAACTATTAACAAGTCACAGAACGTAAACATTTGGAAAATGCTAATGCTAAGATGATCAAACTAAAAACTCTGGTGTAAGACTGCAAAGAACTGCTTTAGAAGAAAGGCTATATGCCATCTTGGAAATGATCGTGGTCACATTAACAGTCTGATCAATTTTATTCAAGGCACTTCTGAACTCTAACAGCTATACTCAAAGAAAAAATAAGCGGAAGGGAGTAAGTAATTGTTCATAAGGCCTCCACCAATGCCAGCACCGCAGAAGTGACAGTGCTCTGGCCTGGGCATTCAAAAGCCAGGATACCAATTCCTCCAGGCTTCACAAAATAATTCTGCCATTAAAGTAACTCAATAGCTCATAGTACTGGACACAAGTTCACCTCACTTCAATTTACTCTATCAAGCTGCCTCCAGTTTTTGCCAGTCTCAGGCAAAATTTGCTTCTCATCCCATCTGCTCTTTAACATATCATTTATAACACTGAATAATTATTTCACGTAATTTCATGATCTGAATTAAGAACACATAGGCCAATTAAAGCAAAAATAACCAAGGACTTTCAAAACGAAACCAACCCAGGAAACTGGTCTACACAGTAGTACTCCATGGACATTCTATTGATAAAGTGAGCCCAATTTACATTTGTTCTAACAAAAGCTCTATAAACAGACTACTCACATCCTGGTATTTTCAAAAGCTGATACAGGACTTGGCTAATTTAGCATAACAATAAAAAGCTACTTACTTTTTAGCTTTGTACACATAGGCACACCTCTTGCCCAAGTAGAAGTCTGTCTCCTGACGAGCATAAACACCTTCAATTTTCAGAAGGGCAGTGTGTTCCCGCTGGTTTCGGAGGCCACGTTTGTAGCCAGCAAAAATGGCCTTGCACCACAGCCTAAAGGCATTGAAAACATTTACAAATTATAATTCACTCCAACGTATCAAATGTAAAAACAAATAATGTGCTGTTTCAATAGAAACTATTTCCACACCAGTAGAAATTTAGCTGAGGAAAAATTCCACTGCTTTTGCTTTTACTTAATTACTGCAAATCCTTACATTCAGTCAACAGAGGAAAGTTAAGTAACTGGGACAGAAAGAGTTTATGAGAACTTTGTATCTTTCTTCTTGTTATAAACTTCTGACACTACAGGCTTCTTAGGAGCACCAAAGTGCTTCAACATTAGTAGGTGTTAGGTTTTCAAATGTCTACAAACACTTTGTGATGAATAAATATCACTTTTTTTCTATACACCACATAACTGAGTCTCCTGCGTTGCAGCAACTGCTATAGGAGATGTTAACTGCTGTTAATTTGTAGCCTCAAAGGAATGAGCTGCAGTCTGTGGGGACAGCCAGAGAGACAGCCCCACATGCAGTGGACAAGTGACATTACACAAACTCCTCAACAATTCTTCACGACAAAGACCTGTCTGTACTACACAGGTAAAGCAATTATAAGGCTCATTCCACAGATCATGTACGCATCATGACTGTCTCAACTGCACCCAGCGTCTGCCCCATAATACAGCAGTACCAAACGAAGCTATCCAGTCCTACCTTCCACACATGCACAACAGAAAATAAAGTCCACAGATAAATATTAAGACAAAACGCTGCTGAGATTCAGATTGAATCCTTCCACCATTTACCACCTCAATCCCTATATCCGTAAGAAAACTCGATGGCGTAGTAGCTCCCTTACTCAAGGAAAGAGTATGTCAAAGCCTCGCTGCCCGCTGAAGGTTCACACACCCTGTGCTAACAAAGCCACCGTTAGTGTCCCGCACCTGCTGACGGGCCCGGGAAAGCGCGGCGCACCGCATTAACAGCTACGGCCAGTTTAAAGCAGAGGCTTTAGGAAAGAGAGACACAACTGTAGGCGTCTAACAGAGAGCCCAGCAGGATACCGGGCAGAGCAGCTGTCCTGGAAAATGAGTGCATCCACAGGAAAACGGATCATGGCCCGCAGCTTTAGCAAACACTCTCAGAAATGCTCAGTTTGCAAGAAAACCTGTCAAAAGTACACTGTAGCAGCGAGCCGAGAGCCATCTCGGCAGGGCAGGTCACTCACCTCCCGGTCATGGTGTCCTCCTGAAGCCCTGGTCCCAGCAGGCCTAGAAACGACACGCAAGCCGTGAGCCTCCCGCTCCAGCCGAGCGAGCGGCAGCTGCCGCAGGCCCGGTCCGGGGGCCGGAACATCCGACCGGCCGAGGCCACCCGCAGCACGGCGACGAGGGCACGAAGGCCGCCAGCCTACCCAGAATAGGCTCCACCTCACGGGGGAAGGAAAGGGAGCCCTTCGCTTCCCCACAGACCGACACGCTCCAGGCGCCTCAGCCCCCCTTCATCTGCGGGCCTCAACCTGCGGCCGGGACCATCCGCCGCGTATCGGCGCCATCGCGCCTTCTACCCGCTCCGCACGGCCCCAGCCGCAACGCCCCGGCAGCCCCCCGCCCGCCGACGGCCCCATGGCGGGGGAAACTCCCCCCCCGCCCTTCACCCCGCGCCGCCGCTGCCCGCCTCACCCCCGCGGCGCCGAACCAAGATGGCGGCGAAAGGGAGAGCAGCCGCGCTGCCTGCCGGGATATGGGCAGGAAGGACCCCACGTGGGCGGCCGCGGGCACCGCCGGAGCGGGCAGAAGCGCGGCGGCCCCGGCGGGGTGGGTACGCCGGCCCCCAGCGCCGTCCCTCGCCCCGTCCCCCGCCTCCCCTTTCTCCTCCGGGTGGCGATCCGGGGAGGGGCGGCCCCAGCCCGGCCGTGCAGGCACCCGCTGGGCAGCCCCGCGAAGCCCCCGGAGCGTGGTGGTCGCCATGGAGACGGGCGCCGCCGCCGCCGCCGCCGCGTCCCGGTGAGCGCCGCAGCGGCCGGGGCCGGGCCGGGCCCAGCACCGGCAGCGGGCGGGCGGGCAGGGGGTGCCCGGTCCGGTACCGCCGGCCCAGCCGCTGTGGGCAGGGCCCTGCGGCCGCCCGGGGTGGGAGCGGGGGGGTAAATCCCGGCGCGGAGGTTGAGGGGAGGCCGGGCAGGGCGAGCGGGGCCGCAGCCCGGCGGCGAGACCGGCTGCGGCGGTGGAAGCAGGCGAGGTGAAGGGCAGCGCTCGGTGCCTGTGGGGCGGCCAGGGCGGTGGGGCCCTCTGCTGATGGCTGCCCTCCGGGCCCTGCCCCTCTTCTCCGTTCTCACCTTGAATTAGTGAATCACCTCAACATTTATTTTACTCCCAATATCACCTCAGTGACAGAAAACACGTATTTGCACGCTCAGATCCCTGTCATGGAGTCACACATTCCTGTGTTTTCCTAAATAAGAATAGGTGGAAGCATGTACTTAACCCATTTTCCCAAGTCAGGGCCATTTACTCCTGATTTCTGTCACTTCTCTCACACAGCCAGAAATTGAGGTGCATTTTCAGCGCTTTAAGTGATTTAGGAACTTACTCCAATACAGTTGTAGCGAGGTGGGGGTCGGTCTCTTCTCCCCAGTAACAAGCGATAGGATGAGAGGAAACGGCCTCAAGCTGCGCCAGGGGAGGTTTAGGTTGGATATTAGGAAAAACTTCTTCACCGAAAGGGCAGTCAGGCACTGGCACAGGCTGCCCAGGGAAGTGCTTGAGTCCCCATCCCTGGAGGTATTTACAAGACGGGTAGACGTGGTGCTCAGGGACATGGTTTAGTGGTGGATTTGGCAGTGATAGTTAATGGTTGGACTTGATGATCTTAAGGGACTTTTCCAACCTAAACGATTCTATGATTCTATGAAATGTGCCCTGACCATCCAGACTTTCACTGTAACTTTTTATTCCTAAGTGTCTTAAGCTGCATTTGAGTGTGTGCCCAGAGTGCTTTTATGAAAAATTGGATCTCAGGAGCAAAATCTACTGTCATCTTGTCACCAGCTGGGCTTGGAGAGCTTGAGCCTGGACTGAGGAATTAGATCCCCATCCAGGAGGAGAATTAAGTCTCTCTGTACTTTGCTAGGCCAGGTTAGAAGCACTCAATGCCTTGTAAGGATGCATAAGCAGAGGTTTTTCTTAGATGAAATTGTTAGGAAGTAGGAGCAGAGAGGGGATGGGATATTATGAACTCTTGAAATTATTCTGTTGGCTTCTACGTTAAGGAAGAGGTAGAAAGCAAAGCAACGCTCAGTAATCTACGCAGTTAACAGTATCAAATGTGTGCTAGGAACCTCTGCTCAGAGAAAGGACACAATCCCTGCTTTGAGGAGAATGAACTATCTGTCAGAACACTCTGTTTTCCAGCAGTAGAGATGCCACAGCAAATAATTGCTCCCTAAATCTTATCTTTTCCTGTCCCATACAGATTTAGTCCCATATGGGACATACAGCTAAAAGTAGCACTACGTCTTTCATTCCTGCGCTTGGTTCTCCTGGGTTCTCACCAGTACAGCCTCAGAGAGCAGGAGTGGAAAGTCTTTCTCTGCAGTCAGGATGAAACCTAAATTGCATCTCTAAGCAAAAAACAAGATTACTTCAGCTTTTCAAGGTTTCTTTTCTTTTCTTTTCTATATAATTTTTATATATTTTTTTTTTTTTTTTTTTTTTAAATGAGCAATTTATGTTTGAACATTGGTAGAGGCAGGCAGAGTTTTGTAAGGCCACAACTATTTTGCTTGCCTAAGTAAGTGACTTTTTTTTTGGTAAAAACTAAGGTGTTATGGCCCAGCCGCTGCCACTGTGGATACTGAGAATCTGTCTTTGCCAATCACTTGCAAAACAGAGCCAAAGGAGATGTGACATTCTCAGCTTTGAATTTTCTCACTGGAATTCATCGGTATCTCCTTAATTGACTAAAAGGAATGCTGCAAAAAACGCTGCCTTTGAAGCCGTTTTAGTTTATCAGGCAGCAGGATGGGAGAAATGTGCATCCAGGACTCTCACACAGCAGAGGGAGTTGCAATCCCCAAAGGGACAGGAGGCCAGACCTTTTATACAGTTGTTTTAAAAATTATTTCTCGATATGTTTTTCTTTCCTTTTAGATCAGCAGGGAAAGAACGTCAACCTAAACTCTTGGGGGAAGCTGAATCCTTCACATACCTCTTTTTTATTATTAATAGAGTTTAATGAAGGAGTTGAGCAAAGTGCAGGGATTAATGTCGATGCCAATGGCTGAATCAGGATGATCTGTGGGCACTGTGTTAACACTAAAATCCAGGGAGAGCAGCTCGCTATTTGTAGTGTTTCTTGATGCCCCAGACAGCGGTTTCCTTCTCACTTCCAAGTCAACATAGGCCCAGAGTGTACTGGCTTGGCACATGCATCTGCTGAGTGAGTATACGGTTATAAGAGGAGACATATAGGAGGAGCAAACCATCAGGCTTTAGGGAAACATTCCAGCCGTGAGCTTTCTTAACACGCATTAATATCTTGAGTTAATTCTCTCTTGGACAGAAGCTGCTGATGGGATAGAGGAAAAGCTATTGCATTCGCCTTTGTTTCCAAATCCGTCACTTTTTCCTATGAGAGCTGCAAGTGTTATTTCTTCTTTCAAGAATGCTGTTGTAATCATCTGTCACAGCTCTTCCACAACAATTTTTTTTCACCATATTTTTAGCATTAGGACTCCACATGTAATAGATTATTCTCATGTTGTTTAGACTCAAAATATGGATCACTGATTTCTTAAAAACATACAAATGAGTAAAACATTTTAAAAGTATTTTATTAGTGCCTGTTGACTGAAAAAAGACATTGTCTGACTTCCTCCATGTACAAATACTTAATTTGTGCATCTCCATTTCTATCACTGATTCCAAGTTTGAAAAGAAAGGAAAAATGATGCTTTTAGTTTTTTATTTGTTAATGATATTACTGGATTCCTATCTCAAGCTGTAGCATTTTTTTTTTTTTTATAATTAAGAGAAAAGAAAGAAAAAGCCTCAGAAGGGAGGAAATCAGTTCCTGCTTAGTCATAGGCGACCATCAGAAGCCCTGAACAGTGGGATTAATTAGGTAAGTCAGTATAAATAGTAGAAGGATAGTAAACATATTGATAATATTCAGAATCACTCCTTTGCTGTTATCTTTTCCTGCCATGATTTAAGCACACTTCTCCTTGAAATAATTTAGGGTGCCTCTGCCATTATCTTGTCTGAAAGGCTGTTCCATATCTTCATCCATTCAGAAGTTAGAAACCGTATCATAATTGCCTGACTTAGGGGAAATTAGACTCTTTTGGCCCTGGACCAGTATTATCCTTTAACTTAAATAGCTCTGTCTCTCCCTGGTATCTGCTCTTCATATGTATTTACAGAGACTAATCAGAGTCCTCAAGTCTTTTAACCTCTTGTAAAAGAGAATTCCTATTCCCATGATCACCCTACTAGTCATCTTCTGTACCTGCACATGGTTTTTAACACAAATGACTAGAAACATACACTACGCCTTCTCTGAGGTTTACTGATGCCTTATGTAGCGGCACTAATACTTCTTTCTATCTGCTGAAAATACCGGTCCTGCTACATCATAGCACTTTGCATTATTCATGGTTCATAACATTGGAGTCATGCCACCCCTGAACCCTCTCTTCCACCCTGTGCTCCTGACCTCATAGCAGAAATTCTTGTGAAAATCCTTAATGCAAGACTGTGCACCTGGTAGTCTTGCATTCTGAGATATTATTCAGCTAATCGAAGAAAAGGGTCTAGGCTGAAAGGAGCACTATTCCAGTCTCATTGACTACACGTGTAGTTGTCGTGAAAAAGACTGCCACTCGCACGCTAGGCTTTCCAGTCGTTGTCTCATGCACAAGGAGAGCCGTGTCCTGTTACAAAGGACAGTATATTTCAATATGTGTTGCATTAAACAACTTACTGCAAGAGACAGGGACATCAAGAAACAAATATATAAGATCTAAGTTGTTTTTGTTTGTTTTACCTATTATGTTATTAATAGACACCTACTAAACCTGCGCTGAAAAGTGACCCCTATTTTCTGCCCAAGTGAAATTAATTGCACGTTCCAACTGTAAATTACTATATTTTCTTCAACAAAAACAACAAAAAAGGATGAGGACAAATGGTAACAATTTCAGAGAGGTTATAGTAAGTATGCATTTTTAAAATACTTGTAAGGTTGCTTATGAAAAATCACGGATTTCCGGTGATCTAGAGCATAACTGCATCTAAATCTCTTTAATTTTCATAGAACATGGCCGTGTCTTACCCTGTTAATCATGCTAATAGGCATTGTCTGAGGTATTTCCTTGGCATGCTTACAGATTGGACTGTAATATTCTGCAGACCTAAGAATATGTTTATTCAAGGGTTTTACAGATGGCGCAAATCCAGTTGTAAGTATAGCAGCCAAATGAAGATTTTGTTAGTGGATGTTGATGCTTCCATTGCCATGACATTCGGGATCTCAGTCATCTCAGACTCCAGTCGTGCTAGGTGTTATACAAGAAATCGCTGTTTTGTGAATATAGGGTTTGGAGGGATTGTCTAATGGCTTACCAAAACATTAAAAATCTCAGAGAATTTCTCCATTGTTATGCAGGTATTTTCTTAAGCATTTTTCTAAATGGACCAATTTAACTTGGATTAATAGTGAATTTCCACCATTCCCTAGATGCACTTTCACAATAGTCCATCTATAGGCAAGGCAAAGGGATGCTTAAGTGTACCTCAGAGCAGTTTCACATTTGAAATGCAATTTAAAATAAACCAGCACAGAATGTTAAAGGTAGTTTACTTTGTCCAGATATTGGTTCTTGTTTGACTTTCAGCATCTTCAGGCGCTAACAGTTCCTGCTGGGGGGATTGGGATCATAAAAATGTTAAAGCGACACAGTAATAACGAGGAATGATTAGAGCAGGAAGGTTCACCATCTGAGATTTTATAAGACATGTGGATTTATTTTTTTTCTTTTTAAAAAGGCACCTTCATTCCATTGTTTCCCAAAGAACAAAGTCCGTCATGAAGCACTGCTCCCCCTTGAACTGAACGGGGAGGCCACCTCACCCAGTTTGTGCCTTCCATATCCGTTCCCTGCCCAGCCTATCTACCCAGATCTACGGTAGGAGGCACCGGGACCTACTTTGTTTTGCGAAAGCTAAACATTCCCACTGTCCCTGAATGCAGCCATTAGCAGAGCATAGCTCCTCTTATAAACTGTGTATGAAAGGCTATAAACAAAGCTAGGGAAGTGTATGAAAGGCTGCAAATAAGGCTATTTCAGGTCTACCTTTAGTTTAAACGACTGTTACTAACACTATACTGTCTTTCTCACTGGTATCTTTTGTCTTTGTTTCTCTTAGCAAGAGCACAGAGACTAAAGAAATGGAAAAATTCACACATCTGGAAGCTCTGCTGTTTACTGCTGTGCTGGAGAATTGTGTTGACCAGCTCTCAATTCTTGGATATATCATGCCGGTTTCATGGGAGGGCAAGGCAGACATCAGCCACGTATGTGCCTCTATCCTTGCTCTTTAAAGAAATCTCTCTTGGTTTTCTTCTTGTCTTGGCTTTATGTTTTCTAGCAGCATTTTTTAAAAATCAACTCAGATACCTTTTCTGCAAAGTGCTCCATGACCCTTGCGTGAAGCAGCACAATAAAAGTGCATGGATGACCGATTTTAATATTTATACTGCAGCATCACCGAGAAGCCTTTGTCGAGACTTTGTGCAAAGGACCCTGCTGACCCAAGATGAGGTTCCTGGGCTTATAATGTTAAAATCGCAGTGGTTAGATGACAAGCAAAGGATTAGGGAAAAGGAAAAAAAAACCCATCTAGGTTCTTATACAGATACGTGGCTATTTTAAAAATGCAAAAGAATAGGATATTTGAAAGTACTCAAAACCAAGGTATTCCTGTTCCTCTCTAAATCCATGCTAAAGTTCCTTTAGTCCCCATGAACAATGAATTAAGAAACATTACACTTCAAAATCTATTAGTAACTACCCATTCTCAATGACCATTATTAATTAGTTGATTTCTAATAGGCATGATAACTAAGAGGGTTTGGGCAGAGGTATAAAGAACAGAGAGGCCCTAATGCTCAAGCAGAGGTTTGTTGCTGTGGAGGGAGGTGGTGTGATATTTCTGGTAGCTGATAGACATAGGAAACAGGATGGGACCATCCTGAGGGGTACACGGTTCTGTTGTCATATATTTTAAGTGATGTAGCAGGCTGGTTCCAGTTTAAGCAGGTTTGAAACTCTTTTTTAAGAGGAACTCAAAAAAGAAAAAAGTGTGTGACCAGGATGGAAATAAAAACTGGGATCCGAGTTTTCAGATCTAATGCTGTTCACTCTGTCTAGTGTACCACTTCAGAATGCAAGAGGAAGGTAAATCAATATGTGGTTTTCTACGTGTTTCCTTTCCCTACTATCTTCTTTTCAAAAATGCCATTGCAAAGCAGCTGAAGCTGGTGGTACAGTAAATTTCAGGGCGTGAACGATGCTTAGACTGTGCAATAGAGGGCACTCCTCCCCTTAAGAGAGCCCTGTGAGCCAACCTTACCTGTTTCCAGAGGATGCTTCTCCCTCACAGAGCTGGGTGGGAAACCTCTTATGTGCCAGCAGCAAAAACACAGCGAAAGAGCGTATCTCTAGGACAGTAGGAGTTGTTCTTCTTCAGACACACAGACTCAGGTTGATAGACCTACTAAAGGTACACTTAAATTATAGAGAAAATACCTTAGCTTTTCTCTTCAATCACAGATGCTCATTTTTACCAACTCACTTCTTAAAACACAATTTTCTCACAGACTGTAAACCCTACTTGTGTTCTTAAAGATGCCAAAACAAATATAAAAGGAAGCAATTTCGAAACAAGAAAATGGCTTAAGGAAGCTACTTGCTAACTTTGGTGCTCTGTAATTTGCTACTTCTCCCCGTTTCTCAGTTTACATTTGGCTGTTATTGTATTTGTAGAAGACCTGTACTTGCAAAGCACCCTGGAGCTCTGTCAGTCAACAAATCAATGACATTTTCAAAGACTGACATCTAAATTTCAGTTGATGACATTTTTGAGAGGATTAATCACAGTGTTGGCCAGCACCTCACTGATTCTTCCAAATCGGGCGCTTGTGTACATTGCTTCACGCAGTGCATCCCCCAGAGGAAGGCAGCCTTTCTATTTGCTGAATTTTGGGCAAAAGACTAGCAAAAGATAAACAGCTAGGAGACTACACAGATGGTAATACATGCGGTTTACAAACTCCTTGCTCTTACATAGTTATTTGGTAATTATTAGTGGGTAAGTCCCTACTGTTTACAGACGATCCAGTTATAGCCTGTCTTGAACTTTCCCAGACATTGAAAAACATCTATCAGAACATTCATAAAATGTACATTATATTAAAGCAGTTTGTTTGCCAAAATTAGTTCTTTCTGAAGTACAGCCATCACCAGCAAACTACTCAAACCCTTTTTTTCTAATTAGCTATGTAATTTTCATTTGTCTGTGTATACTTTGCATGCGATTCATTTAATTTAATGTAAATTTAACTGTCCAAAAATTAAGCATGTAGTCACCTAGACTCCTTCTGTACTCAGTGGCGACTCAGGCACTGCCAGAGGCTGATTCAGCCCATCCGGAGATGCCCAAGGTGCTCAGAACAAAGCAGCCCCTTGCGGTGCCCTGCGCGCTGCCCTCACGGACTATGGCAGCAGCATCGCAGACCACTAATGGAGTAACTTCTTGGAAGTACTACTGGCATACACAGTGGCTGCCCCGACCGCTTGTTTTTACTCTGCCCTCTGCGCTGTGTTGGCACAAACGTGTCTGTGGTTGTGGAGGGATCTGGACTGAGAACTGGTGCTGCTAAAAAGAAACTTTTTGTTTTTCCTTTTTGCTGGAAAATGTTTCAGCTCAGTGAGTTCTCTAATCCATTTCCCCAAGCAGGCAGGGTGGGGAGTGGGCAGCTATGGACTAGGATGGGGCTGGCAGTGATTGCGTTAGCCGGCTTCAGCCGTACTGCTATTAAGTCTTCACCGAAGGGGCAGTCAGGCACTGGCACAGGCTGCCCAGGGAAGTGGTTGAGTCCCCATCCCTGGAGGTATTTACAAGACGGGTAGACGTGGTGCTTGAGGACATGGTTTAGTGGTGGACTTGGCAACGCTGGGTAACCGGTTGGACTCGATGATCTTAAGGGTCTTTTCCAACCGTAACGACTCTGTGATTCTATAAGTGTTTAACCACAGAGATGCTGGTAGGCGGGCAAGAAAATTTTCTCTTTTAACATCCCAGTGTATACACCTGCATTCTTACACATAGCACATAAAGCAGAGAAATTCCTAGAAGCGAGGCCTCAGCTGATTTTATAGTGTGCTTTTGCTTTTCTGGAGCTTTTTCTTTTTTAGTAAAATGGTACACGGCCACAAGATACCTTTCCATGTAGAAGAGAGCTGCCAATATTTTGAATTTCTTCTTTGAATTCATGTTATGCTTCCTCTGCTGTCACTCTCTCAAAAAACTAGCTAAGCAGATAGTTGATGTCTATCACTTCTATTTCCACACATCTCGGCCCTTGTTATAACAATAATATTGCAGGGAAAGGTCATGGTGATGGGCAGTGGGAAATGGCTAAGATGGAGAGAAGGCGGAAAGGACACAGGCTAACAGTCTTCCAGTACATAAAAGCTGCTGCAAAGAAGGATGGAATGATTTGTTCTCTCTGCCTATGGAGACTAGGACAAGAAGCCAGGGGCTCAACTGCAGCTGAGGAGAGAAAAAAACTTTCTTATGGTAAAGATCGTTGCGATGTGCTGGCACTGGCAGGAGCAGGCTTCATAGTCTCCATTGCTGGAGGTCATTAAGAACATGTCAGGAATGACACAGTCTGAACCATCATCTCCTGGGGCAGATGAATTCACCTTTTGAGGCCTTTTCTAGTCCTGTCACTTTAGGACTTTTGATCCCATAAACTTTAATAAGCCTACATTGTGTGCTCAAAGCTAACCAAGATAAATGTTTCTGCTCTTCTACTCTTTGCAGAATGTAACATCCACTATCAACTGCTCTTAGTATAGCTTCATTCTAGTTTATTCATTTTTCTTCCTCTCGCATAATGTTGCAGGGGGTTTATTTCTACTGCCCAATGTGCAAGCAGGTCTCTCTTATTCCCTTTTAGACTGGCATCCAGGAACTGAAAGAAATCATAGAGACCCAGAAGGAGCTGGACATGAACTGCCAAGAGCTTATATCAGCAAGGCAAGGGAGTGGGGAAACGGTTACCTCCGGGTCTCTGGAAAGCATCGAACCCAAGCAGCAGCTGGGGAAAACGGAACATGTAAAAAGTACCCGTCATCTTTCCAACAGGGCCATGAAACACAGTGCTCTGTCTGTGAAGAATCTCAGAAAAATTCAGGCTGACAGGTGAGTGAAGTACAAATATGATGACTGTGGGGGATGCTCAGAGCTGTAAAGCAAAAATACAAGCTTCCCCCTCTCCCACTGCTGGTGTACCTCAGCCTCGGTCCGGAAGGAGTACCTCTAAAGAGAGCAGTGGGGTCTGGCTTCATAGGCCATTTAGTTCTGGCCTTTGCTTGCCTCGGGATGCCAAGTAATGACAATCAGTTTATTTTGAATGGAGTTGCAAAATATTACCCAGTTGATAATGGTTGCTTGGGTGGAATTCATGCCAGGTACTAGCCAGTGCTGATGTTCTGGTGTCTGGAGTCAGGTTCCCCTAGCAGATATGTACAGGCAAAGTGGGATCTGAGCATTGCCTCGTGAACTCAGTTATTCTGCAGGGCACACTCTATGGCAGCTACTGCCATTCTCCTTTATAGAACAGATAATGTATATAAAGACCAAAGAGTTTCTTTCTTTTTTTAAATAAATTTTATTCCTGCACATAATCCAGTGCCTTGATTTGCAGAAATACCAGCAGTCTTTGGCTTAAAAAACAGATTGGGGAGCTGAGCATTCAGTATGCGTTTTTCTGCATCCTGGCTTCTGTCCTTTAATGTTATTTCAACAAAGGGCTTAAAGAAGATCCTAACACAAATGAGGAAAATCCAGCTAAAATATAAATACCACATGCACCATGAAATTCAGTAACCTGGGCAAGCCCGTGTATTTGTTAAGATCAGCTTAGGGCTGTACTGGGATATTTCGGCACCCAGATATCCCTGCATAGACGCACTTGTCTGCATCCCCAGGTCTCATTTCCCAAGATCCACCTATCTGTCACCACTACTGCAGGCCAGCAGCCTTCTTCCTAACAGCAGCACAGTCTGGGACAACACGGATATGTTTGTGCCTCTTTGCTATTTCCTAGAGTAGCATTAGGGGCAGCATTTTTAAATTATAAACTTCAACCAGCTCCTAATACAGGGTTCTCCAGATGTGCAAGAAGCAGATAGCATGGGAGAAGCACTCCTGGGTTTGATAGGACATACGAACAGAAATGGGATTTTATATTTCCGTACCTTTTTAGCTGTAAACAATAATAGATAAAGGTGCCAGACACTGTAGTATCAGCACCTATAAATTACTGTTGTGTTCCTTTTCCTCCTGGCAGGCAGTATGCAACTGATGTCATTACAGTCACTATGAAAAAGATGCAGGAATCGGGAACATTTAATAGCCTAACAGAAGCTAATGAGAGAGAGAAGGCAAAAAAGAGCAAGTTTCATGACATCCTCACCAGGTCAGTGCTGTGTTCAGTACTTCCCTGCTTAACTGCTGAAAGCCAAAGCCCATTCCAGCTCAGTACATGCTAAAAAGGAAAAAAAAATCCCCAAATACAGAAAGGATTCTGCTTTTCAACTTGAATTATTCTGTCTGCTTTACAAACTGCACTTCTTTCCCCTTCAGAAAAAATAACTGATGGTTCTGATAACGATCTGAGCTAGGAATTGCCTGAGCTTTGACCACAGTGGACACCAGTGTCTGCATTAATGCAAATGCTGCCCCATATCAATTAAAACATAATGTGAGGTAGGAGCTCCCTGATCTTTAACTCTTGTCCCCAGTGAAAGCCAGAGCAACAGAGAATCTGTTCAAACCAGGGCCAGCAACATATGGTCTTTAGGTTATGTGATGCCCACGAGAATCTGCTCTGACCCATATGCTAATATGCTCCCTTTTCCCAGTAGCAGCAAGGGGCTAGCACAGATGGCAACAGAGGCAGTTGTCTTATTTAAGGCTAATCCACCAGCCACTGCACTATAGATCCTCTTCTGTCCCAAATCTTATTTGGGATTTGTTATCATCTCAACTCAAACTGGTGATTCCTTAGCTCAAACTTCTGTGCACTAGAGGTCTGGAGGTTTTTTTTAGCATTGGAAGCCCTGGTTCAATCCCAAGCCTGTCAGAGAGAATAGCAGTCATCAGAGAAATATTTGACCATTTTAAAGCTACTTTGTCATGAGCCCAGCTTACTGGAACAGCTCCAGTGGTGGCTCAGGGGTCTGCCTCCGGGGCAGGTCCCCAGCTTCCAGTGAAATGTGTGATTTCAAGCACGAAACCCAACTCTTCCACTGTCTAAAATGAAGGGATTTATTGTTTATCCATGGTAGGGACAGAAAGTAGAAATGAAAGCAGCAATTGCTTGTGGCATAACTATCCAATAATGGAAGGTGGAAAGGAGCAGACAAATTATAATCAGAAAGGACATAATCCTTTTTATTCCATTCTGTCAATCATATCTAGCCACTATGTTGTCTGTTCTGCTATACATTCTTTTCATGGAATGAACTCGATCTGTCTTTCAATATAATATCTACTTGTCTGGTTTTGTGTCAGTATACCAGTCTGAAAGCAGTCTGCAGTAAGACTGGAACTCCTTACCAGGAGATTTTGTTCATCACAGTCACCCAGCTAAGGACTCTGAAAATGAAATGCATGTTTGATTGTAAGGTTGGGATAGGGTACAAAGTCTCAGGTACCAACTGTAGTATTTACTGGCTTTAAATCAAATCATAAACATAAAAACTTAGAAAAGCACTCCAAGTGAAATAAGATAAGACCTAGAACATTACTGCATCTGTTTTGTTTTAGACAGGTAAACACCTCTCTAGCTTTTGGCCTTCACTCATATCCCTTCATGGATCTCAGAACCTGAGGCAGTGTTTTTTGGAAGATTTTAAGTCTGATATGAAAAAAACATTCTCCATCCATATAATGAAACTTACACAATTTGGCACTGTCTGCTGATTAGGCATGCTTCTGCACAGAATCAGGGAGATTTTTGCCTGAAATGCAGAAACTGTGACTCAGTGATAGGCATCTTCCCTCTCTGCTATAGGAATCACATCATCCTCAAGTCCACTCCAGGCTTTCAGCGAGAGCCTCCCCTGGTTTTTGGCTCATTCTCCCTTTCGTTCCCATCCTCTTTGCTCAGTCTGTGCGCCTCTTCTTTCAGGGTTTACTTACCAAGTCACTAGCTTTGGTGAAAACTCTCTGTTTCTGACTTGCGGATGCGCTTCCTCCCCGAGGCTCAGAGCGAAGAGATGAATGCCTTTTTTGCTACCTAGCTACGGGAAGCAGCTTGTCTTCTGCTGGTCAGAAGAAGCAGGCCAAGCTTTTGTGTGCGCTTCTTTTAGTTCAGCTGTTAGAAACTCATGGAGTGAGCAGGAGAAGCGGGGCAGTGTTCAGCTAGGTGCCGCAATGTACCAGGAGACGGGAAGTCCCCCTTCCAGGTAACCAGCTCTTGTCTTTTTTGAGGTATTCAAGTGATTGTATTTTCCCATTTTTCTTCAGGGAGGAGGAAGGAAAGAAGGAGATAAAGTCACTCGAGAAACAGCTGCAAGACGTCAAGAAACAAACTGAAATAGAACTTCAGGTGAGATCACTTAGCACTGGGCATCACGCCAGGGGGGAAGCCTGTTAGCAAGCTCGCCTCTGCTTCCCGGAAACTAGCACTCAGATGAGAGGACATGTGGCATATATAGTGATCCATCAGTTAGGAATGTAGAAGCAGAATAAATGCAATAACGATTTGTATTCTGAATAAGCCTGCTAATGACTTTAAGAGCAGCATCCAATGGTTTTCAAATGGGAGCTCAAAATGCTCAAAATCATGAGAGACTATGATCAAATTAGAATACAGCAAAAACACTCCTGGGAGTGGCAAAGCACGGATATCTGCAATCAATAGGAAAGAGGTATCATCTGCAATCAATAGGAAAGATAGCAGTATCTAAGGTTCTGTCATACTTACTCATGCAGACGTGACACCTAGCACAGACGAAAGTGTGACGATGAGGGAGTGAGAAAGACACCTGGCATAAGGGCATGTCGTTTTTCCACCTACAATTTTGTGCAGGGAGAATGTCATAATTTTAATCTATTTTTCTAGGCTTCCAGTTATTAGAAAATCCCGAACATGGGAGTCCTACACAAGGGCAGATCAATGTTATTACACATACGCTGTCAACTTGATCTTTCTGGAAAGCTTCAGCCCTTCTGTCTGCAGCATGCAAATGGTGTGTGCGTGCACGGTAAATCTGGGGCATTCTGGATGTGTCAGACTTGCTACACGAGCGCACATCAATTGAATGGCACATCAATGGTCACTTTGATGCTCACCAGACAGCTCAGACTTGATGCTTATGCGTGCTTTAGAGCAAAAGCACACGCGGTTCTGTGCAGAAACATGGAAACGTAGCCTAGCCCTGCTGAGGCAGGAAAGAGTGTGCGATAGCAAACAAGCAAAAGGCAGGCAGGTTCAGAGCTATACAAGGACTGGAAGCAGGAACAAGAATCTGACACTTGGTTCAGTACTGAGCAAGAGGACAGCAAGGGCATCTGAGGAAAGAATCGGTGTCACTGCATTTTGTCTTTGGACAAAAGTATGGACGGTCATCAAGCCAGGATATAGTTGGCTACAGAGAGGAGTTTTAAGCCACTGACATGCTGGTGAAGTACAGTTTATAGAACATGGAGGTTTTGTTTCGCAGCCTGGATGCATGTGCAGTGGAAAGTTTAATTGTAAATATAGGATGGTTGTAAGAACATGAAGGCTCTGGTAGTGTATGCAGCTATCTATCACTGGCGAAACACCAGAAATCCAGGGGAGATATTAGAACAGCAGAGAAGAAAGCAGGAATGTACAAGATGGGAAAATTCATTTAGGTCAGTACTCATCTACTAGCGGAGATCCTGGAAATGCATAATGTACACTGGGAACTGTAGCAGGATGAAAATAACACTGGAAAAAAACTGTGGACATAACAGAGAGGAGAAAGAAGAGGAGTCACTGAAGGAAATGGAAAGTTAGCAAGTGAGGAGACAAACCCATACAGGACAGCTGTGGGAACAAAAAGACAAATGCAGGATGAAGTTTTTTCCCCTACAGATTTGAGCAGAACCTCTAAAGGACATAGAGGTCAGAGCCAGGACTGAAAAGGGGAACTGTATACCTCAGTGTATACTTACTTACTGCCACTGGAAATGGTATGGCAGCCTATTTCCAGGCCCTACGGGACAACCCAAAAGTCCCTTGACATCTGCGTGGCAGTTAAATGAAATAAGCTGGATAGTTTGTCCGGCTCAGAGACCGTATGTTGTCCGTTTGCTTCTGCACACTGTCCCTGCTCGGTCAGATTCTGACGGCTCCGGGGAAGTTCCCGTTCTCCCACTCCCCAAGCTACTGAATACGATGAGGTAGTTCTTCTGTGTAGCACCCCTCAAACCTCACTGCGTCTGTGCACACAATATACGTATCTGGTTCTGGTGTAATGCCTTCCCAGGGACTGGTGTATAGGGGGCTGTAATCATCCCGTCTCGCGCTAGCGGCAATCTCCCGGCACTGTGCAGTCAGGCTGGGCACTGCTCTGTGTCCTGCCCTGCACCTCTCCTGCCTCTTGCAGTCATAAGGAGGTGTGTAGCTCCTGTGCTGAGAGGCTGCTCTTCTCCATGTTCTTTCAGTACCTTCTGCTAATTAGGTTCTTGCTTTTTCCCTCATCAAGTGGGATCGGCACTCATCTGGGATTTTGTTTTTGTATTTCCAGCTTAAAAATCCTTTTCTGGGCTTCCTTATAGTTTCAGCTTTGATAACAAATCAAAGACAAGAGTACTTTCAAGTACTGCTTTCCTCCTGTGCCAAAAATAATGGTGTCTCACTGTGTCTCCCAAGGGAGAATAATTTCTGTTCACTTCATATGGGATTTTCCCATAGGCAGTTTTACAGAGACTTGCATGATTTGTCACCTTGCCAACTAACTAAAACCAAAAATACAGCTTGCTGATTTGGGAGTACTTTGAACAATAATAATGCACAGACCTGTCGACAAAAGCCTACACGGTTGTCTCCAGTTTAGTGGATGAGAAGACAAAAGCGAGCAAATCTAATCATGGAACCAGAAAAACACGGTCTTCGCTTGTTGCCTGTATATTTGTATTTTCAGCCTTGCTACCTCTTAGTGAGATGCTAATTAATGCTGTATTAGCCTGCTCAGCTCATTTTTCTTTCTAATGGAACACAAATCAAATGCTAAATATTCTTATTTATTTTGTTTTCTTTCCTCTTGGAAAACACTGATATCACTAAAGGAGCTGAAACGATCGGTCTGGGTTTGCTCTTACCCCTCCGTGCAGGAGCATCACCGATAGCTCTGCTTTGGCTGCAGGAGTTCTGTTTGCTGCTGCAGTGTTCATTTTCTAGCTTGTACAAAAACACTCGCTTTCTCTGGTTTCCTAGACAAGTGATGGCAGTCTGGGCAGATTTTGAAACAAGTTAATATCGTATAGGTTCATATAGTTTTAATATAAAAATGTAGGGAATGTAAACTTTAGAATTCCTGCATTGCTATTCACCCAAAGACTTTCTATGTCCTGTAGGTTTTGTGGTATACTCATGCCATACATGTGTGCAAGTCATGGTATAATTTTATAACGAGCAGTAATATTGCAGGCTACCTACCGGACAGAAAACCAAGACGTTGCACCCTGGCACCAGTGAAAACCGGTCTGTAACTTTTATTCCACGTGGGCTCTCATAACACACCCAGCTCCACTGTGTCAGTGCACCGCTCAGTAGTGCTTTTAGTAGTGCGACTAAAATCCATCATGTTTCTTCCCTTATCCTCTCCCAGGAGGACAAATGCATCAATGAAGTGTTCTGGGGGAATGTTTTAAACATCTGCACACACCCACCAGTGCATGTTTCTAACGCAGAAATGCACCGGGCGATTGCAGTAGAAGGCACAAGGTTTGTGATGGTCCTGAGCTCCTGGGTGACTTCATTCCACCGCCGGCAGAGCCCCAAGGCAGCTCAGCAGGACCCGGAGCTGGCGCGCTAGACCCAAACCTGGCTCCAGAGGGACAGGACTTTCGCAAAAAGTGCTGCTGCCAACGGGTCTGCCCCCTCTGCCAGCGAACTGCCCCTCACGCGGCTCGCTCCCGCAGTTGGGATTGGAGGTGAGCGAGCGGAGGGCTGCAGAAGCCATTACGGTGAAGCTGGGTGACCTTCCAGGCCTGCTGTCGTTTCTGCTGAGGCATTTCTCGGGGGTGTGCAGCATGGGGGTGTTCTGGCAGCTGGGACGGAGATGCGGGCTACGGCCTTGCTGCAGCGTCTGTAGGGCTGCACGTTGCGGTTCCAGGGGGAGCGAGTCCAGGCTGCAGCAGGTGCGTAGATCTAAGCATATCTTCAGGCTTTGCAAGCTGAGATATCGCAGCTGCCAGCGGAGAGATTCGAGCTCGTACGCACGGGGTGTGGAAGCGAGGAGGCAGGCAGCAGGGCGCTCTGCCAGCACGCTCGCTGCCCGCACACAGCACAGCACCCGTTCCCCTGCCCGCTCCGCGTGCCTGCCAAACGGCAGGGGGTCTATCCGACCGCTGGAGGAATTCCTCAGACTGTTTACTCCTGTTTGCTATTTTCGTAACCAGCTGTATTTTAGGTGACTGTAAATACTAATTGCTGTGGAAGAGCTGAGAGATCTAGGTGGCACTTGCAAGAGAGAGAAATCAAAGTAAACGAAAACACGGGAGTGCGCGTACCCTCTCCAGCTAAGCGCAGTTGCTTTTGCAGCCAAACGGCATCTGTGGGGCAGACTCCGATGGCACCGGGTAACAGCAGCAGACGGGCCTCTGAGCTGATGTCTGCGAGCTGAGAGATCAGAGACAATCGGCTTGTTTACCTGCTTGTGAAGCAGACTGGCTCTTGACAACTATTTCCTGGGTTTTGATCTTGGTCTCTGCCAGTTTTGTGATAGTTTTGGATGCATGAGGTATGATTTTGCATCTTTGGTTTGGCAGATTCAACGCTGAAGTCATCCCAAATAAGCAGCCCAGAGGTTTACTGCGTTAACTATGAAAGCGCTCTGTGTCCTGGCTGGGACCTTTGCGATGATAAACCAGAACGAATAAATACTAACTTATTTTCCCAGTGCCCGTCCCTAAAGTTCAGGGAACAGCATACTCCACAGGCGGTGCCCACAGCTTGTGGGCACTTTTTACTACCTGCAGCCTAATACCAAACGCAGCCCGGTGCTGCAGCGCCAGGCCCAGCGGCTGGGCTGCAATAGCTGCCCACACACCTGCAGACGACTTTCCCTCTCCAAGCGAATGCGTTGCTGTAAAGCACCCGCGGGGTTTTGCATTTCACATTGCATTCACTTCCCATCTGCTTCGGCTTGTGTAACCAAGCCCCCAGACTCCCCACCTCTAACGAAGATGTTTTACAACACTGCAGACCAAATCCAAACCACAAACATGACTACAACAAAGCAAACAAACAGAGCAGATGGGCCCCCATCCCGGCTGAGGCCTGGGGTGCTGGAATCAAAAGCAGTTTTTCCTCTGCCTTACTAAAATATGAAATAAAAAAGAAAATAACCAGGTGAAGCGTTCATGCTCTGCCCCATCTCTCTAATATCCGAGTGCTTTGTAACCTAGGCTGAACCCTTCTTTTCGGACCTGTTTGCAGATCCTTAGCAGACAGCAGTAACGCACTGCCATCAGCAGCGCTTGGCTTTGCTGAGCCTCAGCGCCACAAAAAATGGGTGTTTTTCATTAGCATCTCCCCAGTCTCTCTGCCAGCCCCTCAGTTTAGACGGGATTCCACCATGACCCAGGAAGACAACCTCAAAGTGGCAGGGTCACCCCCCGTGTCTTCTCACCAGGAACCCAACCCCTCCCAGTGCCCACCAAAATTTCATACTGGGGAAAATAAAGGCCATTACCAGAAACCTTAATAGGGCACAAATAGGTCATATCCGTAGCTGCCTGCAGTCATATGATGATATGGCGATAAAATAGTACCTGATGTTGGCAACCTTCAAAAAAATGTGAACGCATGACTTTCAAATCCACAAAACAGCATCAGCCAAGGCCCCTAACTGTCCTGAGCCTTATAAATATACTTTAGTCTTCTTAACTTTGTCCGACAAGGGGTGCAGAGGGAAGGATTTTCCTTTTAACTGTTCCAAACTCTTCTTATAAGGAAACCTTTTCCAAATGAGTCATGCTGCAGAGGCTTTTAAACACAGCGCTATTGAGCTGGCTTCTTCCTGTGGCATTTTTCCATGTTTACACAGCTAAGGAATGCGAGGGTGCTTCAGAGACAAGATATGTGGGCTTCAAAACATTTAAATGCCAGCACTTTGGCATTTCATCTTCAGCTGCAAGGTTTGGCTGATGAATGTCAGACTCAGCATAGCATGGCAGGAAAGCAAAGAGAAAGGCTGTAATGGAGCAATCGGGCGCCAAACCAGAGGCATTAAGGTTGATCTTGCAGGAGACTTTGATTACCTTTTTAACTCTTAATACGAAAGTCTAGAGTTTTTCATTTTACAGGTGGTTCTTCCAAGTTCCAACCCCAGATTAATGTACTTTTATCTGTTACTCAAAGAAATTCATTAAAAAGGAGTAAACAAAACAACAATCCCAAATCAAGCAAATGCACTTTGCCTCCTGAGCACACTCCAAAAGCCGGACGAACGGGGCACGTCGGCTCAGGAGTCTTGCCCATGGGGGAGCTCCTGGGGACAGAATTCCCTCAGGAAAGCTCAGCTCCATTGCAAAACAAGGTGTGGGGAGAGGCTGGGAGCTCATAGCCAGCTTTTCCTTGGCACTTTCGCCTTGCCCTGGGTGTATGCTTTTATAATAAAGCTGGCACCATCTACCTGGTAAGATTTCAAGAAAGAACTGTTTAAACACGAGTGAGTCAAGATTAGATATTCACCTGTTCCTAAGACTGTGTTTATACAGTTGCTGCATAACTAGAAAAAATGAATCCAAGGAATAGAGTATACTTTAGGAAATCAAACTTTGGCGTACGTGGGGCTGAGGCATTAACCTCCTCTTACAGATGCTCACTCAGGGAGATGGCCTAATCCAAGAGGTTAGTAAAGCCTAACTTTAAGCAGCTGAAATTATTGGGCTTCTTTCATGCTTATAATAAGCATGCCTGACTCCATTCCTGGACCAGAGACCAGGAGGCCTGGCTTCTTGTCCCACTCTGTTCCTCACTCCACCCTCTCCAGAGGTAATCACTCCTCGCTGATGGGTTTATCGCCTTCTTTAGGGGTTACAAACCAAACTTCCCTTTGAAGTAGAGGCTGAAATGGGGCAACACTCAGGGAAAGTGTGAAGCCGGTAGCCTTGTCTCTTCTGAGTTTATCAGGGAGTGGAGAGATTAAGAAACAGTGAGCTGACCTCAGTCTCCAGGCTTGCTTTTGTGCTTCTTCTGTCTCCTCCGCTAGAACCGAGATGATATGATTGCCTACCTCAAAGACGAGCTCCAGGAGATGAAAGCCAAAACGAACATGGAGAGCTGCTACATGAAGAAAAGCACAGACCTCCAGGTCCACCAGACCCAGAAGAAGTGCAGCAATGCAGAGAATGTCCTGGACAAGGAAATTCAGGTAAGCCCTTCCCCGTGGCCCCTCCTGGAAGGCATCTCCAGCTAGTAAGGAAAGAGTCCTCCCTCTTTCCCCAGATGCCCTTTCTGTTCTCCATCACTGTTTGAACTGGATCAGGAAACTCATCCAGGTTAGAACTCTGTATCTCTTCCATTGCTTCTCTGTACGGTCCTGCGACCAGCACGGATGGCGTGGCTGCAGGAGACAGCGGCTGGAGGCAGGGACTGCTTAAACTAATACCATCGTCAGAGAAACAGACCCGTAACTATGTCCAAAGGGTGTAGTTACAAGGCTAGTTAGCAACATAAGCAGCCCGAGCTCCCAACATTGCCCACAGCACATTTTGCTGATAGAGCTGTTCGTGTTTTTCTGTTTTTGCAAGAGGTTTTTTTGGGGTTTTTTTTTGACTGATCAAGGTCTGATCTAGCTGTCCCTTTTTCATGGATGGCCCAGGGGCAAGGACGGCCTCGATTAATTTTGTCACTGGGAAAAATGTCTGTGGACTCTACAGAGAGCTCCGGCACTCTTGCTCACCAGCTCGGCTTTGAGCAACACGTGTGCACCCACGCATGCACTGACGTTGTCCCTCACGTTTTCTGTCCGCGCTTATCACAGAAGTTGAGGAGCAAAACTGATGAGGAGATTCGAGTCCACGTGGAGATTGAAAATTTCCTCAGGCAACACCATAAGGTATGTGTGACTGTCTGCTAATGCTTAAAATAGCAACTGATAAACATTACATCATCAATTAGTGCCTAAAGAAAACCAGTTATTGCTCCATCAAATTTACCAGGTTCACAATTGCTGCTGTTTGAATGACGACTTATCCTCCAGTCTCAATTAACCCAGCTCTCCCAGACTTGGGATTTGCTACCTGTGGATACACTTCCTTAAAATTAGAGTTCCTGTAATGGTTGGCGTTGTTTATTGAGGTGTTACAGATTTTTCCTCCCTCAGATAGTTGTATTCAGCTAATTGGAATTTTACTTAGACCTTCCTCGGCAGGAGCTGGGGCTCCCAGCCAGGCAGCGAAGAGCGCTGCTGCGCAAAGCGAGGGCAACGGTTTCACAGACCCAAGGGCTGCGCAGAGAGGGCACTAAGAAGGAAACGACACAACTGCCAGGCCAGTTTTGCCTTGTCTTAATCTGAGGAAGAGTCAGGGTTGGATAATTGCTAACTCACAATTATTCTACCCATTTTCAGCAGCAACCAACCATGAATGTCCTTGTGCTGTTGAGCCAGAGGTTCAGAGCTTTCCTATTACCAACAGCAGTGCCCGTTACAGTGAATAACACTGGAAAACATCTCATAAACCATGTGACTGGAAGAAAACCTGCACTACTGCAGGGTACCTAACATCACTGCCAGTATGAAATATAATAGAAGATGATAGTAAATTTTTAAAAAGTGCAATAATAATAAATTTTTAGGAAATATATAATAGAAGATAATAAATTTTTGCAAAGTGCAAGCCTCTCTGTACTCAGAGAGCAGCTGGTGGCTTTATAGGGGCCCTCCAAGAAGAGGATGACCATGCGCTCCATCTCCCTCGTGTGCCCAGCTGTGACGCCGTAATGAGATTGATGCTTTTCCTCAGATTATTTTTCCATGCAAGCAATCATGGTTGTTGCTATGGAGAAGTTATTCGTGAATGGGAGGAAGTCAGCTGGGTGACTGCTCCAGCAACACCTGCCCTCCTATTCACGAGCGAGACAAAGCCAAGTTCACAACCTGAAATAGCGTGAAGCACTGTCCCCTGGGACCTCATTCCCGGTGCGCTGTTTAATCCAGAAAGCAGGCAGGGAGTCAGGCAGAGGATAAAAGCTTTCTCACTGTTGAATTCTGTTTCCTAACCCCCCTCCCTCTATATACACCCAAAGAATGGCTTCTGGTTGTCATTGACTTCACCAGGACTGACTGTCCCCAAAACCAACCCCCAGCGCTTCTCCATTCTTCACGCGCCTCTGAAAGCGCAACCCCATCTCTCTTCATCCCCAGTCCAGTGCTGCGGCTTCCATGGTGAACCCCCAGCGAGGGGCCTGCAAGCCACCAGTTATTTACCACTCGTCCTAGGCGTTTGATCCTTTCAAGGCTTGGACGAGAAGGAAACAGTGACCATGTCAAATTTATGGGACTCTTACCTCCATCCTGAAAGGGGGCCAGGTACCAGTAGCAAACCTTTCCCCTGTACAGTCTTCATCCCATGCTAAGCACCCCTCTATCCCCACGCAGACGGTGGAAGAGAAGCTGGAATACTGGATGGACAAATACGAAAGTGACACAGACGCTAAAGACGAAGAACTGGATGCCCTAAAAGCATCAAAGGCAAACAACTTGGAAATGCTGCAGAGACTTGCCGAGGAGGTAAGACATCAGCAGCACCTCAGTGCTCAGCCCTGCAAGACTGCATCCTGGCTTTTTCCTGCGCTCGTTCAGATAAGGAACCAGGACCGTGGAAAAAAAAAATCAGTAATCTTGAGGTGTAGGGTGCGATTATAAGCACTGGTCCTGGGAAGGCAAGGACTGAGTAGTCATCTTCTATTTGCCACCTGTGACATCAAGGTGGGATGATGATATTTCCCCTACAGCTATTTTCAAATACCAGCAACTAAACAGAGCTATTGACAGCCTCTGCGAAGAGCAAAGATGCTGTTCCATCCCATCGATATGCCTCAGCTTAGTTTGTTGCCTTAGTCTGAACAAATCTGCTCCTTCTGGCCACACCTGGGTCCGCCAGGCTGAGACTGGCAACGGCAGCTCCATCCCTTCCTGCAGCCGCACATTCACAGCCGCACAGCGCTGTTGTAAGGGAACCGACCACTGAAAACCATTCCTGCTCCGCAGTGGTTTCTCGGCTAACGGCCGGGCTCTGATCACAGCTATGCAGGTAGAGCGGAGCAGGCAACACAGGGCAGAGAGAAGTGTCTAGAAAAAGGGGTGTTTTAAAGCCAGAGGGAATTCACTTGTAATCGTTCCTTACTGTCACTGGGTCTGAGATGATGGGACCGCGTTAGATGCTTCCCTGCTTATGGGCTCATTTTTCACTTTGTACACTGTCATCTCAGCGTCCCCGGAGCGTTTGCACATCATCTGCTGCCTAGCCCGGGGGAGCGCGCGTCCTTCCCACCGCCATCTGTTGCCTGAGACGCCATCAGACGGCCATTTTCCAGCACAGGATCAGAGGGTTAATTACAGCCAGGCCGTGAGAGGTTTCACTTTGGCAGCACTTAGGCAGTGCCGCAGGACCGATGGTGGTAATGAGCAACATTTGCCATCTGGATTCAGGAAAGATCAAATAAAGGAGGTGGGGGAGGAAGGTCCACGCCTACACATCACCCTTGGGCTGCCAGAGGCTCCTTGGTGCGCGGGCTGGGGACCTGTAGCGAGGATGAGGCCAGTAGGCAGCCAGAGGAGACTCCTTGCACCAGGGTCTGGGCGAGCCCTGCCCTGCCCTGGCAGGCTGCTGGGCAGAGGGAGCCTGGAAGGCTGGCCCCGCAGCTGAGGGAATGTGTTTTTCATGCGGCTGTTGGCACCCCTGTGCTATCTTGCAGTGCCACATGTTTGAGGAAACCATCATCAGTGACCGGGCGGAAAAGGAGGCCAGAAGAAGACAACTAGAGCAGGATGCCCTGGAGCTGAAGAGCATCCTGAAGGTAAAGGGGAGCAAAGCTGAGGCAGTGCTGTTCCATCAGCAGCTGGGAGTTAATCATTTGCACCACAGGCTTTGTTCAGGCAGAAAACGGTCTGAGAAATTGGCTGGTGTGGGGTGGCACAAGCAAAGGACAGATAAAGCCTGTCCCTTTCTTCTGGGACAGACACAGCGCCAGCAGCTAGCTGAACCAGGCACCCCAGCAAGGGATTTCCCCTAAGACCTCTCTCTCTCTCTCGTTTCCAGCTGCAGGCCTGGTGGAGAGGTACGATGGTCCGCAGAAACCTTGGCCCCTACCAGGCCCTCAGGAAGCTTTGGGAGAAGCAGCTATCAAAGCAGAAAGAAAAAGGGGAAAAGGAAAAATCTGGAGCAAAGAAAAAGACACGATAAATAAGGAAACCTGGCCACAGGCATGCTCTGGGGCTGTTGCTGGGCAGGGCGCTGTGGTCTGTCTGTCTGACAGGACAAAATAAACCACGTACCAGAGCTCAGACTGTTCTGGAGAACACAGTTCATGACAGACACAGTTAAGGTGAAGCTGCTCTTCAGATCTTGAAGCTGCCCTTGTGCAGCAGAGACACTGTTTCTCCAGTAGAAAGGGGAACCGCATCAAAGCAGTGAGAAACGCTATATCCCCCAAAGCGCTTTATGGAAACGTGACAGCTAGCGGCAGGCACTCCTGTTACCAGCCCAGCAACTCGTCTGCACCGAGAACCTCCTCTGCAGACCCTGAAGCCCCGGCCGTGGCTGACGCGCCGGCGTTTGCTGTGGCTCCGAGCAGGGCAGGGAGGCCCAGTCACCCACAACAGGGCGCAGGCGGTGCTCTCCCTGCTGTCAGTGCCGGCGTCAGGTCGGCAGGGGGAAAACCGCTGACGGCTTGCCGTGTAAACACAAGGGCAGTCAAAGCACGCAGGTTTCCATTCCCACAGCCCTGCGAAATGTCAGCGCATAGACAGAATAGCTGCAAATGCCTTCCGACCGAGGGAAGGAACAACGGAAAAAGACAGCCGGCCGCGCTGCCTGCAGGAGCTGATCCGTCACAGCCGTATCCACCACCCTGGCCACCGTCTCTGGGCAGCGAGACGAGGCAGCAGGCAGCGAGCGAAGCTGCTGGGGAGCAGCGTGCTGCTTTTTTAACCGTGAGGGGAGCCCTCCACCCCTGACGCGACTGTCGATCGGATGCGGGTCTGTGCACAGAGCAAAATTAGCCCTGCAGCTGAGCCGGCTGGTTTCTGACACTCCCACGCAGGAGCGAGCTCAAACCATACAAAGTCTGCTGTGCTTTGTGACCTGCCCATGCCGGCCCCATCCAAACGTCCTCGTGTCCAAGCTGAACCGTGCCAAAAGCTCTAAAGTTCAAGTGAGATGACTGAAACCGCAAGCAGAGAGCCTTTGGCTCAGAACTCTCTCTGACCGGGAGAGAAGGGGCCACCAGGCAGGGTTGATTGTCAAGGGAGCACTTAAATTTCAGACGCTCCAGACAAATTTGCCTCAGAAGTATCAGTATTACCGCTGGAGCGCTGCCGCTTACTCGAAACCAGAAGGCGTTCCCGTTCCAGCACTGGTACCAAGGCCACGACGTGCCCCCCCGCTCTCCGCGGTCCCCACGCCGTGCTAAGGACAGGCATCGCTCTGGCAGGAGCCGAGCCAGGACCGCGCTCACTCCCCACCTCTGCACCGCAGAGCAACCGTGGGAGTCAGGCTCCTAATTTTAACTCCTCTTTTTCATGCGCTGCCGACTCGGTACATTTCATTTCGGACTAGTATTTTCCGTGGGCGGTGGGTGTTAACAGGTGACACGGTCAGGTGGAAGGAATGAAGTTTGATCACAAACTCTTCAGAGGTTTTGAGCTAAGGAAAAAGCGGGATAGACTGGAGGGGCAGTAGATCTCCCCTGTTTATATCAAACTCTGGGAACACATCAGTAATACAACCAAACAAGTGACATCTGAAGCGTGGCACTGGCTGGGCTCTGCTTGCTTTATGGCAGAGAACAATACACAACACAATTATGAAAAATCCTCCGCATCCAGGGATTCTGCCGAGGCTGGGCTCCCCCTCGAGCCCCGGTTCCTGATGGCAGCGTAACAGCACTTGTTTTTATGGTGCATCAAGTCCCCGGAGCCGCAGTGAAGAAGCCAGTAGGAAGTTAACACACTGCACTGGATTGTGAGATAATTCAAAACTTCCATTTCAGTGACCGGTGTCTCAAAAAGAAAAAGCAAAAAAAAAAAAAAACCCAAACCATAAATTGCACGGGCACTGTGAAGTCTGCTTCCAAAATCAGGAAGCTCTGTGTCTGTGTGTATAGGGGACGGGATACTTTTTAGTTTAAAAATGAAATAATTAAAAAAAAGCAACAGTAGAGCTGGGTTTGCTATTCCAGTAGGATGGGGGGATGCTGAAACCTTGAGTCCCACCGCGAGCGTCCTGGCCGCTGGCTGACAGGGAGACGGGGGCAGAGGGTTTTAACCCGACCCCGGACCCCCAGGAGCTTCCGCCGCCCCGCTCAGAACAGCGGGCCCTCGCCGGGGGACCGTGCCCGCGCTGCCACCCCTCCGCCCAGCTCCTGCCGGCGCTGCTCTCCGTACGAGCCCTGCCTGGCGCGGCCAGAGACCGCCGAGGACGTCTGTTTCTTGGCTGTGCAGCTGCCGAGCGAACAGGCTGAGCGCATCCAGCGACGGGAGCGGAGAGCAGTCCCAAAACCTGGCAGTTTGGAGGAACTTTGCCAGGGTTGGCACTGTTCGTTTTTTCCAGCTATGGAGAGATGGGATCAAAGTGCGCATCCGTGATATCTTCTGCAAGGAAAACCAGAAATTACCAGCCTTTTGGAGAAACTGGTTTCTAGGGAGGTAAACGCTGGAGACTGAGAAGCTGGTTCGGAGGAGGCTTTAGACAGAGGGGCAGAAATGAACACGGGGAGAGCGCTGGGCAGCGCGGGGGAAGGCAGGACGGGGGCTGTCCCAAGCGACTGGCGAGTCACCGGAGGTCCCAAAAGGGGGCTGAAGCCGCTTGGTGAGCCGGGGACAGCCCCGCGGGGGCGCGCAGCGTGTACGAAGCAGTGAGGGTTTGTGGATCCCTGGCAATTTCTAGGCCTTGCCTTTTTTTTTTTTTTTTTTTTAAATAATAAAAACTAGCTATAAGGAGGGAAGAAAAGAGGGGTGAACGATTTGGCTAATGAGAACAAACCTTTTAAATACCGTGGGGGCATGAAGCAGGGGTGCAAGTTTTACCGATCAAACCCAAGGCAGGATAAAACCAAGCAAAAGACGAGAACAGCAAGGAGCACCGGTACCGGCAGCAGCAACCTCCCCAAACCTAGAACGTACACTTCACTTTGAGAAGGGGAAAACCAGAACGGGGCGGGGGGAGGGAGGAGCAAAGGATTCTGTACAAAATCACAGCTTCTCGGTGTCTGGGGAAGGTTAAAAATATCCCCAGGAAAAAGCTTTGGATGTGGCTGCAGAACGCGCGCAAAACCGCTGGAATTGTTCCATCCTGGTTGACGACGGGAACTGGAGAAACGCACCGGGTCCATTAACGGCCACGCGGGACGATGGGGAGCGGGAACCCACACCCGACAGAGAGGATGGGGCGTGCATTGATGCAACAGAAGAACAGCAAGAAGAATACTGTACTTCGTGGAAGTTTTAAAACTTTATTTCAAATTACCCATGGTTTCCTTTTATATTATCAATGTGCTAGAAGTTCACACTACTGGCAGAATGCAGGCAATTTAAAATAAAGTATACAATATTTGGACACATTTATATGTAACAGACTTAGAAATCATGGAATGTATTTACAGACGTACAGCATGGGATGAAGCTTTAAAAACCTTTACTCTATTAATTACACGTTTACACTGTTTTCAGAAATAACAAAATTAGATCGCTTTGTAAAACATAATATCTACACAAAAGAATTTTTTAGATGTCCAAATTCACCTTAAAAGTCCTCTGTTTCTAAAACATTTTTTCAAAGAACCATTTATAGTCATAAAAGGGTAAAAATACCATTTGCCTTTGCGTCGCTACCAAGATCGACAGCAGCGTTCTCGGCGCCGTAAAAAGTTGTGTCTGATTTCTTTTAAGCAGGGCAGCGAGGTCGGGGCCTCTCCGAAGGCCTCCCCCTTCACAAGGGGGAAGACCCAAACCCCGCCACGCCGTCGGGGGCTGCCGAGCGCCCCCGCCGCGCGACCGCGAGCCCGTGACCCCGCTGAGCCTCCAACGCCGCTCAGTGCTCGCCGCGGTTGGAGGCAGGATGGTGACACAATGGAGCCAGTGTATAAACACCGGCAAGCACGAACCGCTCCGACGGATTCCTCCCACATCCTCCAACACAAATGCCCCGGAAAGACAATTGCCTCTTTGCTTTAACACGCAAAATAGAATTTTATACATGTTTTCTTTAAAATAGTCTTTTCACGGGATACAACAAAAATTGCACATAAATACACTGGAAAATACCAACCCATTTTGCAAAACAGAACTGAAGTTGGTTTTTGTATAATACATTAAATAAACCATATGATGAAACTTCAGGTTTGGTTTTTTGTCCTAAACATCTGGCCAAGATTTAGTGTTTGCCAGCATGAAAACACAGGATTGTGAACGTCAAACTAACACGACCACATACATGGGAGCTGCCAGAGTGAACCATGGCTTAGAACCGAGCGAGGGCTAGCGGGACACAGCGCCCGCCCAGCCACTGCTCTGTACCTGAACTCGGCCGCCGGGCGTACGCCCCGCTCGCAGGGAAGAGCGGCCGTTAACCAGGCACGATAGGAAACGGCCACTTCTTGCAGTTCAGGCTCAACGCTCCACCTGATTAATTCCTAAAAGCTAGTATTAATGAAATGTCAGACTTCCACCAACCTGAATACTGTTAAGTTTGATTTTCCCTAAGTGCTGGAAGCTGGACTGGAGCAAACACCACACCCTCACAGTTCCATGAAGGGAATGGTTTTCTTAAAATGGGGCTATTTAATAGCACACCCTTCGTGGATTATTTAAAAAGTTAACATGCCCCTGTAACGATACAAATGACCTAATGTTGAAAACTAAGATGAAGTCAGTGCCCCCCTCTTTCAAATTATGTGCAGAGACAAACATAAAAGAAACACTTGTGGTCTGTGCCGTTGGCTGCAAGCGGCAGGATCTTCCACTCGGCAAACTGCAGCAGAGACTTCAGACACTTTTATGCAATCCTTTAAGAATTACCAACACTCCTTGCAAGCGAAATTAAGTGAAACACAAGACCTACTTCAGGAGGAAAGTCTGTCTGCATGGAGCTGCTCTCTGCCTCTGCGTACTGCAAGCTACCGGCATTTTCATTTCTTGCAGGGCTCAGGGCAACGCGCTTACCCAGTATGAAAAGGTTTCTCCTTTCAGCTCTGCAGTTTTAAATACCTTTCAGGTGTTCTTCTCCACTTGCAACGTGATCAGGCAATGTCAATAAGAGGCAAATGGAATAATTATGAGCAATAAGGGATTCAACAGTCACCACAACGGGCCATGAAAGAAATACACGAAGCAAAACAGAGCGGAAAGAAAACTGCAAATCAAAAGGGGAAAAATCCAGCTAAGCCCAGTCCTTGCCAGTGTTCCCATGGCAGTTTTACTTCAGCAAAAATGACTTTTAGCTAGCCTGTTCCCATTTCTTCTCCTTCCTTTATCCCCATGAAATCCTCTTGGTGTATTCTGCTTTAAATATATCCCCAGGTGCAGTACCTCCGATGCCTGAAGCTGGTCTCAGACCCCATGCACTACGTATTAGCAGCATAACATTCTGGGATGCTTTAAATTGGCCAAAACCTAACAAAGGAACCGCACGGGTGGAGAACTGGATTTTGCAAGGTGTTTTTTTGGGGGGGGGGGGGGATCATTGTAACTGATCTGGTAGTGAGCTTGGCCTCGTCACTAGCACCAGAGCACACAGAGCTAGTCTTTGTTTTGCAGGTCAACTTTCCAGCAAAATGCAAAACTTGTCAGCTGCCTCTCCCGTTCCTGTATATTGAATTTCCATTATTTATGTTAAGGAAAGAGGAAGGAAGTAATGGTAGTTCTGTAAAACCAGTGCATCTCTACATCAATTCCAATGATAAAAGGCTTTATTTATTAAAGCCTTGTTAAACCCACAAACAGAAGCTACCTTTTGCAACAGATTGCTGCTTTGGCAACATGCAGCCCACCTGCAGAAATTCAGTAATTGTGTTCTTAAAATGGTAAACTTCCCAGCGGCTGGGACACTCACCAGTGCTGGCATATCTGCGTGGGATGTGTCAGCCCCTGATAAACGTAATATTTGATAATGGGTTTCTAATGATTAGCATGGCAGGCTGTAATTCTTCACACTGCAGTGAAAATACATACACGGTTCTTGATGACATCTAGTCATCATTTGATGAAAGTACTGAGTAACCAAACGCATCCCTACACGAGCAGAAGGGGAGGTGAGAGGAGGCAGGAGGTCTCCCTCCACTGATGTGGGAAAAGTTTTCAGATAAAGTCATGTTAAAATCCAAACAGAAAGTGAACCCTTAGTGAATGCTGATGTGATTAATACAATTTGAACAGTTCTGGTTTAGTATCCTTTACTAAGATGTTTCTTGCAGAGAAAACATACAGTAATTTTTCCCTTGGGAAAAAAAAAATTAATCTGTGTTTTTTTTTCTTCAAATTTTAAGTTATGAGGACATGCCAACGCAAGTTACAGCTGCATGAGGCTTGACCCTGTTGTCAAACACTGCAGGTTAAGATTGTGTGCTGCAATTTTTTTAATATATAATAGAAATAGCTATTGTTCTTTGGAGGCAAAGAAATTCCCTTTCTTTGAACCCTGCGGGGAAGGAAAGAACTTTCATTCCCCATGTGCCCACTGCAGGAACATCCTTTTTTACAAACAAATTCCCCTAGGAATCGCTTTCCAAACTCTACACCCATGTCTTCAGTCTACAAGGTCAGTTTCTACAGCTGGCTCCAACAGCCAGCCGTTGGAATTCCCTGCCCTCCTCCCAATGAACTCTATTTTTTTTAAATAAGGGCCAAAAATATTGATAATAAAAATGTTATTGGAAACTGTTGTGGTCTCCAAAAAAATGGAGAAATGAAGTTAAAACATTCCTGTCAGGAATCACGGAAACTCATTTCCTTAGAACAGAGCTGTGTGTGTTTGGATGCACTGCATGGGCAGTAAAGTCTTCACGTCCTTCTGCTTAGCCAAGGTAACCCAAAAGGTCCCGGAGGTCTTTACACAGCAGACAAGTGGTGAAGTTGCTGCTGCTTTGGGGGTGCCAGCTCCAGGAGCGCCTGGACAGTCACAGCTACCTGTGTCAAACCCTTCTCTTCTAAAATATGTAGAGGCAAACATAATTGCTCCTGAATGGGGAACAAAACAAAGACAAAAACAAAATGGATGAAAAACACTCAACTGAAAAGAAAAAAAAAATTAAGCAAAAGGTGACTGAAATATGAAATGTTATGGACAGCTAGCACACACACAGGTTATGAAATGAAATTTCTGCTTGTGACTAAAGAACCGTGAACATGACTACTCAAAGGAGGAGGCCTTGGGGTAATCCTTTATTAGAAAATTGTACAAATAAGAATTTGAAAAAGGATTGTGGGAGAAGTGGGGAATAGCAGATTGTCCTCTACCTCTCCCAGACTGAAATGGCAGCAGTTTATGAAACCAAAAGTAGATGAACTTAAGGAGGGCAAAAGCTTTGCTTCACCGTGATGACCTTGCTACAACACACAGCAGGAAAGGAACCATGGATTCCTTTCCAAAACACAACTGCCTTTTTGAGGGATTCCTCATGTAGCAAGCCTGTTTAGCTATCAAACGTGAGGAAAGACCTGCTTTAAAGCAGAGAATGAAATACTGTGTGCAATGGAAACACCGTGCAACGAGCCTAAGAGGAAACGCCACACTTAAAAGCAATTCTCATCTCATGAGACACGCTGCCCATGTGAAGTCCTTCTGTCTGTTTGGATGTGCTGATCTCCATCATTACAAAAATTCCTTGGAAGGCACGAAAAAAGCAGAAAGCACAAGTTGTTTTATGGAAGAAAAAGGGGGAAAAAAAAAAAAAAAAAAAAAGACTTGCTTCTGTGTGTGACTGAAATAATGTTGATCATAAATGTGGAAAATGCCATTTCTCCTGTTGAAGGCAATGAGAAATCGACAGTATATTTATAGGCAAATATTCACCCTATGTTATGTGCGAGTCACTGCCACTTATTTCTCTTCCAGAAGTACACCCACTTAGCAGGTTACCTCCAAAATCATTCTAAGGAATAAGAGTAATACGCAAAATGCAAAAAGAGGTTTCAACGTGTTTATTAATAATTGTGCTATTCTCAATCTAAGATGGATTTAAAGCCTCGTCCTACAAAAGTCCTTAGCACATCCTGGCCATCCTCGTTCCACAACAGTCAGGATACATGTCCAACAGTTCTCTGTATCTGTACAAAATAACCCAAGTGTGTCCTTCCTATAGAGCTACAGAGATTATTTTTCACGTGTTATTTCCACAGCAACCTGCGTTTCTCCACTCTTTGAATCTTTACTGATTTTTGATGTTAAAGAAAATCCTTCAGCATAAGCAGTGGCAGCCAACACTCCTCCCGCACAGCTCAGAGCGGAGGGAAAACAAATGAACCCAGACTGAAATTCTCACAGTAAGCCATATGATCAGGCTGAAATACATTTATCTTCCAGCAAATTTATGTTATTTTGAAAAAAGTGTGCTTTTTGAGAAAATACTTGTAAACTTGAGCAAACATGCCTTATTTTTTTTCATATGTATGCAAGGGGAAAAGCTTTGGAATGACTCCATACCACAGACACGACAAACAAAATTTAAAAACTGGAAGGCACTGTTAGTGTAAAACCCCTTGCAGTTTTTATCACAGTGTTCATTAGAAGAAGTTAAGAAACATAGGAACTGAGTTCATTTTAGTTCATACCAGTAAGCAGTGCAAAAATAGCTTATTTAAAAATAAAACAATCTCCCCCTGTCAAAGGTACCTTCTTTCCTCAAAAATGTTTTGCTTGGACAGAACACTGTGTGTGATTTGGAAAGAGGGCATCAACTCCTCTACATGCTCCTGTGTTAAATACTCACTTTATGTTACAAGAGCTTGTGAGATCCACGTACACATAACACATTTTTACTGGTAGTGACCACATTTGCAACTAAACTCCTGTGTATCTTAAACTGTGCTTCAGAATTGTTGCCAGGTTAACGTCGGAATGCTAACACCGCTTAAACTGGGCTTACAAGCCATTTACAGTATTTTCAGATATAACAGAAATTTATTGAAAACACATTTGGAACAGCCATTTTACTTAACACTTACCTGTCACTGGTCTCTGAGCAGAGTTCCCTGAATCAATCTACACTCTGAGGAGACATGGTCTTTTACACATCACGCGGGGAGTGCCCTGAAGTTCTGGGGTGTCCCTGAGACATTAAAGCATTAAAGCACCAGGATGCTTTTCCTGGGGAGGGAAAAGCTTTGAAGCTTTACGGAAGACTACCTGAGTTTTGTAAACCAGTGAAGAGTGATCGTGCAGCCGGGACTTATATTTCTGCAATTGTATGACACAAAGGTTTCTGAAAATGACAGGATAAGAAGGGAATAAGCACGAAACAAGCACGGGTTGGGGTGCCCACAATCAAGTGGCAACTCAAGAATTTTTTGTGAAGTTTTATCCAGAGCACAGTAGAGTGCTGAGACATTCTGTGGCATCTGATAGACTAATACACCAGAGTCTACAAATATGAGAAATCAAATGCTCTCAGAAGCAGGACAAGGGATGTGGGCTAAGAAAAAAATATCAGTAACAAAGTCCTGTGGGCAAAACTTACCAGACCATGTCTCCTAAGACTGTGAGATCTAATCAAGAACACTGATGTTGAAAAAAATACTTCTCATTCTTTAACATTTTTCATCAGATAATCCTGAAGCAATTTACCCAAGTGGGTGCAATTCCCATTATACAGATGGGGAAACTGATGCACAAACTGACAACGCAGTTTTCCCAGTACTACATCACTTGTCAGCAGACTATAGCATGCACCCTAACCTCAGTCCCTTGCTCTAGCCCACGGACAGCACTTCCTCCCTTGTAAAAGCATTATGTCTGCTAAATATGGACACAGCAAATACAAATGTGAATTATGTCACAGGCGGTCATGTGGGTGCACTGATGTGCTTACACATCGTACTTGTCACCTCTGTCCCATCACTGGGAAAGAAAGCACTTCATACACACAGTCTTGACAAAAACCAAAATCCTTTCCCAAGCACTGGAGTGATGGAGGGAGGAAGCAGCACCACTGTCTTTCAGCTAGAGAAAAAAGACCCAGCGATAGAACATACAAAGCGTTAGCATTAGAG
This sequence comes from Platalea leucorodia, assembly GCF_965183815.1. NCBI lineage: Eukaryota > Metazoa > Chordata > Aves > Pelecaniformes > Threskiornithidae > Platalea > Platalea leucorodia. Next base: position 12,353,793 of record NC_138830.1, read on the forward strand.
TACAGTAAAACACCACAAAGCCCCAGAGCTGAATGGAAAGGGAGACAAGACTGGATTCTTCTGAATCTGTCCCCAGGGAAAGAAGAGTCTCAACTGTTCTTTTAACGCTGAGGTTTAGCTGAAGAATGTCAGAAGGGGAACAAAGATTGTCCTGTCCAGAGTGTGTGAGCAGGAAGGGAAAACAGACAGAAAAAAAAGGTCAGTCAGTTAGCCACAGCAACATCCACGAAGCAGTCAGTCATCAGACATCTCAGATATCACCTACATGTTCGAGAAGCGTATCACGGCTGGTTAATTCTCATCAAGGAATCTGCAAGACTCCCACTGCAAAGAACTCACTCAATGCACATATTTAGTGTTCAGTGAGGTGCGTGTCACCTGTACAGCTTAAACATGTGACTATTCTTTGTTGTTAAAAACATAGCAGTTTACACATGCCTTAGTGAAAACCATTTTTCTCTGGGGGAAATGAAGAGGCTACAGGTTTCTGAGATGCTATTGGTGCTGAGCACTCATCAAAGCTAAGTCTCCACATGTATCTTAGTTAATGAAAACAGTAGGACAAGGAATTATTTATGTGTAACTGATGCTTGAATGCAGTATCCTGCAGAAATATCTATTACTAATTAGAGTTTACGTGTTCTGTAACTATTCCCACTGTGCATCTTTTCCCTCCCTTTCACACAGGTAACTGCTGTAAATCAGTGAAATCTAGATGCACATATCCATCTGTTCAACTGTCGGTTTCTTTTGATGTAAGGGCTTTAACTAGCAAAATCCTACATAAACAGCTGCTCCACTGTGGTGCCTGTAATTAGCATTTTCTAAAAGTAGCCTTCCTCTTAGAAGGTAAGTATTTCTACATAGATCCATACTTTCAGAAAGCCTTTTATTTTTGTAATTAGAATTTAAATGAAAGGAAATACCTGCAGGCATCTTTTCCAGAAAAATATACTAGGCTGCCACGCCATTCTTGCATACAGATATCTTATGTTCACATCTCAGTAGATATGTAATGTAGACACATGAGAGCAACTTTAGAGTTCAGGTGGGCGTATTTCAGTAACTTTCCCCAGAGACACTCTCCTTGAACTCTTTCACATTAAAGCAAGAAACATGAGAAAAACAGGAGGGTCCTAGATAGGAGGTGTAGCAGATGTAGCAGACTGGATCTATAGGGGACTTTTTCTTGAGTGGCTTTTTTGTTTGCTTTTAAATGTGGGTCATTTCAGTGATCTGCTCTGTACTGCAATCCCGTAAAAATTACATCTTCCTATTTGAGGGAGCTATAAATAGGGAAGCTGGGATGGAATTGAACAATTTTGCCCCAGACCAATTTATATTGTGCAGTTCTGCCGGGAGTAAAAGTGTGAAGTTTCTTAGGGGACCAAAACAGTGCAAGATCTCAAAGTACTAACGATTACTTACAGACTCCCTACCACGTTCCAATGCAATTCACCACTGAGTCATGTGAAATTGCCAGGCAGCTCAATAAATATCCTATCCTAAAATCCCAATGGCTCAAATGCCTGCAAGTGAAGCTATCTGAAAACACCAGAAAATACTGCACGACTGACTCGAGAACATTGCTTTTAGAAATAGTTGGGAAATGAGTCACTGGGTCTACTTTTCCCTTTCACAATACAAAAGAAAGAGAGCAGCACCTACAACAGAAACACTAATGCTTAGCAGTGTAAGAAACCAAATCAATTAATGCACTAGAAGAAAAATTAAGAAAAACATGATGTTATCAAAACTATTTGAACTGAGACAGCTGCTGAATAAGACAAAGTGGAAAGGACAGGAGAGCATAAAACAGGATAACTGGACTCAGATGGACTATTTTATATGTTCCCACCTCCTAGCTCTTCCAAGTTTCAAAAGAGGACAAGGAATACCAGAAGATAGACTTCTACCACTGATACATAACAAAAGAATTAGGATCTATGCAAAGATAGCTACCATCAGAGAAGGGCCAATAATACTGCGACTGGTTGGTAAGACAGTGAAGACGTTCCTTCAGAATAATTCTCTTACGTGAACATGAAAAGCTTCGGGATAAAAATAACACATGCAAAAACATCATCCAAATTTTATCCCACTTTTAAGTTGTCAAGTATCTAATCTTGAGAAAATATGATTGTTTTTATAGAAATACCTTGCAATTCTAAAGGCAGACTCAAACTGCATCAGCTCTTATTAATCTGAGGGACAGCAGTAAGAGAATCAGACCTCTGATAAACTACATCTGACTTCATTTTGCTCTGGAAGACAATACAAGGTAAATCTGATCTTTACTGCAAGACATAACTTATACCTGAACCTTCAAAACTTTTAAAAATTTTGTTGTCATCAAATCTTTCAAAGAAGTTTTTTTTTTCTGAAGCATTATTCAAAACTGCACCTGAAACATTATATCAGGATAGTAGAAATAGGTACCTGAGGCACTCCAATCCTTCTGCAAGCTTCCAAGAAATTCTCCACGTTTCGTCTGCATTTTGCCATCGTAAGTTTAGGCTGCAAAGAAGTGAAGGAGGCAGGCATACAGTGTTTTTGATTGGCAGGATTTTAAAAGATCTTTATTTTTTATTTAAATAAAACTCTTGATAAATCTCTTTGCCAAAAACATACTGCACTGACATAAGCTTATCTAATTCAAAGCAGGCTCTGTTGTAGTTTGCTTTTCTTTAAAAAAGCAAGCCCAAATTTCAAAGCTATTTTATGAAAAGCTAATTTATGAGTGCTGGATGTTTTTAAAATACAACAATTCTAAGCTGTGCAATATTTATATACAAGGTGTTATATAAAACTGGCTAACACTTTTGGTGACTACAGTATGATAATTTTAAAAATATATTTTGAAGGAAACAACCATGCATGGCTTCCATGCTGTGATTTCAGAGCAACTTCATGATATGAAGCAATCTGGAGTCTGTTCTGGATTACTATAATACAAAAATATATAAATATCAAACTATATTTCAATTAACAAAGAGATAAAAAAAAGAAGGCTAGATGAAACTGGAAAATAATGGAAGAAAATTGGAATTGAAGCTTGCTGCTTGTAAGCCTCTTGTAGATGTGTGTGATGTAGCTGTTTGAGTTGCACTCACTGGCATTTTTTCAAGCAAGCTTTTTTCTATGGTTAGCTTTCACACCTCTATACAGACGCAGCACGGCACAGGCTCTGTCTTGTTTCTATTCTTGAAGCTTATTCTTTTCTGGTTAAAGAGACACAAGCTTCCTGCTCCTTTGAACAAGCTACCCACAGTCTACGCAGCAGCAGGCAGCGGCCTCTGTGGGTTCAATACTTTCCCATAAGTGGTGGGGTTTCTGCTCCGTCCCCTCAATTTGCCATATTTCCCCACCAAGAAAGCAGGTTAAAGGCTAGCGCTGACTTCTTTCTCCCGAAGGACGAAGGGAATACAAAGATCACATTGTGACTGAGGAATGACATGATGCCTCTTCTGCTCCTGGAGCCACGCAGCTAAAGGCTGCCTCTTCCTTGGGATTTATATGACAAAGCCATGATTTAATTCCTGACATGGAATATTCAACAGCACATAAAACCAGGCCATTGAAAAGATATTCTCAATGATGCAAGTCTTCTCAATAGCAGCTATATGCCTTTTCTCTTAATGATTCCACAATCTGCCTAAAATCTTGGCGTGTCCAGTTCAATCGTTCTCAAAATAATGAGGACGTCGGCTTGTTCACATTAAGTCCAAGGGAGAGGAACCACAATGATATAGCCGGCAGCCCTGTAAGTGCCAGTTCAAATTCCAACCAACACAACGACTGACTCTAAGGAAAAGCACACACAACATGCATGTTTCAACAACTTCCCCTAGAAACAACCTTCAGGTTTTCTTCCTTATTCATACAATTTAAAGGTGCAGAACAAGCAATCTGCCTCTCCATACCACTTTCAAGTAGCTGACCCTAAATATTTTCACTGAACTTTCTGACTTCCACAAATACAGATTAGGTAAATAATCTGTCGTTATTTCACAGTTCTTGACCTTTCTCTAATTCTGTGCTTTCAGTATGTGACACACAGTAATGCACCCAGAAATAGATCATCTTCATTGCTTTCCAGAGACACTGCAGTTAGGCAGAGTAAGAAAAAGAACTTCAGAAATTTTCAAACTTCTCTGTGTGCTTCCTTTCTTGCTCTCAACAGTCCCCAGATACACTACCTTTTTTCCTGTTATCACAAAGGTATGACTGGATTTGTTTTGTTCCAGGAGATGCTGTTCTCCAAGTAGCTCGAGCGTGCTCTGCTAAAATTCCTAAGCAGAGGAATTTGTAGTGCTGTGAAATGGACACAGGAATCAACTTGGCTTCTCTGCCTGTTTTCAGTCTTGTGTAGTGGGATCCTAAATGCTGTAGAGAATTGTGTATTTTCCTATTGTTTTCCTGAACTTCACGGACCTTTTGATCTTTTGAAATATCCTATTTCAGTGTTCATGCTGAACTGTCTCTTATTTCACTAGTTCTCGAGTTAACATAGAGAGGACTTGAAAACATTAAGATTTTCTTATAATCTGTGTTAGAATTAACTTCATTTAAATGAAACAAACCCAAATATAATTTCTTTTAATGAAGCTATAGACTTTTTTTAGACAGAAGAGATGGTTATTTTTTGTCATGTACATTCACAGAGGAGAACGCTGAATTTAGCATTTGTCTAGATTACAGAACTTTGTTGGATGTTATTTTAGACACCTACAAAATACTGTCATTATTACATACTTACAACAGCAGGTGAGGGGACGTGAATGCTGGGAACAGATCGGGGACGCACGTGATTAGCTAAATGGCACAGAACAACACCATCGGTGAGAGCTGCTCCAAGATCACTGGGCAACGACACTTTCAACCGTGATTCTATATTCTGTAGATAAATGAACATGGACACAGAAAAAGTAAGAGCTGGTTTCCTCCAACTGTTTCGTTCCGCAGAACATTTTATAACAGGCAGAAGTGCTTCCATTATAACTCTCTGTCCATCCTCGTGACACTTCTAAACAGCAGTAACATCAAGGAAGGCTCTGCACACTACTGTGGCCCAGAGCTGACCACAATCTGGGAGCAGTTAAGTTCAATGATGAACAGTTTTCATTGTACAGCACAGGGGACTAATACAACCATTATTAAAAAAAATAATGGAAACTGGGGTCGAGGAAAAGTATTCCTAATCTTGTATATTCTCAGAGACTGGTTCTGCCAAGGGAAGTGAAAATAATGGTCTTTGTGGGTTGGAGGAGAACATAGTTACCAAAAGTCATGATAACATTTTTCCCTGTAAAGAAAGCTCCTTGGCATAAATAGTTTTAAAGAAATAAGGTAGGCAGATTTGCGTAAGGGAACAAATAAAATTTCAACTCAGGCTTTTAATCTTATTTCAAATGCTGTGTGAATTTCGCCAAGTTGTTACGCTGTATCTAAATTTTTTTAAGTATTAAAAAAAGATTTAAACTTACTTGGGAAGCAGAACAAGAGACAGACTACATACAAAGCATCCTGAAATAACAGAAGAGAGGCTCTGCAAACAGCACCAAGTTTCGTTTTGTTTTATTTAAGATAACTTTCTCCTTTTAGGGAAAGGAGATTGTCCTTGCTTTAAGATTTACAAAGAGAAGGAACTCTCTGTCCATCTGGGATGCTTATGGCTTTTAAAATGAGCTTTAATAAGTAGGAATTCTTATTTCTTGAGAAAGCTCAAACAATTCATTAGAGCACCTCAAGGAATCCCTTCACGCTCTCCAGAAACAAGTCTGGGGCAAAGCAGGGCAGTACCTTAACTCCATGTGATCTTTTCAATATTCATGTGTATTGTCATTGTACCCGGGCACAACCCAGGAGTGTGGTGGCCCTGAACAGGCAAATAGCACAACCATAAGGAATATTTGTACCTCAGATGTTCTGCACCTAACTAAGGATAAGGCAAGAATCAATAAATGGATCCAGGGCACACAAGGAAACCACGCTGTCACCATGACTGGCAGTAGTCTCTGCATTCCGTCTGCTTTTCTGTGGGCTTTACAGCAAAGAGGAGTTTTAAAAAAAGCATTAAAAAGACAGTAAGGCAACTTTCCAGGGAGTTCCTTACAAGTGTGAAGGCTGATAAGGAAGAAAGAAAGCACATGTTTATTTTAAAAGCAGACATCACTGGGCACTCAGAAGCAGGAGTCAGCATGGTATATTTTACAGAATTTGAAGCTGACTTTATCCACCACAAAAACCAAAGTGAACACCACTGCATCCATCTGAAAGAAACACTCAGACTGTACAATGACATTTAATTTTGGTCAACTGTTCACCATGTTAGTTCAGTGAAATCAGTCTAAAACAAAAGGACAGATTTAGCAGGATGCAGGCAATGCATTCACTAAGATGTCCACATACGGGCTCCTGGCAGCACTTACCTTACGTAGTTGCTCTATTAGCTGCAGCTCCTCCTCTCGCTGTTTGGAGTTTTGTCTTACTCTAGGGTCTGCAGAATCATTAGCAGGAGACAAAGCACGGGTAGAAGATGAAGTAACAGCTGAAAAAGTAGCACGAAGGAAAGAAAATCACTAAGCATGGTTTGGCTGATTGTCCTTCGCTGCTGTACTACACACGCACAAACAAGGTTCCAGAATGGGTTTGGTGCATTCCTTTTCACAAATCTGTTTCTTTCATTTGATTATTAATCAAGCTAATGATCTACTAACCTAAATGAGGTGTCCTATAACACATTTTCCTTTCTGTTTAGATTCTGTTCTTTCTGTTGGCTAACAACCATTCACAAAAGGGGGAAAAAGTTTTGCCGGATGAAGTATGTTGAAACAGTTCAGTCTTTCTACAGAAACTGCAATTTTGTTATGTGCTACTGCGCAACACAATTTATCAAGCTGTCTTCGTCAGTGGTTGAAGGCTTTTGTGGCATTTTCTTAGTATTTTTTTATGTGTAAGCACAGACCAGGAAGAACAAAATCCCACATTTCCACAAATATGACAAAAGAATATTTGTCAGCTCTAAAAAAAAATTGCTTATTCACAAAGTATTTAACACCATATGTCTACACATGGAACTCTAAAAGTAGTTTGATGATAATGACCTGAAGTAACAGAACACTGCAAAACCTAGGTAATGCAGATGTTAATATAACGTAGCAAAACTAGCTGATTTCTAAGCTATATAACCTACCTTTGTTTGCTTCATCCCTGACAGCTGCTCGGAAAAGGAAACTCTCAGGTCGCTGGGGTGGGTTTCTATAGGAAGGCGGGGCTGCATGGCCAGGATATGGAGGGGAAAGGTGGACTAAACAAATGTGGAAAGGCACAGGAAAGGAAAGGAGGAAGAAGGAAATGGTTAGAGTTTAAATAGGAAATGGGTTCAGCAATGTGGTAATTGAAAAGAACAAAACAAAAATTTTAATGTAATAATGACAAAATAAATTACAGCCATGCATGATAAAAGCGCAGAGCAGGAAAAGGCACTTCCAAGGACGCTTGCATGCAAAGCACATTCCACATACCAATTCCAACAACTGTTCTGACTGTTGCTGAATGCATCTGTGTGCCAAAGCCTGTATGAAGGCCTAAACCAGCCAAACCCTACGCTCTGCCTGAGGACATGCTTCACTCCTGTTGTCTCTTCCCTCGTGTTTCTAAGGGGACCCAAATAACTGGGTAAATTCTCAAACACAGCAGTGCCACATAGAGAGATGGGAACATGTGCTCCCTTCTCTTCGTAGTACAAATAAGCAAGCAGGCATTTTGATCTTATTTTTTCTTATTTTTCATATTTTCTTCCTTTCCCTGTTACCTGTCTGAGTGGTGGGTGAGCCGGGGGAGATGGTAGATCTGTCATCACTCTGTGGACAAAAAAGCAGAAGAGTATAAATGGTCCTAATCTGGAAAAGCTGTGACTATATTTTAATTTTCTGTGTTTTAAAAAGGACTCCATCCATCTAAATGTGTTTCAGAAAAAAAAACCAGAAATGTGAAAAAACACAGTATGTTGTTCCCTACGTCTCATCTCTGCAGAAAGTGACTAAGGTTTTTCTTTTGCAGAAATGACACAATTGCTTTTTTCTGAGGAAAAAGAATGATGAAACAGCACTGACTGTGCAATGACAGATTGTTGTTTACTCTTCCTTCCAACCAAAACTTTCAAAGTATTCTTTGCAAAGGGGACACAGAAAAACAGATAATTAAATAACATGCAGAACTCGCATTACAGCAGCACCAATAAAGATACACCTCTCCGACACCTTTGCTAATGCAAAACTGCTATTTACTGAACATCACTCTCCCCAGTGAAACACACTGTGGTTTTAAGACAGTGCTTACGCAGACTAATGATTTCTCGTGATGAATGCATTCAGTATAGCAGTTTCCACAGAAGAGAAAGAAATATAGGATATCTGTACTCAAAAGTAAGCTGGTAAAGAATACGACAAGAGTACTTTGGATGAACTCAACTTGGTCAGGAGTAAATAATCTTGTACAGAAAAAGCAACATCAAAGACAACCAAGAACCCCTTGGAGCAGAGACTGGTTACCATGTTTTTATAGCTTAGGCCCCCTGTAGACACAGCCTAAAGCTAAGATGAGGTAATACCTACTACAGTTTAATCAGGTAAATCGGATTCATACCCTACCTGAACTTTTGATTAGAACTGACAGACTAACACCTGTTAAAACAGATGTGTGGATCCAAGAGCTTTTTGTTGGCTTTACTGGTGAATGATAATAGCGAGAGATACCTTGACAGGGCTGAAGGCAGAAGCATTAGGCAGGGTAGTAGCACAGCTTTCTTGATTCAACCCTGAGAGCAACTGAATGCAGAAAGAGAAGGCAGTAGCAGCGTTAGCAAGTGGCTGATAGGTCATGCACAAAGGTGGAATGCAGTAGACAAGTTAAAAAGGAAGAGGTGATCATGATCATGTTCTCAGAAACACTCAACAGGCAACAGATACATACTTGCTGAACTACAGTTCAAGCCTTCTTACCCTCCTGAACTTTCTGGCTAATAAGCCTGGGAGGTGCGATGTTTCTTTTACACGCAACAGGGTGACATCAAAAGCAGAACTAAGGACAGTAACTGAGGTAAAAGCTTCTTTAGTAACACCTAATGTAACACCTAGGCCATCAGACAAAAGGAAATTTTACCCTACAACAGTTCATTCTGAGCCACTGTTCAAAATAAATAGCTTTCTTTTCAATGTTTCAATATGTTATGAATTTTTAGTAAGTTATTTTCCTATCAACTTCGTAAAATCAGAGGAACCCACATCTAATGGGCTCAAGAATACACACTTTGTGTCTGCCACAAACACCTAATGCTGATCCTTCTGAATTACACACAAAGTAATTACGATTCCGTGGGTGGAATCTAGCTCTCGGGGAAGATGTCAGTGTGAAGATTTACAGTGTTGTCACAAATAAAGTGCAGCCAAATTTCAACTACAACCAATATCAAAACCAACCAAATAAACAACTTTTCATGTTTACAGAACAGGAGCTCCAGCATGCCCATCTGTTACTGGCAGGTGGCTCTAGAAGGCCAAATTCTGTGTCTTATTGAAAGCACAATAAATTTTTTTTTTTTTCCAGTTTTTTTCAGTTGAGGACTGAATGGCTCAAGAATGAAACTATACTTTCTGAAACAGCATTCAAATAGCAAAGTGGTAGTTCAGCACAGGAAAAGAACACCAAACGACACCTAGAAACTCTACAGATGTGAACGACACACTTGGGAGTGTTAGTATTTAAAAAATGGTTTGCAACTATTCTGCCACTTCAGAACAGTACAGCCAGGAAGGACTTGAAGGAGAGGTTATACTCAGGGCAAGCTTTAAATGCAAACATCTTTAGGCCCTATGCAGACTTAACAGCTGATCTTCAAGACAGCCTCTTTCTCCACAGCAGTGCAGAGCAAAAATCATGTTTTTTTTTTGTTTGTTTGCTTTAAAGTGTTTCAAAACATCACTTGACTTAAGCAAAACATTAGCTAGTATACGAGAACAGTAAAATAAAGCAGAAGTAGGTGGTCTGTAAGATTAACATAATTGTTTATTCCTGTATGAAAAGAGCAAGACAACCTTGACGCAGACTAACAAGAAGCCGTCACAATCCACGTACCCAGCAGTGGGTGAAGGGAAGGGGAACACGGCACACCACAGGGTAGGACAATCACAACAGCAACACACTGCATGCTCTTCACCTGTTTGCGAGTCCCTGGCCTTCTTTTAATGGTATTGGTGTTATTGTCAATCTCAAACACAAAGAGAGGCTCAAAGCCATTCTGTCAGGGACAGCAAGGAAAGAAAGAGAGGGAAGAAAGGAAGAAGTGAGGCAAAGAACTGTAAGAAAAGGTAGCCACAATACGAAAGGAACCAGGATGCTGCAATTCAGACTTACACCACCCTGCTGCACATGCCGCACTCGGCCTCTAGGACTAGCACTGAAGGCGGAGAAATCTCCCTGCGCCAGAAACAACTGTAGATACAGGGACTGCCAAAGCAGAGCCCAACCAGAACTCTGCACGCACCAAATAAGGATATTTTAAGGGAATCTGATTATTAAACGTTTGAATACACAAATGGATGCCAACGGTCTGAGAGAAAACTCCAGGGTACAAGTTAGCGTAATTCAAGTCCTGCTTACTTTACCCATACCATTATTATTTGTAACACACTGGTGCCTAAAAGCCTTAACTTAATGTTTCAGAGATCCCATGTGCTAACAGTAACACGATGGCCTCGGGCCATGTTCGAGACCGCAACAAGGAAACACAAGGCAATGAACGGAGCGCAAGGCAGCAACGACACAAAGGTTATGAAAGGAAGAGGTCACGCCGGCTGCCTGATGCTTATCGAGTATTTCACGGGCTTCACAACAGAGAAACTGAGCAGCAGTTTGAGAGGATGTTTTGGTGTTTTTTTTTTTTTTCTCTGTCCATAGTACTCGCCTTGTAAGGGACAGTATGAGAAAAAACAAGACGACACTTGGGGGAAAAATGAGATTCATAAGCAATCAAGGCTGAAATCATTAGCCAAGTCTGAAGCCTTGATACTATCTCAACAAGTAATCTCAGTTGTAACGAATGGGACTACTCTTGTGAGAACAGCAAGCAGGATATGACTAATATAAAACTTGGAGGTATACAACACATTTTCTCAGAGAGGCCAGTGATTACATTTCTTCAGCAACATTTTAGTTAGTCTGCCTATTACAAGTCAACACAAAGAAATCCACCGCAGCGTGCAACGAAGTACTACAGCCAATCTCCACTTCACTTCAAATCACAGGTATGCAGAAGAAACGTACAACTAAACTGAACTATTAACATTCATAGAAAGTACAGGTAGTCATTTTGTGAGTTCAAACAGACTGTCCTGAAATTGTTTACAAACAGAAGGAAATGGTCAGAGTAGTCTGTGCAATGTCAATACATTTTAATTTTAATTAGTGATAAAAGACAACAAGGAGAAGACCAAAAGAAACATGATGTAAGATTTAAAAAAGGAGATTCACAACTTAAATTTTGGTTTTAAGAAAATTTTTGTTAGAGCTGCAACAATACCAGAAGAGGGAAGTAGTAAAATAAAAGAAAGCTCACTTGCTTTCTAACTACATATTAGACTTATTACTTTTTTAATCTTTTCCTTACATCTGAGCTGAAAACATTGTTTGGAGCAAAAGAAAAGCAACACTGCGTTTAGAGAGCTCTGATGTAACGAGGGAAATGCTGAACAAAAGATCCTCTACTACACCTCTATGTAATAGTCTTCTCTTTTGCACAAAGTGTTATTCCCACACCATAAAGCTAGAACAATCAGTGGAAAATCTAGCAGAACTTTTTTTTTTAATTTTTATTTTTTTTTTTTCCTTAAACTAACTATCTGCAAGTTTCAATGTCCAAAAGTTTTGTAAGGTAAAGGTAACACTACTGCACGCAGTCTTTATGCAGAGAGAGAAAAAGAGACTGAGAGAAAACCATGTAAATGGAAAATGTGTACTGAAAACTGCCCCTAGCGAATAGAATTTTGATACGAAATACCTCTATACTTTGGTGGAGGAAAAAAACATCCTCAGAAATTAGACCTAGCTAAATTTCAAATCCATAAGGACAGGGAAAATGTCAAACGAAATGCAATAGAATATAGAAAGGTAAAAGTAATTTCAAGTTTTATGACAGACCTTTTATTTTTTTTTTTTAAAGCAAACTAATGAACATTTCCTCCTTGTTGTTGAACAAGTTTATGCCATACAAAATACAATTGTGGAAACAAAAATGCTACAAATTCATGCGCTAGCCTGGGCTTAATGTTCCAGTTACAATAATTGCCAGAAACAGCTGCCCTGGCATATGTCATCGCTAGACACAGTGTGTATTTCCACTACAAAATAGAGCTGCAGATCATACTTCAGCAGTTCAGAAAACCCAGTATTTCATATACTGTTATAGTTCAGTGCTGCTGAAAAGAGCAAGGAATCAAAAGGAAAATGAAGAGAGAAATGATTGCTTTCAAATCTAGTTTAATCTTTCCCTACCAGCCTGTCCACTTTTTTTGTGAAGTGCAAGGATGTAACTTGGTTAAAGACACAAAGGAAACAAACATTGATAGAAGCCAGTTTCAAAATAATTTCTGAAAATTCCAAATCATGTAACATAAAATTCTACATATTAATTTACACCAAAAGTCATGGGATCACACAATAAAACAGAAATGGGGTCCTTAAAGGTATCTTTAAAATACATTCCAAAGATGAATTAACTGACAACAGAATATCAGCACTTAACCCAAACCACTGCTGTTCTCCTGTTTCTTATTATCTAAGTATGAAAGCACATTTTATATGCTAATTGATTGTGATTTCTCTAAACAGGCACATGCATGATCACAACTAAATCTCTCTCTAATATTATGACCTTTTTCTCCTACACAGTGCTAGTCATTTGAAAGCAGGAAACCCAAAAAGTCTGAATAAAGAGACAGTAAATCTCCTGACCAACGTGTTCTGGAGAGAGATATTCTAACTGAGAGCACTGCCTCAAGAAAATTTAGGCAGATAATGGAAGCACATGAATTAAGAAAATAAATCCCAGGCATGCAGTCATGCAACAGCAGGCAAATCAGGTGTATTTTTCTTTTATAGACATGGATTATGGCATTAATTATATTCTTTAATTATGCTACATTGCTAAGATGCCATAAAGGAAGAAATAGCATAAAACATGAAGGCAATACATGAATGTTTTTATTTTTGCTAAGTGTTCAAAACAGATTAAGACATCTTCATCGATAAACAATAAAGAGGTATGAGGAATATTTCATGATTTGTAGCATTCAAATGTAGAGCAGTTTTTCCCTGTGCTATAATATGGTTACCAAGATACTAAGTATTTCTAATCACCATGTGCAGGATGCAAACAAGTTAAACTAGGCTATACTCAAAGAACTAAAAATTCCTAATTGATGTGTTCTTCAGTGTCAATAAGCAAGCAAGCCAAACGGAGAAGGAATCAAACCAGAACAACTAGAGGTGAATTTTGAATTTTAGAAGCTGCTCTTTACTATCAATAATTTTCTTCTGCTCTCAGCAAAAGATAAGCTTTAATTATTTTGTGGAAAAACATCACTGCATTGTTAACAAGTGGCTGACAGTACAAGTACCAACATATTCATGCTATTAAAGTTCACAGCCAAGTCACTTTTCAAAGATGCTCATGTTTTATGCTATTTAGATTAGCTCTAAATAATTGGTCTAATCTGAGACAATCATAACATATTGTTATTTCTATGCTCTAGAATCCGCCACATAAAAAGGCCATTACGTGCAGGATCTTACCACTAACAAGGCACTATCATCAGTATGCTGAGACCTTCTGGATGGAAAGGGACACTGGGAGGTGGGAGAGATGGAGTAATGTCAGAAACACACAGAATGTCAGAAACACACAGTATGCGAACAGACAGAAATTTTGGAACGTGCTGCTTGTTTATAGCATTGTGAGGCTCTTTTTAAAAATCCATAAAGTATATGTAACTCTGTAGGAATATATACCCACATGACCCATGAGTTACAGCCTATTTGTATTACTTAAGAAATAAACTATTCTGCTTTATGTGTCATCTCAAGCAAATACAGACAACTACGTATTCACAGTTCTTACTGTGGTAGAACAAAGGACCCTTAAAAAGAATAAATTAAGAACATAAGAACATTAAGAAGGAAAAAGAGCAAAAACTATTTCAATTACCCCATGTTTCGGTAATTTTCTACAAAAAAAAAAGTTAGTTGGAAAATGCTACTAAAGAACTATTTATATTCATTATATTATTAAAAGTTTTGATCTGATTAACACTGCCAAGTGATTTATCTTCCCCTGGAGGAAAGTGGGGATGGCAAGCAGTGGAAGAGTTATTACTATGCAGAAATCTGATGCAGAGAGCGAACAGATGTCATTGGCTCAGCTCTGTATATTCTAGAAGACTGAGCCTTGTCTGATTTGTGTTCCCTACTGACTTACTGGTTTTGATTATAAAACTACACTACAATAAAACTTTTTAAAAATGTATTTATTTCTTTTTCTAATAGCCCTCAAAATTCTAATGCTTAATCTTTCTGGGATAACTGGTGATCTAATGATAGGAAACTGGGAGAAAACTGATCAATGAAGGATGACTGCAACATAATAACTTGTCCGAATACTCCTGTTAGAAAGTAAACTGTACTTCTCGCAAGGAGCATCTCAAAATGGAACATGAAATGAGTTTTCTGTATAGAACATAGAAAACATACAAGAAACAATAAAATAACACACTCGGACAGGCAATTTACACGAACAGAAGGAAATATTAGAGGTCCCATAAGCAAAAAAACCCAACCCAAGGCTTAATAATACGTGTGAAAAAACCTATGCTATAACCCAGTCCTGAAGAGTTCTCCATAGTCAGGAAAATATCTCTGATGGAGAGAGCTAAGGATTCAGGTGCTGCCATCCCTGGTAATACTCTTATTGGACTCTTACCTCACTATCCAGAGGACTTTGCTTCTGAGGACTTAAGGATGCTTTTTGCTACAGAGAAAAAGGAAAAATGAAAGACCAATTTAAAAGAATGTGACAGAGAAACAGAAGCTCAGAACAAAACAGCGTAATTTAGAAGTGTTTTAAAACACAAGAAGTCTCAGTTTTTAAATAAAACATGCATTGGGGAAATGTCAAGTTTCCACTGGGCTGAAACTTCACTGATATTACTAGTAAAAAAACAGCCTTTATTCAATACAAAACAAAAAAACCCGAATTGTTTTTGCATATTAAAGATGCATAATAAACCCAAAATATACCCCAAGGGAGGAATTTAATTGCTGAGAATAAAGTGTTCATGAATAACAAAGGCAACAGAAGAAAAACAAAACCAAAACCCCCAAAGGCTCATCAATGAACAAAATGCATCCTGAATAACTAAAGTCTTTAACTGAAAGACTGAGCTGAATCTTTAATAAAAGCAGCTTTTCTACAAAACATTGCCAGGGGTCTGAGATTAGTTAGTGCTAATGAAAAGCCTAGTTTCAGGCAGCTAAAAACCTTTTTCTAAACTAACTTCATACCTTACATAAATGTAATATAACATTCTTTTCCTCTCTGCAGACCACCCTAAGCCCAAAATATTAACTGTAACATTTATTAAATTTGTGATGGCAAGATTTAGGTAGGTAGGTCACCAGAGCAGTAAACAGTAAAATAAATTTAAGACAACTAGCATATAAACACATTTGCTTGTTAAGCAGCAGACTACTTCATATTGAGTGCAGTGAATGAGAAAGAGAAGACGCAGTGTCCACAGAGTACCTGATGTACCGTGAATTTGCATCTGTGCTTTACCTGGAGGTAACTTATTTATACATCATAAAATACCAAAACACATCAGGCAACATTATCTCCTTGTGTGTATGATTGATTTCTTTGCTGCCAAATTTGTCTTAAAAATTAAATTGCCTCTATGCCTTCTCAAATAAAGACCCTTTCTTTCTTATACCAATCCTGTCACATCTATGCAAATGAAAAATTGAGAGAATGAGGCAGACTATGTAAAAACACAATTCTTTACAACAATCATATTTTGGGTAAATCTCTTCTGTCTTCCTCCCCAGTTCTAGTTTTCTCTACGTTAAGCTACAGCACCAACACTGAATGGAATTAAATGCTATTTCTCCATTTTCTTTATAAAGTGCCATGCGTGCCTAAGAGTGCAATGTACAAGTATTAATGATCTTGGCAATTAATTTTCATTAAGGGATTCAGAAAAGATAAAGTATCAAGTAGGTAGTAAAAGGAGGTACCTTAACAAAGTCAAGGACAGCTTCTCTCTGGATCTGTTTTGTTCTCATCCTCTCCTCCTCGTACTGAAGTGCTGCTAGCTGGGCCTCCCGACGGGTACGCTCTATGTGCCTGCGATGCAGCTCGGAATCTGTATTAGGCACCTGGAACAAAACAGCGCACCAGGCTGTAAAGACAGAGCTACACAGGGTAAGACAGATGGGTTATGAAGAAACAGTCCATGTCTTATGGCTAACATAAGTTTGGTTTTGCATCAAACTCATCCAAAAGAATAAAATAGTAGAGTTCAATGTGTTACCTGACTGTGGTGACTTGATAGAGAGAGAAAGTAAGGTGAATCAGCTGGGGGTCTGACAAATGGAAAAACAGAGAGTAAGTATACTTTTTATCTTAAATATAAACAAATGTTCATACATGAGTTGTCAGCGACACACGTGTATCTCATCAAATCAGAAGAGTAACTGCTTAGTAAGCAAAGCTGTTAAACCAACTGCTGTGATAACGATTTAACTCATTGTGCATGACAGATTTTGTGCAGTCATTTCTATCTCTTCTCCTGAATTGTGATAAAACTTTTCTACAGCTCAAGATGTACCAATGGGATTGTACATTTGGCCTATTACATTGAGATACCCAGTACTTTATACCCATCCTCTAAGAGCTGGTTAAATAACCAATCCAGGAACTTTTCAGATTATCCTCATCTAGAGGAGCAACTGGCTACTATGGTTATTTGGGGGAGGGGGGAAGGATTAATCAATAGAAACTATATGTTTCTTTTCCCTACCTCTCTGTCCTGTCCACATAACTCCTTAGTACTTGGTGACGCTCTCTGTCCTGCATCAAATTTAGAGTTTCAGGTCTTCGTAATTCATCAGTATCCCTGTGGGTAAACACCAGGTGGAAGGGGGATTGGCCACTCATGCATAGAAACTACTGTCAGACAAATTCTTCTCTAGATTACAGCTGGTTTTGTAAGAGCAATTGCCTAGACAATTAGCTTCAGATAACCACAAAGATGAAATTTAGAATGACTAAAGAAATCATGTTGTGATACCAAGTCAGATAACAACTATTGCAGTTCATAATCAAATAAATGTAACTTGCTTAACAATGATTTCAAAATACACAAACATGGAATCTCTCTCTCAAGACTATGTTCTGGCCCTTATTCTGCTCTGGAAAGAACAGAATTATTTTTAAACATTAGCATCCCCTGATATTTTCAGAACAAATCCGCTCACGTCACCAACCAAGTGATGACTTTCTAACTGTCAGTGATACAAGCCATCAAAGTCACAAAAAACCAGTCTGTCTCTTATCCATCACATCAACGATAAAAGAGAAATTTTGCAGTCAGTTCTTTCCTAGAAGGCAGCTGCTAGCACTGAAACAATTCCCAAGGTCCGCAGTCTACAGCATGTTCCCTGCCATGTTGCTTCCTAGAAAGAAAGTTGATGGAAACAGAGTAGCTTACTCTTGACAGCCTAGACTCTGCAACCTTCACTCCTGGGGCAACTGTGGAACAGAGAGACACTTTCCAATGCATTTCCAAAAAATGTCAGTCATGCTGCCCGTGAGTAGACTTATTACCTATTCTGCACGGAGAAGCTTAAGAGATGTGGAAGACCCATATGCTACAGGTCTCCTCTGTTACTTAAATTCGCACTGATGCCCATGACAAATCTGTGACTATGCTGTTTTGAATGGACACGACTGGGTTCAACTGAGTGCCAAGAAGCACATTCAGACCAGAGTACACACAGCTTTGTTGCATCAGGAATGCACCACAATCTGTCCAGAGGCACAAACTGTATTTACTGAATTGAATCAACTAATGTAAGTACTCTTGAGATGAAGCCTGCATTACATCCAACTCTAAGAGTTTTAATGGCTCCAGCGTGCTGAAGAAAAAAAACAGAGACTGCCTGCCAAGGCATTTGCACAGAATTATTGTGGAAGCAGTTTACAGCTTGTGGTTGCCACAAATGAAATATTTGAGTAATACAAGCTTAAAATATAAAAAATTCCTCATTGTCATATGGCTGTTTTTCTACAATTTTGAAGGCAACAACAATATGACCTGTTTTTAGTGCCTCATTAGGAATTTCACTCTGCTGAAGCATAATGTGAATAAGCTACAATTAATTTAGATCATTGATTAACTACTTCCACATGAAGATCCACTGCCATCCTTAAGTTAAATTTTGAAAGCATTGGATACCCTAGTGAACTTCAATTTCCTTTATCATTAAAATCTGTTTATGTAAACAGCAGCTCTCTCCTGGCTAACCAGCCTTCTCTTATTTCCTTCAGATATGTCATGGAATCCAGTGTTTGTAAAGTCTAACTATTTCCATGTTGACCACAAACGTTCAAATAGAAAAATAAACAAACATACAAAAAAAATCAGTCTTTCAAATGAAGAGCACTCACTTTATTTGGGGAGAACATGTCAGACTGCTGTATTATTTTATGCCTTACCTGTAGATGCTACATGACAAAGAATGCTGATATATGCTGAAGGATTTACCCTCCTTTATATCAGTACAGCTACTGTATCTGGGCATTTACTGCATGTTTCAAAATGCCTATTAAAATGTTGTCATAACCCTGGAAAAATTTACACGCTATTCTTGATCTCATTTTCTCTTTCAATACCATTTTAGAATGCCATTAAAATTAATTTCTACTGGCAGTGTAAGTAATGACATACTTATGGCTAGAGGTTGTCTTTTGTTTTTTGGGTTTTGTTTGTTTGTTTGTTTGGGTTTTTTTTGGTTTTTTTAAATTCCTTGTACCCTTGAGCTGGTTTTCTGCCAAGTCCTTGCACATTCACTTTCACTCTGCAGAATACTGAAATGCTTCAATGGCATATTAAAGGTTTTTATCAATTTTGATTTTAGTTCCATTACCAAGAAGCTATACCTTTGCTTATCTTCTGTTTTTTCAAGTAGACACCCAAAAGTCTCTTCTCAAACCTAACCACCTCATTTATATTCTGTCCAACTCTGACCCATATTTTATGGGTAAGCACTCCCCCCAATAAGCCAAGCAATCATTAAAGAGTATGGACACAATTCAAAAAGTCTACTTTGTTCAACTAAGCAACGTGTTTTCAGCATTGACTCCCATTCTATCCCTTCTGTGTAAATCATGAGTGTAAACTCATGATTACAGCACAGAAAAGCACGCTTTAAATTAAACTGAACCTGCACAGTACTGCAGGTACCAAAAGTCCACCAAGAATGTGACCTCACAGCACATCAGATACTCCATAGTAACTCTCTTTATGCTTCCCCTAAACCTGCAGTATGTTTATCCATTCTGTCCTTTATGTAACATAGCTTAAGTCAACTATTTAATCAAAGCACAAATTAAATCATGAAAAGGAGATATTAAATCAGTTTAAAAGTATACACTTTAATTTGGCAGATTTCTTTAACCACCCGATTTAAAGCCAAGCCTTTTGGTCACTGCCATTATTAGAATGCAAATTCCTAATCTGGAGCAATAACTTATAAATAAAGTGCCATGCACATTTCTGGCGAAGCAACAGAAAACAATGTCATTTTCTAAACACATTCAGTAAATATGCGCTCTGCGGTCATCATGAAAATTTGGATAAAATTACTGTTACCACATATTCTTACCTGTTTTGATGTAAATACCGTCTTGTATCCTCTGTTCTCTGAAATTCTCTGACAGATGCAGGCTTTACTGGTGAGCCCTAAGCAAAATAACACAGAAGATTGTTAGTAACTTGTGAAGAATACTGTACATTAATGTCAAAGAATCTCTTTGCAGAGCAACATTTGTAACTACTGGTATTCAAAATACCTGACAAAGAACCACAAAACACAACTCGGGGATGTTAATTTCCAACTAAGCAAGCTCACTTTCATTTTTTCCTGTGATTTAAAGAACTTTAGTTTCAAGATTAAATATGCCTACTGGTAAATTTAAGTTTAAAAACTTCCACTATTAAGAATCATGCAGAGAAGTAAATGTAGGTAAAAAATAATTAATGTAACGTAGAAGAAATGTAGAGTTAAGCTCCGAAGAATGTATAAACAAGTATACAGCAATGCAGTCTGGACTCTCAGAAATACAGGATACAATAGCTGATGCTCTCTTATGATGCCCTAAAGACAAGTCACAGAGGGACTAAGAAAGCAAAACATGGGATGAATGAGAACATCTTAGGCTTAATTTGACTATGAAATCATTTATCCCATTGGGAACAGACATATATCGCCCTTGGTGTTATTTTAAAACTTTTAGTGATACCCATTAACGTAGGAGGGTGGAAACTCTTCAAAATTAACTTGCCAATTTTCACTCATGCCTGTACGTATGTTGCTATATTGCATACAGTTAGTGTTCCTGAGTAGCATTTTGGATTGCCTTTTTAGAGAAACTACTGCTTCAGTTAAAAGCAAACAGTTTGATTTTTATGAATAGATAGATCCCTATGAAGAGCTTTTTTGATGCTGATCAATGCCTTTTCACTACTTACAGGGAAGAGTCCTTGGGTTGCACTGCCAATAGTTGCCTTTTCTGAGTTTTGCTCTTGTGTCTATGCTTCAAGTGGCACCAGCTTTTGTGATTTGATATCAAATTTGAGATTTGCAAAATAAATGCATGTCTCAAGTATCTGTGTCACTGATTTTAAACACAGTAAACAGTAATATAAAGCAGACAAAAATAGGGACCAGGCTCCAACATGAATACTAAAGATCCACTTTTTTTTTTTGTTTTCTTTCTTTCTTCAAAGAGCAAATATCTTTCTGCTTCAAAACACACAAAACTTTGAAAGGACACATTTGAATTGCAGCACAATAGGTACCATTTAAGCATATCAACCACAAAGATTTTCTCAGACAGGTTATTCATGTCGTATGTACAGTGAGCCACTGAACTGTGTAGCTGTGTACATAGGTATTAATTAAGACTGACAGAACACAGAAGGAAACATTATGTGGCTGAAAATCTGTTTCTATGGGTTTGATTTCTGAGGACATTTTACAAAATGACTTAACAGGGAACAGTTTTCTCCATGTGTTCACAGCAGTGGCTGCTACAACTGGAACAAAGGTATCTCCCAGTTTTGGCAATTCATACAATTTCAAAGCAACTCCAGTTGCACACTAATCCTTTTGCAGCCAGAAAGCAGCGAGATGACAAGAGCTAAAGAAAACTGACTGTAACTTTACTGAAATCATTGCCCTTGTCTGGGCCAGAACATCATTTGGATAAGCAATCAATTAAAGCAGCTATTATTAGCATAGTATACTGTGAATGCTGTCAAAAAAAATGTGAAAACAAACTTCATCCATACGTTGTGGGGAAATGGGTGCACACATCCTGACTCTCAGGCATTACATGGCAGTTACTGTTACTGAGATTTCTAAAATGCAGCATTCCAGCGCAAGTATTACATACCAGCTCAAACAGAAAGATACTCGAGAACAAAAATGAAACAGATACTGTTTAGATTTGTTGAGAAAAAAAGACGACCAGAGAGGCTAGTTTGCTCCCCCCCCTTTTTTTTCCCTGCCTTTCTTCTGTGAGAGGAGAAAACAGGGCAATGTCCAGAGCTACTCATGTCCGTTTCTAGGCATTTGTAAAAAGCTGTCTGGAGAACTTTCTAACCTGTCTAGCAATAATTTTACCTATTGTTCATTTAACTGTATACTTTTACTGAGAACAGTTTCATGTCAGGTTTATCTGAAACTACAGATGATGGTTTTTTGTTCAGAAAGGTGACTATATACATATCCAAGTCTGTACCTGTGGGTTCAAGCCTTGCTCAACAGTAAGAGAGAAAGAAATTGTTTGCTGCAAACAGTACGCTTTCTGAAGTTTGAATATTTAAGGTAGTCTAAACTTAAAATGGATGCTCAAGCAGTGAGTTTCCTGGTAAATAACATATGATCAACATCAACAGCCAAATTAACAGAGTTGCAAAATCCCTGTACTAAATCTTTATGCTGATAACAATCAACATTTTTCCCTTGAGAAAGCTAGTATATATTCAGTACTACCAAGTAAAGGTTAACAATTTTCTAGATATCACCAATTACCAGTTGGAAGCAGAGCACTCCTTTGGAAAAACCATTTACTTCACATATGCCTAAAGCACAAGCTTGCAAGAACCCACATGACAGGAAAACAGCGTGGCTGCCTTTGACTTATTCCACATATCCCAAAGGGCACTTGAGAGCAGCTTAACACTCCAGCTCTGACCGTCCACAAAGCGTAACACCGTGCTCTTCCCCCAGATCAGACTTTTTTTTAAAAAAACAAAGAAAACCTCTGAGGACAAATAGCATGAATACCATTACAAAGGCTTTCCTGGGGCATATGAATTTATCTAATTTAAGTAAAAGCACCACCTCATTAGAGATTCGCCGCTGGTCAATATATGCCATGAATTGTGAGCTGAGGCTGTCTGAGTCCATGCACTTGGGTTGCCTCACCTCTTCCTCCTCCTCTTCTGTGGCACAGCTATCGATATAGTCGATCTGATCGAGATCGTGTTCCACTTGACATACATACACAGAGAAAACACCCATAATTAGATAACCGACAGAAGAGGAAAACAATGACACAAAAGCAATGTCAGGAACTAAGGCCCTACTGTTTTTTTTCCACTTGGGAAAGCTCAGCCTGAAAGCTCTTGAATCTTGCCTGGCCCACTAACATTTGTTAACATCAGATTTTGAAATAATGATAAAAGTAATGGTTTCTAAAAAGCAATGAGAAACATGTATCAAGCACATAGTTTTAAATTGCTGGCTGCAGACACTTTTGCGGTGACTGAAAAAGTAAAGTAAATACTGTGATTTTTTTTTTAATACCAAAAACTATCTATCAACACCAAGACTGTACAATGATTTGTGTACATTTTGAATCATTTCTCTCTGTTCTAATTCATCTCTGTCAGAAAAATTAGAATGGATATCACAGATACTTCTATACTATTTTTACTGCTACAACAACAAAACAGAGGGCAGCATGTCCAAGTTATCTGGATACAAATGCAATAAATATAAAAAGTGCATGTGGAAATAATGAAGGACAGTACAGAAAGCAACAAAACCCCTCTAAAATAATATAAAAGCATCTGCAGCTTTATTTTAAAAAGAGGAATGAAAAAAGAAATTAGGAA